>NC_136409.1:164572500-166985000 GCF_051521515.1 Lactuca serriola | reverse complement strand
GGTCGAAGGCACCAGTGTCGGCCCATTGGCTTATGTTATATAGGATGACCAGGGGGTAGCCCTTGACATTTGTATGAAAGAACTGGAGGTGGCTCGCAACAAATTATATGCAAGACCAGGGACTAGACCCTAGTAGATATATGTAGTATGCTCGTTGTCTATCTGGTACTTGCATGGAAGACCAGGAGGTGGCTACTGGCACTTGTCTATTTTGGCCCCCGAACCGACAAAGAAACACCATGATAAAGCTCGTGGCAAAATGTTAAGATTATGGTTGGCACATACAATCTCTATTTTATATATATGGTATGTGGTATTTTAGGGAACTCACTGAGCTTTGTGCTGATGGTTTTATATTTATGGTTTCAAGTACTTCCGGTTTGAAAGGGAAGGGCCCGGCATGACTGCAAAATATCCCCCAGAGTTTTCCGCATTGGAAGTTTATGATGTTTAAATCTTATACTTGCTTTAATCGGTTTTGTAACAACTCTTTTGTATAATTTATTGTTTTAGATATGAAAATTAAGTTGGTATCAGAGCCTTGGGTTGAGGGATTCTAGCACACTCTCGGGTATGTCTGAACTCAAACTGAGGAATTGGTAATCTTTTGAAAGAAAATGAGTTTCTAAAAAGATTTTTATAAAGAAAATAAGTTCCTGAATAGATTTTTATAAAGAAAAAAGGGGTGTGATGTGTGCATTCTGCCGAGCTCAAGTTAGTGATTCCCAAAATACCCATACATCTTTGATATGTTATATGTTATGAGAATAACAAGCTATATTAGGGCTAAGGATCTGTTCAGGATTTCATGCTAGGAGATATTGCTTTATATGCATGATTGTTTGAGCTTTTGGAATTGCATGCTAGTATGGATTTTAGATGATTGGATTGATTGGCTTGACATGTGATGCCTTGTATCCTAATTGGAATAGGATGTTGTATTAGATATGAAGTCTTTATTGGTAGCAAGTGAGATTGAGATGTGCTCTGTTTGGTTTGTGGCTTGGAGTGTTACTGCACAAATGTTGCTTGCTTTGTGATTTGTAGAACCCCTAGTGATGTGAGTTAACCATTAAGTGAATACATAAAGTTGCATGCAACATAGGTTAAATAATCTCAGAGTGATGGATTTGACCATATTATGCAACTCTTTTCCGAGTCCAACCGTTCTTGGGTTGAGTCTTTTACTTGAAGGATTGTCGAAGCTTTGTTGCATGTGACTGTATTCATGAAGTAGTTAGCTGACATTAGTGGGAGTTTTTCAGCAATTGATGGCAAGGTGAGGTTGGGAACCTAGAAGAGCCTAGGAAGTTCAGTAATGGTTTTGAATGCACTGTTAGCAGGTACTTGGAGTACCAGTTTGAGAAGGTGACTTAGAGGATTCAGGATAAATCTTGAAGAAAGTATGTGATGGGATTAAAACAACTTTTAATCTAAGAAGATCGATTAGATCTTGAACAAGTATATGAATATAAAACAGTTAACAACGCAATAATATGAACAAACAGCTTGAATCAAACGTGTCGAATGATTAAATAAAATCCTTAGAAGAGCTCGATTAAGAACATCAACTGTAAAGGATTAGAAGATTACAAGAACGATTACAGAAAAATATATTACTCTTGATCAATCGCTGTATCGATAATCTCTAGAATCTTAACCTAATATGCATGCAAGCATTTAACTTATATACAATACATAAAAGGCTCTCGGTTGGACAGGCCCAAACCGGAGAATAAAAGGCTAATCTAACGAGCCCAAAAGACGCAACATCAAAACTCTTTTCAGCCCAACAATCTCCCCCTTTGCGTCAATTTGGAGCGAGACTTTCACTTCCTACTTGGGCCGGCGGCTGAAGCTGGTACCTTCTTCTTCACGGTACTAAACAGACACTTGGTTATGGAAAGGATGGTCTGTCTAAACCGGATGTACCAATTGATCATATCATTGAAGTATTTGATATCATCAGCCGAATTGTCTTTACACTGCTTGATGATGAATAAGATGTGCTCCAAGCAAGTTGTAGTGTAAAGATGTTTGTCAGCTAAAGCGAAGAGACATTTCTGTCCTTCGGCTCTAGTGAACATCACAGAGTTTCGCCTCGAATCTATCTTGCCCATTAGCATTTGATTCAGATCACTGGCCGATCCCACAGGCTTGACTTTCGGTTTCTTCTTAAAAACTGTGGCAACCTCCTGATCCATTAGGGCCACCTCCATGATGTAGCATGCCAGCATCCTTTTGACATGGTCTAAGATGGGACCATATTCGGCTTCGTTTGTCAGCAAGATGTTGAACAAGACTATCCAATCATGAGGGTTCAGATTGGGCAGATCCGCCAGAGAGATCATGTGAGCAGTTCTTGCAGATCCTCGGATAAGCTTGAACTTGACGTTTGTGAATCTCCCCACGGCAAAAGGCTTCATCACCCGAACATTGACAATCTTCTGGGCGCTCCATGTAAGGAATTGAGGGCGAGCGGCCTCCAGGTAGAAGTCAATGAGCTCCCTGTCAAGCTCATCGTTCGGATGCGGGACTTCAGAAATGTTAGAGAAGGCGTGGAAGATGAACGCCTTTCGAGTCAGTGGCATATCGAACTGCGAATCAATGGTGTTGTTGCAGTCGAACGATATCACCGGCTCGAGCCATAGTATGCTTGGAGTCTCTATGGCCTCTTTTATCAACCGATCCTTGGTCCAGGCAGGGAAGAGCAACTTTCGGCTCTCAAGGAGATCGTTGGCTTCTTTTTGTTTACGTTCGGCTTCTTCAGCTTCACGTGCCACACGATTGACATCGTCATCAGTATTGCGACTGTTCTTTCTCTTTAACATGTCCGCAATAGTCTCCTTGTCTTCATCTTCATCTTCATCTCCATCCTCTGCTATGTGTTTGCCCTTGTTCTTCACACCCGAACCCGAGGCATGACCAGTTTGGGGTGGTTCGGTTGTGTGAGTAGCGTTGGAGGACGGAGGTGGTTTCGATCCTTTCTTCTCTTCTCCCCCTTGTTTCGGAATGGACACGAAACTCGGAAGGCCTTCAATTTTGCTTAAGAGGGCCAAGGCCGGGGAGAGATTTTCAGCGAGGGTGCGCCTCACCGAATGATTAAGGATTGGGTCGTGTGCTTCCAGGATGTTGGATAGAGCCGCGTGGACATCCGAAACACACGTCTTGATGACTTCCCTCTCGGATCGAAGAGCTTCCAATTGTTGTTCAGAGTTGGAAAGCTGCGTGCTCTTGACCTTTAGGGCAGTTGTTTTACTTGCCAGAACGTCCATCAGAGAGTTCTCTGCCGCAAGATCCTCTTGTAGTTTTGCCAGACGGGCATCGATGGAGGCACGGAGTGCCGAGTTGTCGTCGCTGAGGTTTTGACGGAGGGTAGCGAACGAAGTCAACTCCGTCGAGACGAACTTGGCCAATTGTTGAACAATCGGTTCAAGAGTCGTCTTTGTGGCATTGGCGCTTTCCTGCAGAGACTTTAGCAGGTCCGAAGCGTCGGAGAATAGTTTATCGACTTTTTCGGTCGCTGCCTCACAGGCTCGGGTGGAGGCGTCTATCGCAGCAGTTGCTGAGGCTACTGAGTCATGTTGAGCCCTGGAGAAGGCATCAACGATCCTCTGAAGGGCAGCTTCAGATAAGGTGGACTGCTGGTTTGAAGAGGAGGCGAGAAGTAGATCAACCTTCTCGTTAAGATCGCGGAGATGCTTCTTTGTCACTGGAGCATCATCCTCCTCATCACTCTGAACTTGAAACGGACTATAGTAGACCGAATCAAAGTTCATGTGATCACCACCAAGGAATTGATCATCGCCATCGGAGGCGTCTTCTGGAGATTGAGGTGGTGGTGAAGCTGGGGGTGTTATGGGTTTAGTTGGTTCAGGTTGAGTAGGTGGGGGGTTAATTTCGGGTGGTGGTTGTGTATGGGTTTCGGTTTGTGGAGGTTCGGTTACGGGAGGGGTTTCGGTTACAGGTGGTGTTTCGGTTGAGGTGGTGAATATGGGTGGAGGTATAGGGAATGAGGTTGGTGGTATAGTAGGGGTTATGGTGGGAATGGAAATAGGTATTGTGGGTGGAGGGGAAGGAACTGGGGATTGGTGAAGTTCCATCTCCGGGGTTGGGGACCGAGGAGGTGTGTTGCCTCATAGAGGAGAGACATCGCCTTGTGATCCCTCAGCGTCCGAACTCTCAACTTCGGATTCACTTGATGAGGAGGAAAGGATTAGCTTTCGCTTTTGTTGGGTCTTCCTCCTTTTCGGTTGTGGTGACGAAGCAGCCTTCGGTTGTTTGCGCTTCTTGGGAGATGGTTTTGGGGCTTTGGATGGTTTCTTCCCCTTGTCTGCCTTTTTACCCCTGGCCACCGGTTTGTCGGCATCATGAATTGATCGCAGCATGTCCGGTGTCAGTTCCCTCGGACCAGATGGCCCTAACTCCTTGATCGCCTTGATCATACTGCTGTCTGATGGCACACTACCATACATCGACTCCGGGATAGAGCCAATGAAGGAGAATTTCGATGCATCGGATACGATGATCTTCTTGGTATGGAAGGTACCAACAGAAGACATCGGGGCACCGTCAGCAGTTGGGACGTCAAACCTGTCCATGGCCCATCTTGTGATCAAGATCCAGAACCGGGCCAGCGACACTTCAGAGTGGCGAGAAGTGGAAGAAAGGCTCTGAATCAGTTGTTGCCAAAGGACAAACCCATAATCGAGGTTGATCCCGTTGTACACCCCGTACATGATTGACAGGAAAAGACGACTGGCTCCGTCCGATCCTGAGCTCCTCTCAGACAGTCCCTTGAAGAGAACTGTAAATAGCCCATTCCACAGGGGCGGTAGGCATGACTTCTTGAACCTGGCGACGGAGGTAAGAACTTCCGTGTAGCCCATATTGTAGAACATGTTGTAGAGCATACCAACCGGAATCGTCTCTGGGTGAACACGCGATGGGTCAGCAGCAAACCCAAGCATGGTGCAGAAGCGGGGACGAGAAATCGACGTTTTGTGTTCCGCCACTTCGAAAAATATCCTGTCAACGCCCTTGTCGTAGTAGGCCGTCGCATAGACTTGAGATAGAACCACCATTGGCACCGTTGCAATTCTGGACAATGCGGGAGCAAGCTGGGAGTACTTGAGGCATTCGATAACCGGCGACATGTAGGGATCATAGGCTAGTGGGTTCAGATCAATCACGAGGCATTGCTGAGGACGGATTGGAAGAATTTGAGAAGTAGCATGGACGGAAGAGGATTCAGCCATTGTTGCAGGTTGGAGAAGAAGATAACCGGGAGAGAGTTTGGAAGTATTTTTGCTTTGGAAATTATGGGGCAGTAAAGAGGTAAAAGGTGGTCTGGATGGGTTTTTATAGTAGGTGATAGGAGAGAGAAAGATCGATTCAAATCTCTTATGGAAATACGGAAGGGTTTTTGAGTGACTGATTGGTGACAGTTGGGACGTGCGATGATCACGTAGGAGAGAGAGTGTCAGATTCCTAGGATCACGCCGCCCAATAAGCGCCGGTTCAGAGAGAGGAACCGTTTCCATTTCCACACACGCCATTAATGCCAGATGGATGACGCTTCAATACTGCACACGCGTCCAAATGTGTCAGAAAAAGCGCGGCCGCTTCAAATTCACGCGCCCTCCTTTTTACCGTCGTTTGAATATCTATCCTTTGAACTTCCGCCGCGTCAGCAACTTTTTGTCTTTATCCCCTTTTTAATCAGCTGTATTCAATTGAGGACCCACGTGGCTAATTTTTGGCCACAACTTCATTAGTAATCCCTTAGTAATAAACCAGCCTGTAAAATAATTAGTAACGGAATTTTGAAAATCTAGGATTTTCGTGCAAAGAGTGTAAAAGATAAGGAAATAAAGCAACTCTTTTTGGAATAATCTGTGATGTCAATTATGACACGAAACTGATGATCCCGGGCACGAATCTCTTCCTTCAAGATCAAGAAAGACCTCAAAGTGTTAGTGTGGAATCCCGTTGAATTACGATCAAACATTTATTAATAAATGTTGAAAGGCTTCTTTTAATAAGGCTAATTAAGGGTGGTTTCGCTTTGATTCAACAATTCAATTCTTGATATAAGAACGAAAGTGAACAAAGTACTTGTGAGACCGGTGTAGTCTGTTGAACAAGTAGGGTAGAGTTGATTGTTAAGTGAGTTGGTTAAGTATAAAATCTCAGATAAAAAAAAATTATAACAGGATACCATGGGAAGAAACGTTATGGTGTGTAACAATTTCATTGGAATCAGAAAAAAAATTGAGATTTCATGAAGGTACATTCGTCAATTCATTGGTGTTGAATTTTGGGTTTCACTCAGCTCGTAGTGGCACGAAGCTAAGATCATAAACACAGATGTTGTGTAACCGTAAACCTCAGCGGTAGTTTCTGAGAGTCTCAGGGGTTACAGTGATGAAGCGAATGTTATGGAGAAGTGTAATGGGGATGGTGAAAGAAAACATAGTACCTCTGCTGCGAACAAAAGGACCAAGCAGGAGACTCTGAACTCATGTGAGAAAAGAGTGAGGTAGCTCACGATTAGAATAAATGAGTTAGCCTTATTGGGAAGACAAGGTTTGTGTATACCAGGTCATGAAGGCCATTATTCAAAATCTTATGAGGCTTGGGACACATACAACAGCATGCTTCTAGGGACACTTAAGTAAGTCATCAAATATATCCCCATAAACGAATGAGCACACAAATAAATAAAATATTGTTGCAGTTTTTTTTTTTTTTTTTTTTTTTTTTTTTTTTTTTTGAAATTAATAAAAAAATTAAAAATAGTAAAAAAAAATAAAAAATAAAAAAGTAAGAGTTAAAATAAAAATAAGACTAAAAAAAATCTGGAAAGAAAAAATTGTAAAACCGAAACCGAACGTTCGGTTGGATTTGGTTGGAAAAAGTTGAAGAACCGAACCCGAACCTTAGGTTGGTTTCGGTTTCGGTTCAGGAAAATTTTGAAGAACCGAACCCGAACCTTCGGTTGGTTTCGGTTCAGGAAAATTTTGAAAAACCGAACTCGAACCTTCGGTTGGTTTCGGTTCAGGAAAATTTTGAAAAACCAAACCCGAACCTTCGGTTGGTTTCGGTTCTTGAAAATTTTGAAAAACCGAACCCGAACCTTCTTGAAGTTCCGGTCTTTGAAAATTTTTAAGAAACCAAGAAGTTTAGAGATAAAAAAAAACTTGTTACGTAAAGAAAAATAAATTTTGCACAAGAAATATACAACACAGAAAAACTACCTTTGAAGTAATGAGCGAGTCAGATGGTTGAACCGAACCCGAACGTTCGGTTGGTTTCGCTTCTTATGGTTGAGATTGAGTGGTAGTGTGAGGAACTGATGCTGATTCCATCATACCGAGCCCTTGCAATATTTTATTGAATGATGCTTCAGGAAGAGCTTTGGTAAAGACATCAGCCAGTTGATCAGTGGTTCTTACGAAGTGAACTTCGACATTTCCATCTTCCACATGATCTTTGATGAAGTGATACCTCAGTGCTATGTGTTTGGTTTTAGAGTGTTGCACTGGGTTATGACAGATCCTAATTGCACTTTCAGAGTCACAATATAGTGGGATCTTCTTCATATTGAGTCCATAGTCTCGAAGTTGACTCTGGATCCAAATCACTTGTGATGTGCAGGATGCAGCGGCAATGTATTCCGCTTCAGCAGTAGACAGCGACACACATGTTTGTTTCTTGGATTGCCAGCTGACCAACTTCCCATCAAGAAATTGACAGCCACCAGTTGTGCTTTTGCGGTCGAGTCCCCATCCTCCAAGGTCAGCATCAGAATAGGCTTGAACGAAAAAAACCTGAATTGGATGGATACCATAGACCTAAGGAGGCGGTTCGCTTGAGATAGCGTAGGATGTTCTTCACTGCCAGCATGTGAGGTTCGCGTGGGTTAGCCTGAAATCGAGCACAGTAACACACAGAAAACATGATATCAGGCCTGCTAGCAGTTAGATACATCAATGAGCCTATCATTTGACGATAGAGCGTGATGTCAATAGCCGGTTTATCTAGTGAAGGGGTCAGCTTGGTGCCGAATGCCATTGGGACTTTGACTTTTGAGTCTCCCATCATTCCAAACTTCGCTAGGAGAGTCTTAGTGTAAGCTTCCTGATTGATAAAGATGCCTTCGGGTCCCTGTCTTATGTTTAAACCAAGGAAAAAGTTAATAGGACCCATTGAGCTCATTTCAAACTTAGTCTCCATCAACTTTCTGAATTCAGCTGTTAAGCTGGGATTCGTGGAGCCAAAGATGATGTCATCGACATAAATTTGAACTATCATAAGGTGGTTACCTTCCTTTTTACGAAAGAAGGTTGGGTCAACCGAACCTTGTTTGAATTTGGACATCTTCAAAAATTTTGTAAGCGTTTTGATACCAGGCTCTCGGAGCTTGTTTGAGGCCGTACACAGCTTTATCCAGAATGTAGCAATGATTTGGATACTTTTCGTTCACGAACCCAGGAGGTTGCTCCACATACACAGTTTCTTCAAGTTCTCCATTGAGAAATGCACACTTGACGTCCATTTGGAAAACCTCAAAGGTTTTGTGAGCAACATAGGCCAGAAATATTCTAACCGATTCTAGCCTAGCTACTGGAGCGAACGTTTCTTCGTAATCTATCCCTTCCTCCTGACAGTATCCCTTGACAACCAGACGAGCCTTGTTCCTTATGACATTACCTTCCTTGTCCATTTTGTTTCTAAAAACCCATTTAAGACCAACAACCGAAGCATCTGGAGGAGTTGGAATGAGGCGCCAGACTTTGTTCCTTTCAAACTCATTCAGTTCGTCTTGCATCGCTTGAACCCAATCAGAGTGATCGAGGGCAGTGTTCACTGTCTTCGGTTCAACTTTTGATACGAATGAGTTAAACATACAAAACTCAACCTTTGAGAATAAGGATGTCTGTTTTGCCTTCAGTTGAGATCGGGTCAGAACCTTTTCAGATACATCACCAACTACTTGGGAGATAGGATGATCTCTGGTCCATTTTGTGAGAGGAGGGTAATTCGGATCGAAGGTTGGATCTAGTTCAGCATTGATCATCTCTTCGGGCTCAGATTGGCTATCGTCATCATTCGTCATATCATCATGCTCCCCCTCAATTGATGAGTCTTGAGAAACATGAGTTTCAGGGGTTTCTTGTGGTGCTGGAGTTTCAGGCATTGAAGCACCTTCGTTTGGAGGGGCACCTTCGGTTGGAGAAGTACCTTCGGGTGAGGTTGTAGAGCTTTGCTCCCCCTCGATATGAGAACTTGGCTCCCCCTTGACTGAAGCATTGTTGGTTGGAGAGTCATCAGTGGGCGATTCTCCTTCATGCATTCGTCTTGCAGTATCTTCGACAATCTTCTTCATATGATCTATCTTGTTGTCAGCTGCACCTGCTTCGGAGAGAGAAGCTTTTTCCGGTTCGTCGAAGAGATCCAGAAAGTTCTCGTACATATTGGCGATTGAGACTGTGACTTGACCAGTTTGAGGAAAGATTTCCCTGGTAGTGTCATCTATGGCCTGTAGCTTCTTGACATAGCTATCGTCGAAGGTCACATAGTATGTCTCTTCAATCCTTCTTGATCGTTTGTTTAGGACCCTGTACGCCTTTGAAGTGAGTGAGTAACCCAGAAAGATTCCCTCGTCAGCCTTGACATCAAACTTGTTGCGGTGTTCTTTAGAGTTAAAGATGAAACACCTTGAGCCAAACACGTGGAAAAATTTCACGTTGGGTTTTCTGTTATTTATTATCTCATATGGTGTGAGCGTGAATCGCTTGTTGAGATAGGACCTGTTTTGTGTATAACAAGCAGCAGAAATAGCGTCAGCCCAAAAATAAAGAGGTAAGGAAGCGAAACTTAGCATAGTTCGGGCAGCTTCACACAACGATCGGTTTCGTCTTTCGACTATTCCGTTCTGCTGTGGTGTGTAGGGAGCTGAGAAATTATGACTGATTCCCTTTTCTGCAAGAAACTCTTCAAACTCTTTGTTCTTGAATTCGAGACCATTGTCGCTCCTTATGTTGCGAACGACCTTCTTGAGCTGGACTTCAATTTGTTTGATAAACGCTTTCAGCTTTTGAGTCGCTTCAGATTTGAGCTTTAGAAAGAACACCCATGTAAATCGAGAGAAGTCATCAACGATAACAAGAATGTACTTGCTACCACCGATGCTTTCAATAGATGAAGGACCACACAAATCGATATGAAGCAATTCGAGTGGTTCAACAACTTTTGTGTTAATTATGGATGGGTGACTTTGACGACTCTGCTTTCCCATTTCGCATGCAGCACACAAATGCTCTCTGTCAAACTTGAGCAATGGAAGACCCCTAACATGACCTCCAGTGACAAGTCGGTTGATATCCTTGAAATTGAGATGAGAGAGTCTTCGGTGCCACAACCAGCTTTCGTTGGATTGAGCTTTTGATAGCAGACATATGGCTGGGTTTCCTTTGATGGGTTTCATGTTCAGAGGAAACATTTCACCCTTTCGCTCTGACTTCAGAATCACTTTCTTTGTCTTTTTCTCTATGATTTCCGAACCTTCATCATCGAATGAAACTTTGAGACCAGTACCTCCAACAAGCTGAGATACACTGATGAGGTTGTGTTGAAGTCCTTCCACATAGGCCACCTTTCTTATGGTAAAATCACCATTCGTTATCATCCCATATCCCTTTATGGTCCCGAAAGAGTTATTTCCAAACTTAACATTGCCACCATTTGCAAGGGATCTGTATTCCCTAAGCTCCTCTTTCCTCCCTGTCATGTGACGCGAGCAGCCACTGTCGATGTACCATTCTTCGTCAAACTGCTCGTCACTTATAACCTGCAAAAAATTAAGCAGATTTAGGAACCCAAAGTTTCTTGGGTCCATGTGAGCTTTTCATGGGAACAGGAATAGTGAGAGAGATGTCAACTAGATATGTTCGTTTTATTAGAGTTGTTTCATCTTTATTTTTAATGGTAAAGACTTTTATTTTATGAACATTAGGGATGTTCGTTTTGGACTCAGGTTTGGATTCATCGACCTTTTGCTTTCCCTTCTGTTCAGCTGAAGAATGAGGTTTTCGAGGGCAAGCGGGATTAGTTTTGGAACTAGATGGAGATGAATGAGTGGAAGTAAAAGAACGAGAAGAATTAGGAAGAGAGGATTTGGATTGAGATGTCTTCCTTGCTGATGACTCTAGGTGACCCTTTTGCTTTTGATCGTTGGTGGGGTTAACCTTTGAGTCTTGTTCCTTTTTCATTTTGGAGCCGAACCTCTGTGTTCGGTTGGTGTTGTTCTTGGAACCGAACCTTTGGTTTCGGTCGAAGTCCTTTTCAGAACCGAACCTTGGCTTTCGGTTGGTATCTTCTTGCGAACCGAACCTTGGCTTTCGGTTAGTGGAACTTTCAGGCTTTCGTACAGGATTGTTTTCATACTTCAGATTCTTGTCCTTGTGTGTATAGTATGCGTTCTGGGAGTGCCAGAATTGTTTCCTTTCAGAAAGATTTTTCCTGTATCTTTGGTTCCTCTCTATTTTCTTATCCCTCATCTGCTTAGGTTGATGATGAACGTTCGCTCTTGTTTTTGCTGTTTTGACTGATTCCTTTTGAACTCCAGGAGTTTTTCTTTGTGCAGAAGGAACAGATGGAATATCTGAAGAAGATTCAGTTTGCCCTGAGGAAGTGGAAGGAGTATCTGATGAAGTTTCGCTTCGAGCTGTAGGTGTTGAAGGAATGTCTTCTTTTGCTAAACAATCATCCTCTTGAGGAATTTCTTTGGTACCACTTGTACTTGGTTCACTGAAATTATCAGGCTTGTTCAAGGGCTCAGGTATGTACCTCCCTTTCTTCATCCAGGAGGTTCTTTCAGAAAGACCAACGGTTTCGTTTCCATTATCAATAGGAGCTTCCCAGAAATACTCATCACAACCATCAGCATTGTCTTCGTTAACAATAGCTGTGAGTTCAGCTGTTTGATGTTCGGTTACTCCAGTCACCTTGTATACTTGATTTGGAGTGGTCCTGACCTTTTGATACACAACAGCTTTTTCTACTAATTTCGGGGACTTTTGATGGGATAATCTAGCGAATTCCACAGAATTTTCAGAAATAAGGTTTTTGTGGTTTTCAGTTTCGCTTTTAACAAATTCTGAGCAGTCAGCCGTATCCTCCACAGAAATTTCACTCATGTTTTCGTCCTCGTTAAGCTCAGATGAATTTTCAACATCGATTTTGTTTTCTGAGCTTACGTTGGCGTTAAGAGAGTTAAATTTTTGCATGGTTTCGGTTCTCAGTTTAAGTCGGTCATTTTCGTCCAAAAGGTTTTTGAGCATGTCCTTGTGGTCTTTGGACTTAATGAAGGACTCAATTTTGTCCAGTCCATACATATAGGTTGGATTGACATCATCAGACGATATCACACTTTCACAATTGTAAGCTTCGGCATCGATTTCATCCTCCTTAAATTCTAGAAAGGGCAAAATCATGCGATGGATCTTTTGACCTATCTCACAGTCCAAGTGAAGTTGAGTAATATTGGAATATAAACGTTTAGCTATTAAACAAAAAACATTTCGTTGTTTTAACAATTTCAAATTGTCTCTCTACAAATAAATGTTTTCGTCTTTAACTTTAATTAATTCCGACTCTTTTAACTCAATCCACATTCGCCGCTCCTCACTCTTCGACGCCGCCCTGCTTAATTGATCAGTCAGGTTAGAATTGGTGACTCGAGTTTGAGTTAGGCTACTATCTAAATGAGAAATTCTTGTATTGATATTTTTTAGTTCTTTCTCGTAAGAGGATGGTGGTACTTTAAATGAAATAAAAGCAGATTGTACCTTCTTTATCAGTTCATCGAGTTCATTGAACTGCTGGCTGAGTGGTTTAGCCGTAAAGCACATATCCTCCTGCACCTTCGGTCCATTTCTTCCTCCGTCGGTGTTGTATCCCCTCATTTGAGACACCTCAGTCACCATGAAACATTTTCCACCACTGCTTTCCTCCTTAGCCACATATGCCTTTCCATGAGTAGGCTTTCTCACTTCTTCGTCTTCTGAGTCAGTAGACCAAACTTCAGTGCTACCGAACTCATCGTCATTGACCGAACCCTGCACAATAAGAGCATTAATAGAAGGGTTAGCGGTAGACTTCTTCTTTCTTAACTCATCCAATCTCTTCTGCAGCACAGCTTCCTCATCATTTCCATTGTCCTTTTCAGCCATCTTCTTAAGAACACAGTCCTTAGCGTAGTGGTTCTTGCCACCACAATAGAAACAGCTTACTCCGGAATCGCCATCTGCTTTCGGTTCATTGTTTGCTTTTTCTGAGCTGTAACTCCCCTGCCAGTTTCGGTTTTTGTTGCTGGGGAATCTCTTCTTTATGAACCTCTTAGGATTGGATACCATCATGGCATAATCCTCAGTCGAGAGGTCATATTCATCCAAGTTGAGCTCTTCATCCTCCACCACAGCTTTACTTTTAGATAGGAGGGCCAACGAACCAAGACTAGAGACAACATTCTTCTCTTAAACCACATTCTTCTCTTGGGACTTTAGAATACCTACCAGTTTTGCCAAAGAATATGATTTAAACTGTTCATGGGCTTTGACTGTGGAAACAACTGCTCTCCATTCAGATCGCAGTCCATTCAAGAAAGTAACCTTTTGTTCGATAAGCTTCCTTTCAATGTCGTGTTTGATCATCTTGCTGAGAAGATGATTGAAGCGATCAAATGTCTGGGTCACAGTTTCTTCGGCCCCTTGCCTGAATTCACCAAATTCAGATAGAAGTAAGGTTTGGATGGAATGTTCAAGATCTTCGTCTGTGGAATACAGTTCGCGAAGTCTATCCCACACTTCCTTTGCCGTAGTGCATGAGCTGACCAGCCTGATTGTGTCGGACTGAAGGGCGAATCTGATCAACCTAAGTGCCTTAATATTGCACTGGAGTTTGTCTTTTTCATCTTGCGCGATATTCGTCACGTCCTTGAGCAGATCATTGTACTCTTTTTGCGTCTTAATGATTCTGGACGACGTAGAATGGGAAAACGGTCCACTGATGATGGCTTCCCATATGAGATAACCATTGTCCTCCGATTCAATCACATAATCTTCGAAATGATGCGCCCATACTTCATAGTCATGGGTGTACAAGATTGGAATCTTTGTCGTCGAACCGATGCTGTTGGAAATATTAATAGGGTTTGATTGCGTTGCGTCCATAATGATCGTAAAAACCTGTTCAAAGATCAGACTTGTAATAAAGCAGATTAGGGCAAAACAATAAATACTAAGATACGTCAATTAAGATGACGGCTCAATAAATATCGATGATTGCGGAAAACCCTAATGGAAATCTTTTTCACAGAAAAGATGTGTATCGATTACACAGCCTCCTGCTCTGATACCAATTGATGGGATTAAAACAACTTTTAATCTAAGAAGATCGATTAGATCTTGAACAAGTATATGAATATAAAACAGTTAACAACGCAATAATATGAACAAACAGCTTGAATCAAACGTGTCGAATGATTAAATAAAATCCTTAGAAGAGCTCGATTAAGAACATCAACTGTAAAGGATTAGAAGATTACAAGAACGATTACAGAAAAATATATTACTCTTGATCAATCGCTGTATCGATAATCTCTAGAATCTTAACCTAATATGCATGCAAGCATTTAACTTATATACAATACATAAAAGGCTCTCGGTTGGACAGGCCCAAACCGGAGAATAAAAGGCTAATCTAACGAGCCCAAAAGACGCAACATCAAAACTCTTTTCAGCCCAACAGTATGGATATGTGTGGAAGGTAGTATTAGGCACATACTAGTGAAAGCAGAGGATCCATACATGAATTGAGGGAAGTCACGGAGAGTCTAAGTGTAATTCCCTAAATTCGCTTGAGGTATCAATCCGATCCACTTGATGGTGCGGAATCCTAATCAAGTGGATGATGCAAGATCAAATGGAGTAGAAGAAGAAGAAGAAGTTGATGAATCTTGAATATATTGATGATTAGAATGACGATCCAACATACAAGATCCAAAAATACACACTAGTTCTCTCTCTAACTTTTCTCTCTCTAGCACATGTATATGACAATGAACGCTCTTCTTTTAGAACATCCCTCCCCTCCTAGAATCTAGTGTCCCACTAAACACTCCCCTAACGACTATTTATACATATGGACCGAAAACCCAAGCCCATAACTCAAAGGCTAGATCGAAAACACACGAGTTTTCAGTCCAAGCTACAAATAAACCCAATAATATTTTCGCCCAAGACTAAAAACAATAAATGCTTAGAAAAGCAAAGTATAAACCAATTTTAGACCCAACACTCTCCCCATTGGTTTATAGCTTTCTTTTCTTATGACTCAACAAACTCCCCCTAAAATTGTAGCTTTCTTTTCTTGACAATTTTCAATTTGAACTTGGCTTTAGCATTTATCTTCGATTTTCTTCACAATTTCAAGTTGAACATATGAATCTTCAATAAATGACTTCATGTTGAACAGTTGGGACTTTCTTCAAAATTTGACTTTGAACGCACGTTGGGTGAGGAGGCTTCTTGTATAGATTCTTAAAAATCAGCACTTTCAGCTTGAGAATCTTCAGAGAGAATGATAGAAAGACCGATTCTTCTGGATCACTTCAGCAGGTTCATAGATAGCAGCAAATTGGTTGAGGAGGCTTCAATGCAATCTGTCACATAACCTTCATGTACAGCTTCACCTTCCTTTTGGGGTTTAAAGACTGAATTTTGAAAGAATAATCTTAATTTCTTGTTCCTTCGAATGAAAATTCTTCGACAATATGAATGAAACCTTGGCTCAGAAAATCTCGATACAATTTCCATGAGTCTCATCTACATCTGAATTCACTTTACAAGACAAAACTAAAAACAAACTCAGCACACAATATTTTTGTATTTTTCATATTTTCTAAAAAAATAAAATAGAAACAAAAATATTTTTGATCGAATGAAACTATCTATGTCCACACTGTCAAGTCCTTTCATTTGTCAAACTAAGTCTAGTCCTTTTGAATCCTTTGTGCCTACCAACACATTAAACACAAAGTCTAAACAATTCGACTTTAGTGCATTACACGAATATTCGGTTGCCCTTTAGCACTAGACTTCATATCACTTCCCAAACAATACCTACAAACGAAAAACTATAAGAAAATAAAAGATTGTCTTCAGAATGAATCACTAAAAGAAAAACTCAGGAGTATCGAGAAGAAAACTCAAAGCGTAACTCATCAATTGAATTTGCATCCAGAAGGTATGAGAACAACACACATATTTCAATCTTAGATCAGATCCGAAAGTTCTTCACATCGTTAAGCACAAACCCCATGTGTGATCCTTTCTTTTCTTCCTTTCCCTCAAAGAACACATACTCTCACTTAAAGTTTTGAGTGTTGTACAGTTAAAAGATGTCCTTTATCATGTGCTTGGAACAACCACTATCAACAAACTGAAGTCTGATGATATGCCTCCATAACTGCTCCAGCACAAAGTGCAGGATTAATTAGTCTTGGGAACCCAATCCATTTTGAAACCAGGTTGACATCTGTCATATGTGCAAGGTATTCTCTCCCATGACATATCTTGTTTATCACAAACAGAAGATGAAGAAATGTTAGAATCATTAGGTGATTTGGGAGAACAAACCTTTGGTACCCATCTGTGGTCGGGTTTAACCCATTTCTTGTTTAACCTGATGGATGCCTCAACACTTGATTTTGAACTTGAAACGGGTTGCTAAGATGGCTTTTACCTAACCGGTCTAGGTTTCACCGGAGCGTGTCTTGAATTTGGCTTCTTGGCCTGCAATCCCTTATTGCCCTTGGGAGTTTGATTCTTAGCCTTCTTGGCATTCTAGTTACCATTGCTTGAACGTGGCCTCGAAAGGTTTCTTTTGAAAGATCTCCTTCTTGGTGCATTTTGCCAACCTTGTGCATAGTAGGGATCATATGCTCGATTTGGACAATTTCTAGAAATGTGTCCAAGTGTTCCATAGTGAAAACATGTCTTTTTCTTCACGTAGCAGTTGTTTCTTCCTGCCCTTAGTGGCGTGACCTTGCCTTATTTCTTATTGTTCCCGCATACACACATACAACAAACCGACTGTTTCACTTGTTATGGTGTCCTGTATTTACGAATAGAAGGTTGATTATTAGAGATAACTGAATTAAAAGCAATAGATTCAGAGTTCAAGGAGTCATTTGTTTGACAATCAATAGAATCAATAGAACTAGAGTTATTTCTGTTCTGCTTGTTCTCATCTTCCATTAATTTACCTGTACAGGAAGTAGAATCATTGGTATCCTTCACCTCAACACTCTCAGTTGGCCCAGACTGTTCAGTCTTAACTGAAGCTGGTTCAAGGATTTGGCCACACTGAGTAGGTGTCTCTTCCTCATTGATTTCAAGGGGTGGGTTATAGTTGTCATTGAAGGTAGGTGGAACACTATGATACCCTAGACCCTTAGATTGATTATCTTTAAAAGTTAATTGTTTTTCAATCATCGATGCAACTACCTCACTCGACACAACAAGTTTCTTAAAGATAAAATTTGCATCTTTATATTTAGCTTTTAATGCATCAAGTTCGATAGTCAAGTTATCAAGCTGTTCCTTAACATATTTATAATCCACACATTTGTTGTTATATTCCTCTTGAAGTTTTCTAAAGTCCTCGGTTTTGGCCTCTAGTTGTGCTTTTAGGGGTTTTTGACATTTCCTAATGGTATAGCCTTCATACTTAAGGTCCTCATTTTCTCTTTTTAATATATCGATTTGTTCAGGAAGAAACTTAATCATAGTTTCACAAGATTGAGAGCATGAAACTTCATTGACCGGGATATTTGCGGAACTCATTGTTTACCAAAATCGCCCTTTGACTATAAACCTCAAAAGTCAACCTTAAAAGTCAAGTTTAAAAAGTTAAACTTAAAAGTCAAACCGAAAAGCTAAAAGTGAAATTTTGAAGGTTAAAGTTTAAAGTCAAAGGTTAAACTTGAAAGTCAAAGTCAAATTTTAAGGTCAAAAGTCAAAAATTAAAAATATAAGATTTGGGTTGAAAATGAAACATTAAAATTCAAAAAATTGATTTTTTTGGCAAAAATTGTAAAAAATCCGAAAATAGGATCGAAATTGCAAAGCTACTTGAACTAATCATGGAAGATGTTAAACATCTGGCATGCTAGATCGATTGGTAAGGGTGTGGGTTGCGTGTGTGAGAGACCTGAGTTCGAATCTTGTTCCACCCCGGAAACGAGGGAACCGAAAACCTGCGAGGACCGTACACGTGCTAGAACTCGGACCGCACACGTGCGCAACCGAAAATGACCGAAGCTGAAAACGTCCTAGGCCTTGCACCGATTTCAGCTGTAAACACTTCAAACCGAAAAAACTGCTAACCGCAAATGCGATTTCGCCCGAAAACTGCTGAGCTGCAAATGAGCTGCTGACCAAAAACTCCTCGGACAAGCTACCTGCTGTGTGAAAATGGTCGCTTCACCCTCGCTGGTTACGTCAAAAAAACACGTTTTTTTCACCTTTTTAGCTCCAAAACTCGATCAAAAAGCCATTTTTATGAAAAACATGAAGAACAAACTCCTAATATTTCTTCAAAAGCTATCAAAAAACGTAAGATCCTTCAAGAAAAAAAAATCCAAAAACATTCAAGATCTTGTGAATTTGATTGATACTATCCAGACTCTGATACCAACTGTAAGTCCCTAAATTTGCTTGAGATATCAATCCGATCCACTTGATGGTGCGAAATCCCAATCATGTGGATGATCATCATCATCATCATCACCTTACATTATTTATGGACCATTGTAAGTGTCAAAGCATCCACCTTTATTGTTATATGAGGCTAGATCTAAGTTTTGTCCCACTTTCCTCCTTGGTTGAGAAATTTTGAGTGGATGTAACCCATAAAGTTGGAAACTTTATGGGTTATAATGGCCTTAAGAGTGTTATGGAGTTCAGATCTAGTGAATGGTTGGGTTTTGGAACCTTGCATGAAAGCTGGATGTCATTTTCTTCAACTTTTGACCCAAATAAGATCTAGACATGTATTGCACATATATGTCTTAAAAGAATCGAATTTCAAGTGTAATAAGGAGTTATAAGACCTTCTGGAAAGTTAGAATTCAAGGCTTAATGGATTAAGGACTTAAAAGTTGGACTTTTGGCCTCAGACTGTTCTGACAACGTGAGGAGTGGTTGATCCTATTTCTGATGAGATTCTTGGGGCTCATGACATGAGGAAAGGCTGGCCACGTCATTAGGTCAACTCAGGTGTCATTCCATGACTAGTTTGGATAGGTTGAGTCATGACGAGTTGGAATCGGACCGAGTGAGCTCTCACGAGGTGACCAAGGGCTGGTCACGACGTAAGAATGAAGAGTTGACATTATGGGCTATTGAATTTGACTGTTGACTTTTGGCCTGGGTTGAATTTTGGTAAAATGCTATTTTTAGAGGGTAGACTTGGGGTTTACCTTGTGTGCATTAATAGGAGGTGTTAAGTACACATCTGTTAGTAGGAGAGTAGTTAGTTGTGGTCAGCATGATTTTGAGTTGAGTGTTAGCCGGCTTTGTGATTCAGGTGAGTCTCCGAACTATACTAAGGGGTCGAAGGCACGAATGTTGGCCCATTGGCTTATGTTATATAAGAAGACCAGGAGGTGGCACTTGGAATGTGTATGAAAGACCTGAAGGTGGCTCCCAAAAGATTATATGCAAGACTAGGGACTGGACCATGGCAAATATATGTAGTATGTTCGTTGTCCGTGTAATACTTGCATGGAAGACCAGGAGGTGGCTCTTGGCACTTGTTTGTAAGACCCAGGGTTTTGGCCCCCGACCCAGCAAGGAAAGTCCATGATACGGCTCGTGACATAATAGCAAGAATATGGTTGGCACATAGCAATCTCTGTTGTATGTATGGTCTATGGTATTTTTGGGAAGGGATACGTGACTACACAACATCCCCTAGAGTTTTCCACATTGGCAATTTATGATCTTTACTCTGATGTTTAAATAATATACTATCTTTAATCGGTTTTGAAACAACTCTTTTTTACGGTATATTGTTTTATAAATGAAAATTTTACTATGAATTTTTGGGACGTTACACCACGTGTTTGATTTTCTTTGGGCCACACCTCTTTTTTGGATGCCAACTCTAACACTGCAACGTGTCGCTATTCTGTGGTGCTACGTGTCACGTGGTCATTGGGCCACATCATTTGTAACAATCTTAAACCATGATAACACCTTCTCCTTGCCCTTATAGTAATCTACTTTTTCCAACATAAAACCATAGAATCAAAGTATCAAAATCCCTTAAAACATAATCGATAAGGAGGATGTGTACGATCATGCATTCGCCTTGCCCTGATCTTTTTATGTACCTTAAACCATGAAACCAACAACTATAAGAAAAAGCTTAGCAAGTTTCCCAATATACCCCACACAACACATATATAATGCATGCATACATGGCAGGATGGACCGCCACCTGATCCTTCAACAATAAGTTGGACTACTCCCGAGTATCTTGGTCTTCAACACAAAGTAGGACCGCCTGAACCTAACCATATAATGTAGACATATGCAACCAATAGTTAAAAACGAACAATATAGGTAATCATATAGATCTACCAATGTAACAGATCAGTACAACATAACAACATCCTATACACAAGGATACATAACACAATCTAGTGGGCATCCATGGTGCCTTCAACCCGTGAGTAGAGTGAGAGAACTCATCTCGAAGTCTAGAAAGTAGCTGAACTGATCACATATCCAAATAAGGGCTCTACAGGTCACCTATATAACAAACGGGGACCAAGTCTCAATCCATAGCTCAAAATATTCCGTTTGTCCTAAAGTCAAACTTGGTGAAAGTCAACAGTCAACTATCAAAAATTCAAAAGTCAATTTCCAGTCAATCTACGCCTAGTGTAACAACTCTACACCCTGTGTAGAGCCTGTGGTGGTAAAGACGGGGGAAATCAAGGATTCGCCCGCGTAAGGGATTTACGCACTACGTAAACCCTTGATGCCCTAACTTAATTATTAAGCCCTTTATATAGACCAACAACTCTTCCAACTTCCAAATCTTTATCTTATAAATGTTTTAATGGATAAATTCTTTGAGTTTATGCATTTTCATGCATACATAGGGCACAAAATCATAACATATGTCCAAAAAGTCACCCAATGTTCAATAACTCTTGCATGGATGGATGAGAGTGACCAAGCTCTCATTTTTGTGACTTAACAACACTAAAAACGTATGGAAATGATTCTCCGATGGTCTAGAGTAGCTCTTACTTATATACACAATGCATATGGGGATAAATGCATGAAACTCTTAGCATAACTAGATCTAAACATAAAATAACATCAACGTGGGAACTTTATACCTTTTGAAGATGGTTGAGTGTATGAAACTTCTAGATCTATAATGATTTTAGCTCCCAGGTTGTTCTAAAATCTTCTTTTTCTTCAAAAGTGAATGCAAAACACTCTCAAGTCTTAAAACTCCTAAATAGGGATCAGATTCCAAAGGAGGTCATTTGGAAGGATGGAGGCTGATGATGGGAGGGCCTCAACGACGTTAGAGCCCTTAAATAGGGCTCAAAACCCCAAGATTAGGGTTTTGGTTCTAGGAAGCTACGTGCTACATAAATAAACATATGCCCCGCATACGTCACTCAAACCCCGTGTCCAAGTTTCCTTCCTACGTGCTGCATATGAGGCTACCCTATGCCCCGTGTAAGACCAAAACTCCCACAATAAACATTAAATTAAAGGAAGGAGTTTACCTGCATGGATCGGATGTTACAATTCTTTCCTACTTGAACTAGATTTCGTCCTCGAAATCCTCAGTTGCAAAAAGATCCGAATAGTGTTCACACATCTCCGCTTTGGGCTCCTAAGTCATCTCGGAACCCTCCCTATTTTGCCACTGAACCTTGAACAAAGGTACCACCTTGTTGCGTAAGACCTTCGTTTTCCTATCTAGGATAGCCACTGGTCTATCTACATAGTTTAGATGTTCATCGACCTGAAGGTCATCCAATAGGACCACCAACAAATTGTCAACCACACACTTCTGAAGCTGAGAAATATGGAAGGTGTTATGAATCTAACTAATCTCCTTAGGTAGATCCAATTGGTAGGCCACCTTGCCTACCCTGACCACTACTCGAAATGGTCCAATAAATCAGAGACCCTACTCGCCCCTCTTATGGAAGCGTATAACACCCTTCCACAGTGATACCTTTAGAAAAACAATATCTCCGACCTTAAACTATAACTCGGATCTTCCACTGTCAATATAACTCTTCTGTCGGATCTGAGTTGTCTGTAACTTCTGCCTGATCTGAAGGATAAGTATCATCGTCTGAAGCACCACCTCAATCCTCGCCATGAACCTGTGTCTGACCGCTCTCTAGAAAATTGGATATGACACTTCCTGCCATAGAGAATCTTGTACGATGGTGCACCAATACAAGAGTGGTAGTTGTTGTTTTAAGAAAACTTAGCTAGGGGAAGTTAGGAGTCCCAACTCCTGACGAAATCCATAACACAATCCCTTAGCATATCATCGAGCGTCTAAATAGTCCGCTCACTCTGACCATTAGTCTGAGGGTGATAAGCAGTGATGAAATGCAGTCTCGTACCCAACTTCTCATGCAATCTCTTCCAAAACCGAGAAGTAAACCGTACATCATGATTAGATACGATAGAAACTGGTATATCGTGGCGAGCAACAATCTCGTGCACATACACATCGACCTATTCCGTGGCTAGAGAACTCTCCTGGATGGCAAGAAAATGGGCACTCTTGTTCAGACGATCAACTATGACCCAAATAGCATCGAATCCATTAGCAGTCCTCGACAACTTGGTGATTAATTCCCATTTCCATATGGGGAACTCTAAGGTTGGATCTTGACATGCGGCCTTTGATGCTCAGCCTTGACCATCCAAAAGGTTAAGTATCTCTCCACATACCATGCTATCTGCCACTTCATGCATGGTCAACAATAACTAAGTGTTAAGTCTCGATACATCTTCGTGGCTCCAGGGTGAATTGGGAACCTAGACTTGTGCGCCTCCTCCATCATTGTTTGTCGGAACCCACCAGAAAAGGGGACTCAAACCACCCGTACTGGGCCAAAATCCCGCAACTATCAATGGTAAACTTGCCAATCTAACCACTGATTCTCTCTTTCTTCTAATTTTCCCTCCTGATACCTTCGTATTGAGACTCCATGATCAAATCCAAAAGTGGTGAGTCGATGGCCATCCTCAAACACAGTCCTCAGACAGAAGAGCCATCTGTCTTGCGGCTCAAGGCTTCGACAACCACATTAGGCTTCCTTGGATGATAAAGAATTTCGCAATCATAATCCCTGGCCATGATAAGCCCGTGAGCTATTTCATATTCATATTTGGTTGATCCACAAGATATATCCAACTCTTATGATCTGTGTAGATAGTACAACAGACCCCATAAAGATAGTGTCACCAAATCTTAAGGGAAAACACTATTCCCCCAACTCCAATTCATGTATCAGGTACCTAACCTCATGAGGCTTCAACTACCTGGAGACATAAGCAATGACCATGCCCCGCTACATGAGTACAATCCCCAAGACAATTATCAATGCATCACAAAACACCACAAAATCCTCAACACTCTCAGGGAGGGTCAATACCGGGCCTCACATAACTTCCTCCTAAGAGTCTGAAATGCAATCTGCTTCTCGGACCCCCTAATGGAAATCCACACTAATCTAGCATGTTTATTTCGAAATTGACATAATAAACAAGTTAGAATGATTACCTCAATTTGTTATGTAGTAATAACAAGAAATCCTTGACCTTTGAAAGCTTAGTTCCCCAAGTGTTGCACCTCTAATGGATTCACAAACACTCTTCCAAGTAGATGACTTAGGAGAGGGGAGGAAATCGGCTAGGGCTCCTTCAAAGATACACATAGGCTGAAATCCTCATGTATGAGGGTCTATTTATAGTTGTGTGCGCTGCTAGGGTTTTAGATGGAAACCCTAATTCTCTGATTAGGCCTTAAGCAATCCATGGAACCCTTCTAGAAGGCCCCTTGGACGAAATCCTTATGAGCTTCCCATAGATTTCGTCCAACCCCTTCTATTAGGAGTCCATAGCCCAACTAGCAACTATCTGATAATTACAATATCAGTCCCCTTTATTTATTCAGTCTCTTTTGACCACCAAATTAATTCTAAACTAATTTATGATCAATACTAATTAAATAATATGATATCCAAATAATATATTAATCTTATAATATATTAATAAAACCATTTTGAGTACCAATTTATTATTCACATAATAAATTCTACTCTCTCTCATCTTGTCATCCTATCAAGTTGCATGAGTGAAGGCAACCCAAAATGACCATGCTCATAATCAAATCGAGCACATACCAAAAATAGTTATAGGCTTAGACACCTAATTCGACAGTCTCCTACTTGAATAAGTCTAATAACTATTATTGCATACGATTTCAGAATATGATTAGCAATCTTAGCTTTCAAAAGCCGTTGTCGAACTCTGATCTTATTAGCAACGGGTCCTTTAAATGAGGGATCATTTATTCATCCATTCTCAAGATTTTGTATAGACATAAGACATAGATTATAATCATTCTCTTTGTCTATGTGTTGTGTCCTGATTTCCGATTTAAGACGACTGACAATAGACTTTAGTTGAACACATCAACTTAGTCCAGGCTTGGCCAAGCGCTTAGGTGTCATCACTAAATCGTCGAGGGCCCACAAATATCGCTTTTATCCCACTTTGGGTAAAAGGAATGAATAAATGTCGACTCATATGCTTGCACTATTTACTCATCAAATCATACACAACAATTTGTTTATAACATCAAGTTACTGATGTGTTTACGCATTATCAATGTGCAACCGACTCGCAAACAACAACTCATATCTCTTCGTTTCAAGAATATAAGATATTATCGTCTCACAATCACTCGTGATAAAATCCATGAAGTGATTCACCTGAGCGTGGGGTTAATCCAATATTCAAATCTTATTGCAGGAGTACTCATGAGCACTACATCGGAATTTTGCTATGTCTAAACACTTTAGACAATCTACAGTCAGATTCATGAAAGTCTTACCTCATTACCTACTTCCAAAGTATGATTGACTGTGGATGTTTGAATAAACTAGTTCTTCTGGAAGTCAAAACATGTGAAGTGAAACACACGAATAATCGAATCCAATATGGCCTTAAAACTTTTGAGTATAAATAAAGCACATTTTATTTAATCACCATATTGATTACACATTAGTCATTATATAATGTTTCGGGTAATCAAGTTAATACTTGAATTAAAACAATAGTCATCCTATGCTCCAAGCATGCATACTATGTTGACATATGGTCCTTAGATTGTGAAATAGATCAATTGAACACATTTCCAATGATGCTCATTTCACAATTCACAATCCTTATCATAAGTGTAAGAATACCAAATTCTTGCCACTATTAGAATATGTTAAATTCTAACATTTTATGCAATGATCCTTTTGTAATGTCACATTACCAAAGTCACTAAGACTGTGCCAATTATATTACAAAGTGTTCTATTAGATATTTTTACAAGACAACTCCATAGATATGAAGTCTCACATTCAAAGTACATTCCTTTGAACATCCTTCTTGCATAAAAGTTTCTAATCTATATAGATTCTTAATATCCAACTCCCATTATGGAAACATTTCCATATATACCATATGACAACTCATTCTTAACGGAATCTTATCTATTCATGATATTGTCAATATGGTCCATCCATTACCTTACTTCCAACTGCCCACAAGTGACCAATCCTTAGCGAACCTTAGATTGCCCTCGACAATTGTTTAAATATTTTAGTCATATCCGGTTCTGGTCCCTTTCCCTCTTAATGGCCTAGGCATTTGGAATAGACAGAACAATTGAGTATTACATCATATGCAATCGATCCTATACCTGAAGCTTATGGGATACGATACATAATGTCTTACATAATGACATGATACTTTACTAGTCTCCTGTTATAATATTGCCATATATAGAATTCCCTTAAGTTGAATCTTTTCAACATATCATTCATATATGTCCTTTGACTAAATTTCTCGATCTAAGCTTTTAGATTTGAAATGAAGTATAAATTTCTCTCCCTTAATTATAGCAAAACAACTTTTGTTTTCTATAATTAATATTGCTCACTTGAAACACTTATATAATAATCATGCTCCCACTAACATGATAATTATATCTTTACAAGCATAACACTTATGCTCCCACTAGCTTTGACATGTACTCAGAAAACAACTGGACTTCTAGAAATCCGTACTTATTGACTTTCTTACCAAAGTTCATATTTCTGATACGTGATGATTTGATAAGACTTTATCTATGCTCATACACCTTTTATTAGAAAGCTCAAATGTGTGTCTAAACTATTTCAGAACTTACAGTAATAAGTCCCGAATGTTCAAACTAACTGCCAAATCTCACAATTCGAACTATAAGAGGGATGCCATCATCATAATTGAATTTGAGAATGCAATTTACACAATCTCTATCTCCTTAAAATATTCTTAGTGAAAGTGTTTCCTCACAATCATTTTCATGAAGCAGAGAGAAACCTTATCACTTAGTTTTATGGTGTATGTGTTCCTATCCATGCAAATTTGTCATAACCGTAATCATAAAACAAGGTTGTGAAAAATCCAAAACCATATGGACTGAACTTGTTCAATCTTTATTTTTTGCCACTTGGCAGCACAAGGGCCTATCATGTCTTCCAAATTGTTCAACAGCTCAACTTTACAGATTAATGTACTTTCATTGATCAAGGTGCTTTGCCCTATATGCAGTTAAATGAGAACTCATAGAACTCACATGCATAGCTAACTTAACTGGAATTGAATAGAAACAATAATATGTCAACACGATAGATTATTAACCTCAAGTCGTGTGCTAGTGATTAACAATAGGTTTACTCTTGATTAGCTCTTGAAACCTTTCAAGATCATTAAGACTCCCACTGAATTTTGACATATAAGATTCTCTTGTCAAAAAACATTCCTTGAAAAACAAATATTCAAGAGTCAGTGTGGGTTCTTATCAAGACAAACACTTCACACAATTGGTCTTAGTTGGTCTTTATCTCATCCAAGACATCACAACTTACCAATTTCAAATGTGCAAGAGTAAGAAAAACATTTTTCTACTCCACATTTGATGAGTGTTATAAACCTACTAAAGATGTGTCACTCAAGTCACAATTTTGGATTTCAACTCTGAGACTCGATTTTTGAACGAAGTATGATTCACCTTTTAATTTAACCATTTCGACAATTTTCGATTCCTCTTCTTAGCCATACTAGTGCACTAAGGTGTCCTTAGAGGATCAATTGTTATATGGTGTCATAATCATTAAGATGATCATAAAACATGATACTTAAGTACTCTCCCTTCTTTTCAGATTGGAGAAACTTTTATCTTTCTACCTAATTGATTCTTCTTATTCGTTATGCTTTACATTGAAACCTTTTCAATGATTCATAATTATACTTAATCCTATAAGCATAACCACATTTACTAAACATTTAGCAAATTATGACGAATATTCTTATTGTTCTTTGTGGTAGACTTGAGCTAGTACACAACAATGTGTACTAGATCATTTAGTCCTTCACTTGACTCACATACTTATGTGAACAAGAAATTAGTCTTAATTTCCCAAATACGAAGGTTCTCATTCATCATACAATACCGATTGCATGATTCCAAGTTTCTGTCCAATTGAAACTTTGGTGATGAGAATCATTCATTATTTGGTAAATTTTCGACACTACCACAAATAACATAACTAAGAGTCGGATCCATTTTCAACATTGCTAAAAATAGAAACATACAAACATCAATATTCACAAATGCCATTGCAAGGAAATATAAATAAGACAAAAATCAAAATTTTATTTTATTTATAAAGTTGCGGAAAAACTTGGCCTTACAACGCATAAACCACATGAAAACTATGCTAATTCATATTCCTAAGCAATCTATCATAACTCCTAAGTAGCAGCTCAAAAATTTGATCATCGAACCATGCGATCGAAATCCATTTCTTCGCGATTAGACTCAGCATGCTCTTCTTTTAAGCTTCCTTTCTTTTCTTTGATCGTACAAAAACATCAAAATGCAATCATATCACATAATGTATTAAGAATCTACAAACACAATATTCTACAACTCGGAAGAGGGATGTTGTAATCCAATTGCAGAATATTTGCAGGTAGGTAAATGACGATTTACCAATTTCCACCATGAAAAACGAACTGAAAAATTAGGTTTTAAATTAATTGAAATTCCTAGATCTTTTGAGATTCTTTGAAATTTTCAATGGCAAGTTTAATCTCGATTATGCCCTTCAAGTTTGTGACCGGGATACCGAGAATTATAAACAAGGTGTGAATAACCATGCAAATTAGCTTGGTACTCTCGAAGACGTATATCACCTAATCAATGTGCCGGTTAACCACACACGCTCCACTGATCTATGATAATCTACGAGCTACCCATTGACATCGTTCTTTGGTCCCATATTAGTGTGCTAGTTAACCACACACGCTCCACTAACGACCAACAAGGTGCAATGTGCAATTTCATGGATTAGTGATATGGGCTTATTTAGTCATAGAAATCATTCATTATCTTATTAATTATTGTTGATTTTATATCATTTAATGAACAAAAGGTGCTTAATTAGCTTAAATATTTCATTTTCAGCAATAAAGACATGCTCGGAAGGAAAAGGAAGCGGAATTGGCGATTGGAAGCTTGGATCTTGGATTTTGAAGAAAGAATGATGTTGCTGGACAGCTTGACCCCTCGTCAGTGTTTTTGCCATATCTCATGAACCGTAACCCTGATTGACGAGATTCAAAATGTTCTGAAAACTAGACACAATTTTCGACCAATTTCATGTTTTGAGAAAATGTTGATTCCAAGAGAACTCGACGAGTTGGTCAGAATGTTCCCGATTCGGAGATGCCTTGCCGTACACGCTGTATACGCGGATTATCCAAAAAACTCGACGATTTTGTGGTGAAAACTCGTCGAGTTGGCCCTGTTTTTAGAATTTATATATACAAAAACTTCTCATTCAAACCCTAACTTTTGCAGGAGGCTAGCTACGACTTTTGAAGATCAGAAGGGTTATTGGAGCTGCAAATTTCGAGATTTCAACATAAGAGGCAATTTCAAAGAGAATCAAAGGCAAACAATCATTCTTCTTTTATTAATCTTTGTTTTGAACCATGATTGAATCATTAGATTTTGAAATTAGGTTATTATTTGTTGTAGATATGAGCTAAAAGCTTTTTACTTCTGTTTGGATGAGATAATCTTATGAATATGGTTTGATTGAGTGGTTGAATTGATATTAATTTGGTTATTCATCTTGTTAAGGTTATTAAAGATCCTTATGTATTGATGATAAATGTTTTTAGTTAACAAATAAGTGATTGAGTTGCATGAATATCTTCTTGATTACTTGATTCATATAGTTTTATGAATATAAGATTGTATGCCTAGGAATAGTGAATATGAAACTAGGGTTAACTATAAAATATGTAAATCAATGTGTGAGCATGTGTGATGAACATCCATATATGAGTTGATTGAATTGAACAAATTTGATTAACTATTGATATAAGTCTTGCTTGATACGAACTGAACACTAGGAAACTTGTTAATTTAATCACTTGATCACTGTTTGAATTGACTTGTCTACTAAAGGATTGGTAATAATTAACATGAAACCAATCACATTAGGAATCGGTAACCATTGACATATTAATTCATTGCACTTGCCACGAAATCAACCATAGGAATAAGTGAATCGAATCTAAACAGAAGTCTTTATTATCATGGAATCTAGTTGTCCTTTCTTGCTCTTCTTAGTTGTTAATTGTCTTTGTTTGAGTTTTAAAGTGCTTGATTAAGTTTCTAGTCTTGCAAAACTAGAGAAAACCCCCTCTTTCATTAAATGTTTTTAATTAGGTAATACTAGTATTTAATTTGATTGTTACCATTCCCTATGTTCGATACCCTACTTGCTTAAACTAAACTACTATCGATAGGTACACTGCCTGCGTGTGTTTTTTTACATTTGAGTTTGTTAGGATTAAAACTAGTTCGTTTTACACACATCAATTAGCACCAAATTCACATTTTTCCTAAAGTAACTAAGATTTGGGAATTTATAAGTGTTTAGTAACTTTGCATTTCATTATACTTATAATGGAAGGATGTGTCCTATCTTACCCGTTCGGCTAATGACCCTCCACTAGTCAACGGTGTGGTAGGTGAGAGTGGATACCCAATGTCGGTCATTTTACAGGCCACTTCCTTGAACACCCCATGTAAACCAGCTTCATGAATGAGGCCTACTAACCGTAAGACCAACCTTTTACTTATACATATATAATATATTAGGCTTTTAATTTTATATAGTATAAGGTTGTATTTTACACTTTTAAAATACTAAGTGGTTTAATCTATTAATAAATTAGACTTTTAATTTGATTAATCTTAAACCTTATTATTATGGATTTATTAATTCTCTCTTTTAATTAAACTCTTAATTAATTTAATAAAATCCATAAGGGTGTAATTTGAACTTTTCAAAACACTAGGGTTTAAGAATTTAACATTTCAAAATTAAAACCTTTTAATAAAATTTTAAATTTCAAAGCTTGAGGACAAATTATGAAACTTTTCAAAATATTAGGGTTTAACTATTTAAATTTCAAAAACTAAAACTTTTAAGTTCAAATTTAAACTATAAAACCTAAAGGGTGTAATTTAAAACTTTTTCAGAATTACTAGGTTAAATATTTGAATCAAAATAATCCTATATTATCTATATTTAACTAAATCCATCAATTTTGATAAGGATATCCATACCAATCATTAAAAATCGAATTTAGGCAAGAAAAACGAGTTTTGGTAAATATCCTAATCAAAATCTGGCGAGAAAATCGAAAATCCCGGCACCAGGATACACGACTCGACGGGTCCACTATGGAACTCGTCGAGTTCATGCCAACTCGTCGAGTCCATCCATGGACTCGGTGAGTCAGCCAGTCAGACTAATTGCTTCCATTTTATGATCTTTTGGCAGTTCACTTTTGCATCCATTCAATAGAAAAACGACCTAGGCTCTGATACCACTGTTGGGTTATGAGCATAACATCATTCCTATGGTGTACATGCAACCCTAATTGCTTTGATCTAGGTTTTTCTAATTTCAACTTACAACTATGAGTACCAAAGCAATAAACCCTCATCTAGCATGTTTATTTCGAAATTGACATAATAAACAAGTTAGAATGATTACCTCAATTTGTTATGTAGTAATAACAAGAACTCCTTGACCTTTGAAAGCTTAGTTCCCCAAGTGTTGCACCTCTAATGGAGTTACAAACACTCTTGCAACTAGATGACTTAGGAGAGGGGAGGAAATCGGCTAGGGCTCCTTCAAAGACACACGTAGGCCGAAATCCTCATGTATGAGGGTCTATTTATAGTTGTGTGAGCTGCTAGGGTTTTAGATGGAAACCCAAATTCTCTGCTTAGGCCTTAAGCAATCCATGGAACCCTTATAGAAGGCCCCTTGGACGAAATCCTTATGGGCTTCTCATAGATTTTGTCCAACCCCTTCTATTAGGAGTCCATAGCCCAACTAGAAACTATCTGATAATTACAATATCAGTCCCCTTTATTTATTCAGTCTCTTTTGACCACCAAATTAATTCTAAACTAATTTCTTATCAATACTAATTAAATAATATGATATCTAAATAATATATTAATCTTGTAATATATTAATAAAACCATTTTGAGTACTAACTTATTATTCACATAATAAATTCTACTCTCTCTCTCTCTCTCTCTCTCCCCTCTTGTCATCCTATCAAATTGCATGAGTGAAGGTAACCCAAAAGGACCGCGCTCATAATCAAATCAAGCACATACCAAAAATAGTTATGGGCTTAGAAACCTAATCCAACATCGACATCCATACCTATTTCATCAAATCCATGAACGTTGCCAGTGCCTTGGTGAGCCTAAATGACATCACCATGAACTTGTAATGACCATAACGAGTTTAGAATGATGTGTTCTCCACATCCTCCTTTATGACCCTTATTTTTTGATACCCTGACTTGATATCAATCATTAAGAACCAAGATCCTCCCTACAACTGATTGAAAAGATCATCAATCCTAGGAGTGGGTAATGGTTCTTCACCATTAACTCATTCAACTCCTGGTAATCTATGCATATATGGTGAGACCCATCATTCTTCTTCACAAACAGAATAAATGCTCCCTAGGGTGAACTTCTCGGTCTAATGAATTGCTTTCCTAACAGCTCCTGAAGTTGATAGGACAACTCCAGCATCTTTGGTGGTGCGAGGTGATACGGTGCCTTAGCAACCAAGGCTGCGCTGGGGATCAAATCAATCTTGATCTCCACCTGCCTCATAAGAGGCACACCGGGTAGATCCTACGGGAAAACATCTGGAAACTCTCTGACCATGGGCACATCTGAGACCAAAACTCTCCCCTCAATCTGAGTGTCAACAACATAAGCAAGACAACCCAACAACCCATGCTGGAGATACTGCCTGGCCCTGACTGTCATACAAAAAGCATATCTAACTTTGGTACCCTCACCATAAATGGTTAGTTCTCCCCCACTTGGGGTTCGACTACCACCAGTTACCTTTCACACTCGATCATGGCCCCAAAGATACTTAATCAATCCATCCCCACCATCACACACATATCCCATTAGGATGGGGATCAAGTCAATCGGGTATGACACCCTGAAGATCTCCAAAGTATAATCACAGAAAACAATCGAAGTAGAAACCTTGTGTTCGTTGGTGATGGAAACTTGCAATGGACACTCTAAATCCCCGAGGATCATATCGAAATCCCTACAGAAGGACTAAGATACAAAGGAAAAACTCGCAACCCGAGTTAAAAAGCACAAGAGCAGGTGAGGAGTTTACTAATAAGGTACCTATCAGAGTTACAAGCATAAGCATACAGGAAATTACTTGAAAGAACAATAAATGAATACATACCAATTATAACATCATGTGTCACCCTGGCCTCCTCTGCTATGATCTGAAAAACACGACACCTGGCCCTCGGGGCCTCGGCCCTCCCATAGGATCCATCTATGATCCGAAGAGTGCTCGGGACCAACTCCTGCACTAGTCTAGTGGTGATCAAGGGAGAGTTTACCTTCACATGGCCAAATTGATCACAGTGGTAGAAAATCCTAGTACTTGATGGTGGAGCCTATTGATGGCAATCCCTCATATAATGACCCTCCTTTCCACATTTGTGGCTCCCGTTAGGTGCTTGGCATGCGCCCTCATGCATCTTCCCACACTTGCCACAAGTGCGGCCCCTCTGGCCTCCTGATTGTAAATCAATGGTCTTGAACTGCTTTTTTTCGGCTGAGTATGAACTGAGGTGTGCCTCTTCTTTTTCATCTGGGTCTCAATATCAATCTCCTTCCTCCAAGCAAAAGGTTGTATCTCGGAGAGAGAACTATACCACTTGGTCAAAACAAACTCTTGGATCTTTGTCTTGAGCATGCTCTAGTAACGGGACATCTGAACCTAGTCTAGAGCAGCATACTCGGGGTAGAAAAGGGCTCTCTCCATAAACAGCTTGGTACTCTCCGTCACCGACTTTTTCGTGTGCTTCCACAACATATACTCCTCGGCTAACCTCTCCCTCTCAACCAATGGAAAGTACTCAGTACGAAACATCTCTATGAACTACTCCCACATTACTACGTCCTTCTCGATAGGAGAATAAGAACCAGTCACCATCTTCCACCAATCCATCACCCCTAAAAGAAGATGGTTCAAGGCAGACTTGACCTTCTGGTCCTCTGGGCACGAGCAGGTGAAGAAACAATTGTCCACATCAGATAGCCACCTCAAGGAAATGATCGTGTCCTTGACTCTATCGAAATCTAGGGACTTCGTGTTGCTAAAGTCGCGATATTGAATCATCCCTCTCTCCTGGAGTCTCGCAGAAACAACAATTGTGGTGGCTACAGCAGCAACAACCTCAATCACAATGTCATATCGCTCTATAAAAAGCTCAATCGTAGTGGTGTTGATAGGACCAAACATCTCTGGAATAGCCTTCTTAAATTCCATGGTCAACTGAGTCGTGATCATCTCGTGAATCTCATCATTAGTTAATCTTGGCCTCTCTGGTTTGTCTGCTCCTGATCTCGAACCTCTCGTGATCTCCATATTGAAAAACAAACCGGATTACGTTAAAAAAAGACATAATTCATACTAACACATCAATACTGCATCACTAAAATCTCGGAGTTTGTGACTTCCTTGATACGCTTACGGGTCATGTGCTTTCATTAATATGTAGCCATACTACCTTCCATACCTACTCGTATTTATCTCAAGGATTGTCACAAGCCTCCCAGATAGAAAATCCAAGCAACTAGGATACACATACATCATATACTCACTCTCTCAAAAGTAGCTAATCATTCCTTATGTCGACTTCCTAACAACCATACTCGATTATGAAACTTCAACTAACCCACCAACTGCTTGTGTATGCTAATCATATGTAACACTGAATTCGATAGATAGTCAAATAGTTTATTCTAGCCTAAGCCCACACTCAAACAAGGAACAGAAAATAAGGCTAAATCAAACATTCTTAGGCTATAGAATCTTAGTTATGTATAACCAGGCTGCATACACTAACCAACCATAATAATAATGTTAGTTCCATATAGCATATCAAGAACTTCTCCTAGGATATCAGGCATCCTAAATAAGTAATTCTACCATGAAATTCCAAAATACCCTTAGCCTACAAACTAGCATGTAATTCTATCACATCATCAATACACAAAACAAGTGTGGGTATCTTAGGGAATACTCTCCTTTGCTCTGTCTGATTGTACACATCACATCCTCTCCATCGATCATTTTAGAGTTAATTTTAAAAATATTTTGCAGATCCCTAGTTTGAGTCTGGAATCACATAAGTGTTTATCCAATTCTCTCAAACCAGGGATCTGACACCAACTTGTGACATTCCAAAACCATTATAACGCTTGTTCCAGGTATCATTTGACTTTCAAGTTTTTAGGGTTTTGCACTGGGACTCGACGAGTTAGGTAGCCCAACTCGATGAGTAGAGATCGATATTGGACACAGGACTTAGGGTATAGTCGACGAGTAGGAGGTTCCCAACTCGACGAGTAGGCACTATAAAGGAAAACCCTAATTTTCAAGGGTTTTTACCCTATTTAAGGAGCTTATGGGTTATTTGTGGCCTCCCTCACCGTCCTAACTGTCCAGAGAGAAACCCTAGTTGCGATTTAGTGCCTTCTTGAGCGTGTGAAAGTTTTTGAGAGTAAATCTTGAGCTTTTTTGGAAGGGAACTTGAAGATTGATGAGATTGAGTGAGGAGAGGGTTTTAGATCCGACATTTATCTGGTATTAGCATCCATTTGGAGTTAAAAAGTTGCTACCTTCATCTCTATTTTCTTACATCTCATCTTATGAAAGTATATGGTCACTTTTGGTGCAAAATGGTGTCATACTCAGATTTTGACTTGTCATGAGGATATCGTTCCAGATGTAGACACATCTAGGCCTTCATGGACATAAAGTTGCTCCGTTTGCCTATTCTAGGCCCTTTTCCATGCCCTAACCATTGTATGAACCTTAGTTTTAGTGTTTTAGCCTTTTGAGGCCTTACATGCACGTAAAGTTTGCAACTTTAGGTGGCATTTCAGTCTTAAGGGACTGGATCTATAGTTTTGAGGTTTGGATTCGACTGGAAGGACTGATTATGTTAAGACAAGGGAAAACTCGACGAGTTGCCCTGGCGACATGGCGAGTTGGAGCGGGTTTTGTCGTGTTCGGTCTTACGAGTAAGTCGTCGAGTTGATGATATAACTCAGCGAGTTGGTTAGGGTTTTCCCCCGGTTTTCTGAACACTGAAGGAACTCGACGAGTTGCTAGATGCACTCGATGAGTTGAGTCAACCTGGACTGTTGACATTGACTTTAACCAGGGTTGACCAAGTTTGACCTTGAGGATATTTATGGTATTTTGGGATTTTGACAAGTTAGTCACATGATGATTGTAGGCAGTTGAGTTGGAGCTACACATTGGGACTTATCTAATCTTATCTTATCAGTTCAGTATTCTTGAGAGGTGAGTCAACTCACCATACCAATGGGTCTAAGGCACCAAGGCCGAACCATTTTATGATATGTGGATTATTGATTGATTATGCATTATGTTGATATGACACTTGCATGGAAGACCCCGGGGGGGGGGGTCCCATGGAAGTAGATTGAGACCATGTAGGGGTTCCCATGACATTGGTGTAAGACATTGGAGGGTTTCTATGGCATCCTAGTATATTTTCATGTTTAGCTTGTATAATATTTTCTTGGCAGTAAAGACCATGTGGGGGTTCCCATGGCAGGAAGACCATGTGGGGGTTCCCATGGTAGAAAGTTAAGACCACGTGGGGGTTCCAGTGGCACTTGGTGTAAGACCTTGGAGGGTTTCCATGGCATCCTTATATGTTGTATGCATGACTTATGTGTGGTTTATGTAGCTTTTATAGTAAATATGGATTATGTGATTATGTGGATTGTGTGGGGTATGCTCTAGGGAAATCACTAAGCTCCAAGTTATAGTTTATTGGATTGTTTCAGGTACTTCTGAGCGTTAGGGCAAGGGCAAGGCTTGATGGCGCGACATGCAATCTCACAGGCGTTTTTATGGGACACTCTGATATATGAAATACAAATGTTGATGTTATGAATTTGAAAACGATTGTACTTGATATTTGGTGGTTTATTGGGAAATGTTTTGATTATATAAAAATGAAAAACTTCTTTTCAAAAATTGGGTTGTTACAAGTTGGTATCAGAGCCTTGGTTTGAGGGATTCGGGCACGCTCTCAGGTGTTTCAGGACTCAAACTAAGGAAATGGTATAATTGTTTTCAAAAATAAAAAGTTATAAATTTCTTAAAATGGAAAAAAGAGGAGAGTGCAATGTGCGTGATCGGTCGAGCTCAAGTAAGTGGTTCCCCAATATGTTAGCCATGTGATACTGATATTTGGATTTTGATAGTCAAATGGAATTCGCTATGTGTATGCTTTTAAAAATGTATACAGTTAGGAGCTTATAGCCTTAGAATGATTGATTTGGCCTTATTTCCTGTTCCTTGTTTCGTTTTGGTCCTAGGGTAGAATCTATTATTCGAAAGTCTATTTGATCCTTAATGTGTATAATTTGCATGCATAAAGGCAACCTGTTATGATTGGTCTCATTTCTGGTTGGATGTGGATGAAGCAAATCTTAGAATATCCTAGGATTTGAGTTATGCGGTAGCCTGTGAGATATGTTTTGCTCTGGGACGAATTAGAGTTATTAGGTAGAGCCTTACGGAAGGTACATGTAGGTGTGGAAAGTAGTATTAGGCCTATACTACTGAAAGCACATGACCTGTACCCGAACTGATGTTAGATCTGGAAGCTCTAAGGAGAACTGGTGTGGGAGGATCCCCTTTTTGATTATCTTGATAATTCTATCTTATCAGGATGTTGGTGAAATGATTTGGAGCAAGGGGGTCTGGATCAGGATCAGGATCCGGATCTGGGTCGGGCGACGCTACAGAGCCCATTGATGAGAGGTTGTGCGAGCTTATCGCAACCGAGGTTATCAGAGGCATCCTTGATGCTACCCCAATGATTTTTAGGACAGTCAAGGAAGGGATGATGGAGATCATGGAGGAGAGGCTCAGGTATTTCCAAGCCAAGATTGCTGCGGGCCAGGTTGGGGGCCCGAACTCCCTCGTTTCGGGAGTTCAAGGCGTGCGGGGCGCCAGAGTTCTTCGGGGCCAGGGACCCCATAGTTAGCCGACGAGGCGGACATGGAGAACGCCCAGTGCACGAGCTTTTGCCCTGATGCGGCAAAGGTGGGGTTTGTCTCATGTATGTCGAGGGATCGAGCCCGATTTTGGTGGGAAGAGGTGACTAGCCAGATGGGAGCAGCTGGTGTGGCTGAGATGACATGGGCAGAGTTCATCAGGCGTTTTGGTTTGGAGTTTGCACCACCTATTGAGGTACAATGTCTACTGAAGGAGTTTCATGAGCTCGAGTAGACCATCGAGACTGTGGCGGAGATCACTGCCAAGATTCGGGAACGAGCACTATTGATCCCGCAACATGCTACCGATGAGGATATGAGGACGAAGAGGTATCATTCCATGCTAAGGGATCATATCCGAGAGTTTGTGAGATTTACATGGTACAAAACCATGAATGAGATGGTGGAGAAGGCCCGTGAGTAGGAGATGGAGTTGGACTTCCGCACCAAGCAGAAGCCCGAGCAGGCACAAACAACAGTAGGTCAGGCTAAAAAACCTAAGACCTCGGATTCTTCCAGTAGGGGCCAACAGGGTCGTGGCTAGTGTTCCAAGTGTGGGAGATCTCATGGTGGAGCTTGTCGGGGGATGGGCCCGGTATGTTATACATGTGGCCAGTCGGGCTACGTGAGCAGGGAGAACCCTAAGAAGGGTTTGATTTGTTTCTACTACAACCAAACTGGCCAAAAAAAGGTCGATTGCCCGAGGCTGCAAGGAGGAGGAGGAGCAATGGCGGCGCCTGCGCCTACCACATTGAGGATCACTGATGGCCGCCTTGCTAAGGCGGATTCTCCAGCGGTGAAGAGCCACGCATTTCAATTGACTACCGAGGAGGCTCGGGCAACGCCATACGTTGTGGCTGGTACGTGTTTTATCTTTCTTGCTTGATATTGATTTGTATTTCTTGTGTGTGTGTGTGTGTGTGTGTGTATATATAGGGACTTTTTTGGTAAATGGTATTTCAACTCACGTTCTATTCGACTCGGGTGCTACCGATCATTTGTATCTATTGCGCTTAGCAAGAAGTTCTGGGATGCGCTGGGGACTTCGGATTCCCTGCTTGAGGTTAAGTATGCGGATGACCGCACTCTGAGTGTTGCGAGGGTGTATCGGGACTGTGTCCTGAATGTGCTTGGGGAGAGGCTTCGTGTTGATCTAGTCCCGATACCGTTGTGAGGGCTGAAGGTAATTGTTGGGATGGACTGGTCGGGGGCCAATGAGGCCATGATATATTCCAAAAATCCCGAACAACACTGAGGACGGAAAGGCTTTTTTCCAAGTTCTCAAAGTGTGATTTCTCGTTGAGAGAGGTGCATTTTTTGGGGCACATCATCAAACGAGAGGGTATTTCAGTTGATCCATCCAAGATTGAGGTAGTGATGCGGTGGGAGGTGCCAAAGAATGTATCAGACATACGTAGATTCTTGGGTCTAGCATGGTACTATCGGAGATTCATCCAAGATTTCTCTAAGATTACGGTGCCTTTGACCCGCTTGACCAAGAAGAATGTGACATTTTGATGGGGCCCAGATCAACAGTTGGCTTTCGAGACCTTGAGACAGAGGTTATGTGAGGCCCCGATTTTAGCACTACCCGATGGGTTGGATGATTTGGTGGTGTACTGTGATGTGTTTATCATGGGGTTAGGCGTTGTACTAATGCAAAGAGGGCATGTGATCGTGTACGCCTCGAGGTAGTTGATGCCTCACGAGGCGAACTATCCCACTCACGACCTAGAATTGGAGGCAGTGGTGTTCGCCCTCAAGATTTGGAGGCACTATTTATATGGGGTCCGGTGCACCATCTTCACTGATCACAAAAGTTTGAAGTATTTGATGGATCAACATAACCTGAACATGCGGCAGAGGAGGTGGTTAGATGTACTTAAAGATTATGATTGCGAGATCTTGTAACATCCAGGGACGCCAATGTGGTGGTTGATGCTTTGAGCCGCAAATTGGCAAGTGCACCGATCGGGAACGCTTGTTTGAGGATGAAAGTGATTTCTCCATTGATGGGTATGATCAAGCAAGCTCAGGTGGAGGGTGTGAAGAAAGAAAATTGGAAGATAGAGCAGATTCGGGGTCACTATCCCTTGTTTGTTCGGGATATTCAAGGTCTTCTAACACAATGTGGCAGGGTGTGGGTGCCGGTAACCGGAGGTGTGAGGTAGAAGATTTTCGAGGAAGCACACAAATCTAAGTACTCAATTCACCCGGGGGTCACGAAGATGTACCTGGATTTGAGGTTGAGTTACTAGTGGCCATGCATGAAGCGGGGGATTGCATGGTTCGTAGAGCGGTGCTTGGCCTCTAGGAAGGTCAAGTCCGAGCATAAGAGACCTCACGGAAAGGTTCATCCATTACCCATTCCTAGGTGGAAGTGAGAAGAGATCACTATGGACTTCATCACAAAGCTACCAAGAACGGGAAGGGGTGTGGATGCCATATGGGTTATTGTGGATAGACTGACGAAGAGTGCTCGCTTTATTCAGATCTCCAAGAGCATCTCCACTGAGAAATTAGCAGATATTTACGTGCGATAGGTGGTAGCTAGGCACGGGGTTCCAGTGTCAGTAGTTTTTGACCGAGATGTTCGATTTACATCTAGATTTCTGGAGGAAGTTCCATGAGGATCTGGGCACTCAGTTACTTTTCAGCACGACTTACCACCCCAGACAAATGGCCAAAGTGAGACGACAATCCAGACACTGGAGGATATGCTTCGGGCATGTGTATTTGATTTTGGAGGGAGTTGGGATACATACTTCCCACTAGCAGAGTTTTCATACAACAATAGTTATCATGCTAGTATCGACCGACCACCGTTTGAGATGTTGTATGGTCGGAGTTGTAGGACCCCTGTTTGTTGGGGTGAGGTAGGGCACCGAATCATGGGGAGCACCGAGGTAGTGCTCAAGACTACTGAGTTTATTCAATAGATGCGTGATAGGCTACGAGTTGCATAGATCTGTCAGAAAAGCTATGCTGACCGACGCCGATCAGATCTTGAGTTTTAGGTGGGGGATTTCATCTTGCTGAAAGTGTCACCATGGTAGGGTGTCATTAGGTTTCGGAAGAGGGGCAAGCTAGGGCCCTAGTATATTGGACCATTCAGGATTACTGCCCGGGGTGGGAAAGGTTGCCTATCACTTGGATCTGCCGAACGAGCTTAACTAGATACACACCTAGCTTCGGAAGTGTGTCACTGACAAGGCCGTAGTTGTTTCTTTGGACGACATTCAGGTGGACGAGAGCCTGAACAACATTGAGAGGCCCATTTCAATTTTGGATAGGAAGACCAAGGTTATTCGGAACAAGGAGGTGAAGTTAGTGAAGGTGCAATGGTAGCATCGAAGGGGATCCGAATAAACATGGCAGCCGGAGAAGCAGATGCGAGATCACTACCCGAGTTTGTTTGCATCAGCGGACTTCGAGGTCGAAATCTAGTTCAAGTGGGGGAGATTTATAACGCTTGTTCTAGGTGTCATTTAATCTTCAAGTTTTTAGGGTTTTTCACTAGGACTCGACGAGTTGGGGAGCCCAACTCGACGAGTAGAGATCGATATTGGATGCGGGACTTAGGGTCTACTCGACGAGTTGGAAGGCCCCAACTTGACGAGTAGGCACTGTAAAGGAAAACCCTAATTTTTAGGGGTTTTTACCCTATTTAAGGAACTTATGGGTCATTTGTGGCCTCCCTGATCGTCCTAACTGTCCAGAGAGAAACCCTAACCGCGCTTTAGTGCCTTCTTGAGTGTATGTGAGCTTTGGAGAGTAAATTTTTGAGCTTTTTTTGGAGGGGAACTTGAAGATTGATGAGATTGAGTGAGGAGAGGGATTTAGATCTGGCATCTATTTGGTGTTAGCATCCATTTGGAGGTAAAAAGTTTCTACCTTGATCTCTATTTGCATAGATCTCATCTTATGAAAGTATATGGTCACTTTTGGTGCAAAATGGTGTCATACTCGAATTTGGACTTGTCATAAGGATATGGTTCTAGATCTAGACACCTCTACGTCTTCATGGACATAAAGTTGCTCCCTTTACCTAGTCTAAGCCCTTTTCCATGCCCTAAACATTGTATGAACCTTAGTTTTAGTGTTTTAGCCTTTTGAGGCCTTGCATGCACGTAAAGTTTGCAACTTTACATGTTATTTTTAGTTTTAAGGGAATGGATCTGTAGTTTGGAGGTTTGGATTCGACTGGAAGGACTGATTATGTTGAAACAAGGGAAAACTCGACGAGTTGCCTTGGCGACTCAGCGAGTTGGAACGGGTTTTACCGTTTCCGGTCTCACGAGTAACACGACAAGTTGATGAGATAACTCGACGAGTTGGTTAGGGTGTTCCCTGGTTTTTTGAAAACTGAAGGAACTCTATAAGTTGCTAGATGCACTCGACGAGTTGAGTCAACATGGACTGTTGACCTTGACTTTGACCAAGTTTAATCTTGAGGATATTTTCTGGTATTTCAGGATTTTGACAAGTTAGTCACATGATGATTGTAAGCAGTTGAGTTGGAGCTACGCATTGGGACTTATCTAATCTTATCTTTTCTGTTCAGCATTCTTGGGAGGTGAGTATTCTCACCATACCAATGGGTCTAAGGCACCAAGGCTGACCCATTTTATGATATGTGGATTTTTGATTGATTATGCATTATGTTGGTATGACACTTGTATGAAAGACCCCGGGGGGGTTTTCCTGGCAGTATATTGAGACCTTGTGTGGGTTCCCATGGCATTGGTGTAAGACCTTGGAGGGTTTCCATGGCATCCTAGTATATTTTCATGTTTAGCTTGTATGATATTTTCTTAGTAGTAAATACCATGTGGGGGTTCCCATGGCAGGTAGTTAAGACCACATGGGGGTTCTAGTGGCACTAGGTGTAAGACCTTGGAGTGTTTCCATGGCATCCTTATATGTTGTATGCATGGATTATGTGTGGTTTATGTAGCTTTTATTGCTAATATGGGTTATGTGATTATGTGGATTGTGTGGAGTATGCTCTGGGGAACTCACTAAACATTAGCTTACAGTTTGTTGAATTTTTTCAGGTACTTATGAGCCTATGGGCAAGGGCAAAGCATGATGGCACGACGTGCAGTCTCTCAGGCATTTTTATGGTACACTGTGATATTTGAAATAAAAATGTTGATGTTATGAATTTAAAAATGATTGTACTTGAGATTGGTGGTTTATTAGGACATGTTTTGATTATTTAAAAATGAAAAAATTCTTTTGAAAAATTGGGTTGTTACAACAATGATAATTTTTGTTCATTTTTATAAAAATTATTCCACAACCATAGGATAGTAATCCATTATTTCCAACACAAAACCAAAGAATCAAAGTATCAAAATCCCTCAAAACATAATCGATGAGGAGGATGTGTACAATCATGCATTCGTCTTGCCCCGATCGTCCGATGTACCTGAAACCATGAAACCAACAACTATAAGCAAAAGCATAGTGAGTTTCCCCAATATACCCCATACATCACATATATAATGCATGCATACAAGGCTGAACTGCCACTTGAGCCTTCAACAATAAGTTAGACCACTCCCGAGCCTACAATATAAGCTGGACCGCTCCCTTGGCCCTGTATTATCAACTGGACCGCTCGGGTAATCATACAGATGTACTAATAATCAATAACCAACAATAACATTCAGACCGCCTCAACCCAACCACCTAATGTTGACATATGCAACCAATAATTAGGGATGTCAACGGGGGCAAATGGGACGGGGAGTGCATCCCCCGCCCCCGCCCCCGAAATTTCTCCGTTCCCCCGTCCCCGCCCCCGCCCCAGGAATGTTAAACCTTCCTACCCCCTCCCCCCGCCCCTGAATCCCCTTTATTACCCTCGCCCCCGCCCCCGTTCCCCGGCCCCCGATTGATTTTCAGATGACTTTTGTTAGGCTAAAAGAAGTTGTTATTTAGGCTAAAAGAAACTATTTTTCAGGTAACAAATAATTATTTATAGCAGAATTTTACATATTAAAAATAAAAAAGTTATGGCATCTTAAAAACATTATACTAACAACTTAAAAACATGTTTTTTGATGAATTTTGGAAGCACAAAATCATGGTTTTGTTTATTATATTTATATAATTAGTATATGTAAATATATGTAATTTATTAGCGGGGTCACCATGGGGTTTCGGGACAGGATTACCTACCCCCACCCCCGCCCCCGAAATCGAAACGGGGATTAACCTTGCCCCCGCCCCCAATTTTTTTACAAAAATTCCCCCAAATGGGACGGGGCCCCCACGGGAACGGGGTCCCACATGACTTTTTGACATCCTTACCAATAATCAATAACCAACAATACAGGTAATCATATAGATCTACTAATCTAACAGATCATTACAACATAGAAACATCCTATACATAAGTATACATAACATAATCTAGTGGGTTGGACTTCTTGCCTTCCACCCACGAGTATAGTGAGAGAACTCACATCGGAGTCTAGAAGGTAGCTGAATTGATCACAAATCCAAACACCAGCTTGAGAAGTCACCAATACAACAAACATGGACCAAGTCTCAATCCACAACTTAAAAATGTTCCACTTGTCCTAAAGTCAAACGTGGTTAAAGTCAACGGTCAAAAAGTGAAAAGTCAATTTCCAGTCAATTTACAGCCATCATCACAGCTTTATGTCGTACGTAGAGCCTAAGGTGGCAAAGAAGTGGGAAATCAGTGCTACACCCCGCATGAGGGGATTTACACAGTGTGTAAACACGTGATTCCCTAACTTAATTATTAAGGCCCCGTCTGATAGAGAAAGTGTTGACTGAGAAAGGTCTGTCTGGGTAAGAAATCCTAATTGAGTAAGAAATCATGTTGTTTGATTGTACATCTAACTGAATGTGTTGACTGATGACAAAGGACCACTTTACCCTTCTGCTCTATATAGTGATGGATGAAGTTGTTGAATAATTATAAATGCACATAGATTGTCATACAAAATGTAAATTACACACAAGTCATTTAAAAATCCAAATAAAAATTGTAATACAAAAAGTAAATTAAACATAAACATTTAATAGCCAAATAAAAACATATAAAACTTAAAATAACATAATAATTTAATGCAAACTAGGTGAAAGAAGTTTATTTGCAATCTGATCATGCAAAACAAGCATATATTGAACGGCTTTTGGACCCTATTCTATGCCTTGTATGTTTTCTCTATCAATTCCTCCACCTTGGACGTTAGGAGTAACCATAGTGTTCTCCTCAAAATTTGTAAACAAGTCATTATATATATTGTATTTACTTATAAAATTATGGACCACGACACAAGTAATGACTATGTATATTTGCACTGTAAAAGGATAAGGAGCCATTTGTTTTAAGATTGGGAATCTCGCCTTCAATACACCATAAGAATGCTCAATAACATTTCTAAGTTGCGCATGGGCATAATTGAACCTTTCTTCTCTAGTTAAAGGTCCGCCTCTTCAAAAATCGTCTAACCAATACCTAGTATTGCGATATGCAGTCACAAACCCATGAGTGTTTGTATATGTGGCGTAAAAAAGGTAATGCTTATCTGCAAATGAGTGTGACACATATTATATAAAGAAGATAGATAAAAAAAATTATATAAAGATTACAAACCTGGTGGAGGAAATGGAAATCCAAAAGTCGAATTGAATGCAACTTCTTTCAAAACTCTTGAATCATGTGCTATACCTTCGCATCCAACCCAAACAAAGGTGAATATCATATCAAAATCACAAATTCCTATTACATTTTGAAAACATTCTCCTTTTCCTCTTCCTCTATAAAAGTTTGTTGATCAACGGGACAACCGCATGTACAAGAGTTCCATATAATGCACTTATTGCTCCGGAAAAAATCTCTTTTAACCGTCTATGTCGTTACAAAGAAACTGAGTGGGTCGGGCTTGGGAACCTGGTGAGCACATAGGGTTCCAACCCACAATATTTTTATTATATTGTTTTAACTATATATATCACACCAAATATATTAAACCCGACAACTCATTCTTGTTATTCTCATTCTTCGATCCTAAAATTAAAATCTCAAGGGACCTGTCCTAAAGGATCTCTGTAATAACAAGTAGACAATACTACCTTGGGGGCTCCTTAGCAATACATGTCAGTAAGGAAATTATGATGGGATAGAGTACTCGAATTAACTTACAATCCATACTCCCAAATAATATGATTCCTTAACACCTACAGATTACGAGTCTGCTATTGTTCCATTGGGATGTCAAGAACAGTCTGTGGTCTCTCACCATTATATTATTTCTTTCTTTCTAAGGTCTCATCGGTATAGTAGTATTATGTTGGACATGGTACCTCACTATTTCCTCATCTCTTTCCCCCTCTCTTTCTACCCTTTATAACCACTAATATAAGTATGATAAAAATACATATATAATTATCTCAAATAAAATCATCATCTCATTTAACACAGATATCAAGAATACAAATAATAAGCATATAAGGAATTTATGCAAATTAAATAGATGATATCTATGTGTATGCTGAAAGTAACTATGCACTTACTTGTTAAAAGTGGATGACTGGTGATTTTGGCAATGCTTTGCCTAACACTTTGACTTTGCCTTTAATATATCCTAGAAACGAATATCACTAAGTCTTAGTCTTATATTCTTGGTGATTAATGATAATCTAGATTCCTCACTAATCCCAATTTCTACATCAAGATCTATCAAGTAAGGAATAACCAGGTAGGATCACATCGGAGGTATGGTCTGTTTGATATATAGAGTATACTGTTTGGAAATCTCACTTTAAACACCTCACTAAATTCATCCTAGACATCACTCCTGTTAGTAGATCAATTAGTATATTGACTTGGAATTACTAATAGTCTTATTTAAAGGTTCCTAGTAATGACTATAAACATAAATATAAGTTACACTTGAAGCATAGTAATTGGAGATTAACTTACAAAATTTTTAGCAAAAACTGGGAAATTACGAGGCAAAACACCAACCCTAATACTCCTTCTTCTCGGGCTCCTAACGCTCTGAGTATTCTACTAAAATATCTTAAAATCTTTAGAGAAATCAGACTCGAGAGTTTAGAAGGGATCTAGAGAAACTGGAAACATTTTGGTGTGGAAAATGAACAAATTTCAATTTGTTTTGTATAGAATTAGCACGTACACACCGCACCAAGACAAGAGGCATGTCGTGCCTCAAAGGTTTATTGGCTCCTCTTATCTTCTACCACATGTCACACTCAGACCCCTCCACGCCTCCTTCTTCTAGAATGTGCCATGTGTCCTCTTTAGGTGGTTCAACGTGTTATGCCCCATGTTGTGCCATGTCACCTTGTCTCGCCGGAGAGCCAGCTATCTGACCACGCCTCATGGTGCCACCAGGTGGTGTCATGTCATCAGATCGTTTTTTACGTTCTTTCTAACCGTGGAATCCTCTCAAAGAGCTCTACAACTTTCAATAAGGTCTCAACCGCTAGTTCTCACTCTAACTAAAACTCTTATTTAGACTGATTTAGACTGTTAAAGTCCTTGCAGAATTCATCACTTCTTCATACAAACTCCATTTTGAATGTCTTTATATCGATGGACTCTTTATCACAATATCTTCAACTCGTTTAGATTTTTTGTCTAACAATCAACCGATTTGAATTTCGATTTCTGTGCCCGCACTACTACGCTGAAACTTCGAAAAATCATAAGTTCCTCATACGAAGTCAGATTTGGATGTTCTCTATATGCACGCCCTCGATTTTACAATTACTTCAACTTTTTCTTAGATTTCTTAGGCTAATAAGCAACCTATCTAAAATTCACTTTTTATGATGCACCTAGTTGTGTCGGTTTAATCACGAAACTTTGAGGAAGCATGACTTCTTCATACGAAGTCGGATTTCAGAGTTCTTTATATGTATAGAATCCTTGTTACACCTACTACAATCTTGGCTAAGAGTATTTATCCTAAATAACCTTCTATCAAAAATGTCATTTTATCGTGTATCGAAAATTCCCTAAAAGACTTATAGTATGTCGTCTGCGACGCGCAAGACTAGTGATCTCCTATTTGAGGGCTAAAATTATATTAATTTCATTTATTATATCTTAATTTTCTAGACCGAAGTTGTAGGCATTAGAATTGTCTCCCCCTTAGGATGGTTACATCTCGGAATCATCAGCAAAACATGGCTTGTATAATGATTATGCACATCACATTACCATCCTAGGTAATAACTATAACTCATATGTATTTCCAAACAAGTATCAAACTCTTGGACATCCTAACTGCTGGCAGTGCTTAACCTTACATTTTTTATTCATTCCATATAGACCTTCAGTCCTAACGTTCGAATTACAAATTCAACCTTCGTCATAGACTCCTGCTCCTTATCAAACATGTTCCATCCATGATAAGGTCTTTTCTTTAACTACTTCAATAGACCGAAGGGTCATGCTCTAATGACCTTACATTGCATGATGCGACGGCTAGAATCAGATCCCTTTGAGTCAAACTTTAGTGTGGAAGATTCCTTCTTTCATGTTCTAATGTGGTTCAACCACATCATTGTAGGTAGCATTTTTGGCTACTAGCAGCTTAGCCTTAACGACGGCTGCAATATTCATGTCAGTTATCTTTTTCTTCAACCCGTTAACTAAAGTCAGTTATTACATCGATCATGGTTCTCTGAACTGAGTAATGCACTTTGTAGATTTATCCTATGTGGACACGATTTTGATATGACCACTAGGGTTATGATAACATTTATCTTCGTGGTCGTTACAGAAACGAAGGTAATGAAGGAAACAAACAAAACAAACTCAACTACTAGTACCTTAGTAACCTTGTGACTCTTCCTAATCCAACTGTGAGAGTTGTGTTTTGGTTAATATATGATTATACTACCTTTCACACCTACTCATACTCAGTCCAAGAATTGTCCTGCGGTCCCCAAGATACTACACATAAATTCACATAGCCATTTAACACATATAAATTTGTCTAATCAAGCATGTACAACATTTTTTTTCTAAATTCTATTAGGATTTTTGACTCCTACGATTACCTTTAGAATGATTCCACTTCGAAACCGCTAGTAAAAATTCCTCCCCGTATAGTGTCCTTTCTAAATGGTGCAATATACAAGAATTTATTCTACATAGGGTTTCCAACCCATAATATTTTTATTATATTGTTTTAAGTTTATATACCACACCAAATAGATTATTCCCAACTACTCGTTCGCATTATTCTTATTCTTCAATCCTAAAATGATAATCTCAAAGGCCCTATCCTAAAGGATCTTTGTAACAATGAGTAGAAAATAATGCCTCGGGGGTTCCTTAGCACTACATGTCAGTAAGGCAACCATGAGGGGGATAAAGTACTCAAATGAACACATAATCCATACTCCCGGATAGTATGATTCATTAATACCTACATATTGTAAGTCTGATAGTGTTCCACTTTACTGTCTATAAGAGTTTGTGGTCATCATCAATACTCTGCTAGATGACTGCGTTCAATTGGGCATGGTATCTCACCATTATTTTTCCTTTGGCATGGTATCTCACCATTATATTATCTCTTTCTCTCTCTAGTCTCATTGGTACAATAGTACTATATTGGACATGGTCTCTCACTATTTCCTCATCTCTCTCTCTCTCTCTCTCTCTGTAGGGTCCGATGGGTGTTGCGTCTTGGGCTCGTTCCTTAGTCCATTTTGTCTCCGGATTGCGTCTGTCCATCCATGAGTTATTTCTAGGGTTTAGTATTTATAGATGTTTGCATGCATCTTAGTACATAGATTTTGAAGTCGATTATTTAAAAAGATATTATCTTTATCTTTTGTAACCCTAATAGCCTCTACAGCGGAAGTTCTTTGTCGAGCTCTGCTGAGGCTTGAATCTATTGAATCATTCGACATATTTTGATTCATTCTTGGGTTTGATTTTTCTGTTTAACGTTTCTGTGATTAACCTGTTCAAAGATCTAAATGATCAAAGAGTTTCTTAACTCTTCAATTGGTATCAGAGCAGGAGACTGTGTAATTCATACACATCTCTTCTGTGAAAGAAGTGATTAGGGTTTATTCCGCATTCATTGATATTTATTGAGCCGTCACTCCATAATTGACGTATCTCATTATTTATTCATCTTGCCCTAATATTACGTATTACAAAGTTTGATCTTATAACAGGTTAAATGATCAAGCATGGACGATTCTCAATCTAATCCTATTAACATCTCAAACAGTATAGGATCTACAACCAAGATTCCAATTCTCTACACTCAAGATTACGAGGTATGGACGCACCACTTTGAAGACTACGTCATTGGATCTGAAGATAATGGGTATCTAATATGGGAAGCTATTATATCTGGCCCATTTGCTCATTCAGGAACATCTAGAATCATTAAAACTCAAAGGAGTACAATGATTTGTTGAAAGACGTGAAGGATGTTGCTCAGGACGAAAAGGAGAAGTTTCAATGCAACATTAAGGAATTGAGACTAATTCGATTCGCTCTTCAATCCGACACATTTAGATTGGTGAGTTCTTGCAGTACAGCAAAGGAAATCTGGGATCGAATGCGAGAGCTGTATTCCACAGATGAAAATCTGGAGCACTCAATTCAGACTTTACTTCTATATGAATTTGGAGAGTTCAAGCAGAATCCTGATGAGATTGTTACACAGACATTTGATCGCTTCAATCATCTTCTCAGCAAGATGATCAAACATGATATTGAAAGGAAGCTCATCGAACAGAAGGTCACTTTTCTGAATGGCCTAAGATCCGAATGGAGAGCTGTTGTGTCAACGGTTAAAGCACACGAGCAGTTCAAATCATACTCGCTGGCGAAACTGGTGGGGATTCTGAAATCCCAGGAAAAGACAGTGTTGCAAGAGAAAAGCATAGTTTCAAATCTGGGGTCTCTGGTGCTTCTGTCCAAAGGAAAGAGTGTAGTAGAAGAAGAAGAGGATCTAAATCTGGGAGATCACGATCTGACAGCCGAAGACTTTGCTATGATGGTGTCAAATCCCAGAAGGTTCATCAAGAAAAAGTTCCCTACCCACAAAAATCGTAATTGGCAGGGAAGCTATAGTTCTGAAAAGGTGAAAGATGAACCGAAGGTTGAGGAATCGAAAAAGGAAGCGAAGGGTGAAGCTGACTTTGGTGTCAGTTGCTTCTACTATGGTGGGAAAATCACTACGCAAAAGATTGCGTGCTGAAGAAGATGGCAGAGAAAGTGTTGGGTTTTGAGCAATCTAACACTTCCTAAGTGTGCATGCAACCCTAATAAACCTTGGATCTATGTTTGTCTAATACATGCAAAATAATAATTTTTCCAAGGTTCATAACCTATCTAACATGGCATGGGGTACTTTTAAACATAAAAGAATTAGATGAGATTACATACCTTTTGATGATGAGTTTGATTCCTAAGGAGTTTGAGGGCCAAGCACCAATAGTGTGAATGCCTAAAATGGAATCACAAATCACCACAAACACTTGGAAACCTTTAGAGAGAGTACACACACTTGTAATTTTCGGCCACACACAAGCACACCCACTAGTGGCTATTTCATGCAACATAAGCATGCTTATATAGTGTAAATGGTTAGGGTGAAACCCTAATAACCCATGACCTTTCCTTTTCCAAGGATCCATGGGTTAAAAGCTCCATGGATCATCCATGGACTTCCATATAAGCCTAGCCCATTAACAAATGAGTGTTATCCCACACCATATAAAACCAATAGCCCATAATCTAATTAGTCTTCCTTTTAATCTCTAAATTAATTCATAATTAATTTAAGACTAAGACTAATTAAACAACATGACTTCATATTAATATATTATAACTTATAATATATTAATAAACATATGTGTATAACTCTCATAAAATTATCCATAAATAGTTCGGGTGAAGTGCAACCCAAATGGACCATGCCGGGTCGGGTCAAGTATATACCAAATAAGTTATGGACTTAGACACCTTATCCAACAGACTCCCACTTGGATAAGTCTAATAATTGTATTTGCGTCGTAGCTCTCGAAAACTCTGTTGAACTATGAAGCGCCATTTTAGATAAGTGATCATATAATCCTCTGTTCTCATGATATCAGCCGGACAAATACATGGAACAACGTCGTACTTATTGTCCAGCAGTTTGTTTCCCGATTTCCGATTTGTTTGACAAAGAACTTAATCGAACACATCAATTTAGTTCTGACCGGCCGGTACATAGGTCACAACAAAATCATCGAGGGGCCCAGATATCGCTTCTATTTCTAGAAGGAACAGATAAACTTCGACTCATATGCTTGTTCTACTACTTGTTGAATTGTACACAAAGGCACGTTTTATAACATCAAGTTACTGATGCGTTTACGTGCAATCAATGCACAACCAACTCATAGGTAACAACTCATATCTCTAGGTTTGAAGATTTATATGATATTACTGTCTCACGATCACTAGAGATAAATTCCATGAAGTGATACAAGTGAGCGTGGGTTTATTCCAATACTCATAACTTATGAGCACTCATGAATGTTGTAGCAACCATTGCTATGACTAAACCCATTTAGCCATCTACAAACTCGATTCATGACAGTCTTGATTCATACCTACTTCCAACATATGAACGACTGTGGAGTGTTTAAATAACTTAGTCATTCGGAAAGAATAACCTAGCTATTTTGGAAGTCAAAACATGCAAAGTGAAACACAATAATAATCGAATCCAATATGGTCTCAGAACCCTTTTGAATATAAATAGAACCACCTTTTATTTATCACCATATTGATTACACATTGTATAATGTTTCAAATAATCAACTTAAGACTTGAATAAAAAACAACAGTCGTCCCATGCTCCTAGCATGTACACTTTGTTTTTCTAAACAATAGTTATGCCATACTCCAAGTATGCACACTATGTTTGTCTATGATCCTTACATTGTGATATAGATCGATTGAACATGATTCCATTGATACTCATTTCACAATCCCAAATCCTTATTGTAAATGTGAGAATCCCCGATTCCTATCATTTACCAAAAAGTCTGTTAGATTTTAAACTTTTATGCAATGTTCCTCTTGTAATGATTATGCGCAAAGTCACCAAAACCTTGTCACCAGTCATTACAGAGTATTCCAAAGAAGGTCAACTTCTATGGAACGGAAGTCTCATATTCAAAGTACATTGCTTTGAACATCCTTCTTGCATTAAGGTTTTCTAATCTTACATAGATTGAATAACTTCCACCTATGGAGACATTTCCATAGTCCCATTTTGACTATCACTTCCGAACAAGAGTTACTTCTTTTCAAAATATGTCAATATGGTCCTTTCCGACAACTTACATCATACTTCCAACTGTCCCTGAGCAACCAATCTTTGGCGAACCTCAGATTTGTCCTCGACAATTGCTTAATCACTTTAGTCATATCCAGTTCTAGACTTTTCCCTTCTCAATGCCTTAAGCATTTGGAAAATTTAGAAAAGATGAATATTATAGCACATGCAATCGATCCTATATCCGAAGCATATGGGACACGATTCATGATGTTTGACACAAAGACATGATACTAGACCAGTCTTTTGCTACAATATTTTTTATTTGCCATGTTTTCAAAATTTAACTATGAAGAGGGATGCCGTAGTCATAATTGAATTTTGAGAACGCAATATATATAGAATTTCCTTAATTCGAACCATTCAGACATAAAATTCATATATATGTCCTTGACTAAAGATGATTAAAATCTCAATCTAAGCTTCTAGAATTGAAATGAAGTATAATTTCCTCTTCCTTAATTATAGCAAAACAACTTTTCAACCCCTGCAACTTCACGAATTGAAACTTTTTTTTCTATAATTAACATTGCTAACTTGCAACACTAAACATAATAACCATGCTCCCACTAACATGATGATTATTAGCAAAACACTTATGCTCCCACTAGCTCTGACATATTTCCAGAAATCTGCTGGACTTCTGAAATTTAGATTCATACACCCTTTCTTAGATAGCTCACATGTGTGTCTAAGCAATTTCAAGAACTATGAAAAGGGATGCCGTAATCATAGTCTCAATTTCTTAGACCTTTGCCATTTCTCACAAGTCCATGTTAGTGTGCCGATTAACCACACACGCTCCACTAACGACTTTTGAAAATGCAAATAACACAATTGATACCTACGTAAAATCTACTTAGTGAAAGCGTTTCCTCACTATCATTTTCATGAATCGTAGAGAAACTTTATGACACTTAGATTTTATAGTGTATGAGTTCCTATCCATGTGAATTTGTCAAAACCATAATCACAAGATAAGGTTAGTGACAAATTCAGCCTTACATGGATTAAACTTGTTCAATCTTAGTTTCTTGTCACCTTGGTAGCACAAGGCCCACCAATGCTTCCAAGTTGAACTCTGATAACTCACATGCAAATTCAACTTATTTGAAGTAGGTACAGAAATAAGAATTATATCAACACGATAGGTTGCAAACCTTAAGTCGTGTGCTAGTGATAAATTACAGGTTTTACTCTTGATTAAATCTTGAAACTCTTTCTGGATCTTTAAGGCTCCCACTGTCCCCTTGATATATAAGTTTCCCCAGTCAAGAACCATTCCTTGACAAAACAAATATTCAAGGGATAGTGCGGATTCTTATCAAGACTAACACTTCACACAATTGGTCTTAGTTGGTCTTTGTCTCATCCAAGACATCACAACTTACCAATCTCAAATGTACAAGAGTAGAATACATTTTACTCTTACATTTGACTAGTGTTAATAAATCTTCCTTTATGTCACTCCAGGTTACAATCTTGGAGTATGACTCTAAGAATTGTTTTGGAACGAAATATGACTCATCTTCTTGATTTTAACCAATCCAACAATTCATGACCTCTCTTCTTAGCCATAACAATGCACTAAGACGTCCTTAGAGTATGAATTTGTGATATGGTTTCATAATCATTAAGATGATCATGAAATACGATACTAAAGTACTCTCCCATCCTTTCAGATTTGAGAAACTTTTATCTTTCTGCCTAATTTGATTCTTCTCATTTGTTTTGTCATACATTGTAACCTTTCCAATGTTACAAAATTATACTTAACCTTATAAGTATAATCATATTTACTAATCTTTAGTAAATCATGACAAATCAATCTTTGTGGTGGACCTTGACCAACGCACACCCATTGTACCTAATTCCTTAGTCCTTCAATTGACTCACATATACATGTGATCAAAGAATTAGTCTTAATTTTCAAAGATGAAAATTCTCATTCATCATACAATACAACTTGTATGATTCCAAGTTTCTGTCCAATTGAAACTTGGGTGATGAAAAACTTTCTTCATTTGGTAAATTCAGACACTACCACAAATGAAAGAATCAAATCCACTTTCCAATATTGCTATTACTGGAAACATATAAGCAACAATTTTCCACAGATGCCATTGTAAGGATATTTTTAAAATAAATAAACTTAAAACCCTTTTTTTTCTTTTATTTTAAAACTTTGCGGAAAAACTTATCCTTACAATCCACATGAAAACCTTGTTGTTATCTATTCATAAGCAATATATTATAACTCTTAAGCAACAGCTCAAAATTCTGATTGTTGAACCATGCGATCGAAACCCACCTTTGCAATCAGAATCAACATATACTTAGTTTAAGCTTCCTATCTTTTCTTTGATTCTTAAAAACATCAGCATGTGACCTATTCACATTATGTAATAAGAATCTCCAAATAGGAACTTACTAGAGTTAGACAGTAGACTTTACCCGAAGTAGAGTCAAACCTCTTGACTTGATCAACCTTATGACCTTTCAGGTGAATAGGGCAGCTTCGCAACCAATGCCCCTTCCTTTGGCAACAAAACACATGGACCCTTTGGTAATGGCACATGAGACTATCTCAGAATTTTCCTTTCTCTTTACTATTTGGTCAACCGAGTTGACTATAGCCGATCCCTTTCCATTGGGAAGAGAAATCTTTTTCTAGATATCCAATGCTACCATTGTCAATGTCCATTTAAGACTTGGGAAGTTGTTCTTTTAATCAAATTTGCTTTACTGGTGTTCCAAATCATTGCTGATTCCACAACACCAAGCAAATAGATAACATCATTAAGGATCATGTCATAGTCCGTCTCACAGTAGTCCCAAAGAGACTCACTATGTTACTAAGAAAGTGATTGAATATCCAACTTTCACGGGACTTTGACACCCAACTCTCCTGGCTTGTCAATATGTGACTTTATCTCCAAGATGTGAGCACACATAGACTATGCTTGCCAATAGGGATTGAGTGACTTTAAACTTTTCAAGAACTTGTGGGTGAGGGAGAATAATTGGAGGAGGTGGAGGAAGTGAAGCATGATGTTGAGGGACACTATCTTCAAGAGATTTGGGAAGATCATAGTTGTCTGAACCAGACATCTATAATGGGAGAAAATCAAGTTAGTTGATTCAAAGTCCTTAATATAACACCCAATATGAAATATTAAGGCTAGGACCCAACACAATATTTTATAATTTGGAAGAGGGATGCCGTAATCCAAGCTATAAAATATTTGAAGGTAGGCGAATGACGATTCACCAATTTCCACCATGAAAAACGAAATAATTTATTAGGTTTTAATTGGATTTGAAATTCCTAGATCTTTTGAGATTCATTGAACTTTTCAATGGCATGTTTCAATCTCAAGTGTGCCCTCTCAAATTTTGTGACTGGGATGCCGAGGATCACAAAACAAGGTGTGAATAACCATACCAATTCACTTGGTACCCTTAATATTATCACCCAATCAATGTGCCGGTTAACCACACACGCTCCATTGATCTATGACAAACATTAAGTAACCCTTCGTGATCCTTACTAGTCCAAGTTAGTGTGCCGGTTAACCACACACGCTCCACCAACGACTTGGTAAGGTACAAAGTGTGAATTCCATGGGCTAGCACCAAATTCACATTTTTCCTAAAGTAACTAAGATTAGGAATTAAATAAAAACATTTAGTTACTTTATAATAATCATTATACTTTTAATGAGAATTTAAAGTCATTGTCCTACCCGTTTGGCTAACGACCCTCCACCAGTCAAGCAAGCGGTGGGTGAGAGTGGACACCCATTAAGTTGCCATTTTATAGGCAACAACCTTATACCCACCTTATAGACCGGCTTTGTGAATGAGGCCTACTAACGGTAAAACAACTTGTTCTTATACATATATATAATAATTAACCATTAATGTTATAAATAGTATAAGGGTTGAATTTTAACTATTAAAACTCTAAGGGTTGGAATTAAAGTTTATTAAAGTGTGTGAAACTTTACAAATTCCAAAACTTCAGGGCAAGTTTTGTAACTATCCAAAACTTTTCATTTCATAACTTATGAATTAAAGGTTCATAAAAATGAAGACTCTTCATTTTCATGTAACTTATGTGTTTAAATGTGTGTTAAAGAAAAGTGACCTTTGGATATCCATAACTTGAGGACAAATTATGGACTCCATTAAAACACATAAATGATCAAGAATTAATTCCAAACAATTCAGCAAATAATTCCTATCATCTTCTAAATTCATAAGAACATGAACATGATCATCAAAATTTCAAGAATTATATGAACACATAAAAATCATGGAATTTTGATATATGCTATTGTAAATGGATTAGAACAACCATTACACCAACTAAAACAAGTTTTAAAACACCAAAACAGTTTAGGGTAATATTTCCAGTCCATTTCCAGCAGCAAAAGTCGAAATTCTGTTTTTTTTTTAATTATTATTTTGCATCAAGTATCAAACAAGCAAGCCTAGGCTCTGATACCACTGTTGGGTTTTGAGTAATCTAACACTTCCTAAGTGTGCATGCAACCCTAATAAACCTTGGATCTATGTTTGTCTAATACATGCAAAATAATAATTTTTCCAAGGTTCATAACCTATCTAACATGGCATGGGGTACTTTTAAACATAAAAGAATTAGATGAGATTACATACCTTTTGATGATGAGTTTGATTCCTAAGGAGTTTGAGGGCCAAGCACCAATAGTGTGAATGCCTCAAATGGAATCACAAATCACCACAAACACTTGGAAACCTTTAGAGCGTGTATACACACTTGTAATTTTCGGCCACACACAAGCACACCCACTAGTGGCTATTTCATGCAACATAAGCATGCTTATATAGTGTAAATGGTTAGGGTGAAACCCTAATAACCCATGACCTTTCCTTTTCCAAGGATCCATGGGTTAAAAGCTCCATGGATCATCCATGGACTTCCGTATAAGCCTAGCCCATTAACAAATGAGTGTTATCCCACACCATATAAAACCAATAGCCCATAATCTAATTAGTCTTCCTTTTAATCTCTAAATTAATTCATAATTAATTTAAGACTAAGACTAATTAAAAAACATGAATTCATATTAATATATTATAACTTATAATATATTAATAAACATATGTGTATAACTCTCATAAAATTATCCATAAATAGTTCGGGTGAAGTGCAACCCAAATGGACCATGCCGGGTCGGGTCACGTATATACCAAATAAGTTATGGACTTAGACACCTTATCCAACAGAAAGATGAAGAGAAAGATGAAGAAGCAAGTCTTATGAAAAGACTGGAAGAGATAAAAAGGAAGAAAGTTGCTACTAATCCCTCTATGAATGCTCTTATTGTGCAGGGTTCGGTAGATGATGATGAGTTCGGTGGCGTGCAGGTGTGGTCGACTGACTCAGAAGACGATGAAGTGAGAAAGCCTTCTCATGGAAAGGCTTATGTTGCAAAAAGTGGTGAAACTGATGGAAGATGTCTTATGGTGACAGATGTATCTCAGATGAGGGGATACAACACTGATGGTGGAAATGAAGAGGCCAAGGAGCGAGAGGACTTGTGCTTTACAGCGAAACCTCTTAGTGTGCAGATCAGTGAACTTGATGAACTGATCAAGAAGGTAAAATGTATTTTTGTTTCATTTAAAATTCCACAAAAATCATATGAAAAGGAATTAAATAACTTGAATTCAAGAATTTCAAATCTAGATAGTTGTTTAACGCAAACACGGGTCACGAATTCTAATCTAACTGACCAAATAAGCAGGGTGTCATCCAAGAGTGAGGAGCGAAGAATGTGGATAGAGTAGAAAGAGTTGGAGCTGATTAAGTCTAGGGATGAAAACATTTATTTGCAAAGAGACAATCTCAAATTGTTAAAACAAAGGAATGTTTTTTGTTTGATTGCCAAAAGGCTTTATGCTAACATTACTCAACTGCATCTAAATTATGAAATAGGACAGAAGATACATCGCATGATTCTACCCTTCCTTGAGTTTAAGGAGGATGAAATTGATGTCGAAGCATACAACTGTGAAAGTGTTGTATCTTCCAATGATGTTAATCCTACTTACATGTATGGTCTGGACAAAATAGAATCTTTTATAAAGTCCAAAGACCATAAGGACATGCTTAAAAATCTTTTGGATGAAAATGATAAGTTGAAACTCAGGACCGAAACCATACAAAAATTCGACTCATTGAGTACCAATTTGAGTTCAGAAAACAAAATTGATGTTGAAAACGCATCTGCACTTAATGAGTACGATGATATGAGTGAACTTTCTGTAGAGGACGAAGTTGACTGTTCCGAGTTCATCAGGAGCAAGCCTAAAAACCACAAAAACCTAATTTCTGAAAATTCTGTGGAATTTGCTCGCTTATCCAAAACTAAGTCCCCAATCCTTAAAGAAAAGGCCGTTGTGTTCCAGAAGGTTAGAACAACTCCCAATCAAGTGTATAAGGTCATAGGAGTAACCGAACATCAGACAGCCGAACTCACTGCCATAGTAAACGAAGATAATGCAGATGGTTGTGATGAGTTTTTCTGGTCAGCACCGATAGACAACGCAGACGAAACAATTAGTCTGTCGGAGCGAACATCCTGGAAGGCCAAAGGTAGATATGTGCTTGAAACCTCTGAATAAGCCTACCAACTTTGACGTACCAAGTACCAGTGGCACAAAAGAGATTCCAGTGGAAGAAGTCACCTCCACAAGCGAAACCTCTTCCATGAAGAGTGAACCGGTTGCTAAGAAGCTGAAACAAAAGGCGAATATCCACAGACAACCGAAACAGATGAGAAATCAAAAACAACAAAGAAACCTGAGATACAAGAAAAATCTCTTAGAGCGAAAGCAGTTTTGGCGCTCCCAAAATCCTCACTACACTTACCTTGATAAAGATTCTAAGTCAAAAGGAGAAGAAAACAAAAGTCAAAGGAGCTTCGAATCTCCGATTCAAAAGACCCAGAGAAAGACTTTCGGGCCACACGAAGAACAGAACCGAAAGGATAGGTTCGGTCCCGAAAGCAACAGCAACCGAAAAGCTAGTTTCGGTCCGCCAAATAACAACAGGCAAAGACCTGATTTCAGTCCATCAAGCTTTTACAATAAAAGACCTAGTTTCGGGCCACTAACCAACAACACCCAAAAATCCAGCTTCGGTTCATCATCAAACGGCTACCGAAGGTCCAGGTTCGATCCCTCAAATGACCACAACCGAAAGGGTCATTTCGACTTCAAGTCAGGAAAGATTCTCATTCTAATTTCTTTTCCTCTAATTCTTCTCGTTCTCAATCTTCTTCTAAGCCCAATTCTGTTCCTACACAAAATTCAAGATCGTCAAAGGATTTGAAAGGAAAAAGGAAGATTTCCTCAGCTAAGGAAGACCGAAAGCAGGCTAAAGTCCAAACACCAGAATCTGAATCCAAAACACCTGCAACTAATTCTAATAAAATCAAAGTGTTTACTATTAAAAGAAAAGACGAAACAACCTTAATAAAACGAACATATCTCGTTGATTTTTCTCTTACTATTCCTGTTTTTGTGAAAGGCTCACGTGGACCCAAGAAACTTTCGGTTTCTAAATCTGTTTAATTTTTGCAGGCTATCAGTGACGAGCAGTTTGATGAAGAATGGTACATAGACAACGGCTACTCACGTCACATAACAGGAAGGAAGGAAGAGCTAAGGGAGTTTCGATCACTTCAAAATGGTGGCAATGTCAAGTTCGGTAACAACTCTTATGGAACAATAAAGGGTTATGGGATGATAACCAATGGAGACTTCACAATAAGGAAGGTGGCGTATGTAGAAGGGTTGCAGCATAATCTCATCAGTGTATCTCAGCTGGTGGGAGGTACCGGTCTCAAAGTTTCATTCGACGACGAAGGTTCAGAAATTATAGAGAAGAAATCCAACAAGGTCATTCTCAAATCAGATTGAAAAGGCGAAATGTTTCCTCTGAATCTCAGACCAATCAAAGGGAATCCAGCCATATGTCTTTTGTCCAAAGCTCATTCAGACGAAAGTTGGTTGTGGCACTGAAGGCTTTCACATCTTAACTTCAAAGACATCAACAAGCTTGTCACCAGCGGTCATGTTCAGGGTCTTCCATTGCTCAAGTTTGATTGTGAACACTTGTGCGCTGCATGTGAAATGGGGAAACAAAGTCGTCATAGTCACCCATCGATTATAAACACAAAAGTTGTTGAACCACTTGACTTGCTTCACATCGACTTATGTGGTCCATCATCAATCAAGAGCATTGGCGGTACCAAGTATATCCTTGTTATTGTTGATGACTTCTCACGTTTTACTTGGGTATTCTTTCTAAAGCACAAATCTGATGCGACTCCCAAACTGAAAATCTTTATCAAGCAGGTCGAAGTGCAACTGAGGAATGTCGTTTGAAACATCAGGAGCGATAATGGACTGGAATTCAAGAACAAATAATTTGAAGATTTCTTGACAGAAAAAGGCACCAGTCATAATTTCTCAGTCCCCTATACTCCTCAACAGAACGGAATTGTCGAAAGGCGAAACCGATCCCTATGTGAGGCGGCCCGAACCATGATAAGTTTTGCCTCTCTTCCCTTATATTTCTGGGCTGACGCTATTGCTACAGCATGTTTTACGCAAAATAGGTCTTATCTCAACAAACGTTTCTCTCTCAGTCCTTATGAGATCATCAACAACAGGAAGCCGAATGTCAAATTCTTCCATGTGTTCGGCTCCAGTTGCTTCATCTTCAACTCCAAAGAACATCGCAACAAGTTTGATGTTAAAGCTGATGAAGGAATCTTTCTGGGATATTCTCTTACTTCAAAGGCATACAGGGTTTTAAATAAACGTTCTAGAAGAATTGAAGAAACCTATTATGTGACGTTCGATGACAATTACGTCAAGAAACTAAAGACTACCGAAGAAGCAATCGGAGAGATTTTCTCTCAAACAGGTCAAGTCACAGCCTCGATTGCTAATTTATTTGACCAGTTCATAGACTTATTTGATGAACCTGAGAAAGCCACTCTTGGAAGCCAAGGCATCAAACAACAAAATCGATCATCTGAAGCAGATTGTCGAAGATGCAGCCAAACAAATGGGAGAAGAAGAACCAGTTCGAAACGAACCTCCTCAGAGCGTCACTTCGGTTGAGGGGGAGAATCAATTCTCTTCAAATCAACAGGACTCACATATTCAGGGGGAGAATCCAATCTTTGAAACACCCAAAAGTCATGTAGCACCCGAAAGCCCAGCTACACCCGAAAGTCCTGTAGCACCCGAAAGCCCAACTACACCCGAAAGTTCAGCAGCACCCGAAGGTCCAAATCAACCTGAAGGTCCAAATGATTCATCATATGTTGAGGGGGAGAATTCCGATATGTTCTATGATGATGATATTCAATCAGAGTTAGAAGAAACGGTCAATGCTGAATTGGATCCATCCTATGATCCAAACTATCCTCCACTCACCAAATGGACCAGAGATCATCCTGTATCTCAGATAGTGGGTAATGTATCTGAAAAAGTCCTAACCCGATCTGAAGTGAAGGCAAAGCAAACTTCCCTATTCTCCAAAGTAGAGTTCTGCATGTTTAATTCTTTCGTGTCCAAAGTTGAGCCGAAGACCGTCAATATTGCCCTTGATCATTCTGATTGGGTCCAGGAAATGCAAGATGAACTCAATGAGTTTGAAAGAAATAAGGTCTGGCGTCTCATTCCAACACCGAAAGATGCCTCAGTCGTTGGTCTCAAGTGGGTATTCCGGAACAAAATGGACAAGGAGGGGAATGTAATTCGGAATAAGGCTCGGCTAGTGGTGAAAGGTTACTGCCACGAAGAAGGAATTGATTACGAAGAAATATTTGCTCCAGTAGCAAGGCTGGAATCTGTTCGAATATTTCTTGCCTATGCTGCACACAAGAACTTCGAGGTCTACCAAATGGATGTGAAGTGCGCTTTTCTGAATGGGGAACTTGAAGAAACGGTTTACGTGGAGCAACCTCCTGGTTTCGTGAATGAAAAACATCCAAATCAATGCTACATCCTAGATAAGGCAGTTTATGGTCTGAAACAAGCACCTAGGGCATGGTATGAAACACTAACTAAGTTCTTAAAGATGTCTAAATTCAAACAAGGTTAGGTTGACCCAACCTTCTTTCGTAAAAAGGAAGGTAACCACCTTATGATAGTTCAGATCTATGTCGATGATATCATCTTTGGCTCAACGAATCCCAGCCTAACAGCTGAATTCAGAAAACCGATGGAGACAAAATTTGAAATGAGCTCAATGGGTCCGATTAACTTTTTCCTTGGTTTAAACATTAGACAGGGACCCGAAGGCATCTTTATCAACCAGGAAGCATATACCAAGACTCTTCTTGCTAAATTCGGCATGATGGGAGATCCAAAAGTCAAAGTCCCTATGGCGTTCGGAACCAAGCTCACACCATCATTAGAAAAACCGGTAGTTGACATAACGCTATATCGCCAAATGATTGGTTCCCTGATGTACCTCACAGCTAGCAGGCCTGATATAATGTTTTCTGTGTGTTATTGTGCCAGGTTTCAAGCAAACCCTCGTGAACCGCATATGCTGGCAGTGAAGAATATACTCCGGTATTTGAAGTGAACCACCTCTCTTGGTCTCTAGTATCCTTCAAACTCAGGTTTCTTTGTTCAAGCCTACTCAGATGCAGACCTTGGAGGATGTGGTTTAGACAGGAAAAGCACTACAGGAGGTTGTCAATTCCTCGACGGGAAGTTGGTGAGCTGGAAATCTAAGAAACAAACATGTGTTTCTTTGTCTACAGCCGAAGCAGAGTACATTGCAGCCGCTTCTTGCACATCTCAAGTGATTTGGATCCAAAGCCAACTCCGGGATTATGGACTCAATATGAAAAAGATCCCACTATATTGTGACTCAGAAAGTGCAATTAGGATCTGTAATAACCCAGTGCAACATTCCAAAACCAAACATATTGCATTGAGGTATCACTTCATTAAGGATCATGTGGAAGACGAAAACGTAGAGATTCACTTTGTTCGAACTACTGATCAACTGGCTGACATCTTCACCAAAGCCCTTCCTGAAGCAAGTTTTAATAAAATTCTACAAGGACTAGGTATGATGGAATCGGAGTCAGTACCAAAAACACCTTCTCAAAACTAAAAGTTGGAAGCAAAATGAACCGATCGTTCGGTCTATTTCGGGTTCGGTTCGCATAGGTACCGAAATGAACCGAACGCTCGGGTTCGGTCCTATTGTACTTGTCTTCGCTTATCTCTAAAAGGTAGTTTCTTTGGTTGTAAACTTTTGTACACTTATTTTCTGAATTTTTTTTAAACCGAAATGAACCGATCATTCGGTCTATTTCGGGTTCGGTTCCAAATTTTTTTTGTTGTTTGTTTTATTATTGTTTTTCTTTGAATCAAAATTTCATAAACTCCAAAAATATTTTTTTTTTATCTTCTATTTGTTTTTACCGTTTGTGGATGATCGATGGGGCAGGTATCATTCTCACACTTTTTAATAGTTAAGTGTCCCTAGAAGCATGTTGTTGCATGTTGTCCAAAGCCTCAACTGATTCTGAATAAAGCCTTACTGACCTGGTATATACAAACCTTGTCTTCCCAATTAGGCTATTACATTTATTCTAATCATGAGCTACCTTACTCTTTTCTCATATGAGATAAGAGTTTTCTGCTTAGTCATTATTTTAATAGCAGAGGTATTTTGGTTTCTTTACACCATCTCAAATATTTTTCTCCATCATATTCGCTTCATACACGTAACCCTTGAGACTCTCAGAAATTACCACTGAGGTTTATGGTTACACAATTTCTGTGTTTATGATCTTAGTTTCGTGCCACTACGTGCTAAATGAAACCCACAATTCAATACCTACTATGCATTGATGGTGAACAATTAAATTTGCTCTAGTTTTCACTCATGAATTAACGAATTCACCCAAGTGGATGTACCATGAAATCTCTAATTTTTCTTTTGTGTGATTCTTATGAAATTGTTAAATACCATAACATTTCTTCCCTTAGAATCCAATTTTAATTTTTTGTTTGAGATTTCACCTAAAAGTATTTTCAACATGTCACCTAAATATTCTCCACACCTACTTGTTCAATAGACCACATTGGTCTCACGAGTACTTCAGTCGATTTCTGTCTTATGTCAAGATCAGGAATTCTGAACTGAAGCGAAAGCCTCCCAAATTAGCCTTATTAAAAGATGCCTTTCAACACTTCTTAATTAGTGCTTGATCGTAATTCAACGGGAAACCACACAAATACTTTAAGGTCTCTCTTGACTTTGAAGGAAGAGATTCGTGCCCGGGATCCACTGTTTCGTGTCTTTATTGACATCACAATTTCCCACATACGTGTTGCTTTATTTCTTTCTCTTTGACACTCTATGCACGAAAATCTTTTCGTTTTTCCATAAATCTGGTTTCGTTAATTATATGCTATTTTTAGCTATGGGATTTAATGTTATATTCTAAACGAGACGAGGTTAATAATGCTACACGTGCTTACCTTTATCTATGATGACAGCTCATATTAAAACGATAAGTTGCTGACTCAGCCGAAAGTCTAATCATTTTAGTATTTCAAACGGCGCTTGATGGGAAGGCTTGTGAAAAGGAATCGTTTTAGTATTTCAAATGGTGCTTGATGGGAAGGCGTGTGAAACGGAAGAGTTTTTCTCTCTCCTGCGTAATCATAGGGGTTCTAAACTATCACGCGTCAATCACCTAAGGAAACGCTTCGTTTTTTTTAAGAAGATTTGGGAGCAGATTCTTCTCTCTCTTCTACCCACGGTATAAAGGGTAAATCCTAAAGTCTTTTACCTCTTTACTGCACCAAATATTCAGAGAGCAAGGATCAATCACTTTCTCCCACTGTTCATCATCTTCCCCAAAAACTACTCTTCAATGGCAGACTCCTCTTCAGTTCATGCTACCTCCCACATTATACCTATCCATCCTCAACAAAGCCTGATCATTGATCTCACCCCACAAGTCTACACGATGCTTTCATGTTCCCAATCGTGGAGTGTCTCAAGCACTCTCCACTGGTTCTAGCACTAACCAAGTTTGAACTCGTTCCAATGGAGTGTTTGTCACAGATCTTCTCAACTGCCCACTATGACAAGTCTGTCGATCGAATTTTCTTCGACATTCTTGATACCAAGTCCTCCATCTCCAAACAACGATTCTGTTCGCTTCTAGGGTTTGAACTTGATGAGTCTAGGGTTAACCCTGAATCCATTCATGTGGGACAGTTGTTCTCCATGTTTTACAACATGGGTTATACCGAGATTCTGACCACCGTTACAAAGTTCAAGAAATCATGTTTACATCCTCAGTGGAATGGTTTCTTCACTGTGTTGTTCAAAGGACTATCAGAACGAAGTGCAGGTTCTGATGGGGCGAGCCGGGTGTTCATGAAAATTCTCTATGGGCTGTACCACGACATCAATCACGATTATGGATCGATTTTATGGAAGCAACTGATTCAAAGCCTTACGTCTACTTCTCGCCATTCTGAGATCTCTTATGCCAAATTCTGGATGCTGATCACAAAGTGGGAAATGGACAAATATCATGTCCCCATCGTTGCTGATTCTCCACTCTCCACGATTGGAATTTTCCACACAACGAAGATCATAGTGTTTGATTCCTCCAAATTTCAGTTCGTTGGCTCAATTCCTGAGTCAATGTATGCGTGTGTTCCAAAGGACAGTCGCATCATCAGAACTTACAAGGATTTTCTTCGCTCAGGCCCCAGAGAGCTCACTCTTGAAATGATTCAATCCATCCACGACGCTGAAAGGCCTGCTCCCAGGGGAAAGAAACAAGACAAGGGGAAAGACAAGAAAGTTGTCAAAGGAACGAAAGGTCCTTCTCCAAAGAAGTGAAAACCTTCCAAGGCAGCTCAATCCCCTCCACCAAAGAAGAGGAAGACTCAGCCCAGGCGTAAGCTAATTCTTGCCTCCTCCTCCAGTGAATCAGAGGATGAGAGTTCAGACTCAGAAGCGTCACTTCGAGGTAACACTCCTCCACGTTCGCCTTCACCTGAGGTACATGTTTCAAGTGCACAAGTATCTTCTCCTCCAATCTCTATCTCCATTTCCATTCCCCCCATAACCTCCACTACTCAAATACCACCCACCTCTATCCCTGTACCACCTCCTGTTTTCACTGAAGCTACGACAACAACCACCACTAGAGTTCGAACCAACGTATCTGATACAGAGGCTCATACTTCAGCACCCAAACACACACCCACTACCGAACATACATCCACACCCGAACCTACTACCACAACCGAACCTCCACCCTCGCCTTCATCTCCCAATCACTCAGCAGAAGATGATGAACTTTTTCTTGGAAGAGAGGACATGACGTTTGACTCGATGTACTACAGTCCGTATCACGTTCAAAGTGATGATGACGATGATGCTCCTGTCACCAAGAAGCATCTCAAGGAACTTCATGAGAAAATCGATAGTCTCATTGCTTCCTCCTCATCTTCCTCTCGGTCCACTATCTCAGAGGCTGCTATTCAGGGGCTAGTTGATACGTTCACCAAGGCTCATGAAGCCTCCATAAACTCTGCCACTGCCGCTATCGACGCCTCTACCAAGGCGTGTGCTGCCGCGACCGAAAAAGTCGAAAAACTATTTGTTGATGCTAATACTCTTTTGCAGTCTTTATAGGGAGCCGTTGATTCCAATGCAGCGAAGCTTGACTCTCTTGTCGAGAAGATGGCTACTTCATTTGCATCCGAACTGCAGTCCTTTGCCAGTCTTCGTCAGTCTCTCAACGATGACAATAAATCATTCCAGGCGACTGTTGAGGAGCGCTTGACACAGCTGCAAGAAGATCTCGCTTCAGAAAACTCAGTGATGGATGCTCTTGCTCACAAGACTACTGCTCTCAAGGTCAAGAGTCTTCATCTTTTCCAATCAGAAAAGGAAGTTGCATCTCTCCGATCTGAGCGTGCGGTTATCTCATCGTGTGTTTCGGATGTCCACGCTACCCTCTCCAACATCATCGAAGCACATGATCCTATCCTGAACTACTCTGTGAGGTGTACTCTAGCTGAGAAGCTTGCTCCTGCCCTTGCCCTATTAAGCAAACTTGAAGGGCTTCTTGAGTTCGTGGCCCATCCGAAACAAGGGGGAGAAGATGTGTCTCAACCGCCTCCTACTTCCACAGCAACTAAAGCAACCGAACCTCCTCCAGCAGGTCAAGCTTCAGGTTCGGGTGTTAAAGACAAAGGGAAGAAGATTGCTGAAGACAGTGATGATGATGATGATAAAGAGACCATCGCTGATCTCTTGAAGAAACAAGGCTGGGAAAAGGATGCTGACATGAGCGCTCGCGTTGCCAGAGAGGCCGAGGCGAATGAACGAAAAATGAAGGAGGCTCATGATCTTCTTAAGAGTATAAAAACTCTATTTCCTCCATGGACTCTCGAGAAGCTTATCAAAGAAGCAATTGAAACTCCCAGCATCTTGTGGCTCGAACCGGTGATTTCCTTGGACCGGATCAATTCTGTCGACTCTCAGTTTGATATGCCACTGACCCGAAAGGCCTTCATTTTCCATGCCTTTGATTATGTTGTTGATGTCCCTCATCCTCACCCAAAGGTTGATAGGGAGCTTGTTGAATTCTATCTGAGGTCTGCTCAACCTCAGTATCATACATGGAGTGCTCAGAAGATCATCAACGTTCGGGTCCTCAAACCGTTTCGTGAAGGGAACTTCACAAACGTTCGGTTCAAAGTGCTGAGGGGTTCTGCTAAAACTGAACATGCTATATCACTTGCTGATCTTCCCAACCTGAATCCACATGATTGGATTATTTTGCATAACATCCTCCTCACCAACGAAGCTGAGTATGGGCCAATCATCGATCACTTCAAAAGGATGATTGTATGCTACATCATGGAGGTTGCCAAGATGGATCAGGAGATCGCAAGTATCTTCAAGAAAAGCCTACTATCTCTCCTGTTGGCTCTGCAAGTGATTTAAATATGATGCAGATGGGAAGAATCGACCCGAAGCGGAACTCTGTCATGTTCACAAGGAACGAAGGCCAAAAATGCCTATTCGCCTTAGCAGATAAGCATCTATACACCACTGCGTGCTTGGAACATGTTCTGGGGATCATTCATCGATGCAAGCAGAATTCAGCAGATGACAAGAAGTATTTTGACGACATGATCCAGTGGTACATTCGCTTCAGACAAACCATCCTTGCCCTCATTCCGCGTCTGTTTGAAAGCACAAAGAAAGTTCATGCAGCTGGACCCAGCAAGCCGAAGTAGAGTCTCGCCCCAATTGATGCAAAGGGGGAGATTGTAGGGTCCAATGGGTGTTGCGTCTTGGGCTCGTTCCTTAGTCCATTTTGTCTCCGGATTGGGCCTGTCCATCCGTGAGTTATTTCTAGGGTTTAGTATTTATAGATGCTTGCATGCATCTTAGTACGTAGATTTTGAAGTCGATTATTTAAAAAGATATTATCTTTATCGTTTGTAACCCTAATAGCCTCTACAACGGAAGTTCTTTGTCAAGCTCTGCTGAGGCTTGAATCTATTGAATCATTCGACATATTTTGATTCATTCTTGGGTTTGATTTTTCTGTTTAACATTTCTGTGATTAACCTGTTCAAAGATCTAAACGATCAAAGAGTTTCTTAACTCTTCACTCTCTCTCTCTCTATTTTTCTTTATCTACCCTTTATACGCAATAATATAAGTATGATAAAAATACATATATAATTATCTCAAATAAAATCATCATCTTATTTATCACAGATACCAGGACTACAAATAATAAGCACATAAGGCATTTAAGAAAATTAAATACTTGATATCTATGTGTAACCTGAAAGGAAGTATACACTCACTTGTTAAAAGTGGATGACTAGTGATTTTGGCAGCGCTTCACCTAACACCTTCACTTTTCCTTTAATGTGACATAGGTATGAATATCACTTAGTCTTAGTCTTATATTCTTGGTGATTAATGATAGTATAGATTCCTCACTAATCCTAATGTCGACATCAAGATCCATCAAGTTAGGAATAACAAAATAGGATAATATCGAAGGTAAGATCCATTTGGTATACATAGTATACTATTTGGAAATCCCACTTTAAAGACCTCACTAAATCCAACCAAGACATCACTCCCGTAAGTAGAACAATCAGTATAATGACTTATAATTACTCATAAATCTTATTTATATGTTCATAATAACGACTATAAATATCAATATAAGTTACACTTGAAGCATAGTAAGGGTAGCTTAACTTACAAAACTTTTAGTTAAAACTGGGAAATTGCATGGGACGAACTCCGACCCAAATACTCCTTCTTTTTGGGCTCCTAGGTCTCCATAGATTCTACTACAATATCGTAAAAGCTTTAAAGAAATCAGACTCAATAGTTTGGAAGGGATTCAAAGAAATTGGAATGATACTAGCATGGAAAATGAAAAAATTTCGGAGGGCTTACATAGACTCAGAAGGCGCGCACCGCACCCAGACAAGAGGCGTGCCACACCGCCAAGGTGTGATGGTTCTTATTGTCTTCTGCCACTTGTCACACTTAGATCCCTCCAAGTCGCCTTCTTGTATAATATGCATATGTATCCTTTTTAGGTAGTTCCACATGTCATGCCCATGTTGTGGCACGCCACCTTGTCTCCCGAGAGAGCACACTATCCGACCAAGCAACATGGCGCCACCAGGTGATGCCACGTCATCAACCTAGCTAATTTCTTTCAGATCTTCGTACGGCCATAACTTTTGCATAAAAGCTGCCTTTTTGACGTTCTTTATATCCTTGGAATCTTCTCGACAAGCTCTAAAACATTTATTAAGGTCTCAACCGCTAGTTCTCACTATAAATAAAATTCATATTTAGACCAGTTTAGACTGTAAAAGTTCGCACGAAATTTGTAACTTCTTCATAAGAACTCCGTTCTTAACTGTTTTTATATTGATGGACACCTAATTCATGAGATCTTTAACTCTTGTTTAGATTGTTTTGTTAACAATCAACATATTTGAATTTCGATTTCTGTGCCCGCGCTACTACACTGAAACTTCAAAAAAATCATAACCTCCTCATACGAAGTTAGATTTGGACGTTCTCTATATGCACTCTCTCAGATTTATGATTACTACAAATTTCATTTAGATTTCTTAGGTTAATAAGAAACCTATCTAAAATTCACTTTTTACGAAGCGCATAGCTGTTTCGGTTTAATCGTGAAACTTCGAATAAAATTAACTTCTTCATATGAAGTCGGATTTCAAAGTTCTTGATATGTATGAATTCCTTGTTACACTTACTACAACCTTGGCTAAGATTATTTATCCTAAATAACCTTCTATCAAAAATTCCATTTTATCACTTATTGATAGATTCCCTATAAGACATATAATACGTCGTCTACGACGTTCAAGACTAATGATCTCCCTATTCGAGGGCTCAACTTTTAATATTTTTCACTTATTATACCTTAATTTTCTAGTATGAAGTTGTGGGTGTTACAACAAACCATTTTTCCTTTTCATTTACTTGTTCCGTTAGATCATCTGTACGTTGACTTAGTGTCGAAATTGTTTCAGAATCCCTTTCGTTTGCTTCTTCAGCGACCTTCATAGCTTGGAAAATGTCACCAAACATTTTATCCAAGAGTGGGAAATATGGTACTTCTAGAAACGGGTTAATATATGAAAAAACATAGCAATATTCTTTTCAATGCCAAACACCAAACTCAGATGAACTCATTCTCAAATTATTTCTACGTTTACGATCCATGCTAGCTACATATTAATAGTTTGAAATTCCATGTTCATAATTAGTGTACAAAATGCGATGTCCAGAATGTGACTCTCCAGAATGAGACGTTTGAAATGCATGTCCAAAATATTCATCCATGACTCATATTCGCTAGGAATCTATGACGTTAGTGATTGATTTAACTTGACATGAACGATTGATATGAAGTCTGAAATGTCAGTCTGAAATGACATGTAATACAGAATGAACTACTATAAATAAGAGATTGCAATTGTAGAAACTTTAGAACTCTGGAATTGTATAACCTTTAGAACTCCAAAATTGTAGAACCTTTAGAAGTCTGGAATGGCTTTAAAGCAACCCAACCATGGACTACACAAGAAGAGAGCACGCTCATTCAGTCTTGGGTAATTATTAAGGATGATTTGGTTGTCCTCATGGTGCCACATCTAATGTACGGATCGCGATGGGTACACTTGAAAAATATGTTTCACTTTGAGTTATTTGTTCCACATGTTGGTCCCAAACCCTAACACTTGTGTATGTATCTAATAGAAATGCGAAATAATAACACAAGTATTTGACAAATAATAACCAATATTATTTATCGAGTTTTTAACTAAGAAAAATGTTCTCACAAATAGAACGAGTATAATGATTCAGAACTCACTAAGAGCTCTAAATCTATCTCTACAAAAACTCTATCTCTAAAAAACAATACAAATCATCAACTCTCAACTAATGAGAGAGAATAGTATAAATACTAGTCCAAAACTAGGAGATAAGAGTTCTGCAGATTGTCCAGATCTATTTAATTCAAATCCTTGATTGGAAGGGATTGAAAGTTGAATGATAAATGCAGATATGTTATTTTAAGGAACGGATCAGATAAGATCTTTAGAATACTTCTTCACCAAGTAGTTATGATCTGCTCCAGATTTGAAAATCAACATCAACACTTCATATGCTGATCAAGGGCATCATCATCAAGGATTCACGCTGATTAGGACATCCACGTCAGGAGTCACGCTAATCGGCTTCATCCTCCAACTAGAGTAGCTTCAGCTTTAGCATAGTGTATAACCATCAATGTGTGTCATTAGTGTATCATCGAATCAGGATCAGTGTGTTAACAGTGTAATCACTTCAATGTATGGAAACACTGATCAATCATTAGTACCAGCTGATCAAGTCTTCAGTAAATGGTGCTCTTCATGCTGACAATTCTATCAGTTGGTTCACATGTTGATAACTCCATCAGGGCTAAATCTGTCATCAACATGTCTTCAGTGTATCACCTGATCAGTGTGTCATCAATGCAAGGACTTCAACATATGGACACACTGATCAAGTCTTCAATGAATGCTCTTTCTGATGAGAATACTTTTTAGTGTATTTCGTGTTGATAGTGTCTTCAGTGTCTTTTGGTCATCAAAGACTGATTTTCAGTCTTCGAAATATGAACTTCCATCAGCATATCTTCATATTAACTATATAAACAAACTCTAATAGATCAGCTTGTCTAAGTTGTATTATTTACACTTACTTAGACAAGAATGACTGTCTACAATGATTAGATAAACTATAACTATAAAGTATCTATTTTGCATCATCAAATCTATACAAATATGTATCCTAACAATCCCCTATTTGATGATGTCAAAACCAAACTAATAAAGAAAGAAATAAAGAATAAATATAGCTAAAGTAATATGCTGATTTCTACTCCCCCTTAGATAAACAACATCTGAGGTTTGTTCCCCCTTAGATTTATAACTTTCTTCTTTTAAGAGTGTATGCTATTCTATGAATGATCAAGTGACAACATAGCAGAACTAAACATTTCTCCCTCTTTTTGACAACATGAATAATCACTGTCTTTTTTTTTTGATTTTTTTAAGAAGAGAACAACTAACCTAAAATGAAAGAAAACATCAAATAAAGTTAAAGGATACAATATGATTTTGTGTATCACACTAATGTGTTGTTGCAATTGTAGATCACTTACATAGTTATGCGTAGTCTCATCAACATATGGTCTTATACATTGAATCATTAACCACTTCTATTAGAAGAAAAAGGGCAAGAGTGGGTAGGTGTGTGTAATATATCACGGTACATGATATACCTATCGGCAAATATTTTTCAAGCTCTCATCTGTGTCTAGCATTTGAAACTGAATCACAAAGCTTTTAAGAAGAATTTAAGAGCAAGAATGGGTTTATGCATATTATAAATTATGGTACATAGCTCAACCATTGACACAAAATTTCAAATTTTATCAGTGTATGGTATCATATAGTGAATCATCAAGTTCTATATTAGAAGACTTGTAGAAGGAATAGTTAAAAACTTGGAATATATCCATCGTCAATTCATAATGGTAACATATCATACCTCAATCTAGGAGGTCAAAGACATGAATAACCCTTTGTCATTAAAGGTCTAGAAAAGTATCTATTACACTGATGAGAATGAAATTAAGGTAAGCCATTGGGTGATGCTCAATGTTCCAGAACATGAGACTTGATGCATATGACAAGCATGTTTCCATGGATAGAGTCGGGTAAGAAACGATTAACCAAGAAAATGAACACCCAAGCCTTAAAATAATTTTCTAATTTGGACCAGGAAGTCTCATGTTGAAGGATATGACAATGCATAATAATCAATATGAGTGGGGACTCAATGTCATCTCAACAGATGGTCTCAGTGATGAGATATTTACAGGGATTGTAGGCACATATAGTAGCATGCTTCTAAGGACAATGGTTTGTTAGAAGTTACATACATGGCTTATGAAATGCCAGCGTGAAATCGTGAAAGGTACAATGATATTTAGAAGGAATGACCATATATGATGAAGCCCATGTAAGAGCCAACTCCCGAAATCAACCAGCATCAAAGAATATTCTGACCAGCTTGTCAGTTTTCAGCTTGGTTGCCATTGTTAATTTTAATTGCTCCACCTAAGCTCGTGGTTCATTTCTTCCAACATCTTGAGACACTTAGTCAGCACAATGAAAGATCATAAAGAATGACATTTATCATTCACTCCATTAAAGTAGTGTAATACTATTGTTATTGAACTAGAAATCAGTGTCTGAAACCAAAGAACTTTGAACACTCAAAAAATACTATTGTTAGAACTTTAGGGGTAAATAAGTTCTGATGTTCATAGATAATTTGAACACTAGACACAACATTTAAATTTGTCCCCAGGAACAAAATGATTAACTCCATTGTCACTTCAGTGCATTCTCCCTTTTATATTTCTATCAAGCTGATAGAAATTATACATTTGAAAACCTTTTCTGAGGAGACATGCACACCAATTATTTTTGACTATTTTTTTTTTATCTTCAAACCATAATTAGAAAAACAAAATAAGTATAAAAACAAACAAAAATAATTTTAACAACTAGAAACGCAAATACAAAAAAGAAAATTAATTAAAAGAACTTGAAAAATGATTTTTTATTTAACAAAAATAAACTAATTCAAACTTTTTTTAAACTCTTTTGAAAGCCAAGAAGACACAAATATGGATACCCAATATGTCTTGAAAGGAACCATTAGAATGAAAAATTCATCATTTTGAGGAACCCACGAGACAATGTTTGAAGATAGCAAGGTCCATGTGTTCTCTTTTCCGCAAATACAAAAAAAGAAAATTAATTAAAAGAACTTGAAAAATGAATTTTTATTTAACAAAAATAAATTAATTCAAACTTTCTTTTAAACTCTTTTGAAAGCCAAAAATACACAAATATGGATACCCAATATGTCTTGAAAGGAACCATTAGAATGAAAAATTCATCATTTTAGGAACCTACGAGACAATGTCTGAAGATAGCAAGGTCCATGTTTTCTCTTTTCTAGTTGTACACAACTTTCACGAGATAATGTTGTTGTGACTTTTCAAACGTTGTTAAAATATCAAAAATATCAGCTCCTGTATTGTCAACATCATCTTTTACTTTGACAGACTACCATAATCACAAGATTAAAATAATACTTGTCACTTTAGAAGAATCATCCAAACGAGTTGCTTCACACTAATTAGTCACATTGTTTTTGTCTTGACTATACCATCCTGACAATTACAAAACTTGTTAGTTGACAAAGACTTCATAAGATATCTTCCAAAAATCTTTTAACACAAAAAGCAATATATATATATATATATATATATATATATATATATATATATATATAGATACACGTTTTTCATGCTTTTTTTCTTAATGAGAGATACATCAAAATATGAACTTTGAAAATTTGAGTCTCTCGTTTCATCAGATTTAACAAAAAGACTTAGGAACCCATTTGAGAATGGGTTTTAGAGAATACCTCACCTCTAAAACTTTTTGATCAGATGGAGAACAACCAACATGAGGTTTCAGAACCCTCTTCTTCTTTTTGAGAGACTTTTGATTCCAATGTTTCTTTGTAAATCCATTGACTGGTTTAGTTTCAGATTCAGAAGGCGTACTATTGGGAACCTGAACTTGCTTTATCTTCCTTGTTTCAGGATATGGCTTCTTTGGAATCCATATCTTCTTTGGCTTTGTGTACTTTGACTTCCTTTTATTTGTTTGTTTTGCCCTGTAAAAAGAACAATCGAAATAAGAGCATACATTAGGAATTTCACCAACATTAGATCTTTTAATGTTAGGGGTTGGAGTTGGAGTTAAGTATTGACAGGGTTTGATGAAGTCTTCACAGCATGTAATAGCTTAATAGTGCCAAAAGTCTTTGCAGTGTGAAAAAAACTTATCAGTGTGAAAATTTTTGTCAGTGTGTGATTTCTTGATAGTGCAAGACCGTAACACCCGGTTCCCATGTAAATTTTTTTAAGTTTTTATATATTTAAATTTTTTCATGGAAGGCCATTACGTGGGGAGTAACTATGGGTTACCTGTGGCTTAACTAATTAACTTGGAATAAGAGTTTCTCTTGAGTACACATGGCGTACTTAGTGTACGTAGGCCGTACTCATGGCGAAGGAAAACCATAATTTATGGGTCTTGGACCCTATTTAAAGACCTTAATCCCTTCGAAAACCTTCTTATTATAAGCCACCACTCTCTCTTTCAGCCCCCACGAAACCGTAGCTCCATTTTGAGAATCTCAAGATTTTGTGTGATTTTTTGTGTGTTATAGTGATGAAGAAGAACTTGGAAGGTGTGCTTGGAGTCCATAACTTATAGATCCAGACTCTAATTTTCTTTATCATCTTCTAGAAGGTATAAAGTCTCAACATTTATGATTCTTTTGCATAGATCTATATTAGCTAGGGTTTTGGCATGTTTTGGCCCCAAGGTTGGCTCTTGTCAATAAAAGCTACTCCATATCTTAGAGTAGCATTACTAGGTGTTTTTAAGGTCCTTATTGCATAAAAATCGAATATTGTTGGATATATGTTAGCCATGCATGAGTTGTTGCCTATTTTATGAAGTTACGAAGCTAGAGTTTGATGTTGGGCTTCATTAATCCATGCAAAGGCATAAAGTCAGGAACTTTATGGTTTTGGGTCGTTCATTAGGGCTAGATCAAAGTTTTGGACATTTGGTCTTAAAGGAATAAGTTCTAAAATGCTTTTTGGAGACCCTATGAGTACACCCTATGTAGGGTAGGAATACGCAACGCGTGGCAAAAGGATGGCCCATTTTTTGGTTTGCACCTCTATGCATGGCATAGAGGAGGGGTATGCATGGCATAACCCCATAAGTTAAGTTTGGTCATTTTTGGACTCTAGGGCATGTTGGATGGGTTAGACCATGGAAGGGTAAAATGATCTTTTACCCTTTGGATGAGAGATTATGAATTGGACATTTAATTATGGGTTATTACCCTAAATAGTAATTAGGGTTGGTTTGGATGTTTTCACTGTGAGGAGTCATTGTACCAACAGCTCGTGTGTGTGTGACTTGCTTATCATCGGATTGAGGTGGGTCTCTTCACCATACTCGTGGGTTGAAGGCACCAGTATCGGCCCACTAGATTATGTTTGTAGGACACTAGTTGTTGGTGGGATACTTCCTTATTTTGAATGTTGGGTAGGGCTCGTTATGCGAGTTAAGGCGAGGCCCATTATACTCATTGGGCGGGGGCTATTATGCAAGTTCGAGTGAGGCCAATTATACTCATTGGGTGAGGCTCATTATGTGAGTTAGGATGAGGCCCGTTATACTCATTGGATGGGGCCCGTTATACTCATTGGACGGGGCCCGTTGCTTGTCTGGTATGTGGTATTTTGGGGACTCACTAAGCTTTGTGCTTACGATTTTGTTTAAATGTTTTTCAGGTACTTCTTGTTCGAAAGGGATGGGCCCGACATGATCGCATCGCATCCACCAGTGTTTTGTATTTATGATTTTGGGATTGTAATCTGATAACTATTTTTCCATAATGTTATACTTTTGATGGTTTTAGTTAATTTAAAACCAAATTTTTATCTAGTATTTTTGGGATGCTACCGAGACTTTTGGCAGTACGAACTAGAGTGGGAGTGCAAAATTTCTTGGCAGTGTGGCTCGACTTGTCAGCATGAATTGAATTTGCAATGTGAACAACCTTATCAGGGTGAACTGTCTTGTCAGCGTGTGATGTCTAGACAGTGCGAGTCGAAGGGGAAATGTGAACTTTCTCAACAGGTTGAACTAAAGTCATTCCAGTGCGATATAAAACTGAGGGAGCGGGTCGTTTGAGAATGATAATGTGTTCTGCTAAAGCTTTTCGAGTATGAGCAACTTGTGGTTTCTCAACATGAAGCTTATCGACATGAGGCTTGTCAGTGAAAAAGCCATTGTGATGTTCATCAATGTGAAAACATGGGTTTCTTGATGATGAACATTCCTTAGGTATATCTTTCTCTTTTATCTCCCCCCTCACATCTAATATCTCTTTCTCATTTTCTACCAATTTCTTCTTCAACACTTATATATCTTCTTGATTCTGATAGATGATTTTGTCTTTTCAGATCAAGTTTAGTAGTGAATAACACAGATAGATGTGCCTTTGGATTATACATCAGTTCAGGAAAACATGATAAAGGACTTGCATCAACATCCATTTTTATTTTTCGAACATTCTTTATTTTCTCTACCATGACAAACTTTTTTTTATCTTTGTTGATCCTTCCTTTTAAAAATTCTTCTCTTATCTGAGAGACATTATAAGGACCATACATACTTGATGAAGTTAGATAGTACCAAAGATAAGAAAATATACCATACTCTCTCTTCTCTAATTTCGTAGTATTCTTCATATCTAGAGGATTGTATAAGATATCTTCTTTTTCTTCTTCTTCTTCTTCTTTTTCTTTTGATTTTCAAGTTTCTGAATAGTGATTGAACTTCTGAATCTTCAACAGATCCTAGAACGAATGTTCTAGCCCGCTCTGATACCACCTATTGGTCCCAAACCCTAACAATCGTGTATGAATTTAATAGAAATACAGAATAATAATACAAGTATTTGATAATGATAACCAATATTATTTATCAGGTTTTTTCGCTAAGAAAAATGTTCTCATAAAGAGAACAAGTGCAACGATTCAGAACAATAAATCATCAACTCTTAAATAATGAGAGAGGATAGTATAAATACTAGTCGAAAACTAAGAGATAAGAGTTATGTAGTTTCTCCAGATCTTCTATTTAATTCAAATACTTGATTTGAAGGGATTGAATGTTCAATGATAAATGAAGATCTGGTATTTTAAGGAACAAATCAAATAAGATCTTCATAATACTTCTTCACCAAGTAATTATGATCTGAACCATATTCGTACATCAGTATCAAAACTTCATATGTTGATCAAGGGCATCAATGTCAGGGAGTCATGCTGATCAACGTCAGTTTCAGGTAGAGTAGCTTCAACTTTAATAGAGCGTATAGTCATCAACGTGCGTCATCAATGTATCAATGAATCATATGATCAATGTGTCAATAGTATAATCACTTCAGTGTATGGACACACTGATCAGTCATCGGTACCAGCTGATCAAGTCTTCAGTGAATGGTGCTCTTCGTGTTGACACTGCTTTCAGTTAGTTCACATGCTGATAACTCCATTAGGGCCAAATATGTCATCAACATGTCTTCAGTGTATCACCTTATTGTATGGACATACTGATCATGTCTTCAATGAATGCTTTTTGTGTTGATAATACTTTCAGTGCCTTTCGTACTCATAGTGTCTTCAATGTCTTTTGGTCATCAGGGGATGATCTTCAGTCTTCGACATATGAGCGCCCATTAGCATATCTTTAGATTAACTATATAAACAAACTCTGACATATCAACTTTTCTAAGTTATATTATTTACACTTACTTAGAAAAGATTGTTTGTCTATAATGAGCATATAAACAATAACTACAAAGTATATATTCTCTACAAATATGTATCCTAACATCGAAGTATCAAACTGAAGAATAAGTGAAGGCTAAGTTTCTAGACATACGGTCAAAGGTGAAGAATTTTATCAAAATTTATCACAAGATCGACAGCCAATTAATGGATGAAGATGAACAAGTAAGTTTGTAGCTGGTAAGGGTGGAATACAGACATCAAAATAACAGGGTTGATTTTCCATACGAACATGCTTGAGATATTTTAAAAGATGTCCCACATTTTTAAATTATATATTTTGTTATTTTTATGTTTAATAAGTTATGGTACTTCTAAATTATGTTTTTCTATGTTTTTAATATGTAACAAAAATTAGGGAGATAATAATATCTTTCATTAATCACTCCAAATATCGATTACAAACATAATTAATTGGGTTTCCCTTACATAGACAATAAAGTAACCATCAATGGGTCTGGTATTTCCCATTCAAATGGAGGGGAAAAAGTGCATATTTTGGGCCTGGTAGGTAATTCGAAACACATCAGCCTAATAATATATCTGAACCATATCGGCGAACTCAATGATGTTTGGATAACATGATGATGCAATAGCATGACTTCATGCTATAACCAGACTGCTCCATTTCCCACATGAAAAAGTATGACAGTTCAAATCTACAACACAAGTTTTGGACTTAGTTTGAAGAAGATATGGTAAGGAGGGGCTAAATGTGACAAAAACGAAAGGAAGTTTAGAAGGGAGCGGGATCTATATGTGTTCTATTTCCCTCCCGTTTATGTGACTCAAGCCTAACCCTAGGGCACGAATCTACAGCCGCCGTCATGGGAGTGCCATCTATCGCCGTTGCAATGCCGGGAGTCGTCGCCGCCACTTTAGTGCCGACGAATGACGCCAACGTGACGCCTGCTGCCGGAGGGTTTGTGTGCCATCGGAGAAGTGCCGAGACCAGTTGAGAAGTTCGTGTGTATGTCACTGTGCAATTAGTGCGCGAAGAGAAAGCTTCAGTAAGACCGCTAGCCACCCATCTTCTTTCATCTTCTTCGTTTCTGCTGTTTGGATATCGTGGAACGTCACAGCCTGCCGCCGGTGACCTTATGGCCACCGTTCCTACCCATTCCGGTTATGACAGCCGCCTGTGAGGTTGCTGAGTAAGTCTATGATCGAGTATTTTTACTATTCTCAGTGTTTGAGGTGTTATATGCAAATTAGTGGACCAAAAAATCCACCACCACCATCTCAAGGTGGTGGTTGCCACCCATTGTCGCTTTCTGCCGCCACCAGCCGCCATGGTTGGTGGTTGTATGCGTGTGTATTTTAAGTGTGAGGATGTTTGAGCACTTTTTGGGCAGGAACCACCACCACCATGACTAGTAATGGTGGCTGCCGCCACCTGTCGCCATGAGCCGCCGCTGGCCACCACTGCCCGAGGTGGCAGTGGGTGGTACCCGGCCTAGTGGAACCCTAATGGACCTAAACACTAATTTTGGACTGGGTTGGTTCATGATTGGGCTAGAAACCCTAATTAGGGTTTAGAAAACCCTAATTTTTGGGTTTGTTAGTTTGGATTTTACCGGGACCCGCGGTTGGACTGTTAGATTGATATTGTGAATTATGTCCAATTTCATTGTGTGAATGGCCTAGTGGAGTGATGGACTTAATGGTTTAAGTGAGAAACACTTAACCCTAATCATCATTTTATGTGAAAACCCTAATTTTGCTTGGGCCTTTCTTTTGGGCTTTGGTGATTGGGCTATTGATGGGCCATCCAAGAACAATTATGTGGACCAAAATATTTAGATGGGCTTTAGGGTAAGGCTCATATGAGGGTTTGAGTCCAATTTGGAAAATTGGGCCATAGTGGGGCCAATAGTGGACCTTTGTGGACCCATTTGGTATTGGGCCTTGGTGGGCCCAATGGGCTTGAGTTATTTATGGGCCGGATTGGTGGACCATATTTAGACCTAATATGTGAAGGTATGGTCTTGGATCCTAATGAGATTATTTGTGGGTTTGGCTCAGTGTTAGAAGCTGGTGTACAACAGCAGCATTTATGGGATCTGTTCATCATCCGAGGTGAGTCTTCTCACTATACTTACATGTGTGGTGACTTGTGTGTGACCGGTGGGTCTTATTTGTGTTATTGACCGGAGGGTCTTATTTACACTATTAATCAGAGGGTCTTAATACATTATCGATCAGAGGGTCTTACTTTTTTATAATGTGTTATGTGTTATCGTGCATACTGTCTTTGTGACTTATGCTGTTATTGTAATCTGTGTATATATTGGTCTTATGTGCTTACTTGAGTTGTGCATGTGTCTGTGTGGTATATATGTTATATTATGTGATATTGAGACCGGACCAGAGGGTCCAACGAGCTGTGAGACCGGAGGGTCCAACGAGCTGTGAGACCGGAGGGTTCTCATTGAGATCGAACCGGAGGGTCGAACGAGCTGTGAGACCGGAGGGTCCTCACTGAGACCGGACCAGAGGGTCCAGCGAGCCGTGGGACTGGAGAGTCCCACTGAGATACATTGACCACGAGGGTCTTACAGAGTTATAGCCTCGAGTGGCTAATGAGTTGTATGTGGTATTTTGGGGAACTCACTAAGCTTCGTGCTTACCGTGTTATGTGTTATGTGTTTCAGGTTTTTCTCAGGATCACGGGAAGGCGACGGCTCGATTGTACACATGAGATGAAGAGTTATGTTTTGGAGGATCCTGGATTATTAATCAAACAATGATGGATTTGTGTTTTGTTAATTTGATGGATTTTGTGTAATGTAATATGAGAATTTAAGTGAATTTAAAACGAAAAATTTATATGAAAATTTTCGGTGTTACACCAACCCTCTCTAAGAGCTTCATTTAACTTCATAACGAACCCGGTACAATAGTCGATATTATTTTTCACGACCATACTAAATGCTATAGTGAGGGTCTGGTTGCTCCTGTCGATAGCAACCGCTACAAACACTATTTTTAGGCAGTCCCCTCTTAGACGAACACTACATATGAAGATGACAGACAACAAGCGACCTATGAACGAATGGAGCTGTAATTTTTTTGGGAACACAAAACAATTAGTTTAGATGTAGAAACATTATGAATTTTAAAGAAAGAACAAAAATGTGGAAAAAAATACACCACACATTTAATAGCCACAAAAAAACTTGGAAACTATCCATCACATTAGTTTTGATGTGAGTGTAAATATGTGGGTTGGTTCGTTTAAGGTTATGTAGATAAACAAGTAGGTTGTTAAAGTTTTCTTCATGCTTACTTTATGAGAAACTCATCTTCAAGAAAGTATAAGAGATAATTATAGCTGATCGGAAGTAAGCGTCTAAGTACATATAGACACACATATATATGTAGGGGACAAAAATTGAGGTTTGTAATTCGGAATAACATTCCGGAACAAGTCTCTGATACATGCATCTTTGACTCCGTGTTGTCGCTTCAAAGTACAAGTCTGACAGTCATACATAGATCCTTGTTTCGGACATTGATACTCTGGTATGTAAGTCCGGAATATACGAAGATTTTTATTTTGGAGTAGAGCTCCATAATGAAACCGTGACTCTGGAATGCCCTATTCCGAAGAAAGTGTGGTCAGCAGTGTTCCAGAATAAATCCCTAACTCTGGAATGCCCTATTACGAAGAAAATTGTCATTTTGCAAAAAAAAAAAAAAAAAAAAAAAAAAAAAAAAAAAAAAAAGAGGTTATTTAAAAAAAAAAAAAAATTACTAGTTTAAATGGGTTAATTTACTCAATTTTCTTTATTTCAAATGTTATTCTTTATATGTTTTTATAATATGTGATTAACGACCAAGCCCGTTATTTAGCTATTTTTGTTGATAGCATTTTGAACTTCATTTAAGATAATCACAAACTTTTACCCTGACCAATGCACGATGTAGATTTTACAATTTAGACGGTTAATTTGTTAAATTCCGAATAAAATAAATTTCTGATTACGTATTCCCTTTATGATCATTTTAGTAAATATATGTGCTTGAATCTTGATCAGTTTTTAGATTATATCACAATAACATTCATAATATTTTTTCCAAATGCCTTTGTGTTACAAAACCCTCATTGACTTACACTTTTGTTAAAAATTTTGCTTCTAAGATAGTGAAAACACACACACACACATCGATATGGACGTGAAATTTCGCAATATCATAACGAAGCAATGACTGGCGTTTCGCTTCTGAGTGATCAAAATGACAGTCGTTCGTATGCCGGAGAAGGATCATATTCAACGCACTACCAGATGATGGAAATTGAAGATGAAGATAGCAAGGTACTCGTTAATTTACAGTATTATGGGGGTAATTCATACATGTAGCTCTTGAGTTGTCTACATCTGCATACCTTGTCGTCGTATGATCATCCCCTCAACAAATGCACTTCTGATTTTTAAAACTAAAAAGTTGTTTCTTTTTCGTGTTACGTTTCGACATAACCGTAAATTTCTTCTATTAATATTTATTAAGCTCATAATATTGATCACTGTTAAAGTTTAAAGTGAATAAATTTTGACATTTGATGCTAGATGTCGATTGATTTGGGGATCGAGCTAATATTCTATTAAAAACTATTTAACTCGTAGATAGGGCAATATGCATTTTATATAATTGTATAAATATATAAGAACGCTAGGGAAGAAATCTAATTGAATCAATCAAACATTCAAGATTGGCTAAACTGAGTGAAAATTTAACTTGGATCCAGCTTGATTTGGAACTAATTTTAGCTATGTTGTTCATCTGCATCTAGACACGAAGTTTAACTTTAATTATCACATGAATCTTTTCATCCATACACATATAGGTGTATTCAGAATCCATGATTAAGATAACCAAATTGAACCATGTTAAATTTTATAAACGAGTGAATGATTACTAGTTGGCTAAGATTGATCCGATTGATGATGATAAAAGTTGACATTCTATGCAGTTCTTGGCTGAAAATTGGTATCTACCTTGGCCTCATGTGATGAAATGGATGTTATATTCGTATCTCAAGTGTGATATGCTCAAATTTAACATTATATATATATATATATATATATATATATATATATATATATATATATATATATATATATATATATATATATATATATATAACCATTTCATATATTCTGTGATGTGTTTCAAAACTCAACCAAGAAGATTAAAGATCTTGAAATTTGTGTTCCCCATTGCCTATGGAACCATGTCATTTTGGCTTGGAAGAAAAGCCGTAAAGTAGAATCTAATTTTGACACATTCCTTTTCTCTTTAAGATTCTTTAATAAGATTTAAAGTGTACATTTTAATAAAAAGTTCAAATGTTTCTCTCTTATATGTATACACTAGAACTCAAACTCACATATGGACTGTTTGTGTACGTCGGGCAACAAACGAGGACCTAAGTGTAATTATCAAGAAAGTTGTCTTCCAATTGCATCCAAGTTTCAATAACTCAAGGAGAGTAATAGAATCACCTCCATTTGAGTTAACAGAACGTGGATGGGGTTAATTTGAAATAGCAATCTTAATATTCTTCCATGATGATGTCTCTGATAAGCAATTAGACTTGTAAGTCAATAAATGTTGCTGATTTGATTCAATCTTTTCAAGTTTTATGACAATGTCTGTAACGATTCAGTCATTAAAAAATCTTCTGGTTTCATCATCTGAAGTTATACTCTGAAGTGGAACATGGTCCTTTATCAACCAAGAAACCAGTGATTGTTGAATCTTATGATGAGATTGTTTTCCCAAATCCTTGTGAGAAGTTTCTTGTGTGATTAGTCATCCATCTGTAATTGTGCCACGTGTTCCAGCAACTTTGAACTTAGCTTTAAGTAATGTTAATGTAGAAGATGGACATGAGAAGAAAAGAGGAGACACTAAAGATCATCCACTTCGTCAATGGTTGACCAAATTCTCTGAGGCTGATGAGCTATGAAAACTTGTAGAGGCACGTGTTAGCAAAATCATATTATGAAGTTGAGAAGGCGATTGAGTATGTTTGATGCGTAGGGTAAAATTTATGTTACTTTAAGCTTAAATAATAATTAAAATGACTTGGTGTGTTTTTTTTTTTTTTTTTTTTTGTTTGAATTAGTGACATGACATAATGACTTGACGGGTTAAGCCACAAAACCTGAAATATTCAGACACCAACCCTTTGCCAATTTTTCGTTTTTCTTTTTTCCTCCAAACTCCTCTCACGTTAAAATTGAAGAATATTTTGAATTTTGTTTGTTGAAATGTAATGATAAATTGGTCATTCAATCTAATTCAAACGGCTTTTGTGGTCTAAAAAAGAAACAAACATTATATATATATATATATATATATATATATATATATATATATATATATATATATATATATATATATATATATATATATATATATGCAACGGTTTATCAGATAGATCCAATCAGCACAAGACTTAATGGGAAAAAAGAAACAACCCCTTAAACTATCATCTACTTCCATGTATTGTTTGGTTTATAAATGAACTATTGTAGATATATGTTCTTGAATTCACTTTTTGTCAAGAGTCGTTGAATCTTTGTGAACTCATTTGGTAAATGAGCTATCTTGTAGGTTTGAATTGTCCTTTTATGTACTTTGGTTAAAAGTTCCTTTTCAAGAAATTGTGTCCTTGAATGTCCTTTGTGACAATAGCATGTGAAGGTAGTTGAAAGGCCACATCACACTTGCTTTATTCGATTGTAATTCCATTAAATTAGGAGATATACATTATTAGTGGCATCTCATATTAGTGTTCACTAAGTCATAATATTGTAACCATTTGCTGTATTGATGTATCCATCTTCAATTATGTAACATGGGACTATCCAAAATTGCTAAGGTTGATTGACTATCAACTCTTTGCTGACCCTCCCTTTTTGTAAACATCCCAAATAGTTAATCTTGCATTATATGGATGAAAGATTCGAATAAAGATTTGTATAATACATCTCAAATAGTAATAACATATGTAGGGAAAAAGATTATTTAATAACCAATAAACAATCTACAACATTATTTATACTTATCTATTTTGTATTTGCACTAGATATATGATTCAATTTATTTCATCACCTAACATATGAAACTATGTAGTAAAAAGAAATAAAGCCAAACTAAAATTAAAATACAAATTATAAAAATTTGAGATTGTATATGAAAATGTATATCAGTGTTGTTTTTTTATAAATATAAATAAACTCTGTTTTACAAGTAGATCGTCATATTAAATACTAAAAGCACAAATAACAGAAACTCGCAATATGTCAATATCGATCAGGACCAAAGATCAGGCACCCAACAAAGTTGGTTGTTTTCCTTTTTCCCTTTTTTTTTTTTTTTTTTTTTTTTTTTTTTTTTTTTGTTTTATCTATAGACTTCTCACAACACATCACTATAAATACAATATAACAACTAATATTGTTTTTTAACAACAAAGCCAACATTTCATGAACTTATTCTTTCATTTGTGGGTGTTTTTCGCTAACAATTTCACCCAAATTTTAAGGACCCTGTATATCTAATTTACGTATCACATATTAACTCGGATTGTTGAAATTTAACATTAGATGTTTGCGATAAAATAAATGTTACACCTTTTTACATGTGGTACCTTCATTGCTATGTAAGTTTTGGTCCCACGATATGCGGTCTATGCACAGCCTAATTTGGATCTCTTGAAAGAGAGATGGACACGATTTTGGAAATAAATTTGATTGTCGAAAAGTTTTAGATGTGGTTTTGGCATATATCTTTGAATGAGGTTTATCAAAATGACTTTTAATCAAGATTAAGTCTTAGATATATGAGACGAGTCTTCGTAACTCCATACACACAAGTCTCATGTAATAATACATGTTTTATGTGGGTATATTAATTCTTTTTATAAGCTAGCCATCATAAGTCATAACAATGAAAAATACATTCCACTAATCCTCAAATAGTTGAAATATCAAACATCAACCAATAATAATAAAAATAAAGTTATTGTTATATATACCATACTAGGTGTGAGCCCCATGTATTACATGGGTGTATTTTAAACAATTAAATATGTATAAACATTTGAAAATTTTGAATTTATTAGAAAAATGACAAAATATTGAAATACTAAAATTAAAGTGTTTTTTTTTTTCTCTTTTAAATTTAAACAAATCATTTAGATAAAATAATCAAAGCAAATTAATGAGATTTTATTATGAAAATTTGAAATTATAAGGAAAGTCCATTAATGAAATTGATATATATTTATTATTAAATTTAAATACCATATGAAATTTAATAAAATAGGAAAACCACAAAATTACATATAGAATAAAAATTAATTCAAAATAACCACAAAATGACATGTGGCAAAATGAATAAGAATGTGACAAGTGGCAAAAAAAACCTTCATTTATTAGAGAAGATACGTACATATATAGAAAATAATGGTGTCGTAGAATATCAACGGTGTTCTGAAATAAAATAAAAAATACATCATATTTGTTAAATTTACGATGAGATTAGTATATGATGACATAAGTAATAATCGGACGCGATATTATTAGGTCATGTGATTTGTTTTGGGGTTAATATGGTTTTAAGCTAACTTGTCCACAACTTTCATACTAGTATGTTACATGGTTGTCAAAATCGCGATCCTGATCGTAGGATCGTACGATCCTACGATCCTAGGTGTGAAAAACGATCCGGATCGTAAAAGAATCGTATTTGGGGTAGGATCGCAGGTAGGATCGTAAGATCGTAGGTAGGATCGTAGGATCGAGATCCGATCCGATCCTACCTTCCTTTGATTTTTTTTTTCTTTTTTTTTGCAAATGAATTTTTGTTACCACTTTATATCTTTTACCCTTTACCAATCTATCATTTATCATTTTTTATTGTGACTTATGACTAATATTTTGAAGTTCTTATAATTTTTGAACGAAAAATTAAATGTTTGAAATATTTTTCATGATTAAATATTATAAATTAAAATTATATTATATTTTGTGGGATCTTAGGATCTCGATCCCGATCTTACGATCCCGATCTTGCAAACCCAAAAACGATCCTAGGTAGGATCCCGATCTTGACAACCTTGGTATGTTATTTATTTTTATTATATTTATGTGAAAAAAGTAATTATTTGATATGGATTGCGATATCCCATAAATCTTTTTTTTCTCTTATAAATAATTAATCTATTAAATATAACTACAATAACTATATGACGACAATAATTATAATAATCATATAATTAATCTGGAGTAAAGGGATTTAGAAATTAAATATATTATAAATACAATCTGAACAATTTTTTGCATTAAGTCTTCTTGTTTTAGTTAAACGTTTGATGCCCATTAGTACCAAAATTTTAAAGAAATGTGTTCCTTAGCAAAAAATTGAATATCTTCGTTGGTCAAAACAGCCGGTGTAGATTAAGTGTATGTTAGTTGTTCCCAAAGAAAATGTTAAACTTTTGATTTTATCCTTTTTACCCGTTTATAATTAAATAAAACATAGTACAAATTAATAGATTTTATATAAGTGAATCGGTCAAAACTCAAAACTATATGGCTTTTAATGCATACATATTGATAAATAAATGAAAGGTCCCTTCGGGTCTTGGTGTCATATACAAAGGTGGCAATGTAGGGTTAGGCCAAAGTGGCATGAAGCCGTGTCATTATAGTGATTATACAAACACACCTTCTTATGAAACCACCTTCGTACCCCTGCCTCTCCTCCACATGCATTTGCCTCTCAACTCCCTTATAAAAGCCCTTCACCACCACCACCATCATCACCACGTACCAATCCACCTCCACCACCACCATCTAACCATTACACACACAAAGAAATTCATAATGGGTCTTAGAAGATCTCACAACAAACAAACACAAGCAATAGCCGACAAGAGAATCATCAAGAAAGGCTCAAATATTGAAGATGATGACAATGGCTACCCAACTGACGTCCCTAGAGGACACTTTGTAGTGTACGTAGGAGAAAGAAGAAGCAGATACATCATACCGATATCATGCCTACATGACATAGGGTTCCAAATCCTGCTACGTCAAGCTGAGGAAGAGTTTGGGTTTAACCACGACATGGGGTTGACCATTCCTTGCCTTGAACAAGATTTCTTGTCTATCTTCTCTTGAAATCGCTAATATTAAACCAAATCGCAAACACCAACAGAAGCTTTACCCATTGGTTTACTCATCTTCGTATCAAGTTTTTCGAAATATTAAATGTAATTCATCAAGCCATTTTTTCTATTTTTCTCATGTGGTGGTATGAACACCCTTGGAAAAATATTGTGTTGTTCATGTCATATTGTCCAGTTAATCTGTTGGATATGTTAATGAAGTTTTTTTGAGCCACAACTATGGATTCTGAGTACGCATATAAAATACGTACTATTTAAACAAGTTTGAACAATATATTAAAACTTATTTACTAACAGGTTTGAACTATTTAAACAAGCTAGCCTAGTACGTATATAAATACCATCTGATTTGTATGCAAAACCTTATTTTAAGTGAGTTGTAATCCGTTGATTACCCTATGGTAGATCATCGTATATATCTAAATTTTACTTAGAAATAATCATAAATAGTCTTTTGAATAAGTTTGAAACACCACGGATTGATTGATGTTGTTGTACAAAAAAACAATTTCCCAATATTGTACAGCCATTTCAAGAAATATTCCAATAATCGTTTTTACGTTTATAATGCATGTTTATCTAAAAACTATTCGACGATATAAGATTCTAATAACATTTCTTAACTGCAATTGGCCACAAAAGCGATTTATGGCCCTTTTGGTTTTTAGTGCTATCCTTTTGTGTCATATTTTCAAGTTATACGTACCTTAGATCCACGGACGTATAGTTTAATTTAGGCCTTTAGACCATCCGTTATACCCACTGCTAACAATTATAGTGGTGGGTGCCACTTTATCATCATATTCGATCATTAAACCTATGAGATACTCACCATTATATTCTTCTTATTTTTTTTTATTTTTAAATTGAAAAATATATAAATATTTTAATTAATTAAAATGTAGACAGGTAGAGAGACATGGAGAGAGAAAAAAATTTATATTGGATGTTGTCCGTTCTCACCACCACATTTGACCACAAATTTTCCACCGCTAAAAGTATGGGATGGTGTTCACATTTTTTGTTCGTGGCCACATAGACCACAAACATACTCGCTATGAGTATATCATAATACCTTACAATTATGACCTTGAGAAACTTATTTGGCATTAAAATATCTTTAAATTTTAAGCCATGCATATATATCAATATTTTGGAAGCGACATGGGTATATACGCTAATGGCTGACTCTCATACTATATATATATATATATATATATATATATATATATATATATATATATATATATATATATATATATATATATATATATATATATATATATATATATATATATATAATTTAAGATTTTCTTCCAAAATTTTAATTTGTGAGAGAGGGTGAATCCAAGATATATAACAATTTATAGGACTTTTTCACAGTGATATGTGATACTAGTATTACTAAATCGAATCTTTATGGATGTATAATTCTCTAAGGATAATGATTAATGAAGGAGAGGATAGGAAATTAGTCACTTGATGTTAGAGAGAGAGAGAGACCTTATGAAATTATTGATATCTTCATATCCATTAGGTTATAAGTCTATATAAAAGTCTGTAAGGTTTTGATCGGGTCATGATAGTTATGATCAAGCAAGACAACAAAAGAAAACCCGAGTGAAACTGAATAGTCTTCCAATAACGAATCAACCATGAGACCATATAAGCTAACTAATCAACCATATGTTATTATAATCAAAGTACTTACGTTAATATAACATCCTTATATTAGCCGTTAAAAAAGATGTCATCTTTAAGATGTAGGATTGAATATAATATATACATGAAATCTAGGAGCCAAATAAGCCCCCTTTTAGATGTATTACACACATGCTGATAACTCTTTGTTTCGTTCTCTAGCCTGCCAAATGCACATTCGGGGCAGAAGAAGGACAATTCCTAGGCTACTTTGTCACCCGCGAAGGAATACAACCTAACCCGAGCAAAATCAAAGACCTTCTGGAAACCAATCCTCCCAGAAGTGTTAAAGAGATGCAAGGGTTAAATGGAAAGATAATAGCACTCAGACGCTTCATTTCAAAGTCAGCCGAGAAGGTCAAGCTATTATAGCAGACTCTAAAAGGATGTGTAGACAAAAACAACTTCAAGTGGACTGAAGAAGCAGAGCAGGCATTAGAGCAGCTAAAGACAACCCTCCAGAAGCTCCCAACGATATCCAACCCAATACTAGGTGAAACGCTATCCGTATACCTAGCCACCTCTCAGGAGGCCATCAGTGCAACTCTAGCAGTAGAAAGAGATAGGAAACAATTACTGTAACGCCTGTGTTTCCGGGCTCGTCATTAATATTGATATAGTAGTCCAGGTTAACCTTTGTAACCCGTTTTGAAAATAATAGAAGTGTATTATTTGAGTATTATGTGTTATGTGCTTAATTCTGTGTCTTAATTTAATTAAGAATAAAAATAAGCGTCAAAATGAAATGTTAGATAAAGCCGATATCTATGGATAATGTTGTAGTAGTTGAAACGAGGTTTTCGTGCATATAAAGAACGCCAAAATCCGAGTTATAACGAAGAAGTTATGACATGTCGAAGTTTCGCGACAGAACCGGCACGACCCAACGCGACGTAAATAGTGAATTTAAGGTAGATAGATATCCATCCTTATTGATCTAAATGAGAATTGAAGATCTCATCGATAGTAGTGCAACGACGGAAAGACGGACGGAAACGGAGTTCAGATGAAGGAGTTATGAATTTCGAACGGAGTTTTCCTGTCCCGGCCTACTAAAAATACTATATAAGTAATATACTTATAATATATTAAAAATCCATTCAAAATTAGCCAATGGCGTCTAAACGAGAGTTGTAGAGCATAATGTCATCTTCGCGTCGATATAAAGAACGTCGAAAACGGAGTTCGTATGCGAAAGTTATGAATTTCTGAAGTTCGGGGCGCGAACCCCAAAGCTGTGTCAGAGACCACGACGTGGCAAGCAGTGCCACGACGTGGAAAATCTCCTGACACCTCCGGGAGTCCCCCAGATGCAACTTGGGATGACACATGCAGTGACGACCAATCCTACGACATGGAAAAAGGTTGCCACGACGTGGCAAGGGCCAAATTTGCCCTATAAATAGATTTGAAGGGCCAACCGTTTAGGGTTGCTATTTTCTCTCTTCTCTCTCCCGTTTTACCTCGATTTGCATGCCAGAAGCACCCCGAAGCCCCGGTATCATTCCCGAGTCCCGAAGCAAGATCCGAAGCCCCGAGAATCCCGAAGAGCGTGATTCCCGAGTCAAAGCTCTGCCCGCGAGAAGTTCGATTTTTGTGAAGATCTTCCAGATCTGCGGAGAGATACTACTTCTACAAGCCGTAGTGCTGTCTGATCATCTTCTGATCAAGTGAGTGTATACTACCTTTCATAAACACGATAATAATACAAGTATGGTTTGAGTGTATTAAGTATATTGTTGTTTATATGCGTGAGTGCGTAGTTACTTTCTTCTAACGCATAATTATGAAGTATTTTATACGAAATACGTGTTATATGTATAATTTTGTTGTTATGTGCGTGAATGTATATTTACTCTCTTCTATCTCATAGATCTGATTTACTTTCTGTGAAATACGTGTTATGTGGGTGTGCCTCATCTGTTATGTGGAATATGTATTGAATGAAAATGATATACAGGTTTTAAACTATGTATAAAAATATATATTTTTATCTACTAATATGTTGGGTAGAACATGGGTAGATAGTTGGTGTGTAATAAACATATGAGAGGCCTCGATGTTGTTGTTGTTATTGATCTAGTTATTCAACGGAGTATGGATAACGACCACAGACTCTTTCTAGACAGTCCTGTGGAACGCTAGCAGGTTCATAACCTGTAGGTGTTGTGAACGATGTGTTCATCGGTGTACTCTATCCCCCTCATGGTTGCCTTTAGGATATCTATTGTTGAGGAAACCCCTTAGCAGCAATGTCCGTCCCGATGAAAATCCTAGATTAGGTCCCTTGAGATAGATGTTGTTTTAGGGACGTAAAGTGAAGATAACGGGAATGGGTAATCGGGATAGTGATTGGTTGGTGAAATTAAATATAATTTATTTATTGTGGGTTGAAAACCCTATATGCTCACCAGGCTTGTTAGGGCTAAAATGTTGTAATAGTCGAAGGGTCAGTTTGATTGTTACGAAGTATCTGTCGTCTTCGTATATGTAGGTCTTCGGATGCATTGTTATTTTACTAAGGCATTATAAAGTAAAGTCTTAACTCTTAGTCCTTAGTACTGTTATGCTTTTGTTCTCCTATAAATAAGGGTCTGTACTAGTGATCTAGTAGAACTTTTTTCACACAGTCTTTACAGTTTAATCTTTGTATTCTATAAACACAAAAAGCATAATATGAGCTGATCAAATATTCTATTTACTCTCGTGTTCATTGTTAATACTTTACTCAATTCATACTAGAATTACATTCAAACTCGATTCCAAATCTCATCAATTTTTACCAATAAATCTTCACATTTTTCTTTCCCTTTAAAAGAATTTGCTACATTTATTACAGACAATTGAGAATAATCTACATCCTCTAAATCACTAATTTCACTAATATTATCAGAATTATCTTCAATATCAATGAAATTAGATTCTGAATTAGATGTAGAATTCTCAGTCTTTTTCAAAATTCGAATATGTTCAGATTTAGTTAAGGTTTCATTCACAATGTTTACTAAATCATTAGCATCAAGACAATCTTCGACTTTAGCAATTCCATATCTAAACCTATCATCTGGAACTTTGTTAAAATCAGAAATTTCTTTTTCACAATCATATGAAATACTATCAACCTTAGCTCTGTCATAAGCTAAAAATGGTAGCAATTTTCTATATTGTTCCTTACTTATCTCACTTGAATGATGTAATTCAGTTAATTTTCCATATAGTCTTTTTGCAGAATTACAAAAAATATTTCTCTGAGCTAATAACAAATTTATTTCTTTTGACAAATTCTCCCTATCTGCCATAATATTCGATACTTGCAATTCTAAGTAATCAATCCTAGTGACTTTTGAATCTAACTTCTTTCTTGTCTCTAGTAATTGATCACTTAACTTTTTCGCTTCATTGCTAGCAGACACGACAATTGAATCAAAGTAAGTAACAGTTTCATCAAAAGATATTAATTCAGAATTATATGCAGAAACAGGAATATTAAAGGATTCAAGAATATTACGTACCTTTGTTGTCATAGGTGACTTGTCAGTAGACTTCGATACGAAGCATTGCCCACGCACTTCGTAAGTCTGTTCTTCGTCTGAATCCTCTTCAATCTTTGCAAACATGGCTCCATGTGATGGATTTTTCATCTCTTCATCGTCAGAACCTGAAGACCATATTTGATATGTACCATCCGATTCAGTTTCTCCATGAGCTACCAGAGATAAATTCTTTGCCTTCAACTTCACTTCCTCCAGCTTCTCTGTATAATAAGCTTCATCCTTTGTTTTATTTTTCTTTTCTTCCTTCTTTCTTAACAAGTAATCTACTGCCAAGTGATCAGCACCATTGCAATAATGGCAATTAATCCCCGTATCACCTTTCAACATCTTTTCCATTTTCTCCATTTCGCTCTTCGAATCCTTCTTTACTTCTTTTAGCTTTTCATCCGCTCTGTTTTTGTTCTCAAAATTACCCTTCGAATCTGATGACTTGTTCTTTGTATTAAAAGGTTTCTTAAAAAATTTCTTAAAAAATTTCTTTACTCGATTGTTTGAGTAAAATGCAACAGCCTCGTCATCAAAATTCATCAGAAAACCTTCTTCTTCATCAGACTTCAATTTTTCACTCTCTCTTTCTGAAACCTTCGAAATGAGTTCCAATGGTCCACCAAGACTTGCCATTGTTTCCTCAGCTATTTCATTAACCTCATTTTCATGAGATTTCAACTGATTGTACAAGTCATTTAATGTCGAAGTGTCAAAACTCTGCTGATTTTTCACCATCATACTTACACTTCTCCATTCCTTTCGAAGTCCCATTACAAAAATCAAGTTAAACTCCATTGATGACCTTATGATACCATAACGATTACAACGGTAGATTAACTCGTTGAATCGATCATAGTAAACTTCAATGGATTCAGATTCCTTCTGTTTGAAATCCTTGAGTTCCACTAGACATTGTTTCACAGATGTGATCTTTGTCTTTTCACTGCCTTGAAATTTGTCTTTGAGATTGTTCCAGATTTCTTTAGCTGTTGTACATGTCCTGACATAATTGTACACAACAGGAGGCAAAGAACCTCTTAATTCCCTCATGCATTTCTTCTCCAGTTTTTTTTAAACGATTGGATTGATTTTCAACCTCTGAACTGCTTGAAGATACACCAATTGACTGAACTGTTGCAGGTGGATTTATTTCACCTGAAATGCAATTCCATAAATCCTCATCCAATCCGTTCAAGTAGTCTTGCATACGATCTGCCCACTGATCGTAATATTCTGGAATTAGCATCGGAATCTTTGTGGATGATACAAATAAATGAGAAAATGATGTCATTGAGTTAAGATTGAATGACGCCATTGTTGTACGGAACAAAACTTCAACAATAATATGAAAACTTTAAGAATTTGAAATCAAATTGTATAGTTCAGATTAGAATCACACTACGAACAACCGATTCACAAAAATATTCGCAGAATCAAATCCTAGACCTAGATCAAGAAGAATTTTTCACACATAAAAAGAACGGAAACTTTTTGAATCAAAAACTAGATTCAAAAATCTTTTTGAACGTATGAAAATCATATCACAGAAAGGATTCCTGCTCTGATACCAATTGATGAAACTATGGCTGCTGATGTTGAAACTGATACTGAAGGCTTTGGAGGTACATTCGAAGCTCTTCATTTTGATCATGCCGAAGAAAATTTTCCAAACCACATGCTGATGACAATGAAGCAATTCAAGATTTTGAATTCAAAATTGAATTCAATCTTGCAATCACAAGCAGATGTGGGTAGTGGTGGGGTTACAAGTTTGGAAGTTGATTCCTTAATCAAGATGATGGAAGGGCGTGTGATTTCGAAGGCATCTGGGCTGATTCGGGATTCAGAGAGTCGTGTTCTTGAAAAAGTTGATCAGCATGATATTTCGACTGAGAATCGTATTAATTCTCAGAGATCTGATTTTATACGAGAGTTGGAAGATCTAAAAATGGTTACGAAGGAGCGTCATGTGCTCTTCGTACAGGAAGTCAAGAAGGTACGAGAGGATGTTAATTTACAGATCAGAGAACTTCGCGAAGACATGCAGAAGGAAGTTTAGATTGTTCAACAGGATTACGCTTCAACAAATCAGAAAATTGACATTATTTGTGATGCTGTTGTCAAATGTGTCAAAATGTTTGAGCAGATAAATCCACAACTGACAACTCTTTCTGCCAAAGAAGAACAAAGTTTTGGAGAATTTGTCAGGTTGTTGAAAGAATTACAAGACTTATCTTCGAAGAATGTCTCTTCGATTATTTCTCAAGAATTTATGTCTCAAAAATTTTCTCAATTCGAAGCCATCTTACACAAGAATTTGGCTCCACTACTTCGCATTTCAAGCCTTTTACCAAACGTATCAGATGCCCCACCTGCTTTCACAGGGGTGCAAGGGGGAGAAAAGATTGATCAAACAAAGGCTGGGGAACAAATGAAGACAACAGAAGATGCAAAGGTAGTCGGAAAAGTATATCCTACAAAGGTGGTGGCAAAGCCAACTGTTGTTTCGGCTGGTCCAGTCACTTCGACTGTGATTACAACAGTTCCAATTCCAAAACATATCTCAAAAGGTGTTGTAATTGAGAAGCAAACTGATGTCTCTTCTTCGGAAAAAGTGGCTTTGTCAAATATCAAAGATAAGGGAAAAGGAATTATAATTGAGAAGACAAATAAAGAGAAGAAAGCTGAGGTGGCAGCTGAGGTTGAAAGAATGAGACATGTTCAGAGCATAATGAGGCAAAGAGCTTTGGATAATTCGAAAGTTGACAAGGGTGATCCTTATCTTGAAACAAATATTGTGGTTTATCCAATCTTCAAATGCACTAATGATATTGTATTCCCAAACCAAATCTTCGTAACAACAGGTAATGTTGAAAATATAAAGTCTGAATTCAAAAATTTGGTAGAGGAAGACAATAAGAAAACTTCTAATGAGGGTTTCTTTTCGAATCAAAGCACAGTTGAAAACCATCTAACAAAGAATTCGTATATCTTTCAACGTCAAAAACCAAAACGAATATGGGTTGAAAAGTCGAAACTTGAAAAGAAGATAGTTAACACAACTGAAAATGTGTTCACAAAGCACGACAATGTTAAACCAGAAATTAAAGAAGTCAACAAAGCAATAAAATTAAATTCAAAAGAGTTTAAAGCTCAAGTTGAAAAATTCTCAAAAGAAAATAATATTTCTAAACGTCAAGCGAGAACAACAATTTTTTGGCAAAGTATTGAGTCATTAAATAAGAAATCATTAAATTTTTCAAAAGGAGGAAAAGTTTTTAGAGGAAAATCAAAGCCTCAAATTTTTGAAAAGAAAAATGCTTCATTTTCAAATATTCAAACAAAATTTTCTAAAGAAACAAAAACAATACTTCCAAGAAAAAGTTTTCAGAAAAAGGTTGAAAAACAGATTTCAAAATCACAAATCAATACGTCTTATCATGAATCATATCTTTCAAAATCAAAAGTGGATTATGTTCCAAGTTCAAAAAAATGTTATAATCCTTCGAAGAAACACGCTGACAAAGTCTCATATGCGAAGGGTATAACAACCAAAAGAAATATTGATCATTGGTTGGAAGGAAAGGGAAAAATGTATCAATCAAGTAAGTTTTCGAAAGAACAGATACATGAGGCATATGACAAGTATGCAAATCCTTCAATGAATGGCAGTTCATCATCCAAGGAATCCAACATTACAGTTAAAGCCTGGAAACCAGTCACAAAAGCGAAAAGTGACATATCACAAACTCTACATGCGAAGGGGAATATCAGTGAAAATTTGAAAACAATAAAAACTCATATATCTGACCCTTTGAATGAAAATGTTAAATTTGTTGGCAGTTTCAAAACAAGGGTTTATGATTGGGTTAATGGTTGTACTTTACAATTGAAAAAGACATCTAATATGAATGGACCCAACAAGTTTTGGGTACCTAAAATTTTCCAATAATTGTAGGTACTTTGTGACGAGCAATATGATAACAAGTGGTATATTGATAGTGGTTGCTCACGTCACATGACTGGAAAGAAGGAAAACTTATGAGATTTTCAAAGTCTAGAGAATGGTGGAGTGGTTAAGTTTGGCAATAATCACAAGTGCAAAGTCAAGGGTTATGGAAAGATAACGAATGGAACATTCACTGTCAATCGAGTTGCATTTGTTGAAGGCTTACAACACAATTTGATAAGTGTTTCACAACTTGTTGTGGGCATTGGAAATCAAGTTCTTTTTAATGAAGAAGGCAGTGTCATTTCGAATGTTGACACAAATGAAGTTTTACTCAAATCAAAACGAAAAGGTGATATGTTTACATTGGATATAGTTCCCATTGTTGGCAAACCTGCTGTATGTTTACTTTCGAAGGTTGCTGCCGATATTAGCTGGTTATGGCACATGAGGTTATCACATCTCAATTTTCGAAACATCAACAAACTTGTCGTACAAGATCTGGTAAGAGGTTTACCCATTCTTAAATATGATAATGACAGTTTGTGTGCAGCTTGCGAAGTAGGAAAACAACACAAACAAGGTCATCCAATCACAATAGATTCGAAGATTGTTGAACCCCTCGAACTTTTGCATATTGATTTATGTGGTCCTTCAGCAGTTGCTACTCTTAACAAGAAAAGGTACATTCTAATAATTGTAGATGATTTTTCAAGATTTACGTGGGTTTATTTTCTCAGGTTAAAATCCGAAATTTCACAAATGATGATTGATTTTATCAAGAAAATGGAAATTTCGTTGAAGAAGCCAGTTCGAAAAATTAAAAGTGATCATGGAACTGAATTCAAAAATCGGGTTTTAGATTTATTTCTGGTGGAAAAAGGCATTTCGCATAATTTTTCATCTCCATATACACCACAACAAAATGGTGTAGTTGAACGAAGAAATCGATCATTATGCGAAGCTGCAAGAACAATGTTGGCATATTCGAATTTACCTCAATATCTTTGGGCCGAAGCTGTTTCAACTGCTTGCTTTACTCAGAATAGATCATTCATTCATAGACGGTTTAATGCTACTCCTTATGAAATCATCAATAATCGAAAACCTAATGTCAAATTTTTCCATGTTTTTGGATGCAGGTGTTTTATAATGAATCTTAAGGATAATCTTTCGAAGTTCCAAACAAAAGCTAATGAAGGAATTTTCTTGGGATATTCACATAATTCTGTTGCTTATAGAGTGTTAAACAAGCGAACTCGCAAAGTGGAGGAAACATTCAATTTGACATTTGATGATAATTATATTAAAAAGACTAATCATCAATTTGCAAATTATCCTATTTTGCAAAATTCTTTGAATGAAAATGAACAAATTGAAATGGATGATGCTAATTATGAATCGATTTTTGGTATTTCAGATCAAGCAATTGATGCAGAGAGAAATGCGAAAGATAATCAACAATCAGAAAATTCGAAGCTTGATAATGACTCAATTTCGTGTTCGAATCAAAACACAAATGTAATATCTGGTGGTCAAATGGAGGGGGAGCACTTGGATTCGAACAGTTTTGTTGAAGGGGAGCATTCTTACGAAGCAGATGTTATGTCTACCAATGTTGATGTTGAGGGGGAGCCAATCGTCGAAGCGGAGCCAATACATGAAGACGAGCCAATATTTGAAGAGGAGCCAATACTCGAGGGGGAGCCAATATTTGAAGAAGAGCCAATACTCGAGGGGGAGCCAATACTTGAGAAGGATCCAATTCTTGAAGAAGAACATTTCGATGATGCTGAGGATGCATGTTCAATAAATGGATCAGAAAATGATGCTATGTTTGAAGATGCACCTTTGGATTTTGATCCTGATTATCCACCATTAGAAAAATGGACAAGAAATCATCCAAAAGAACAAATTCTTGGAGATCCACAAGCGGGAGTATTGACAAGGGCTCAACTTCATGCAAGAAATGAGGTATTAAATACTCACCAAGAGTTATGCATGTTTAATGTTTTTATTTCCAAAATCAAACCAAAGACAGTTAAGGTTGCAATGGAACACTCTGATTGGGTTGTTGCTATGCAAGCTGAATTGTCTGAATTCGAAAGAAACAAGGTTTGGAGATTAATTCCTAAACCTGTTGATGTTTCAATTGTTGGACTTAAATGGATTTTTAAAAACAAAACTGATAAATATGGAAACATTATTCGAAATAAGGCCAGACTTGTTGTTAAAGGATATTCTCAACAAGAAGGAATTGATTATGAGGAAACATTTGCCCATGTCGTGAGACTCGAGGCTGTTCGTATTTTTCTGGCTTATGCAGCTCATAAAGATTTCGAAGTTTATCAAATGGATGTCAAATGTGCATTCTTAAACGGTGAACTCGAAGAAACGGTTTATGTTGAACAACCACCAAGTTTTATAAATAACGAACATCCTGATCATGTGTATATTTTAGATAAAGCTATGTATGGGTTGCAACAAGCACCAAGAGCATGGTATGCAACATTAACATCATTTTTGAAACAATCTAAATTTAAACAAGGATCAGTTGATCCCACTTTATTTTGAAAGAAAGTTGGGAATCACTTGATGCTTGTTCAAATTTATGTTGATGATATAATCTTTGGCTCTACTGACCCTGCTTTATCTAAAGAATTTGAAGACTTGATGAAAAGCAAATTCGAAATGAGTATGATGGGAAAAATTAATAATTTTTTGGGTTTGAATATTCGTCAAAGCAAAGAAGGCATCTTCATTAATCAGGAGAAATATATGAAGAATTTGTTAGAAAAGTTTGGAATGACAAATAGCACAAGGTTACGAATACCAATGGCAATGGGCATAAAGCTAACTCCTTCGTTAGATAAATCTGCTGTTGATATCACTCTATATAGAAGCATGATAGGGTCTTTATTGTACTAAACTGCAAGTCGACCTGATATTATGTTTTCTGTTTGTAATTGTGCAAGGTATCAATCGAATCCACGTGAACCACATCTAACAGCAGTGAAGAATATTTTTCGATATTTGAAAGACACTACTTCGTTAGGTTTGTGGTATCCTTCGAAAACAGGGTTCTTTGTACAAGCTTATTCGGATGCGGATCTTGGAGGATGCAGTCTTGATCGAAAAAGCACAACTGGTGGATGTCAATTACTAGATGGAAAATTGGTCAGTTGGCAATCGAAGAAGCAAACATGTGTTTCGATATCTACGGCCGAGGCTGAATATGTTGCTGCAGCTGCGTGTACATCACAAATTATTTGGATTCAAAGTCAATTACGTGATTATGCTATAAATATGAAAAAGATTCATTTATATTGTGATTCACAAAGTGCAATAAGAATTTGTCATAATCCTATGCAGCATTCGAAGACTAAGCACATTGATCTCAGATATCATTTCATAAAAGATCATGTGGAAAAAGGAAATATTGAAGTTCATTTTGTGAAAACAACGGAACAATTGGCAGATATTTTTACAAAGGCATTGGATGAAAAATCATTTCTTCGTATTTTAGAAGGATTGGGTATGATTGATGGAAATTCACTTACATATGATAAAAGCGAAGAGTGATGGGTCTGAATGATTTGGAGAACTGACGAACAGGGAGCTTAAAACATGTTAAGTGTTAAGAGGTTACTGTTCAAGGTCAACGCTTCGAATGGTTCGCATTCGTATGGATTATTCCTTGTTGCAATTCATATTCAGAGACTACTGTTCCAAGTCAACGGTTCGAATGCTTCGTCTTTGTATGTTTAGAAGATATTTTACAAGTCAACGGTTAGAATTCTTTTTTTTTTTCGAAAAATCCAAAAAGATTTTATTTTGTTTTGTTATTTTTTTTTGAAAAATTCAAAAATCACAAAAATATTTTTGTTCTCTTTGGTTTTTAAAACATTGTGTATTGTGAGTTTAGTCAAGAGATAAATGCGAAGAGCTCATGTTTGTGACTTCTATGGGAAGGTATGCTTTCGATAAACTGTATACTAGTTAGGATGTCCCTAGAAGCATGCTGTTGCATGTTGCCTCAAGCCTCATATGACTCTATGTGTGAGAAATGAAAGCCTTGATGAAATTATCTCATGAAAATTTCTTCCCAACCAGGCTTGTATTCGCATTAGTCAACAGAGCTACCTTACTCTTCTGAAATGAGTTAAGAGTTTTCTGTTTTGTCCATTATAACAGAGGTACACTTCGATTCTTATCCAATCCTTTTATACCAAACAATTCTTTCAATCGAAATTTTTGAAGAGATTTGTCCTTGAGGTCTTTGATCAAACCAATCAAAACCTAGACAAATCACAAGTCTGTGTTTATGATCTAACATCATGAGTCCGTGATGGAGGTGAAACCCAAATATCATAAACCTTAAGGAATTGACGAGGAACTATGTTCCAGAACTTATGAAACATTTGTTTCAGTACCTTCTATACTCAAAATCATATTCATTTTTTTGAGTGGTCTTAATCAAGCATTCGAAACCTACGATGTTTGTTCCCAACAAGATCCAGCATAATAATTTTTTCATGAATATGATTTCTGTGTGAGTATATTTCGAAAATCCTAGTTACTTTGAATATCATTCGAAACCAATTTGTCACTAACTACATTGGTCACACAAATAATTTCGGTTACAATTCATCATCTTATCTTAAGGTTGATATGTAACGAAATTTTCGAAGCCACCCTTTTGCCTTATAAAAGAAACCCTTTGAAATTTCTCTACAAGTTATCGATTGTAATTCACGGAAAACCAAGCAAGCTGTTAATTATCTCTCTTGATAATTTTCGAAGAAATCTTTGCCCGGGATTCAATTGTTTTTGTGTCAAATTAAATTTTTGACATCGCAGGTTTCCAAAATTTTTTATTTGTTTCTTCTCTAATTTTATTTGAACGCAGCACACACGAAATCCTTGAGGTTTGAGTGTTACCAACTCAAACTGATGATTTCAAATCTCTGGCATATGACTTCGTTTTTTTTTCAACCCAAAAGCGGAAGAGCCTTACCTCTATTTGAAGGAATCCGACGGCTACACTTCTTTTGGGGACTATCAAACAGTCTTGTCTCTTGGTGACGTATGGTATACGATACGAGTTTTAGGCGTGCTGACAGTTACGATTGTTACTTTTTGATGAGTACGGCCCGTATATCAAGGTGCCATGTCAGCAAGCATTTAATGCATCTCGCTTCAAATTCAAAATTCTAGGGTTACATATAAAAAGGGAACTCAGAGGTCTATAACACTTTATGCGATCAAACATTCTCTGTCATACAAATTCTCTCTACAATTCATCTCTTAAACAGTCATCTTCCTCAATCATCTTCTTGATCATACTCATCAATGGCGACTCACGAGCAAGACTCTGTTACATCATCACCAACAACTGAAGAAGTCGTTAGTGTTCCTAATTTGAATATTCAGGGTTCCAGTTATCAAGTAGAGTCTGATTTATCGAAATATCCGAATGAACTCAAAATGCTGGTGGTTGCTTTACAGAATTCGGTTCTGTCCAAAGCGATGTTTGATTTCTTTGCTGTTCCATTGTCATGGTTATCAAAGGCTGCTTCCATTGCAACGTACAACAAGGAGACTGGTTGCGTGGAATTTACAATGGTGAATGATACTCGTATCAGGGTATCTAAGAGGTTATTTTGCAAAATTTTGGGGATTCCGAATATTGGTAACTATGACGAAATTTCATCTTCCCAAGTAGTGTTCATGTTTAATGGAATGGGTCATCAACCTCCATTGACGCGTATCAGTGACTTTAAGAAGTCTGGATTACCTATGGTATGGAATTTCTTATTCGGCATTTTTCTTAGATGTCTTACTGTAAGAACCGTAGGTCTCGACAAAGAGCTATGGGGTTACAAACACAGATTTTGGTCAACTTGATTTTCCGGTCAATGAAATGATGTTTATTATGCCACAGTTCAAAGTAGAAATAAAATCATTGGAAACTGAAGAGGGAAAGAAGATGAAAATAAGATTTCATGCAGTTTTGGCTAAAGCTCGGGAAGAAGTTTGGTTTTCGGAGAAAATTAAAAAGGTGATTTCCATAAAAAGGGATGTCATGTTCGAAGGGAAGTTTGAAAATCTCAAGTACATTGTGGCAAGAGCAAGTGGAAAGCTACAAGAATTTTCAATAGCAGATTTTCCTTTGATGAATACATATGATCTTATCAATATCGCCCTGATGCTCAAAGACAAATCATTTTCTTTTCTTCAAGACACTGAGCCAGATGTTTTTAATCTTGGGTGCAAGCACATAAAAATATTTTTGGAGAATTACTTCGAGTGTTTGGCTCAAACAGATGTCGAACTTGCTACTGTCAAAGGCTTCGACATAACTGCACCAATGGCACCAACGAAGAAGCAGAATGAGCTGAACAAGTACGAAGATGGTGAAATTTGTTTAAAGCCACTGGGAATTGTTTTTGCTGGAAAAGATAAAGCTGGAAGAGCTAAACGATTTTTATTTCAAACTTGTGAAGTGGAGAGATACACCAACTCACAATATACGAACGTAATTGTTCGTATGAACCACTGCATGAAAAACTCTGTAGGAGACAAGAAAGAGATAAAGAAAGTTATCTCTTGGTATATGGAAATCCGAAGAGTGCTGATGTATGCCATTCAATCACTGACGTCTTGAAGACTTCGACCTTGATTCCAAAGGGGGAGATTGTTAGGGCTAAAATGTTGTAATAGTCGAAGGGTCAGTTTGAATGTTACGAAGTATCTGTTGTCTTCGTATATGTAGGTCTTCGGATGTATTGTTATTTTACTAAGGCATTATAAAGTAAAGTCTTAACTCTTAGTCCTTAGTACTGTTATGCTTTTGTTGTCCTATAAATAGGGGTCTGTACTAGTGATCTAGTAGAACTTTTTTCATACAGTCTTTACAGTTTAATCTTTGTATTCTGTAAACACAAAAAGCATGATATGAGCTGATCAAATATTCTATTTACTCTCGTGTTCATTGTTAATATTTTACTTAATTCATACTAGAATTACATTCAAACTCGATTCCAAATCTCATCAAGGCTCCCAAGCCTGACCCACTCAGTTTTATTTGTATTACAGGAAGTGACGCAAGGGCGTAAGATGGATGAATCATTGAGTTGTTTTGTTTACAAGTCTGTATATGTATACTAGGCGAATGCCCGCGAGTTGCGCATAACCATCTATATAGCTGAAATATTTACAAATATATGTTTTTTTTAATATAACAATAATGTTGTTATTAAATTTGATATAATAATTTGTATACTAAGTTGATATAGTATATTGATTATTTTGAATTATATGATAATATATACATCTATTAAAATGGCATAATCTCAATCTTTTGAATGACCTCTACCCGTGGGTTACTCATGAATAAAATTAAACATAATATATGGTTTAATGTTATTTATAATTGTTGTTATTGTTAATTAATTTTTTAAAATTTATTTGTTTCACGTTTTAATTTCTATCATTGTAATTATTTAAAACATCAAACAATTTTTTTATTTTAAAGGTAACAATATAATAATTTATATAGAGTTATTTTTAACTATTGTTATTGTAAGTTATTTTAAACTACTTATTTGAAAACTTTTAACGATTATAATGTTATATTTAAATCAACAATTTAAGTATTTTGTCCTAACTATTCAAAAGTTGTAGCTTTAAACTGATAATGGTTTACATACAACAACATATTAAATCTAATAAATTAAGTTTAATATGTTAAAAATTAAAGACATAACTTTATAAGTAGAAGTAAAAATATTATTTTAATATTGAAATTTAGTTTATTTATGATTATACTTTAGGTTTGATACTTATTTAATGTGACATCCCCAAAAACTCGGCCAGAAAAGACCGATTTTCATTTATGCTTTTAAATATTTTCAGAGTAAATCCTTTTGATTTGAAAGAGTTGCGGAATTTGTTCCCAAAACAAAACATGATAAAATAATATTTATCAAAGCATTTCATCAAGAGATGCATTTCATTATATAATCAAAACTCGGGATGTCATGTTCCGATACAGACCATAAAGCATAAACGATAAACATTACAAGTCATTCAACAAATATATACATATACAGACTTGTAAACAAAACAACAAGATGATCCATCCATCTTACGCCCTTGTGCCACTTCCTGTAATACAAATAAAACTGAGTGGGTCAGGCTTGGGAGCCTGGTGAGCATATAGGGTTTTCAACCCACAATAAATAAGTTATATTTAATTTCACCAACCAATCACTATCCCGATTACCCATTCCCGTTATCCTCACTTTACGTCCCTAAAACAACTATCTCAAGGGACCTAATCTAGGATTTTCATCGGGACGGACATCACTGCGAAGGGGTTTCCTCAACAATAGATATCCTAAAGGCAACCATGAGGGGGATAGAGTACACCGGTGAACACATCGTTCACAACACCTACAGGTTATGAACCTGCTAGCGTTCCACTGGACTTTCTAGAAAGAGTCCGTGGTCGTTATCCATACTCCGCTGAATAACTAGATCAACAACAACAACAACATCGAGGCCTCTCATCTGTTTATTACACACCAACTATCTACCCATGTTCTACCCAACATATTAGTAGATAAAAATATACATTTGTATACATAGTTTAAAGAAAACCTGTATAGCATGCTTGAATCAACACATATATCACATAACAGACGAGGCACACACACACATAACACATATCTCATAAAGAAATAAGCAGATCTGTAAGATAGAAGAGAGTGAATACTCATTCACACATAACACAACCAAATATATACACATAGCACGTATTTTTATATAAAATACTTCGTATTATTGTATTAGAAGAAATAACTACACACTCACTTGATCAGAAGACTATCCAACAGCACTACGGCTTATAGAAGTAGTAATCCACAGCAGATCTGGAAGATCTCCTCGAAAATCGAACTTCTCGCGGGCAGAGCTTCGACTCGGGAACCGCGCTTCTCGGGATCTCGGGACTTGCCTCGGGGCTAGAGTATGATACCGGGACTTCGGGATAGCTTCGGCACGAAAAACGATGCAAAAGACTAGAGAGAAGAGAAGAAAATGAACAAGAAATGAGGCTGCCTTCGGATCCTTTATATAGAGGCTGGAACCTCGGAGTACGCGGGGCGTACTGCGTTACGCGGGGCGTACTGCCCAAAACGTCATTGCTTACGTATCCGAAGTGCTCGAGTGCGAGTGTCGACATCCCTCGGAGTACGCTGGGCGTACTCGAGTACGCGGGGCGTACCTCGGATCAGATCGGTGACTCCTTCGGATAATGCTTCCGAATTTTTGATTTAAATTTAAATACAAAATGATTAATAAACTTCGGAAATTCATAACTTCTTCATACGAACTCCGTTTTCGACGTTCTTTATATCCACGGAAAGGTGAGACCATGCTCTACGACTTTCGTTTAGACTCCGTCGGCTAATTTTGACTTTATTTTTATTAATTATTTTTAATAGGCCGCGACAGAAACTTTCGTTATAAATTCATAACTTCTTCGTTTGACGTCCGTTCTCGCCTAACTTTTTATCGCTTCGATACCAACAACGAGATCTTTGATTCTCATTTAGATTGCTTCGGCTAACAACCGCTCGATCTCAATTCGAGTATTTCAGGCTGTATACCGCTAAGCCGGAACTTCGATAAATCATAACTTCCTCATACGAAGTCAGATTTGGGCGTTCTATATATATTCGGAAACCTCGTTTCGACTACTACAACATTAACCAAGGATATTAAGTTTATTTTACACTTAAATTTTGACGCTTATTTTTTTTTTTATTCTTAATTAATCATACCACATAATTAAGCAATTAAGCACAAAATACATAATACTCAAATAATACATTCTTATTATTTCAAAACGGGTTACAAAGGTTAACCTAGACTATTATATTGCTAAAAACGGCAAGCCCGGAAACACAGGCGTTACAATTCTCTCCACCTTAGAATGATTCCGTCCCCGGAATCACACATCAACAAACAAATGCGGATAGCGACCCATCATGTCACTCTCCGTCTCCCAGGTGAGATTCGGCCCATTCGTGTGTTTCCATCGGACAAGCACTAACCCAACCATCTTGCGTCGCAACTTCTTAGTCTTTCGGTCAACAATTGCCTCTGGTTCTTCAATCAACCTTTTGCTCTCATCAATCCTCAATTCAGAAATTGGAATTATATCGGGAACTTCTCCCGTGAACTTCCTCAAATAACACACATGAAAAGTGTTATGAATTCCATTCAGTTCTTCGGGTAATTCGAGCTTGTAAGCTTGGTTCCCAATCCTCTGAAGAACTTTAAACGGTCCAATAAACCTTGGACTTAACTTTCCCCTTTTACCAAATCTTATAAGTCCCTTCCACGGCGAGACTTTAAGCAAAACCGAATCTCCAACTTCAAAGGTCATCGGTCTTCGCTTTTTGTCAGCATAGCTCTTTTGACGATCCTGAGCCGCTAACATTCTTTCCCTAATTATTTTCAACTTTTCAGCAGTTTGATGAACCAACTCCGGTCCCATAAACTGCTTTTCCCCAGCCTCAAGCCAACAAGACGGCGTACGACACTTCTGTCCATACAAAGCTTGGTAAGGTGCCATCTTAATGCTCGAGTGGAAACTATTATTATAGGAAAATTCTACCAACGGTAAATGTTCATCCCAATTACCTAGGAATTCCAGAGTACATGCTCTCAGCATATCTTCAAGTGTTTGTATCGTTCGTTCGCTCTGACCATCAGTCTGCGGATGGTAAGCTGTACTTAAACACAACTTGGTACCCAATTCCTCTTGTAGACTTTTCCAAAACCTCGATGTGAAACGGCTATCACGATCCGACACAATCGTTAACGGAACACCGTGAAGCCTCACAATTTCCTTCACGTAAGAATTCGCAAGCTTCTCCATAGACCATTTCTCCCTGGCCGCTATGAAATGCGCACTCTTAGTGAATCGATCAACGACCACCCAAATCATGTCGTGACCATTCTTTGTTCTGGGCAGTTTAGTGACAAAATCCATAGCAATGTCTTCCCACTTACCCATAGGCACAGGCAAAGGTTCTAAACTCCCGTACGGTTTCTGATGTTGTGTCTTGACTCTCGCACAAGTCACACACTCGGCCACATACTTTGCAACATCAAGCTTCATCGTCGGCCACCAGTAGTAGGGTTTCAGGTCCCTATAAATTTTAGTGCTACCCGGATGAATCGAGTACATGGTCTTGTGAGCTTCTTCCATCAGAAGATCTCTGACTCCTCCTGTCTTAGGTATCCAAATCCGATCTTGGAACACCTTCAGTCCATGACTGTTTACACCGAACACCAACGTTTTGCCCAAACGTTCCTCCTTTCTGTTATTCTTCTCAGAAGCTTCGCTCTGAGCTTTCTTTATACTTTCCAAAATAGTTGATACAACTTCAATTCTCAACGCTCTTGGCCTTTTCCTTTCGGGATTGACTTTCCGACTGAGAGCATCAGCAACAACATTAGCTTTACCGGGATGGTAAAGTATCTCACAGTCGTAGTCCTTGAGTAACTCTAGCCAGCGTCGTTGCCTCATATTTAATTCTTTCTGATTAAAGAGGTATTGGAGACTCTTATGATCAGTGAAAAGTTTGCACTTCGTGCCATAGAGGTAATGCCTCCATATTTTCAGAGCGAAAACTACCGCTGCCAACTCCAAATCATGAGTCGGGTAGTTCTTTTCATGCTCTTTCAGCTGTCGAGACGCATATGCTATCACCTTTTCTCTTTGGGTCAAAACACAACCCAAACCAACACCAGACGCATCGCTATAGACAACGAAGTCTTCAACTCCATCGGGTAGAGAAAGTATCGGTGCCTCGCATAGCTTCTTCTTTAGCTTCTCAAATGCTTCCTGATGCTTCTCACCCCAAGCATAAGTAGCTCCTTTGTGGGTCAAAGCTGACAATGGACTAGCGATCGAAGAAAAGCCTTGGATAAACCTTCGGTAATATCCGGCTAATCCTAAAAAGCTTCGAATCTCCGTGGGACTTTTCGGTTGTTCCCACTTCGTCACAGCTTCGATCTTCGCTGGATCAACCATTATCCCTTCTTGGTTGACCACGTGACCCAAGAATTGGACTTCACGAATCCAAAAATCACATTTGGAGAACTTAGCATACAGCTTCTCCTTCTTCAAGACTTCTAACACTTCTCGCAAGTGTCTGCCATGCTTCTCCTGGCTTTTCGAGTAAATCAGAATGTCGTCTATAAACACTATCACGGATTTATCAAGGAACGGGTTACAAACCCTATTCATCAAATCCATGAACGCTGCTGGAGCATTGGTTAGTCCAAACGACATAACCAAGAACTCGTAGTGTCCATATCTAGTTCTGAATGCAGTCTTCTCGATATCTTGCTCTCTTACTTTTAGCTGATGATATCCTGACCTAAGATCGATCTTCGAGAAATAGCTCGAACCTTGCAATTGATCAAACAGGTCATCAATCCTCGGCAACGGATATCTATTCTTTATTGTTGCCTTGTTCAGCTCTCTGTAATCGATGCACATTCTCATACTTCCATCTTTCTTCTTTACAAATAACACCGGAGCTCCCCAGGGCGATGAACTAGGTCTAATGAAACCGTTGTCCAATAACTCCTGAAGTTGCATCATTAGTTCCTTCATCTCCGTCGGTGCTAATCGATAAGGTGCTTTCGCAATTGGCGTTGTTCCTGGCAACAAGTCAATACGAAATTCCACTTGTCGATCAGGCGGTAATCCAGGAAGATCTTCGGGAAATACTTCCGGATAATCACACACCACTGGAATATTCTGCATCACCTTCTTTTCCTTCTTAGCATCAATCACGAATGCTAAAAACGATGTACACCCCTTGGTCAAACATTTTCTGGCTTTCATCAATGAAATGATTCCAGAATTCACTCTGCGTTTATCTCCATACACCATAAACGAATCTTTCCCAGGCGGGTTTACTTTGACTATTTTCTTCTTGCATAAAATTTCGGCGTCGTTGGCGCTTAGCCAATCCATTCCCAATACGATGTCGAAACCATTAAGTTCGATAGGCAATAATTCCTCGTGGAACTTATTCCCATTCAGATCAATTAAGATGTTTTTCATGCGATAGCTAACAGGTACAAACTTGCCACTAGCAACTTCGACTAATAAGGCATTATCTAGTCTATCAACAGGCAAAGCTAGCTTTCTACCAAATTCATGCGATATAAAGGAGTAGTTGGCTCCAGAATCAAATAAAATTTGGGCAGGCAATTCGTTAACGAGAAAGGTACCTGAAGCGACATCAGCTTCATCTTTAGCAGCTTCCAGTGTCATCTGGAATGCTCTCGCCTTTGGCTTTGGCGGAATGTTGGGTCTAGCTGCCTCCTTCTTCTTCGGGCAGTCTCTCGACATATGACCCTCCTCACCACAACCATAGCAAACTTTTTTTTTGTGAGGGTACACTCATTGGCATAGTGCCCTGGCTTTCCACACTTGTAGCATGTGTTCGCCACCTCACATCTTCCATGATGCTTCTTCTTACATTTGTCGCACCATTTCGCTTCACCTCCACCTCCCCTCGAACCAGACTTCGAGAACTTGATTTTCTTGTTGGACCCTGAAGTTCCATCGAACTTCCTCTTTTCTCCAACATCTATTCTTTCCAGACCCTTTTCCTTCTGCTGGGCCTCCACATTCTTAGCTGCACGAACAGCCGTTTTCAGAGTGGTTGCCATTTTGACTGTCGGACCAAAGTCAGCAGGCAGTCCGTTAGCAAACCTCTCAATCTTGGAGAGTTCCGTCGGCACTAGGTACGGAAACAACTTCATCTTCTCAGTAAATGCAGTAGCATAGTCATCTATGCTCATCTTCCTTTTCTTCAAGTTTTGGAACTCATTGTTCAGATCAATCAGATCTATCTCCGAACAATACTGCACCCTCAGCTGTTCCAAGAACTCCTCCCATGACATTTTCAGGGCTTCTCCTCGTGGCATAGTATCTGCCAACAACTTCCACCAACTCAAGACTCCAGTCTTCAGTTGTCTAACCGCAAATACGGTCTTCTGTTTGTTGCTATAGTCGCAACTTTCAAATACCATCTCCATTTCGGAGATCCAATCCATTATCTCAACAGGCTTTGGGCTTCCAGAAAGACTTGGCGGTTTGGCGCCCAAGAAATTCTTGTACATACGCCCATCCTTGTTGTTTCTCCTTTCCGGATCGTTCCTTCGTTCCTCTTGAGTCCCAACTTGACTCACCATGCGACTATTGTTCCCTTCCTCCGATTGCTCGGGAATCAATTCAGGTTCCTCAATAGGTATGATAGGTTCATCCCTATTATTATGCAACATTTGTCGCATCTCCTCCCTTTGTTCGGCTAGCATAGCCCGAATCATGGCTTGCACCGCAGCCATTGTTATTGGTTCTGGTGCTGCTGCTACAACAGGTATTTGCTCAATCACTGGCGGTTGATTCCTGTTTTCATCCGCGTTTCCAACACCACTCCTTGTTCTCACCATTTTTGATCTACACCGAATAATTTCACCTTATTACTCCAAACGATTACATGCTAGTTCTAATAACGTAGGCATACGCTTAGAATCCTACACACATAAGGTTTCCAGATCCGGTCGGCAACAGACCGTAGATCCAAACAAATAATATCATATATTGCAACATATAACATTTAGCACATAAAGCATTTTAGGCAACTTTCCTAAAATAAACTAGTGCTCGTGTCTAAAATCCAATAGACACACATCTCAAAATTCCACTTAGCATTCTAAGTTTAAGTCTAGAAATCCTACAAATTCCTAGTTCGCTTAAACTAATGCTCTGATACCAACTGTGACATCCCCAAAAACTCGGCCAGAAAAGACCGATTTTCATTTATGCTTTTAAATATTTTCAGAGTAAATCCTTTTGATTTGAAAGAGTTGCGGAATTTGTTCCCAAAACAAAACATGATAAAATAATATTTATCAAAGCATTTCATCAAGAGATGCATTTCATTATATAATCAAAACTCGGGATGTCATGTTCCGATACAGACCATAAAGCATAAACGATAAACATTACAAGTCATTCAACAAATATATACATATACAGACTTGTAAACAAAACAACAAGATGATCCATCCATCTTACGCCCTTGTGCCACTTCCTGTAATACAAATAAAACTGAGTGGGTCAGGCTTGGGAGCCTGGTGAGCATATAGGGTTTTCAACCCACAATAAATAAGTTATATTTAATTTCACCAACCAATCACTATCCCGATTACCCATTCCCGTTATCCTCACTTTACGTCCCTAAAACAACTATCTCAAGGGACCTAATCTAGGATTTTCATCGGGACGGACATCACTGCGAAGGGGTTTCCTCAACAATAGATATCCTAAAGGCAACCATGAGGGGGATAGAGTACACCGGTGAACACATCGTTCACAACACCTACAGGTTATGAACCTGCTAGCGTTCCACTGGACTTTCTAGAAAGAGTCCGTGGTCGTTATCCATACTCCGCTGAATAACTAGATCAACAACAACAACAACATCGAGGCCTCTCATCTGTTTATTACACACCAACTATCTACCCATGTTCTACCCAACATATTAGTAGATAAAAATATACATTTGTATACATAGTTTAAAGAAAACCTGTATAGCATGCTTGAATCAACACATATATCACATAACAGACGAGGCACACACACACATAACACATATCTCATAAAGAAATAAGCAGATCTGTAAGATAGAAGAGAGTGAATACTCATTCACACATAACACAACCAAATATATACACATAGCACGTATTTTTATATAAAATACTTCGTATTATTGTATTAGAAGAAATAACTACACACTCACTTGATCAGAAGACTATCCAACAGCACTACGGCTTATAGAAGTAGTAATCCACAGCAGATCTGGAAGATCTCCTCGAAAATCGAACTTCTCGCGGGCAGAGCTTCGACTCGGGAACCGCGCTTCTCGGGATCTCGGGACTTGCCTCGGGGCTAGAGTATGATACCGGGACTTCGGGATAGCTTCGGCACGAAAAACGATGCAAAAGACTAGAGAGAAGAGAAGAAAATGAACAAGAAATGAGGCTGCCTTCGGATCCTTTATATAGAGGCTGGAACCTCGGAGTACGCGGGGCGTACTGCGTTACGCGGGGCGTACTGCCCAAAACGTCATTGCTTACGTATCCGAAGTGCTCGAGTGCGAGTGTCGACATCCCTCGGAGTACGCTGGGCGTACTCGAGTACGCGGGGCGTACCTCGGATCAGATCGGTGACTCCTTCGGATAATGCTTCCGAATTTTTGATTTAAATTTAAATACAAAATGATTAATAAACTTCGGAAATTCATAACTTCTTCATACGAACTCCGTTTTCGACGTTCTTTATATCCACGGAAAGGTGAGACCATGCTCTACGACTTTCGTTTAGACTCCGTCGGCTAATTTTGACTTTATTTTTATTAATTATTTTTAATAGGCCGCGACAGAAACTTTCGTTATAAATTCATAACTTCTTCGTTTGACGTCCGTTCTCGCCTAACTTTTTATCGCTTCGATACCAACAACGAGATCTTTGATTCTCATTTAGATTGCTTCGGCTAACAACCGCTCGATCTCAATTCGAGTATTTCAGGCTGTATACCGCTAAGCCGGAACTTCGATAAATCATAACTTCCTCATACGAAGTCAGATTTGGGCGTTCTATATATATTCGGAAACCTCGTTTCGACTACTACAACATTAACCAAGGATATTAAGTTTATTTTACACTTAAATTTTGACGCTTATTTTTTTTTTTATTCTTAATTAATCATACCACATAATTAAGCAATTAAGCACAAAATACATAATACTCAAATAATACATTCTTATTATTTCAAAACGGGTTACAAAGGTTAACCTAGACTATTATATTGCTAAAAACAGCAAGCCCGGAAACACAGGCGTTACATTTAACCTTATTAACCCACTTATAATCATTATTAGAAAGACACTACAATTTATCACTTTTAGCTATTTACAAAAGTTCTTTAGGTTGTTTAAGTTGAACTACAATTTATATTTAAGTTGATCCTATAAAGTTATATTTAAATTAACAATTTAAGTATTTTATAAAAATTGTTCAAAAGTTGTAACTTTAAAATGATAATGGTTTACATGTAACATCATTTAGACCTAATAAATTAAGTATAATATGTTAAAAGTTAAAAAATAACTTTATAAGTAGAAGAAAATATATTATTTTAATATTGAAATTTAGTTTATATAAGATTATACTTTAGGTTTTATATTTATTTAACCTTATTAACCAACTTATAATCATTATTAGAAAGAAATTGAAAAGTCATGGGAGATTCAAATGAATGTGGTGAAAGGAAAAATGAATGGGAGTTTCAAATGAATGTGGTGAAATGAAAAATGATTCCTTTATAAGTATATAATGATAATGGTATTTGTTGAATGACTTGTAATGTTATCGTTTATGCTTTATGGTCTGTATCGGAACATGACATCCCGAGTTTTGATTATATAATGAAAATGCATCTCTTGATGAAATGTGTTGATAAATATTATTTTATCATGTTTTGTTTTGGGAACAAATTCCGCAACACTTTTAAATCAAAAGGATTTACTCTGAAATTATTTTAAAAAGCATAAATGAAATCGGTCTTTTCTGGCCGTGATTTTGGGGATGTCACAATTACCAATCTACTTCATCATCTGCCACAGCATAAAAAGAGCGAAGAACCCTAGCCAGATGCTCTTTATCCGAGTAAAGGGTGAAAAACTTATCAGATATAGAAGTTGAACGACATTCCATAAATCCCACACGATCAACATTGACCCAATAGTAACAGTTTGCCCAATTCTTTGGCAAATTCTTCTGCTCAGTAACTAGAACATGTCTATGCTTACGAACAACGAAAGTATAACTCTCACCGAAAGAAGGAGTAACAAAGTGGAAGAAATGTTGAAAGACCCAAATGCAAGGGTTAATCCCATTAGGAGGACATAACATTTCAAAGGCAACCACCTTATCTATACCATTGGGAACCAACTGATTGATGTGGAGATTGTGAGTACGAAGAACCTCTTGGAATAAATCGGACATCAGAAGATGATACTCAGCGTTGAAGTGCTTCACGTATATGTCGATCTTTCCTTTAGGAGGATTGAGGAAGCTGGCATGTTCACTAGGAAACGCCACGCCATCCTCCAGCTAAAATCCATATCTCTCTTGGAGGGCAACAAACTAATCGAGGGTGGGACCAACGATCATCGGAGAATCTATAACATAAAACAAGCGAAAGAGCAAGAATGAGGAAAATAAAAAAGACTAAAACTATAAAAGCATAGAGGGGCGGGAAATTCAAAAACCCTAATAAAGATGGCTGACGTCACAGCTGGAAACCGATGAAACGTGTGGCCGAAAAGACAAAGACCAAGCACAGCTGGACACGTCACTAAAGGCTAGTCCCATCCATTGCAACTAAGCATGCCTATGTCACTACATATAATACTAGGGGAGACTTGATAACATGCCTCCTAGGCATGCCATATATACCAAAGGTATAAATCATGTGGCCAAGTCTGATGGCCATCTTTGCTAGCCATCACTCATTCTAGCCTGGATCAGGCATTCCCTCGATGACCAGAATCTGCCCTGGAACATATGCGGGAAAGTCAACAGGCGAAAAACCAGCAACTGCTAACTTCAGTGCAGGTGTACGCACCACTACCACGGCTAAGCCAATCACGACTTAAGCAGCGGACAAAGATAAAATCTACCAATCAGCGCCTCTGTAACGCCTTTGTTTATGGGCTTGTCATTAATGTTTATATAATAGTCTAGGTTAACCTTTGTAACCCGTTTTGAAATAATAGAAGTGTATTATTTGAGTATTATGTGTTTTGTGCTTAACTGTGTGACTTAATTGGATTAAGAATAAAAATAAGCGTCAAAATAAAATGTTAGCTAAGCTCGATATCTATGGATAATGTTGTAGTAGTTGAAATGAGGTTTCCGAATATATAAAGAAAGCCGAAATCCGAGTTATAACGAAGAAGTTATGACCTGTCGAATTTCGCGACAGAACCGGCAACGCTGAATGACGTAAAAAGTGAAATTTACATTAGAGCGATATTTAGCCCTAGTGATCTAAACGAAAGTCTTAGATTTCGTTAAACCGAGAGCATGCATAAAAAGAACGCCCAAATCTAACTTCGTATGAGGAAGTTATGATTTTTCTAAGTTTCGACTTAGCAGTATGCAGCCCGAATACTCGATTTGAGACCGAGCGGTTTTCAGCCGAAACAATCTAAACAAGAATCGAAGATCTCGTTAATTGTAGCGAATCGATAAAAAGATAGGCGAAAACGGACGTCGGATGAAGAAGTTATGAATTTATAATGGAGTTTTCTTGTCCCGGCTTACTAAAAATAAATAATAAAAATAAATTCAAAATTAGCCGACGGAGTCTAAACGAAAGTTGTAGAGCGTAGTATCACCTACGCGTAGATATAAATAACATCGAAAACGGAGTTCGTATGAGGAAGATATGAATTTTTGAAGTTTATTAAATTATTAATATATAAATTTAATTATTAATCCGATATTATCCGAAGGGGAGTCACCGGACTGATCCGGGTTACGCCCAGCATACAGCGAAGCATGACGCGCCTCGCACTCGAGTTCTTCGGATATGTAAGTAGTTACGATTTCAGAGGAGTACGCCTCGCGTAGAGCATTACGCCCAGCGTAATGCGAGGCCTCAGCCTCCTATAAAAGGCTTGCGAGGGCAACCGAGAGTTTTGCTCTTTTTCTCTTCTCTCTCTCTCTCTCTCTCTCTCTCTCTCTCTCTCTCTCTCTCTCTTTTTACCTCGATTTGCATGCCATTTATACCCTGAATCCCCGGTATGATTCCCGAGCCCCGAAGCAAGTTCAGAAGCCCCGAAGATCCGAGAAGTAAGATTCCCGAGTCGAAGCTCTGCCCGCGAGGAGCCTGGTTTTTTGTGAAGATCTTCCAGGTCTACTGAAGAATACTACTTCTACAAGTCGTAGTGATGTCCGATCATCTTCTGATCAAGTGAGTGTGTAGTTACTTTCTTCTAACGCATAACTATGAAGTATTTTATACGAAATACGTGTTATGTGTATATTTTGTTGTTATATGTGTGAATGTATATTCACTTTCTTCTATCTCATAGGTATGATTTATTCTCTATGAAATACGTGTTAGGTGTGTGTGTGCCTCATCTGTTATGTTAATATGTATATAATGAGAATGCTATACAGGTTTTAAACTATGTATAAAAATATATATTTTTATCTACTAATATGTTAGGTAGAATATGGGTAGATAGTTGATGTGTGATAAACAGATGAGAGGCCTCGATGTTGTTGTTGTTGATCTAGTTATTCAGCGGAGTATGGATAACGACCACAGACTCTTTCTAGACAGTCCTGTGGAACGCTAGCAGGTTCATAACCTGTAGGTGTTGTGAACGATGTGTTCATCGGTGTACTCTATCCCCCTCATGGTTGCCTTTAGGATATCTATTGTTGAGGAAACCCCTTAGCAGTAATGTTTGTCCCGGTGAAAATCCTAGATTAGGTCACTTGAGATAGATGTTGTTTTAGGGACATAAAGTGAGGATAACAGGAATGGGTAATCGGGTTATTGTTGGTTGGTGAAATTAAATATAATTATTTATTGTGGGTTGAAAGCCCTATATGCTCACCAGGCTCCCAAGCGTGCCCCACTTAGTTATTTCGTATTACAGGTAGTGGCGCGAGGGCATAAGATGGATGAATCATCAAGTTGTTTTGTTTACAAGTCTGTATATGTATATATTTGTTGAATGACTTGTAATGTTATCGTTTAGGCTTTATGGTCTGTATCGGAACATGACATCCCGAGTTTTGATTATATAATGAAAATGCATCTCTTGATGAAATGCTTTGATAAATATTATTTTATCATATTTTGTTTTGGGAACAAATTCCGCAACTCTTTTAAATCAAAAGGATTTACTATGAAATTATTTTAAAAAGCATAAATTAAATCGGTCTTTTCTGGCCATGATTTTGGGGATGTCACAGCCTCTGTCAAAATTTGGTTATGATACCCCTGTCCCCACAAGTGAGATTTATGCCCAGATCCTCATTATAAAAGGTCATATGCCTTCAACGGTAAAGGAATCTCAACTCTCACTATCTAAGCCTTACGTTATGTACTTTTTCATAGATTGACTTGACCGTCTGAGAGCTCTTCCGAGACCTCCTCCCGGAGAACGACTGACAGCCTGTTTCTTCTTGTGATTGCAGATCTCCTCCGCGATCCACCCAATAGAGTTATCGTCGTCATACTCGGGAAGGAATACAACCTAACCCAAGCAAAATCAAACACCTTTTAGAAACCAATCCTCCCAAAAATCTAAAAGAGATTTAGGTGTTAAATGGAAAGATAATAACACTAGGACTCTTTATCTTGATGTCATCCGAGAAGGCCATGTCGTTATTCCATACCCTAATAGGATGTGTAGACAAAATCAACTTCAAGTGGACAGAAGAAGTAGAGCAGACATTAGAACAGCTAAAGACACCCCTCCAGAAGCTCCCAACACTAGCCAACCCATCAGTACCAAAATTTCAAAAGCATCACCATGCCATGTTGGAAGCTCTTTAGCTTGGCATATACTTATCCAATTGAGTTGATTCCATATACTATTGGAAACTATAATGAGTAATTTGTAAGTTGACAAGTTCCCATGTATCCCATATTAGAGGGAGGAAGATAATTTTATGGGTTTATAAAGTTTTTCTCTTGATTTTCCTTCAAAATCTTTAATTGGATCAAACGATGGGCTGAGCCCACACACATGTGCCTAGCATAGCCATTGATATGAGTGTGTGAAATGACGGCATTTACATACACTTTGTGTATCAGTCTGTGATGTTCTAGAATTTAGGTTAAAGACTATAAACGGTCAAGTTCACAGTAAACCTCTTGGTAATTTGACTCAATGAGTTTTAGTGCATCTTCTGAAAATAAATTAGTTCATTTCAACTATTATAAGATACCATACGGTATCTTACCTCCAAATGTGTAAACTGACAAACGAATCAAATAAATTAAACTACAACCTTAGTTAACGCATCTCAAAAACTAAAATTTTGTATTGAGCAACTGTAAGCAAAACAAACACTCTAGTCTCGTAGTACGTGTTTGCCTGTTTTTGAAAATATAAAGAACATCCAAAACGGAGTTTGTGTGCAAAAGATATGACCGTTTTAAGAATCCAAAACCAGTATAATACTTATTTTATTAAAACCACTAAAACCGTTTCACTCCATGTAGGGACTTGCACACCTCGGAAGAAAATTTCGAGAACATTTTTTGACTCGGGTCATATTCTATTATTTAATTTCGTAATTGAAATAATTTTAGTAAAAAATATTTATAAAAGTCAAAATATTCAGACGTTTCAAATTTAATTAACCGCGAATCTTTAAACGTTACTTCACGGAGATCAATATATTAGAATTCAATTTTGTCTGCACTTTTGGAATCACCACGACCTAAACATTAAGCAAGCACTTTTAGAAAATTTATATAAATTGGTATGAGGGCACGAGAATCGAGATATACATCACGATAAATATATATATATATATATATATATATATATATATATATATATATATATATATATATATATATTGTATTTATTATTGTGAAAAAATGTTAGAAGTACAAGCATATGGGTGAACCAAAACCAAATACAATCCCAAACATATTTTTCCAAAATCATATCTTACAAAAATATTTCTTATGCAACCTGAATCATGTATTAAATCTACTCATTTATGAGAAGATCACTCATATACATCACACTTCCTAATCTATAAACTTCGAACTATATATATATATATATATATATATATATATATATATATATATATATATATATAGAGAGAGAGAGAGAGAGAGGTTATATTATATTTAATTATATAACAAATTCACACTTGGGGGTTCCCGTTGGTCAGAATATGGATAGAATTGATTCCTGGGGTCCTATTGTTGATTCTTTCCGGAAATGATTGGCGACTTGGAAAGCCATGTGTCTTTCTTTTGGGGGGGCGGATGACTCTAGTTAAAGCTGTTTTGGGTTCGGTTGCCAGCTACTTAATGTCCATTTATCTGGTGCCTCTTACAGGGATAAAGGATTTGGAGAGATTGAGATCAATGATTTTTTGGGGTGCTGATTTGGATGATCGTCGTATGTATTGGGTTAGGTGGGATAAAATCCTAACCCCGAAAGAAGTTGGAGGTTTGGGAATTGGGAGTCTTTTTGCCTTTAACAGGGCATTATTGTTACGTTGGAAGTGGAGGTTTTTTCATAAACCAAATGTATTATGGGTGAGGGTGGTCAAAAGTATACATGGTTTGGGGGATAATAATAGTTCTTTGATTCCAAGGAGACAGTTGATGGGTCCTTGGAATGGTATTACTAGGATTGTAAATAATCTCAAAGATAGGGGCTTTGACTTTCATAACCTAGCTCCTATAAGAATTGGTGATGGGGCGTATACTTCCTTTTGGCATGATAAGTGGCACGACAATATTCCTCTTTCAATTTCTTATCATCGTGTCTTTGCTTTGGATATGAATAGATCAGCTAATGTTAGGGATCGCTTTTTAATGGGGTGGAACACTGATGTCCTTAGACGTATGCCTAAAGGTGGAACTGAAGAATCTCAATGGCTTTCTTTTTTGGAAGTGTTGGGGGATGTTTTGTTGGAATAGTGTCTAAGGCTGCAACTATATTAGGCAAGTATTTGACCTGATTGTGCATGGTCCTTTTGGGTTGCCTTCACCATAGCAACTTGACAGGATGATTTATTATGAGAGAATAAATATTATTAATATATTATGAGAATAATATAAGGAATAATAATATTGGTATTTGATTAATATAAGTCATAAATTAATTAGTATTAATTTGGTGACTTAAAGAGATTAATTAAATAAGAGGGTATAAACTGTCAATTGTTTGATAGTTACACTTTAGACTGTAAATCCTTAAGAGATAGGGATTGGACGAATTCTAGAGCTTGGGATAGCTCAAAATCGTCCAAGGCTTATCTATGGTAAGGATTTGGATTGCTTTAAGGAAAGGATTATCCAACTAGGGTTTAAGGTGAAACCCTTAAGGAGTCTATAAGTATAAATAGACCCTATGGCAAAGGGAAATCGACATCTCTTCTCAAGTAAGAAAACCCTGGCCGATTTCCTCCTCCTCTCCTCTCTCTCAAATCATCTTCTTTGCTTATTGGTGTTTGTAAGCCATTAGAGGAGTGACAATTGTTACTCTAGAAGCTCCAAGACAACAAGATCAAACAAGAGATTCAAAGGTAAACTTCTAGATCTGATTTTGTATTGTTCTTATACCTAATTAGTTATTAGAAGTCTTGGATTGAAAAACATGTTTAATTAGAAAGCCTAGATCCAAGCATTAGGGTTTTTGCATGCGCACATAGGAAAGTTCTTATGGCTAAAACCCATCAGTGGTATCAGAGCCTAGATTGGTTTCTATTAAATTGTTGCTTGTTTGTTTGAATCTTGTTTGCAAAATTCGAATTTTGTGTTTCTGTGTCGTAAACTTGACGAGTCCCATGGTGGACTCGACGAGTTGGCCTAACTCGACGAGTCCAGTTGGGAACTCGACGAGTTCAAGCGTCAGGAAAGGCCGGATTCAGGATTTTTCCATACTTATCTTATGGAAACTTACCTTTATCATATTAGATCAATCTTAATCCGATTTTCTGATATATATATGACTATAATCTTGATGTAATTAAAGATATTTATCAACTAATAAAATATTTAATTTCCTTATGTGATATTTAATTAATTATTCTGATTAAATTGGTAATTATCTTGCAAGAAGTAATTAAATAAATCAAATATGGATAATTATGGAATTAATTGTTAATTTAGATTATTTGTTATTTGATCCTTCATGTTTTAAATGTTTAAAACTTGTCCTCAAGTTTTGAAATTTATGTTTTGTGATTAAAAGTTTTAATTTAGACAATTTAAATTTCAAACTCTAGATTTTTTTAAAGTTTAAAATACAACCCTATACTGATATAATATTACAAGATTAATATATATATATATATATATATATATATATATATATATATATATATATATATATATGTATATGTATAACTAAATGCTAGTTTTACCGTTAGTAGGCCTCATTCACGAAGTCGATCTATAAGGTGGGTATAAGGTTGCGGCCTATAAAATGGCGCTTAATGGGTGTACACTCACACCCACCGCTTGCTTGATCGGTGGAGGGTCGTTAGCCAAACGGGTAGGATAGGGAAACCTCATCCTCTCATTAAAAGTATAATATGAAATACAAAGTAACTACATATTTTTTAAAATTTCCCAATCTTAGTTACTTTAGGAAAAGTGAATGGATGCAATCCCATGAAATTACACTTTGCACCCTTGCTAAGAAGTTAGTGGAGCGTGTGTGGTTTACCGGCACACTAATTGGTTCTAAGCAAAGGTGGCAAAGGGTGATTCATTGTTTATCATAGTTCGATGGAGCGTGTGTGGTTTACCGGCACATCGAATAGGTGATCGTTACAATGAAGTCACCATGTGAATTTGCATGGTAATTCACACCCGCTTTGTGATCCTCGGTATCCCAGTCACAAACAAGAGGGGCATATCGAGATTTAAACATGCCATTGAATAGTTTCAATGAATCTCATCCGAACCTAGGAATTCTCAATACATTTAGGACTTAAAGTTATGTTTTTATGGTAGAGAATTAGTGAATCGTCATTCAATTACCTTCATATTATTTGCATGTTGGATTACGGCATCCCTTTTCTAATATGTAAATATTGTTGTTGGATCCTAGCCCTAATTTTTCTTATTGGGTGATAATTAGGGATTCATATTCTAATCTATCTTTGTCCTTTCTATTTGTAGATGTCGAACGCAAACAACGCTGCTGCTAGTTCTTTCACATTGATGAGCCTTTGTCAAAAGGTCACTTTCGATGGGACGAACTTTAGCGAATGGATAAGATACATTCGCACCATTGCTCGCTATGAGGATAAGGAGTATGTCCTCGATGAGAAGCTCGAGAAAATTAACCCTGAAATCGCTACTCCGGCTGAAATAACCGCTTTTGAAACTCATGAGCGAGATGCAACGAAGGTATATTGCATCATGATAGCCACCATGAACTCCGAATTCCAAAAGTCCTATGAGGACATGTACCCGTACGAGATGCATCAAGACTTATTGGAGAGATACCACCAAAACGCGAGACAAGAGCGTTATGAGATTTTCACTAACATGATTTCCGCTAAGATGGGTCATGGAGAGTCTCTTACCGTGCACCTGCAAAAGATGCAAAGGTATGTCGACCGCCTTCGTAAGTTAAATGTTGACTTTGGGGAAGACTTGGCGATCGACATGGTGCTTCACTCTTTGCCTCCGATAGGATGACCTACCACATGAACAAAGAGGAGGTCACCCTAAGCAAACTCCAAGGTCTCTTGAGGGTCACTGAGAGCAACTTCAAGGACAAGTCTGTTGCACCAACTCCCAATCCGCCCGCTGCTCTTGTCTTGGCTATTGGACAAGGGAAAGAAGAGGAAGGCTTCGTCTAAGAACTATCGTAAGGTTAAAGCCCGAGATGGTGCCTCTTCTAGTGGGACCAAAGTTGATCCTGCTAAACCCTGCCCTAACCCGAAGGAGGCAGAGTGCCACCACTGCCACAAGATAGGGCATTGGAAGAGAAGCTGCCCAGAGTACCTACAAGCCATTAAGGAAGGAAAGATCAAGCCATCTTTCGTAGGTATATACACAATTAAATCTAATGATTCTAATCATGCTATTTCTTGGGTTCTTGATACCGGTTGTGGTTACCACATTTGCTCTAATGTGCAGGGACTAAGAAGAAGTAGGGATGTGGAGCAAGGAAGGATCAATCTAATCATGGGGAACAGAAGATCATCGCCTGTGACCAAGATTGGAGTGTATTCTTTAGTGCTTAGGAATAGTTTATGTTTAGATTTGAACAATTGTTGCTATTCGCCATAAATGGCTAGAAACATCATCTCATTTCATGGTTTGTTTAGACAAGGTTTTAGATTTTCTTTTAATAATGAGAATGGTTCTATTTTAGCTTATCTAAATGGTGTCTTTTATTTTGAAGCTATACCATGTAATGGAATATATGAAACTGTTATGATTGTTGATAACTTAGGAAATGATGTTTTAAACATAGATTCTTCCAATAGTGTGGATAGAGCATCCTTGTGGCATTGTCGTCTTGGACATGTCAACAAGAAACGCATAGCCCAACTCCAAAAGAATGGAGTGTTGGAGTCATTCGACCTTAGGGAAGATGACACGTGCGAGTCTTGTTTACTTGGAAAGATGACTAAGTCGCCCTTCACAAGTACGTGTGAAAGGGGTGAGGGTCTATTGGACCTAATACATACCGATGTATGTGGACCGTTTAGATCAACCACGAAGGATGGGAACCGCTTCTACGTGACTTTTACCGATGACTATAGTAGATATGGGTATATCTATTTAATCAAGCAAAAGTCAGAAACTTTTGAAAAGTTCAAAGAGTTCAAGAATGAAGTGGAGAATCAATTGGGCAGGAAAATCAAGATGCTTCGATCTGATCGAGGAGGAGAGTACCTAAGTCTTGAATTCCACGATTATCTCAAGGAGTGTGGAATAGTTTCACAATTGACGCCACCTAGGACACCACAATTGAATGGTGTGGCAGAAAGGCGTAATCGAACCTTATTGGATATGGTTCGCTCTATGATGAGTCGTGCTTCACTATCTATCTCCTTTTGGGGGTATGCATTAGAGACTGCCGCCCATATCCTTAACCGAGTCCCTACTAAGAAGGTTGCCAAAACACCTCACGAGATGTGGACAGGGAAAGCTCCCTCGTTGGCACATATCAAGGTTTGGGGTTGCGAGGCTTTTGTAAGACGAGATACTCACGACAAGCTCGAACCTCGAAGTGAGCGATGTATTTTCATTGGCTACCCGCAAAAATCCTTTGGATATCTCTTCTATAGACCGAAGGAAAATGTTGTCTTTGTTGCGAGGAGAGGGGTTTTCCGAGAGCGAGAACTCATAAGCCAAGGAGACAGTGGGAGGCAAATCGAGCTTGAAGAGATTCAAGAGTCGATAGATGAAGGAACCTCTACCACTGGCACTCAACCCGAGGAGGAAACTCCGGTTGAACCAATTGACAAGTCCTTACCTCTTAGACGTTCCGATAGAGTTAGAGTTCAACCCCAGTTTTATGGTTTTCATATTACTACCGAAAGGGACACGTATATTAGTGATGGTACACTAATAAATCTTGATGAACCTAATAGCTATAAGGAAGCCATGGCAGGCCCGAAGTCTGCGAAATGGAAAGAGGCAATGGATAGCGAGATCCAATCCATGTATGATAACCAAGTTTGGAATTTGGTTGATAATGTGCCCGGACGTAAGACCGTTGGGTGCAATTGGATCTTCAAGAAGAAGACCGACGTGGATGGAAACGTACACACATATAAAGCGCGATTGGTCGTGAAGGGCTTTACTCAAACTCCCGGAGTTAACTATGATGAGACCTTCTCACCAGTTGCGAAGATAAAATCTATCAGAGTGATGCTAGCTATTGCCGCATTTCATGATTATGAGATTTGGCAAATGGATGTCAAGACCGCTTTCCTTAATGGGAAGTTGGTTGAGGATGTTTACATGGCTCAGCCAGAGGGGTTTGTGGATCCGAAGCATCCGAATAGAGTGTGAAAGCTTGAGAAGTCCATTTATGGACTTAAGCAAGCGTCTCGCAGATGGAATCTTTGCTTCGATGAGAAAGTCAAAGAGTTTGGATTTGTACGAAGCGAAGATGAATCGTGTGTATATGTCAAAGCCAGTGGGAGTATAGTAAGCTTCCTCGTTCTATATGTCGATGACATATTGCTCATAGGAAACGACATCCCGACTCTGCAGGAAGTTAAGTCCTGGCTCGGGAAGTGCTTCGCTATGAAGGACCTCGGAGAGGCTTCTTACATTTTGGGAATAAGGATAGTAAGAGAGAGAAGTAAGAGACTAATAGGACTTAGTCAGAACACTTACTTAGAGAAGGTACTAAAACGTTTTAGTATGGAAAACTCGAAGAAGGGAGAATTACCGATACAAAGTAATGCCAAGTTGAGTAAGACTCAAAGTCCGAGTACTGAAGCTGAGATAGCAGAAATGAGCCGAGTACCATACGCTTCCGCAGTTGGCTCAATCATGTACGCTATCACTTGTACTCGCCCTGATGTAGCCTTTGCTTTGAGCATGGTTAGTAGATATCAATGGAATCCTGGCAGGGGCCATTGGATTTCGATGAATAATATCCTTAAGTACCTTCGGAGGACGAAGGAATGGTTCTTAGTCTTCGGAGGGAGTGATGACTTGAAGGTGCGAGGGTATAGTGACGCCAGCTTTCAGACCGATAAGGACAACTACCGTTCGCAGTCGGGCTGGGTCTTTACCCTGAATGGAGGAGCAGTGACATGGAAAAGTTCCAAACAGGAAACCGTAGCTGATTCAATGTGCGAATCAGTGTACATTGCAGCGAGCGAAGCGTCGAAGGAGGCAATATGGCTGAAGAACTTCATCGGTGATCTTGGAGTTGTACCCGCAATAAAGGTGCCCATGGAGATTTTCTGTGATAATGAAGGAGCGGTTGCCTTGACCAAGGAACCGAGAGATCATGGTAGATCACGACACATCGACAGAAAATACCACTTTATTAGACATCGTGTAGAAGAAGGACAACTCGTAGTGAAGAGGATATCATCAGAAGATAACCCAACAGATCGGCTTACGAAGGGACTGAGTAGGGTTAAACACTTGCAGCATGCTAGGAGTATTGGACTGAAGGATGTTATTAGCATAGATTAGATAGATAATAGTAGAAACGTGTAATAGATAAATGTAATTAACATTTGAGGATTAAATAAAGGAGTTTTATTTATGAGTAATGTTACTGTCTTATGTTAATTGTTTTGCTATTGTTTCATTTTTGCATGTTTTGACTTCCAGAATAATTGAGTTTATTAAGAATAACCGAATTATTCAAATTGTCCACAATCGTTCATATGTTGGAAGTAAATATGAATGAAGATTGTCATGAATTGGTGTGTAGATTGTCTAAATGGTATTAGACATGGAAAAAGATTGCTACGGCGTTCATGAGTGCTTATGAACTAGTTTTGAGCATTGGAACAAACCCGTGCTTGCTGGAATCGCCTTATGGAATATGATATAAAAGGTTGATCGCAAAACGATAATATCATATAGTCTTAAAACCTAGATATATGGTTTTTTTATTTGTTAATTGGTTATACATTGATAATGCGAAAACGCATCAGTAACCCGGTGTTATAAAACGCATTGTTGTGTATAGTTGATTAATGAATAAGTAAATGCATATAAGTCGAAGTTTATCTGTAACTTTTATCCTAAGAAGGTAAAAGCGATATCTTGGCCGCTCGATGATTTGATTTGAATTATGTGCCGGGCCCGGTCAGAACTGAATTGATGTGTTCGATTAAGTTCTATGTCAAATAAATCAAAAATCGAGAAACCAAAATGTTAGACGAATCCTTCCATAGAATTGTCAGCATGATATCTAACAGAGGACTGTATGATCCCTTATCTAAAGGACAAGATTGATTAGATCAGAGTTAGACAGCGTCTTTGAAAGCTATGATTGCAAATCGAATTGTACTTGTGCATATAGTTACTAGACTTATCCAAGTGGGAGACTGTTGGAATAGTGTCTAAGGCTACAACTATATTAGGCAAGTATTTGACCTGATTGTCCATGGTCCTTTTAGGTTGCCTTCACCATAGCAACTTGACAGGATGATTTATTATGAGAGAATAAATATTATTAATATATTATGAGAATAATATAAGGAATAATAATATTGGTATTTGATTAGTATAAGTCATAAATTAATTAGTATTAATTTGGTGACTTAAAGAGATTAATTAAATAAGAGGGTATAAACTATCAATTGTTTGATAGTTACACTTTAGACTGTAAATCCTTAAGAGATAGGGATCGGACGAATTCTAGAGCTTGGGATAGCTTAAAATCGTCCAAGGCTTATCTATGGTAAGGATTTGGATTGCTTTAAGGAAAGGATTATCCAACTAGGGTTTAAGGTGAAACCCTTAAGGAGTCTACAAGTATAAATAGATACTATGGAAAAGGGAAATCGGCGTCTCTTCTCAAGTTAGAAAACCCTGGCCGATTTCCTCTTCCTCTCCTCTCTCTCAAATCATCTTCTTTGCTTATTGGTGTTTGTAAGCCATTAGAGGAGTGACAATTGTGACCTTAGAAGCTCCAAGACAACAAGATCAAACAAGAGATTCAAAAGTAAACTTCTAGATCTGATTTTGTATTGTTCTTATACCTAATTAGTTATTAGAAGTCTTGGATTGAAAAGCATGTTTAATTAGAAAGCCTAGATCCAAGCATTAGGGTTTTTGCATGCGCACATAGGAAAGTTCTTATGGCTAAAACCCATCATTTTTAGCTTCAACAGGTCTCAGATAGACTTGGGTTGGACTCTTGATCTTTCTGATTCTTTTTCTGTTTTGTCTGTAAGATTTGCATTGCATAGTGGTCTGGTTCCTTCGGAGGATAGGGGTACTAGATGGAATAATTGGGTCCCTATTAAGCTCAATATTCTAGTATGGAGGATTCAGCTTATTCCTACGAGGGAGAGATTATCGAATAGAGGTGTTATGGTCCCTTCTATAATGTGCCCAATTTGCATGGTTGTAGTCGAGACTATTGAGCATACTTTTGTTGGATGCCGTGACTTATAGGATATTTGGGGTAGGGTTGCTATATGGTGGGGTTTATCTCTTCCATCGCAGATCACGGTGCAGTCCTTAATCAATTGGTCAGATGGGGTCAATTTGAGTAGAGGTCAAAGAAGGGCTTTTGATGCGGTCATTATTACTTCATTCTAGTGTTTATGGAATTTTTGTAATGCGTCTATTTTTGGAACGGTTTTACCCAAAAAGTCGATTATTTTTGATGATTTGGTTGAGAAATCCTTTTTATGGATTTCTAATAGACGTAGTAGGGTTAAATTACGTTGGACTGAGTGGCTTCATAACCCCTCTCTTGCTACTTCTTTGATGTAATCTTTCTAGCTCCTTGCTAGTTTTTGCTTTTAATAAAATTCTGCCGTTCTAAAAAAAATTATATAACAAATTCATAATATATATATACATATATGTATTTAGCATGAATGTACATCATTATACCACCAAATCTATTCCAATTAACAAAATTAACAGCCAAATAACATTTCTTACACATTTCATTTTAACCAAGTTTATACACAAAAGGAAACTTGTATTTCCTTCCTTGATTGGAGCTGTCAGTGAAGCCACTTGTGCTTGTGTTTTCCAGCAATCCGGAAATCAACAGCTTCCCCTTCGTTCTTCCTCCTCCCTTCTTTCTTCGACAAACAGCAACCTCGAACAACCCTCTCATCTTCTTCCCTGTTTTGATCAACCAAAGCAGCCCCTTGGATTTTTCTTTTCCCTGTCAAATGAAACAAACCAAACAACTTCCTTTTGATTTTCGATGTTGCCATCAAGAAGTACACACAGCCCCAAAGAGAGGCTGTCTTCTAGCGAGTCAACAAAAGGCAACTGCCTCTTTTACTTCACCCTTCTTCTCCTTGGATTTCCTCATCAAACCACAGCCAAACACCCCTCGCTCTCTCTTTTTTTCATCGACGAATGACCTGCGAGGACCTCGTCTTCGTCACTGCTGCTGCTCGCGACGCCTCACCGGACCCCCATCGGACCCTCCCTTCTTTCGCACCTCAAAGCAGGACGAGGACGAAAGCAGCCCCGCTGCTTCTGCCCATCTCCTTCTTCGGTGTAGTCGACCACAGAGACACGCCATTCGAGTGCGATGGATCAGCAATCGCCAGACATCCTTCGCATCTCGCTACCACAAACGAGGCAAGCAGCGGAGAAGCTCTTGAGCAGCTCCTCACTGCACCCACCGAGACCACAGCAGCTTCGCTGCTTCTCCCCTTCGGCCTCGTCGAACCTCGGAGACGGCGATCCTCCTCACGATGGATCGATCATCACCACCAGTCGCTGCCTTTGTGCCTCTTTTCCTCTCTCTTCGTTCGTCTGCTTTGGTTAATTCCTTCTTTACCCGATCAAACAAAGAAACGGGGGCATAAAATGCCCTAATTTTTATTAAGTTTGATAAATGAACAAAATGAACCCTTATTGACAAAGCATTAAGAAATCAGTCCCAACCCCACAAAAATTGGACCCATTTATTCTAAAAAAAAGCCCCTACTTGGTTATTTTTAGCAAAACAGATCCCAATATTCACACATTAATCCCATTTGAACCATTTTAGTCCCTCTTTTTATTTATTTTAACAAAAGCAGTCCTATTTTGGTTAATGAAATTACCCAACAGCCCCCAATAGTTTTAATTTGTTACGAAACGGTCCGGGACAAGTATTTCAAAGTTCAAGAAATGTAACTTTGCGGTTTCTCACATCAAGCTTTCCAAAAATAAATGAACTCCAAACAACTCGAACTATATGCTTCTAATTATTTGTGCTTACGACCCCTTTTTAATATTTCTAATTATTTGTGGGGGGAGGAGGGGAATACATGTGCCTATATACTTCATTTATACAAACATGTCGTTACAAATAACCTAGTATAAACTTTTCTTACACATATTATGGTTACGTTATTTTATCGTGAAATAAATTGTCCACACAATAAATGCTACATGATACAAAAATAAATGATTTTTATGTGACATTGTATATTATAACAAGCACGTTATAAAACATTGTAGTATTTCAAGGATTCAAGCTATTACTATTCATGTATATTTATATGTTTAAATACATAAAGTTTATACATGTACATATGATCATTACTCTAAGATTATCTAATCCAAACTTCAAGTGACATAACATATTCTCCGAATAACAAGTGACTCCATACATGAGTTCCAAATCAATAATATCGCCTTATATTGATGCCCTTTTAAAGATAGAACCAATCCGAGACACACTCTCAATGGATTGATCTATCATCAAAACTGAATCCATTACGTACCCTTGAACCCTTCGATTGATGCCCTCGACAAAGATACCCCAATTCTTATCCCACTGAAAAGAAAATCCTGCACATAAACACTCGTGATTCCCAAGTTGAGATCTCACCCAAAAACCAACCTGATACTTAACTCATAACCCGAGATCCACGGATTTACACTTGCGTTTCACCCAAAATCTTCTGATTCACAACAACCCCTCACTAAACTGAGATATAAAGGTTCCTAAACCATGGCTGAGACTACCAGTCTCGCATCTGGTCCAACCACCAGGTTCCCCAGAGTCTAAATAACAAGGCTACCCAGCCTATAAACCCTACTCTGACATACACTGACCACCCACTTAATCCTGCAACTCAAGATCCAAAATCTTGACCCAACGGTCTCTACCAGGTCCCACCTATATTGCCATAATCATACGAGCCTCGCCCACGGATCCCACCCAAATTATACTACGGAGCGGCCTCGCCTACGGGTCCCACCCATCTGGTGTTTCCGCCCTAACTCTTGTTCCTTGTTTAGTTGTGGGCTTAGGGAAGAATCAATTGTCCGGCTGCCTTTTCAATCTAAATTATATATGCCTTATATATGAGTATAAAATTTATTTAAATAAAAATTTAAACCTTTTGTAACATGTTGAGAAAAAAGGTATATTTCTCAATTATTCCAATACTATTTATAGAAAATGTTATATTACAAACGTTTTCATTACATACAGAACAAACATATAAACAATAACAGACATAGTTTGGGAAACTCACATACTATTTTACTAAGGCGGATAACAATACAAGAACAAACATATAAACTATAATAGGTATAGTTTATGAAACACACATACACTTTATTTAGTACAAAGTTACATTTTCATTTACTATAGGGTGTTACATTTCATTTACTAAAAGGGTTTTCAGCTTATTTCTCGTAAACTCGTTGAATCGATTTGTGAGATGCCGTTAAGTACTTATTTAAGTGCCCGCAAAACTCCTGACTTATAACCAGAGTCTCTTGTAGGGAGAGCGAGATATTTGTGTATAGATCTACTCGAGGCCGACAATCTCGCACCTTAACTGTTAGCTACAGTTAGGCCGGTAGGCCTGGGGTGACAAATGTCGTTAATATTCCGATGCCTGAAGAATGTCACGATCAGGACATCTTAGGTTACAGTATGGTTATAAGAACTCATATGGAGAAAACAACGACATATTTACGAAGTAATATATTTTCAGACAGTTTCATTTGAACATTAACTTTACATTTGGGTTACAGGTCAAATATACTTTCAAATAGTTTTATATAATAATAAAACTACATTACACGATTTTACAGTACAACAAGGGATACAATTCTAGAAACATACGTTTAAAAGGGATTTCATACTAGTACAACTACAGGATATTATTTTCCTGGTACAATGCAATTTACATTTCAGAAAGCACTATTATCGTTTATTCTATGATGACTTAGCATATACGTTAGGGTTATATATAATTAAAATCCTATAGGCATTAGAATGCATGTTTTCGCCTTATTTCCTGTTCCTTGTTTGGTTGTGGATTTAAGGCAGAGTCATTCATTCGAATGTCCGTTGGATCTTGATTATATATAACTTGTATAGTCTAAGTGATCATAGGGGGAAACAATATGAGTCACACCATTTGCATGAACTAGAACTTCCAATTTCAGATTATAAACATAAGAAACTTTTACATTTTGGTCTTAAGGTATTCAGACTATGATACATTTACAACATAAAATATGGGACTTTCTTGATGAACACGCTTACGTTTTCAAGGAACAAAGAACATACTTTTATATACCAAATGCTTATGAACTCATGAACTTAAATGTTGAAACTTTTTCAAACCGCTTGTAATCTCAGGAAATTCGTAGACAGGTACTATCACAGGTTTCGAGAAGACGGAGCATAGTAGCGTCACATCTTAGTTTTTGCTGCATACTTTTGGAGTCAAATATAATGTAATTTGAATGCAATGTAAACTCTATATTATTAATACAATGTTTGTGTTTGCTTTGATTACTATTATACAATTGTTGTGGTACTGTACATGACGTCCTCCACCCCTGAACGTTTCTATCGTTCCGGTTTGGGGGTGTGACAGATTGGTATCAGAGCATTGTTTATAGTGAACTAAGTATATCAACCTATATAAGATATACAACTATAAATACAATGGGATAAAAACACTCTGACCAAGAGTTATATTTTAGAATATAAAAATATTTTTTTAAAAGTATACATACATACATACTAGAACAGTATCACAAGAAGAACAATACAAAAGTATTTAGAAAGTTGAACAACACAAGTAGGCCTAGAGATATATAATCAGGTCTAGGAAAGGATATAGCCTGATCAACTACATTTATCCGAGAGGTGATTAGCATATGCCTTGGAATGGTCGTGGTGTTGCAACAAATCTAAAACCTACCAACCCTACATGCAAAGGAATACTAGAACCAAACATAAAGTTTAAAATACTATAGGAGTATTTTATGATACTATAAAATAACAAGTCTAAAAACTTATAAATTTTGTATACCAAGAAACTCTAGAATCAAACATAAAGTTAAAATACTATAAGAGTATTTTAAGGCGCTATAAATAACTTATGTGAAAATTTAAAGACCCTTACTGGTAGATCAATAATTGCTTAGTGTATAAGCTAAGGCTATATATAATTAAGATTTTATAGACTTAGAATTTGTGATTTTGCTCTACTTCTTGTACCTTGTTTGGTTGTGGTCTTAGAGTAGGATCGCTTATTCGAAGGTCTATTTGATCTTGGTCATATATAATTTGTATACACTACGTGATTATAGGAGGACCCGGTAAGGATTACCATAAAATTTCAATAGAATTGCTTTTATTAATCTCATAGAGTCTTTGTACACTCTTATTCTCGCACAAACGACATATCTAGACATCGTAACCCCACTACAACAGCCAACAGAGGAGTTGAGGAAGAACTAGAAGAGGATTCACGGGGAGGATTCTGAGAAAGGATCCATCGAAGAAAAAGGCGTTGGAGAGATCATTAATAAACCTTACCCTATCAAGAGTAGGCATGAGACCCTTTTCACCTTTATCTTTCTAGGACATATTCACACAAAGTACATACTGCCACTACACAATACTACGGACCCTAGCACCTACAAATCAAGCACTACTTCTGATTGTTCCATGAGAGGATCGCTTGAACCTTCGGGTTCAGATTCTCCATCATGAAGGAATGGAGATCAGTAGCAAAGCACGGAATATGAAAATGCAAACCCAACATACCCACGAAGAGAAAAGAACACCATATGGATGCCATACCTACAAATAGATCAGGGAAAACAATATAGACCACCTACACTCTTTAGAGGAAGAGATAGCCATGAGACAACGAATATTTGAAACTAAAAGTAGGACAATCATAACTAATCTGAGAAAACAGAAGAGGGCCACTCACGAGATGTGTGAGATAGTGGAGCACCCTGCGTATCATTTCTAATAACTAATAAATTAATATAACCTGGTGAGTTAGTGGCTACACTACTCACACTATGTGTTAGACTTACCGCACTTTTCGTCACAACTAGTAATAGTAAAATCAAGAGAGATATGCCCTTCTAAAACCCATGAAACCAGATCAACTTAAGATTATGACACCTATGTTCTATTTTGTTAAACCTAACATTGGTACAATACCAACTCCCACTCGCTAACATAAATAATACATCATAGAGATGTTGGTCAAAACATTGAGAATAGTACAACAAAACGTGAAATTTATATGTATATATAAATAGATAGAATACAACCAGAAACGACCATATTTACTTACGAGCTCGTCTCTCACCATGCAACAAAATCATGCCTTCAAAAGGAAGTAACCAGCCAACCGGGGAAACACCAATTTTGTAGATAGACTCCGCTACTTTTGAAACGACCTAAAAATACGACCCGAAAATTTCATTTTTAATATAACCAAAATCATAAAACGGAGTATATCATAACAAAACCATGCGTTGCAAATCTCAAAACCATACTAAAATACAAGTGAGAAAACGGTGTCGCGACTGTATCAAAACATATCTAAGATAGCTAATCAACTCCCAGGATAAAAACTGTAGCTGTGGTGTGTGCGATGTCATCATCCCGAGCTCTTCCCTTTGCTTGCGGAAGTACCTGAAACCAAAACTAAAACTGTAAGCACGAAGCTTAGTGAGCTCCCCCAAACTACCACATACCACACAATAACATATAAAGCACATACTAGGCCTTGCCCACTGCATTGGACCGAAGTCCGGCTAACCGGGGCCTTGCCCCCTACATCGGACCGAAATCCAAAGCTGACTGGAACATCGGACCGAAGTCTGAAGCTGACTGGGACCTTCGTCCCCTACATCGAACCAAGTCCGAAGCTGAATAGGACATCGGACCGAAGTCCGAAGCTGATTCAGACATCGGACCGAAGTCCAAATCTGGCTGGGACCTATGTCCCCTACATCGGACCGGAGTCCGAAGCTGACTGGACCTCTGGCCCTACATCGGACCGAAGTCCGAAGCTGACTGAACATAGCATAAACATATCAACTGGCATAAACACATAAATCCTGTCTGAACCACGAAGGCATCAAACATACTAACTACTACATCGGATCGAGGTCCGAAGCTGACTGCTAGCTAAACGGGCCGGCATTGTGGCCTTAGACCCGTTAATACTGGAAGGAAACTCACCTCGTGAACAGGCTGCTGTGTGAATGGCTCTGGAAGCTAACTGCTGCTGCTCCGGTATCTCCCCGGCTACAAGTCCATAAACACACTCAATCAAATACTAAACACCGCACTGGGGTAAAATGACTCTTTTACCCTTGGTCAAAGTCAACTTTCCCGGTCAAAGTCAACCCACAGTTGACCTGACTCGCCGAGTTGGGCCGCCAACTCACCGAGTCTCTAATCTCATTTCACAACCCCACTCGTGGCTACTCGTCGAGTATGGCATCGACTCGACGAGTACTCTCTCGATCCAAGAACTCAGACAATCTGCATCCGACTCGCCGAGTCATATGAACAACTCGACGAGCTGTTCTTGAGCTTAAGAAGATTGCCTTGGACTCGCCGAGTTGTATGAACAACTCGTCGAGTCCCTCCATTACTGAGTCTGCTCTCCAACTCACCGAGTCCACTCTACTACTCACAGGCTTCCACTCGTCATCACTCAAAAAGGGGAAAAACGGGACTCGCGACTTGGCTCGCCGAGTCGTTCTTCCGACTCGCTGAGTCACATCCATGCAACTACTCTAAACTCGATTCTGCTTGAATCCATTGCATACAAATGATAGATCTGAGTCCAACAAGCTGATCCACCACGTAAAGTTTCCAACTTTACGTGTACATACACATAAAAAAGGAGATAAAGGCTAAAAAGGCACTTAGAAGAGTAGATCTAGGGTTCTTATGCAAGGCATCTCCAAAAAGGAAACAGATCCGGGCTCTACAACTCCTAAATGAACAGATCTAGGGATATCTCGTCCTATAAAGGCATCCATACAACTATAGGGCTTAGAAAATGCATCAAACTAGCCCTTGAAGAGTTCTAATGAAGATTTAAAGCATAAAACAGAAGGAATCCGAGAAATACCTCAATGAACTCTGATTTTGCCCTTGGATCTTTGCTCCACACCTCTTCTCCTTGCTCCTTTCTTCTTCTTCTTCTTCAAGCCTTCAAAATCCACACAAAAGCACTTAAAAACAACAAGGGATGGATTAGGGTTTTCTCACAGCTCTCTGAGGGTAAAGGAGGCGAGTTTGGGTCACAAAGCATTGCTTAAATAGTGAGCAACCCGGGGATTTAGGGTTTCTTCCAGACAGGCAGACTCGCCGAGTCCCGAATATGGACCCGCCGAGTTGCCAACTAACACGTGCACGAAAACTCGACCCTACTCGACGAGTCAGGCCATAGACTCGCCGAGTCCCTCAATAAAACTTCTAAATAAATGCCACGGGGACAACATACCAGAGACGGGGCGTTACAATTCTCCCCCACTTGTCTCAGACTTCGTCCTCGAAGTCTGCTGCGGATGAATCTGCAAATAACTCCGGGTAATGCTCTTTCATTTCTTCCTCAGCCTCCCACGTTCACTCAGACCCCTTCCGGTGCTGCCACTGCACCTTCACTAACTGGATTGCCTTGTTCCTCAAGGTCTTTGTCTTCCGGTCCAGAATCGCAACCGGTCTCTCAATATAGTTCAGGCTGCTATCAACCTGAATATCCTCTAGGGGAACAACTGCTGACTCATCCACCAAACACTTCCTCAACTGAGACACATGGAAAGTGTTGTGGATCTGGCTAAGCTCTACAGGAAGATCCAACCGATAAGCAACCCGACCCACTCGGGCCAAAACCATGAAGGGACCAATGAACCTGGGGCCCAGCTTACCCCTCTTCCGAAACCTGATGACACCCTTCCAAGGTGAGACCTTCAGGAGGACCATATCGCCCACCCAGAACTCCAAGTCTGAACGCCTCCTGTCGGCGTAGCTCTTCTGCCGACTCTACGCAGTCTGCAGTCTACTACGGACCTGCTGAATCAACTCGGTCGTCTTGAGCACCACCTCTGTGCTCCCAACGACTCGCTGACCGACCTCGCCCCAACAAATCGGGGTCCTACACTTCCTCCCATAAAGCATCTCAAAGGGAGGTCGATCAATGCTCGCATGATAACTGTTGTTATACGAAATTCCGCTAACGGAAGATACGTATCCCAACTGCCACCGAAGTCTAGAACACATGCCCTGAGCATGTCCTCGAGGGTCTGAATCGTCCTCTCGCTCTGCCCGTCTGTCTGAGGGTGGAAAGCGGTGCTGAAATGAAGACGAGTACCCATCTCGTCGTGAAACCGCTTCCAGAATCTGGATGTAAAACGGACATCTCGGTCTGACACTACCGATACCGGCACTCCATGACGTGCCACGATCTCACGGACATAGATATCGGCTAACTTTTCTGCTGATATACTCTCCTGGATCGGTATAAAATGAGCACTCTTCGTCAACCGATCCACTACTACCCATATCGAATCCACTCCTCGTGCGGTCCTGCGAAGCTTGGTGATAAAATCCATGGCGATGTCCTCCCATTTCCACACGGGAATGTCTAACGGCTGCATCTTGTCGTGAGGCCTCTGGTGCTCCGCCTTGACCTTCCTGCAGGTCAGGCATCTCTCAACATACCAAGCGACATCCCGCTTAATGCAGGGCCACCAATAATCGGGTCGAAGATCTCTATACATCTTTGTCGCCCGTGGATGGATAGAAAATCGAGACTTATGAGCCTCGTCCATCAACACCTGCCGTACTCCTCCCTAGTACGGTACCCACACTCTCCCATGAAGTGTCAGCAATCCCCGACTGTCATAATCAAACGAAGCTACTCGGCCCACTATCCTTTCACACTTTTGCCTCTCCTCCTTGAGGCCCTCGACCTGAGCCTCCCTGATCCGTTCCAACAACGGAGTAATCACTGTCATCCTCAAACACAAATCTCTGATAGGTGCTGCCGACACTTTGCGGCTTAGGGCGTCGGCCACCACGTTGGCCTTCCCTAGATGGTAAAGGATCTCACAATCATAATCCTTCAGCACATCCAACCACCTCCTCTGCCTCATGTTCAGACTCGGCTGATCCATAAGGTACCTCAAACTCTTGTGATCCGTGTAGATATTACAACGGACCCCATAAAGATAACGCCTCCAAATCTTGAGGGCAAACACAACCGCCTTCAACTCTAAATCATGGGTAGGATAGTTAGCCTCGTGAGGCTTCAACTGTCTCGAGGCGTAAGCTATCACATGGCCTCGCTGCATCAACACTGCTCACATACCTGTGATTGAGGCATCATAGTAGACTACGAAGTCCTCTACTCCCTCTGGCAAGGTAAGGATCGGAGCCTCGCACAATCTCTGTCTGAGGGTCTCGAACGCTGCCTGCTGCTCAGGCCCCCAACGAAATACCACCGACTTCTTGGTCAGTCGGGTGGGCGGCACTGCTATCTTGGAGAAATCCTGAATGAATCTCCGGTAATACCCTGTCAACCCTAGGAAGCTCCGAATCTCAGATGGAGACTTCGGGACCTCCCACTGCATCACGGCCTCTATCTTGGCCGGATCCACCAAAATACCCTTCTGGTTGACGAGGTGACCAAGGAACTGCACCTCGCGCAACCAGAACTCGCACTTGGAGAACTTTGCGAAAAGTCTCTCCCTCCTCAAAACTTCCAGCACCTCCCTCAGGTGCTCCTCGTGCTGCTCCTGCGTATTGGAATATACCAAGATATCATCTATGAATACTATCACTGACCGATCCAGCATCGGCCTGCACACGCGATTCATGAGATCCATGAACGCGGCTGGGGCATTGGTGAGCCCAAATGGCATCACCACAAACTCATAATGACCATACCTGGTCCTGAAAGCAGTCTTCTGCATATCCTCATCCCTAACCCGCATCTGATGATACCTGGAGCGTAGATCGATCTTGGAGAACCAAGACGCTCCCTGAAGCTGGTCAAACAAATCATCTATCCTCGGAAGTGGGTAACGGTTCTTCACCATCACCTTATTCAACTCCCGGTAATCTATACACATACGATGCGACCCATCCTTCTTCCTCACAAACAGGATCGGCGCTCCCCAAGGCGAACTGCTCGGCCGAATGAAACCCTTGTCTAGCAGCTCCTGCAGCTACGTAGACAACTCCTACATCTCAGGAGGAGCTAGGCGATATGGTGCCTTGTCTATCGGAGCCGCACCAGGAATCAGGTCGATCCTAAACTCAACCTGCCTCTCAGGAGGTATCCCCGGTAAATCCTCGGGAAATACATCCGGGAAGTCTCGCACTATCGGAACATCGCCCACTGTCATCTTGCCCTTCTCCCGGGCATCCAAGACATAAGCTACATAGCCAGCGCAACCCTGCTGAAAATAGCGCCTCGCCCTTGCGGCGGAACAAAAGGTCAGTCCGTGCTGTGGCCTCTCGCCCTGAATCACTAACTCTCCCCCACTGGGAGTGCAAACCCTCACTAGCTGAAGCTCACAATCAATCACCGCCCCATTGGGGCTTAGCCAATCCATGCCCACAATAACCTTATTCCCTCACAGGGGAATAGGAACCAGGTCCACCGAAAACTGCTCATCAAACAACTGAAGAGAACACCCTCTATGCACTCTGGCGACCCTCACGGTCCTGTCATCTGCTATCTCAACCTCTAATGGACAATCCAGCTCCCCTGGAGCTCTGCTAAATCTCTTGCTAAGCGCAAGCGATACGAATGATCGGGTAGCCCCCGAATCGAATAATACCATAGCAGAAATGCCGTTCACAGAGAACGACCCTATATAAAACATACAATCATAAGCAATAATCAATCAATAATAATAAAGAGATGAAGGGAAGATACATACCCGTCACCACATCAGGAGTCGCTCGCGCCTCCTCTGCTGTCATCTGAAATGCTCTACTCTTCGCCACTGGCGCCTCAGCTCGGCCCTGCCAGCCATCTGTAATCCTCAAGGTAGCAAGGGCAGGTGCAGCCACCTTCCCTACTGCAGCTAAACTCGGACACTAGGACTTTTTATGTCCCCTCTGATTGCACTGAAAGCAAATCAGATCTGATGTTGCAACGGCAGTAGCAGGGGCCGTACAATCCCAGCTCAAATGCCCAGTCCGACCGCACTTGAAGTAGCCGGAACTCCCTGCCTTGCACACCCCATCGTGCATCTTCCCACACCTGCCACATCGACTGTGGCTCGGCTGAGACCTGGACCTATGATCTGAAACCTTGGGCTTTTTGCCCGAACTTCCTGAACCCGAAACCGCCTCCGGTTTCCTCTTCTTCTCCATCTCAAGATCAATCTCCCTCTCTCGAGCCCTAGTAATCATGTCGTCCAACGTTTTACAGCTGGACCGGCTCACAAACTGGCGGATATCGCTCCGCAACATCTCATGATATCGGGCCTTCTTCATCTCCTCATCGGCTGCATACTGAGGAACAAGAAGAGCCCTCTCCCTGAACTTGGCGGTGATCTCCGCCACAGTCTCTGTAGTCTGGGTGAGGTCCTGAAACTCTCTAGCTATCTGCTGCACCTCAATAACTGGTGCAAACTCCGCCCTGAACCTGGTAGAGAAATCAGCCCAGGTCATGGCATCCAATGTTGTATCATCTCCAATGGTATGTCCGACCTCCTCCCACCAATCTCGTGCCCTGTCCTTCAGAAGACAGGACGCCAATCTGACCTTGTCCCCCTCGGGACACCTGCTAGTGCGGAACGCGTTGGCCACATCCGCCAAACATCTAGTACTTGCTATGGGGTCCCGCGCTCCGTGATAGTCTAGAGCTCCACATGCCCTGAACTCCCTGAATGTAAGTGTGCGCGACCCCATCATGGCCGCCACCTCGGCACGGAAGGTGCCCAATCTCTCATCCATCAGCTCTAGGATACCCTCCTTGATCGAACCGAAGATCACAGGAGTCTGCTCTAAAATGATACGAGTAATCTCTGAAAAAAGAAACTCTCGGGTCTGCTCATCCATGTGCTCGTTCCCCGAGCCTGATCCTGATCCCTCCCCGGCACCTCCACTGTCGGCTGCTGTCCTCGGACGCAAAACCACCATTCTAAAACACATCATAGCAATATCAGAAAACTGAAATATCTCAAGGTATCATTGATACTACTACTAGCTTCCTGGTCTTGTCTCGGCCTTCCTTGATTCGAGTACGGATCCTCTGCTTTCAGTAGTACATGCCCATACTACCTTCCACATCTATCCGTACTTTCCTCAAGAACCGCCTTGACTCCACCAAGTCACTTCTACTACTACTGATCTCTGCTACTCTCATCCTAGGCTTGCCCTAGGGAAATCGCTGACTCCACTCACACCAGTCCTCAGCTGCCGAAGGCCTCCTTGTAATGCTGATTAGCCACCACCTGAATACCATCACATGCAATGAGGCTCAGATAATCCTTCGAGTAAAAGACTCGTCCCTACAACGGTTGGACTCAGACAAAAGTTGCGCAATAGGGCCAAATCCAGCACTCTGAGATTATTCAACCCTGATCACATGTGATGTGACGTATTCACCTAATGGCTAACTTCCACCACTCAGAGTCCCACAAAGCACAAAGCAAGCAGCATTCGGATAAGGGAAACATACTCAGGCAAAACTATTCTCATAACGAGAAGCTACTCTAGCATACAATACTAAGCTCACGCTACTAGGCATAACCTAAACAGACTATCCTACTGCTGTCTACTCAATACTAGCATGCAATTCTCATAAAGTTGTAACACATATAGCAGGCACATAAGGCATCCTCCTAGATCCTTAGTCCTATACTAGCATGCTGTTCTACTGAAACTGGAACAATTAATCATAATAATAAAACTTGTATTGGTAATTTGGGAGTACTTACTTGAGCTCGGCTGATCGCATGCACCACACCCTTATCTTGTTTAAAAATTCTTTTCTTTCTAAGTGCTTTTCAAAATTTCATTCAAAAACATTTTTCTTTTTGAAAATCTTTTTATCTTTCCCTTAGTTTGAGTTCAGATGCACCCGGAGGTGTATCCGAATCCCTCAAACCAGGGCTCTGATACCAACTTGAAACGACCCAAAAATACGACCCGAAAATTTCATTTTTAATATAACCAAAATCATAAAACAGAGTATATCATAACAAAACCATGCGTTGCAAATCTCAAAACCATACTAAAATACAAGTGAGAAAACGGTGTCGCGACTGTATCAAAACATATCTAAGATAGCTAATCAACTCCCAGGATAAAAACTGTAGCTGTGGTGTGTGCGATGCCATCATCCTGAGCTCTTCCCTTTGCTTGTGGAAGTACCTGAAACCAAAACTGAAACTGTAAGCACGAAGCTTAGTGAGCTCCCCCAAACTACCACATACCACACAATAACATATAAAGCACATACTGGGCCTTGCCCACTGCATTGGACCGAAGTCCGGCTAACCGGGGCCTTGCCCCCTACATCGGACCGAAGTCCGAAGCTGACTGGAAAATCGGACCGAAGTCTGAAGCTGACTGGGACCTTCGTCCCCTACATCGAACGGAGTCCGAAGCTGACTAGGACATCGGACCGAAGTCCGAAGCTGACTGAGACATCGGACCGAAGTCCGAAGCTGGCTGGGACCTACGTCCCCTACATCGGACCGGAGTCCGAAGCTGACTAGACCTCTGTCCCCTACATCGGACCGAAGTCCGAAGCTGACTGAACATAGCATAAACATATCAACTGGCATAAACACATAAATCCTGTCTGAACCACGAAGGCATCAAACATACTAACTACTACATCGGATCGAGGTCCGAAGCTGACTGCTAGCTAAACGGGCCGGCATTGTGGCCTTAGACCCGTTAATACTGGAAGGAAACTCACCTCGTGAACAGGCTGCTGTGTGAATGGCTCTGGAAGCTAACTGCTGCTGCTCCGGTATCTCCCCGGCTACAAGTCCATAAACACACTCAATCAAATACTAAACACCGCACTGGGGTAAAATGACTCTTTTACCCTTGGTCAAAGTCAACTTTCCCGGTCAAAGTCAACCCACAGTTGACCTGACTCGCCGAGTTGGGCCGCCAACTCACCGAGTCTCTAATCTCATTTCACAACCCCACTCGTGGCTACTCGTCGAGTATGGCATCGACTCGACGAGTACTCTCTCGATCCAAGAACTCAGACAATCTGCATCCGACTCGCCGAGTCATATGAACAACTCGACGAGCTGTTCTTGAGCTTAAGAAGATTGCCTTGGACTCGCCGAGTTGTATGAACAACTCGCCGAGTCCCTCCATTACTGAGTCTGCTCTCCAACTCACCGAGTCCACTCTACTACTCACAGGCTTCCACTCGTCATCACTCAAAAAGGGGAAAAACGGGACTCGCGACTTGGCTCGCCGAGTCGTTCTTCCGACTCGCTGAGTCACATCCATGCAACTACTCTAAACTCGATTCTGCTTGAATCCATTGCATACAAATGATAGATCTGAGTCCAACAAGCTGATCCACCACGTAAAGTTTCCAACTTTACGTGTACATACACATAAAAAAGGAGATAAAGGCTAAAAAGGCACTTAGAAGAGTAGATCTAGGGTTCTTATGCAAGGCATCTCCAAAAAGGAAACAGATCCGGGCTCTACAACTCCTAAATGAACAGATCTAGGGATATCTCGTCCTATAAAGGCATCCATACAACTATAGGGCTTAGAAAATGCATCAAACTAGCCCTAGAAGAGTTCTAATGAAGATTTAAAGCATAAAACAGAAGGAATCCGAGAAATACCTCAATGAACTCTTATTTTGCCCTTGGATCTTTGCTCCACACCTCTTCTCCTTGCTCCTTTCTTCTTCTTCTTCTTCAAGCCTTCAAAATCCACACAAAAGCACTTAAAACCAACAAGGGATGGATTAGGGTTTTCTCACAGCTCTCTGAGGGTAAAGGAGGCGAGTTTGGGGCACAAAGCATTGCTTAAATAGTGAGCAACCCGGGGATTTAGGGTTTCTTCCAGACAGGCAGACTCGCCGAGTCGCCAACTAACACGTGCACGAAAACTCGACCCTACTCGACGAGTCAGGCCATAGACTCGCCGAGTCCCTCAATAAAACTTCTAAATAAATGCCACGGGGAGAACATACCAGAGACGGGGCGTTACAACTTTTCAAGTTGCGGTCACAGCCGCCATGACAGCCGTCATGGCTCAACTCAATGCTAACAACGCAAGTGAAAATGGAAATGGAGTTGACAGTTATAACTGCAGTGAAAACCAAGGGCACCAACGAGTGACCGTCAATAATTACACCCCAAAACACAAACCTAAGAACAAGAAACAAGAGTTCTAGATCAAGAAAGGGGACAGTTTGACTCAAGGACCTACCAAAAGGCAACAAGTCGTGGCAGCTTATACCCCCACCGACCCTACTACCTCAACACCGAGAAAACCATATGTTGGAAGCCTCCTAAAATGCAACAAGTGCGGCTTCCATCACTATGGAGTCTGTCGGGAGTTGCATTGCAATAGGTGCAACAAGAAGGGGAACATTGCCCGTTTCTGTAGGACTCCGACGCAACACACTACTCAGGCTGCTAATATCGGAACAAGTCAAGTATGCCATAAACGCGGTGAAACGGGGCATTTTAAGAGAGATTTTCCAACAGAAAGGAATGACGAAGAAGCGAGAGGAGTTTGAATAGAAGGATGTGAGGAAGCAACGAGGGACCCAATTAGGATTTTTGGTACGTTTCTACCTACCTAAATTCTATGCATGCATACCTTACTATAACGATACAGAGAGGACTTTTTGTGAGTCACTAATTTGCAAACACATTAAGACAAAAACCACAATCGCACAACGAAACAGTAAAAATGGCTAACGATAAGACTGAAACCACAACAAGACATACATAGAATGCACTATCGCTCTAAACAATCACTCTTTTGAAACCAACTTAACACATGTTACCATAAGAAGTTTCAACATTGTCATTTGACATGGATTGGCTTGGTCCTCACCATACCAATTTCACGTGTTACAAAAAGATCCTTCGCCATAACCGACCGACTAACAAAATCTTTTCATTCTATAATGAAAAACTCGACACAAAGCGTTGTATCGTCTCTTGCTTCAAAACTCAAAAGTACCCATGCGAGGGGTACCATGCCTTCCTAATCCACTTCGCGGCTTGAAGCGAAAAATATAGAGGATATTCTGAAAGAGCATAACCTTCCCGAAGTGTTCCCAACAGACCTCCCAAGAATACCACCTGTACATCAAGTCAAATTCAAGAATAGAGATTAAGGACCCAGGCGGCTAACTATCACTACTAGGTGTATACGCGGGGTGGTATATAATTAATATTCTATGGACTTAGGATGTGTGATTCCGCCCTACCTCCTGTTCCTTGTCTGGTTGTGGACTTGGGGTAGAGTCACCCATCCGACAATCTTTTCAATCTTAATTATATATGACTTGTATACACGAGGTGATGATAGATGAACCAAGTATGAGTCCTACCATGAACTTCAGGACAAAAGCTAACCAACACTACGAGGGGACATGCTAACATTCGAGTTAACTTAGACGAGTAAACCAAACCCATAACTCTTTCCCCAACCCTTGAAATCCCACTCAAAATGCAAATTTCGAGACGGAATTCCCTCGAACGGTGGGATAATGTCCCAACTGGAAAATTTTAGAACCAGCAAGGTCTAAACCCTAACCAAGTATAAGTGAAACCACATTGCAACCTTGTAGCATTGTATCATCTATAGCCTTAGGGGCATGCTTATAAGCTAATAACTAAGTATGGATTGGAACCTAAGTTGATTTAGGCTAGTATAAATCAACATAAATCAAAACATTTAAGTCAAAACTATAAAATATCTTATATACATTGGAGTTTTCAATTTAGGGAATCTAATCTCTAACCAAAACTGAAATCACATGCTTTTGGCAAAGCATGATCGAAAACCCTTTTTCCATTTGACCAAGAGCCGAAATCTCATGCTTTATGGAAGTCATGACCGAAATTTCCATGGGGAAATAACTTTGGACCAAAATCAAAGAGATTTCGGCCTTGTAGGACCGAAAACACAATGGAAAGGCCCATTAAGGTCGAAAACCCCTCCTATATATAAGTTTTTTGCCACAAACTCAAATTCATTTCTCACTTTCCAAACAGAAAACACCCTCATTTTTGCTCTCAAAACTCATCCAGAATCCTCTCAACTAACATACAAAATCATCACATCTTCAAGTGACTTTACCCAGATTCCTTCAAATCTTCAAATTTCCATCAAGAACATTCATAACCACCTTCAAATCTTCAAGTTTTCACCAAGAACACCAAGAACACTCCAAACAATTTTAAGAATCGTTTTGGTAAGTATTTCTTACATAATTTAGTGTTGTCTAACACTTTAAATTATTATTACGCTAATTGAAATATGATATTGTGTATAAATACTATTAGGATACGGCTACTTTCACATATTCTAACTCGAGGATCATTCGCAATCACTTCGTATTCAAACAAGCACACACACTCGAGGTGAGTTCATACCCCTGCATTTTCACTATTTTTCAATGTTTTTTTTTGGGGGGGGGGGGGGGGATACAAGTAAAACACAAGGAAATCTTGTGATAACATTTAAACAATTTCAAACTATTTCAAACCATTTCAAGCTATTTCAATTGATTTAAACTATTTCATACTACTTCAATTATTTCAACTTTTGTTTTCCACAATATATATATATATATATATATATATATATATATATATATATATATATATATATATATATATATATATATATATATGATTAATATTTAACAGGCTTAGGACTGGTGTTTCCGCCCTAACTCTTGTTCTTTGTTTGGTGTGGGCTTAGGGAAGAATCATTTGTCCGATTGCCTTTTCAGTCTAAATTATATATGCCTTATATATATATATATATATATATATATATATATATATATATATATATATATATATGAGTATAAAAATTATTTAAATAAAACTTTAAACCTTTTGTAACATGTTGAGCAAAAGGGTATATTTCTCAATTATTCCAATACAATTTATATAAAATGTTATATTACAAAGGTTCTCATTACATAAAGAACAAGCATATAAACTATAATAGGTATAGTTTTGGGAAACTCACATACTATTTACTAAGGCAGGTAACAGTACAAGAACAAACATATACATTATAATAGGTATAGTTTATGAAACACACATGCAGTTTATTCAGTACAAAGTTACATTTTCATTTACTAAAGGGTATTACATTTCATTTAATAAAAGGGTTTTCGTTTTATTACTCGTAAACTCATTGAAGCAATTTGTGAGACACCTTCAAGTACTTATTTAATTTCCCGCAAAAGTCCTGACTTATAATCAGAGTCTCTTGTAGGGAGAGCGAGATATTTGTGTATAAATCTATTCGGGACCGACAATCTCGCACCTTAATTGTTAGCTACAGTTAGGCCGGCAGGCCTATGGTGACAAATGTCATTAACATTCCAACTTCTAAAGAACGTCATGATCAGGACATCTTAGGTTACAGTATGGTTATAAGAACTCGTATGGAGAAAACGACACATTTACGAAGTAATATATTTTCATTTGAACATTAACTTTACATTTGGGTTACATGTCAAATATACTTTCAAATAGTTCTATATAATAATAAAACTACATTACACGATTTCACAGTACAACAAGGGATACATTTCTAGAAACATACGTTTAAAAGGGATTTCATACTAGTACAACTAAAGGATGCTATTTTCCTAGTACAATGCCACTTAAATTTTAGAAAGGACTATTATTGTTTATTCTATGATGACTTAGCGTATACTTTAGGGTTATATATAATTAAAATCCTACAGGAATTAGAATGCGTGTTTTCACCTTATTTCCTGTTCCATGTTTGGTTGTGGATTTAGGACAGAGTCATTCATTCGACTGACCGTTCGATCTTGATTATATATAACTTGTATACTCTAAGTGATCATAGAGGGAAACAATATGAGTCACACCATTTGCATGAACTAGAACTTCAAATTACAGATTATAAACATAAGAAACTTATACATTTTGGTCTTAAGGTATTAAGACTATGATACATTTACAACATAAAATATAGGACCTTTTGGATGAACACGCTTACGTTTTCAAGGAACAAAGAACATACTTTTATATACCAAATGCTAATGAACTCACCAACTTAAATGTTGAAACTTTTTCAAACTGCTTTTAATCTCAGGAAATTAGTGTTGGATTAGTGTCTAAGGCTATAACTATATTTAGTAAGTATTTAACCTGGTTGTGCATGGTCCTTTTGGGTTGCCTTCACCATAGCAACTTGACAAGGTGATTTATATAGAGAGAGGAGATATTATTATTAAGGTATTATAAGAATAATATGTTAAAGGAATAATAATATTATTTAATTGATATAAGTCATAAATTAACTAGGAATTAATTTGGTGACTTAAAGAGATTAATTGAATAAAGGGGCATAAACTGTCAAATGTGTGATAGTTGTGTTTAGGGCTATGAATCCTTATGGATATGGGAAGGGATGATTTTAAGGATATGGATATCTTAAAATCGTCCAAGGCCTTATCTAGAAGGATCTTTGGATTGCTTTGAAGCTAATTTATCCAATTAGGGTTTATGGTGAAACCGTAGGAGCTCATAGTATATATAGACCCTTAGGGTTGGAGAAATCGGCCACTAAATCTTTGTGGAAACCCTGGAGCCGATTTCTCACCTCTCTCCTTCTCTCAAATCATCTTCTTGCTAGTTGGTGTTTGTAATCCATTAGAGGAGTGACAATTGTGACTCTAAGCTCCAAGCAGAAGAAGTATCAAGCAAGTAATCGAAGGTATTGTTCTAGATCCTAATTCATATGATTAGAATCAATTGTTTACATTAGATCTAGTATTGTAAGTCTTGGACTCCATGCATGTTCAATTAGAGAAACCTAGATCCAAGCAATTAGGTTTTGCATGTGCACATAGGAAAGTTCTTGTGGCTCAAAACCATTAGTGGTATCAAAGCTTTGATTGATTTCTATTGAATTGATGCATTGGTTGATTGCTTGTTGCTTGAAAAATTCGATTTTGTGATTCTGCCTGATGAACTCGGCGAGTTCCACTGTGGACTCGGCGAGTCCATAGTGGGAACTCGGCGAGTTCGAGCGTCACAAAGAGGGAGTTTCGGGATTATATGAGTATATTCTTGACAAAACAAAAGATAATTACCAATTAGTTGAATAATAATTTCCTTATATTATAATAATTGATTATTTGAATTGAATTGGTGGATTGTCTTGCAAGTAATATTAAATAAGATCAAATTGAGATAATCTACTTAGTTGATTTATATTATTTGCTATTTGATCCTTATGTTTTGAAAAGTTTAAAACTTGTCCTCAAGTTTTGAAATTTAAGTTTTGTAATTAAAAGTCTAATTTGAATAATTTAAATTTCAAACCCTAGAATTTTACAAGTATAAAATTCAACACTATACTAATATATTATTACAAGCTTAATATATATATATATATATATATATATATATATATATATATATATATATATGATTAAAGATGCTAGTCCTACCGTTAGTAGGCCTCATTCACGAAGTCAGTCTATAAGGTGGGTATAAGGTTGCTGCCTATAAAATGGCGCTTAATGGGTGTACACTCACACCCACCGCTTACTTGACTGGTGGAGGGTCGTTAGCCGAACGGGTAGGATAGGGCAAACATCTTCTCATTAATAAGTATAATGAATCTAATTAAAGTAACTAAACTATTTTTATAAAATTCTCAATCTTAGTTACTTTAGGAAAAGTGAATTGATGCAATCCCATGAAATTACACTTTGCACCCTTGTTTAGATGTTAGTGGAGCGTGTGTGGTTAACCGGCACACTAATTGGTTCTAAGCAAAGGTGGCAAAGGGTGATTCATTGTTTGTCATAGTTCGGTGGAATGTGTGTGGTTTACCGTCACATCAAATAGGTGATTGTAACAATGAAGGCACCATGTAGATTTGCATGGTTATTCACACCCGCTTTGTGATCCTCGGTATCCCAGTCACAAACTAGACGGGCATATCGAGATTTAAACATGCTATTGAAAAGTTCAATGAATCTCAAAGAATCTAGGAATTCTCAATACATTTAAAACTTAAGCTTATGTTTTTTGTGGTGAAGAATTAGTGAATCGTCATTCACTTACCTCCAAATTATTTGCATGTTGGATCACGGTATCCCTTTTCTAATGTGTAAATAATGTTGTTGGGTCCTAGCCCTAAATTTCCATTTTGGGTGTTAATTAGGGACTTAACTCTAATCAACTTTATTCCTTTCTATTTGTAGATGTCTAACGCAAACAACATTGCTGCTAGCTCATTCACGCTAATGAGCCTTTGTCAAAAAGTGACTTTCGATGGATCGAACTTTAGCGAATGGATAGGATACATTTGGAAGATTGCTCGTTACGAGGACAAGGAGTATGTTCTCGATGAGAAGCTCGAAAAGATCAATCCAGAAACTACTACTCCCGAAGAAATGGTTGTGTTTGAGACACATGAGCGTGATGCAACGAAAGTCCATTGCATCATGATAGCCACAATGAACTCCGAATTCCAAAAGTCCTATGACGACATGTATCCTTATGAGATGCATCTAGAATTTATGGAGAGATATCACCAAATCACGTGGCAAGAGCGCTATGAGATCATAACGAACATGATCACTACTAAAATAGGAAGTGGAGAATCTCTAACCGTGCACTTGCAAAAGATGATAAGGTATGTCGATCGTCTTCTCAAGTTGAATGTCAACTTTGGGGAAGATTTGGCTATCGACATTGTTCTTCACTCCTTGCCATCATGCTACAATCAATTTAGGATGACCTACCACATGAACAAGGAAGAGGTCACCCTAAGCAAACTCCAAGGTCTCCTAAGGACTGCTGAGAGCAACCTAAAGGACAAGTCTGTTGCACCAACTCCCAATTCGTCTGCTGCTCCTGTTTTGGCTATTGGTCAGGGAAGGGGCAAGAAGAGGAAGGCTTCTTCGAAGAACCACCGCAAGGGAAAGTCCCAAGATGGTTCCTCTTCTAGTGGGACGAAGGTTGATCCCGCTAAGCCAAACCCTAACCCAAAAGAGGCAGAGTGCCATCATTGCCTCAAAATAGGGCATTAGAAGAGAAGCTGCCCAGAATATCTGCAAGCCATCAAGGATGGAAAGATCAAGCCATCTTTTGCAGGTATATACACAATTAAATCTAATGATTCATCCCATGCTATTTCTTGGGTTCTTGATACAGGGCGTGGTTACCACATTTGTTCTGATTTGCAGGGACTAGGAAGAAATAGGGATGTGGAGCTTGGAAGAATAAATCTAATCATGGGGAACAGAAGAACGTCGCCTGCTACCAAGATTAGAGTGTATTCTTTAGTGCTTAGTAATGGATTGAATTTAGATTTAAATAATTGTTGCTACTCGCCAGATATGGCAAGAAACATCATTTTTTCATGGTTTATTTAAACAAGGATTTAGATATTCGTTTAATAATGAGAATGGTTCGATTTATGCTTATCTAAATGGTGTTTTATATTTTGAATAAATGCCTTGTAATGGAATTTATGAAACTGTTATGGTTGTAGATAACCTAGGAAATGATGTGTTGTGTATGGATTCTTCCAATAGTATGGATAGAGCATCCTTGTGGCATTGTCATCTTGGACATGTCAACAGGAAGCGCATAGCCCAACTCCAAAAGGATGGAGTGTTGGAGTCATTTGACCTTAGGGAAGATGACACGTGCGAATCTTGTTTACTTGGAAAGATGACCAAGTCACCCTTCAATGGCACTTGTGAGAGGGGTGAGGGTTTATTGGATCTCATACACATCGACATGTGTGGGCCCTTTATATCCACCAAAAAGGATGGGAACCGCTTCTACATGACTTTCATCGACGATTATAGTAGATATGGGTATATCTACTTAATCAAGCACAAGTCAGAAACGTTTGAAAAATTCAAAGAATTCAAACATGAAGTGGAGAATCAATTGGGCAGGAAAATCAAGATGCTTCGATCCAATCGTGGAGGAGTGTACCTAAGTCTTGAATTCCATGACTATCTCAAGGAATGAGGAATAGTTTCGCAATTGACGCCACCTAGGACACCGCAGTTGAATGGTGTGGAAGAAAGGCGTAATCGAACCCTGTTAGACATGGTTCGTTCAATGATGAGTCTTGCTTCACTACCTATCTCATTCTGGGGGTATGCCTTAGATACTGCCGCCTATATCCTTAACCGAGTCCCTACAAAGAAGGTTGCCAAAACACCTCACGAGATATGGACAGGGAAAGCTCCCTCATTGTCACATATCAAGGTTTGGGGCTGTGAAGTTTTTGTAAGATGAGAGACTCACGACAAGCTCGAACCTCGTAGTGAGAGATGTATTTTCATCGGCTACCCGCAGAAATCCTTTGGATATCTCTTCTATAGACCGAGTAACAATGTTGTCTTCGTTGCGAGGAGAGGGGTTTTCCGAGAGCGAGAACTCATAAGCCAAGGAGACAGTGGGAGGCAAATCGATCTTGAAGAGATTCGAGAGTCGAGCGATGAAGGAACCTCTAACGCTGGCGCTCAACCCGAAGAGGAAAATCTGGATGAACCGATTGACGAGTCCTTACCTCTTAGATGTTCCGAAAGAGTTAGAGTTCAACCCTAGTTTTATGGTTTTCATATTACTACCGAAGGGGATACGTATATTAGTGACGGTACACTAATAAATCTAGATGAACCTAATAGCTATAAGGAAGCCATGGCAGGCCCAAAGTCTGTAAAATGGAAAGAGGCGATGGACAGTGAGATTCAGTCCATGTATGACAACCAAGTTTGGAATTTGGTTGACAATGTGCCCGGACGTAAGACGGTTGGGTGCAAATGGATCTTCAAGAAGAAGACTGACGTGGATGGGAATGTGCACACGTATAAGGCACAACTAGTGGCGAAGGGCTTTACTCAAACTCCCAGAGTTGACTATGATGAGATCTTCTCACCAGTTGCTAAGATAAAATCTATTAGGGTGATGCTAGCCATTACCGCGTTTCATGATTATGAGATATGGCATATGGATGTCAAGACTGCTTTCCTTAATGGGAAGTTGGCTGAGGATGTTTAAATGGCTCAGCTAGAGGGTTTCGTCGATCCGAAGCATCCCAATAGAGTGTGCAAGCTTGAGAAGTCCATTTATGGACTTAAGCAAGCGTCTCGCAGATGGAATCTTTTCTTCAATGAGAAAGTCAAAGAGTTTGGATTTGTACGAAGTGAAGATGAATCATGTGTATATGTCAAGGCCAGTGGGAGTATAGTTAGCTTCCTCGTTTTGTATGTTGATGACATACTGCTCATAGGAAACGACATCCCGACTTTGCAGGAGGTTAAATCCTGGCTCGGGAAGTGCTTCACTATGAAGGACCTCGGAGAGGCTTCTTATATTTTGGGAATAAGGATAGTGAGAGAACGAAGTAAGAGATTAATAGGACTTAGGGGCTGTTTGGCAGGATCTGAATTTTTAAGATCTGAATTTTTAAGAGGTCTGAATTTCTAAGAGGGTCTGAAATTTTAAGAGCTGAATGTTTAACATGCTGTTTGGTTGGGACCTCTGAATTGTTCTGCTGAATTATTAAAATGACCATTTTACCCTTCTGTTTTATTTTTTATTAAATTCAACTGTTTATTTAGAAAATAACCTAATAAAAATTCTTAATTATGTATTAAAAAATATATAAACACCATATAAAATCCAAATTTAGCATAAATCAAAATTAAACACAAATCCAAATCAAACATAAATATTTTTAAATCCAAAATATCATACTAAAATCCAAATAAAATCCTACAAATTTAATTTCACCCCAATTGATTCGCAATCTGGTCACGTAAATTATCCATGTATTCATTTCCTTGTGAACCCCATTCCATATCGTGTACGTTTTCGCCATCATTTTGTCCCCCTTGTAGTTGAGCATTGTTCTCCTCGAACGCCATAAATAACTCATCATGAATATCGCATTTCCTTATGAAATTGTGGACTGCAAAACAAGCAACGACTATATTTCTTTGCACTGAAAAAGGAAAAGGAGCCATTCGCTTTAGAATTGGGAATCTCGCCTTCAAAACACCGTAAGCACGTTCAATAACATTTCTGAGTTGCGCATGTGCATGATTGAATTTTTCTTCCTTAGTTAACGGACGTCGCCGTCGATAGTCGGCTAACCAATACCTCGTGTTGCGATAAGGAGTCATAAATCCACGAGTGTTGGTGTATGCAGCATCGCAAAGGTAATATTTATCTGTACACATGAGTAAAGGAAGTATTATATATAGAAATTTAATATCGTATTTTAGAATAATCTTAAAAAGAATTAAAAACTTGGAGGAGGGAACGGAAAGCCTGAAGTCGGGTTACATGCAACTTCTTTCAAAACTCGCGAATCATGTGTTATACCCTCCCAACCGGCCCATACGAATGTGAACATCATATCAAAATCACAAATTCCTAAAACATTTTGAAAGCATTCACCTTTTCCTCTTCCCCTATAGCGAGTTTGTTGATCAGCAGGCACAACTGCATGTATAAGAGTTCCATCTAGCGCACCTATTGCTCCAGGAAAGATTTCTTTTAGCTTACGATGCCTCTCTGAGGAATTCACAGTTGCATTAGAATTCGTTGGCACTATAACTTCTTTTGCAAAAATCATCATTGCATTTAGCACCTCATGAAAGCATCTATGAACTGTTTCTGTGGAGTGTTGAAACCTTCGTTTGATAATCCTGAACCGTTTATTATGTGCTATAGTAGTTAAGAACATAGCCATCTTTTCTTCAACGCTTATATGCCTACTACTTTGCAACCAATTGTTTCTTCTAAAATGATTGCATAAAAGTACATATGCTTCACGTGAAAGACGCATCAGGTCTTTGCATTGTGTAGAAGTTCCATGTAACAATTCTTGCGTATGTTGATGACCACTCATTTCCGAATCATTATCAATTGCCCTTCCAATTCTGTTGGATGCTAGATTCAACCAATAGCAACATAGTAACAGGAAAAATGCAATTTCTTCATCCGAATCCATAAACAATCTGTTATTTTGAAAATGCATAACAATTATATTAACAACATATAACATAAAAATTCATCCAAAACATCAAGTCATTCATATCATATAAAAATCTCGCAATGCAAAACATCAAGTAATCCAAAACATCAAATCATTCATGTCAAGTAATCCAAAAAAAACCATCTAGTTCAAACCAAACATCAAGTAAAAAAAAACCCATCTAGTTCAAACCAAACATCAAGTTATCCAAAAAAACCATCAAAACATTCAAAAAATCTTCTTAGCGAAACATTCCATAATGTGCTCCAACAGTCTTGACCCAATTCTCACAAATAGCTGGATCAATGGTTAACCACACTTGCCTCTTATCCGCACCTTCACCAAAAAGAGCAACAGCAGTAGTGTATCTTGGATCAAATATTCCCCATCCTAACTTCTCCAATTTTTCCATACATGCATCTAAATTTGAAGAAGAATGCTTTTCAACAAATATTTTAGCAACTGTGGCAATATCTTCACCGATTTCAAGCAATCTTGAATTGGATGCATCTTTACCCTTATCTTTACTTTTATTTTGACCCTTTGCCGTATCTGTAGTCTTTTGTTTTTTTGATTGAGCGGATGACTCGTCACTGAGACCTACGGTTTCTTGTTGAGTGCAATCGATGTCATCAAAGTCATGCAAACTATAGTGGCTTGACTCTTGAGTAGGACGGGGAAGGGTAGAAGTTGGCCCCCAACTATTTATGCCTGTCGCAGTTGCGCCTTCAAACAACTGTGTGCAAAGGTCGGGGTAGGGTAGTGGCGTGCGTCTCAAAGAATCCACATGTTTGTTTGACTGTTTGGAAAAAATATTTTATTACTTAAATATGATAATATGTTTTTATAACTAAACAAATACCTTCGATTCTAGTTCCCATTCTTCTTTGGAAAGGTTGAAGGTATTGGTTGTTGAATTGTACACGTTGCCGGTTTTGTTTTTTAACTTCAAAAAACACCAAACTTTGACTTTAGATAGTCATAGCGGTTCTTCATTTGTTTTTGGTCCGCAATAAAGTTGTGTTCAATTTTTAATGTTTCAGCTACATTCCTCCAAGATAATGCTTTCAAACTACTCCCTTCCCGCCCATTCACCGTAACTTCACGTAAACAAGCTTCTAGAAACGTTTTTTCTACACCTTCAACCTTCCAGCTAATCCTATCCTTCTTTTCTCCCATTTCTTTGATCAATTCAACAAAAAAATGCATGTTTTAACAAGTTAAACATTGCAAAATTTTAAGCAACATAAAAGCACCTTGTCAACAACTATTTCAACAACACAAGTGTACAATTTCATGATATAAGCAAGAATATATATGATTTCACTGTAATATCAAACACAAATGTGGATATTTCATTATAACAGCAACATAACTAATGCATATTAAAAATCCAACATCAACATTCGATCATATGACATTAAAATTGAACATATTACATCAAAATTTCATTATATTCCTTAAACACAATCAAGCCTACCATCAAAATTGAACATATAACTTCAAATTTTCATCAACGTTCGATCATATGACATCAAAATTAAACATATAACTTCAAAATTTCATCAACATTGGATCATATGACATCAAAATTGAACATCAAAATCAAGCTTAACGTCAAAAATAGCTTTTGATTGAACAAAGCTATTTAAATCATTATTTCAAGAAAAGATATGAACAAGTGAACAGAGAGTTATCCTCAATCTTTGCACTTGGACTCATTGTAGCCATTTCTTTTCTTAACATGATATATATAATGCATCATTGAAACTGTTCATGATTTATATCATAAAGTTCTGTCGTGTTGAGCTTAAAGTTGTGGTGTAAAGAGTTTGAGTTGAAAAAGTATCAAACGAAATGGAATGGAATGTGATCGAATCGGTATAATTTTTTTTTGATCAACAACAATTCTCATTACGAACCAAAAAACTCCTCAAGAAACGGGAACAAACACAGAACACAAGTACATATTGGAAGAAGCAATATGAGGGGTATTCAATCAAATCGGTATAACAAACACCCTCAATCTATTATCTGTAAAGATCGACCCAAACAAGGAGATGGGGCGACGCAAGAGAAAGAAGATGAGGCGGAAGCATACCTATTGCAGTCGGAGGAGATGGAGATTGGTCGACGATTGAGGCCCCGTTTGTTTAATCTAGGGCAAGCAACGAAGATAAGATTGGTCGACGATCCTGTCGATGATGGCGCCGGAGATGTATCGACCCACAGACAAGCAACGAAGCGAAGTGAAGACAGAAGAGATGAGGAGGCGGTCGATTAATCTAGGGCAAATTAGGAAGCGTCCCTTTTTTTATTTTTCAGACTTGTTTTGATATCTGAAAAAATAAGAGGCATTTTTTAGTTTAAGAGGTAAAAATTAATACTCAAACAAACACTCTGAATCTGAAATTTTAAGACATTACCTCTTAATTTTGCAATTAAGAGGTAAACAAACGGGGCCTTAGTCAGAATACTTACTTAGATAAAGTACTAAAATGTTTTAGTATGGAATACTCGAAGAAGGGAGAACTACCGATACAAAGTAATGCCAAGTTGAGTAAGACTCAAACTCCGAATACTGAAGTCGAGATAGCTGAGATGAGCCGAGTACCTTACGCTTCCGCAGTTGGCTCGATCATGTACGCTATGACTTGTACTCACCCTGATGTGGCCTTTTCTTTGAGCATGGTCAGTAGATATCAAAGGAACCCGGGCAAAGCTCACTGGATTGCAGTCAAGAATATACTTAAGTACCTTCGGAGGACCAAAGAATGGTTCTTAGTCCTCGGAGGGAGTGATGACTTAAAGGTGCGAGGGTATAGTGACGCCAGCTTCCAGACCGACAGGGACAACTACCGTTCGCAGTCGGGTTGGGTCTTTACTCTTAATGGAGGAGCAGTGACTTGGAAAAGTTCCAAACAAGAAACCGTAGCTGATTCAACGTGCGAATCAGAGTACATTGCAGCGAGCGAAGCGTCAAAGGAGGCGATGTGGTTGAAGAACTTCATTGGTGATCTTGGAGTTGTGCCTGCCATAAAGGAGCCTATGGAAATTTTCTGTGATAATGAAGGAGCGGTTGCCTTGACCAAGGAACCGAGAGATCATGGTAGATCTCGACATATCGACAGAAAATATCACTTTATTAGACATCGAGTAGAAGGACACCTCGTAGTAAAGAGGGTATCGTCAGAGGATAACCCAGCAGATCCGCTTACGAAGGGACTGAGCAGGGTTAAGCATTTGCAGCACGCTAGGAGCATTGGGCTGAAAGACGATATTAGTTTAGATTAGATAGTTTTGGAAACATGTAATAGATAGATGTAATTGACATTTGATGATTAAATAAAGGAGTATTATTTATAAGTAAAGCTACTATCTTATGTTAATTGTTTAACTATTGTTTCATTTTTTCATGTTTTGACTTCCTGAATAATTGAGTTATTAAGAATAATCAAATTATTCGAATGGTCCACAATCGTTCATATGTTGGAAGTAGGTATGAATGAAGATTGTTGTGAATTGGTGTGTAGATTGTCTAAAAGGTATTAGACATAGCAAAAGTTTGTTGCAACGTTCATGAGTGCTTATGAATAAGTTTTAAGCATTGGAATAAACTCGTGCTTGCTGGAATCATTTTTTGGAATGAGACACAAGTGATCGCAAGACGATAATATCATATGGTCTGAAAACCAAGATCTATGGTTTATTGTTTATTAATTGGTTGTGCATTGATAATGCGAAATCGCATCAGTAAATTGATGTTATAAAACGCATTTTTGTGTATGACTGATCAGTAAATAGTAAATACATATAAGTCGAAGTTTATCTGTTACTTTTATCCTAAGAGGGTAAAAGCGATATCAGGGCCCCTCGATGATTTGATTTGACTTATGTGTCGGGCCCGGTCAGGACTGAATTGATGTGTTCAATTAAGTTCTATGTCAAATGAGTCTGAGATCGAGAAACCAATTGCTGGACAATAAGTTCCATAAGATTGTCCACATAATATCTAAACAGAGGACTGTACGATCCCTTATCTAAAGGACAGGATATTGATAAGATCAGAGTTTGACAGCATCTTTGAGAGCTACGATTGCTAATCAGATAGTGTTTGCATATATAGTTACTAGACATATCCAAGTGGGAGACTGTTGGATTAGTGTCTAAGGCCATAACTGTTGGAATAGTGTCTAAGGCTGTAACTATATCCGGTTGTGCATGGTCCTTTTGGGTTGCCTTCACCATAGCAACGTGATAGGATGATTTATTAAGAGAGAATAAATATTATTAATATATTATGGGAATAATATAATGAATAATATATTTGTTATTTGATTAATATAAGTCATAGAATTAATTAGAATTAATTTGGTGACTTAAAGAGATTAATTAAATAAAGGGGTATAAACTGTCAATTGTTTGATAGTTAAGCTTTAAACTGTAAATCCATTTGGATATACTATGGACGAATTCTAAGAGGATTAGGATAGCTAAAATCGTCCATTAGAGTTATCTAGGAATGGATTTGGATAGCCTTAAGAGAAGATTATCTGATAGGGACTTATCTGTAATCCTTAAGGAGTCTACAAGTATAAATAGACCCCATGGCATAGGGAATTCGACACTTCTGAAAAAGCAAGAGAACTCTGGTCGAATTCCTCCCCTCTCCTCTCTCCTAAATCATTCTCCTTGCTATTGGTGTTTGTAAGCCATTAGAGGAGTGACATTTGTGACTCTAGAAGCTCCAAGACCTCAAGATCAACAAGGAACTCAAAGGTATGATTCTAGATCTGTTTCAATGTCCTTGTTTAACCTAATTAGTAATTAGAAGTCTTGGATTCAAAGCATGTTTATTAGAAAGCCTAGATCCAAGCATTAGGGTTTTGCATGCGCACATAGGAAAGTTCTTATGGCTAAAACCCATCAGTGGTATCAGAGCCTAGCTTGGTTTTCTGTAAATTGTTGCTTGATTAACTGAAACAAACCTGCAAAATTCGAATTTTTGGTTTCTGAGTCATGGACTCGGCGAGTCTCAAAGTGGACTCGGCGAGTAGGCCTGACTCGGCGAGTCCATTTGTGCACTCGGCGAGTCCAGGCGTCAGGAATGGCCAGATTCGGGATTTCTTTGTGTTTATCTTATCTTAACTTACCATAAACTAATTAGATCAATATTAATTCGTTTTTCTGATAAATATGACTATTATCTTGATCTAGTTAAGGGTAATTATCAACTAATTAAATATTTAATTTCCTTATATGATAATTAATTAATTATTTTAATTATTTTGGTAATTATCTTAAAAAGAAATCTTGAATAAATCAAATATAGATAATTAGGATATTAATTGTTAATTGGAATTATTTGTTATTTGATCCTCCATGTTTTAAATGTTTAAAACCTACCCTCATGTTTTGAAATTTACTTTTGTGATTAAAAGCTTTAATTTAGACAACTTAAATTTCAAGCCCTAGATTTTAAAAGTTTTAAAATACAACCCTATACTAATATGATATTACTAGAATAATATATATATATATATATGTATAACTAAATGCTAGTCTTACCGTTAGTAGGCCTCATTCACGAAGCCGATCTATAAGGTGGGTATAAGGTTGCGGCCTATAAAATGGCGCTTAATGGGTGTACACTCACACCCACCGCTTGCTTGATTGGTGGAGGGTCGTTAGCCGAACGGGTAGGATAGGGCAACCTCATCCTCTCATTAAAAGTATAATAAGAAATATAAAGTAACTACACATATTTTAAAATTTCCCAATCCTAGTTACTTTAGGAAAAGTGAATTGATGCAATCCCATGAAATTACACTTTGCACCTTGCTAAGATGTTAGTGGAGCGTGTGTGGTTTACCGGCACACTAATTGGTTCTAAGCGAAGGTGGCAAAGGGTGATTCGTTGTTTATCATAGTTCGATGGAGCGTGTGTGGTTTACCGGCACATCGAATAGGTGATTGTTACAATGAAGGCGCCATGTGAATTTGCATGGTAATTCACACCCGCTTTGTGATCCTCGGCATCCCAGTCACAAACAAGAGGGGCATATCGAGATTTAAACATGCCATTGAATAGTTTCAATGAATCTCATCCGAACCTAGGAATTCTCAAAAAAAACACTTAGGACTAATAGTTTAAGTTTCGTGATGGAGAATTAGTGAATCGTCATTCACTTACCTTCAATTTATTTGCATGTTAGATTACGGCATCCCTTTTCTAGTATGTAAATGTTATTGTTGGATCCTAGCCCTAATTTTCTTATTGGGTGATAATTAGGGATTCTTATTCTAATCTATCTTTGTCCTTTTCTAATTGTAGATGTCTAACGCAAACAACGCTGCTGCTAGTTCTTTCACGTTGATGAGCCTTTGCCAAAAGGTCACCTTCGATGGAACGAACTTTAGCGAATGGATAAGATACATTCGCACCATTGCTCGCTATGAGGACAAAGAGTATGTCCTTGATGAGAAGCTCGAGAAAATCAATACCGAAATCGCTACTCCAGCCGAAATCACCGCCTTTGAAACTCATGAGCGAGATGCAACGAAGGTACATTGCATCATGATCGCCACCATGAACTCCGAATTCCAAAAGTCCTACGAGGACATGTACCCGTACGAGATGCACCAAGACCTATTGGAGAGGTACCACCAAAACGCGAGACAAGAGAGGTACGAGATTTTCACTAACATGATTTCCGCGAAGATGGGTCATGGAGAATCTCTTACCGTGCACTTGCAAAAGATGCAAAGGTATGTCGACCGCCTTCGCAAGTTAAATGTTGACTTCGGTGAGGATTTGGCAATCGACATGGTGCTTCACTCTTTACCTCCGATGTACAACCAATTTAGGATGACCTATCACATGAACAAAGAAGAGGTCACCCTAAGCAAGCTCCAAGGTCTCTTGAGGGTTGCTGAGAGCAACTTTAAAGACAAGTCTGTTGCACCTACTCCCAATCCGCCCGCTGCTCCTGTCTTGGCTATTGGACAAGGGAAGGGAAAGAAGAGGAAAGCTTCATCGAAGAACTATCGCAAGGTGAAAGCCCGAGATGGTGCCTCTTCTAGTGGGACCAAAGTTGATCCCGCCAAGCCCTGCTCTAACCCGAAGGAGGCAGAGTGTCACCACTGCCACAAGATAGGACATTGGAAGAGAAGCTGCCCGGATTACCTGCAAGCAATCAAAGAAGGAAAGATCAAGCCATCTTTCGCAGGTATATATACAATCAAATCTAACGATTCTAATCATGCTATTTCTTGGGTTCTTGATACCGGTTGTGGTTATCACATTTGTTCTAATGTGCAGGGACTAAGAAGAAGTAGGGATGTGGAGCAAGGAAGGATCAATCTAATCATGGGGAACAGAAGATCGTCGCCTGTAACCAAGATTGGAGTGTATTCCTTAGTGCTTAGGAATAGTTTAGTTTTAGATTTGAACAATTGTTGCTATTCGCCAGAAATGGCAAGAAACATCATTTCATTTCATGGTTTATTTAGACAAGGATTTAGATTTTCTTTTAATAATGAGAATGGTTCTATTTTGGCTTATCTAAATGGTGTCTTTTACTTTGAAGCTATACCATGTAATGGAATATATGAAACTGTTATGATTGTTGATGACTTTGGAAATGATGTTTTGAATATTGATTCTTCCACTAGTATGGATAAAGCTTCCTTGTGGCATTGTCGTCTTGGACATGTCAACAAGAAACGCATAGCCCAACTCCAAAAGGATGGAGTGTTGGAGTCATTCGACCTTAGGGAAGATGACACATGCGAGTCTTGTTTGCTTGGAAAGATGACTAAGTCGTCCTTCACAAGTACTTGTGAAAGGGGCGAGGGTCTATTGGACCTAATACATACCGATGTATGTGGACCGTTTAGATCAACCACGAAGGATGGGAACCGCTTCTATGTGACTTTTACCGATGACTATAGTAGATATGGGTATATCTACTTAATGAAGCAAAAGTCAGACACCTTTGAAAAGTTCAAAGAGTTCAAGAATGAAGTGGAGAATCAATTGGGCAGGAAAATCAAGATGCTTCGATCCGATCGAGGAGGAGAGTACCTAAGTCTTGAATTCCACGATTATCTCAAGGAGTGTGGAATAGTTTCGCAATTGACGCCTCCTAGGACACCGCAGTTAAATGGTGTGGCAGAAAGGCGTAATCGAACCTTATTGGATATGGTTCGCTCTATGATGAGTCGTGCTTCACTACCAATCTCTTTTTGGGGGTATGCCTTAGAGACTGCCGCCCATATCCTTAACCGAGTCCCTACTAAGAAGGTTGCCAAAACACCTCACGAGATGAGGACAGGGAAAGCTCCCTCGTTGGCACATATCAAGGTTTGGGGTTGCGAGGCTTTCGTAAGACGAGATACTCACGACAAGCTTGAACCTCGAAGTGAGCGATGTATTTTCATCGGCTACCCGCAGACATCCTTTGGATATCTCTTCTATAGACCGAAGGACAATGTTGTCTTCGTTGCGAGGAGAGGAGTTTTCCGAGAGCGAGAACTCATAAGCCAAGGAGACAGTGGGAGGCAAATCGAACTTGAAGAGATTCAAGAGTCGATGGATGAAGGAACCTCTACCGCTGGCACTCAACCCGAGGAGGAAACTCCGGTTGAACCAATTGACGAATCCTTACCTCTTAGACGTTCCGATAGAGTTAGAGTTCATCCCCAGTTTTATGGCTTTCATATTACTACCGAAGGGGACACGTATATTAGTGATGGTACACTAGTAAATCTTGATGAACCTAATAGCTACAAGGAAGCCATGGCAGGCCCGGAGTCTTTAAAGTGGAAAGAGGCAATGGATAGCGAGATCCAATCCATGTATGATAACCAAGTTTGGAATTTGGTTGATTACGTGCCCGGACGTAAGACCATTGGGTGCAAATGGATCTTCAAGAAGAAGACCGACGTGGATGGGAACGTACACACATATAAAGCGCGATTGGTCGCGAAGGGCTTTACTCAAACTCCCGGAGTTGACTATGATGAGACCTTCTCACCAGTTGCGAAGATTAAATCTATTAGAGTGATGTTAGCAATTGCCGCATTTCATGATTATGAGATTTGGCAAATGGATGTCAAGACCGCTTTCCTTAACGGAAAGTTGGCTGAGGATGTTTACATGGCTCAGCCAGAGGGGTTTGTGGATCCGAAGCATCCGGATAGAGTGTGTAAGCTTGAGAAGTCCATTTATGGACTTAAGCAAGCATCTCGCAGATGGAATCTTTGTTTCGATGAGAAAGTCAAAGAGTTTGGATTTGTACGAAGCGAAGACGAATCTTGTGTATATGTCAAAGCCAGTGGGAGTATAGTAAGCTTCCTCGTTCTATATGTCGATGACATATTACTCATAGGAAACGACATCCCGACTCTGCAGGAGGTAAAGTCCTGGCTCGGGAAGTGTTTCGCTATGAAGGACCTCGGAGAGGCTTCTTACATTTTGGGAATAAGGATAGTAAGAGAAAGAAGTAAGAGACTAATTGGACTTAGTCAGAATACTTACTTAGAGAAGGTACTAAAACGTTTTAGTATGGAAAACTCAAAGAAGGGAGAACTACCGATACAAAGTAATGCCAAATTGAGTAAGACTCAAAGTCCGAGTACCGAAGCTGAGATAGCAGAAATGAGCCGAGTACCATACGCTTCCGCAGTTGGCTCAATCATGTACGCTATGACTTGTACTCGACCTGATGTAGCCTTCGCTTTGAGCATGGTTAGCAGATATCAAGGGAATCCTGGCAAAGCGCATTGGATTGCGGTGAAGAATATCCTTAAGTACCTTCGGAGGACGAAGGAATGGTTCTTAGTCCTCGGAGGAAGTGATGACTTGAAGGTGCGAGGGTATAGTGACGCCAGTTTTCAAACCGACAGGGACAACTACCGTTCACAGTCGGGTTGGGTCTTTACCCTAAATGGAGGAGCAGTGACATGGAAAAGTTCCAAGCAGGAAACCGTAGCTGATTCAACGTGCGAATCAGAGTACATTGCAGCGAGCGAAGCGTCGAAGGAGGCAATATGGCTAAAGAACTTCATCGGTGATCTTGGAGTCGTACCTGCCATAAAGGAGCCAATGGAGATTTTCTGTGATAACGAAGGTGCGGTTGCCTTAACCAAGGAACCGAGGGATCATGCTAGATCAAGACATATCGACAGAAAGTATCACTTCATTAGACATCGTGTAGAAGAAGGACAACTCGTAGTTAAGAGGATATCATCAGAAGATAACCCAGCAGATCCGCTTACGAAGGGACTGAGTAGGGTTAAGCACTTGCAGCATGCTAGGAGTATTGGGCTGAAGGATGATATTAGCATAGATTAGATAGTATTAGAAACGTGTAATAGATAAATGTAATTGACATTTGATGATTAAATAAAGGAGTTTTATTTATGAGTAATGTTACTATCTTATGTTAATTGTTTAGCTATTGTTTCACTTTGCATGTTTTGACTTCCAGAATAATTGAAATTATTAGGAATAATAGAATTGTTCAAATGGTCCACAATCGTTCATATGTTGGAAGTAGATATGAAAGAAGATTGTCGTGAATTGGTGTGTAGAATGTCTAAATGGTGTTAGACATAGCAAAAGATTGCTGCAACGTTCATGAGTGCTTATGAACTAGTTTTGAGCATTGGAATAAACCCGCGCTTGCTGGAATCACCTTATGGAATAAGATAGAAAAGGTGATCGCAAGACGATAATATCATATAGTCTTAAAACTTAGATATATGGTTTATTATTTGTTAATTGATTGTACATTGATAATACGAAAACGCATCAGTAACTTGGTGTTATAAAACGTATTGTTGTGTATAGTTGGTAAATGAATAAGTAAATGCATATAAGTCGAAGTTTATCTGTAACTTTTATCTAATAAGGTAAAAGCGATATCTCGGCCGCTCGATGATTTGATTTGACTTATGTGCCGGGCCCGGTCAGAACTGAATTGATGTGTTCGATTAAGTTCTATGTCAAATAAATCAGAGATCGAGAAACCTAAATGCTTGACTAACCATTCCATAGGATTGTCAACATGATATCTAACAGAGGACTGTACGTTCCCTTATCTAAAGGACAAGATTGATTAGATCAGAGTTGACAGCGTCTTTGAGAGCTACGATTGCAAACCAAATTGTACTTGTATAGTTACTAGACTTATCCAAGTGGGAGACTGTTGGAATAGTGTCTAAGGCTGTAACTATATCCGGTTGTGCATGGTCCTTTTGGGTTGCCTTCACCATAGCAACGTGATAGGATGATTTATTAAGAGAGAATAAATATTATTAATATATTATGGGAATAATATAATGAATAATATATTTGTTATTTGATTAATATAAGTCATAGAATTAATTAGAATTAATTTGGTGACTTAAAGAGATTAATTAAATAAAGGGGTATAAACTGTCAATTGTTTGATAGTTAAGCTTTAAACTGTAAATCCATTTGGATATACTATGGACGAATTCTAAGAGGATTAGGATAGCTAAAATCGTCCATTAGAGTTATCTAGGAATGGATTTGGATAGCCTTAAGAGAAGATTATCTGATAGGGACTTATCTGTAATCCTTAAGGAGTCTACAAGTATAAATAGACCCCATGGCATAGGGAATTCGACACTTCTGAAAAAGCAAGAGAACTCTGGTCGAATTCCTCCCCTCTCCTCTCTCCTAAATCATTCTCCTTGCTATTGGTGTTTGTAAGCCATTAGAGGAGTGACATTTGTGACTCTAGAAGCTCCAAGACCTCAAGATCAACAAGGAACTCAAAGGTATGATTCTAGATCTGTTTCAATGTCCTTGTTTAACCTAATTAGTAATTAGAAGTCTTGGATTCACAGCATGTTTATTAGAAAGCCTAGATCCAAGCATTAGGGTTTTGCATGCGCACATAGGAAAGTTCTTATGGCTAAAACCCATCAATAACTATATTTAGTAAGTACTTGACCCGGTTGTGCATGGTCCTTTTGGGTTGCCTTCACCATAGCAACTTGACAAGGTGATTTATATAGAGAGAGGAGATATTATTATTAAGGTATTATAAGAATAATATGTTAAAGGAATAATAATATTATTTAATTGATATAAGTCATAAATTAACTAGGAATTAATTTGGTGACTTAAAGAGATTAATTGAATAAAGGGGCATAAACTGTCAAATGTGTGATAGTTGTGTTTAGGGCTATGAATCCTTATGGATATGGGAAGGGATGATTTTAAGGATATGGATATCTTAAAATCGTCCAAGGCCTTATCTAGAAGGATCTTTGGATTGCTTTGAAGCTAATTTATCCAATTAGGGTTTATGGTGAAACCGTAGGAGCTCATAGTATATATAGACCCTTAGGGTTGGAGAAATCGGCCACTAAATCTTTGTGGAAACCCTGGAGCCGATTTCTCAACTCTCTCCTTCTCTCAAATCATCTTCTTGCTAGTTGGTGTTTGTAATCCATTAGAGGAGTGACAATTGTGACTCTAAGCTCCAAGCAGAAGAAGTATCAAGCAAGTAATCGAAGGTATTGTTCTAGATCCTAATTCATATGATTAGAATCAATTGTTTACATTAGATCTAGTATTGTAAGTCTTGGATTCAATGCATGTTCAATTAGAGAAACCTAGATCCAAGCAATTAGGGTTTTCATGTGCACATAGGAAAGTTCTTGTGGCTCAAACCCATCAATTAGTAGATAGATACTCTCACAGGTTTCGAGAAGACGGATCATAGTAGCGTCACGTCTTAGTTTTTGATGCATACTTTTGGAGTCAAATATACTGTAATTTGAATACAATTTAAACTCTATATTATTAATACAATGGTTGTGTTTGCTTTGATTACTATTATATAATTGTTGTGATACTGTACATGATGTCCTCCACCCTCGAACGTTTCCGCCGTTCCGGTTTGGGGGTGTGACAAACCATCACAACCCCACGCATCCTGAATTGAAACCTACATCCAATCAGGTGTTTGGGTCATACTTCGATTTTCAAACCCTCACCCTGGACTCAACCACAAGCCCATCATGCAGAATAAAGAAGACGCTGACCAACGGTTGGAAGTTTCCTGAACTCTAACTTACATAACCTCAATCTAAATGGCCACTTGGGTCGTCTCTCCTCCTGGCCAAAACGTGAAACTTGCCCTAGTTCCACACCCTTCCTAACCTCCAGAAATCCTGATCGATTCTCCCCCACTTGGATTCGACGAAGCTCTCTCTTTTCTTAAATTCGATGGATTCCCAACCCATCAACCTCATATAGCATGAACCGCCTATGACCTACGTTAATCAATACCAGCGTTCCATTACTAGCCAAACTCAATGATTGCCCAACTCCTGAAATCCTAAAGAAAAATCTTGAAATCTTAACCAGACTGATAATCCAAATGACCTCCCATGATACCATACGAATTCCTTGAGTTCTTATGCTAGCGAATAAAAACCATAACCCTTGCCCTGAAGTGACGAATCTTCACCCCAACTTCCATTCTCAAAGAATCATTGAATTCTAACCGTCTACAACCCATGCGAATATAAAAATCCCTTGACGTTTCTGATGACCAAACAACTCATGCAACTGACACCACCATCTTCCTGCTACCGCTCCTCACCTAGCAACTATAGTGTTTGAACCCAAAAATTTCTTCCATAGACTACTGCCGATCCCACCAGATCAAAAGATAGAACAATTGAATGCTTACTTTACTGGAGAACTAACCCGATAACTCAGACCAAGGTTCCTCCAAACAATACCCCCTTAATTGATACTATCGAGATCCGAAATAATAATCAAACACACCGAAATCCTCTCAACAAGATACGACCCTCTAAAGATTCATTGAAGACTCTCGGCATGCAGAATGGCATATCACAATGCTTGATAATATAACCTAGACAATAGCAGAAAAATCAGCCCGAGATATTGCTTACCCAAACCCAAACAAAATTCCAATGTAATACAAATTTCCCATAATAACGCAGAAGAAAGCAGAAGATAACATACCTACAACATCATCCGAAGGAATTCTGAACTCTTCCTCCTAAGTTTCCCTGACCATCCTGAGGACATGGTGCAAAACTCACTTCCGATCCCAAATAACAAGAACTAACAATAGTATCCTCCTTCCTAAAGGATCCTACAGATCCACAAGCTTTGGGCTCCTAATAAGCCCCTAACTACCCTACTACAATCTCGACCCAAAAGGCCCCGAGATAACCATCCAGGAGCTTCAAAATCCCTTCCTTGGCTAAATCCAAGACCACCGGGGTCCATTCCAAAATACCACGAGTAATCTCTGATGAGATGAACTCCCTCATTCGAGCATCGATCGACTTAGTACCTGCACCTAAGCTGGAACCAGAACCTAAACCCCATGCCTAAGTGCTCAACACCATACCGAAAACAGCATGCAATAGATCCACATATACCGAAGAATTCTCATCCGACAGGCTTCCTAAATTCTCCAAGACCCTTCCCGATTCGAGTATGGATCTTGTGCTTTCGGTAGTATGGACCCAATACTACCTTCCACACCTATCCATACTTTCCTCAAGAATCCTCTTGAATCCTCTAAGTCTCCTTCTTAAATCCATACACAAACACTCGCTAACCAGCACAACTAAACTCACTAAAGCAATCCCTAGGCTTTCCTAGGCTCCCAACCTCACCCTGTCATCAGCTGCTGAAGAACTCCTCATAGTTTCAGTTAGCTACCTCATGAAAACAATCTCCTGCAACAAAGCTTAGATAATCCTTCAAGTAACAAACTCATCCCTACAACGGTTAGAATCAAACAACAGCTGCGCAATAGGGTCAAATCCGTAACTCTGAGATTATCCAACCTTTGCCACATGTGACTTAACATATTCACTCAATAGCTAACTCACTTCATTTATGAATTCCACAAATCACAAAGTAAGCAGCATTCGTGCACTAACACTCCAATCCATAGAATAATCATGAGCATCTAATCCCACATACTATAACTCATATTAGGTGTAACACTCGGTTCCGAATCGCTTTATTGTTCAGGGTTGCGGCCCAATCATCAGTTTTCATAAGGTTTAAGGCCTTAGGAGTAAAGGTTTAGACCCATTTCGACTTGGGTGATGTTGGTTATGTGATGAAATGATTATGGTTGTACTTTAGAGCCCAAGGGTATTGGTAAAGGCGTTGGTTCAGGCCTTTTATGAATTTTGGATTTTATTCAATTGGTTTTCAGGATAAATAAAGTTGATAGAAGTGTAGGGCCTCTCGTTACCTTTCCATGGATATAAATAACGTCGAAAACGGATAAGGGGTGCAAAAGTTATGACTATTTGAAGTTTAAGGAGTTTTGGGCTAAAACGGGTACGTATGGCGTACCCAATAGGAACACATGGCGTTCAAGAAGGAAATTGGACGCGGACCATGATGGGAACGCAGTGCGTTCGCTGGGCAGACTCAAAGGCTCATTTTTAGGGTTTGGTCCCTTTATAAGCATCATTATGGACCCAAACCTTTCCATTCTTCAGCCTCCATCTTCTCTAACCCTAAGAAAGAAACCCTAGCCTCCATTTGAGTGACTCTTGAGCTTCAAAGTGATTTATGTATGTTTTGGTGCTCGAGGAAGAAGAAGGAACTTCTTGAAGAATCATTGCTTGACTTGGAGCTTTTGGATCCAAGCTTTATGCACCTAAATCTATCTTCTGGAGGTATAAAGTTTCAACCTTGACAACTCTTTCATGTAGATCTAGCTAGTTGGTTTTTGATTATGGTTTTGGTCCCTTTGTGGTGGTTCTTATGAGTAGAAGTTACTCCAGAACCCTTAAGCTTCATATTTGGTCCTTGTTGAGGTCATGGAGTCATAAAGTTTGGATCTTGATAGGTAAAAACCCTCCATGCATGATTTGGAAGTCATTTGATGAAGTTTGGGACTTAGGGTTTTGATATGGGTCCCATTGAGTTAGGCTAAGCCATAAAGTTAGAAGCTTTATGACTTAAGAAGTCCCTTTGAATCAGATCTAGAAGTTTGGACTAAGGTCTCAAGGTAAAAGCTTTCATCTTGGCCTCTTTGTAGAGTTAGAATGCTTGAAATCATGTTTAGGTCCCTTTAGGCCATGTAAAGGTGCCAAGTCAAGGACTTTATAGATTAAGACTCTGATAAGAAGCTATTTTGAAGATTTGAGCTTTGGAATTAATGTATTAAGTCATTTGTGTGTTTTTGGTTTCTGGTCGGGAACACCGTGCGTAAGGATGGGGAACGCCACGCGTTCTGGCCTAGTGTCCCGATGGATGATCCGGTGACGAACGCCCAACGCTCCACAAGGGAGCGCCCAACGTTCGTGTCACCAGTGGACTTTTGGGCTTTTGGTCTTGGACTTGGTTTTAGGGTTTCGACTTTTTGTGATTAGGCCATTTTCTTGGACTTTGTTGCTATGGGCCTAAGTGGATCATCATTTGGGCCTTAATGGACTATGTCTTATTTTGGGCCTTGGATTAGGCCCACTAGAGGGGTTTGGACCCAATTTAGAAAATTGGGCCATTGGTGGGCTTGGGAAGTCTACCTAGTATTGGGCCTTTCATGTTACGGTTTTGGGCCTGAGGCATGGACTAAATTAGATCAGGAGTAAAATGGTAATTTTACACTAAGAAGGATTATTAGGCCTTGTGGAAGTGTTTATCTTTTAGGCCAAGGTTTGGGTAGAGTTCATTTTGGGACAAGAGTATGTGAGGGGTAGAATGGTCTTTTACCCTAGTGAGGACTTATGGTTAAGTTATGAGAATCCCAGACTTATTGAATTTGTATGATGATCAGTAGCTTGGGGAGTCGAGAGGTCAGAAGTTTGGGGATATGCCAGCTAGCAGCCAGAGGTTTATCTGTGGGATTCTGCATTCAGCTTTGCAAGGTGAGTTTTCTCCTGTAGGAACAGATCGAAGGTACCAATGTCGGCCCGTTTATGTATGTTAGTATGTTTTGGACTTTGGTCTGATGTCGGGGAAAGCCTGAGGAATGTTTGTATGCTTGATGTCTTCGTGATTCTTGCATGTGCTTGTTTGATATGTTTTTCGGACTTCGGTCTGATGCCGGGCGGGGCCCAAGGAATGTTTATATGTATGTTTCCAAACTCCGGTTCGATGTCGGGTGGTCTCCGATGAAGGAACGCATGTTTAGTTATATTTGTTGTCTTTCTGATACTTGTATGTGTCTGGTAGGGAGGTGAGCGTGGGCGGGGTCCTATATCTCATCACTAGCTGAGAGTGGACTGGGTTCCATATCTCATCATAGTAGAGTAGGGGCGGGGCCCATGATAGGCGAGGCCTTAGGACTAGAATATATAGAACTATGTATGATTCATTATGTGCTAGCATGATTATATGTTATTGTCTGTATGCGTATAGCGGGCGAGGCCCAGAGACAGGCGGGGCCTGGAAGAAACAGATATGTATACCGAGTGGGGCTTGATGTCAGGCGGGACTTGATGTCAAACATTGCCCGATGTCGGGCAGGGCCCAAAGAAAGGGCATGGGCCCAGTTTATGTGACTATGTGTATGGTATGTGGTAGTTTGGGGAGACTCACTAAGCTCTATGCTTACAGTTTCCAGTTTTGATTTCAGGTACTTTCGGTAGCAAAGAGAATAGCTCGGGATGACTGTAGTGCACACACCATTTGTTTAGCCTAGGTTGTTTTACTCTGATCCATTGACATGTGTTTTGATATGATACTCTGATTTGATACGATGCCTTATGTTTTGGGATGAAATAATTTTGATAACTATGGTTTATTTAATAATTAAAAGTGAAATTTTTGGACCGTATTTTTGAGATGTTTCAAGTTGACATTAGAGCCTTGGTTTGAGGGATTCGGGCATACGCTTGGGTGTGTCTGATCTCAAACTGAGGACTTGGCATGAAAATTTTCAAAAAAAAATCATTTTTTTAAAACAAATTCTGAAAAGTGAAAAGAATTTTGAAAAGAAAAAAGGGTGTGGTAGTTGTACAATATTAAAACTATGTTATAATACTCTTGTATAACTTTTTTAATTTTGTACAATATTAAAACTATCTTATAATCCTAATGTAGAATTACATATATAGTATGATAAACCTAACTAAAATTAGAATATATATATATATATATATATATATATATATATATATATATATAATACTCTTGCGGCTTTACATCGCCCCTGCCTTAGAGAAATTGGCTCAAGTGAAAGAACGAACAACATGGGTGGAGGTAACTAATCCTGACATAAGACCAACAAAGAAGGCACTATTGTAGGTAGTTGGTTCAGCTTGTCTTGAATTGTTTCGTGAGTCGATATATGTGTCATCAAGGAACGGTCCTCCAACGACCGCTCCAATTGCTAGGTTAGGATTAGGTTTCCTTGAGTTGAGCCACTTGAAGCCGTCTTCACAACTTGTATTTGTATTGATGGGTATTGAGGCTCCACGATGATGCACATACTGAGGGTAGTTACGTCCAAAACCGACTAGGTAGCTCATGTTCATTGGATTATTTCCCAACACATAATCGGCCTAAACATATGATGACAAGTTGTTTAATAAACAGTTTTTCGCTAAACAAAAAAATAATAGAATATTGTGCAACAAGAGAACCTTTTTCTATGTTTATTTTTAATGGAAGTAATATTTGATTGAGCTTTTTAGGCTATATTTGGTACATGGGACATAGCTTCGCAACCAAATTTTCTAATTAAAGATATCTTGATAAAGAAAATAAGGTTGTGAGTCCTTTCAAGTTGGGTTGGGCAAAATTGTAATATTTTTCATAATGCACCATCAAACACATTGCTAGTTGTTCAGTCTCTTAACTTACCTGTGAAATAGCAACCTCACGAAGGTCCATGGACTCGTATAGCTTCCCATTGCAATATAGATATGGTGTTTTCGACGTAAACATGTAGTTGCTAAAAACCACTGCAAGGAATGCGGTAGCAATGGAGTATTGTAATGTATCCCACTCGGTCACCCATATCAGACCACCTGAACTAGAACGAGAATCCTTCAGTTCGATTGAGAACCAATAGATGATGTTAGAAAAACCACTAAAACCGAATAACTCCATGCACCAAGTGAGATTTGGGTTATTTGGTTGGGATTAATCGGTTTTGGTTCGTTTGGTTTCTTTAACCAAATAAGGATCCTCTTATTTGGTTTATTTATGGTTAATTTTTTTTTAATATTTTGGTTAAACCAATTAACATCACTAGTCCCTAGGAACCAGTTGGTTCATTTTTTTCGATTTTAGCAAGAAAACTTACCCTTAGTTTTCTGGTTCTTTGGTGGTGGCAATAGAACCCGACACATAAGGGCCTCAGCCGTTCTCCGGTACATCTGAAGGTTCAGATTTTCTACCATCGAGATCTCTTTTCCCAAACCAAAGAAATTCAACCTCGATAATAACACCTAAATGGATATTAAAACAAAAAAAAATGTTACAAATTTTTTGTATTACGAATTGTCCCATTGTTTTATCATAAAAGTCAAAGTTCGGTTTACCTGTGTCCCCGCCAGCTTATTATCCCAAGAAAACCATGTCGGGTTGCCCCAATCAGCGAACGCGTCTCCATGCATTACAGTCACATAACTGATATAATATCCATCTCCGGTGGCATGGTAGAGCCATGTTGCTGCCCATAGTAATTCATCGGAGTATCCTGATGAGTTGTAGTAGTCTTGTATCCCTGGAATGCTTTCACTATAAACCGCTCGATAACTATCGGCGAACTGAAACAGTTTCTGGGCATGGTCGAGCAGAGATTTGGAATAACGAGCGTCTTGATTCTTGAAAACCAGAGATGATGCCGCCATCGCGGCGGCAGTCTCGGCTGCAACGTCTGAGCCCGGATGCGATATGTTCACTTGGATCGCCGGCCTCTTTTCTGTTGTAGCTTCAGGCCTTTCCCAGCATTTATGGTCTACATCAGGATCACCCACCTGAAAACCCGTCGGAAAAACGTGTTAAGTGTACACGTAAATATGCAGCAGCTAGAAATTAATAAAGAAATTGACCTGAATGTAGAGCACGTTATCAGAAGGATGGGCGTTGATGAGATAATCAGTGATCCATTTCAGTGATTCTTGAGCATGTTTAAGCTCTTTTACTTCCTCCATATGTTGACCGTATTCTAGGATTGACCATGCAAGAACGGTGGCCGTGAAAGCCATCGGAAAACCAAACTTTATGAGGTCTCCGGCATCGTATAGTCCTTTGGATAGATCAAGGTGTTCTTCTTTTCCGTCTTGTAGTCCTGAATCTCCTCTCCATTCAATATGATTGTTCTCTAATCTCCCAGCTGCAAGTTCAACCAAATAGCATAAAAGAACTGAAATTTGATCCAATTAATTTAGTTGACATGAAGAGGAATCTAAAGTGATTTATAATTACATCTTTGAACATCGAAAAATTGGGTGGAAATGCGAAGAGCGTCGCTATATTTCTGCATAACACCATCGGGAGGCGTTCGAAGACGAAGAACCTTATTTTGAAGTTGATGGTAGTTTCTCCATATGGTGATGGACGCAGCTCCGGCAACCAGAACAGCGATGAACGCCACTAACAGCCACCAATGCCACTCGCTAGAATCAGCTATGGGTTTGGATTTAGCTTCCATGAATCAGATAGGCATCTTGTTTCAATTTGTGTGGAAGTACGTTCCTTGATCATATAAGTAGATGGAGATTCCTCGGGTACTTTTAGTTGCCGGCAGGTTGTTCTTTTTGTGAATGGAGACGGAGGGAAAAGAGATGGCGGTAGTCCGAAATCGAGGAAACGGTTTGTTTTTGGTTTAGGAAGTGTCTCAAAAGACGAATCTATAGCTTTCATTTTCATATACCTAAAATATAGAGAAATAAAATATTATAATTTCGTCATCTCACTTTCCTAATTTACTACTATTTTACTCACTCGGACACTCTAAAGCGGTTACTAACGAGCTCACTCACTTTATTGATTAATGTCATGTGCGTCTGTTTTGAGTATTGTTTTTGTTAAAAAAATATAGGTGCAATATTTTTGTTAAAAAATATAGGTGGAATAATTCGACTCTTGATTTTCACATATGGAATCAGATAGATAAAAGGCAGGAAAAAAAATTAAAAATGAGGACCAATATAGAAAATATATACCAAAAGAAGAAAATGACAGACGACAGAAAGTACTGGGCCGGTTTTGTGTTTTTTATGAAAAAAATGTAAAAGTTTTGATTGCAAAGACCAAAAGTGTCAAAAATTGCTAAAGAATTAAAGGGGTTGGAATTAACAAGTTTTTAAAAAATAGACCAAAGTTGTCAATTCTTTAAAGTTTTGTGCCCAAACTTTGAATATTAAAAGGCTCATAAAAATGTAAAAATTTTCATTGCAATGACAAAAAGTGTTAAATTAGCTAAAGAATAAGGGGCAGAGTTGACAAAAAGCATACTTGTTAAAAGGTGCAGGTGAGATAATTCGACTACTAATTTTCATAGATGGAGACGGATAGATAGAAGGCAAGAAAAAAAAATTAAATATGAGGACCAATATAGAAAAGATATACCAAAAGAAGAAAATGACAGACGACAGAAAGTACCGGGCCGTTTTTTGTGTTTTTTATGAAAAAATATAAAAGTTTTGACTGTAAGGACCAAAAGTGTCAAAATGGCTAAAGAATTAAAGGGGTTGGAGTTAGCAAGTTTGTAAAAAGAGACCAAAGTTGTCAATTCTTTAAAGTTTGGTGGCCAGACTTTGAATATTAAAAGGTTCTTAAAAAATGTAAAAATTTTGATTGCAAGGACCAAAAGTGTCAAAATGACTAAAGAATAAAAGGCAAAATTGACAAAAAAACATACAAGATTACGATTCCTAACTCTAGACTTATATATATATATATATATATATATATATATATATATATATATATATAGAGAGAGAGAGAGAGAGAGAGAGAGAGAGAGAGAGATTCAAATGTTTTTAGCAAATATTGTGTGCCTAAATGCTCCGATCAGAATTTAGGAAAAAAGAAATCATTAATTAAATAATAAATGATAACTTAGTCATTTTACCTTTATAAACAAAAAATAAATGTTATATATTTGGAAAATCATTAAATGAGTATCACATATCCTTTTTAAATCGTTGTTCATCTCACTAACCCTAAACCCTGCTCTTTTCTTTTTTCGATCAGCAGGCACATGAGAGACCTGATTTCTTCTTCCTCCCTCTCCACCATTGGCGACTTCTGCTTCCTTCATGCCACTGTCAAACCTATATATATATATATATATATATATATATATATATATATATATATATATATGCCACTGTCAAACCTATATATATATATATATATATATATATATATATATATATATATGTGTGTGTGTGTGTGTGTGTGTGTGTTAAAGATTTTAGTTTATGTCCACGTCGATGGCTGCTACCTCCTCCAATAACAAGTTCTGTGGGCGACCATTTTTAACATATACGGCGGTGTTCATAACATCATCCTACCGTTAACTTCTAGGCTTTCTAAATCACCAAATTGCCTGCTTGTTTTCGGTCATCCTTGTATCAGGGTGACATTGGAGACTTCAAAGATAGGTTTCTTAATTGCTTCCTAGCTTAGTGTTTCCCTGAAAACTGGTTGCTGCTTCAAGGTGAGCCACTCTCTTTTCTCACACTTTCCCCCTTTACTACCACCTCCTGCCTCGTTTTGTGGCTCACAGCCTCATGCTTCCCTTTTATCTTTATCCTTAAGAGATTAAACCTGAGTCAGTTCTTTTCGATTTAAATGTCACACCTGCCTTCAAGCTTCTTTGTGGATTTATAACATAATTTTGAATTGTTATTTCTCCTTCCCAATCACAGGTAGGTCTGTCTCTATTCTTTAATTTCAAAATAAACTGCAATTATTGTTTCAGTTTTACACATAAGATTTTGAAAATCCATCCGAAAAATCAATTCCATGTTTCTGACAAATTCAAATTGTTTTCGGTAGTTCAGGGCAGCTAACGTCTCCGTTTAGCCAACTTACTGGCACCGACAACATGAATACAATTATTTTTCTTGTTCATCCTTTTCATTTATGGAAGTATCAAATTAGACAACTGTTAAAAACAATTATGTATATGAGATTTTAAAGAAAGTTTCATGCTGCATACCAACTGCTCGATAAAATGCTTAAATCAGGTTTCTAGATTTTCTATCCAATCTTTTTATATAAGTTCAACTATTCTTTTGGCAAATATAAATGGTTTCTTCATAAAGGTTTTTGTTGTAATTAAGGTGTTTAACAAAACTCTTGAATCAACTTTGTTTCAATTGTATTATAAATTGTTTTGCAGGACCATGGAAGTATCAAATCTGTTAATTTTTTTTATTCATTTGATTGTTAATAAATTGAGACGATAAAAATCTGTTAATTTTTTTTTATTCATGTTTTCTGATTATGGTTTTGGTTAATTATTTATATGTTGACAATAAATTCTGCTAGAATTTTACTGTTTTATTTTGATAAAATTTTAATATTTATATGTTGATAATGTATTCTAATAGAATTTTACTGTTGCATTCTAACATAATTTGTGATAGAAATAGCTTGAAGAACTGATGAGAAAGTTTTGAAGAATGAATTAAAGAATGATCACACTCAATGTTTAAGAATGTTGTTATTTTTTAAGAATTACACTTGTTATTCTTTCAGAATGTTGTTATTATTCAATGAATCACAATTAATTATTTGGTATATTATTAGTTCAAGAATCTATTTTGTGTATTCTTTTCAGAATGCATTTAGTAGTTTATGATTGGCATTATGTTATTCTGACAGAATATGTTACAATGTAGTTATTTTTCAACCTCGGATTCCAGAACTTTGTTATTATTCAATAATATTCTAATAGAATAAAATTATGAAAGAGCATCGTTCTAACTAAAAAAATATTCTGACAGAATAAATCAGTTATTTTTACACATTATATTAGAATTAAAATTGAATTAGTTAAAAAAAATCATATTTTTAAAATCAGGAGAATTAATTATCCATAAATATCCGAAAATTTCCTTTTACAATTGTAGTTAATTGTCCAAAATACCCTTTTGCTAAAATTTATGTGATTATATAGTACATGATATCCCGTTGTAATATCATACACTCTCAAATCATGTCCATTGATGAATTACATCCGTTGGTCCAGATTTGTGCATTCTGACACACAATAGTTAGTAAAAACAAAATAACCTAAGCCTCTCTCTCTCTCTCTCTCTCTCTCTCTCTCTCTCTATATATATATATATATATATATATATATATATATATATATATATATATATATATATATATATATATATATATATATAGGAGTAGGATCAAATAAGAACACCTAAAAGGTTGAGAACGCGAGAACAGATCTGGAACATCTAAGTTTTAAGATATGTGGCTATAATTAATTGTTATTTTTCTAATTATTAATACGCTTAAATTTTAAATTTTAAATTAAAAAAATTATAAAGGCTATTAAGGTAAATAAACATTACCTTAATTTTGTAAACTCCAATAATTACTCTATGTCGCTTTATTTGGTTGACCTCATCTGATAGAATTAGTCATCTCACCACCTCATCTCATAGAACATATCAGTGCCGGAGGAGGCCATAGAATCAGCGGAGAAACATTTTAACCGGTCTCTCTCTCTCTCTTTCTCTCTCTATTGAATGGCGCCGGTATTCGGAGGAGGAGCCGTCGGAGAAACATTCCACAAAGTGAACTTCGCCTGCTGCGCCTCCCATTCCTTCAATTCCAGCATCAATGGCCGACTTCACTTCAGGTATATATCCCCTTCCATCATTCACATCCGGGTTATTGCTATCTACCTCTAACATCTTTATTTTCATCCGAATCAGGAACTGAAATCGATATCACGAAGCACCAACACAGTTCAAGTCGAAAGGTTCTTACTGGGCTCATCACAGTTTCGTCTGTGATGGCAATCATCATGGTGTCCATCATGTGTTTGTGGATATGCCACAGAAAGAATATACACAAATCAGGCAAAATCGGTACCAAAAAATTAGGTAAGACGATGTAAAACTTAATAGGTTTTGACAATTTCTATAGATTCTAATCAGATTTGTTGTTTTAATTTCAAGATTCTTTGAGAGGACTTCCATTGAGTTCATTCGTTAGCAGAACTAACGGTGTTTTCAAAACCAAAATCGAAAAGGGATCGGTGGTTGTTATGGATTATAATGTGTTAGAATCAACAACAAATAACTTCGGTGAAAGCGAGATATTAGGCGTAGGTGGATTTGGATGCGTGTATAAAACTCGACTCGATGATAATTTGCATGTAGCTGTTAAAAGATTAGATGGTATTAGTCAAGACGCCATTAAAGAAGTCTAGGTTAATTATCATTATCTTAAAGATTTAGACTTTAATTAATCTTTTAATTCTTGCAATTTTGTGATTAGGGTTTTCTTTTTTGCAGACGGAGGTTGATCTATTGAGTAAAATTCATCATCCGAATATCATCACCTTATTGGGATATTGTGTTCATGATGAAACCAAGCTTCTTGTTTATGAACTAATGCATAATGGATCTTTAGAAACTCAATTCCAAATCAAATTCGGTGTTTTTCAAAAATTGAGTTTCATATTCAAAGAAGGAATCAGAATTGATTATCGATTTGAATTGTCAAACCATAGAAAGTCAAAACTGGGACCGCCATCTTAATCAGATTCATGCTAAGGGTATTTTAGGTAAGATTCCTGGTACGTCCCCTGTTCATGAAACATCTCATGTTACGATTCTTATTCCTATGAAGATTGTGAAGCATTCTGGTAGTGGTAATGATGAAGTAATGAATGAGGGTTCAAATGATGATGTGAAGATGGGATCAGATAGTGGGACTGATTTGAAAATGAACCAGGGAGTTAGTTTTTTGGATCTTAAATGGGATAATGAGCCAATGATTGTTGATAATGATTCCAAATCAAAATCATCCTAGTGGTTACTATTGTCAATAATGTTAGCAAAAAGTCTTATGCTTGAATTGTTGAAGCTTCTAGCTCCGTGGTTGATCTTAACGTCAAAGTTATTCCTAAAGTTGATGGGAAACCAAATGGTAAAGCTGAGCTAGAGGAGAATGAAAAATTGTATTGTGTTCTATATTAATGTTAAAATGTGTATTTATTTATGAATAGCAGTGTATTTATTTGTGAATAGAAGTGCATTCATGTGTGAATGAATATATTTATTTATGATTAGAGGTATTCATTTGTGAATAATAGGGAACTCATTTGTTAATAGCAATGTATTCATTTGTGAATAGCAGTGTAATCATGTGTTAATGAATGTATTTATTTATGATTAGATGTATTCTTTATATGAAGAAATGATAATTTTTACACTCTTTTTATTTTTCAGTCGATTAAAAAAAGGAATTGAATTACTTGTAAATTGATGTGTATTCATTTGTGATTGGAGAAGTATCAAGTTTTTTGAAAAAAAAAATCATTTGTGAATACAAATGTATTAATTTAGGGTTCCATTTCTATTCATCTTTTTGAAAAAAAAAACCATGAAATTAGAAGAAAAAAATTAATTTTCTTAATTTTTTTTTTTCAGTTTTAAGATAAATTTTGGTAAAAATGTTTTTTATATTCCATTAATAATAAAAATAAAAAATTTAATATTTATTTCTTTTTTGGTAACTGCTCCTAAATTTAAGGGAATTTGATTGAATTTTATTTTATTTTAATTTAATTAAAATATACAATTACTAATATGCCCTTATATATTGATTGGTCTAGAATTGTTCTCGCGTTCTCAATCTTTTAGGTGTTCTCATTTGATCCTTTTCATATATATATATATATATATATATATATATATATATATATATATATATATATATATATATATATATATATATATATATATATATATATATATATATATACTATGATGTATAAATTCAAAAACACAAAGCGTACCGTATACACTTATTGATAAACATCCCAAATTTGATAAATTTCTCGGTATAATTTTCAATGAAAGTTTGTTATTGAATATTAAATTAAATGTGTATAATGTTTTAAAGCAAGTTTGTTATTGAATAGTAAATTAAATTTGAACAATGTATTAAAGCTTACATGGTATACTAAGGCCCAAGGGAATAAACATAATTCTATTTTTTTTTATGTAAACTTCTTTTTACATTTAAATACATCAAACTAAATACTATGAGTAAACATTAGTAAAACAAAACAGTGAGGAAAAATTTATGAGTCCTTTGAAGACTATATATATATATATATATATATATATATATATATATATATATATATATATATATATATATATATATATATATATATATATAAGGGTTATATGGAAAATGAATGATTAGGGCAATATATATTTGAAGCAATGAACACATGACAACACATCACTTTAGGGTAACTACATAAATAACTTCTATAATACATTACTAGTGAATAAAGAAATGGACACGTATCATTTGATTATTGGTTCTAGCATATGTTGCCCTAGTTATTTATTTTCCATAGAACTCATTTCTCTCTCTCTCTCTCTCTCTCTATATATATATATATATATATATATATATATATATATATATATTAAAATGAGAACATTTGTGGTTTGATAACATTTGAGAATAAAAATAAGCAATAAGAAAACAACGGCTACTTTTAATGAAGCAATGGTGGATATGTAATTTTCTTAAAGTTATTACATTCACATTTGTGGGTTGATATATGTAATTTTCTTAAAGTTATTACATTCCCGTCACAAGCCACACAGATAAGATAAGAAGATAACACACTGAAGCAGCTATACATCAAATTGAAGATGTCGATCTTCAACAGTTCTTCGATCACCGACCTCAAATTGAAGTTGTTGCTTCATTTTTTCATTCACCTAGAGAACGTCGATGAAGGAGCCAATAGAGACATTTTGCCATGATTGATTAGTATGCTTCCTTATCCTTGCCTTATGTAATTTCATTTCCAATTTTTTATATTTGTTATCAGATTAATGGTTTTGAAACACTTTTTTTATAATAAATTCATTAAGAAACATTTCATTTTATAATTTAGTTTGACCAATCTGGTATATCTATTTGAAATTGTATTTGTAGAGGAATTTGTTGGAGGCCAATAACCAATTTCGTTGCTTTTCCATCTGTCATGGTAACTTAGTTGTTTCCTATAGTTATGTAAGTTCAGATTTTGGAAACTATTATCTTATATTTATTCATGTTAGGTGCCTGATATTGGCTTTGGAATCAAGAAATCATCAAGTAGAAGTGCAATTTCTTAGGTTGCTTCTTAATTAATTTGTTTCATATTATAAATAAAAATAGTAAGCTTTAGGGGCTGGATTGGAGTCTATTAGAGAGTTGATGATCACTATAGAATTTCAAGCACACAAGGTGTTTGTCATATTGTCTGAAAGAACCTAATAAGTGTAAAAGTGGCATTTTATGCAAAAATCCTTAACTTTGAACCCTCATTAAGCCAAGAATTAAGGCTCGTAGGTTAAATTGAATTTCACATCTAAATAGCCTAACAAGTAACCAACAATCATGTTAAAGGTTATAAACTTAAGGCGTAACCATTAAGTCCTTAATAGAACACCAAAAGTGATTTAAAAGTTATTATGATCAATTTTCCCAAATCTGTACTCCAACTTCTAAAATCCGTGCAAGTCAATAAGAACACCTAAAAATCATGAGACTTAGTTTTCTGGAAATCTTAGTGTCTAGTTTCTTCAAACTTTGAATCACATTTTAAAATTCCAACTCCTCGAAGGGTAAAATTGGCAATGTTTTCAGGTTGGTACATGTCATAGATTTCATGCATTGTCTTCAAAAAATCATAATAAATTCATCAGAACTCCAAATGACAAAAATCCAAAGCCTATAGTTAGATATGGATGTATAGTTTCCCACATATAAATATACTGATGTAATTCTTTGTATATTGGTACATTTTATTCCCAGAGTGTTGAATGGTCCATAAAGTGACAACTTAAAGTCGCTAACTTGTAAATTTAATATAAAATCAACCAAACATCATTAGAAGGAGATCGTTATACTTATGAAAAGATAATAGGGGGGGGGGACTTTACTAATATTATTTTATCGAAATTTAAGAATGGGTTAAAAGGCAAGAAAACATATCCCAAACAGAGCACTACAATCAAAGATAAAATAAGGAAATATGTACATAAGTTTTATAAGAGCAATACAACAAAAGCTAAATAATGTTATAATTGTTGTGTAAGTTCTTAGAAAGGAAAGAATCCATCTAGCTCACGCTATCTAATTTTCAAGTTTAAGGAGGCGATTTACACTCACTCTCCTATTATGTAGGCATTACTTGTTTTATGTTATTGTTTATGGATATCCTAATCCGGTAGAGTGAACAATGAAAAGGCAGAATGCAGTTTTTTCTCTAGTGAGACAAGCAGAACATATTCATTTCTGTTTTCTCAATTCGTTAATTGTTCTCGTGTATTAAATCACATGTGATTATATGATCTAATCACATATGACTTATATGCACAAGATTCATTTTTCTGTTTTCAATTCAATAGTAGTTCTTTGTCCATATTAATCGTATGTGATTAAATACATAAAACTATATATGATTAAATACATGATAACAACTAGATTAAATACATGATAACAACTACTGAAGTGAGAACGTGAATTTGAATCTAAATTTTAACGTCCAATTCCTGGTACGCATTTGATTCTAATTTATTTATTTTTGTAGAGTTATTCGACGAGTTGGGAGCCCCAGACTTGTCGAGTAGAAACGAGAATAGATGTGGGGTTTTAAGCAGTCTACTCGACGAGTTGAGAGCCCTCAAACCAGTGAGTAGGTCTGCCATAGTGAAACCCTAATTTTAGGGTTTTGCACCCTATTTAAGAATCTTAATCCCCACCTTATGGCCTCATTTCCAGCATTCAAGTCCTAAACCCTAATCCACGAAACCCTAGAGCATTTTGTGAGTGTGTGAGCCACTCTTGAGTGATTTTGTGTGTTCTTGAAGTTAGAAGAAGAAGAAGAAGGAGCTAGAAGGTTCAAGGAGAAGATAGTAGATCCAGAGATTTCCTTCCATCCTCATCACTTTCAGGTAATCAAGTCTCTAGCTTGACTCTTAGTTCATTAGATCTCTTTAGTTCCATTTTATGAGGGTTTTGGTTCAAGAATCTCGATCTTTGGGACATGGACGTCCCAAGTGGCTCACCTTCCAAATCTAGAATCATTAAGGGTTGTTTAGGTATAAAGATGCAAACTTTATGCCATTGGAGCCCGATGCAAGCCTTAAGGACGTTATTATGGTCTTTTAAGCCCCAAAAGGCCATGCATGGAAGTAAAATCTGAGACTTTACGTGTTTATTGGGTGTCTAGGGCCTAGATCTTGATTTTCAAGCTTTGGGTTGGAGTAATAAGTCTTTTGGACAAATATTTATGTCTTAATGAACTAGGGTTTTAGCTAAACCCACTAAGTAGGATTATTAGCGGGTAAAGTTGGAAACCTTACCCTTAAAGGGGCATTTACAGTGTGTGGAGGAAGTATGGACCTTGGATCTGGAGAGTAGGGCTTAATCTGTTAAGATGGCCCAAACAGACAGAGGAACTCATTGAGTCTATAGAGGAACTTGACGAGTTGAGTCGTGTTGTCCTGTTTCAGTTTAAGGAAGAACTCAACGAGTCTGTGAAGGGACTCGATAAGTTGATTCGCCAAATCACGACTATGAGAAGCCATGGAACTCAACGAGTCAGGGGGTGACTCGACGAGTTAGATCGTGATTTCAGGGTTCTAGGACTCGGCGAGTTGGGTCAACCTAGAATGTTGACTTTGACCATAATGTTGACTTTTACTAGGGGTAAAATGGTCATTTTACCCTTAGAAGGATTCTTAGTTTTTAACTAAGTGATTATTGTGATAATGATAGTCGGGGAGTCGTTGGAGCAGCCATAAGAGATTCCTCACATGAGATTTTAGCAGCCAGCTTGAGAAGTGAGTTTTCCTCCAGTAGGAACGGGTCTAAGGCACTAAGGCCAACCCGTTTATGTATGATAGTATGTTCCGAATATAGGTCTGATCTTGGGTGGGGCCCGATGTAGATTTATATGTTTTTCTGGATTTCGATCTGATGTCGGGACGGTACCCGAAGAATGTTATTGTGCTTGATGTCTTTGTGATTCTTGCATGTTTATGTATTTGTATGTTTTTGGTACGATGTCGGGCGGGGCCCAAGGAATGTATAGGTGTTATAGCTAAGTAATTTTGCTTATGTTATGTGTATTGGTAATTATGCTTATATGTATGTCGAGCACTGCTCGATGCCGGGTGGGCCCCGATGCGAGGCGGGGACCGATGCCAGATGCGGTCTGATGTTGGGCGGGGTCCGATGTCGGACAAGCCAATGTCGGGAAATGCATGATATAGTAGGGCAAGGCCCAATGTATGTGATATGCAATTATGTGTTTATGTGTGGTATGTGGTAGTTTAGGGAGACTCACTAAGCTTCATGCTTACAATTTTCGTTTTGGTTTCAGTTACTTCCACTAGTAAGGGAAAGAGCCCGGGATGACATCATGGCACACACCACAACTTTTAGCCTAGGAGGATTCACTCTGATATTTTGACATATGATTTTGATACATTGATAGATGATATGAGATTTCTGAGATACATGATTTATGAAATTTTGATACTTGGGTTTTGTAATTATGATGTTTGACGAAATATGGTTTTCTTAAATGATTTAAAATGAAAATTTTGGACCGTATTTTTGAGGATGTTTCAAGTTGGTATCAGATCCTTGGTTTGAGGGATTCAGGCATACCCTAGGGTGTGTTTGAACTCAAACTAAGGAAATGGTATGAAAATTTTCAAAAGAAAATCATTTTTATAAAAAGAAATTTGAAAAAGAGAAAAGGGTGTGGTGCATGCAATCAGCCGAGCTCAAGTAAGTACTCCTAAATTACCCATACAAGTTTATGTTATGAGAACTGCATGCTAGATTAGGACTAAGGATCTAGGAAGGATGCATTATGTGCCTATTATATGTGAATCAACTTTATGAGAACTGCATGCTAGATTAGGGCTAAGGATCTAGGAAGGATTCCTTATATGCATGTTATATGTATCTCAGTTATATGAATTGCATGTTAGTATAGATTAGTCAGGGATGGCCTGAATGAGATATGTTTGATTATGTTTACTCAATGCTCGAATGTTCCTTGCTTTGTGCTTGTAGGAGTCTTAGTTATCTTTTACTAACTAGTAAACGAATATGTTAAGTTACATATTTCAAGGACTAATTAATTTTAGAAGGTTAGGTCTGGCTCTATTTCGCAGCTCTCGTTTGAGTCTAACCGTTGTAGGGTAGGACCTCTCATTCGAAGAATTATCTAGTCTTAGTGATATGTAATGGTATTCGCGAGCTACTTAGGGGGAGATAACAAGGACTTCTTCTACAACTGATGGCGGAGAGTGGGTCGGTGGTTACCCTAGGGCAAGCCTAGGATGAGAGTAACGCATGAAACAATAGTAGTAGAAGGGAATTGGTGGAGTCAAGGAAGATCTTGAGGAAAGTACGGATAGATGTGGAAGTTAGTATGGGCCTGTACTACTGAAAGCAGAGGATTCGTACTCGAATCAAGGAAGGTGGAGATGAATCCAAGGAACTTGTAGTATATGTGATCTCTCGAGATATGATTAGTATTATGATGTTTTTATGATGTGTTTTTTAGAATGGTGGTACTACGCACTAGACCAGTCGGAACCTCGGGAGCCGGTGAGGGATCAGGCTCGGGCTCTAGAGCCTATCAGCTAGATCGCTAGATGAGGGAGTTCATCTCATCTAAGATCACACGCAGCATTGTAGACCAGACTCCTGTGATCTTTGGTACGATCAAGTAGGGTATCATGGAGCTGTTCGGAAAGAGGCTAAATGCATTCCGCACTGAGGAGGCGGCCATGATGTGGTCGCGCACATTGACATTCAGGGAGTTCAGAGTCTGTGGAGCTCCCAAATATCATGGGGCTCGAGACCCCATTGCTAGCGGCAGATGGTTGGCGGATGTTGCCAATGCTTTCCGTACCAGCAAATGTCCTGAGGGGGACAAGGTCTGACTTGCTTCCTGTCTCCTAAAGGACAGAGCACGTGATTGGTGGGAGGAGTTTGGACGATCCATTGGGGATGATGCGGTCATAGATGCGATGACTTGGAGTGATTCCTTGGCCAGGTTCAAGGCCGAGTTTGCACCTGTGATAGAGCTGCAACAGCTTGCGAGGGAGTTTCAGGACCTCCAGCAGACTATAGAGACGGTGGCCGAGATCACCGCTATGTTCAAGGGGAGGGCCCTTCTCGTTTCGCAGTACGTAGCGGACAAGGAGATGAAAAAGTCCCGATATCATGAGATGTTTTGGAGTGATATCCGCCAGTTTGTGATCCTCTCCAGCTACAACACGCTAGAAGATATGATTGTTAGGGCTCGAGAGAGGGAGTTGGATTTGGAGATAGAGATAAAGAGCAAACCAGATGGGGTTCAAACAAGTAGTTCGGGAAAGAAGCCCAAGGTATCAGATCACAAATCGAGGAGCCAGCAGGGTCACAGCCGATGTGGAAAGTGCGGCATGATGCATGAAGGGGTGTGCAGGGCGGGAAGTTCGGGCTGCTTCAAGTGCGGCCGAACTAGTCACATGAGTAGGGATTGTACAGCTGCCACTAACACCACAACAGCTTTAGATCTGATTTGCTTTCAGTGTAATTAGAGGGGCCACAAAAGGCCCAGTGTCTAAGTTTAGCAACAGCATGACAGGTGGCTGCACCCGCTCCTGCCACGTTGAGGATTACAGATGGTCGTCAGGGTCGGGCAGAGGCGCTTATGGCGAGGAGCAGGGCTTTTCAGCTTACTGTAGAGGAGGCACGTGTTGTTCCCGATGTTGCGATGGGTATGTATTCTCTACTAATCTCTTTATTTGTATGGATTATTGCTTATGTTTACTTTTTTTGTTATAGGATCGTTCTTTGTGAATGGTATATCAGCTTTGGTACTATTTGATTCGGGGGCTACCCGATATTTTGTGTCCCTCGCGCTTAGCCAGCGACTCGTAGGGGCTCCAGGGGAGCTGGATTGCCCACTTGATGTGTAGATAACAGATGATAGGACCGTTCGCGTTGGCAGGGTGAACCAGGGATGCACACTACAGTTGTTCGACTAGCAATTTTCTGTGGATTTGGTCGCCATTCCCTTGCGAGGGAATAAGGTTATAGTGGGTATGGACTGGTTGAGCCCCAATGGTGTAGTGATCGACAGTGAGCAGCAGCTAGTGAGAGTTCGGACTCCTAGTTGGGGAGGGTTAGTGATTCAGGGCGAGAGGTCGCAGCGTTGACTTACGGTATGTTTAGCAGCGAGAGCGAGGCATTACCTTCGGCAGGGTTGCGCAATGTATGTTGCCTATGTTATGGATACCCATGATAAGGGTAAAGCGACAGTGGATGATGGACTGGTAGTGCGAGAGTACCCGGACGTATTTCTGGAGGATTTGCCTGGGATACCTCCGGAGAGACAGGCTGGGTTCAGAATTGACCTAGTCCCTGGTACGGCTCTGATAGTCAAGGCATCATATCGGTTGGCTCCTCTCGAGATGCAGTAGTTGTCTACGCAGCTGCAAGAGCTGCTACACAAGGGATTTATCAAGTCGAGTAGCTTGCCATGGGGAGCCTCGATCTTGTTTGTGAAGAAGAAGGACAGGTCACATCGCATGTGTATAGACTACCGGGAGTTGATTAAGGTAACGATGAAGAACCATTACCCTCTCCCGAGGATTGGTGATTTTTTTGACCAACTTCAGGGCACATATTGGTTCTCCAAGATTGATCTGTGATCGGGTTATTACCATATGTGATTCAGGGACGAGCATGTGCAGAAGACAGCTTTTAGGACTCGCTATGGTCATTATGATTTGTGGTGATGCCGTTTGGGCTCAGTAATGCTCCAACCACATTGATGGACCTCATGAACCGCATGTGCAAACGGATGCTGGATCGGTCTGTGATAGTCTTAATTAATGACATCTTGGTTTACTGTAAGACTCAGGAGCAGCATGAGGAGCACCCGAGGGAGGTGCTGGAGACACTGAGGAGAGGAGGGAGAGACTTTTCGCAAAGTTCTCCAAGTGTGAGTTCTGGTTACGCGAGGTGCAGTTTTTGGGGCACCTTGTCAACTAGAATGGTATTCTGGTCAATCCGGCCAAGATAGAGGTCGTGATGCAGTGGGAGGTTCTGAGGTCTCCAACTGAGATTCAGAGTTTTCTTAGTCTAGCATGTTATTACCGGAGATTCATCCAGGATTTCTCCAAGATCGTTATTCCTTTGAACCAACTGACCAAGAAGTCGGTGACATTTCGTTGGGGGCCTGAGCAGTAGGCAACTTTCGATGAATTTGCTGGAGGGATTCGATGAGTTCGTGGTTTACTGTGACGCTTCGATCACATGCATGGGAGCAGTATTGATGCAGCGGGGTCACGTGAAAGCTTATGCATCGATGCAGTTGAAGCCTCACGAGGCTAACTATCCGACGCAAAATTTAGAGTTAGGGGTTGTGGTTTTTTCCCTCAAGATTTGGCGGCATTACCTCTATGGGGTCCGTCGTACCATTTACACGGATCACAAGAGTTTGAGGTACCTCATGGATCAGTCGAATCTGAACATGAGACAGTGTCGATGGTTAGATGTAGTGAGTGATTATGACTATGAGATCCTTTACCACCTGTGAAAGGCCAATGTAGTGGTCGATGCCCTGAGCTGCAAGGCGGAAGCCCCCCGATTCGAGACATCTATCTGAGGATGACAGTGATTACTCCATTAATGGAGCAGATCAGAGAGGCGTAGGTTAAGGGCCTAAAGGAGGAGCGCCGGAAGTGCGAGCGGATCATAGGCCAAGTGGCCTCCTTCGATTACAACAGTCGTAGGTTGTTGAACCGGCATGGGAGGGTCTGGGTACCGTACTGGGGCGGAGTATGGCAGATTCTGATGGATGAGGCCCACAAGTCCAGGTTCTCTATCCATACCGGGGCGACAATGATGTACAGAGATCTTTGTTGGATTAGGTGTCTAAGTTCATAAATATTTCTGGAATGTACTTGACCCAATTAGCATGGTCCACTTGGGTTCCATGGCATTGCAACACTTGGATACACTAAATGAGAGAAAGGACACTTAAGGATTATTAATATATTCTAATATATTAATAATATTATTTAATTAGTATTGATCAATGAATTAATTTGGAATTAATTAAGTGATCAAAAAGAGACTAATTAAATATATGGGGTAGATTGTGTAAATCATCTATTCTTGTATAGTGGGCTAATGATCTATGGTTTGTATGGATTGGGTTAAAACCCATAAGGTGCTCCATGGATAGTCCATGGAGGTTACAAACCCATGGATCATGGAATATGGAAAGCCATGACAATTAGGGCGTACATGGTGTAACCCTACTTGTGTCATAACTATATAAAGACCCCTTGTCTAGCAAAATTGGCACTATTAAAAGAAAGTAAAGAGGGCTAGCCGATTTTGAGGTGTTAGTGAACTTCTCTCAAGGTTATTCCAAGTGTTGTGGTGTTGTGTGATACATTTGAGGCATCACACTTGAGGTGCTAGTCTCACAAGGTTCTAAAGGAATCCAAGCAACAAAGAAAGGTATGTTTTTCTTACTAGCTTTATGATTCAAGTACCAATGCTATGCTAGATAGTTAAAGAACCTTGGAAAATCAAATTTGCATGTATCTTAGTCAAACATAGATCCAAGGTTTCTAGGGTTTCATGTACACCTTAGGAGTGTTAGAATGCTCAAAACCCTTCACTGGTATCAGAGCCTAGGCTTGTTTACTTGATACTTGATGCAAACTTGTTTTTTAAAAGCCAAAAACTGCCCAGACAAGAAAACTTGACGAGTTCTAGCCAAAAACTCGCCGAGTGCATGTGTTATTGCATGAACTCGACGAGTTCCTTTATGAACTCGACGAGTTTGTTATCCAGTGAGTAGTTTTTCAAGCTTTGCTGCTGGAAATGGACTAGAAACATTACCCTAAACTGTTTTGGTGCTATAAAACTTGGTTTAAATGGTGTAATGGTTATGCTAATCCATTTTCAATATCTATTATCAAAATTTCAAGTTTTAAATGGTTAATTTATGATTCTTGAAATTGTTGATATGCATGTTCATGAACTTATGAGTTTAGAAGATCATAGGAATTATTTGTAACTTGCTTGTTAGTTTAATTCTTGATCATTATGTATTTTAATGGAATCCATAATTTGTCCTCAAGTTATGGATTATCAAAAGTCACTCTTTTAAAGTCCATTAAAGAAACACATAGGTTACATAAAATGAAAAGTATCTCATTTTATTAAACCATTAACTCATAAGTTATGAAAGATGAAAAGTTTTGAAAGTTACAAAACTTGCCCTCAAGTTTTGGAACATGTAAAGTCAATTTAAAAACTTTAGTTCCAACCCCTAGAATTTTAAAAGTTAAAATTCAACCCTTATACTTTATAATATTATAAGTTTAATAATAATTATATATGTATAAGAAAAAGTCGTTTTACCGTTAGTAGGCCTCATTCACGAAGCCGATCTATAACGGGGGTATAAGGTTGTTGCCTATAAAATGACATCTTAATGGGTGTCCACTCTCACCCACCACTTCCTTGATCGGTGGAGGGTCGTTAGCTGAACGGGTAAGACAAGGACATTAAATCTTCATTAAAAGTATGACGAATATAAAGTAAATAAATGTTTTTATAAATTCTCAATCTTAGTTACTTTAGGAAAATGTGAATAAGGTGATAACCTATGAAATTACACTTTGCACTTTGATTAAGTCGTTAGTGGAGCGTGTGTGGTTAACCGGCACACTAGCCTGAACTTAACAAGGTAGGCAAAGGGTGGCTTAATGTTTATCATAGTATCGATGGAGCGCGTGTGATTAACCGGCACATCGATTGAGGGGTAAATTTTAAGGGTACCAAGTAATTTGCATGGTTACTTCATACCTTGTTTTGTGATCCTCGGCATCCCAGTCACAAAACCTAAAGGGCACACTCGATATTGAAACATGCCATTGAAAAGTTCAATGAATGTCAAAGAATCTAGGAGTTTGAAAACCAATTAAAACCTAATAATTTGTTTTGTTTTTCATGGTGGAAATTGGTGAATCGTCATTCACCTACCTTCAAATATTTTATAGCTTGTATTATGGCATCCCTCTTCTAAGTTATAAAATATTGTGTTGGGTCCTAGCCTTAATATTACATTTGGGAGTTTTATTAAGGACTATCTTTATATCTAATCTAAACTTGTCTTTCTTCTTTTTCAGATGTCTTCCAACAATGTTGCTTCTGGATCAAACCCTACCGTCTCCTTCTCTCTCATGAACCTTTGTGGGAGAGTCATCTTTGATGGATCCAACTTTATAGATTGGATCAGGAACATCAGGATGGTCACTCGGTATGAGGACAAGGAATATGTCCTCGACAAGGAGCTTAAGGAGCTTGAGTCGTCTGCTACTCCTGAGGAGATCGCTGAATACCATGCACATGAGAGAGATGCTACCAAAGTGGCATGTATCATGTTGGCCACAATGACAGTCGAGCTCCAAAAGTCCTATGAGGACTACTATCCTTTTGAGATGCACCAGGATTTGATGGACCGCTACCATCATAGTACTCGTCAAGAGCGATATGAAATCATCTCCTCCATGATAACAACCCGGATGAAGGATGGTGAACCCATCACGGGCCACATGCAGAAAATGCAAAGATATGTGGACCGTTTGTTGAAACTAAATGTGAACTTCCCCCAGGAGTTGGCAATTGACATCATTTTGCACTCCTTACCATCGTGTTATGATCAATTCCGTATTACATACCACATGAACAAGGAGGAAGTTACACTTAGCAAACTTCAAGGACTCTTGAAGACCGCGGAAAGTGGTCTTAAGAGTAAATCGGTTGTTACCACTCCTACTCTTATCGTGGCCCCTGTCTTGGCAATCGGGCAAGGCAAAGGAAAGAAGAGGAAGAGCCCTTCGAAGGGTACCAAAGTAAAGTCCCTTGATGGCTCCTCTTAAAGTGGAACCAAGAAAGGTTTCGTCACTCCTTCTGCTAACCCTAAAGAGGCTGGATGATTCTATTGCCATGAAAAGTCGCACTGGAAGCGACACTGCCCAAAGTACCAGCAAGATGTGAAGGATGGGAAATTAAAACCCAACCATGCAGGTACATACACTATATTGTCTAATAATTCACCCCATTCTAATGCTTGGGTCCTTGATACAGGTTGTGGTATTCACATATGTACTGATTTGCAGGGACTAAGAAGAAGTGAGAATATGGAGCATGGGAAGATAAACTTGATCATGGGGAATAGGAAAGCTTCACCTGTCACCAAACTTGGAGTTTATTCTTTGTTACTAAGTAGTGGATTAGTGTTAGATTTTAATAAGTGTTGTTACTCGTCTGAAATGGCGAGAAATATTATTTCCTTTCATGGTTTGTACAAACAACGTGTTACCTTTTCATTTGATAATGATAGTGGTGGTATTAATGCTTTCTTTAATAATGTTTTTTTATTTTAAAGCATTACCTTGTGATGGTGTATATGAAACTGTGTCAGTTGTTGATAACCTAGGAAATAATGTGTTGTGTATCGATTCCTCCACTAGTTTAGATAAAGCATCATTATGGCATTGTCGTCTTGGACATGTATGCAAGAAACTCATAGGCCAACTCCAAAAGGATGGAGTCTTGGAGTCATTTGACCTAAAGTCAGATGATAGTTGTGAATATTGTTTGCTTGGGAAAATGACAAAGTCACCCTTCACTGGTACTTGTGCTAGGGGTGAGGGTTTGTTGGATCTTATACATACTGATGTGTGTGGACCCTTCAGAACTGTCACAAGAGATACTAACCGCTTCTATGTGACTTTTACTGATGATTATAGTAGATATGGATATGTCTACTTAATCAAGCATAAGTCAGAGACCTTTGAAAGATTCAAAGAGTTCAAACAGGAAGTGGAGAATCAGTTGGGTAGGAACATTAAGATGCTTCGATCCGATCAAGGTGGTGAGTATATTAGTACAGAGTTTCTTGAATATATTAAAGAATATGGGATTATCTCACAATTGACACCTCCCATGACACCGCAGCTTAATGGTGTGGCTGAGAGGCGCATTCGAACCTTGTTGGATATGGTTCGTTCCATGATGAGTCAAGCTTCGCTACCAATCTCATTTTGGGGGTATGCCTTAGAGACTGCCGCCCATATCCTTAATCTAGTCCCTACAAAGAAGGTTGCCAAAACACCTCATGAGATGTGGACCGGAAAAGTTCCCAATCTAGACCACATCAAGATTTGGGGTTACGAGGATTTCGTGAGGCGCGAGTCTCATGATAAGCTCGAACCTCGTAGTGAGAGGTGTATTTTCATCGGCTATCCACAGAGATCCTTTGGTTACCTCTTCTACAGACCTAGTGAGAATGTGGTCTTTGTAGCAAGGTGAGGAGTCTTTCGCGAGAGAAAATTCATGAGCCAAGGAAACAGTGGGAGGGAAATTGACCTTGAAGAAATTCAAGAGTCAAGTTGTGAAGGAACCTCAAACCCTAGCAATCAACCTGAGGAGGAAACTCCTTTTGATTCGACAGAAGAGTTTGTACCTCTGAGGCGTTCCACAAGAGTTAGGAATGCACCTAAGCATTACTATGGTTTCCATATTACTGTGGAAGGTGATACACTTATCAGTGATAGCACACTGGTAAGCCTGGATGAACCTAATAGCTACACGGAAGCCATGGCAGGCCCTGAGGTTGCTAAATAGAAAGAGGCTATGGACAATAAGATACAATCCATGTATGACAATCAATTTTGGAACTTGGTTGACAATGTACCAGGTCGTAAAACAGTTGGGTGCAAATGGATCTTCAAGAAGAAGATCGACATGGATGGTAATGTACACACTTATAAGGCGCGACTGGTTGCAAATGGCTTTCTCAAACTCCGGGAGTTGATTATGATGATACCTTTTCACCAGTATCGAAGATTAAGTCTATTAGGGTTATGTTATCCATTTATGCATTTCATGATTATGAAATATGGAAAATGGATGTCAAAACCGCTTTCCTTAATGGAAAGTTGGCTGAGGATGTTTACATGAGTCAGCCAGAGGGTTTTGTCAGTATAGAGTACCCTAATAGAGTGTCTAATCTTGAGAAATCCATCTATGGATTAAAGAAAGCACCTCGCAGGTGCAATCTTTATTTCGATGAGAAAGTCAAAGAGTTTGGCTTTTCGAGGAGTGAAGATGAATCTTGTGTATATGTCAAGGCTAGTGGGAGTATAGTCAGCTTTTTGGTATTGTATGTGGATGACATATTACTCATAGGAAATGACATCCCAACTCTGAAGGAAGTGAAGTCCTGGCTTGGGAAGTGTTTATCTATGAAGGACCTTGGAGAAGCTACCTATATCCTAGGGATAAGGATTTTGAGAGACATGAGTAAAAGACAAATTGGACTTAGTCAGAGTACCTACTTGGAGAAGGTGCTAAATAGGTTCAGCATGCAGAATTCCAAGAAAGGAGAGTTACCAATCCAGAGTAACGCCAGACTGAGTAAGACTCAGAGCCCAAGTACAGAGGCTGAGATAGCAGAGATGAGTCGAGTACTGTATGCTTCTGCTGTAGGCTCGATCATGTATGCTATGACTTGTACTTGTCCTGATGTGGCCTTTGCATTGAGCATGATCAACAGATATCGGGGGAACCATGGCAAGGCTCACTGGACTATGGTAAAGAACATTCTCAAGTACCTGCGAAGGACAAAGGATTGGGTCCTTACCCTCGGTGGGAGTGATGACTTGAGAGTATTAGGGTATAACGATGCTAGGTTTTAGACTGATAGGGATCATTTCCGCTCTCAATCAGGCTGGGTCTTTACCTTAAACGGAGGAGCTATTTCTTGGAAAAGTTCCGAGCAGGAGACAGTGGCTGATTCAACTTGCGAATCAGAGTATATAGCGGCAAGCAACGCATCAAAGGAGGCTATATGGCTAAAGAACTTCATTGGAGACCTTAGAGTTGTACCATCTATAAAGGAGCCTATAGATATTTTCTGTGATAGTGAAAGTGTAGTTGCCTTAGCAAAGGAACCAAGGGATCACGGGAGATCCAGACACATCGACAAAATATACCATTTCATCAGACATCAAATAGAAGAAGGACTCCTTGTGGCAAAGAGAGTATCTTCGGATGAGAACCCGACAGATCCCCACACGAAGGGACTGGGTAGGGTTAAGCATCTCTAGCATGCGAGGCGCATAGGGTTGAAGGATGATATTAGTTTTAGTATTTAGATAGATTTGAAATGTGTAAAGTGTAATTGACATTTGATGAAGAATAAAAGTTGTGTTTATTTATGAGTAAATTGTTGCTATCTTTTGTCAATCGTTTACTATCATTTCATTTTTGCATGTTTTGACTTCCAGAATAATTATGTTATTGTATTTCATATTATTCAAATTCTCCACAGTCGGTCATATGTTGGAAGTAGATATGAATCAAGACTGTCATGTAGTTGGTTGTAGATGTATAAGGTGTTGGACATTGCAAAGTGTTGCTACAACACTCATGAGTGCTCATAAGTTCTGAGTATTGGATTCAACTCACTCTCACTGGTATCACTTCATGGAATTTATCTCGAGTGATCGTGAGACGGTAATATCATATAAGTCTTCAAACCTAGAGATATGAATTGTTGCCTATGAGTTGGTTATACATTGATTGTACGAAAACACATTGGTAACTCGATGTTATAAAACGTGCCTTTGTGTATGATTCAACAAGTAGTAGAAGAAGCATATGAGTCGAAGTTTATCTGTTCCTTCTTGGATTAGAAGCGATATCTGGGCCCCTCGATGATTTTGTGTTGACCCATGTACCAGACCCGGTCAGAACTAAGTTTATGTGTTCAATTAAGTTTTGTGTCAAACAAATCGGAAATCGGGAAACAAACTGTTGGACAATAAGTAATACATTGTTCCATGTATTTGTCTGGTTGATATCTAGAATAGAGGATTATATGATCACTTATCTTAAATGGCGTATCATCATCATCTCAGTTCCGCGAGACCTTGAAAGAGCTATAATTGTTGATTGGTTCCTGAAGTCATTCTTGCAGTGATAGTTATATGACTTATCCAAGTGGGAGACTGTTGGATTAGGTGTCTAAGTTCATAACTATTTCAGGAATGTACTTGACCAGATTAGCATGATCCATTTGGGTTGCATGGCATTGCAACACTTGGATACACTAAATGAGAGAAAGGACACTTAAGGATTATTAATATATTAATAATATTATTTAATTAGTATTGATCAAAGAATTAATTTGGAATTTATTAAGTGATCAAAAAGAGACTAATTAAATATATGGGGTAGATTGTGTAAATCATCTATTCTTGTATAGTGAGCTAATAATCCATGGTTTGTATGGATTGGGTTAAAACCCATAAGGTGCTTGTAGCACCCGATTCCTGGTTCACATTTAATTCAAGCATTTTTATGTTTTTCTCTGGGACTCGACAAGTCGGAGGACCCACTCATCGAGTAGAGTCGAGATCCGCAGACATCTTAAGTGATCTACTCAACGAGTCGGGAGACGGACTCGGCGAGTAGGCGTTGTACGAGTAAAACCCTAAATCTGGGGGTTTGCACCTATATAAACACCTTAACTCATCCTCCCTTGTCCCTAACACTCCCTTAGAACTGGATATCGAAACCCTAGCCGTTTGTGTGTGTGTTAAGGCCATTTTGGTGCTCTTGGTTGGTTTGTGAAGCTTGGAAGGAAGGAAGTGATGGGTTTTATGCATATGAACGATCCTATGTGCTCATACAAATCCTAATGCTTGGATCTAGGTTTCTCTATTGTACGTGCAATGAATCCAAGACTTTCAAACCCTAATCTAGCATACATAATGTAAGTCCCTATTCTGCCTATGTATCAATCAGATCCGTTTGATGGTGCGGAATCCCAATCAAACGGATGATGCCAGATCACAGTAAGAAGAGAAGGAGAAGAAGAAGATGATGAATCTTGTATGTATTGATATGAATGAAGATCCGGATACAAGATTAACACACACTAACACACTCTCTCTTTTCTCTCTCTCTAGAACACCTTCAAATGCACACACTTAAGATCCTCTAGTGTTCATCACCCTTTTCCTCACACCCCTCACCCCTATATATATACACACGGAAAACATGGCCTGTAAACAGGTTTACGATCGTAAACTCACTCACCGACCGTAAACAGCTAAACAATACATAAAAATACAATTTCTCAGAAAAGCAAAGTATAAACCATATTTTTGACCCAACAATCTCCCCCTTGGTTTATAGCTTTCTTTTCTTTTCTTAAATGACCCAACAAGCTCCCCCTAAAAAGTAGCTGTCTTTCTTGATAATCTTCATTGGGAGCTTTGGCTTCAAGATGAACATGATGAATCTTCAATAATTGACTTCATCTTGAGCAGTTGGGCATTTCTTCAGAATTTGGCATTGAATGCACATTGGGTGAGGAGACTTGATGTACTGATTCTTGAAAGATAGCGCTTTCAGCTTGATAATCTTCAGAGAGAACATCAGAGAGAACAAATCTTTTGGATCACTTTAGTAGGTTTAAGATAGCAGCAGACTGATTGAGGAGGCTTCAATGCAATCCGTCACATATTCTTCAATTTCAGCTTCACCTTGCTTCTAGGGTTGAAAGATTGAATGTCGAAAGAATAATCTTCATTTCTTGCTCCTTCGAATTTGAATTCTTCGATGCTCACGGACGAGGCTTTGGCTCAGAAATCTTCAACACAAACTCCATGAGTCGTATCTATACCTGAAATCACTTTTCAAGACAAAACAAAACTAAAAGAAAACTTAGCACACAAATTAAAACATAAACAAAAATATTTTTGATTTTTGATTTTTCTGAACAAGAAATAAAACAGAAATAACACTATTTTTGGATTTTTAATTTTTTTGATTTTTTTTTATTCTCATTATTTTTAATTTTTAATTCCCCCCCACCCCCCTAATATTTAAATTAGAGGAAACTATGAAAAAATTTAAAAATGATATATATCTTTAAGAGTGATTTGGGATCAAAGTTTTTAGACAGCCTTTATCCACTTGTCGGTACCTTCTATCTTCACGTCTTTGTCTGGTCGATCGCCGGTATTGTTGTCCACTTAAACACGAAAAATTGTGACAAATTTAGGACATACTATTTGTTACAAGACAAGGTGAACTCAAGTTCCTAGATATTATATCTTAAGGACCATTCAGCTGACGACGACCAGGGATATTGTTGTCCACCTAAATTGAGCAACGAGATCTATAGACAATCTTTGAGTGTTCAATTTTAATTGTACTGGAACATGTTTCCCGCTTCCTGATATGCCCCAGCCATCAAAAACTTCCAGAGTACTCCTTACACCGGGTGAGCAGACAATCATTCAGAGAGAGAAAATATTCAGATTGCTATTACTTATTGTTTCAGAGGGGTTGAGAAGTAGAAGGTTGCATATGCTGTGTACCAGGTCGGATTGGAAGTCACGCAAAGGAGACAGCATATGGCTAACAGATAAGAGGAATTTCATATATATAACATGCAGAGAAATAGTGTCGCATATGTTGTGTACCAGGTCGGATTGGAAGTCATGCAAATGAGACAACATATGACTAACAAATAGCAAGAAAGAAAACGATTTTCTACAGACCTAATTTATCGGAATTTACCAGTCGCCCCATCCAACCGGAATTAAGGATAGAATCCGCACATCGAGGAAAAGTTAAACCATGGTTCCAAGTACGGGTTCATTTAATGTGACGAGTGGATTCCCATATATATCTCCCTGCTCAACCTATCCGAGCGTCGTATTGTCAGGCTGAACGGATCTAACTAGGTCAAGATTTGTCAAGTCTATAAATTTCCTAAGTTCAACTCTGCCTAGTCAAGTCCATTTAGAATCTTTCATGCCTACCAACGCATCAAACCAGAGCAAAGACCCTTCAACTTTGGGTACGTTATGCAGACTCAGATTGCCTGTTATCACTTGATAATATCACTTCCCAAAAAAATCTCCCTCAAGCACACTTCATAACCAACATATTTTTGATTTCTGATTTTCTAATGTTTTTTTATTTTTGAAAATTTTCTAATTTTTGTTTTGTTTTTATTTCTCCCCCTAAATTTGTGCATATGAGAGAAACGAAAGTAAATGTGCAAATTTAAACTATCCTAAAACAAAAATTAGTCTTTAAAGCGAATCAGCTTAAGATAAAATCAGAAGTATAGAGAAGAAAACGCAAACCATAAGTCACCGATTGAATTTGCATCCAGAAGGTCTGAAAACAGCACGCGTAATCTCAGAACATATCCGAAAATTCTTAATGTCATTAAGCACTAACCCGGTTTGTGATCTCTTCCTTTCTTCCTTTCCTGCAAAAGGACACATTCTCCCAAATAATGTTCTGAGTGTTGTATAGTTGAGAGATGCCTCCTATCATGTGCCTGGAACAGCCACTACCAACAAACCGAAGTCTGATGATATGCCTCCATAGCTGCTCCGACACAGAGCGGGATTAGTTGGTCTTTGGAACCCAGTCCATTTTAAAACTGGGTCGACCTTTGTCATCCTTTCACGGTACTCTCTCCCATGACATATCCTGTTTATCACAAACAGAAGATGAAGAAATATTAGAGTCACTAGTAGATTTGGGAGAGTGAGCCATTGGAACCCATTTGTAGTTTGGTTTAACCCATTTCTTTTTTGATCTGATGGGTGGCTCAGTACTTGATTTGGAACTTGATGTCGGCCGTTGAGATGACTTTGATTTTGGCTTCACGGGAGCATCTCTTGGATTGGACTTCTTGGCCGACATTCCCTTCTTGCCCTTGGGATTCTGATTCTTGTCCTTTGGAGTTTGATTCTTGGCCTTGGGAGTTGAATTCTTGGCCTTGGGAGTTGAATTCTTGGCCTTGGGAGTTGCATTCTTGGCCTTCTTAGCATTCCAGTCGTCAATGTCTGATCGTGATCTCAAGGGGTATCTTTTGGAGTATCTCCCTCTTGGCGCGTTCTGCCAGCCTTATGCGTAGTAAGGAATGTATGCGCGATTTGGACAATTTCGGGCAATGTGACCAGGTGTTCCATAGTGAAAACATGTATTTTTCTTCACTGTGAAGTTGTTTCTTCCTACCCTAGTGGCGTATCCTTGCCTTGTCTCTGACTTTTCCCAAATGCACAATTTCAGGAGGCATTCTGTTTCGTTGGAATTTGTGGCCTGTATTTCTCAACAGCAGGTTGATCAGAAACAGCTGAGTTCGAAGCAACAGGTTTAGAGTTTACGGAGATGTTGGTTTGTTCAATGGTTTTCTCCTTGTTCTCATCTTCTGCTACTTTACCTGCACATGAAGTAGAAACATTAGTATTTTCAACCAGAATACATCCTGACACAAATCCAACTGATTTGCCATATCGAAGATGTGCCTCCCTGTCAATTTCTTCCTGTGTCATTGGGATTGATGTGTAGTTATGATTGAAAGGTGGAGGAACACTATCATACCCTAGACCCTTGTTTTGATTATCTTTGAATTTTAATTGGGTTTCAAATAAGGACTCGACTGTCTGACTTGACGCAATATAATTTTTAAAACTAACGTCTGTTTTTCCACACTTAATTTTTAAAGCGTCAAGTTCTTCAGTTACAGCATCAAGTTGTCTCTTAATATAGTTATAATTTTCACACTTGTTGCTATACTCTTCCTAAAGTTTCCTAAAGTCTTTGGTTTTTGCATCTAATTCAGCCTTCAGAGGTTTATGTCCTTTCCTGAGTTGATATCCTTTATATCTCAGGTCCTCAACTTCCCTTTTTAATAAATCAATTTGTTCCCGAAGAAATTTAATTGTATCTTCACATGATTGAGAACATGAAACTTCACATGAATGAGAACATGACACTTCATTGACCGGAAGGTTTGCGGAACTCATTGTTTTTCGACAATTCAAAGCGTCAAGTTCTTCAATTATATCAGCCAGACTAAGACGATTGAGATCTTTTGTCTTCTTGATGTCAGCCACGTCCATATCCCACGATTTTGGAAGTGCATTCAGCAGCTTTTTGTTTATCTCAGATTTGGTCAAGAAGATCCCAGCTATATTCATCTCAGTAGTGAGTGTGGTAAATCGCTGCAACTGAGCTTCCAGGGTTTCTCCAGGGATATAATCGAACATGTTGAAATTTTGTCTTAACATCTCCTGACGACTCTCTTTCATGTTTTCAATTCCCTCGTAAACTTCAAAAACTATTAAAAACACAACTAGAAGTCAAACTTTAAATTTAAAAATGCCCTTTGACTATAAACCTCAAAAGTCAACCTTAAAAGTCAAATTTAAAAAGTTAAACTCAAAAGTCAAACTTGAAAAGTCAAACTTAAAAGTCAAACCGAAAAACTAAATTTGAAAAATTAAAAGTTAAACAAGAAAGTCAAAGTTTAAAATCAAAGGTCAAACCTGAAAGTCAAAATCAAAATTTTATGTAAAAAGTCAAAAATTAAAAAATAATTTTTTTTTAGTTGAAAAAGATATTTAAAAATGAAAGAAATTAATTTTTGGGGTTAAAAGTGTTAAATATGCGAAAGTGGTGCGACAGGGAGAGGTTAAGTTTAAAATTTCAGAAGGAAATCATAAGTGTTTGGCTAGCCGAGATGGTAAGGCGCTTGGTTTGAGAGTTGGAGGTCGGGGGTTCGAAACCCAGCACCCTCAAAATGGCGTTATTTTTTTAATGAAACCCTGATGCGAAGCTTGCTGCTGAGCCAAGCCGTCCAAGTCGAGCCGCACACTTTCGATCTGCAAGCCGCCGAGCCGAGCCGCAATCCACCGTCCACCGAGCCGAGCCGCAAACTCCGGCGACACGTTTCCGACCGTAAACTACGGCGACCCGTTTCCGACTCGTTTCCGGTTGTAAACTCCGAACCGTGAACTCGTGTCCGACCGTAAACTCTTCAGAAACCGCTGTTCTTGATGAAAAACAGCGGTTTTTTCACCCTTTTTGCTCCAAAACTCGATCAAAAACTCGTTTTTAGGAAAAACACGAAGAACAAACCCCCCCTAATTTTCCGAGATCTATCCAAAAACGCAAGAATCTTTCCAAAATAAGATCAAATCGGCTCCAAATCAGAAAAAAATTGATTGATACAACCAAGCTCTGATACTAATTGTAAGTCCCTATTCTGCCTGTGTATCAATTAGATCCGTTTGATGGTGCGGAATCCCAATCAAACGGATGATGCCAGATCACAATAAGAAGAGAAGGAGAAGAAGAAGATGATGAATCTTGTATGTATTGATATGAATGAAGATCCGTATACAAGATTCACACACACTAACACACACTCTCTTTTCTCTCTCTCTCTAGAACACCTTCAAATGCACACACTTAAGCTCCTCTAGTGTTCATCACCCTTTTCCTCACACCCCTCACCCCTATATATATACACATGGAAAACATGGGCCGTAAACGGGTTTACGGCCGTAAACTCACTCGCCGACCGTAAACAGCTAAACAATACATAAAAATACAATTGCTCAGTAAAGCAAAGTATAAACCATATTTTTTACCCAACACATAATTTCGAAATTAGCTAATTACATCAGATCTAGATGTTTACCTCTTCAAATATTGGCTTGAATCTTCTTCTCTTGAGCTTAGAGTCATAATTGTAACTCCTCTAATGAGTCACAAACACCACAAGCAAGAAGGCAACTTTTGGAGAGGAGGGAGGATGCTAATTTTCGGCCCTAGGGTTTCTCTTGGAAGCAAGTGGCCGAAAATTGGAGCCTTGGGGTCTTATTTATAGTGCAGGCTGCTAGGGTTTCAGTCTAAACCCTAATGGACAACTTAGCCACCAAGCAGCCCAAGGAAGCTTCTGCAATAAGGCCCTTGGACGAAAATATGATGATCCTTCATCATAATTTCCTTCCCGCTTAGTCTATTAGGTTTCCCAGCCCAAAACTCAACTATCACACATTTAACAGTTTATGCCCCTTTATTTAATTAATCTCTTTTAGTCACCAAATTAATTCCTAATTAATTTATGACTAATACTAATTAAATAAATATGATTTCTACTTTAATATATTATTCTTATAATATATTAATAAACAATAATATCCTCTCTCTCTCCTCAGATTACCTTGTCAAGTTGCTTTGGTAAAGGCAACCCAAAAGGACCATGCACAACCGGGTCAAGTACATACCAAATATAGTTACGGACTTAGACACTAATCCAACAGTCTCCCACTTGGATAAGTCTAGTAACTATATCTCATATATGACTTCAAGATCCGATTAGCAATCGTAGCTCTTATACGCTTCTGTCAACTTTGATCAAAACTAGTCCTTCAGATAAGGGATCGTACAATCCTCTGTTCTAGATATCATGCTGGAAATACTTATTGTCGAACACTTGTTTCTCGATCTCTGATTTGTTTGACATAGAATTTAGTTAAACACATCAACTTCATCCTGACCGGGCCCCGACACATAAGTCAAAACAAATCATCGAGTAGCCAGATATCGCTTTTATCCTCTTAGAATAAAAGGAACAGAAAACTTTGACTCATATGTTTTTATTACTCACTAGCTAAGTCACACACAACAATGCATTTTATAACATCAAGTTACTAATGCATTTTCACATTATCAATGTATAATCAACTAGTAAACAATAACCATATCTCTAGGTTCAATGATCATATGATATTATCATCTTGCGATCATTTGTTATAAAAGTAGTGATACCAGCAAGCGCGGGTTTATTCTAATGCTCAAATCATATTCATAAGCACTCATGAACTTTGTATCAAACCTTTTTTATGCCCAAAGCCTTTTGGGCAACCTACAAACAAATTCATGACAATCTTCATTCATATCTACTTCCAAAATATGAACGACTGTGGACCGTTCAAATAATCTTATTATTCAGGAAGTCAAAACATGAAAAATTGAAACAATAAATAAATAACTAACACAAGATAGTAGCTTTACTCATAAATAACACAACTTTATTTATTCATCAAATGTCAAGTACAAATTATCTATTACACGTTTCTTATCTATCTAATCTAAACTTACATCGTCCTTCAGCCCAATGCTCCTAGCGTGCTGCAAGTGTTTGACCCTACTCAGTCCCTTTGTAAGGGGATCTACTGGGTTTTCTTCTGACGATACCCTCTTCACAATGAGGAGTCCCTTTTCTACCTGATGTCTAATAAAATGGTATTTTCTGTTGATATGTTGAGATCTACCATGATCTATTGGTTCCTTGGTTAAGGCAACCGCTCCTTCATTATCACAGAAAAATTCCATTGGCTCCTTTATGGATGGAATCACTCCAAGATCTCTAATGAAGTTCTTCAACCATATAGCCTCCTTTGACGCTTCACTTGCCGCAATGTACTCTGACTCGCATGTTGAATCAACTACGGTCTCCTGCTTGAAACTTTTCCAAGTTACTACTCCTCCATTTAGGGTAAAGACCCAGCCCGACTGCGATCGGTAATTATCCTGATCCGTCTAAAAACTAGCGTCAATGTACCCTCGTACCCTTAAGTCATCACTCCCACCGAGGACTAGAAACCATTCCCTGGTCCTTCGTAGGTACTTAAGAATATTCTTAACTACAATCCAATGAGCTCTACCAGGGTTCCGTTGATATCTGCTGACCATGCTCAAAGCAAAGGCCAAATCAGGCGAGTACAAGTCATAGTGTACATGATAGAGCCGACTGCGGAAGCATAAGGTACTCGACTCATATCAGCAATCTTTGCTTCTGTACTCGGACTCTGAGTCTTACTCAGCTTAGTATTGCTTTGGATTGGCAACTCCCCTTTTTTTGAATTTTCCATAATAAAATGCTTTAGTACCTTATCCAAGTATGTATCCTGACTGAGTCCTATCAGTCTCTTTTCCCTGTTTCTCACTATCCTTATTCCCATAATATAAGCAGCCTCTCCGAGGTCCTTCATAGCGAAACATTTCCCAAGCTAGGACTTGACTTTCTGCAAGGTTTAGACGTCATTTCCTATGAGTAGTATGTCATCTACATACAAAACGAGGAAGCTTACTATACTCCCACTGGCTTTGACATATACATATGACTCATCTTCGCTTCGCAGAAAACCAAACTCTTTGACCTTCTCGTCAAAACAAAGATTCCACTTGCGAGACGCTTGTTTCAATCCGTAAATGGATTTCTCAAGCTTGCACACTCTATTTGGATGCTTCGCATCGACAAAACCCTTTGGCTGATTCATATACACATCCTCAGCCAACTTCCCATTAAGGAAAGCGGTTTTCACGTCCATCTGCCAGATTTCATAATAAACGCAACTATTGCAAGCATTACCCTAATAGACTTTATTTTAGCAACTGGTGAGAAGGTCTCATCATAGTCAACTCCAAGATTTTGAGTAAAGCCATTCGCAACCAATCGTGCTTTATAAGTGTGCACTTCCCCATCCATGTCTGTCTTCTTCTTGAAGATCCACTTGCACCCGACTGTCTTACGACCCGGTACATTTTCAACCAAATTCCAAACTTAGTTGTCGTACATGGACTAAATCTCGCTGTCCATCGCCTCTTTCCATTTAGCAAAATCCGTGTCTGCCATGGCTTCCTTGTAGCTGCTAGGTTCGTCCAAATTTATCAGTGTTTCATCACTAATAAACGTATCCCCTTCAGCAGTAATATGAAAACCATAAAACTGGGGTTGAACACTAACCCTACTGGAACGTCTAAGAGGTAAGGACTCGTCAATGGGTTCAACAGGAGTTTCCTCCTCGGGTTGAGTGCCAGTGTTAGAGGTTCCTTCATCGCTTTGCTCTTGAATCTCTTCAAGATCAATTTGCCTCCCACTGTCCTCTTGACTTATTAGTTCCCCTTCTTGGAAAACTCCTCTTCTAACAACAAAGACAGCATTGTCACTCGGTCTATAGAAGAGATAGCCAAAAGACTTATGTGGATAGCCGATGAAATAACACTTCTCACTACGAGGTTCGAGCTTGTCGTGAGTCTCTCGTCTTACGAAAGCTTCGCAACCCCAAACCTTGATATGTGCTAACAAGGGAGCTTTCCCTGTCCACATCTCGTGAGGTGTCTTGGCAACCTTCTTGGTGGGAACTAAGTTAAGGATGTGGGTGGCAGTCTCTAAGGCATACCCCCAGAAATCTATCGGTAACGAAGCCCGACTCATTATAGAACGAACCATGTCCAACAAGATCTGATTACGTCTCTCAGCCACACCATTCAACTGTGGTGTTCTCGGAGGTGTCAATTGAGAAACAATTCCTCATTCTTTTAGATAGTCATGAAACTCAAGACTTAGGTACTCTCCTCCTCGGTCTGACCGAAGCATCTTGATTTTCCTGCCCAGCTGATTCTCCACTTCATTCTTAAACTCTTTGAACTTTTCAAAGGTTTCTATCACACCCCGAAACCGATGGCGGAAACGTTTTGGGGCGGAGGTGACGTCATGTATAGCATCACAACCAATGAATAACAGCAAGCAAAGTAAACACAACCAAACATTGGATACATGTGTGAAAAAGTTTTACATTGTTTAATACATAGTTTTGTTCTTATCAAAAGTAAAATAGAAATTCACGACACTAACGCTTCGACTTCTCTAAACACCTGGAAATAACTGTCTACTAATTTCCTGAGAATACAAGCAGTTTGAAAGCCAGCATAAAGCTAGTGAGTTCATAAGCATTTAGTTTTGGTGGAAAAGTGTTCTTTGAATCCTTTTTGAAAAGTGTTCCTCAAGAAAATCCTATATTTTCTTATGAAAAGTGCGTTTGAAAACCCATTCATTCCATGACTTCCAGGTTCGTACAGAACGTGTACAATCCAATGTGTCGTGGGATGAATATGAATATCCGTTGGTTGAAAAACAATCCATTTTGAATAGTCGGTTTATCCTGGGAAAATCCTATATTTTCCCTAAAGGTAGTTGGTTGATTATCCGTTTTAAACTGAGGGTTGCAAGTATCTACCATACTCGTGTATATATATAAAAGCAATTTTCTTTTAAAGGCCCTGGTTACACCCAGAGATATATTAGTCTTAAAAGCTAAATAAAAGAAAACGTGATGAACTAAGTCCTGAAGGTATTTTTAATACCCTCCAGTAATCTAACGGTTGTTACTTTGAGTTTAGTTCATTTGATTCATTATTACAAAGTAAATTCATGTTATCTAGGTTGTGAGTTTCGTAACCATAACTGACTGGACATGGCCGACAACAGCCGATATTCTTAATGACTTTGTCACCCAAAGACCTGCCGGTCCAAGGAAGTGTCTCAAACATAGCCTAACAAATTTACACGTAAAAACACCGAAAACCTGTTTATGATTTGCATGAATCCTTTATAAAATATTATATTTTACTATATGCTTCACAAATTCCTTGTTCTAGTTTTAAAAAAACTGTTTCTATGAGTTGATTTCTTAATCATTTGGTAAAACTGTTTTTCGTGTCAAAAGCATGTTGAAATATGGTTATTTTAAACAAAATTATATATTTTGAGTACAAGTTTCCTTGTACTTTTTCTTGTATCCCCCCCCCCCTAAAAACATAAAAATAACTCGGAAAAACGTAGGGGGTATGAACTCACTGTTGTTTTGTTGAGTTGTTGAGTGTAATGAAGATTCCCGAGTTGTTGCGCGTGACACTTAACGAAATCCTATTATCAAATAAATACATATATGTATCTAAATTAGCGAATTCGATAAATAAAGTGTCAGAAACACTTGAATTTGGTTGAGGAATGTTACCGAGACTTGCTTGAATCGAAGGAATGAGTTTCCGGCTTTAGAACACGAGTTTACGGATTTTGAAGGTGAGTTTACGGTTTCTGAAATGAGTTTACGGTTTCTGCAGGTGGCTGAGTTTACGGCCGTAAACTCAAGAACTGAGTTTACGGTCTTTGAAGCTCGGACCATAAACTCGGAAAACGAGGTTTTGAATGCAGATTTCGATGCCAGAAGTGATTCCAGACGCTCCAAAATGCTCCAAAAGGTGTTCTTCGACGTTTCCCGGAGTCTAAAAGCGTTTTTGTGAGTTTACGGTTGAAGAACTTAGAGATAGAAGAGGAGAGAATGTGGACAGAAAAATGTTCTAAGGAGAGTGGGGGAATCGTATTTATAGGGTGAAAAATTGGGTCCACTCGTCACTGATCGTAAATAGGTTTACGGTAGTAAACAAGTTTACGGCCGTAAACTAGTTTACGGTCGTAATCCCATTTTAGACCGAAAATATAGTTTTCTCGAGATATTCGGGTATCCGTGCGATTTTTGGTTCCGACTCGTTAATAGTTTAATTAAATATAACTAGATTATTTTATTAAACCAAAATTTTGACGGAAAAATTAATGAATTCGAAACTTTATTAACGGAAATTGCATGACAGAAACGGAAAAGTTTCGGGTTGTCACATCATTCCCCCGTTAAAGGGAATTTCGTCCCGAAATTCGAACATGGAATACAAATCATGGGTTTGGAAAGAGATACGGATACTTGTATTTCATCTAATCTTCTTGCTCCCAATTGAATCCAAGTTCCTGTTTAACATTCCAGCGGACCTTCACTATCAGGATGCGATGTTATTTCGTTCGCTTGACTTCTCGATCCGTGAGTTCAGGTGATTCTCACACAAAGTGTAGACTCTCGTCTAACTTGTGGTTTTCAAGGGGAATTCGCAGGTGTCTCATCTGATGGACACTCTTTTTGGTTCGACACGAGGAAGAAGGGATGGTCTTTGCTGAGTTCTCTGGGTAACTGGCGTTTGTATGCTTATGGGACCGATCCTGGAAAGGATCTTGGATGGTCCAACGTGTCTTGATTTTTGCTTTCCACACTTTCCGAAGTGTATCAGGCCTTTCCAGGGTGAGACCCGCAAGAGACGCGTCCACCCATCTGGAACTCCAATGGTTTTTGTCTCTCATCGGCGTAGCCCCTCTTGCACGATCTTCTCAGTATGATTTCAGGACTTGCGAAAGTGTTGCCGGGGACTTGACTCTTGACTAGTTGCGTATCACCTACCTCAACCCAGCACAGATAGGATTTGTACTTACGACCATAGAGGGCTTCGAAGAGGGATGAATTTTCGAGGTTCGCATTTAATTTGCCATTACGAGCGACGGGAGTTTTGCGATCGAACGGTTACAAGACAAAAGGGTTTAGTATGACATAGACTCGATTACACTAAACAGGACGACTTCATAGGATCGTGCGTTAAGTTCGTCCGGAAAGATCGTTTCGTTAGCACATTGATGCCTCCGGTTGCATGTCTCTGGTGTTTGTTGTGTTTGATTCGAAATTAACAGGTACTACTAACACGAGGGTTCTGATGTCTTGAATCTATGAACTTTCATGAAATGGTCCTTACTAGATTTCCTTATGATCGTTTGGTGTATACAAGCCGTGTATAATTACAACTGACCCTAGCGTATTCACTAAGTTATCATAATTTGTTCATTAGGGTTTTTAAATCTTATAGGAATGTCGCAATTGAATTTGGACGAGAAATTAATCACAACTATGAACAATTATAGGGGTTTTATAAAACGTACCAAAACATAGCAGGGTTCTTTGATGCTTCCTCATTCTCTGAGGTCAGACTCCTCCTATTTCCCCATTGTTCTTTTATGTTGGGCAGTCTCTTTTGAAATGTCCTAAACTTCCACAGAGGTAATAGGTTAGACTTGTCCCAACATTGGTAGTCAGAGTGATGAACTTGACTAGGGTTCTACAACCACGGGAGGTGTGTCCCTTCCTATTGCATCTGGTGCAATGCAACACTCGGCAGACCCCATGATGATGGTAGTTGCATTTGTTGCAGTGCGGGAGATTTCCACAGTAGGGTATGGTTGGTGTGGGAACAGCAGGGCTGACTGCGGTACTGACTGTCCCAATTCGTTGCCTCTCAATAGATCTTTGGGTTGAACAACTCCCGTTTAACTTTCGTTTTAGGATGTTAGGTTGGAGATTAGGTGTGTCCTTTCTAGAAGGCACTTGGTTAACACCAAGATTCGGATTGTCATTCACACTTTCACCCACATTTGTGTTGTTAGCGTTAAGAACATCTAGGGCGGCTACTACAACTGCCGTGACGGTAGCTTGGAACGTAGTTGAGTCCATCTGGAGGATTGGTGTCTTACTGGTGGGTTGGTTACGTTTCTTCGGAAGCATGATCTGCTACATATCAAGAAAAGAAGATTGTGAGCAACAATGGTTGCCCCCGGATATATCCTAAATGTTTATCTATCTGTTGAGATTTCCCGTTAAGCTATCGGACTCTCAGTGATTCGACCCACATCCCCATGATGTGGTCTTGGCTATGATAGAAAAGATTTGAACACGCAAAGTTCGCATATAATAAGTTTACGAACTCCTGGTTGCTCAGCTCATCGCACTGGCTGAGTAACTCTCACATTTTTTCGACTTTTGACGATGTGGAGATTTGGCTATAAGGGTATTTCCGAGGATCAAGTCGATATGGGATTCAACTTGGCACTCGAAATAAATCCCTGGAATGTCTGTGGGGAAGACATCAGGAAAGTTGCAGACTTCGAATATGCTTTCGAGGTCTTTAAATTCTTGTGTCTCATTGTCAACATGAGCCAGGAATGCATAACATTCCTTCCGCAGATGCTCCTAGACTTGACACGGGAAATGATACGAAGGTTCGAAAAATCTTATCACCGAGACCGGTGAGGATTTCGTTGAAGGGACGAATTGCTTTCCCCAAAGAAAGGGATATCAGCATGATTTGAGGTTTAACTATTTTGTGCCAATTAGGATATCGAAGCTGACACGAAATTGATGGGGAAAGGAATAATCGTCTAAGTACATCTTATGATTCACGTTTTGAGGATAAAACAGTGATGGGACCTTAATAAACTTGCTTAATTTTCATGCTATCAATCTAAGGTACACTTTTGACAATGAAAATCTTTAACTGAAATATGATAGTTGCCACCCTTATCGATATCAAGATTACACATAGTTTGAAGAATTTGACCTAGGGGTAGGTCTACCACATACCAACAGAGGAACAATTTGACAACATAAAGAACTAGCAAATCGGTACTTGCAAAGCAAGAATGTCTACAGAGAAAGGAGCTACTTGGAACATAAATAGGGAAGCTATTCTTTAGACCAAAAGGAAAGACAAGTAGAATATTTCCTACTGGCGACGGGCACTTCTCGGGCGGAACCTTAGGTTAGTCAACTGGCGCTCCATTTCAAGCAGGCGACTCTCGTATACTGATTGACGTGCTCGGAGTACCACGACTTCAGCTCGAGTTGCAGCTAGTTCTCGCTGCTGGGCTTCGTTGTCTCTCAAAATCCTCCCATAAGCAACCTCGAGACTGCGAATACGGTTTGTGGTGGCATCCGAGTGTGCCTCGAGTTCCACAGTTCGTTGAATGGCCGCCATGTTCATCTCGACATTGTGGGCTACTCGGCGGACTATGATTGGAATGGCTCTATCTGCGGAGCCTCCTCCGTCCACATTGTAGAAGCGGTGATCCCCATTATACGGGCGGGGTTGGCCTTGTTCGTGACTCCACCTATCTAGGCTTCCGACCCACATGGGCGTTGGACCTTCGAGTACAAGCTGAGGGTTGAGATTTGGTATTGGGGCCACTGGGGGTAAGTTCTCGACTTCTGGTTCCGAGTCAGTCTCTTCAGGAAATGGTTCGGCAATGCCATCATCAAAGGGATTTCATGGTTTCCTTATGGCTCTGGTTCGATCCATCCATCATCTCCTTGGTTAGGAAAGTACGGGTCGCCAGGAAGATGGAATCCAGCCATGCTATCTATGTGAGGCGAGGGTAAAGGAATAGTTAATAGGCATCGAATCTATAATACTTCTAATGTATTATAGTTACATGATTGCTTCTCCTAGGTAAAACTTTGGTTCGGTCGTTATAGCACCCTAGAATACTCCTACAATATTTTAATCCTTATGCTTGCTTCTAGAACTCTTCTGGTATCTAGGTAAGTTTTAGACTTGTTGCAACACCATAGTTACTCCCAAGCACATGTTGGTCATGTCTCGAATGAATATAGTTGATCAGGCTATATTGACCCTAGACATGATTACATAACTGCCCAGGTTTAACCGTAGTGTCCAACATCCAAATACTTTTGTTCTGTTCTACTCATGACACGGATTCTGATACTCGGGTATACTTACATACTTTTATAAAAATACTTGTATTTTCGAAACTATACTTTTTAGTTTAGAGCACTTAGGCCCCTTAACGTTTATAGTTGTATACCATGTAAGGTTCGGTATACTTAGTTCGCTATAAACAAGGGCTCTGATACCAATTTGTCACACCTCGAAATCGATGACGGAAACGTTCCGGGGCGAAGGTGACGTCATGTATAGCATCACAACCAATGAATAACAGCAAGCATAGTAAACACAACCAAACATTGAATACATGTGTGAAAAAGGTTTTCATTATTTAATACATAGTTTTGTTCTTATCAAAAGTAAAATAGAAATTCACGACACTAACGCTTCGACTTCTCCGAACTCCTGGAAGTACGTGTCTACTAATTTTCTGAGAATACAAGCAGTTTGAAAGTCAGCATAAAGCTGGTGAGTTCATAAGCATTTAGTTTTGGTGGAAAAGTGTTCTTTGAATCCTTTTTGAAAAGTGTTCCTCAAGAAAATCCTATATTTTCTTATGAAAAGTGCGTTTGAAAACCCATTCATTCCATGACTTCCAGGTTCGTACAGAACGTGTACAATCCAATGTGTTGTGGGATGAATATGAATATCCATTGGTTGAAAAACAATCCGTTTTGAATAGTCGGTTTATCCTGGGAAAATCCTATATTTTCCCTAAAGGTAGTTGGTTGATTATCTGTTTTAAACTGAGGTTTGCAAGTATCTGCCACACTCATGTATATATATAAAAGCAGTTTTCTTTTAAAGGCCCTGGTTACACCCAGAGATATATTAGTCTTAAAAGCTAAATAAAAGAAAACGTGATGAACTAAGTCCTAAAGGTATTATTAATACCCTCCAGTAATCTAACGGTTGTTACTTTGAGGTTAGTTCATTTGATTCATTATTACAAAGTAAATTCATGTTATCTAGGTTGTGAGTTTCGTAACCATAATTGACTGGACACAGGCCGCAACGGCCGATATCCTTAATGACTTTGTCACCCGCAGACCTGTCGGTCCAACTGTAGCTAGCAGTGAGGTGCGGGATTGTCAGTCCCATATAGATCTATACACAACAGTCACGCTCTCCCAACAAGAGATTCTGGTCACGAGGGCTAGTCCTCCACTCTGTTTAATGTGGTGAGTGTTGCCAAGGACGTGTCTCAAACATAGCCTAACAAATTTACACGTAATAACATCGAAAACTTGTTTATGATTTCCATGAATCCTTTATAAAATATTATATTTTACTATATGCTTCACAAATTCCTTGTTCTAGTTTTGAAAAAACTGTTTCTACGAGTTGATTTCTTAATCGTTTGGTAAAACTGTTTTTCGTGTCAAAAGCATGTTGAAATATGGTTATTTTAAACAAAATAATATATTTTGAGTACAAGTTTCCTTGTACTTTTGCTTGTATTCCCCCCCCCCCTAAAAACATAAAAATAACTCGGAAAAACGTAGGGGTATGAACGCACTGTTGTTTCGTGGAGTTGTTGACTGTAATGAAGATTCCCGAGTTGTTGCGCGTGACACTTAATGAAATCCTATTATCAAATAAATACGTATATGTATCTAAATTAGCGATTTTGATAAATAAAGTGTCAGAAACACTTGAATTTGGTTGAGGAATGTTACCAAGACTTGCTTGAATCGAAGGAATGAGTTTACGGCCTTAGAACACGAGTTTACGGATTCTAAAGGTGAGTTTACGGTTTCTGAAATGAGTTTACGGTTTCAGTAGGTGGCTGAGTTTACGGCCGTAAACTCAAGAACTGAGTTTACGGTCTTTGAAGCTCGGACCGTAAACTCGGAAAACGAGGTTTTGAATGCAGATTTCGATGCGAGAAGTGATTCCAGATGCTCCAAAGTTCTCCAAAAGGTGTTCTTCGACATTTCCCGGAGTCTAAAAGCATTTTATTGAGTTTACGGTTGAAGAACTTAGAGAGAGAAGTGGAGAGAATGTGGCCAGAAAAATGTTCTAAGGAGAGTGGGGGTATCGTATTTATAGGGTGAAAATGGGGTCCACTCGTCACTGACCGTAAACAGGTTTACGGCCGTAAACGAGTTTACGGTCGTAAATCCCATTTTAGATCGAAAATGTAGTTTTCTCGAGATATTCGGGTTTCCACGTGATTTTTGGTTTCGACTCGTTAATAGTTTAATTAAATATAACTAAATTATTTTATTAAACCAAAATTTTGACGGAAAAATCAATGAATTCGAAACTTTATTAACGGAAATCGCATGACAGAAACGGAAAAAGTTTCGGGTTGTCACAGTTTCTGACTTATGCTTGATTAAGTAGATATATCCATATTTGCTATAATCATCTGTAAAAGTCACGTAGAAGCGGCAAACATCCCTTGTGGTGGATCTAAAGGGCCCACACACACACCGGTGTGTGTGAGATCCAATAGACCCTCACCCCTTTCACAAGTGCCAGTAAAGGGTGACTTGGTCATCTTCCCAAGTAAACAAGATTCACACACGTCATCGTCCCTAAGGTAGAATGACTCCAACACTCCTTCCTTTTGGATTTGGGCTATGCGTTTCTTGTTGACATGGCCAAGGCGACAATTCCACAAGCATGCTTGTCTAGACTATTAGACGAATCAATATTTAACACATCATTGCCTAAATTATCAACAACCAACACAGATTCATAAATCCCATTACAAGGTAATGCATTGAAATAAAAGACACCATTCAAATAAACATGAATAGAACCATTACTATTATCAAATGAGTATCTGAAACCTTGTCTAAACAATCCATGAAATGAAATGATGTTTCTTTCCATATCTGGCGAATAGAAACAATTGTTTAAATCCAACCCTAACCCATTACTCAACACTAAAGAATAAAATCTGACTCTGGTGACAAGCGACATTCTTCTGTTTCCCATAATCAATTTTATCTTCCCATGTTCCACCTCTCTACTTCTTCTTAGGCCCTGCAAATCAGAACAAATGTGGTAACCACATCCTGTATCAAGAACCCATGAAGTAGCAAGTGATGAGTTGTTAAATTTAATAGAATACATACATGCGAAGGTGAGCTTTATCTTCCCATCATTTATGTCTTGCAGATACTTAGGGCAGCTTCATTTCCAGTGGCCCTTCTCGTGGCAGTAGTAGCACTCTGCTTCTTTGGGGTCAGAAGAGGGTTTGACTGAACCAACTTTTGTTCCACTAGAATAGGAACCATCATGGGGCTTACCCTTTTGGTGGTTCTTACATGGAGCCTTCCTTTTCTTACCCTTTCCTTAACCTATTGCCAACACGGGAGCAGCCACAGTAGAGGATGATGCAACAGATTTGTCCTTGAGGTTGCTCTCAGCAGTCCTTAGGAGCCCTTGGAGTTTGCTCAAGGTGACCTCTTCTTTATTCATATGGTAGGTCATCCTGAATTGGTTGTAGCACAAGGGCAAGGAGTGGAGAATGATGTCGATAGCCAAATCTTCCCCAAAGTTAACATTCAACTTGCAAAGACGATCAACATACCTCTGCATCTTCTGCAAATGCGAGGTTAGGGACTCTCCACTCCCTATCTTAGCAGTGATCATGTTGGTGATGATCTCATAACGCTCTTGCCTTGCGATTTGGTGGTACCTCTCAAGCAAATCTTGATGCATTTCATATGGATACATGTTCTCATAGGACTTTTGGAATTCAAGATTCATGGTGGCCAACATAATGCAATGAACTTTCGTTGCATCACGTTTTTGGGTCTCAAAGACAGTCAATTCTTCGGAAGTGGTGACTTCTGGATAGTCTTTTCAAGCTTCTCGTCGAGGACATATTCTTTGTCCTCGTAATGAGCAATCATGCAAATGTATCTCATCTATTCGTTAAAATTCAATCCATCAAATGTCACCTTTTGATATAGGCTCATTAGCAAGAATGAACCTGGAGCAGTGTTGTTTGCGTTTGCGTTAGACATCTGAAAATAGAAAGGAATAAGTTTGATTAGACTTGAATCCCCAATTAAACAACCAAATGAGAAACTAGGGCTAGGATCTAACAACATTATTTACAACTTAGAAATGGATTTCGTACTCTAAAAGTAAATAATTTGAAGGTAAGTGAATGACGATTCACTAATTTTCACCACGAAAAACGAAAAAGAGATTAAGTTTTAAATGTATTTGAAAACTCCTAAATCTTTGAGATTCATTGAACTTTTCAATGACATGTTTGAATCTTGATATGCACTTCAAATTTGCAACTGGGATGCCAAGGATCGCAAACAAGTTGTGAATAACCATGCAAATCAACGAGGTGCACTCAATGTCTCTATCACCTAATCAATGTGTCAGTTAGCCACGCACGCTCCATTGATCTATGACAAACATCGAGCCACCCTTTTCCACCAATGTTAATCCCAAATTAGTGTGTCGGTTAACCACGCACGCTCCACTAACGTTTGACAAGGGTACAAAGTGTAATTCCATGGAATAGCATCATTTTTCACATTTTACCCTAAAGTAACTAAGATTGGGAATTTGTAAAAAAAAAACATGTTAGTTACTTTGAAATATTCATTATACTTATAATGAGGCATTAAGTGCCCTATCCTATCCGTTCGGCTAATGACCCTCCACCAATCAAGAAAGCGGTGAGTGTGAGTGTACACCCATTAAGCGTCATTTTATAGGCACCAACCTTATACCCACCTTATAGACTGGCTTCGTGAATGAGGCCTACTAGCGATAAGACTAGCTTATTGTTATACATATATATATATATATATATATATATATATATATATATATTAATCTTATAATAAATAAAGTATAAGGTTGATTTTTTAAACTTGTAAAAAATCTAAGGGTTGAAATTTAAAACCTTTCAATAATTAAACTTTTAATCAAGGAATTCAAATTTCAAAACTTGAGGGCACGTTTTTGAACTTTTCAAAAACACAAGGGATCAAATAACAAAAAGTATAAATAAAACAATTAATTTAGTGATTATCTATATTTGACCTAATTCAATTTCTTGCAAGATAAGTTACCCAATTAATTCAAATAATCAATTTTAATCATATAAGGAACTTATTATCTAATCAATTGGTAATTATCATGTATTTTGGCAAGGATAATCTTTCAATAACAATAAAATTCGAATCTTATCAGTTAAAAACAAATAAGGCAATTGTCCTTTAGCAAAACAGCAAGAAAATCCGAAAACCCCTCTGTCTGACGCTCCGACTCGCCGAGTCACTCACTGGACTCGCCGAGTCCATGAAGTGACTCGCCGAGTCAGTTCAAACAAAGGGCCAGAAAACGTTTTTCAACAAATAATCAATCATATCATCACATACAACAAAAACCAATCAAGGCTCTGATACCACTGATGGGTTTTATGCATAAGAACAATCCTATGTGCTCATACAAACCCTAATGCTTAGATCTAGGTTTCTCTATTGTACATGCAATGAATCCAAGACTTGCAAACCCTAATCTAGCATACATAATTTCGAAATTAGCTAATTACATCAGATCTAGATGTTTGCCTCTTCAAATAGTGGCTTGAATCTTCTTCTCTTGAGCTTAAAGTCACAATTGTAACTCCTCTAATGAGTCACAAACACCACAAGCAAGAAGGAAAATTTTGGAGAGGAGGGAGGATGCTAATTTTCGGCCCTAGGGTTTCTCTTGGAAGCAAGTGGCTGAAAATTGGTGCCTTGGGGTCTTATTTATAGTGCAGGCTGCTAGGGTTTCAGTCTAAACCCTAATGGACAACTTAGCCACCAAGCAGCCCAAGGAACCTTCTAGAATAAGGCCCTTGGACGAAAATATGATGATCCTTCATCATAATTTCGTTCCCCTATAGTCCATTAGGATGAGGATGAACTCGAGTCCAATGCAATCTCCCAACTCTTGAAGATGAACTCAACGAGTTGTTCATACAACTCGGTGAGTCAAAGATAGGACTGGTTCATAGGATGAGGATGAACTTGACGAGTTGTTCATACAACTCGGCGAGTCGGATGAAGGTTCATTCGATGTTCGCATAAAAGGGGTACTCGTCGAGTCATTTCTAAACTCGATGAGTAGAGTCGTGGATGAGGACGGTTAAAAGGATAGGGACTCGACGAGTTGGCGGCCCAACTCGACGAGCCAGGTCAACTGGAAGTTGACTTTGGCTTTAACTTTGACTTTGACTTCGAATTGGTCTTGGTTAGGGGTAAAATAGTCATTTTACCCTAAGAGTAGATATCAGATTCTAACTAAGTGTTTTGTGGGGATTATAACCGAAGGATTTCCGGAGCAGTAGCAGACAGAGACTTCCCACATAGATTATCAGCAGCTACTCGTTCAAGGTGAGTTACCTTCCAGTAGTGGTGGGTCTACGACCACAATGCTGGCCCACCAATAGGAGTTGTATGTTAGATGATTGTGTTTGTGATATCATCTAGGTTTGCTACTACCTGATATGTTATATGCTGGCATGATATGTTATATGTGATGGTAGTAGAGTTCGGTTGTTAGGACCGAAGGGTAGGTCGGACAACCCATATATGTCTGATAGTATGTTTACGTTATGATATATGTGATAGTAGCAGTAGGGGGTGGAATAGTCCTCGAGGGTCGGTTGTTAGGACCGACGGGTAGGTCGGCACCCCAGAATGGCCGCACGGATAGGTCGACGCCACAGAATGGCCGTACGGGTTGGTCGGCACCTCAGAATGGCCATACGGGTAGGTCGGGCACCCCAGAATTGTCCGACAGTATGTATGCTATGTGATTATATGGTATGTGGTACAATGGGGGAACTCACTAAACTTCATGCTTACAATTTACAGATTTGGTTTCAGGTACCTCTTCAGTGAAGGGGGAGGAGCTGGCGCGGTAGCAGCACATCATACGCACACGCATTGATTTTCCGCACTTGAGATATTCTGGGATTGTACTCTGACATGTTGCTATTATATTATTTGGGTTTTCAGACATGATACACTGATTTACAAAATGATATATATATATATATATATATATATATATATATATATATATATATGTGTGTGTGTGTGTGTGTGTGTGTATGTATATATATATATAAGTAGTTTTCTTATGAATGTTTTTATAATCAGTAAATCAAAATGAAATTTTTGGACTCGAAATTTAGTATGTTACAGTGCTCCATGGATAGTCCATGGAGGTTACAAACGCACGGATCATGGAATATGGAAAGCTATGACAATTAGGGTTTACATGATGTAACCCTACTTGTGTCACAATTATATAAACACCCCTTGTCTAGAAAAATTGGCACTATTACAAGAAACTAAAGAGGGCTAGCCGATTTTGAGGTGTTAGTGAACTTCTCTCAAGGTTATTCTAAGTGTTGTAGTGTTGTGTGAGACATTTGAGGCATCACACTTGAGGTGCTAGGCTCACAAGGTTCTCAAGGAATCCAAGCAACAAAGAAAGGTATGTTTTTCTTACTAGCTTTATGATTCAAGTACCAATGTTATGCTAGATAGTTGAAGAACCTTGGAAAATCAAATTTGCATGTATCTCAATCAAACATAGATCCAAGGTTTCTAGGGTTGCATGTACACATTAGGAGTGTTTGAATGCTCAAAACCCTTCAATCTTCACCCTGATTACTGGTGGCCCTGCATGAAGCGGGATGTACCCTGGTACGTGGAGAGATGCTTGACCTACAGTAAGGTCAAGGCAGAGCTCCAGAGGTGCCATGACAAGATGCAGCCGCTATACATTCCCGTGTAGAAGTGGGAAGATATCACTATGGAATTCATCACTAAACTTCCGAGGACCGCACGTGGAGTAGATTCGATATGGGTCATCGTGGATCGGTTGACCAAGATGCTCATTTTATCTCGATCCAGGAGAGCATATCGATCGAGCAGCTAGCTGTGATTTACGTGCGTGAGATAGCGGCGCGACATGGAGTGACTGTCTCGGTGGTGTCATACCGAGATGTCCGTTTCACTTCCATATTTTGGAAGCGCTTTCACGATGAGATGGGTACTCGTTTCCACCTCAACACTGCTTTTCACTCCCAGATGTACAGACATAGTGAGAGGACGATTCAGACCCTCGAGTACATGCTGCGTGCATGTGTTATGACTTCCGTAGCAGTTGGGATATGTATCTTCCGTTAGCGGAATTTTCATATAACAACAGCTACCATGCCAGCATAGACCGACCTCCCTTTGAGATGCTCTACGGGAGGAAGTGTAGGACCCCCAATCTCTTGGGGCGAGGTTGGTCAGAGAGTCATGGGGAGTACTAAGGTAGTACTCAAGACTATATAGCGGATTCAGCAGGTCCAAAATAGGCTCTAGACTACTTAGAGTCGGCAGAAGAGCTACGCCGGCAAGTGCCGTTCATACTTGGATTTTCAGGTGGGTGACATGGTCCTTCGGAATGTGTAACCTTGGAAGGGTGTCATCCAGTTATAAAAGCAGAGCAAGCTGGGCCCAATGTATATCGGCCCTTTCAGGATTTTAGCCCGAGTGGACAAGGTGGCGTACCGATTGGATCTTCCAGCGGAGCTCAGCCAGATGCACAACACCTTCCATGTTTCTCAACTACGGAAGTGATTATTGGATGAATCAACGGTTGTGCCTCTAAACGACGTTCAAGTTGATGACAGCTTGAATTACATCGAGAGACTAGTAGCTATTCACGATAAGAAGATGATGGAGCTGAGGAACAAAAGGGTTGTGTTGGCGAAGGTGCAGTGACAGCACAATAGGGGTTTAGAGTGGACTTAGGAGCCCGAGGAGATGAGGGAGCACTACCCGGAGTTGTTTCCAGGTGCAACAGACATCAAGGACGAAGTCTAAGTCAAGTGGGGGAGAATTATAAATCCTAATTCCTGGTATGCATTTAATTATAATTTATTTATTTTTGTAGAGCTACTCGACGAGTTGGGAGCCCCAGACTCGTCGAGTAGAAACGAGAATGGACGTGGGGTTTGAAGAAGTCTACTCGACGAGTTAAGAGCCTCAACTCGGAGAGTAGGCCTTCCAGAGTGAAACCCTAATTTCAAGGTTTTGCATCCTATTTAAGCATCTTAATCCCCACTTTATGGCCTCATTTCCAGCCTCCAAGCCCTAAACCATAATCTACGAAACCCTAGAGCATTTTTTGAGTGTGTGAACCATTCTTGAGTGATTTTGTGTGTTCTTGAAGCTAGAAGAAGAAGGAGGAGGAGGAGGAGCTAGAAGGTCCAAGGGAAGATAGTAGATACAAAGATTTCCTTCTATCCTCATCACTTTCTGGTAATCAAGTCTCTAGCTTAACTATTAGTTCATTAGATCTCTTTAGTTCCATTTTATGAGTGTTTTGGTTAAAGAATATCGATCTTTGGGAAATGGACGTCCCAAGTGGCCCACCTTCCAGATCTGGAATCATTAAAGGTTCTTAAGGAATAAAGGTGCAAACCGTATGCCATTGGAGCCCAATGCAGACCTTAAGGACGTTATTATGGCCTTTTAAGCCCCAAAAGGCCATGCATGGAAGTAAAGTCCAATACTTTACATTTTTATGGGTGTCTACGGCCTAGATCTTGACTTTCATGCTTTGGGTTGGAGTAATAAGGATAAGGCTTTTGGACAAATATCTATGTCTTAATGAACTAGGGTTTTAGCTAAACCCACTAAGGAGGATTATTAGCGGGTAAAGTTGGAAACTTTAGCCTTAAAAGGGCATTTACAGTTTGTGGAGGAAGTATGGACCTTGGATCTGGAGAGTAGGGGCTTAATCTGTTAAGATGGCCCAAACAGACAGAGGAACTCGTCGAGTTCATAGAGGAACTCGACGAGTTGAGTCGTGTTGTCCCGTTTCAGTTTAAGGAAGAACTCAATGAGTGAAGGGACTCGACGAGTTGATTCGTCAAATTGCGACTATGAGTAGCCATGGAACTCAGGGAGTCAGGGGGTGACTCGACGAGTTAGATCGCAATTTCAGGGTTCTAGGACTCAGCGAGTTGATGGAGTAACTCGGTGAGTCAGGTCAACCCAGAATGTTGACTTTGACCAGGGGTAAAATAGTCATTTTACCCTTTGAAGGATTATCAGTTTTTTACTAAGTGATTATTGTGATGATGATAGTCGGGGAGTCATTGGAACAACCATCAGAATTTCCTCACTTGAGATTTTAGCAACCAGCTTGATAGGTGAGTTTTCCTCCAGTAGGAACGGGTCTAAGGCACCAAGGCCGACCCGTTTATGTATGATAGTATGTTCCGGATTTAGGTCCGATGTCGGGCGGGGCCCGATGTAGATATATATGTTTTTCCAGATTTCGATCGAATGCTGGGACGGTACCTGAAAAATGTTAGTATGCTTGATGTCTTTATGATTCTTGCATGTTCATGTATTTGTATGTTTGCGGATTTGGATATGATGTCGGGTGGGGCCCGAGGAATGTGTATTTGTTATAGCTAAGTAGTTATACTTAGGTTATGTGTATTGGTAGTTGTGCTTATATGTATCCCAAGCGTTGCTCGATGTCGGGTAGGCCCCGATGTCGGGCGGAGCCCGATGCAAGATGCGGTCTGATGCCGAGCGGGGTCCGATGTTGGATGTGAAATCCCCAAAATCACGGCTAGAAAAGACCGGTTTCATTTATGCTTTTAAAATAATTTCAGAGTAAATCCATTGATTTAAAAGAGTTGCAGAATTTGTCCCCAAAACAAAACATGATAAAATAAAGTTTATCAAAGCATTTCTTAAAGAAATGTATTTTCATTATATATCAAAACTCGGGATGTCATGTATCGATACAAACACAAAAGCATAAACAATAAAACATAGACCTTACACAGTTTTATGCAACTACTGGTCTATAAACAAGAACATCTTCACAAGTTCTCCAATACAAAGAAACTGAGTGGGTTAGGCTTGGGATCCTGGTGAGCATATAGGGTTTTCAACCCACAATAAATAATTATATTTAATTTTACCAACCAACAATAACCCGATTACCCATTCCTGTTATCCTCACTTTACGTCCCTATGACAACAACTATTACAAGGGACCTAATCTAGGATTTTCATCGGGACGGACACTACTGTAGAGGGGTTTCCTCTACAATGAATGTCCTAAGGCAACCATGAGGAAGATAGAATACAACAAATGAACACCCAAGTTCACCAACACCTATAGGTTATGAGCCTGCCAGCATTCCACAGGACAGTCTAGAAAGAGTCCGTGGTTGTCATCCATATTCTGCTGAATGACTATATCACAATCACATCGAGACCTCTCATCATTTTATCATACATCAACTATCTACCCAAGTTCTACCTAACATTTTTGTAGATAAAAACATACATATGCAGTCATAGGCAACTAAAAAACTGATAAGATACTCATCCCAAATAAACAGATAACATATATATATATATATATATATATATATATATATATATATATACGTATATTTATATGCACGTAACACGTATTCTAAAGTAGATACTTCATATCTACATGTTAGAAGAAAGGGAATATACACTCACTTGATAAGAAGATGATCGGACAGCACCTCGTTAATTAAAATAATCTTTTCCGACGAAATCGGGCTTCACACGGGCAGAGCTTCGGCTCGGGAATCTTACTTCTCGGGATCTTCAAGGCTTCGGGACTTACTTCGAGTCTCGTGGATGATACCGGGGCTTCGGGATATTTCTTGCACGAAAAACGATGCAAAATGGGGGAGAGAGAGAGAGAGAGAGAGAGAAGAGAGAAATTGAGCAAGAAGGTCGGCTGCCCTCGCACCCTTTATATAGGGCCTGAACCCTCGCATTACGCTGGACGTAATGGTCAGCTACGCGGGGCGTAGCTCAAATTCGTCACTACTTACGTCATCGGAGCACTCGAGTCCGAGACGGTTCATGCACCGGGGTACGCTGGGCGTACTCAACTACGCTGGGCATAGTTCAGATCAGAACAATGACTCCTTTGGATATCTATCCGAATTAAAAATTAAATAAATAAATATTAATTATTTAAAAACTTCAGAAATTCATATCTTCCTCATACGAACTCCGTTTTCGACGTTCTTTATATCTACGCGTAGGTGAGACCAAGCTCTACAACTTTTGTTTAGACTCCGTTGGCTGATTTCGAATTTATTTTTATTATATTATTTTTAGTAGGCCGGAACAGGACAACTCTATTATAAATTCATAACTTCTTCATCTGACGTCCGTTTTCGTCTGTCTTTTTATCGTTGCATTACTAATAACGAGATCTTTGATTCTCATTTAGATTGCTTCGGCCAAATATCACTCGATCTCTATTTCGAGATTTGGGATGCATACTGCTAAGTCGGAACTTCAAAAAATCATAACTTCTTCATACGAAGTCAGATTTAGACATTCTTCTTATGCACATTCTCGGTTTAACTTATTCTACGACTTCCTTTTAGATCACTAAGGATAAATATCGTTCTAGCGTAAATTCACTATTTACGTCACGCAGTGTCGCGCCGGTCTTGTCGCGAAAGTTCGACAGGTCATTACTTCTTCGTTATAACTCGGATTCCGACATTCTTTATATATTCGGAAACCTTGCCACGACCACTACCACATCCTTCATAGATATTGGGCTTATCTAATATTTTATTTTACCTCTTATTTTTATTCTTAATTCAATTTAGGAACACAATTAAGCATAAAACACATAATACTCAAATAATACATTCTTATTATTTCAAAATGAGTTACAAAGGCTAACCTAGACTATTACATCATCACTAATGCCTAGCCTGGAAACACGAGCATTACATTGGACAAGCCGATGTGGGGAAATGCCTGATGTAGTAGGGCGGGGCCCAATGTATGTGATATGCGATTATGTGTTTATGTGTGGTATGTGGTAGTTTGGGGAGACTCATTAAGCTTCGTGCTTACATTTTTCAGTTTTGGTTTCAGGTACTAGCGCTCTAGTAAGGAGAAGAGCTCAGGATGACTGCATGGCACACACCACAACTTTTAGCCTGGGAGGATTCACTTTGATATTTTGACATATGATTTTGATATATTTATAGATGATATGAGATTTTTGAGATACATGATTTATGACGTTTTGATACTTGTGGTTTTGTAATTATGATGTTTGACATAATATGGTTTTCTTAAATGATTTAAAATGAAAATTTTTTACCATATTTTTGGGGTTGTTTCATATTCATATACATAATATGTGTTTAAATACGTATAATCACATATGATTAAATACACGAGAACAACTCTTGCATCGAGAACACGAAAATGTATATTGTCGAAATAAATTATATGTGATTAGATACATATAATCACATGTGATTATATGACTATAATCACATATGATTTATGTGGCTAAGATTCATTTTAGCGTTCTCGATTCAATAATTGTTTTTTTCCACTTTAATCATATGTGATTAAATACATTTAATAAGATGTGATTATATGTTTCTAATCACATATGATTTTATTTGGAACAAAACAAATCTTGTCTATATAAATCATATGTGATTAGACACATATAATTGCATGTGATTATATACACCATAACAAATATTGAATCAAGAAAGCGAAAACAAATCTTTATCCACATTAATCATATTGATTAAATACATCTAATCATATGTGATTATATGAATCAAATCACATATGATTTATGTGGACACAATCTTTTTCTCTTTGTCGATTTAATAGTCGTTCACATGTATTTTATCACATGTGATTATATGTATAATAGCATGTGATTAAGTAGATGACCACAACTATTGAATTGAGAAGGAAAAAATGAATCTTGTCCACCTCAAATCATATGTGATTATATATATATATATATATATATATATATATATATATATATATATATATATAATCACATGTGATTAAGTATACAAAACCAATTATTCAATCAAAACCGAAAAAATAAATATTGTCTACATAAATCATTTCTGACTAAATACATATAATCATATGCGATTATAGGTATCCAGTCACATATGATTTATGTGGATAAGATTCATTATCACATTCTCAATTCAGTAATTGTTCTTTGTCGAATGTAATCAAATGTGATGAAAATACAACTAATCAAATATGATTACATGTATCAAATCACATATGATTTATATGGACAAAAAAGAATATTATCCATATAAATCATATTTGATTAGATACACATAATCACATATGATTATATACACATAATCACAAGTGGTGGTGATGGGTGCTGGTAGTATGTAGTGATGTTTAATGGTGGTAGATGGTGAAGGATGGTGGGGGAGACAAGTGGGGTGGTGATTATAGTGGGTAGTGGGTGGCGTTGACGGGTGGTGGTGGTGGGTGGGTAGTGGTAACAGGTGGTTTTGGTGGGTAATCTGTGGGATGGTGGTGGCGGGTGGTGGTGATGGGTAGTGGAGGTGGGTAGTGGTGATGGGTGGTGGTGGGTGGTGGTATGTGGTCGATAGTGTTGATGGTAGGCGATAGTGCTCTTGGTGGGTAGTAGGTATGGGTGGTTATAGTGGGTGGGGTGGTGATGGTGGAGGCGGATGGTGGGTGGTGGGGGTGGTGGTGATGGTGGCGGGTGGTTGTTTTGGTGGGTGGTGGGTGTAGGTGATGGTGGCGGGTGGTGGTCGGTGGTGGTGGTCGGTGGAGGTGGTTGTGTGTGGTGGGTGGTAGTGGAAGGTGGAGACAAGTGGTGGTGGCGGGTGGTGGTGGTGGATGATGGGTAGTGAAGGTGGGTGGTGGTGGTGGTGGCGATGGGTGGTGGTCATGGTTGGCAGTGGTTGGTGGTAGTGGTGGATGGTTTTGTTTGAGTGTTGAGTGGTTAGCAGGGGTTTTTTTTTACTTATTTTTTAATTTATATTAATATTATTTTATCATTTTAATTTAAAAAAATTGTGTGCTCCAAGTTTGTTCCCAAATGTTCACGCAATTAGAAATGTCATCGATTGAACGCTCTCAATATATATATATATATATATATATATATATATATATATATATATATATATATATATATATATATATATATAAGGAGGATTCAGTTGAGAAGAAAAAAAAAAGATTGATAATAGAGAATCAATCTCAACAACATATTTATTTTACTACAAAAAACTTGGGCGTACCGACGAAAATGGACAAGAAAAACATATGTGACTTCAAACCAAACATATTTACTTAGACTATTAATTGTTACTTTAATATATATATATATATATATATATATATATATATATATATATATATATATATATATATATATATATATATATATATATATATATATATATATATATATAACATAATTTTCTTTGTTTTTTTTTTATTTCTAAAAGACAAGTTTTATCAAAAAATTATTTTAAAATAATATAATTTTTTATTCTCTATAATTATACATCCATATTGATATAATTTTAAAATAAAATAAAATTTTTTATTATTTCAGCTCTCGTTATCTATAAGTGAATAAAATTATATCGGATTTTAATTACAATACATTCGTTATTCACATATGAATAAAATGTATGCTTAATTTTTTTTACAATTAAAGTATTATTCATATATAAATATAAAACGTAATAAAGTTTTCTTACGTAAAATATATTTTTTTATGATCATCTTTCGTCAAATGTTATATTTATATATGAATAAAATGTGTATTAGTTCTTGTCAAATATTATATTCTTATATGAATAAAACATTTATCAGATTTTTTTTTATAGTTCATTTGTTTCTAATATATGAATAAGTATTATGTTATTAAAAGACGAAGTGTTTTGAAAATTTGAACTCCTTATTTATATATGAACCACAAATGAATTGTAATAGAATTATGATAAATGTGTTATTCATATTTGAATATAACTTGTCAGAAAAGCTAATACATGTTTTATTCATATCAAAATATAACATCTGACGAGAGCGGATGTAAACTGTAAAAAGTTATTTCATGTTATATTCATATATGATTAATACTTAAACGGTAAAACAAAAAAAAAAATTAACATAATTTTTGTTCATAAAAGATTAATGAATGTACTGTAAAATAATATAATTTTTTATTCTCTATAATTCAAAAAATACTATTAATTGTTACCTTAATATATATATATATATATATATATATATATATATATATATATATATATATATATATATATATATATAACATAATTTTCTTTATTTTTTTTATTTCTAAAAGACAAGTTTTATCGAAAAATTATTTTAAAATAATATAATTTTTTATTCTCTATAATTATACATCCATATTGATATAATTTTAAGATAAAATATATTTTTATTATTTCAGCTCTCGTTATCTATAAGTGAATAAAATTATATCGGATTTTAATTACAATACATTCGTTATTCACATATGAATAAAATGTATGCTTTATTTTTTTTACATTTTAAGTATTATTCATATATAAATATAAAACGTAATAAAGTTTTCTTACGTAAAATATATTTTTTATCATCATCTTTCGTCAAATGTTATATTTATATATGAATAAAACGTGTGTTAGTTCTCGTCAAATATTATATCCTTATATGAATAAAACATTTATCAGATTTTTTTATAGTTCATTTGTTTCTAATATATGAATAAGTATTATGTTATTAAAAGACGAAGTGTTTTGAAAATTTGAACTCCTTATTTATTTATGAACAACAAATGAACTGTAATAGAATTATGATAAATGTGTTATTCATATTTGAATATAACTTGTCAGAAGAGCTAATACATGTTTTATTCATATTTGAATATAACATGTGACGAGAGCGGATGTAAACTGTAAAAATTTATTACATGTTATATTCATATATGATTAATACTTAAACTGTAAAACAAAAAAAATTAACATAATTTTTATTCATAAAAGATTAATGAATGTACTGTAATAAAATCTTATGCATTTTATTCACTTATGAATAACAAGAGCTGAAACTAGAAAAAAAATATTTTTTCTTAAAACTATATCAATATATATATGTCTATTTATAGAGAATAAATTACGAATTTTGATATATTTAAAATAGTTTTCGATAAAAATTGCTCCTTAAAATAAAAAAAAAATAAAAACAAAAAAACCATGTTTTCGTATATATTAAGGTAAAAATTATCATAGTTTAAGGAAACATGTTGGGTTGGAAAACACACATATATTCATTTCCTATTTCCGTCGGTACTATATAGGGTTTTGTGGCAAAAATAAATGATTGACTTATTCTCAAAGTTGTTTAGATCGAGGTCTTACATATGATCGTTTTTTGCTTTACAAGATCGTGATCGTAAGATCCTAGCAAACACATTTTAATACATCAAAACAAAAATATATTTTCACACATCTGTTAACCACTCAGTTAACAATAAATTGCTTAAAACATAAAAAAACATGTATCCAATACATCATTTAGTGATAAACAATTCAAAATTGGTATTATACGTAGTTAGTGCATGAAAACATATTAGAATTTTGTTTTAAAAAAATTGACATGATCCTACGATCTTACGATCGATTTTTCGATCGATTTTACGATCTTACAATCTGATCCTACCACAATTTTACTGAAAACGATCATAGTAAGATTGGAATCGATATACTTAGTTAGGATCTATGTTCCTGATCGCGATTTTGACAAACAATATATATATATATATATATATATATATATATATATATATATATATATATATATATATATATATATATATATATATAAAAGGTAAGTATATCTTGATTGCCGAGCTAACCACGACCCAGGAGGGTAACTTGGGTATTTTCTTCTTCAATAGTATGTCATGCTAATAATAAAAAAATAAAATACATTTTTATAATTAGTTAGATTTCATTGTATTATGTCTTACCATAAAGAAAAAGAAAATACATTGGTAAATTACATGAATGGTCTCTATGGTTTAGGGTAACTTGCGCGTTTGGTTCCTAACTTATTTTTTTAACTCAGAAGGTCTCTACTGTTTATTTTTGTTACACGTTTGGTCTCTGTCTTACATAAAAAGTCTATTTTTCCCTTGATTTTTTAATTTATTTAAATAAACACACCTCCAACCACACACGTTCACCTTACCTTACCTACCCTACCCTACCCTTTTTTCCTTATTTAAATAATTGTCTTTTTACGTAAGATAGAGACCAAATTTGTAACAAAAACAAACAATAGGGACCAAGCGTGTAACAGTAACAAACAGTAAGGACCTTCCGAGTTAAAAAAATAAGTTAGGGACCAAGCGTGCAAATTACCCCAAACCATAGGAACCATTCGTGTAATTTACTCAAAATACATTCTATACCAAGCTTGGTTTTTGCTATACACAACAATTTATGTATTGTATAGTTGTATAATATAATATTTTAAAACATCAATTATTGTGTATAAAGAAAAATTGTTGTTATACATATCAACTCCATATTTGAAAAGACATTGCCTTTAACAAATGGTGTTAGGTTCGTCCTCCTCGCACTTACAAAAATCTAATCACTAATAAATGTTCTTATTAGTAGATTTGTTGAAAAGGATGCGGACTCGAGCAAAAAGATATTACTTACCATAGCATGTTGTTAGGGGTGAGTATTTGGACATGTGGACCGGACCGATTTTTTGGACCCCCGGGCCGGTTCTCAGTTCTAGGATTTGAGGGTGGTCCGGTCCGGTTCGGCCGGTTCTGGGTAAAAACCAGTTGGACCGGATTATTTATAAAAAAAGTTAAATTTTTAAATAAACATATCTCATCCGTTTTAAGTCGGGTTGATATGTGGTTTTTTTTCAACATATAATTTAGAATTTGTAGATGATTTTAGACCATAATTTTGTTTTTTTTTTGGTGTTATATTCATTCAGTTACAATCAATCAAAGTTGGGATATCAAAGCTGAAATATTTTAGCGCTTCAACAATATATTAAATTTTTGTATTTTGTAGATTGTTTAAACAATCATATCTCATTCGTTTTAAGTTGGATTGACATGTGGTTTTTTCCAACGTTTAATTTAGAGTTTGTAGATGAATATAGACTATAAATTTGTTGTTTTTTTGTGTTATATTCAGTGAGTTAAAATCAATCAAAGTTGGAATATCAAAGCTGAAATATTTCAGCTTTTCAACAATAAATTAAAATTTTGTATTCCGTAAAATTGTTTAAACAACCATATCTCATTCACTTTTAGTCCAATTGACATGCGTTTTTTTTCAACGTGTAATTTAGAGTTTTTAGATGATTTTAGACTATAATTTTGTTGTTTGTGATATTATACTCAATGAGTTAGAATCAATCAAAGTTAGGATATCAAAACTGAAATATTTCAGATTTTCAACAATTATTTTAGACTGTAATTCTAAATTTTATGTATCTTTTAACAGATAAATCATATGAAAGAGATCTTGATAGAGTACTGGAAAATTTTGACTTCGAAATTGTAATGGATATGGTGAACTTCTTTTAAAAATTCAAGACAAAAATAGAGTTTGTTTCGGCTACAACAAAACATTTGGTAAATCTCTTTATCCGGGAAGTCTTAGATGTGGACATACGTCTAAGAAAATGGTCAACCAAACCAATGTTTCTCGAAATGGTAAAGGACATGAAGACGAAATACGAAAAGTATTGGGGTGCCTACAACAAGATGAATGATTTTATGTACTGTGCGGTTTTACTTGATCCTACCACCAAATCACTTTTTTTGTTACGTGCATTTAAAAAAATGATCAGGTACATGGAATGATGGAACCGTCATTGACCTCCGCCTGTATAGACATAAAAGTACGTCAAATGGTATGAGATGTTGAGAATAGGACGCATAATTTATTTATGACCTACTTGGAAAGATTTGACAATGGTGAATCTTCTCAACAAGATGTGAGTCAAACAATCATTGATTATGATGATAACGATTTTTTCAACGATTTTTTTTAATACGGGAGGTAGCAACTCGAATCCAATGGATAACGAGTTACGAACCTATTTGAAAGAGAATATTGTGAATTATAAAAAATATTTTTCAATTCTCGATTAGGTTCCCGACAGTTGCTCGGATGACGAAAGGTGATTTCTTTTTTTAGTCTTACATAGTTTCTTTATAAATTAGCATCATTACAATTTAATTCTTTTGTTGTTAGATATATTAGCGATACAAATCTCAAGTTTGGTGTCCGAGTCCGCGTTAAATACATGTGGTAGAGTTGTAAGTGAGTATCGAACTAGTTTATCGATGTTGATAGTTGAAGCTTTTTTATGCACCCAAGATTGGGTGAGAAAGTCTACAAATCCAATAATTGACAACGTTGACGACATCTTGATGGATGATGATATAGCTTTGGGTAAAAAATTTGTACTCATTCTTTTTTATATAATTATTACTTTTTATTAAATACTAACAACATTTTCATTTTGTGTTTATGTAGAGATTGCACAAGCTTTAAACATGTAAGATTTAGATGACAATGATATGGGGAGGAGACCAATGAAAGATTAGATTATGACTTTTGTTAGTTGGATTAATTTTAAAGTTTAAACTATGATTTTTAGTGTTACGGTAATTACTTTTGTATGTTTGTGTTAAGAACTTAAGATTGTTAATTTTTGTTGGTAAACTTGATATATATGTTAGTTGGTAAACATGTTAGATTTAGATGACAATATATGTATGTTTGTGTTAAATTGTTACCGGTCCAAAGCGTCCAAGAACCGGAAAACCCACACCTGGACTCGGACACGACTCATCCGGTTCGGTTTGGTCCAAATGCTCACCCCTAGTGATAAGGGCACTTGTCGCATTTTGGAAGATTTCTGGCATATTGCTTTAGTTGGTTGGTGGATGCAGGGGTGGTAGTGGCGAGGAGTGCCACCATTCCCTGCTTCTTCTGGGGGCCTTGTTGGGGTCTTTCTTTCTTCTTATCCCAAAATTTCCTCTTGTTTCTCCTCTCCTTTAGAGGGTCGACTTTCGGAACTGTTGTCCCTTATCGAACACCTTGTTCGGTAAGTTGATGAGTAATGCGCTTCGCACTATTGAAGGTGGTTGGTTGAGAAGAAATAACCATCCCTTGAGTATGTGGGACTAGGCCCCAGACGTACCTATCTATCTACATTTACTTAGGAGTAACCATTCCTAGGCACAAGACCGCCAGGTCATTGAAGCGATTAGTGTAATTTGCTATCTCAAAAACTTTCATGGTGAGATTCCACAATTCTTGTTCTAGGCCTTGCACCTCGCTTCTTGGGCAGTATTCTTTCGTCATCATGACATTTAACTACTCCCAGCTCATGGCATTTGACAGGGTGGAATCCATGAAGGTGCTTGCAGCAAACTTCACCTTGCACTCGCTTGCGCAAGAGCTTATCTCGAATACAGATTCAATCTTTTCAATCCAGCGTGTTAGTTCGATTACTCCTCTATCGCCATAGAAATTCTTGGGTTTGCAGCTGCAAAAAGTCTTTGTAGGAGCCAACTTGGGAATTTCCCCTGCCCTCGTTATGGAAATTGTTGTTAATGTGTCCCGATCCCTTATTTCTATCAGTATTGTAGTTTGATACTACGGTCGCTACTCTTTGTGCAATCATTTCTTCGATTTCAGTCACGTTCAAAGCTGTCGGTATTGGAGTTAGTGTTGGTGTTGGTCATGTACAAACTCTTGAGCTTCCTCTGAGTATCATGACCATATCTATCAGATGCCAAAATATTGTACAAGGTGTCCAACCATCTCGCTCATCTCAAGAGTAGCTTCTTCTTCCGTTTGCTCAGCGGCCGCTGCCCTTGTCTCAACTGCTAGGGCTTGTCGCTCCAAGGTGGTCACCCTCTCCTCTTAGGAGTGTACGTGGGTCGTAGTGTCCACCTGCTCACCCATGAGTGTAGCTGTGTCGGCCCATCGTGGAGGTGCTTCCTGAAAAGAGGGATGTGGAAGGGGCTCATCTATGCCCCTGATGGGATAAGGCTTGTCATTGATCCCCCTGATGTCTATCTCCTCATCTGACTCCTCTTCAGAACCCTCTTCAGAACCCTCTTCAGGATCCTCCTAAGGGTCTTCCTTTTGAATCTCCTTTGGTTCTTCCTCGATCTAGCCATTAGCTGCCATAGCGGTGTAATAAGGGTCTCCATCGTGGAATCCAGTCATGTCCAAGAACAAAAGGGCGTATAAGTGTGTGCACTATGTGATTCCTAAAATAGTGACTAATACTACTAATATGTTAGTGCAGACTCTTGGCGAGATTATTAAGTGTTGCTATGTAGATTTACTTGAGTTTTTATATTGTTGTCCACTATGCCCATACTTAGTTACATGTCGGTCAAACCTTGGTCAAGTGTAGTTGATCAGGCTACACCCCCCCCCCCATGACTTGACAACATGTTATACTAGGTATAGTCATAGTGGTCAACCTAAACCTTGATGTTCTTGTTTTGTTTTATTGCGACATTGCCCTTGTATATGTATACTTTTAAATAATATTATCATTATATTCTAAAGTATATTTGTAAGTTAGAATTCTTAGTCAGAGGTATTAGTCCCCGTATCTATAGTTGTATTTCTTACATGGAAGAATATACTTAGTTCGCTATAGACAATTGCTCTGATACCAATCAGTCACACCCCCAAACCGGATGGCGGAAATGTCTAGTGGCGGAACGAGAACACAATATCACAATAATTGTATACATTAAAACACAAGTACATAAACAACCATCATATCATATGATTATATTAGTTACATGGCCCAAATGTTACTTAGTATCCAAATACATCACAAGGTTTGCATGTTATCAAATAAAGTACTTCACGTAATGATATTTGGTGTCTTGTCTTCAAAAGTAGCTCCACTGATCCAAGCTTAATTGTTTCCTGAGATTACTTCGTGATTTAAAGTCGTGAGGGCAGCAGATCCCATAAGAACTCTACAGTTAAGTGTGCTCGGGCGGAGTAGTATCGGGATGGGTGACCCCCTGGGAAGTCCTTGTGCCGAGTGGCCCAAAGAGGACAGTATTGTGATACTTGCCAGAGGGGGATGTTACAACAACTCTTGCATCTCTGGAGGTGTTAACCGATAAGGTGCCTTGGCTATCGGAGCCGCACCAGGAACCAAGTCAATCCGAAACTCCACCTGCTCTGGAGGTACTATGGGGAAATCTTTCGGGAACACATTCGGATATTCCTAAACAACCGGTACATCATCCATAGTCGTCTTAACCTTCTCCAAGGTATCGATCACATACGCCACAAATCCATAACAACCATGTTGAAGATAGCGCCTAGTCCTGGTTGCTGAACATAAAACCGGCCCGCACTGAACACCCTCTCCCTGAATCACCAACTCTCCCCTACTTGGGGTCCGAATACGCACCAACTGCTGCATGCAATCAAACATTGCCATATTGGGGTTCAGCCAATTCATCCCCATAATAACCTTGCTCTCACACAGGGGAATAGGAACCAAATCAATCAGATACTGCTTACTGAACAAATCCAATACACAACCCTGATGAACCCTTGATACTCGGACAAGACGATCATTGGTAATCTCAACCTCTAACGGGCAATCCAGCTCCTCCAAAGCATCGGCAAACCTCTTGCTAAGCACAAGAGATATAAAGGATTGGGTAGCCCACAAATCAAACAAAACCAGAGCAGAGATATCATTCACATGGAACAAACCTAAAAGAAAACACAAAATATAAGAAAGAAAATTAACATAAAAAAAGAGATAAGGAGAAGACACATACTCATCACCACATCAGGTGATGCACGAGCCTCCTCGGCTGTCACCTAAAAAGCCCTATAACTCACAATAGGTGCATCTGCCTTGCCCTAGCAGCCATCTATGATCCTCAAAGTCGCAGGAGCGGGTGATGCAACTGGTCCTATCGCTGCTAGACTTAGACAATCGGCCTTTTTATGACCCCTTTGATTGCAATGGAAGCAATTCAGACTCGATCCCTTGGTAGTGGTTGTGCAATCCTGACTAAAGTACCCATTCATGTTGCACTTACAGCAACCTGAACCACCACCCCTTCAAGCTCCATCATGTGTCTTCCTGCACCTGCCATAGTGGCCCTAACCCTGCTGGCCTGTCGATCTCGAATCAAAAACCTTGGGTCTCTTACCTGAACCCTTTGAACTTTGAACCTGATCTAGATTCCTCTTCCTCTCCATCTCCAATTCGATATACATATCTCTGGCTCGTGCTTTCATATCATCCAGTGTCTTGCAACTAGATCGGCTCACAAACTGCATGATATCACTCCTCAACATCTCATGGTATCTCTCCTTCTTCATCTCCTCGTTCGCCACATACTGTGAAACCAATATCTCCCTCTCACGGAACATATCAGTTATCTCTGCCACCGTCTCGGTAGTCTGGCGAAGGTCCTGAAACTCTCTCTCCAACTCTTGGACCTCAATCACAGGTGCAAACTCAGCCCGAAACCTCGTCACAAAATCGTCCTAAATCATCGACTCAACCGCCTCACCTCCCAAGGCGTGTCCAACCTCCTCCCACCAATCTCAAGCTCTGTCTTTCAGAAGACAAGAAGCAAGTCTGACCTTTTCTTCTTTGGGGCAATAACTAGTACGAAAGGCATTCATGAAATCCATTAACCAACACTTACTCACAATCGAGTCCTTCTTCCCAAAGAAATATGGAGCCCCACATGCCTGGAACTCAAGAAAAGTCAAAGTGCGACCTCCAATCATAGCCACCATCTCATATCGAAAAGCGCCCATGCGCTCATCCAGAATCTCAATGATACCCTCCTTGATCGTACCAAAGATCACAGGAGTCTGCTCAAGAATACTGCAGGTAATTTCTGATGAAATGAACTCCTTCATCTGATCATCCATATGTCCGGCGCCAGAGCCCGAACCTAAACCATCACCAGCACCAGAACCACTACCAGATCCTCTTCGAGTGACCACCATACTGAAAATAGACCACTCAAACCGTCAGAATATATATATATATATATATATATATATATATATATATATATATATATATAAACATCAAAGAATCCCATACTCTACAAGCTTCCTGGTATCATCATGGCTTTCCTTGACACAAGTATGGATTCTCTGCTTCCAGTAGTACGAGCCCATACTAGCTTCCACATCTATCCATACTTTCGTCAAGGACGCCTCGAGTCCTCCAAGTCACTCCCTTATCAATCCAAACAATCGTCAATAAGACAAGGTTCTCGACACCGAATCACTTCCTAGGTTTTCCTAGGGCAACCACAACACCGCTCTCCACCATCAGTTGCAGAAAGAACTCCCCCTAATACCCTCTAAGTAGCTCATGAATACAATTACATATTACCGACATCAGATAATTCCTCGAATGAAAGGTCTCACACTATAATGGTTGGACTCAAACAAGAGCTGTGCAATAGAGTTAAAAACTAACATTCTAAAATTATCTAGTCTTAATAATATGTAACTTAACATATTCGCTTACTAGTTAGTTGATGTTAATGGGTACTCTTAAAAAGCACAAAGCATGTAGCATTCGAGCATCGAGTAATCGAAATCAAGCATAACCTAAATAGGCCACCTTATCACAGACTGATCAGTAATAGCATGCAAGTCTATAAGCTCATACATTAGGCACATAAAGGCATCTCCCGTAGCATTCTATCATGCAATCCTGAGCAGATCCTTAGTCCTAATCTAGCATGCGATTCATAGACTCATAATCAAAACATGTATGGTTATTTGGGAAAAATTACTTGAGTTCAGCCAATTGCATGCACCACACCCCTTTCTTTTATTAGAAAAAACTTTTTATAAAATATTTATTTTTTTGAAAAATATGCCAAACCATCAGTTTGAGTTTAGATATACCTGACAATATGCCTGAATCCCTCAAACCAAGGCTCTGATACCAACTTGTAACGTCCCAAAATTTAAAACCCAAAATTTTGTTTTCATAATAATAAAACCATCAACCAAAACATGTCCGTAAAAACATAAAGGAAAATTGAAGTATGTCGATCAATCATCTCAATACATCAGAGTAAAATAAAACAGAAATCATGGTGTGTGCGATGCGATCATCCCAAGATCTTCCCCTTCGATCTGGATGTACCTGAAACATAAACTTAAAACCGTAAGCACGAAGCTTAATGAGTTCCCCAAAATACCGCATACCATACATATGTACCAACTCAGGGTTGTGCCAGGTATATTTCACCCCCGGGTCTATTTCACCAAGAGTCTATTTTAACTCATGCATCGGCCCAAGGCCGTACCGGGTCTATTTCACCCACGGGTCTATTTCACCACCGAGTCTATTTCAACTCATACAATCATGTGTCAGCACAAGGCTATACAGGGTCTATTTCACCCCACATACATATAGCAAACAGGAACAAATGCATATAACACATACATCAGGAGTCACAAAGACTACAAACACATAACATATCCTAGTGTCCTACTTTATAGTGAGCTAGCTCACCTCAGTCTGTTGTCAATCAAACAAATGATTGGGCTTCTAAACCAGAAAATCCCCATACTAATCAATCAAATAAAACCCCAATTAATAATTGGGCCATAAACCACAACTGGGAATCTAGTTCATTTGTCCAACACCCAGGGTAAAAGAACATTTTACCCTTTCCTCACATAACCCAATAATTGAGGCCCAACCCAATGGCACCAAAAGCCAAATATGGCCCAAAATCCTAAATTATACCCAAAGCCCATTATGGGCGCAAATCCAAGAAGGCCCAAAGCCTAACAATGACTCAAATTCAGAAAGACTAATAGCCCAACAAGGCCCAAAACCATAATAGTCCAAATATGGCCCAAACCACAAAAGTCAATAGCTGCTGAGTACGCCTAGCATACTCAGACTTACACCCAGTGTATGCCACTTTTGGCCAGTACGCACTGTGTACGAGCTGGGTATGCCCATCGTACTCCACATCAGCCCAAACCCACCGTCAAGTGCTTAATTGGTTAAGCCATTAAGTCCACTTCTCAGATCTGATCCTAAATGATGTCTTAACACGTAAAGTTGGAAACTTTACGCCTTTGCGGGTCTTAATGAGACCAAATACTTGTTTTTGACCAATAAAACCCATAATAAGAGCCGTAACTCATGCATGGTCCAATATAACACATCAAGATTGCATTTTCATGCACAAGGAACCTAAAAAATGTTAAGATCTACCATCCCTATCTTTTGGAGTAGCTCATACTCTCAAGCATGACTTCAGGGACCATAAAATGCACAAAAACAAGCCCTAACTAGATCTATCATAATGAACCATCAAGTTAAGCGCTTCATACCTCCAAAAGCTTTCCAAGTTAGTGATGACTCTGGATCCACAAGCTCCAAGCACACCAATGCAACTTCCAAGAGCTCTTCTTCCTTCAAAATCACCAAAAACATTCTCAAATATCACTTCCAAGCTCAAGATACTCAAATGGCAATTAGGGTTTTGTTCTTAGGGTTTGGAGAGGAGGTTGGTCATAAGGTCCAAGAGTAACTTAAGGTGTTTAAATAGGGCTCAAACCCTAAAAATTAGGGTTTGCCCCCCAGGTTGTCGTACGCCCTGTGTAGGTGGATTCCTCCGCGACTATGTTTTCTACCCAGTACGCCCAACGTACCGGCCATGGATAAAAAATGCAAGGGTTTTAAGTTGAGGGCAAAAAGGAAAAATACCTAGAATGCAAATGTTACAATTAAAATATTTTTTGGGAATAGAAGTTGCTTGATCTCCAAAAGGGTTCGTGATTAGTCAACGCAAGTACACACTTGATATTTTGGAGGATTATGGAATTCAAGGAGGAAGCCCTAGTGAATTTCCCATGGAACAAAATCTTCGTTTGCACAAAGATGATGATAATCCATAAGTTGATGCTCCACAATATCGTCAGTTGGTAGGAAGATTGTTATATTTGACAGTTATGCGTCCAGACATTTGTTTTTCTATGAACCAACTCAGTCAGTTTCTGAGCAAGCCTCGGAAGTCTCACATGGATGTTGCATTTAGAGTCTTGCATTACCTAAAAACTACATCAGGGCAAGGATTATTTTTGCCTTCGAACGGGGATCTTAACCTTATAGCTTACTGTGATGCTAGTTGGTTAAGTTGTCCCTCCACAAGACGCTCGTGTACTGGTTACTTCATTAGCTTGGGTGGTGCTCCCGTTTCTTAAAGAGCTAAGAAGCAAAGTGTTGTGGCTCCGTCTTTAACTGAAGCTGAGTATAGGTCCATGGCTAGTACAGTGTGTGAAGTATTTTGGTTGTCGATGGCTTCTTCAAGACCTAGGTGCTATGCAAGAGGGAGCTACATCGTTAATGTGCGATAGTGAAGCAGCTCGCCATATTGCTGTTAATCTTATTTATCATAAAAGGACAAAACATGTGGAGATTGATTGTTTTTTTGTTCGTGAAAGAATTAACACTTGTGAAATAAATCCGTGTACAATTCGTTCTAAATTACAGCTAACTGACATATTTACTAAAGCCTCGGGAGCTGAACGATTCAAGTATCTACGTGGAAAGTTGGGTGTTCGTGATCTACACAGTCCAACATGAAAGGGAGTATTGAGAATCGTCCAACTGTCTTCCAGATGGTTCCTTGGATTGCTTCCTTATCAAGTCATCTATCTATTAAGGATTATAGTTATGTTGTTTGTGTTTCTTTTTATTTAGAGTTTGTTTCTATTTCTAATTCCGTTAGTGTATATATATATATATATATATATATATATATATATATATATATATATATATATATATATATATATATATATGTGTGTGTGTGTGTGTATATGTGTGGTGTAATCTCCTTGTTTTATTGATTAAGAAGAATAAACAGAAGTTATTTTGATATCAGATTTTTTATTTTGCAATGTCTAAATTGCAAAATACATCATTTCTATGGTCAATATAAAGAATTTTATTAAAAAGATTGGCACTGTGAAATCACTATTCACCACGAAACAAAAAAAATATATAACTATGTGCTGCAAAATTCAAAATTTGTTGTTCATATTTTTATGAAATCTATGTTTTCGAATTTTTTTTTTATAGTAAGGATCTACACGGAATATTTTTATAGTAAAATAGAGTTTCATATTAAGAAAAAATGCCTTGGGATCACATGTTGGCCGATTTCGTATTTCCCAGCCCATTTCATTGTGGGCTCATTTCAAAATGAGTGGTTATATTAATATTTGGCTATTTGTTGCAACATTATTAAATTTTGTCATGTTCTCTTTTTGTTTCCGAAACCAGAAGATATTAGTTTATAAAATTTTTTTATATGATATATTATGATTCTTAGAATACTAAAGAAAGATTAAATGCAAATAAAAGTAATTTTATAACCATTATACTTATGGTCAGCTTTTTGGAAATTGAATATTGCTCGAAGTTGATTGAACTCATATATTCTTAATATTTAATATATTTTTCCATTTCGTCAATTATCTAATTTATTGTTGTAGTTTGTAATTATGATAACTAACAAAATATAAACACAAGTCTTTATTCCATATACACTTGAGAATCGAGATTGAACTAAATTGAAATGTAAGTTACAAATCCACAGCACAAGTACGTTATGTAGATTATTTTGCTTTTGTCCAACAAGAAGATGTTGACATTCCCTCTATAATCATTATTCTCTGAGACTATATACGTGTGTTTGCATTTGATTTATAATTTATAATTAAATTAATAAAGTGATTACTAAACATTTTTATCAAATAAACACATATTATTGTAACTAGAGATGATAATTTTCACCCATGTAGTTAAAACTAATTAAAGTTATATTTTATCTTTAAAAATTAAATAGTAAAATTGAAAACCTTATTGGGTCAAAATTGCCCTCAAAATGTATTAAAATGGCTAGGAACGCATGAGTCACTGTATTACAAATTTGATGATTGTTATCATTGCCAAAACTATATATGAAGCCAATAATAAATAGATATTCGTCAAAAAACAGTTTTATGACATTCTGAAATGACTTGACTTTTGTTGATGAATAAAGAATGACCAAACCCATATATGTAATGTGGTCCTAACCAGACCATATTCTTGTTTCCATAAGATATTAATGACGTAGGAATACAGTTTTCAATCAATTTTAATTGCAAATATATTATAATAGTTAAATTATATTTATTGATATATAAATAACCCGAGGTACAAAAAATAAGTAATATTATAATCATCATATTTATAATTCTCTTTTAGTATTTATAGAATGCTTAATAAAACTAATTTTTTTTAGTGTTGTTCTATCTTTAGATGATTAAAAAAAAGTTTATGTTCATAAGTTGTTATGAGGTATATCAAACGCATTGATTGGTTCAGATGTAACATCTGAATAGTCATAGCCAAATGTTATAACTGTTTTTATTATATTATATTAATTTTCTAATTTCAATCGTTGTGCAATAATAAACACAAGATTATTGTGGTTTGTGATTACGATAACGTTAAAGTTAAAGTTGTTTTATATCTAATACAATAGTTAAAATGTTCAATTATTGCATTACCCAAGTCCTTAAAAATTACTAGGATCATTGTCATAAAAATTCAACAAGGTATGGTTTTAAAAAGTCCTTAAACTAAATTTTGTTCCTTTTAAAGGTATAAACTAAAAAATGACATGTTTATAAAGAGAATATAACCTATTGTTCCCTTATATGTTTTTAATCATATAACATAAGAATATTTAAATACATTACCTATTAGTTATCATCATACAACAAGTGAGAAGGCAAATGAGCAGCAAGTTGCGCCGCTAAGCCCTTTTGTATGATAAAACCAATTCTTTTGAATACTACATCCATAGATCTAGGGGATATAACATAGATATGCATGATCCATTGTAGTCTACTAAGGAACTCCACCGCATCCGACGCAATAAAGTCAAACGTATCAAATGCAAATGGTATGAACGCGTGTTGATTTTCCATGCACGGTTTTTCATGTTTGGTAACCTTGCATGTAGCAGCTTTTAATGCAGCCTGTCCCACCGTGAAACCTCGGGCCCTCAAACTTACGAGAGGGGATACCCCTATAAGGTCAACACATGCGTGTTTCCCTCCAACCCATCCAAAAATAAAAACGCCAGCCGGTCTAAGGGTTGACCTTCCTTCTGTCGGGTCAGTCAGGAAATTCACAGGAGCCTCTTTCTTGGCGGAAACCCTGACACGCTTACATATGTCGACCAAAACATCCTTAACCATATCATGCCTGTATTTGAACCCCGGGACTTCTTTGCAATGAACTGCATGCTCTCCGAAAGAGTCCAAACATGCCTTGCGGCACACCAGGCATATCCCATCGGCTGGGAATATTAGAATCATGATCCGATATCTGAGGATGGTACGATAATCCACCAGAGACATATGTTGGCCAAGTCCATCTATAAGGATAGCTAGAAGAAAATCCTGAGCATGTGGTGCACGTAAACACTGGAAAACTGCTTTCTGTCGAGCCATCATATTGAAATTCACTTCCATATCTTGGATAATTTTACTAAAAAGGGCACTCACTAGTGTATTTTAGGATTTAGGGGGAGGGGGTGTCCCTAGTAGTAAAATTGCTAAGGTCAATGTCCGGAAACTTGTTACGAAGAGAATCAAAGGCACAAGCATAATCAGAATCCATACCATAAATGTCGCTATCCCGTAAGATGTGGTCTTGCAATACCCAAGATTGGGCCCTTAAGGCAACAAAAGCATATGAGGTAGCCTCTACTGTCGAGTATAAACCCAAACCACCAAACCGAATAGGTAGGGAAGCAAGTCGCCAAAGAAGGGGCCACCACAAACCACAATGTCCTTAATCTCCCCATGTAATCCATTATCGAAGAACAACGTCGCCTCCCCCATGTGAAGGGGTTGACACGTCCTCAGCCCAAAGAAAAGTATAACAATACCCATACAAGATCGATGTAGAAGGAGCTCACTCTGTGGGTCAGACAATTATGGAAGAAGGGGCATCAAATTCACAGCGCCTTCAGCTCTCTTTATGGCCAAGTTGCTAATGAAACTAGCATCTCTGCTAATAGCTCCCCCGAGAAGTTTCACCCCCAATGGCGGCCTCCCGATGCCAACCGGGAATAGCCCCTCACGTAGCTTCCTCCCATCACAAGAGGGCCAAAAGATCTCAGTTTTCTTGATATTCAACTGAAGGCCCAATTGTGGGCCAATAGCCTTAATGATGTCTAAGGCTTTGGCCATTTCCTGAGAATCTCCAATAAGTGTGCCATCATCCACATACCATGCATGGAGAAGAATCTTGCAATTGTCTCTAATATTATGCAAGAGCGGGTGCAACACAAGGGAAAAGAGAAAAGGTCCCAAGGGGTCTCCTTGTTGAACTCCAGTAGAAGACCAAATATGTGTGTCCAATAGATATAACCTTGCTGCTTGACGATATAGGAATTCTACCCACAAGGATATAGAAGGGCACCTTAATCTGACCTCATGAAGTAATGTGGATCTGTCAACAAGGTTAAAGGCATTGGATAAGTTCACAGTAAGCATGGAAAGAGACCCGTCATTGCGGCGTTCACTCAACACCCTGTTGGCGCTATGTAATACGGCTTCAACGCCACCCGACACCCCAATCCCGAATTGAAAATCATTAAGAGACTTGGCTATTTCTTTACCAACACCTTTCATAGCCATATTGGAAACCAAACATCTCCATATAGTTCCTATTGCAATAGGTCGTATTCCCTTTTCAAGTTTTAGAAGCGGTGTAAGAGGAGCAGAGGCACAAATTCCGCCAAACTCGAAGGGCATCTCCCCTAGCCATAAATTAATTACACATGTGATAGCACATAGGAGGTCTTTGGCAATTGATAAACCTTCTCCACAAAGAGCATCAAAAATGTGTTGAGCTCTCAACCCATCTCTCCCATACGAGGTTCCTTTAAGGAATGATTTAATTCCCCCAAGGACAATGTCAATATCAACGACAAGGGGAGGTACTGAACATATGGTACTCGGCATGGATGGTGGTGGCTTGTGTGGATGCTTATCCTCCAATGCCTTCATGGTAGCATCTCCGTATGGAGAAACCCCCGAGGAACATAATACTTTCATTGCTGATGTGAAATGTCCATAAGTAACCTTACGGAGACATTGCCTGACGTTCGTGTGACCCCGTGTTCTATCCTCCTGAATGTACTCTTCTCTTTTTGCCTTGTTGCTCCATCCTTGCATTGTTAACCAAGTTTTTAACAAGCTTGGCTATACCATCTTTTATACCCCAAGTAGCTAATGCACTTAAGATGTTACGATGTTGCAAGGACTTCCTGTTCCCAAACCTACTTTCTTGTCTATTCTTGGGCCTGATCACTTGAAGAGTACACCTAGGAAGAATTAACAATGTAACCCACGCTTCAATGGACCCGAGATGAGCAGCAACCTTGGAAAGGGCTACTTTCAAAGCCTGAGAGAAAGACATACGACAGTTATGAGGGATACTTTTGACCGTAGTGATAGGTAGTTTAAACACAAGATCAAGGAGCTGAGCATCCAACACCAACCCCTCATTGAGGTTGGCATCCGGTTCATTGGGTGGCGGCTTTTGAATACCAACAATATGTCTGCTCATGTCATCAACATCACCATTAAATTTACCAGGACCACCTAAGTGTCGACACGAGCGGCTTAGGGCATGGTGACTCATACAATCCCCACATATCCATTGACCAAACTCCTTCAATGTTGTTGCCACTGACATAAACAATCCAAGGTCTAAAGAAATAGCATCTCGCAACATAGCTCTACGCTCATCCGTAGAGAGGTGAAAACTCTTGATATGAGAAATCATACGAAACAATCCGTCCCTCCTGCCGCCGCCTCCTCTTCTTCTTCACGCCACCCTAACCCTTACGCCACGCTTCTCCTCCATTGCACCGCCACTCTACTCCTCTTTGCTCTCTAATTTTGGACCTTGTTCTTTGAATTTAACATACATCTGCAAATTGATTCTAACCTACTTATCATCTTATTTTCTTTGACTCACACATGATTTTTATAGAGACGGGAACTGAAGTTGACATGTTCTCTATTTTTTACCGGGAATGAAAATATGAAGCATGTTCATCGTATTTACACTGGAACCCCCTATTTTTTTCTTCTAATTTCTTTCACTGAAGCCTTGGTAATTGACTGATAGAGGGAAATGAAGAGACATGAAGATGGAAATGGTAAACTCCCTCTCTGTTCTTGAATTTTGAACAATCACATTCGTCATTCCTGCTTTTGCTATTTCATTCTCATCATGGTCGGCGAGTATTTTACATTTTTTTATGGAGATGTACTCCTTAAATATCTCAGCTTGTCAGCTTAATGACAGGGTGAGAGTAAATGAGTGGATGAAAATGGAAACAGATGCATACACTGTGTGTGTTGGTTTTCATCGATTTTGAGTTTGTGTAGGAATGGAGAAGCGAATTCTTAAATTGTTGTAACTTAATTTGTTGAATTGATTAAATGAGATGACAAAAAACAGAAACACACACATACACTTTGTGTGTTGGTTTTCATCGCCTTTACAACACCAATCATTTTAACCCACTTAATCGATTTGATAGAACATTCCATCGCAATTCACAAATCATCCTAAAACAGAATCAAATAAAATCGGAAACTTGAATGCTTTGTTAATGGTGGTGGAAATGATGTAGTGGAAGTGGTGGTTTTTGATTGATGTGGACCTTGGAAGATTTTAAGAGAAAATTAGGGTTCCATTATCGCAAAAAAGAGAGAAAGGGAAAAAGAGAAGGGATCAAATTGGTGGACAAGGTGGTGGTGGGGGAACCTTTGACAAGAAGAAGTCAATGTACAATCAACAATTATAACTGTAAAATCCAAAATCGGATCTTTCCAGTGATCAAGAGCACACAACAACCACACAAAACGAAATAATAAGCAAAGAAGTAACAAACCAAGCTTGCATATGTTTTATAACCGTAAACGTCTGATACAACTTGGTGGAACCGCAAAATACTAAAGGCATCAACAACCAATACGTCTGACACAAACCTATATATATAGACACCCAAGACCGTGAAGAGTTTACAGTCGTAAGGTGTTTACGGCCGTAAACTCAGTTACAACCGTAAACTGTCAAAAAGGCTAATTACAAACATACCCCTATCACTAACTGCAATACCTAGACCAAACCATTATTCTAAGCCCTTCAATCTCCCCCTTGGTTTGGACTAGCCCAAGGTCATCCTTTGTTGACGATCATAACATCCATTTGCCCCATAGCTCCGTTCCACATGCGTTTGCTCAAAATTTCTACAACCATTGTCGTATACACTTTCGCACGGTCTTCATAGATATCTTCAACAACCTTGATTTGAAAGTTGCTGAGATAATGAATATCCCACTTCCGGAACTGCAACAAGTTTCTTCTATCATAAAGTCTGATGCACCCATTTTTGATCTTGAGGACTGCACCTGAGGTGATCTCATCAAAGACCCAACACTCCAACGAACTGAGAGAGCCATCCTGATAAACTTGAAGCACCGAAAACTGTTTAACTTGTTTTGTCGTGGGCCACATAACCACTTGCAATGGTTGATCGGTAGAGTGATCAATAATATATGGATGTTCAAAAATCACAGATTTTGCAGTCGGCATAGAAGGAAACCCCTTTTTGACTTGATCATCAAGAAAATGCTTGAACTGAGTTACTTGTGGATTGTTCATTAGATTGATGAAGGGAGCTCGAGACAACTCAGTCAAGTCAATCCTCGTAAATGAGCTAAAATCATGGCTATTCTTGTACAACTCAGAATTACCACTTTTTCGTATCACAATCCACATCTTAAGAGGATCATGGAACCCCCACGAAGCAACTCCCGATCGATCTCCAAAAGTATCTTGGAACCGAACCACTTCAAGATCTGTCATTGTGATTAATGGTTCGTCCCAAGAAGCATTTAGGTTAGAGTTTCTCTTGAACAGTAATTGCCCTTTCTTTACTTCTTCATCTTGATCACGACGAATGGTTTCAATTATATGTGGAGCCAGAGGAGGTGCATCATCACCACGACTAGCAGTACCAGATGATTGACCGACAGGAAAATCAATTGGGAAAGCTTGCACATGAAGATTGATCCTTTGTTCTTCAACAGATGTTTGATACTTGTCTCCAAAGTCTTCCTCGAGTTTCTTTTTCAGTTCAAAATAAATTGAAGTTAGCAAATTGAAGTGATCTTGTAAGTCAGAGATCTGCTTAGACTTCAACTTTTTATCCTTTTTAAGCTCAGCCACTTGTACCCCAAGACTAGACTTATCAGATTGTAACTCGGAGACTTGAATACTAAGCTTAGCATTCTCAGCACGAAGTTCCGTCACTTGAATATCTAGCTCGATATTCTTTTGGCTTAAAACCGAAATTTCCTTTTGCAAACCAGAAAGGGTTAGATTGTCACCCCTAGAACCACCTTCTTCAATAGAAACACTCTTTCCTCAAGGATCTGGCGTTAAAAGTTGTTCTTTGGCCATGTGCAAAGCCAACCTTTCAGATGCATCATCACGAGTATATCTTGGAATTGAGAAACCAGGTGGTGCAGAGGAATCACCGACATTAAACACTGAGCTTGGACCTGTTGGAAACATCTTTGTTGTTGTAAGTCTGGTGGTAGCAGTAGTAACAGGTGGTACTGGGAGGCCGCTGACAAGTCTTGCAATTACTTTGCCCTGCCTCAAATCTCTTCTTTGCCTCTTTGATGGGGGCTGGTCAGACTGTGGAGTAAAAACACTCACAAACGGTTCAGTAGTAGGAGAAGCAGATATAGAAGGGGAACATCCTATAACTATCTCCATAGGAATTGAAGTAGTCACCATTTGCCCTGATGTTGGAGTTTCAGTTTCAAACGTTTCACTTGACTTCCTTGTCTCAGTTGTTGGAGGAACAATGTCATCGACATTGTTAAAAATGGTATCAAGGTTCTCGTGTGACACCACATTTGCACTGCTAGCTAAGGAAGCAGCAATATCATCATGATCGAACCTTGTGAGGTCAAGATCATCGAAAGAATCATTCCTATCTTCCCCAACATTTTCTCCCATTTCAACATTCATTTATGCATCTTCTTGAATATGACCTAACTCCTTTCCATGTTCTGAAACTATTTGAGCGTCAGGATTTGGTGTGTCTTCTTCCTCAGTACTCTCATCCTCAGAAACATCAATAACCAGATTGTTAGGAGTCGGCCTTTCAGCAGAAGCTGGTTCAGAAGAGGTTTGCTCTGAAGAACTATAGGAATCTGTGGGTTCATTTAACTCCATGAACTTTCCGAATTTTTCTAGTGGATATAACCCCTGAAACACAAATTTTCCTCTGCGATTTTGCTTAATGAGTCCCATGGTGTGAGGACCCAAAGACTTCATATCGAGAGTCTCTCCTTCCTTTCTCACATCTGGAAGCTGAATGTTGATGAACACCTGAATAAAATGAGGATATAAGAGGAAGGTGTCTCGGGTGGAGGCTCTAATGTTAATGACGAACTCATCCAAGATGAACTTGGAAAAATTGAACCTCACTCCAGCAGCGAGAGAGACAAGAGCACCAGTTGCGCGTTGAAAAATCTCATCCGCTCCCGACCTTCTACCCGAGACGCAACTAACAAACACGTGTGCCAGGAACCTCCAGTACGGATGCAGTAACTTCTTCAGTGTTGGTGGAGATGTTCCTTCATAGCTTAATCTTCGAAGAATTCATTGAGCATCTTCAATCCCAATTTAGGTCAGGAAATTGGGTTGATCATCAATAAGCAAAGCCTTGCGAATAAAACCTTCATTGATCACGATCTCACGTCCCTGAACCCTAGCTTTCACCGTGAAGTTGCCATCGTCATCCATGTTTGTTCTGGCGGTCGCCCAAAATTCTCTTATCAGGTTCTGATACACAACCGGGTTGACAGTGATAGCAGTCGCTAAACAGCATTCCCGTAATCAGTGAATCATTGAGCGCATGTCTGAGTGAATCACCAGAGGATCTGCAAGTACGATGGCGAGATTGTGCATGTCTGCAAACTTCAAATTTGCCATTGTCTGCACTCAACCACAAACTATAAGAGAAATGATTTTAAAATAAAATTTTATTTTGACCAAAAAAACTTTAGTTTAAAAAATATGATCAAAAAAAATTTTCTTAAAAAATTTAAAAATGAGTTTACTGCCGAAAAGAAACAACAATTTTTTGAATTAATTCAATTTTAATCAGCAGTAAATTATTTGTTCTTGGGCCGTAAACTCGAAGTTTACGGCCTAAGAATCACAACGAACACATTTCACCGAAAATAACACATGTATTTAAAACAATTTTCGAAGGTAGTAAACTCTCCGTTCTCGGGCCGTAAACTCCCAGTTCACGGCCTAAGAGGAGTTTACGGCCTATGAACTATTATTCGAAAAAAATCACGAAAATACACCATTACGTTGAATTGACAAACAATACCCCAACAGATGCATAGAAATGGACTACTCACAATAAAATAACAACGATTGAAGGCAAAAACGGAGTTTACGGCCCAAGCTTAAGGCCGTAAGCTCCGTCGGAGACGTTTTTGCAATTTCTGGTCAAATTACACGGTGAAAATCGTAATAAAAGACATATTTGTGATCTAGAAGTTATTACCTACGTGATGGTTGAAGCAGTTTTCCAAAAATCACACAAAATTTTTTCGAAGGTTTGAGAGGATTTAGATTTGGTTTGCGGCCGGAATCTCGTGAATGAGGAGATTCCGGCAGTGAACTCCTTATTTACCTTTTTACTATCAATTACCCTCTTACCTGATAACTACCCAGTATTTTTCAACTTCCAACACAATTAAAAAAACTTTTAGGATTATTTAGAAATAATTTCGAAAAATAAAATTAAAGATAAAACAAATAAAAACTAAAAATTTAACTTTTGAAAAATTAAAATGAAGTAAGAACTAAGACAGTAAAAATAAAAGCAAAAATAAAAATAAAAATGAAAAATAAAAATAAAAAATAAAAATAAAGTTTAAAAAAAATAAAATTAAAATTAAGATTATAAAAATAAAAATAAAATTCAAATTAAAATAATTTGACAAAACAAAACTTAACCACTATAACTCCTTTTGTGATGCTGGGATCAAAGTTGTTGGACAGCCTTATTCCACTTGTCGGTACCCTTATCTTCACATCTTCGTCTGACCGATTGCCAGTATTGTGGTCCACTTAAACACGGAAAAATTATGACAGTTTTGGACATTTCACTAATGACATGATTCAGGCATTTATCTAATTGTAAATTTATGTTATTATGATAACTCCTAAATCTTAAATAAATTCACCTTATGACCATTTAACTAACTACAACCAGGGATATTGTTGTCCACCTAAATTGAGCAGCGAGATCTACAGACAATCTGTATGAGTTCAATTTTAAGTGTACTGGAACGTGTTTCCCGCATCCTGATATGCCCCAGCCATCAAGAACTTCCATAGTACTCCTTACACCGGGTGAGCAGACACCCATTCAGAGAGAGGATAGATTCAGAATTCTATTACTAACTACTTCAGAGGGGTTGAGAAGAAGAAGGGTGCATATGCTGTGTACCAGGTCGGATTAGAAGTCACACAAAGCAGACAACATATGGCTAACAGATAAAAAGTATTTCACATATATCCATAGCCTGCAGAGAAATAGAGTTGCATATATTGTGTACCAGGTCGGATTGGAGGTCACGCAAAGGAGACAACATATGGCTAACAGACGGAAAGAAAGAAAATGATATTCTATAGACCTAATTTATCGGAATTTACCAGTCGCCCCATCCAACTGGAATTAAGGACAGAATCTGCACATCGAGGAAAAGTTAAGCCACGGTTCCAAGTACGGGTTCAATTAATGCGACGGGTAGATTCCCATGTATTTCTCCCTGCTCAACCTATCCGAGCGTCGTGACATCAGGTTAAATGGATCTAACTAGGTCAAGGTTTGTCAAGTCCTTAAAATTCATTAATTTCAACTTTTCCTAGTCAAGTCCATTTAAAATCTTTCGTGCCTACCAGCACATCGAGCACAGAGCGTAAACGATTCAACTTAGGTACGTTACGCTGATTCAGATTGCCCGTTATCACTTGCTAATTTCATTTCCCATCATAATACCCACAAGCGAAATTGTTTTTGGATTTTCTGATTTTTGTTGTTTTTGGATTTTCTGATTTTTGTTGTTTTTGGATTTTTTTTTATTTTTGATTTTTGTTGTTTTTTGATTTTTATATTTCTCTCCCTAAATTTGTGCATGGATGAGAATAAAAGTAAAATGAAAAACGATGCACAAATTTAATCTAACCTAAAAAAACAAAAAAAAAAATTATTTAGTCCTAAAAACAGGAAACCAAAAGAAAATAAAAAATAAAAAAATTCTTGACGAAAATAAAGAGATAAAAAAAATTGAGAAAAAATTTGAGAAAAGAAAAAAATAGTAATTGATTAAAAACTTAATCCTCAAAACGTATCATTTTTAGAAATCCGACAAACATATTGAAGCGAGCTTTATTAAATGGCTTTGTGAATAAGTCTGCCACATTATTATCAGTGTGGACTTGTTCTAGCCGAATTAATGATTGTTCAAAACAATCTCTGATAAAGTGAATTTTAATGTCAATGTGCTTGGTTTTAGAGTGTTGGACTGGATTTTTAGCAATTTGAATTGCTGCTTCATTATCACAATAGATGGGGGTTTCAAAATAACTCAAACCGTAGTCCAACAGCTGATGTTGGATCCAGATAACTTGAGAGCAACAAGCTGAGGCAACAACGTATTCCGCCTCTGTTGTTGAGGTCGAGATAGTGTGTTGCTTCTTGCATTGCCACGAAACTAGCCGGTCACCTAAGTACTGACATCCTCCTGAGGTTGATTTCCTGTCAAGCTCACAACCTCCATAATTACTGTCAGTAAAAGCATAAAGATCAAATTCAGATTTTTTCGGATACCAAAGACCCAATTTAGGGCTTCCTTTGATATACCGAAAAATTCTTTTGACAGCAATAAGGTGAGAGAGTTTAGGATTAGCCTGATAGCGTGCGCATTGACAAACCGCAAACATAATGTCAGGTCGACTTGCAGTAAGATACATTAGCGATCCGTTCATTGATCGGTAATGAGTTTGATCTACGGATTCACCTTTAGGATTTGGAGTCAAAAGAGGTCGTTCAGCTATCAGTGTTGACGCAGGTTTAGCATCGTGAAACTCGAACTTCTCAAGAATATCTTCCACATACTTGGCTTGATGTAGCAGGATCCCGGTTGAATTTTGTTTAACCTGAAGCCCCAAAAACATGGTCATTTCTCCCAATGAACTCATTTCGAATCGTTTCTTCATTACACCCTCGAACTCCTTGTAAAGTTGCTGACTGGTTGATCCAAAGATAATATCATCGACATATATTTGTACAAGTATCTGGTCCTTGTCGACGTGCTTTATGAACAAGGTTTGATCGATAGTGCCGCAAGAGTAACCATGTTCGAGCAAATGCTTTGTTAGTGTCGCATACCACGCTCTAGGAGCTTGATGTAACCCATACAATGCCTTGTCCAATTTGTAGACATGATTAAGATACTTCGAGTCAACAAACCCAGGGGGTTGATCAATGTAGATTTCTTCCTTCACCTTGCCATACAAAAAGGCGGTCTTGACGTCCATTTGATAAACAATAAAGTTCATGTAAGAGGCATATGCTAGGAAGATACGGATAGCCTCCAGGCGAGCTACTAGGGCATAAACTTCAGTGTAATCAAGACCCTCGACTTGTCGAAACCCACGAACTACCAATCGAGCTTTGTTTCGTATAATGATCCCTGAATCATCCTGCTTGTTGCGATAAACCCATCGGGTGTCAAGAGACTTCTTGCCCTTCGATAATTCAACTAACTTCCAAACACCGAGTTTTTCAAATTGGTGCAATTCCTCATGCATTGCATCCACCCACCTAGGTTCATTTAGAGCCATTTCTACATTCTTGGGCTCGATTTGAGAAATAAAGCAGGAGTACAGACATGTATTCATGTCTCCACTCTGACTTCTGGTTTTAACACCATCACCTAGCTGACCAATGACATTTTCGATCGGATGATCGTGTTGAACCCTTGAAGGTATTTCTTGGCTGATGTCATTTAGAGAGACAGGAAGAGTGTGAATGTTGATACCTCCTTCATTTGTTGGTTGAGCAGTGCCAGATAGTTCTGCAACAAACTCATCTGCGATAAGATCAGGAAAGAGTAATTCCATAAAGGTTGTAGAGACAGCGGAAGCATCATTAGGAATGAACTCTTTCTCCATTGACATATGAGGTGTAGTATCAGCATCAGGAGAATCAGATTGGACTGAAGATTGAGAACTATCATGTTGTATAGTCGACCTCCTTTAAGGTGTGGCAGAAGACTCTCCCGAAGATGTTGTAGAAGACTCCCCCTCTGGTGCAGCGGAGGACTCCCCCTCAGACATAGCATGAGATCCCCCCTTCTGTGAGCCAGAGGACTCCCCCTCAAGTGAAATTTTAGACTTCCCCTTCAATGAAGTAGAGGATGTGGATAGAGGCTTGTACACAACTTCTTCGTCTTCATCTTCAGAAAAACTCTTCCAAGACGAATCAGATCTAGATAGATCACTTGAAGACACATTTAAGGATTTGAAAAGCAACGTGTAATAAAACAACAATTCCGGACCCACTCTAGCGCCTGTCTCATTTTCTTCCAACCAACACATGTCATAGGATTCCACAATCTGTTTGGTTTTCTTATTGTAGACTCTATAGGCAGTGCGAGCAGCATACCCTACAAAATAGCAGTCATCGGCCTTGGCATTAAACTTCGGGTTGGCATCTAAGTGAAGGAGGGTGCAAGGACATCCAAATACACGGAAATGACTGACTGATGGCTTGTGTCCATAGTAGATTTCATACGGAGTTTTCATCTGAGCTTTGTTGATAAGCACTCGATTCTGAACATAACAAGCAGTGTTTATCGCCTCAGCCCAGAAGAAAACTGGCAGCTTTGAGTCACACAACATTGTTCTTGCAGTGTCTTTTAGCGTTCTGTTTCGTCTTTCAGCAACACCATTTTGTTGAGGTGTATGAGCCGAACTTAATTGACGCAACATACCCTTTTCCACGCAGAACTGATCGAGAACAGAATTCTTAAACTCTGTTCCGTTATCGGTACGAAGCGCCTTCACCCGATTCTTGGTCTGGTTCTCAACTAATACTATGAACTTCTTGATCAATTCAGAAACGCCAGCTTTGTTGGATTGAAAGAAGACCCACGTAAATCGAGAGAAATCATCAATCACAACTAGACAGTAAGAGCTTCTGTTTATGCTGAGAACATTTACTGAACCAAACAAATCCATATGAAGTAATTGAAGAACCTGGCTAATTGAATTGACCTGTTTTGGCAAGTGCGGCTTTCTATGATGCTTTCCTTGAGCACATGACACACATTTCTCAAACGTAATGAAGTCCTTGACGGGAAGCCCACGGACCATCTCATTCTTCGCAAGACGATTTAGATTCTTGGCATTAGCATGACCTAATCTTCGGTGCCACATCATGGCAGTTTGCTCGGAGATCTTTGAGAAAAGACACGTAACTTGTTCTGGAAGATTGCTATTCATATCAATGATATAGGCGTTCCCATCCCTTTTTGATTTTACGAGAATCCATTCTTCTGGGATGACAAAGGCTGGCTTTAGAATCATGCATTCCTTGTCAGTGAAATGCGTAGAATAACCCTTGTCACAGATATGAGAAACGCTTAGCAGACTATGTTTCAACTCGGGAGCAAAATTCACATTTTCGAAACTTAAAACTCCATTTGAGACGGTTCCTCTTTGAGTGATCTTACCACCATCTCCATCCGCAAAAGAGACATATCCCCCATTAAATGATTGAATGTTGTGCAGTTGGGCGATATCTCCCGTCATATGCCGGGAACAGTCGCTGTCGACGAACCAGGGTCTGACGACATTTTCCCGCATCTGTCCCTGCAAAATGTGTGGGATTAATTAGATTTGGGCACCCAGGTCATGACCTTCCTGGGTGATCCCAATGCCTTTTCAGATTTGTCACATTTAGAATCTTCTGAGGACATGAATGATGTATTAAGAGCAGTTTTGGGCAGCCATTTATAATTAGGTTTTCTAAATGTCCCAATTGATTCACTCATGGTGTGTTTGTCAGTCTGCTTAAAGCATGTCTGAATTCTACCAGAGTTGAAGATCCACTGTTGCTTTGTGAGGAGCTTGACCTTGGCTTGGCTGTGCTCGTTTTTGACAGACTGCCTTGGACATGGTGATTAAAAACTCTTTTATGTCTTTGAAAAACAGCCCGTTTTCTATTCCGTTCATCTGCCCAATCATCATTTCAAGAACGACTTCTAGAGGAGTTTCTATTTAAAGACCTTCCTCTGAACTCGTTCTCCCCTCTTGGAAGATTATAACTCACAAACATACGATTTTGACAATTTCTAGCAATATGACCACTAGTACCACAATTAAAACAAATCTGCTTGTGATTGTTATAGCTTGTACTACATTGATCAGATCTGTTTTCCCTACCTGTACCCTTGCTTCTCTCACAAGAACAAGCAACATTATTAGGTTGTGAGGCAAGTGAGGGTACGTTGGTTGGGGAGGGTTGTGATACTAGAGGTGTTTCAACATCTTTATCACAAACATTAAAATTGTCAACCACAATGTTCAAACCAGACTTTTTTAACACATTCAAACTAGTATCAGAAGTCATAAAAACACCATCACAAAAAACATTGTCTTTAGAAATATCAGAAAACGTATTGTCTTTATTAAAAACTAAAGCTTCAGATTTAGACTCGATTTTATTATCAGAAACACATCCTTCAACTTCGTGCTTTGACTGATTCAAGGATTGATCTGTAGGAGAAGTAGAAATGTTAGTACTTTCAACATTAATAAATCCTCTCGAAATAAAACCAGAGGGCTTGCCATAAACCATAAATGATTCATTGGCAATCTCTTCTTTGGACAAAGGCTTGGGCACATATGAATGATTGAAGGGAGGGGGTACATGATTATACCCTAGACCTTTTGATTGATTCCTTTTAAACTGCATGCTTTAGTCTATCATATTTGCAACCACCTCACTTGAGAAGTCATATCTTCTAACATCAAGTTTGGCGGTTTCAAATTTTCCTTTCAAAGATTCAACTTCAGCCACTAGCTCGGCATTTTGTTTGACTACATAATCATAGTTTTCACATTTGTTACTGTAGTCTTCCTGGAGTCTCCTAAAGTCCTTAATTTTCAATTCCAATTGAGCTTTGAGTGGTTTTTGTCCATTTCGAAGTTGGTACCCTTCATATCTAAGGTCTTCTACGTCTCTTATCAATTTTTCATTAAGTTCATGAAGAATCCTAAGATTTTCTACTTCATTGCCTAATGTCTCAATTTTGTCATGTAAAGTTTTGACATAGTCAATACAAGCCTGAGAGCATAATGGAAGACTTACCTTGGATGAATTAGGTTCATGAGAAGACGATACCATCAAAGCAAACTGTAGCTCCATCACACTGTCTTCAGCTGCTACAATCCCTGCTGGAGCATCATCCCTTACCTGTGCCAGATGAGCATTTTCTGGTCCAGACAAGCTGAGAGCTTGTATCTAATCATCCCAATCGAAAGATTATGCAACCATAGCCTTCTCATTGTTTGCTTGACCACTGCTTCGGCTGTTTCCAACTGCAACCATTGTTCTGTCATTATTAACTCTTCTATCAGGATGTGGGCAATCACGAGCAAAATGCCCTGGCTCGTGGCAATTGAAGCACCGAAGCTTTCCCTTGTTAAATCCAACTTTCTTATCAGAACTCATTCCCCAGTTATTCTTCCCTGTCTTTTTGGCAAATTGTTTTGCCCTAAAGACTACCATGGCAATTTGCCACGTGATATCCATCTCCTCAATGTCCTCATGATGAATTTGATCAAGATCTGCAAATGACAATTGAGTTGGAAGCTCCCCGGCTACAAGTGCATTGTAGCAATTAACTAGCCCTGCTGCAAAAACAAGGTTTTCATCACCCTCTTTTCCTTTTGAAGAAGAAGCCACATTTGAAGATGAAGCAGTATGAGTAGACACGAATGATTGATTTTGTGGGTAGGGCATGACTGATGCAGGGGAAGCCGATGGATGGGAGAGTGTCTGAGCTTAAGGAGAAGCATTGAGAGATAAACCTGCAGAAGAATAGGAGAAGGAGGAAAGAGCATTGTTAGTAGAAATGCCAAGATTGACAGCTGAGTAGGAGTTCACATGATTGATCTCTCGCTGCTTGTCATCAATATCACATGCTTTGATGACAGCCATCACTTCAGCTAGAGAAAGGCGATTGAGATCCTTAGTCTTCTTAATGACCGCTACATTCATGTCCCAAGATTTTAGGAGGGCATTTAGCAGCTTCTTATTTATTTCCGACTTTGTATAGAAGATCCCTGCCACAGTCATTTCCGTATTAAGAGTTGTGAACCGCTGCAGTTGAGCCTCAAGAGTCTCTCCAGTCACATAGTCAAACATGTTGAATCGTTGCCTCAACATATCTTGACGACTTTCTCGCATGTCTTCATTTCCCACAGTGCTTTGGTAGAAGTATACTCTCTGAACCCTTGAGCAATGTCTGGTGATAGGGCCATAGTCAAAATGGCCAATGCCTTTTCCTGTTCTTCTACACTCTCAAAATCCTCATCAGTGTAGTTTTCAATTTTCTTGTCAACCACCTGTCCCCCAACTGTAGTGGTGATTCTGACTGGATCCTTTATTACACATTTCCAGATCTTGAAGTCCTTCATCTTTATGTATTTTTCAATTCTATATTTCCACTCAGGGAACCCATCAGCAGACATAAGCCTTGGAATTCGCATGGTGGTGCCCATAACAGCATCGAGCTCTTGAAAATGGTTTTGATTTTGTGATTCCATTTTTTTTATTTAAGTTAAAATTAATTAAGATTTTAAGATGAATTAAAATTAACTGTTAAAAAGAAAATAATTTACTGCTGAAAAATAATTCACTGCCGGAAATCGTTTGCGGCCGTGAACTTAGTGTTTACGGCCGTGAGCTTGATGATTTTTCGTTTCAAAAGATTTAACAGTAATTCAAAAAACAAATAATTTACTGCCGAAAGATGTTTTACTGCCGGAAATTGTTTGCGGCCGTGAACTTAGTGTTTATGGCCGCGAGCTTGATGATTTTTCGTTTCAAAAGATTTAACAGTAATACAAAAATCAATTTATTTTACTTTCAATTAGTTTGTTTTACTTTCAATAATTCAATACGGTCTTCAAGATTAATCGACTTGCACCAAAATAAGGTTTACGGCCCAAGAATCTAGACTTCACGGTCGATGAAATTGACTGGTTTGCGGCCGTGAACTCAGTGTTTACGGCCGTAAGCTTGGACCAAGAACAGAGAATCTTCGATTTTTGGATGCAACAATAAATCCCCTTTGCTGAAACGCGCGAACTAGTACCAAATAAACGACTGTAGAATGCCTTTGACGCCGGTCTTGCTCTGATACCAATTGTAAAGTCCAAAATCGGATCTTTCCAATGATCAAAAGCATACAACAACCACACAAAACGAAATAATAAGCAAAGAAGTAACAAACCAAGCTTGCATACGTTTTATAACCGTAAACGTCTGATACAACTTGGTGGAACCACAAAATACTAAAGGCATCAACAACCAATACGCCTGACACAACCCTATATATATAGACACCCAAGACCGTGAAGAGTTTACAGCCGTAAACTCAGTTACAACCGTAAACTGTCAAAAAGGCTAATTACAAACGTACCCCTATCACTAACTACAATACCTAGACCAAACCATTATTCTAAGCCCTTCAATAACCGAGAAACCCGATAATTAAAAGCAAAATGGTGTTTTAGACAGATAAATTTCGAGTTTGATGGTTTAAGGGGTAGAAAAAAGGTAAATGGCCATTTAAAACTGACAAATTTCGTCAAATAAGCATAAATAGGGGGGGGGGGGGTGTTTAACAATTTAACCACAAAAATCAAGGTTTTGTATAATGACCACAAGATCTGCAGAGGGTGTTATGCGGATCAATTAAAGCTTCTGAGAATCGATCTAAACCTCTGCGGAAATGAGGTGGTAACATTTTTTTTGGGGATTTTAAGGATCCGCAAAGGCGTCTCTTCGGATCTTCTATTTGCTTTACGGATCTTCTGAGGATCGGTCGAATACCCCTACATTGCGAAAACAACCACATACCTTATACCCTATTGCGGAAAGACGAAGGAGACGAGTCGAACGTGCTTAATCGATCATTTCAATGGTGCGTAAATCATGGCTTGTGGAGCAACTACACTCCGATGTGTTATTCGATGGCTATGGAACACATGTAAGTTAATTTTTCCTCCTTTTGAATCGTAACTGCTCGTTTTTTTGAGTTAATTATGTGTTCGTAGGTTTATTTTTCCTCCATCAATGGTGCGTCAATCGTGTATGATAGTTTGTATTAGTAAATCCCAGAATGTTTGTCCGATTATTTCCATGGAAATATGTTTTCTGTGAAGAACAGATCTGCATAGGTGTTTCGATGAAGAACAAATCCGCAGAGACCCCCCTCTGTTGATGGATGTTCATCTCTGCGAAAGTTATTTATTCATTTATTTTGATTTTTTATGCAAAAGGATTATGTAGTAACAAAAATTATTAGAAAAGATTATCAAAGTACATTGTTATGAACAAGTTTAGAAGGTAAGGGCATTATTGTCCATTTACTGTTTTTTTCGATTATAATGATTTAAAATTATAAAAAAATGATTATTAAATAACGCTAATTATTAAAAAAGTTATAAAATTGGATCAGTAAGTGATTTTTCACATCTTAATAAAGAATTGAATGAAAGTACCTTGCTATTTTTTGTTTTGTTATAGCATTTTACTTTCGTTTTTGTTATTACAACATTGTACTTTTCCATATATATATATATATATATATATATATATATATATATATATATATATGTGTGTGTGTGTGTGTGTGTGTGTGCGTGTGTGTGTGTGTTATCTTTTGCAGCATAGTATGTGAGGATGGCCTGTAGAGTTAACTTTTAAAGGGGCGGTGGGTACTGTGTCGAGGAAGTTCATTCCAAAACTAAATAGTAGGCGACTCAAATTATTTCGAGAGATACCATTTGGCATATTCATTGCTATTCCCACCCCGAATGGTGAGCCAATGCGCTGTCATTTGATGATGTTGCATGAGGTTCGTGATGTGCTGGTAGCCAGGATTGGGAGGTTTCGGTTCGAGTTACAAGGCAGGGTGGTGGAATATGGTGAAACCGAATTTTGTTTGATTAGCGGTTTGAGATTTGGACCTTATTTTGATGTAATCAATACAAAACACAAAACGAAATCTACATTACGGAGTCGGTTGTTCCCAAATTTGAGAGATGAAGATTTACGGTTGGAAGATATAGAAGACTACATAAATGGGCCAGCATTCGAGACTTGTAGCGATGATGATGTGGTAATGCTTATGAATATGTTGTTTTTGTTGAGAGGTCTCATAGGACATGATACAAATACATGCATTCCATCGGTATTGTTTGACCTTGCCGATAATCTTTATAATTGGAATAGGTAGTAAATTTACTATTTATTTATAACTACAAGATGATTCATATCAATTATAATGAGTACGACAGGTATGCGTGGGGTATGTTTTTATGGAGGTATAGTGTAACACAATTACGACTCTGGTTTGGTAAAATATACAGATATTTACGAGATCAAGCCAATATGGGTCCCGTGCAGACGTTGAAGTATACGGTGACCGGTTTTCACCTCTCGTTTAAGGTTAGTTTTACGTGAAATTAATATTACACATTTAAAAGTCTTTATAATCATCGACAGATCATAACATGTTAAAGTTATACTAGGTATGGATTTTAGAGGCATTTCCAAAAGCTTTGAGGTATGTTCATCATACTGCAAATGAATTTCCAAGAATGAGGGCATGGAGAATAAGAACACGATTAACTGTCGAACAATGTTTACGTATATTAGACTTGTCAGTGGTAAAGTTATACATTCCTTATAAAGTTATATATAGTAAAAAATCGATATAGAGTCAAAATTAATGTTTTTATTTTGCAGGAAAACAACATTCCACGTGATGTGGAAGCAATAGAATTTGAATCGAATTATCATTCTATTCGCATTATCTGAGTTGGAATTTTGATGGAGTGGAGTCTCCACCGATGCAACAAAGCCCCACTAAACAACGCTCTCCATCATCTCAAGCCAATCAGTTCTAGGAAGCATATTACATCATCTCGCCCGCTCATGGTCGGGGCGTAGAGCACAACACCTCACAAGAGAGTAAAATAGACAAGTTAATGGGCGTTGTTAATCATTTGGCAACAACAATCGAGCTTTGATGAAACATTTTTTAGTGGTTTGGAGAAAGAGTCACTTGCCACGTATGTGGAGTCACTACCGATTGTTGTTGTAATTAACGATAAGAAGTTACAACGGTAAAGGTTACATCGAAAAAGAGTGGGAAGATGAAATCGAAGTATTGTAGGGAGCCTTACATACATGTATTAAATAAATTACTTTGTATTTATAAATTATATCGTCGTTAAAAATTACTTCACATTTTGATTTTATAGGTTCCGTCCACAGAATCAGTGAATAACAAAAAAGGAAGAAAACCGAAGACAGACGTTACTATAGAGAATGTACAATTGCTATTGGATCGTTACATGCCTACTGATGAGGAATTTTGGAAATTACGGGGAAAGAACCAAACGACGTTTTTTTTTGGAACATAAGTGTTATAAAGGTTTTGAGATGAATTGGGAATTTTGGGCAACTTTAGTTGGCATGTATAGGTCTGGGTGGTTGGACTCTGAGGTAAGATATATCCCTTATTTCATTTCACAAAACATTTGGGATAATTAATTGCACAAAATTTAAATTCTTATCTTATAACACGTAGCATTTGGTAATATGGGCGTCGTTGCTCAATGATATCAATCCCTCGACTGCTAGGTGGATGATTATTAATCCTCATTGCACCACTTTGGAAGCTGGAAAGAAACATTATTTGAGGCGAATAGCAGCATGGAAGCTTGGCAGACCTCATTGGAAGGATATTGATCGGGTTATTATATTTATTTATATATCATATAAATTTTAAATTTTATATATATAATTTTAAATTTATATATATATATATATATATATATATATATATATATATATATATATATATATATATATATATAATTTAACATTTTTATGCAGGTTTTAATTCCCATCAACGTCCCAAAAATTCATTGGTTTTTGGCGGAGTTGAATCTCATTACATGGAAAGTGACCATATACGATTTAGCTAAATGTTATGGTTATTTCAAAGATTATGGGGGAAAACGGTTGTTTCAAAACCTTGGGTGATAGTATTTTAAGTGAACTAGACAAAATTTCATATTGGAAGCATTTTCCCGATAAACATAAACCTAGTTCGGTGGCATTTGTTGAAGTTGAAAACATCCCGCAGTAGGAAGATGGAGGTAGAGGAGATTGTGGAGTGTATCTGTGCATGTTCATGGAAATGCTTGCATTGGAGGTGGAAGTGGAGACACACCAGTCTGCTCGATATACGGGATTTAATTAACGTAATATGATGGCATAAATTATTTGGGCAACTAGTGATTGATTGTGTAGTTGGATTACAGTTTTAAGACTAATTGGTTATTTTATGATTATATTAGTGAATCATTACTAATAAAGTTAATTTAATAAAATAACTTAAACTCGAAGATAATACATATAAAAAATCAAAAACACAAAATAAACATACAACAACAGTAATTAACTTAAGGGAACTGCAATGGACACTTATCTTTCTCCATTGTTATATAGTCGTCCCTAATTCTTAGTTTATCTTCAAAATGATCCTTTTTCCGCCCAAGATATATCATTTCTACATCCTTCTCAGCAAACCATTTTCAGTTATTTTGATAGTGTTCTTAGTATTTTTTTATCCATTCTTTATGTTCTTTGATTTGATTTTTATTAATCTGCATCCTTTCCTCAGCCTCTTTGCACTCTGCCGCAATGACGTCACGACGTTCAGTGAGAGCCCGAGATGACTCTTTATCTATTTTTGTTGTTCTTCATCCCATTGCGATTGTTGCAAAGTATCATCAGACATATATGGCCCTCTCATGTTTGGTGACTGTGCAAGAAAAGGGTCTATCGGATCACAATAGTAACATTCATCTTCATTGCACGAGCAAATATAGAAACTTGAAGATGAACTCATATTAAAATTCGAAATAAATTGTAACTCTTTACAAAAATATCAACTATCATTTATGACAATTTATACATCCTTTAACTCCGCAGAGAGCTGTTTGGTAGTCGACATAGTTGTTTGTCAGTCCACAGAGCTGTCTGTCAGTCCGCAGAGCTGTCTGTTTGGAACGGACCTTAAGTGCATAAGGGGTCAAAAGACCATGAAATTCCCCTGTGAAATTAACCGAATCATAAATTAAAAGTTATTATGTGATAATGTACATCAATATTACCTCCGAATGCAGCACGTTGAACATACACTCCTTGCATGTAGTCATGGACCATTTGAATGATTGTTGTTATTGGTAACTCATGTCTGTTTGTTCTTATCCAATTGACGACATCGGGAATGTCAATGAATTTCACATTGAAACGTACTTCAAGGAAAAAATATCGTACCCATTTTGCAATGGCAATATTGTCAAGCCAGTGAAGATCATTCTCATTCACCTCATTTTGCAAGTTGCTCAAACTCGCATAAAAATCAGACATATTATACGTTTTGCATGTCTTCTAGCACAACTGCTCCACAACTGTATTGTTTACGGTGGAAGCCCATATTTTCTCAGCTATATTTTTACAACAATAGCCATGATATGAATTAGGGTAGACTCTCTGGGCTGCAAAGTCTATGGAGTCAGACATATGGCTTATGAAACCAACTTCTATACTGTCACCTAAACATTATTTCAACCTCCTCATGAACCATACCCATGACTAATCACAATTTATGGTTCCCAAAGCATATGCTATGAGTAGGGGTTCATGATTTCCATCTAAATCAACCGCAATGTACATGAATGTTATGTAAGTCCCAATTAGAGGTACGTAACCAACGAATATGATTGGTATCATAGACATGAGAAACGTACGAATCTACAAGAAAAGATAAGAATAGTAGCCATTTAACAACTTCAAATAACAAAAAAGTTAGTCTAAAGGATTACATACCACGCATCCCAATGCCAGAAAACAAAATCGGAAACAATCGTATGAATCTTTCTTAATGCACGTGAAGGTGTTAGGATTAGTTCTTTGTAAATTATGAAAGAAAATCGGTAGGTTGGAGAAACGTTTTTTTAACACCTCATTGAATGAACTCATTTTCACGACTTTCCACAACTTCTAAAAATTAAAATGGTTGTCCAATTTAAAAGGAATCCGTATTCATTATTCCGAAAAACTATTTACCAATCCACAGAGTTGTTTGTCATTCCGCAGAGCTGTTTGTCAGTCGGCAGAGCTGATTCTCAGTCTGCAGAGCTTGTTGTCGGTCCGCAGAGCTGTTTGTCATTCCGCAGAGCTGTTTCTCAGTCTATAGAGCTTGTTATCAGTCTGCATAGTTGTTTCACATTCCGTAGAGCTGTTTGTCAATCCTCAAAGTTGTTCTTATTTCGCAGAGCTATTTAAATAGTCATTTTTCTTATTTAAGTAATCATTTATTCTTCAATAAGCTCACACCTTTATTCTAAAATGGCCGCTAATGTAACAACTTCTTCAAATGCAGTGACATCGGCCGATGCTCCACGTCCATGGACGACAACAGAGGTGATGGTCCTAACACGATGTTGGACGAACGTTTACGAGGGTGTAACACCAATAGCTCCCCCTCATTGCCTTGTAGGTGATGAATGGACCCACATAACAAGTTTTTTCAACCATGAGATGGGAGAAGGACAACACCGGCTTAAAGAAGATATTGTTAGTAAGTGGATGGAATTAAAGGAAAAGATCACATGGTTCAATCAATGGTATAATTATGTTAAAAACATGCCATTTTTTATGCAAACGATGAAGAACTTTTACACGTTGTTAAAGAGCATTACATGATGGAGCATGATGGAAGTGAGTTCGAATATGAGGAGGTTTGAAACATGGTTAAAAAAACCAGCATTTCATGTAGACGGTAATGCTTGCTACTGCTTTATCTTATTATTTGTAAGGTTTGTGTTTTCTATTTCGATGTATTTGTAGTGTTTGTAGTTTTTGTTCCATGGAATAAAGTAGAAAACAATTCAACGTATTTGTATTTGTATTGTTTTCTGTTTCCATGTATTATGCAGACGATGAAAACAAAGAAATAAAAACCAATTACATAAAAATAACCTTATATAAAGCAGTACATATAAATCACCTTAAAATAACCAAATACATCTAAATAACCTAATAAAAACCAAGTACATCAAAATAACCTACTACAAAAACATTAAAAGTACGGGAGATCTTTTATTAGATTCCAAGGGGTTTTATACTCGAATTCCGACCCATCGCTAATGGATTTGTATCCCTCTTTCACCGCCTCCAAGATCACTTCCTCATCTTCATTCAGCCATGCGTCATCAGTTTTATTATAAGATTGTTGAATAACAAAATTTCGATTTTTACTTCATACCATTTTTCTGTGACAGCAACGATGTTACGATAGTTTCCTGCAACGGTTTGAGGATCAACGTTGTAGGTATAAGTTAAGCGGATCCAAAAACTTGGATCATTCACATCGATGCTCTCGTACGCAGTAATATATGCACGTGTTAGACATAGGATCTCCTCAGCGCTCCATGGTCTAGAACCCATTGTGAGTGAAAATATGAGGGGTAATTTTTTAGAAAAATGAATCAAAGAGAGGATGAAAAGTAGATGAAATTATACGCATTCTAAAGTGATTTTATAGTAAAATCTTTACTGATGAAACCGTAACTTTTATATAATAAAATATTACTATTGTGGAACGAACACTAGTTGATACAGAGTAGAGGAAACAATACTGCGGAATTAACAGCACTTTGCCGCGGAGTTGATGAAATAGTTATGCAAAAGTTTGTTGGAATACTAGTTTTTTTGTCTTATACAAACTTCATAATAAACAAATTTTAAAATAAACATCATTCATTCAAATCGAACCATGGAAAGTATGTTCCGTCTTTGTTTTTCGTCCATTGGTTTTGTGAGTCTTGCATCCCTTGGTTTTCTGTTGCTTGTGTCCCTAGGTTTTCTGTCTCATGCGTCCCTTGGATTTCTGCCTCTTGCTTCCATTGGTTTTCTATCTCTTGCATCCTTTCGTTTTCTCTTGCTTTTGTCCCACTTCTTGAAGCCCCACTATGTTTTCTACTTTTATTTTTTTTTCTTTTTGAAAATTTCCTTACACGTCCTTCCATTATTTGTTGTACTATGGCATCTACTACATCTTCTTATTTTTGGTTCCTCACCTTGTGAGGGGATATGGTTGGTGTTTTTCGGTCTACCCGCTTAACGTATTTCCATTACTGGAGGGTTAACAACCATAAGGTCATTAGGAACCTCCCAATCACCAAGGTCTGGTAGGGGGTAGACGGCCTCCTCGTACGTTTTTCGATACGTTTCAATTTTATAAGCATCTATAGCCATATGCCCACAGTTTTCATTTTTCAAGTGCGTTAAAACCATAATCACATGACCACAAGGCAAACCAGTTAATTGCCAATAATTGCAAGAACAAGTCTTTTGCCTCAAGTCAACTATGCCACCACTTTTAAAGTCATGGACTTGTTATGTTGCATTGTCAACACCAGATACCGACCATCCTGTTATCATGTGTTTATTTTTTTAACCATTACTTCGGCCTAGTTCATAAGTATTGTTGTACTTTCTTCTATTAAAACAATGATATATCATTATATACGACATTTATTGTTTAATTTGACAAAATTTTAGTCATACCTGCAACCAGCCGATGTTGGTAAAACTATTTCTGCATAAGCGCACGGAAGAACTCAAGAAGTGGTAATATAGGCAACTTCCTAGCATCTTTTGATAGAACATTCATGGACTCTGCACTCTTTGAGGTCAAATAATCGTACCTCATGGTAGCGCAATGGGATCTAGTCCATTTATCACGTGGAATTTGACTAAGGTATGCCGTTACGTCTGGTCTAAGAGTACAAAGTCTCCCCCAATACTGTTCAAACTCAGTGGTCTTGTAAGCTCTTACAAGCTTTCAAAACAAAATTGTTGTTTTTTTTTTCAAACGTGTGCACTATGTTTCCTATTAGATGAAAACCACACAATCCATGTTGAGCATTTAGGGAAACATTTTGAATACTTATAGCAATTAATGCAACCCAATCTGTTACCAATGTCAGACCTTCCAAATAACCAATGCATTCATGTAGTTTTTCAAGTAACCATGTCCAGGAATCCGTTGTCTCTTTTGGACAAATTCCATACCTAGTAGGCAATATCTGATTGTTTTTGTCCATGGCAACTGCATGCAATATGGTGCCTTTGTATTTTCTCTTCAGATGGGGCACCATCCATAATAATAACTTTTCTACAAAACCGTCAGAGGATCGTACAATCATCACTCCGAATTTTTCTCTCTCATGTTAATCGTATAAAGAGATTTCTCACCTTACTTTTACGCTCTTACCACTTAAAAATCCTCTCAAGAATTATACGACGATTTCTCTCTAATGTTCATCTTCTTCTCTTCAAGGTTCATCAATGGCAAACTCCTCTTCAGTTCATGAACAAAACGCCCAGTTCACTCTTCTCACCATCAAACCAAATCAAAACCTGATCATCGATCTATCTCCTTCCCAGTATGATCCTTACATGCTCCAAGTGGTTGAATGCCTCAAATATTCACCACTTGTAGTTGCCCTAACCAAGTTGGAATATGTCCCAATGTCACTACTTTCTCAAGTCTACTCTACAACAATATACGATAAAGTCAAGGAGAAGATTTTCTTTGAGATATTCAATTAAAAGACGTCGATTTCAAAAGCTAGGTTTTGCTTGCTGCTAAGGTTAATCATCGACGAATCCATGATCAACCCAAATTTGATCACCATAACACAGCTCTTTACAATGTTTTATGATATGGGGTACACTGAAGTTCTTACCATAATGACGAAGTTCAAGAAGTCTTGCCTTCCTCCATAGTGGAATGGTCTTTTTACTCTCCTCTTTAAAGGTTTATCGGAGAGGGTTACAGGGTCTGATGGGGCAAGTAAGGCATTCATGACCCTTCTCTACGGGTTGTATTATGGGTTCAACATGGGCTTTGGGTCTATTCTATGGAATCAACTGGTTCAAAGCCTCAACTCTGCATCTCGCTATTCTGAAATCTCTTGTGCTAGGTTTTGGACTCTCGTTACTCAGTGGGCGATGGAGAAGTTCCAAATTCCAACAATGGCAGACTCATTGATGTCGTCAATCGCTACCTTTCACACGACAAAAATAATTTTCTCTGATCCTACAAAGTTTAAGTTCATTGGTTCGGTTCCTGAATCTATGTACAGGTGTGTTTCTGGTGAAAGCAAGCTGATGAATGAATACAAGAAGCTTCCTCCTACAGGACCGAGGCAGCTCACTCCTGAAATGCAAAGCATGCTGGACGCTGCAGATAAACTAAAAAAACGAGGGAAGAAGGTTGAACAAAAAAGCAAGAAGGAAGGTCCCTCATTAAAAGTTGCTACGCCTAAAAATCGAAAGTCTGAACAAGCATCTCCTTCTGCTCCTAAGAAGCGAAAGGTCAAGAAGAAGGCACACAAGCCTAAGACTCCCTCTTCAAGTGATTCTGAATATGTTCCATCTAATCAACAACCCGAACCGGAATCAAGCGATGATGAAGCTTCTCAACATGAGAGTTTTCTCTTAGGTAATTCTCCTCCACCTTCACCGGCTCATCAAGGTAACCGAACCTCACCTCCTCCTTCTTCTGCTCACTCAATACCTATAACAATCTCTCCGTGCCCTCCTCCCATCTCCTCTTCAACTACAACTTCTATACCTATCCTCACTCCCTTGTTCACCGAAGTTACCATAACCACCACTCCTACAACCGAACCTCAAGTTCGTGTCAACGTATCTGATATGGGGGCACCTACTTCAGGTATCGACACACCCATTACCTCTAAACCTCTATCTCCACCTCCCTCACATGAATCTGGCACCGTACTTGGCGGAGCGGATATGGATTTTGATTCCTTCTATTATAGCCCATACAAAGTTCAGAGCGATGACGATGATTATGCTCCTATAACGAAGAGGCATTTAAGGGATCTTAATGAAAAGCATGACAAATTGCTTTCTTCTTCCTCTACCACTCCTAGCGAGACGTACTCTGAGGCTTCTATCAAGGCTTTGTTGGCAACCTTTGTTAAGGAGCATGATACCTCCATTTCCAATGCTGCCAAAGCCATTGACGCCTCCACCTCCTCATGTCAAAAAACAACCATTGCCATTGAAGAATCCACAAAAGATTGCAAGCAGGCGACCACAAATTTCGAAAAACTAATTTCTGATGCTAATGTTTTTCTAGATTCTCTTCAGGCTGCTGCTCAAAAGAACGCTCAAACGGTGAGTGCTTCTATTGACAATCTTACTAAATCCCTTGAAGTAGAGAAGAAGTACTTTGAAGAGGCATGCCAAAACACCAAGTATGAATACAAAGAGCTTCAAACATCCATCCATGCCCGTCTTGATAAACTCTAGGCTAATCTTGCCTTGGAAAAAAAAAGTCATGGATGAACTAGCTCTCAAAACCATGAAGGTTAAGACTCAGGCCTTGAAGCTTACTCAAGCGCACAAGAAAATTGATGATCTCAAGTCCGAGTGAGCTATCATCAAAAGTTGTGTTGGTTACATACACTCTCTTCTCTTAAATCTCCTGGAAGCACACAATTCGGTCCTTACTATTACTGTTCGACGACACTTGGCTGAGAAGCTAAGACCAGCTCTTGACATGTTGAGCCGTATTGAAGGTGTTCCAGAGTTTGTTGTCCCTCCGAAACAAGGGGAGAAGAAGGTTAGGGTCAACCGAAACCTCCAACAAGCAAAGCTTCTTCACAACCGAAAGTCACCACTGAACCGAAGGGTAATGAAGTTTCGGGTTCCAGTATGAAGAAAATGTAAAAAGGTTATCGGTGATAATGATGAGGAAGAAACTGAAGAAAATGCTCTCAAACGAAAGTAGACTGACCGAGAGCTTGAAGAAAAGCTTCATATCGCAAAAGAAGAAACAGAGAGGGAAAGGAAACGAAAAGAAGTAAACAATGTATTGGAACGAAGAAAATATTTGTTTCCTCTATGGTCGTTGGAAAAACTTTTAAAAGAAGCAATTGAGTCTCCCAGCACTCATTGGCTCTAACCGGTCCTCTCATTTGATCGTGAGAATTTCAGAGACTCTTAGTTTGACATGCCAATCACTCGAAAGGTGTTTGTATTCCATTGCTTTGATCCAAACATTGTTATCCCCTCTCCTGACCTGAAGGTTGATCGAGAACTTATTGAATACTATCTCACTTTCTCTCAACCACAATACTTGACTTGGAGCGAACAAAAGATGACAACAGTCAAGGCATTGAAACCAACTTCGGCAGGGAAGTTTATAAATGTGAAGTTTAGGGTGACCCGAGGCTCAGACAGCTCGGTTCATATGATCTCTCTCGCTGATTTGCCAAACTTAAACCCACATGATTGGATCCTACTGAATAACATTCTGCTAACCGATCCAATTCAATATGAGCCCATCATAGATCACATCAAGCGAATGTTGGTGTGTTACATTCTTGAGGTTTCCAAGATGGATCAAAAGATCGCCTCTGCCTTAAGGAAGAAGCCTACAATCAAGCTAATTGGGAAGGCAAGCGACGTCAACATGATGCTGATGGGAAAAATCGACCTGATGTATCACACTGTCATGTTCACCAGAGCCGAAGGCCAAAAATGCATGTTCGCTCTTGATGACAAACACATGTTCTCCACTTCTTGTTTGGAGCACATTCTTGATATCATTTACAGGTGTAATCAAAACAGTAAAGCCGATAAGAAGATTTTTTCGGATATGCTTCGGTGGTACATTGACTTCCGTCAAACTCTTCTCGCCATCATACCGAAGCTATTCAAGACTATGAAGGTTTCCACCCTCGCTCAACTGAAATGATCTCTCGCCTCAATTGACTCAAAAGGGGAGATTGTTAAGTTCAGGAGTTGCGTCATTGGGCTTAATTGCTTAGTCTATTTTTGTCACCGTTTGGGCCTGTCAATCCGTGTTTTTGATATTAGGGTTTAGTATTTATGGTGCATGCATGCATCATCTTTGTATGCTTCTGAATTATTATCTCTTTCGTTGTATTGTAACCCTAGCACAACTCTACAGTAGAAGTTCTTTGTCGAGCTCTTCTGAGGTGTTGCAGTCTTAATCATTCAACATTTGTTTGATTAATCATGTGTTACTTCTATTGTTTACATTCCGATTTACTTGTTAAGAATCTAAACGATCTTAAAAGAGTTTTCAACTCATCAAAAGTGTCCCAATTGATGGAGTCAAAATGCTTTGTCTAAGTCAATTTTAAAAAAGAAACATTTTTGTTTTGTTTTGTTTTCCTTGCCCACGAACGTACTTTATTGATTATGATTAGCCCATCTAAAATGTTTATGACTTCAATAAAATCCGATTTCTACCTTCAATAAAAGTTGTTTATACCTCATTAATAACCGATCCAATAACATTCTTGATTCTCAATGTTAGTGTTAAGGGTCTTTAACTTTCGGCACAAGCGTGATGAAGGAAGAGTTACGCCCTTTTGATAACTTTCAAATTTCTTCAAAGTGCTTCACAACTTTCATAATATCTAGCTATAACAAATGTCCATACTTTTTTTAAGAATTAAATGTGAAACCATCTAGGGGCGAATTTAGAACATTGGAAGGGTATGCAAATGCATACCTTTGATTTATTACCATAAGTAATCTTTTTTCATTAATATATATATATATATATATATATATATATATATATATATATATATATATATATATATATTAAAAATCCATACCCTTGTGAAATTATATGCATACCCAAACTATTTCAATCTAGGATTCTTCTTAGATTCTTCTTCCTGCAAAGTACAAAGTACATTTGACACAATGAGATTTTTTTTGTTTTTTTTTTTTTTTGTGAATACTTGTAATTATTAAAAAACCAACGAAAAAATAAAATAAAATTGTTACAAATCCTAATCAAGTTGAGGTTTATCAACAAAATTATAAAAACTACAAAATATTTGAATAAAAAAGAACACAAAGTCTATATCTATCATTATTTTTATAAAACCAGCTAATGGGTAAGAAAATAAATCCAAAGAAATTAACCCGAAGAAACCCTACCGTTGTAATTGCTCTCGTCTCTTTCGTCACCGGTGATTCGACAGAAGAAAGCGAGAAAGTGAGAAACACCGACTATTTTCGTCTTGATATCTTGCTGATAATTGTGTGCTTTCTTGGCCTCTTGTTCTACAGGATAGTCTCTCATGACTATCACAATATCCTTAAGTCGTTCATAGTTTATTGTTGGGTTTTGTGAACTTTGAATCAATTACTCTAGTTCACTTTTGAGTGTTTGTTCATGGATGTTTGCTAAGGCCTAAGGAAATAGTGAAAGTTACTTTCTTGATTATTGTATCACATAACTCAAAGCTGTCATATTGATATATAAAGCCTAGAAAGTACATGTGTTGTTTGTAATCTTTGGTGGATTAATGCGATTTTAAATCGGGCCCTAGTGTGGAGGATAGGGCCCTTGCGTTCCTAGAGGCCCACACTCGTGTGACAAAAGGGGCTTCACAAAAATGGCAATAACATTGGCTACGAGGCTTCGTTTTGGGCCTATGACTAGTTAAATCGAAGCTTGGAGCAAGGAGCACGTCTAGATAAGTTCCCGAATGGGACTTACCCATTTCTGAGTCCATAAATCACTTTCTAAATAAAGTTATGAATAATTTTGTTATATTTCCTTAATTTTTGGGTTTTTATTTGGCCCATGGACGTTTAGGGTTCGGTTTTCATTTATGCTTCTTATTTAACTGTTGTTGATGTAATTTGGATGGTCGATCATCAATTTTATAGGCTTTCAAATTTCTCCCAAATTCTGTGCATGTTAACCCACATTTTGAAGCCAATCCCACGGTATTCGTAGAATCAACGTGGTTTTGAAGAGATTGTCTTTGTTATTCTGTTAGAATCAACAGTTCATTCTTGGTTATCTTTGTGTTGTTTTTGTATGCTGCATCACATTTTTCCATTTCAATGTCAAAAGCATGTGACATATGCAAAGTGAAAACCAATTTGCCTATGCATCAGAAAAAGACTATACACACACACACACATATATATATATATATATATATATATATATATATATATATATATATATATAGAGAGAGAGAGAGAGAGAGAGAGAGAGAGAGTCAAAATCAAATAAGAAGGAAATTTTTGGTAGGAAGGTAAGAAATTTTTTATATGCATATTTTGTTAGCAAAAAATGAAATGAATCATTAGATGATTCAAAACTAAGATGATTCACAAGAAAAACTTCGAAAAAAAACACCTTCTTTTAGGTAAATCAAGAAAAAAAAATCACTTTTATGACAATTTTAGTGAATATCAACAAAATCATCATAAAAATGAATCATCGAAATGTTTTTTCGGGATTTTTTTTGGTGAATCATGTTATTATTGATTCATTTAGTTATTCATTTGTTTTCTCGCCAAAAAATAAGTCAAAAAAAAATTTCTTACCTTCCTACCTAAAAAAAATTCTTATCGGATCTATATCCTATATATATATATATATATATATATATATATATATATATATATATATATATATATATATATATATATATATATATATTCAATAGAATAAAACTGATACAGTATTAAATCCTATCAGTTAATTCCTTTTTAATTTGTATAAACACATATTTTAGCTCTTGCTTTGGTTTCATTTTTTAGATTATTAATTTTGTTAGTCTTTTAGGTTAAATTTATTTTTGACGATAACAATGAATGATGGTGAAAACGAGTTAGCAAAACGCAAGAAGAAACACTGGACATTAGATTGGTTTGTCAATGCTTAAAAGAAAACAAAAACTTAAGATGATTCTTCCTCAACGCCTAATAATATCACATGGTAGCACCAAAGTTCCTTATAAGGAGAGAGAAAGTTGATTTGATGTAAACAGGCTTCCACATGATCCAGGCTTGAGAAAGAATATCCTTGAGTATCATCCTAGCGACCAAGATGCAGTAAGGAAAGAATATATGCAAAGTGGATCTTGCCAACCACATAGTTATTAGTTTCCTTAAACGGATTTTAGAGGCTATATGTGTTGCTTTATTCTCACTTGGTTTAGTAAACATAAATGGGTTGAATACAATATTGATAAAGATGCAGACTTTTCTTTTGTGTGTTACTTATTTAGGGATAAGGATGAATTCTCTGGAAAAGGTGGAGATGCTTTTGTTATGAATGGCTTTAAAAACTGGAATATACCAAATAGGTTCGAAAGACATGAGGGAGCCGTTAATAGTATCCATAATCGAGCTAGAGAAAAGTTTGATATGCTTACCAAATCCAAAAAGTCAATACAAAGTGCTTTTAAGCATCAATCTACAAAATCCCAAAAAGAATACCACAGTCGTTTGTTTGCTTCAATACATAGTATAAGGTATCTTTTACATCAAGGATTGCCAACTCGGGGTCATGATGAAAGTCAAGGATCAAGTAATAAAGGGAACTTTATCGAACTTCTTGAATGGTTAGCAAAACATAATGAGGAAGTTGAAAAAGTTGTGTTGAAAAATGCTCCAAAGAACTTAAAAGTGACCTCCTCTTCCATTGAAAAAGATATCACACACGCTTGTGCAAAAGAAACAACTGAAGCCATTATTAAAGAACTTGGTGAAGATTACTTTGCAATATTAGCAGATGAATCGGCTGATATAACTCATAACGAGAAAATGTCTTTGTGCTTGCAATATGTAGATAAGAAATGAGACATAGCTGAAAGGTTTCTCAATGTTGTACATGTCGTTGATACCACAACTTTAACTCTTAAAAAGGCAATTTATTCTTTGCTTACGGAGCATTCGTTAAGTTCATCTAAAATTTGAGGTCAAGGATATGATGGAGCTAGCAATATGAAGGGTGAAAGTAATGGACTTAAAACTCTAATCTTAAAAGAAACCACATCTGCATACTATGTTCACTATTTTGCACATCAACTTCAACTAACAATAGTTGTTGTTTCAAAAAAGAGCATAAATTATGGTTGGCTCTTTGACATACTTACAAACTTACTAAATATCATTGGAGTTTCTTGTAAGAGAAAAGAAATGTTGCCAGAAGCTCAAGCTCAAAAGGTTTCACAAGCATTTGATGATGGTCAACTTGAAAGTGGCAAAGGATTGAATCAAGAACTTAGTTTGGGAAGACCAGGTGATACTCGTTAGGGATCCCACTATAAACTGACTGTGAATGTTATTTCCTTATATCCTGTGATACGCGAGGTTCTTGATAAGATTGGAGATGTATCTTCAAGCACGGACGATTAGCTAAAAGTGGATGTTGTTGGTTATTTACCCGAGTCTTTTGATTTTATATTTATGATACATTTGATGAAGACTATTTTTGATGATGCAAATGATTTGAACAACGCTTTACAAACTAAAGATCAAGACATAGTTAATGCCATGTCGTTGGTGACATTGACCCGACAACGACTACAACAAGTAAAAGATAATGGGTGGGAACCTCTCCTAAGTTTGGTCATATCGTTTTGTGGAAAAAATTGCATCAAATCTCCTAATGTGACATCCCCAAATTCACGATCATATTAAAAATTTTATTTATGCTTATTTAAAAATCAGAGTATCCCTTTCGAAAAGTAGTATTGCGGAATTTGTTCCCAGAAAACATGATAATAGTATTATCAAAGCATTTCCGAAGAAATGTATTTTATTTATATTAAAACTTCGAGATGTCACCGTCAATACAGAAATATAAGAAAAAAAATAGACATTACATTTATTTACACTAGTGATTTACATCTCCTTTAATCTCTCAGTGTAATGTTACTTCGCATCGATACATGTGATACAAATAAACTGATTAGGTCAGGTTGGGAAACCTGGTGAGTACATTAGGATTTCAATCCCACAATGTTATATATATATATATATATATATATATATATATATATATATATATATATATATATATATATATATATATATATATATATATATTAGAACTCACAATAAATACAATTTCACCTTATATAAGCAATTTTACCCCACCCCGTCGATCCTTACGACAACGCGATCTATACTCTCGGATCTGAAATTAATCTCTTTACTAATCCATACTCCTGGATTGGGTATGTCTAATCCATGATACCAGATTAATAAATATGCCCATTCCATACTCTCGGACTAGGGACAATTGACTAGTCTAATCCATGCTCCCGGATTAATGACAAATAACTACGTCCACTCCGTTCTCTCGTACTAAGGACAAATGATTAAGTCTAATCCATGCTCTCGGATTAATGACAAGTTTTAAAGTTCTACCCTCCGTGTATATCTCACTTGTACTCATAAGGAGATACTACTCAATATTCCCCTTAATTAATTTAGGTTTACAATGTATCTTAAATCATCATATATTATCAACTATGCTCTTAACACGTATTTCAGGCAATATAAAATATTTCACACACAAACATATATATAATACTGTAATCAATACTTGTATTAAAATCATGTTCATGAAATGGACTATGCACTCACTTGTTGTAGTGATAAATCTGAATCCGGACAGCGCTTCGCTTCTAACAATTCTATTTTCCTTCGACGAAACCTGGTATCATTATTGCTAGATTTTAGTCTAATATTTATTGCGACTATTTATGAGCGTTATTATTTTATATGTGTTGAACAATACTTTTCAACCACTATGTATAGACAGGGGCCAGACATGAAACACCGGAGGGGAGGACCATTTTGGCATTATAGCACTTCTGATATCCAACAACCTTATGCAGCCCTTCAAACCAGATTCCCTGTACCACGAGTAGTTAAGAGATATTATAATAACGCTTTGTATATTATATTTTATAGTACATATATTGTTTATAGGTTCATAATAACGATATTGAACTTAAACATAAGTTATACTTAAAGTAAGGTAAACGTATCTCACTTACTAGGAGATTTGGCTCAGAACCGGGCTCTGTGGGGGCAATATTTCCAAGCCGAAAGCTCTTCTTCTCGGTGCCTTTTGGCGCTCCTGGACTTGCCTCTAGCACTTAGGAAGTACTAGGGAAGGGGAGGGATAGTTTTGGAGTGTTGAGAGAGAAAGAAGGATGAAGGTGTGAAGAAAATGGATGATTTTCACATCTATTTATTGGCTGTCTGGGGGCGATTCACGTCGTGAACTTAAAATTCATGTCCTGGCCTTGCGTAGACACTAAGGCTTCGCCTGGTGCTGACATGTGGCGCCGGATGCACGTAAAACAACCAATTTTAAAAAAAAATCATAACTATCGCATACGAGCTCCGTTTTTGACGTTCTTTATATCTACGTGTAGGTATTGATAAGATCTACAACTTTCCTTTTGACCCCATTGGCTCATTCTTGACCGATTGTAAATTTAATAATCTAAGAAGATTACACTGTCAACGACTATATAAAATTCATAACTTCTACATACGGACTCCGTTTTCGACTGTCTTTTTATCATTCAAATCCTATTAATGATACATTCAATTATCATAAAGATCATTTTGGCTAAAATTTGACCGATCTAAAATTCGATTTTTGGGTTGTGCACTACTATGCTAAATCTTAGAAAAATCATAACTTCCTCATACGAAGTAAGATTTGGACGTTCTCTATATGCACGCACTTGGTTTAACATATACTACGACTTTCTTTTATATCTCTAAGGCTAAAAAGTAATTTATCAAAAATTCACTGTTTACTTTACGCGACATCGTTCTGGTTTAGTCGTAAAACTTCAACGGATCATAACTTCTTCGTTATAAATCGGATTCCAGTGTTCTTTATATGTATGGAACCCTTGTGACATATACTATAAATTAGTTCAAATTATTCATTCTAAATAATATTATATCAAAAATTCAAATTTTTACGCTTATTGTCTATAAATTGACTAACCCGAATATGCGGGTGTTACAATTATCTCCCCCTTAGGATGATTACGTCCTAGAATCATCAACAAAACAGGGCTTGTATAATGACCCCATATGTCATCTTTTCATCCTAGGTAATAATTGTAACTCCTTTGTGCTGTCAAATGAGTATCTAACTCTTAGACTTCTTGACTGCAAGCGGTGCTAGATCTTGTACCCGCTCTCTATCTCATATTGGAATTTTATTCGTGACCTTCAAGTCACAATCTTGATCCTTATTGGAGACTCTTTCTCCTTCATAAATAGACTTTACTTTGATTATTGTAACATGATGATGGGTCAGGTTCTAATGATCTATCGTCGTATGATGCAACACTTAGACTCAGGTCTTTTAGAGTCAAATCCATAATGGAATATACCTTCCTTCATGTTCTAATGTGATGTAACCACATTATAGCATGTAGCACTTCTAGCTACAAGCTTCTTACTTTAACAACGATCGCAATATTCTATTGATTACTTCGATTATTTTTTTTTTACTTCAATCTTCTGGTTTAAGTCAGATGCTACATCGACCTTGCTTCGTTGAACCACGTAACATACTCATCTTAGTCGGACTCGGTTTGATATGACCACTAGGGTCGAAATAACAATCATCTTCTTAGTCATTACCGAAATGATGGTAACGACATACTTGAACAAAATGAAATCAATTACTAGCGCCTTGGTAACCTTGTGACCTTCCCAGATCTATGTGCGAGTTATGTGCTTCCGGTAGTATAGGCCTCTACTACCTTTCACACTTACTCATACTCGTCCCAAGTATTGTCTTGCAGTTTTCCAAGTTACCATACAAGAATTTCACATAACAACTTAACACACCAGATAACAAAACCAAGGTTTATATTATTTCTTGAAACGATTACATTGATGTTCAAGTTCACCCTACATTAGGCATCTTATAATAGGCTACACCACATGATAGTATCTATATGGCTACTTCATATCCAGATCTTTGGATATATAGATCTTCACTCCCGATCTCTTGCATTGTCACCTGCTTCATTAAGGATCATCTGGAATGCTCTTGTTTTTGGCTTCGGTGGTATGTTTGGCCTTGTAGCTCCTTCTCTATTTGGGTAATCTTGCTTGAAGTGTCCTTCTTCACCACACTTAAAGCAAGCTTCTCTCTTGGTCGCGTATTCGCCAGCATAGTAACCAGTCTTCCCACATTTGAAGCAGGTCACCTCTTTAGAGCATCTCCCAATGTGCTTCCTTTTGCACTTGTCACGCCACTTTTCTTCATTACTATCCCCATACCATTTGTTTTAGGGGTCAGACTTTAGGAACCTATTTTTCTTGTCGGGTCTTGAAGATCCCTCAAATTTCCTCTTCTTGCCAACTTCAACTTTTCTTTAGACCCTTTTCCCTTATCTAGGTCTCAACATTCTTGGAAGCTCTAATGACTGTCTTCAAAGTAGTTGCCATTTTGACCGTTGGGCCAAAGTATGTGGGTAATCTGTTAGCAAACCTATCTATCTTAGTGCGTTCAGTAGGCACCAAGTAGGGGAATAACTTCATTCTCTCGGTGAATACGGTGGTATACTCATCAACACTCATCTTCCCTTTCTTCAGGTTCTGAAACTCGTTGTTTAGGTCTATCAAATCTATCTCTGAGCAGTATTGCATTTTCAACTACTCCATGAATGCTTCCCAAGACATCTTTTGGGTTTCTCCACGTGGCATCGTATCTGCCAATAACTTCCACCAGCTTAAAACTTCGGTCTTTAGTTGTCTGACTGCAAAGACGGTCTTTTACTTATTGCTGCAGTTGCAGCTTTCAAATACCATTTCCATCTCGGAGATCCAATCCATAATTTCCACTGGCTTTGGGCTTCCAGAAAGACTTGGTTGTTTGGCACCCAAGAAGTTCTTATACATGCGCCCATCCTTGTCAATCCCTCTATTCGGGTCGTTCCTCTTAACCACTAGGGGTTCATCTTGACTCACAGTACGATTGTAATTTCCCTCTTCTAACAGCTCTTCATTCAGTTGACCTGCCCAATAGGCATAGTAAGTTCATCCTTATTCCGTTGAAGTAGAAGCCATGTCTCCTCCATCTGACGGTCCAACATCATTTGTATCATTGCATGTACTCCTGCCATTGTGATTGGCTCGGGTGCAACTGCTACCTCTGGTGCACGCTCAATCACTCGTGGCTCAGGCTAATGGTTACCGTTTACCAATCCGCTTGAAGTTCTCACCATGCCGATCTATACACCAAATCAGACGTTCGGTGTGCGGTGACGAGAATTAAGATAGGAAAGCTTTATTTATGATAGACGTATAAATCTCCTTATCTTTTTGAAAAGTTATATGTCAGTTCTAATAACGTAATTAAACATTTAGAAATCTGAACACATAAAGTTTCTAGATCCGGTCGGCATCAGACCATAGATCCGATCAAATAATGACATCATAAAGCACCACAAATCATTTAGCACATAAAAGCATTTGAGGTATCTTTCCTAAATAAGCTAGTGCTTGTGTCTATTCAGGTGTACTTCCTAAAATATTAGACATATTCCTCACGATCATTGCTTAGCATTCTAAGTTTAAGTCTAGAAATTTCCTACAAATTCCTAGTTCGCTTTAACTAATGCTCTGATACCAACTAAGACATCTCCAAATTCACATTCATTTTAAAAATTTTATTTATGCTTATTTGAAAATTAGAGTATCCCTTTTGAAAAGTAGCATTGCGGAATTTGTTCCTAGAAAACATGATAATAGTATTATCAAAGCATTTCCAAAGAAATGTATTTTATTTATATTAAAACTTTGGGATGTCATCGTCAATACAGAAACATAAGCATAAAAAGACCTTACATTTATTTATACTAGTGATTTACATCTCTTTAATCTCTCAGTGTAATGTTACTTCGTATCGACACCTGTGATACAAATAAACTGAGTGGCTAAGGTTGGAAAACCTGGTGAGTATATAGCGATTTTCAATCCCACGATGTTATATATATATATATATATATATGAACTCACAATATATACAATTTCACCTTATATAAGCAATATTACCCCAACCCATCGATCCTCACGACAACACGATCTATACTCTCAGATCTGAAATTAACCTCTTTACCTAATCCATACTCCCAGATTGGGTATGTCTAATACGTGCTCCCAGATTAATAACTATGTCCATTACATACTCTTGAACTAGGGACAATTAACTATGTCTAATCCATACTCCCAGATTAATGACTTACGTCTTCTCCATATTCTCGAACTAAGGACAAACGACTAAGTCTAATCCATGCTCTCGGATTAATGACATATTTTAAAGTTCTACCCCCCCCCCCCCTCGTGTATATCTCACTTGTACTCATAAGGAGATACTACCAAATATTCACCTTAATTAATTTAGGTTTACTCTGTATCCTAAATCATGATATACTATCAGATATGCTCTTAACATGTATTTCAGGTAATATCAAATATTTCACCCACAAACATATGTTTAATATTTTAATCAATACTTGTATTAAAATCATGTTAATGAAAAGGACTATGCACTCACTTGTTATAGTGATGCTTCTGAATTCAGGCAGCGCTTCGCTTCTAACAATTCTATTTTCCTTCGACGAAACCTAGTATCTTTACTGCTAGATTTTAGTCTAATATTTATTGCGACTATTTATGAGCGTTATTATTTTATAAGTGTTAAACAATATTTTTCAACCACTATGTACAGATAGGGGTCAGACATGAAACACCGAAGAGGAGGACCATTTTGGCATTATAGCACTTCTGAAATCCAACAGCCATATGCGACCTTTCAAACAAGATTCCCCGTATCACGATTAGTTAAAAGATATTATACTAATAGTTTGTATATTATATTTTATAATACATATATTTTTTATAGGTTCATAATAACGATATTGAACTTAAACATAAGTTATACTTAAAGTAGGGTAAGCATAACTCACTTACTAGGAGGCTTGGCTAGGAACCAGGATCTTCGGGGGCAGTACTTCCGAGCCGAAAGCTCTTCTTCTCGGAGCCTTCTGGCGCTCCGAGACTCGCCCCTAGCACTTAGGAAGTACTAGGGAAGAGGAGGGATAGTTTTGGAGTGTTGAGAGAGAAAGAAGGGTGAAGGTGTGAAGAAAATGGATGATTTGCGCCTCTATTTATAGGTTGTCTAGGGGCGATTCACTTCGTGAACTTAAAATTCATGTCGTGACCTTGCGTAGGAACCAAGGCTTCACCTAGTGCCGACACGTGGCGTTAGACGCAGGTAAACAACCAATTTTAAAAAAAAAATGATAATTTTTGCATACGAACTCCGTTTTTGACGTTCTTTAAATCTACACATAGGTATTGACAAGATCTACAACTTTCGTCAGCGCATTACTACGATCACAGAGGGGCCAAATAATCCGCAGAGCCTCCTCTACAGACTACCATAAAAACAGATTTTTTTTTTGTCTTTTTGTGCTGCTACATCAATTCCGCGGAGGTGTTCGCAGAGCCTCCTCTGCAGAACGCCATAAAAACATATTTTTTTTTTGTCTTTTTGTGCTGGAGGTGTTAATAGATCCAAAGATCTCCCTCTGCGGATCTTATCGTCATTCCACAAAGACTTCATTTTCATGGTTATTTTGTTAACATCCCTCCCCATTTTATGGTTATTTGACGAAATTTCTCTTTAAAACCAAAAATAAACTTTCATGTGTTTTTATGTCATTAACCCTAATTACTAGTATAAATGTCCTAGTTTTTAATTGCTAACGTTCTTACAGAAAAATATATATATATATATATATATATATATATATATATATATATATATATATATATATATATATATATATATATAAGAAATTAAATATTTGTTGTATTAATTAGAGTTAAATATTCTTTTAACACAACCAACCAATTACTGTCTATTTTTGAAACCGGTATAAATTTTATTAACTACATCTAATCTAGGAACTATGGCCGCAAGAAAGAAAAAGACAAGAAATAATACATTTAAAATGACCAACTCCAACGAGTCCAATTAGCTATATCATTTTTTCCCTTTGTTTAACGTATCCATAAACCATAGAAATCATAAAAAATTACATAAATGGTCTAGTCACAAACTCAAACCTTATTAAAAAAATTTTGACGAACATGGACCATGTAGTTTCTTAAACTTACATAACTGGTCCTTTTTGCTAACACCATTAATTGTCATCCATTAGTGTGAGGGTAATAGTCTTTTCAGATAGTAAAAATTAAGGAGTCGTTTGTTTTTTTTAAAAGATCTGCAGCACCACTTTTGTCTGCGCCCGCAGACAACGCGCAGACTTTTATCTCCGCAGATTGTTTGTTTTTTCGAAGGGATAAGATTTAAAAACGTCTGCGCGAAGTCTTCACCACACAGACATGGACCACCCACTTCTTACATCTGCGGGCTTTTAACCTAAAAAAAATGTCGCTACTTCTATTCCAGTCGACTTCTCCTTGAACGGACCCATCTCCACCATCGGCTCCTCAACCCTCGCTCAACAACTGATCTCCCTGCCGCACTCCACCGGGTCTCTCCGCCGACCACTACGTTGACCGTCGCCGACCACAACACCAGACTTCAGGTTGCGCTAATCTTCCTCTCGGCTGTCGGACCTGGTAGCTATCGAAGGTATGCATGTTTCCTTCTTTTTTTTTTTCAAATTTCACATGGAATTGGTGTATATTATTGCTGAAAAGTGTATAATCTTCTCAAATTTGTTGATTCATTTTCTTTTCATGCATAAGTTTCTTGTTGGATGTTGCTGAAATTGATGAAATCAAGTGCTAGAAATAAGAAATATTGTTGTAAATGTTGTAATTTCTTGATTTCTTTTGCTGAAATCGGTTGTTTATTCTTAAATTTGATGTTTATTCATGCTGAAAAGTCTATAATCTAGTCAAATTTCTTGATTCCATTTGCTGAAAATAGTTGTTTTTTTCTTAAATTTGATGTCAGATGTTGCTGAAATTGATGAAATCAAGTGCTGGAAATAAGAAATATTGATGTGAATGTTGTAATTTCTTGATTTCTTTTGCTGAAATTGGTTGTTTATTCTTGCTGAAAAGTCTATATTCTAGTCAAATTTCTTGATTCCTTTTGCTGAAAATGGTTGTTTTTTCTTAAATTTGATGTTAGATGTTGCTGAAATTGATGAAATCAAGTGCTGGAAATAAGAAATATTGTTGTCAATGTTGTCATTCTTGTTGATTTGTGCTTAAATGTAACACCCGTATATCAGGGCTAGTCAATTTAGAGACAATAAGAGTCAAAAATGACTTTTTGATAGAAGATTATTTAGGATGAATAATCCTAACTAAGTTGTAGTATATGTTACAAGGTTTCCGTACATATAAAGAACGCCAAAATCCGAGTTATAACGAAGAAGTTATGACCTGTCGAAGTCTCGCGACAGAACCGGCACGACACAGCACGACGTAAAAAAAGTGAATTTACGTTAGAGCGATATTTAGCCTTAGCAATCTAAACGAGAATCGAAGATCTCGTTGTTGGTATCGAAGCGATAAAAAGTTAGGCGAGAACGGACGTCAAACGAAGAAGTTATGAATTTATAACGAAGTTTTCTGTCGCGGCCTATTAAAAATAAATAATAAAAAATAAAAGTCAAAATTAGCCGACGGAGTCTAAACGAAAGTTGTAGAGCGTAGTCTCACCTTCGCGTGGATATAAAGAACGTCGAAAACGGAGTTCGTATGAAGAAGATATGAATTTCCGAAGTTTATTAATCATTTTGTATTTAAATTTAAAAGGAAATTCGGAAGCATTATCCGAAGGAGTCACCGGTCTGATCCAAGGTACGCGCCGCGTACTCGAGTACGCCCCGCGTACTCCGAAGTGTCGACATTCGTAGCAAGTGGCTTCGGATGACGCACGCAGTGACGTTTTTCGGACCAGTACGCCCCGCGTACTGGCGTACGCCCCGCGTACTCCGAGGCTCCAGCCTCCTATAAATAGGATGCGAGGGCAGCCGACCCAATTGCCAATTTCTTCTCTTCTCTCTCCCGTTTTGCATCGTTTTGCGTGCCAGAAATACCCCGACGCCCCGGTATTATTCTCTAGCCCCGAGGCAAGTCCCGAGATCCCGAAGATCCCGAGAAGTGCGGTTCCCGAGCCGAAGCTCTGCCCGCGAGAAGTTCGATTTTTGTGGAGATCTTCCAGATCTGCGGTGGATTACTACTTCTGCAAGTCGTAGTGCTGTCCGATCATCTTCTGATCAAGTGAGTGTATACTACCTTTCATAAACACGATAATAATACAAGTATGGTTTGAGTGTATTAAGTATATTGTTGTTTATATGTGTGGGTGTGTAGTTGATTTCTTCTAACACATCAATATGAAGTATTTGTTATGAAATACGTGCTATGTGTTTATATGTTATTTGTCTATTTGAGATGGACATGGAAATTGGAGTTTTATACAGGTGTTAAATGATTTAAACTGTGTAAGTATTTATATCTACAAAATTGTTGGGTAGAACAAGGGTAGATGGGATAGTTGGTGACTATGGAGTTAGCGCCTACTGTTAGATAAACCTTGGTGACTATGGAGTTAGCGCCTGCCGTTAGATAAACCTTGGTGACTATGGAGTTAGCGCCTATTATTAGATAAACCTTGGTGACTATGGAGTTAGCGCCTATTGTATAAACCTTGGCGACGATGTGACTTCGTGCCTATTTGATGAACCTTGGCGACTATGGAGTTAGCGCTTGTTAAGTAAACCTTGGCGACTATGGAGTTAGCGCTTGTTAAGTGAACCTTGGTGACTATGGAGTTAGCGCCGCTTGAGTAAACCCCGACGACTATGGAGTTAGCGTCTGATAACTATGGATTTAGTACTCGATAGATAAACTTTGGCAGCAATGGATTTCGTGCCGATTCCTTAGGAATAAGTGAATGAAGGATAGTTGGTTCTTAGGGTGAAACCTTAAGAAGATAATGGGGATGGGTATTTGGGTTGATTGTTTGATAATTGAACATAACAAATGTATTATTGTGGGTTGAAAACCCTATATGCTCACCAGGCTCCCAAGCCTGACCCACTCAGTTTTCTTTTCATTACAGGTAATGACACAAGAGTATAAGTCGGCGGACTTGACGAGAGATTTTGGATTATAGATCAGTAGTTGAATAACTATTGTAAGGTCTATTTTATGTTGTTTATGCTTTTGGTCTGTAACGAACATGACATCCCGAGGTTTTATTATTTAATAAAAATACATTCTTTTCGAGAAATGTTTTGATAAAATGGTTATCATATTTTATTTTGGGAACAAATTCCGCAACCGTTTTCTTTAAATGATCACTCTGATTTTGAAAACAAAGCATAAACAAATCGGTCTTTTCTGGCCGTGAAATTGGGGATGTCACAGTTGGTATCAGAGCATTAGTTTAAGCGAACTAGGAATTTGTAGGATTTCTAGACTTAAACTTAGAATGCTAAGCAATGATTGCGGGTTGAGTGTGTCCATTATATTTTAGGTAGTACACCTAAATTGACACAGGCACTATTTTATTTTAGGAAAATTGCCTAAAATGCTTTTACGTGCTAAATGTTTTGTGTGATAGCTATATTGATGCTATTATTTGTTCGGATCTATGGTCTGTTGCCGACCGGATCTGGAAACCTTATGTGTATAGGATTCTAAGCGTACGTCTACGATATTAGAACTAGCATATAAACATTTCGGAGTGATAAGGATGATTTGAATATCTATCGTGATTAAGGATCTAATTTCACCATATTCGGTGTATAGATCAAAAATGGTGAGAACGAGGAGTGGAGTTGGAAATGCTGATGAGAACAGGAATCAAGTACCAGTAATTGAACAAATACCTGTTGTGGCAGAAGCGCCTGAACCAATGACAATGGCCGGAGTTCAAGTGATGATCCAGGCAATGTTGAATAATCAGATGGAAGAAACTAGACGTCTGATCAGACAAAATCGCGAGGAATTGTCAATTCGAGTAGAAGAGCCCGAAGTAAATGGAGGGCATTCTGAAGGAGGAAACTATAGTGGGACCGTTGGTCAAGCCAACCCACCAATAGTTCGCCAAAACAACCAGGATAGAGGAAATGATGGACGTGGATGCAAGTACAAGGATTTCATGGCATCCAAACCACCATGTCTTTCTAGGAGCCCGACACCGGTGCAAGTCATGGACTGGATCTCCGAAATGGAGACAATGTTTGAAAGTTGCGAGTGTAGCAACAGACAGAAGACCGCTCTTGCAATCCCTCTGTTAAAATCTGGAGTATTGAGCTGGTGGAAGTTACTGGCTGGTTCAATGCCCAAGGGGGAAGCTAGCAAGATGTCTTGGGAAGAGTTCGTGGAGCAAATGAAGATGCAATACTGCTCTGAGCAGGATCTTCTGGAAATCAACAATGAGTTCCAGAATCTGAAGAAAGGAAAATTGAGCGTTACTGAATACGCTACGAGCTTTACGGAGAAGATGAAGCTTATTCCATACCTAATTCCGACTGAACTTTCCAAGGTCAACAAGTTTGCTAATGGATTACCAGCGGACTTTGGTCCGATAGTCAAACAAGCAACCACTCTGAAAGCCGCCATCTGGGCAGCCAAAAATGTTGAGACCCAAATAAAAGAAAAGGGTCTGGAAAGGGCTGAAGTTGGAGAGAAAAGGAAGCGTGAAGGATCTTCAATAATCGATAAAGAAAGTAAATTCTCGAAAACTGGAGGAAAAGATGAGGCTAAGTGGTGTGAGAAGTGTAAGAAGAAACACTTCGGGAAATGTAGCGAGGAGATGACTTGCTACAAATGTGGGAAGACAGGGCACTATGCCAACAAGTGTGCACCTAACAAGAAGATGTGCTATAGGTGTAATGAAGAAGGTCATATTTCTAAAGACTTCCCACAGAAAAACACACCTCCACAGCCAAGGGCATTCAACATGTTCCTCAACGAAGCAGAAAGGGATGGGAGGGTTAAAGGATGAAGACTTCATATTAATATATAAAGTCGGTAAAGTCTGTATTAGGAAGCATAGCCTGTTAGAGGCATAGTATAGGGTGAACTTGAACTTTTGTGTAATAGTTTCAAGAATTAATATAAATCCTAGTTTTGTTATCTGATGTGTTGAATGATTATATGATTTATGTATGGTGACTTGGTTAACTGCAAGACAATACTTGGGACGAGTATGAGTAGGTGTGAATGGTAGTAGAGATCTATACTATCGGAAGCACAGGACTCACGCTTGGATCGGGGGAAGTCACAAGGTTATCAAGAAGCTAGTAATTGATTCCGTTTTATTCAAGTATGTCATTACCATTGTTTCGGTAATGTCTAGTAAGATAGTTGTTATTCCGACCCTAGAGGTCATATCAATTGAGTCCGACTATGATGAGAGGTCATCGGGACACGACCCATCAGGGTTATTACTTAGAATGGAGAGATAACTTATGGAGTCAATATACGAATCCTATTTCGTTGATGATTCCGGGACGTAATCATCCTAAGGGGGAGATAATTGTAACACCCGTATATCAGGGCTAGTCAATTTAGAGACAATAAGAGTCAAAAATGACTTTTTGATAGAAGATTATTTAGGATGAATAATCCTAACTAAGTTGTAGTATATGTTACAAGGTTTCCGTACATATAAAGAACGCCAAAATCCGAGTTATAACGAAGAAGTTATGACCTGTCGAAGTCTCGCGACAGAACCGGCACGACACAGCACGACGTAAAAAAAGTGAATTTACGTTAGAGCGATATTTAGCCTTAGCAATCTAAACGAGAATCGAAGATCTCGTTGTTGGTATCGAAGCGATAAAAAGTTAGGCGAGAACGGACGTCAAACGAAGAAGTTATGAATTTATAACGAAGTTTTCTGTCGCGGCCTATTAAAAATAAATAATAAAAAATAAAAGTCAAAATTAGCCGACGGAGTCTAAACGAAAGTTGTAGAGCGTAGTCTCACCTTCGCGTGGATATAAAGAACGTCGAAAACGGAGTTCGTATGAAGAAGATATGAATTTCCGAAGTTTATTAATCATTTTGTATTTAAATTTAAAAGGAAATTCGGAAGCATTATCCGAAGGAGTCACCGGTCTGATCCAAGGTACGCGCCGCGTACTCGAGTACGCCCCGCGTACTCCGAAGTGTCGACATTCGTAGCAAGTGGCTTCGGATGACGCACGCAGTGACGTTTTTCGGACCAGTACGCCCCGCGTACTGGCGTACGCCCCGCGTACTCCGAGGCTCCAGCCTCCTATAAATAGGATGCGAGGGCAGCCGACCCAATTGCCAATTTCTTCTCTTCTCTCTCCCGTTTTGCATCGTTTTGCGTGCCAGAAATACCCCGACGCCCCGGTATTATTCTCTAGCCCCGAGGCAAGTCCCGAGATCCCGAAGATCCCGAGAAGTGCGGTTCCCGAGCCGAAGCTCTGCCCGCGAGAAGTTCGATTTTTGTGGAGATCTTCCAGATCTGCGGTGGATTACTACTTCTGCAAGTCGTAGTGCTGTCCGATCATCTTCTGATCAAGTGAGTGTATACTACCTTTCATAAACACGATAATAATACAAGTATGGTTTGAGTGTATTAAGTATATTGTTGTTTATATGTGTGGGTGTGTAGTTGATTTCTTCTAACACATCAATATGAAGTATTTGTTATGAAATACGTGCTATGTGTTTATATGTTATTTGTCTATTTGAGATGGACATGGAAATTGGAGTTTTATACAGGTGTTAAATGATTTAAACTGTGTAAGTATTTATATCTACAAAATTGTTGGGTAGAACAAGGGTAGATGGGATAGTTGGTGACTATGGAGTTAGCGCCTACTGTTAGATAAACCTTGGTGACTATGGAGTTAGCGCCTGCCGTTAGATAAACCTTGGTGACTATGGAGTTAGCGCCTATTATTAGATAAACCTTGGTGACTATGGAGTTAGCGCCTATTGTATAAACCTTGGCGACGATGTGACTTCGTGCCTATTTGATGAACCTTGGCGACTATGGAGTTAGCGCTTGTTAAGTAAACCTTGGCGACTATGGAGTTAGCGCTTGTTAAGTGAACCTTGGTGACTATGGAGTTAGCGCCGCTTGAGTAAACCCCGACGACTATGGAGTTAGCGTCTGATAACTATGGATTTAGTACTCGATAGATAAACTTTGGCAGCAATGGATTTCGTGCCGATTCCTTAGGAATAAGTGAATGAAGGATAGTTGGTTCTTAGGGTGAAACCTTAAGAAGATAATGGGGATGGGTATTTGGGTTGATTGTTTGATAATTGAACATAACAAATGTATTATTGTGGGTTGAAAACCCTATATGCTCACCAGGCTCCCAAGCCTGACCCACTCAGTTTTCTTTTCATTACAGGTAATGACACAAGAGTATAAGTCGGCGGACTTGACGAGAGATTTTGGATTATAGATCAGTAGTTGAATAACTATTGTAAGGTCTATTTTATGTTGTTTATGCTTTTGGTCTGTAACGAACATGACATCCCGAGGTTTTATTATTTAATAAAAATACATTCTTTTCGAGAAATGTTTTGATAAAATGGTTATCATATTTTATTTTGGGAACAAATTCCGCAACCGTTTTCTTTAAATGATCACTCTGATTTTGAAAACAAAGCATAAACAAATCGGTCTTTTCTGGCCGTGAAATTGGGGATGTCACATTAAAATTGTTGTTGAATGTGCTTAAAATTGTTGTTGAATAGTTGTCTATATTACAATACCTTATGAAATCATATTTGTGAATGATGTTAGTTGAAATCAATACACAAAGAAACATTGTCATGGTGAATGATGTTAGTTAAAACCGTTTTTTTATTGTTTGACGAATTTAGTTGCATTAATTTTATTTTCAATGTTGTATGACTATTATTATTAAAATTTTGGTGTTGAAAAATCATTTTAAGTTTGTAAAATAATTTTAATTTAAAATTTAGTTTATTTTAGCAGTCTGCGGACGTTAAAAAACAAATAGTCTTCTTATTGCAGACTGCAGACGTTTGGTCCACCTCTTCTGCTGCAGAGGCTTGCAGATGTAGTCCGCAGACTGCAGACATTTTGACTTTAGAAAAAAAACAGCACCTAAGTTTGTGACAATAAGTAAACCATGGGGACAATTTATGTAATTTTTTTTCTATATTTTATGTTTATAATTTTATAGCTTTTCCACATCTTTACTTATTAAAATGTCATTTTGACCATTCACTTTGAACTTTATAAAATGTTATTTGCATACTTTTATTTTCTAAACTTTCGTATTTATCCCTTGTAGTATATATAACTTATTTTTCTTAATAATTAACTTTCTTTCGTTAACATAAAAAATTATTTTTACGTGCTTATTTTTATATATGTATCGGTAGAATTCAAGGGGGTTAAAGTTTGGACGTTAATTTAGAACTTCATTTCGTTATTATAATTTTTTTTTTTTGTAAAAAAACTTACTTGTTTTTTGTGCACGTGATGGTTTAAATTCGAATTTTCTATGTTTCGACATTTTTTTTTGTTTTTACGTTTTCCTGCTTAATTTTATGTACATTTCCTACGTATGAGTGAGGTTATATATAACAATTTTTGTTCGTTAACTTAAAAAATATATTGTATCCGATTTTGCTCATGTTAGTATTTAACTTTTTTACATTTTTGCATTGAATTTTATATATTTGCCATATATATGAGCCGCATCACATATAATAATTTTCGTTTGTTAATTTTAAAAAATCCAATTTTCTTAGGTATTTATTATTTTGTACATAGGAGTGTTAGAAATATTCAAGGACATTATCACTCCACAGGATATTCAAGGACATTATCACTCCGCAGGGTTCATTTAAATTGTTTCCAATGAACTCTTGATATATGATACGATCATGCTCAATAGAGTCATAATAAAAATTAATTGGATGTTGGGTTTTATCGATAAATCAACATTGAAGCTTTATAAAACACAAAATTTATCTTATATAGCTATCTTTTCAAACTTATGGTAAAATATTTGAATATTATTAGGTAGTTTTATTGATGATATTTCAAAATATATATTAAATGATATTTTAAAACATTAAATTATGTTTTCTTTCAACATCAACAAGTTAATCATTGGGAACTAGGAAAAAACTATTATGAACGAATCACTTCCCTCAAAATATAGTCAAAAAAATATACTTCAACGATAAGATATGTATCTTTTTTTAACATCGATAATTTAGGGTACATCATAAAATAAGCCTTAGTGGATAGAAAGGAGGCTCCAAAATATAGTCATTTATATTCTTCTCTCATACCGATATGAGATATACTAACATCATCCTCGGATTCAAAGACTCGATGAGGATAGATAGGGATGTGCTGAACCACGGGGGGTGTGGGACACCGACTCTAATATCATTTAATATATGTGGAGCCCAAGATTGTCTCTCTAAAAGAGCTCTTATGAAGAGAAAGTGGACTTCAACATATATAACCAGTTATATTATCGTATAACACTGATATAGGTTACACTAATAAGCCTAAATAAACAAATTTTGTGATATAGGTTGCCACATAGAATTCAATACTAGTTGTTGAAATCAACCTTAATGGTGTTAAAATCCCAAAACAATTATTGATATATTAAATTCGATAAAAAAATGACTTAAAAAAAATAAATGACCTAAATAGCAAAAAGATGCATGCTATTGGTAGTCATTTTATAATCAATTAATAGTTGGTTGAATCAGGTTCCGACATCAACCAACTTTCTTTCTGATATGTTTTATGTTTGCGTCCAATTACGGAACCCTCGCGTGTAATATTGAGGTTGTCTCGGTTGCCTGATTTGCTTTCACATGGATTGTTTGGAGATACCAATGTGATAATGTTTTCAGTGACAAGTTTGATTAAAAACTGTCAGTTGTTGGCTAGTGAGGTGTGTAAGAAAATCAGGATAAAAATAGCCTTGGAAATTCTGAGAATTGTGGTTTCACTTTCAGATTAAAGTATTTGGATGGTACTTTCAATCTTTAATCGGATAAGAATCAAAATTGAAAGCAATAACATAAAATATGGTTGTTATGAATTTCGTGATTGTTGTTGTACCCAGAAAAAATGATGACCAAAAAGATTAAATAGTTCGTTTGTCTGAAAACTGTCAAGGCAGTTTTCTTTGTCCAAAAACTACTCCAACTGTCAAAACCAATAACAATCACCAAAACGGATTTTTAATAAAGGTCAAAATGAAGTCAAAAACCGGGTTCATTTACAGAAAATTCAGATTTCAAAGGCTTTTTTATATAACAATATAACTCAGCTCGACCCCAGCCAAGGGCTCTGTCCCTTGGACCCCGCCAGGGGCTACCGCCCCTTGGACCCCGCTTCCAGGGGCGCTGCCCCCGGACCCCCATTCGTTTAGGGGTTTCGCCCCTAAATGACAATGTACTTTGAATCTTAAATAAATTTAAACAAATGTGCACTCTGCACCTTCCTTACTTGTTTAATGTTCATCAAGATTGAATTTTTTTCTACAAGTCAATCCATTACACTTAAATACACATTGATGATACAAAATCATCAACAAGGTGAAGATGTTGGCGTTTGTTTGGATGAAAAATAGACATAGAAATTAAGGTTATTATGTTAACCGGTCTAATTAGTGTAATAGCCCTTCACGGGCATGTCTCAAACCGATATAATTCTAGCTGCTTGCTTCTTTTCAACAAATTTCTTGGTGTTAAAAAAAAAAGTCATTTTATAATATTAACTCATTACTTTGCTATCTAACCTAAATAGCGAACTGCATGCAGGATCCTCTCTCTGTCCCTTGTGCAACATTAAGCTTGAAAGAGAAGCCCATATTTTCATTTAGTGTTTCTACAGGATGTCCACGCAGTACATTCTCAAGAATTGGTGTGTTTACATTACTATGTGCACTGACCCTGTTTAATCGGTGTTTTATGTTGATTCCGGTGCGGTTCCCCACCAAAAAATCAGATTAATTATTATGGTGGTCCTCATGGTTTTTACGTGGATCATTTGAAATCAAACAAATGCAAAAGTGTTCAACAAGAAGGTGAAGAATAGTAAAGATTTGGCTGAAAAAATTAAAATATTAGCTTTTAATTAGATAAAGATTAGAGCTAGGAAAGGTACACATCTTAATCCGATAACAGAAAGCCTCTACATCTTATAGGATGCTTCTCGCTAGATTTTCTTTAATAAATTTCTTATCGTTCAAAAACAAAAACAAGGCTATTTAATTCATAGTTTATGGTTACACGTCGCAGGTTTATTTTTTGATGAACTTCCAATTTTTTTTTATCTCTTCTCTACAAAAAGATTGAAAATGCCGGCTACTTTAGGTTGTTAGATTGTTACTAAAAGTTACTTAATATATTTGATTAATAAATTAACTAAGTATACATCATATCAGAGGTTAAACTGACGACCACATTAATATATGAAGGTAGAGGAATTAATTAAACATAGATCACACCCATAATTAGTACATGATAATTACCACTTAATTACATACTTCACTAACTAAAATAGATAATATATTAGTTATAATATCCATACGAGTTGAGACTGAGCTCAAGGGAAGCACGGCCGTCCTTGCGGTACCAGTTTCCTCTGGTGTAGTAACCTCCCGTGGTATGCTCCGATGACAAATCTGCCGCCTTCATGCTGAAGAAATCATGGTGGGTGCCTCCATGAATTGGAAATAAAGGAAGCGTTTCAATCTGTGTTGAACTATCTCCTTCTTCTTGATGTTCTTCCTCTTGATGATGATTCTCTAAGATCTCGTATCTTTTTGGCTTGATATTTTCAAAGAAAGAAAATGATTCGACACCAACCCGTGATCTTGATCCGAAATTCCGGCCAATTGATCCAGTGGCCCTACTCTCTCCCGGCGGTGATATTGAACACTCCTATATATATACAACACAAAGGGCAGTTTTGTTATATCCTTTTGTCAATAGTAGTATTTGTTTACTTTTTCGGTGTTTAAAAAGTGGCATTATCTTTATCATTTTTACAAATAGCGAAAATAATCATTTAAACCCTAACCCCAGAATAAATTTTTACATTCCCCATGAAATTCTAATGAACATGTTCGACGAGAATATTCAAAAGTATTTTATTTAGAGAGCGTCTTATACATTAAATGAAGTGTGTGTAAAGTATGTTTGTTTATATTTATATTTATAAATATATACCCTGAAACTCTTCTCCATGGCGACAGATCCATAGCCACACCCAACAGCCATCACTCCTTGTGAAGAAGAAGAACCAACCCCTGCGAAAGATCTCACAAAATTCAAAATTTAGCCAAAAATTATTAGAAAAATACAATCTTTACAAGAGAAAAATATTCAAAACTAGGAAATGACTATGCATAATACAGATATATGAAACGGGATTTATTTTGATCATAAATTAATTACCAATGTGATGTGTGGTGTAGAGTTTGTGTTGGTGGTTATAGACATGTGGTGGTTCTTGATGGTGGTAGTGATGATGGTGAGACTGAATTTGCATGGCGGGGGCGGTGGGTAGATGGTGGTTGATATGATCAGAGAACGGAGATGGTGGTGGAGGAGCAGGAGTGAATCGTTTTTTCTGCCTTTCACGAGCTTTATGGTTCTGAAACCAATAAAACACATTCTTGCCTTCAATCTTTCCGTACTGTCTGAGTTGGGCAGCGATTCTCTGGATCTGATCAGCCGTTGGTGATCTGATTCCATTGTTGTAGTAAAGTTCTTTCAAAATTCTGATCTGATCACTTGTGGGTGTCCACCTCGTGCTGCTTTGCCTGCATACATAAGTGCTGCTGGTTTTGTTCCCTAAATCTTGAATATCTGATGGTTGTTGTTGTGTTTCCATGGTGTTTCTAATCTATTAAACAACAGACTGAAACAAAACCCTAATCACAAAACACCTAGAGAACCTTACAGAGAGAGAGAGAGAGAGAGAGAGAGAGAGAGAGAGAGAGGGATCATCAGTTCTAGTTTGTATGAAGTAGATGGTGGAACAGCAGCTGCTTATATAAGCAGAAAGGAAGGAGTGTGCACATGGATTATGCAGCTACAAAAACACATACACTCTGTGTATGAGAGAGAGAGAGAGAGAGAGAGAGAGAGAGAGAGAGAGAGAGAGAGAGAGAGAGAGAGAGAGAGAGAGAGAGAGAGAGAGAGAGAGAGAGAGACTGCTGAAGTTGACAGAGTGATGTTAAGAAAAAGGTTAGGGACAAAAGAGGGACTAGAAAGGTTGCTACACCCAAGGCTTTGCTTGGGTGAAAAGCCATTTGTGAGCAGTCACTTATATCGATTACTTTATAGGGCTATCTCTTGAGCTAATGAGCTGAATGTATCAAACAGAATATGATAAATGTACAACTTGTGATACATGCTGTACTAGTCATCTTTGGTTGTTATCATAAAAATTAAAGAGTTCTTGTTCCAAGAAAGAGATTACCCATTATAGAATCATGCTATATGACATTTATCAGCATTGCTATCCACATCAAATTATACAGCATAAATGAAAAGTTATCCATTATATATTTTGGAATTCCCATCAAGACCCATCAATCTAAACTCGAATAAAAGTGTGGGTTAAACGATCATGAGAGAATGGTTTTTATGAGTGAATGAATGGTAAGATGGTGTAAGCCATATTATTTCAGTTTGGAATAGTTATGGCGACGAAGTATGGCAACGGAGGCACAGGCAGGTGGATTCCAATCAAGAAGGCAATGAATTTTTTTAATAGGCATCAAGTAATTGTAAACTTACACATTAAAATACCCATCAATTAATACAATGTATCATTTTCAATACAACATTAAATAATATACAACATCACACAACTAAATAGTAACCCCAAATTACAAACAAGCCTTAATTAACTATATACATAATTTAATTTACATATATATTATATATACATACCTTCATCACATTGATGAGACCCTCTTGAAATATAGATTACTCCAAACAAATAAATTGTCTCAAGATGATCTTCAATTGCTGCTTGTCTCCACAAAGACAATCCTAAATCAAAATTGTCATAATAAAATCACTCATCTTGTTGACAGAATAACAATATCAATATATAACATCAATGACACACAACATTAATAAATGGTATAAATTACATATAATTAATGAAAATATACATACAATTCTTTGTCTGAACATGGCTTCAATGTTGTTATGCAATGCACATGTGCGTATAAAAGAATCAGCATTCTGATTTTTGGGACCCATTCCTTCAATCATGTCAATGCATGCTGTTCTGAACACTTGAGGATCACCCCCGCTTCATACATCTTTTTTGAACTTCAAAATTTTAAATAAACAGTAAATAACAAATAAATAAAGTTGTATTTCATCAAATATACATTCATTAGTTGATGTTTATTGAGAGTTACCAAAGTCTTGCAGAGACGATGTCTTTCGCAGATTCTGACCCTAATACTACAAATATCCGACTCAAAATCTCTAGTCAAAGATCATCTAACGAACGACAACTTCTAGTATTCGACATTCTACTTACAAAATAAACATTGGAGTAGTTGATTTCAATTCTTTTTTAAAAAATAAGCGTAACTATGAAAAAACACTATAACAGGGTATGAAAAAAAAACCTTACTTTATGATGATCTGGTCGCGAGGAGTACATGAGTGTCTATTATCAGAAAAAATCGATTTTAAGAACGATTACCCTTCGACGATTTGGGGTTTTAATGTTTGTATGGAGATTTATCGTCCGAAAAAGTTGAGATGTTATGAATGGTTGAAGAACTGATAACGCCGGTGTGACATCAGAGGTATGATGGCGCCTTAACGCTTTAGAGTGCAAAAAGACCAAAGTGCCCTTGAAATCATTCCAAATATGTGAATACTAAGGATATTTGTGTCAAAACACATTATTCAAATATTATAACCTTTTATAGGTAACAGTGGAATTTTGATTGTTGAAATGAAATTGTAATTTTGATTGTTGAAATGGAAAAGACAAAAATAACATATATGTCATAATATATATATAAAAAATGTGGCAAAAATCTTAATGCCCAAAAAGTCCATATTGCTAACTCTTTTGTGTGTGTGTGTGTGTATATATATATATATATACACACACACACACATACAAAAGAGTTAGCAATATGGACTTTTTGGGCATTAAGATTTTTGCCACATTTTTTTGGTAACTTTGACACTTTTGGCCCTTGGAAACAATACTTTTACATTTTGCTAAAAAAACACAAAAAACTTTAGATTTTTGCCATAATTTTTTAGCCACTTTGAAAATTTTAGTCCTTATTGTAAAAAATTATACATTTGGCACACTTGGGGCACTAGGCACTCAAGCTTCATGAAGACATTCTACATCAAAAAAGTATGTAATTCTAACTTGATATATTCATATGAATCAATGTTATTATGCTAGTTAGGATGAATACATTGGAAAGTTCATATTTGTATGTATAATAGAGAAAACATAGATCCAAGGTATTTAGGGTTGCATGTACACTTAAGAGTGTTAGAATGCTCAAAACACATCAGTGGTATCTGAGACTAGGCTTGTTTTCAATTATACTTGATGCAAATTGCTGAAAAATGCTGAAAAAAAATCGATTTTCTGGCTTTCTGGGCACTGGACTCACCGAGTCCACTGATTAACTCGCCGAGTCCAAGGCAAAACTCATCCTAATCGTCGAGTAGGTTGATACACTCGACGAGTAGGAGCCCCAGACAGCATATTTTCGAGGTTTTTGGCTAGAAATGGACTAGGAACATTACCCTAAGTTGTTTTTGAACTTATAAACTTGTTTTTGATGTGGTAACGTTCATGCTAATCCAATTTCAAAGATAATTATCAATAGATTCTTGTTTTGTATTAGTTTAGTGATTAGGCTAATTACATGAAAAAGTTTAATTTGAATTATCTTATTCTTATGAGTTGCTTAGATTAATAGAAAAGTTATTTGATTATGTGTTTTCAATCCATTTTAATCTAAGAGTTGATTCTAAAATGTGTTTTTGTAACTTGTCCTCAAGTTATATGAAAAGTCTCATTTAAGTTTCATAAAACACATAAAAGTTGGCAATGGTTACAAAAAATGAAGAGTCTTGTCCTCAAGTTATGGAGGTTCAAGAGTCACTTCATTAAGTAATAAAATGTGTAACCTTAATTAATTCCATAAGTTACAAGATAAAGAAAAGTTACATTCTTTAATAATTTAATGTCTTCCATAACTTGTCCTCAAGTTATGGAACTTGAAGAGTTTTTTAATTAAAACTACTTTAAACACATAAGTTATGGAATTAATTAGTTTTGAATAGTTTCAAAACTTGCCTTTAAGTTTTGGAATTTGCAAATTTTTCACTTATGAATAGTTTAATTCCAAGTTAGCCCTTAGAATTTTAAAAGTTAAAATTCAACCCTTATACTTTATAGTATTATAAGTTAATAATATTTATATATATGTATAAGAGCAAGTCAGTCTTACCGTTAGTAGGCCTCATTCACGAAGCCGGTCTATAAGGGGGTATAAGGTTACTGCCTATAAAATGGCAGTTTAATGGGTGTCCACTCTCACCCACCGCTTCCTTGACTGGTGGAGGGTTGTTAGTCGAACAGGTAGGACAAGGACTATAATTCTCCCTTCATTAAAAGTATTAATGATAAATACTAAGTAACTAAACCTTTTATAAATACCCAATCTTAGTTACTTAGGAAAAAGTGAATAAGGTGCTAATCCATGAAATTACACTTTGCACTTTGTTTAAGTTGTTAGTGGAGCATGTGTGGTTAACCGGCACACTAACTTGGACTTAACAAGGTAGGAAAAGGGTAACTTAATATTTGTCATAGTATCGGTGGAGCGTGAATGGTTAACCGGCACATCGATTAAGGGGTAAATATTAAGGGTACCCAGTATATTTGCATGGTTACTTCACACCTTGTTTTGTGATCCTCGGCATCCCAGTCACAAAACCTGAAGGGCACACTCGAGATTGAAACATGCCATTGAAAAGTTCAATGAATCTCAAAAGATCTAGTAGTTTCAAATCCAAGTAAAACCTAATTAAATTATTTCGTTTTCATGGTGGAAGTTGGTGAATCGTCATTCACCTACCTTCAAATATTTTATAGCTTGGATTACGGCATCCCTCTTCCAAGTTATAAAAGTACTGTGTTGAGTCCTAGCCTTAATATTTCATATTGGGTGTTATATTAAGGACTTTAAATCAAATATCTTGAATATCTCCCAAAAAGATGTTTGGTTTAGACATTTATGATCTTCCCAAATCTCTTGAAACAAGCTTTCCTAAATGAAGATGATGTCCCATGGAAATCATACTTATTTCACCTCCTCCAATTATTCTCCCTAACCCACAAGTTCTTGAAAAGTTTAAGGTCACTCAAGCCCTATTGGCAAGCAAAGGTCTATGTGTGATCACATCTTGGAGATGTAGTCACATATTGACAAGCCGGGAGAGTCGGGTGTCAAAGTCTTGAGAAAGTTGGTGGTTCAATCACTTTCTAAGTCACATAGTGAGTTCTTTTGGGACACCTATGAAACAGACTATGACAAGACCCTTAATGATCTTATCTATTTGCTAAGATCAACTTCCTAAAACTTTATGGACATTGACAATGATGACATTGGATATCTAGTAAAGCTCTTTCTTCCCAATGGAAAGGGATCAGCCATAGTCAACTCGGTTGACCAAATGGTAAAGAGAAAGGCTAAGTCTGTGATACTCCCATGTTCCATTACCAAAGCGTTCATATGTTAAATTTCCAAAGGAAGGGGCATTGGTTGCGAAGCTGCCAATTTACCTAAGGGTGTTAAAGTTAATAAGTTTGACTCTACTTCAGGTAAAGTCCACTATCTAACTCTGCTAAGTTTCTGTTCTGAGATTCTTGATACATGATGTGACCGGGTCACATGTTGATGTTTTAACAATCAAATAAAAAGTGAAGAAACTTAAAGAAAGAATATGTTGAATTTGATCACGTAGATGGATTTCTATCGCATAGTTTGAAGATCGGATTCTTGAGCTACTTCTTAGGAGTTATGATATATTGCTCAGCAATAGATAACAACAAAGTTTTCATGTGCTTTTGCACTGTAAGGATAGTGTTTCCGGAAAGTTTTTAAAATAAAAGGAAAAATTTTGATTTTATTTCTTTTAAAAATATCCTTACAATGGCATTTGAGGAAAAATTGTTGCTTATATGATTCCATTAATAGCAAGAGTGGAAATATTAAATTGATTCTTTCATTTGTGGTAATGTCTAATAAGGAAAGATCCTCATCACCCAAGTTTCAGTTGGACCGAAACTTGGAATCATGCAAGTTGTATAGTATGATGAATGAGAACTTTCAAGCATTGGAAAAATTAATACTAATTACTTGTTCACATGGATGTGTGAGTCAAGTAAAGGACTAAGGGATCGAGTACACATTCTTGTGCACTGGCCAAAGTCCACCACAAAAGGTGAATAAGACTATTCGTCATGATTTACTAAGTCTAGTAAATATGGTTACACTTACAAGTGTAAGTGTAATTCTGATACATTAAAAAAAATTAGTGTATGGCAGAACGAATAAGAAGAATCAAATTATGGCAGAAAGATAAAATTTTCTCAAATCTGTAAAGATGGGAGGGTACTTTAGTATCATGTCATATGATCATCTTAATGATTAAGAGACCTTATCGCAATTCATCCTCTAAGTGCATTCTGATATCTAAGAAGAGGAGCTATGAATTGTTGAAGTGGTTAAATCAAGAAGACGAGTCATACTTCGTTCCAAAAAGATTTATACTCTAAGATTGTAACTTGAGTGACATGTCTTAAAGAAGGTTTAAAACACTTATCAAATATAAGAGTAAAAGTTTTCTACTCTTGTACATTTGAAATTGGTAAGTTGTGATGTTTTGGATAAAACAAAGACCAACTAAGGCCAATTGTGTGAAGTGTTTGTCTTGATTAGAATCCACACTATCTCTTGAATATCTAACAACAAAGTCTTATATGTCAAGAGGACAGTGGGAGTCTTAAAGGTCTTGAAAGTCTCAAGAACTAATCAAGAATAAAACCTGAAGTTCTTCACTAGCACACGACTCGAGGTTTATAACCTATCGTGTTGACATATTCTGTGCCCATTCCAATTAAATTTGGCTTTTCATATGAGTTCTTAGAGTTCTCAATTGGTTGCACAACAACTTGGAAGCAATGGCAGGCCCTTGAGCTGCCAGATGACAAGAAATTAAGATTGAGTTCAATCCATATGTGCTTGGATTTGTCATTATCCTTGTCACGTGACTATGGTTTTGACAATTCACATGGATAAGAACACATACACCATTAAATCCAAGTGTCATAAGGTTTCTCTTCGATTCATGAAAATGATGGTGAGGAAACACTTTCACTAAGTAGATTTTAGCTAGATAGCAATTGTGATATTTTCATTCTCAAAGTCGTTAGTGGAGCGTGTGTGGTTTACCGGCACACTAACAAGGACTTGTGAGAAGTGGCAAAGGTCTAAACAATCAATACTATGATTACAACATCCCTTTTCATAGTTCTTAAAATTGTTTAGACACACCTGTGAGCTATCTATGATAAGGTGTATGATTATGATAATGTTTTATCAAAGCAATCTAGTATCAGAAATCTAAACTTTGGTAAGAAAGTCAATAAAGTATTGATTTCTAGAAGTCTAGCTGATTTCTGAGTACATGTCAAAGCTAGTGGGAGCATAAGTGTTATGCTAATAATCATCATGTTAGTAGGAGCATGATAATTATGATAAAGGTTGTAAGTTAGCATTGTTAATTATAGAAAACAAAAAGTTTCAATTGGGAAAGAGTTGTTTTGCTATAATTAAGGGAGAGGAAATTATACTTCATCTCAAATCTAAAAGCTTAGATTAAGGTTTTAATCGTATTTAGTCAAGGATATATATATATATATATATATATATATATATATATATATATATATATATATACATACATACATATATATATATATATATATATATATATATATATATATGAATTTCATGTTGGAATGGCTCAACATAAGGAAATTCTGTATATGGGTCTATTATTTGCGTTCTCAAATTTGATTATGATTACGGCATCCCTTTTCATAATCTGAGTTATGAGAACTTGGCAAATTGAAATGGAAATATTATAGCAAAAGACTGGTTTAGTCTTTATGTGAGACATCATGAATCATGTCCCATATGCTTCGGATATAGGATCGATTACATGTGCTATATTCATCCTTTCTAAAATTTTCCAAATGAACGGGGCATTAAGGAGGGAAAAGGTCTAGAATTGGATATGACTAAAGTGATTAAGCAATTGTGAAGGACAATCTAAGGTTTACCAAAGATTGATTGCTCAGGGACAGTTGGAAGTATAATGTTAATTGTTGAAAGGACCATATTGACATAATCTGTAAGGAGGCAATTCTTGTTCAGAAGTGGTAGTCAAAATGGAATATGGAAATGTTTCAAAGTTAGAAATTATTCAATCTATGTAAGACTAGGAAACTTAATGAAAGAAGGATGTTTCCAAGGAGTTGATCTTCTTTGGAATGCTCTGTAATGGTTGTTGTCAAGTCTTTCTGACTTTGTGCATAATCATTACAAGAGGATCAATACATATAAGTTTAGAATCTAACAGATTTAAGTAAATGGCATGAATTTGGAATTCTTGCATTTGAAGTAAGGATTTGGGACTGTGAAAAGAGAATCATTGGAGTATTGTTCAATTGATCTATTTCACAAAGTAAAGATCATAGACAAACATAGTATGCATACTTGGTGTATGGCATGACTAGTGTTTAGAAAACATAGTGTACATGCTTGGAGCATGGGACAACTATTGTTTTAAATTCAAGAATAAAGTTGATAGCTAAAACAGTATACAATGAATAATATGTAATCATATGGTGATAAATAAAAGGTGTTTTATTTATGTTCATAGATTTTGATACCATATTGGATTGAATTATTATTGTGTTTCACTTTGCATGTTTTAACTTCCAGAATAACTAGGTCATTGTTCTGGATGACTAAGTTATTCAAACCATCCACAGTCAGTCATATGTTGGAAGTAGATATGAATCAAGACTGTCATGGGTTGGCTTGTAGAGGTCTAATATGTTGGACAAAGGGCTACAACACTCATGAGTGCTCATAAGTTCTGAGTATTGGATTCAAATCGCGCTCATTGGAATCACTTCATGGATTTTATCACGAGTGATCATGAGACGATAATATCTTATATTCTTCAAACCTAGAGATATGAGTTGTTACTATGAGTTGGTCATACATTGATTGCACGAAAACGCATTCGGTAACTCGATGTTATAAAACGTGCCTTTGTGTATGATTCAACAAGTAGTAGAACAAGCCATATGAGTCGAAGTTTATCCATTCCTTTTACCTTCGGGATAAAAGCGATATATGTGGGCCCCCCCCCCCCCCCCCGATGATTTGGTGATGACAAATGTAAGTGCTTGGCCGGGCCTGGACTGATTTGATTTGTTCAATTAGTCAATCGTCATAAATCGAAAATCGAGAAACAACAAACGGACAGAGAGAATGATTATAATCCATGTCTCAGTCCATATGATATCTAGAATGGAGGAACATATGATCCCTTATCTAATGGACAAGTCATTGACAAAGGTCAGAGTTCGACAGAAGCTTTTGAGAGCTACGATTTCCAGTCGGTTCTTGAAGTCATACACAATAATAGTTTTAGACTTATCCAAGTGGGAGACTGTTGGATTAATGTCTAAGTCCATAAATATAATTGGTAAGACTTGACCCGGCCCGACATGGTCCATTTGGGTTGCATGGCATCATGCATTTGGATAGACTAAAATGAGAGAAATAACACTTAAGGTTTGTTAATATATTATAAGTTCTAATATATTAATAAGATTATCTAATTAGTATTGATCAAGAATTAATCTAGGATTAATTAAGTGATCAAAAGAAGACTAATTATATATATGGGTTGATTGTGTAAATCATCCATACTTGTATAGGGGCTAATGCTCCATGGATTATCAAGTTGGGCTAAAACCCATAAGATGCTCCATGGATGTTCCATGGTGTATTTGAACCCATGGATCCAAGGAAATGGAAAGCCATGACAATTAGGGTTCACCCTAATTGTCACTAACTATATAAGCATCTTATTGTTGACAAAATCGGCGACTATGTGTGAGAATGAAGGGCTAGCCGATTTTATGAAGTGTTCCAATTTCTCTCAAGTCATTCCATGGGTATTTGGTGTTGTGTGAACCATTTGAGGTGTCACACTTGGGGCACTAGGCACTCAAGCTTCATGAAGACATTCTACATCAAAGAGGTATGTAATTCTAACTTGATATATTCATATGAATCAATGTTATTATGCTAGTTAGGATGAATACCTTGGAAAGTTCATATTTGTATGTATAATAGAGAAAACATAGATCCAAGGTATTTAGGGTTGTATGTACACTTAGGAGTGTTAGAATGCTCAAAACTCATCAACTACTACTTTCTTTACTTTCATACATCCATTTTCTACTTGGATTGTTCATTTTCTTAAATCTGTAATGTATAAATTTAAATAACAAAATATTGTTGTATGTTCCTTAATGTTGATTTGAATTCATATATGACATTTGAAGTGAATATATAGTTACCATACAAACATCGCAAAGGTACCTTAACAACGACTCGTTTCACAAAGCTAATGACCGAATGCTAAACAAATCTTCAAAGTTTTGTAATTTGAATGGTTGAATAAATTTTATTATTGGAAAAAGGCATAGAATATTAGTAGAATGGTTTAACTGAGATCGACATTTGCAGAACACATATTCAAACAAAGTGTATATCGATTAGGGTACCTTCGACGACCCTTGATTTCAATGTGTTGGATGGATACTAGGTCGTATTATTGGGTCGATATTATTCAATATCAGGTTAAAACCCATGTAGTATACAGGTAATTATATATTTAAATAACATTCATAATAAATAAAGATATAGACCTACTTAGAATATAAATTCTATATATACAGTTTTTTCCTTAATAACGACTTGATTAAACACTTTTTTTTATTTCAATAGCAAAAATGGTGCCTTCACTTTAGAGATTGCAAATAGACCAAAGTGCCCTTAAAATCTATCCAACTAGGTCACAATAAACTTTTGGTTAGTAAAATGAAAAAGATAAAAATAACATACATATCAAAACTAACATATATATATATATATATATATATATATATATATATATATATATATATATATATATATATGTATGTATTTAATAAAGTTATAAGTATGTATTCCCATTACACCAAAATAAACATACAATATGCATCACTAATTGTGTGAATCAAACAACAATCATATATATATATATATATATATATATATATATATATATATATATATATATATATATATATATATATATATATATAACTACTCCTAACTAATGTCAAACATCCTAGCAAACTTAACAAAACATGCATCCCATAAACATATTTCACAATTCAACAACCATTTGTACTGATACACAAAAGTTGTTTCATAACTGCTTACAGAATGATGCTTTGCACAAATTCTATGTAAGCCATGGAATTTTATCTACTTTAATCTCCTTACCAAGTGGTTTTGAACCTTGTTACAGGTATGCCTTAGATTCCAACTTCTTCTAGTATTAACGTATGCATTATTTAACACGATTAGAGCTTATTGCTTCCTTTCAATGCCTTCGGCCATCAACATCATTCCCAGAACGAATATCGCATCCAACTGCCCCTGATCAGCTGCATCTTGAAGCAACTGTTTCCCTGCAATTTCTTTCCCTATCGTAAAATACCTCGCCTGACATACAATAAGTAACCATTCAATTTTAAAAATACAAATATAGAAAACTAATTGAATTCGCAATTATCCGATTGCCTAAAAAAAGAATACCATTCCATCGTTGAAGAGTACGTGTGGGTTGTTCAAATTTCTGCATTTGCTTATGACTTCATATTGTTGAATACTTAATGGACGAAACCTTAATCGATTTGTGTCCATGATTTTATATATTGTGCCTGATGTTACATAATCCCTAAATAGTTTGCAACTATAATTCACAAAGCAACAAAAGTAATCTATTAAACACTAAATTAAATATGTATATAAGTATAATATAAATAATGCACATCATACTTACACTAACTGGCACTTAAAAGCATCGATTGGTGAAGTTCCTCCAACCGTAGTTACTATTTTTTCGATCAAGTGCGACGGCAAAGCATTAATTTTTGTTCCTTGTTGTCTTGTTTGCATTCTTTCTGATGAACAACTCGCTGCCATTATGTTGAACCGCATCGAGTGTGATTCAAATTATATAACAACAACGATTTTAGGGTTTATTGATCAACGTGCCAAAATTTTCATTGTTGGGAATGGAATGTAGATGATCAATCGCCGATAAACTAAAACGACGGGATAAATTTGATTACAAATTATGGCGCATAAGTGTTTAGACTATGAATTGACATAATTGTCATTTAACGTACAAAGGTTACTACATAAATGGTTAGGGTATTTTTGTCAATACCTACGGGCATTTTTATAAATAAATTTACATTCTAAATTTAAAAAGATGAAGTTAAATAAAATTATTGATTAAATTCAGAGAGACAAATTTAATTAAAATTATTGACATTAGTAGGATTCGAACCTGCGACTTCGGGTAGAAAGAAAGACGCGTTTGCGACCAAAACTAAATTAACTTCCATTTCTTCTAATTGAAAAACCATAATATTATTTCCATTAATATTGCAGCCCATATTGTCATCCATGGACACCATAAGCCACTACCATGTTGACCAATCATACATATGTCATCCATGGACACCATAAGCCACTACGATGTTGACCAATGACCCATATGTCATCCATTGACACCATAACCCACTACCACGTTGACCAATCATCTATATGTCATCCATGGACACCATAAGCCATTACCATGTTGACCAATGACCCACATGTCATCCATGGACACCATAAGCCACTACCGTGTTGACCAATGATGCATATGTCATCCATATGTCATCCATGGACACCATAAGCCATTACCATGTTAACCAATGGCCCATATGTCATCCATGGACACCATAAGCCAATACCATGTTGACCAATGACCCATATGTCATCCATCGGTATACCATGGACACCATAAGCCACTACAATATATATTGACATGACTCGTATGTCTATTGTATATAAATTTCGGTTTAAACATAAAAGCATAAAGATGTATAGTTTATTAATGTTTAGTCCTCGTATATAATTTTAAATTAAAATTATACTATGAACACATCGTTAGTCTATGTTCTTTCTTGACGTCATTTATATGTATATACCCTATCTATCAATCTGTAACTACTTTAATAAATTTGAATTACTAAATATTTAGCGGTAATTAGTACAGTTCGAATTTTTTATTAGCCGATGTTCAAAATATTTCACAATTCCTTTCCCTCCAACCTACACACGTTTATGCTGCATATTAGGGGTAAGTTTACTGATTAGAAATAGGGTTTACAGTTTCTGTAATCATCATCTCCGGCGGCTAATTAATCGAAATCTTCGTTCATTATACGTTTGTGCATTGACTTTGGCAATATAGGTTGTCACTCATCTAAAATTTATTTTTATTTAATTTACTATTATCGTGATGATCGATCGTTTTTTGTTATCTGATCATCTACATGTTTATGATCATCTTAAATTGCAAGTAAATTGGTTTTGATTGTATTCAATAGTTTGCATGCAAAATAATGCCTTCATATATAATTTATTTTTATTGTTTGTGTCTCTCTTGTCATCAGTAGTTTATCATCTTTAATACATTGGTATTGACTACAGTTTTATTTTAATTTTTAAGCCAGGAAAATGTCGACCTCGAAAGCAAAAGGAGCATCCGGTGTGAAGCCAACTAAATTCATTGCACCACAAGTTATGAAACGCAACATGATTTCAGCTGCAAAATTTGTAAACTGATAGTTAAGAGATGAAGATATCGACCTCCGAATACCAACAGCCACATCCAAAGAACCTATAACATCTACCAACAAAACCCCTAAACCTATATCATTAACATCACCCATGACTACCACTTCCTCAGCATCACTTACAACGTCCACACCCTCCTTAGGAAAAACATCTAAAACTTCATAAACTGGAACAATACAATCCTCAACACTTACATCAATAACCAAAACTTCAGGACTTACATCATCTAAACCATCCTTAACACCGACACCTACTACCACATCATCAACACCTATATCTACTACCACAACCTCAAAACTTGCATCTACACTACCATCCTCCACAACTACAGTAACTACCACACCCTCCTTAAGTAAAGGAACTACCACATCCTCAACATATACATCAATCCCAACACCTACCCCAGAATATACCCCATTAACAACACCTATCCCAGAATCCACCCCATCACCAACACAACCAACCATGAATGGATCTGTAGTGGAAAGTGTAGAAGGTGAAAACAATTTCTCTGAAGATTGTGGACCAGATGGACGTTTAACTGTTCATGTTTGAAAAAAAAAATGTAAGTTACCAATCAAATCTTAATTACAACTTTTTCCATGTATAAATTTTTGGTTTACACGTACATATCAATTCATAACTTAACACATCACATGATTACTTGCAGGCTAATGCCACCAGGCCCTTGTGCACACTTTATTAGTCAGTCCTTTAAACAAAGAGTAGATCCAGAAGGGTACAATTGGGCAAAAGTAAGCAAAGAAATGCGCGAATTATATTGGGAGGAGTTTCAGGTAATTAACTATATGTGATAAATTGTTGTTTGGTAAACATTTACACTTAATATTATTTTTATATTGTTAATGTGTAGAAAAAATGTTGTTGGGATGAAACAATAGACTCGGTGGTGAGGCAAGCTTGGTCAAGGAAAGTAGCAGAAAGTTATGGTCAATATCTCTTCAACATGAGGATCCCAAAAAGAAACAAAACATGGCTTTAAACCAGATCATATTCCACAGGAAGTCTAGAACTCCTGGCAATTAAAATGGAATACATAAGAATACAAGCTAAAATCTGAGCAGAACAAGAAAAATAGGTGTAACGGTGTGGGTGATGGAGTAGCAAAACCTACACATAACGCTAGATCCGCAAGTCATTTAAAGATATCTTCTGATTTGGTAACTTTTTAAACGGTACATCGTATCAATGTTTGTATATGTTTATTTGTATATTTGACATTTTATATGGTATTTATGCAGAAGACGAAATTAGGAAATGAGCCACCCCATAGTGAATTGTGTTGGATTAGTGTCTAAGTTCATAACTATTTTGGTATGTACTTAACCTGATGGTGCATGGTCCTTTTGGGTTGCCTTCACCAAAGCAACTTGATAGGATGAATTATGGAGAGAAAGGATTAAATATGATTTATTAATATATTATGGGAATAATATATTAAAGGAGAAATCATATTGTTTAATTAATATTAGTCAATAATTAATTAGTAATTAGTTTTGTGACTAAAAGAGATTAACTAAACTTAAGGGACTAGAATTGTAATTATAAGATAATTGCAATTTGGGCCATGGATTGCCTTTTATTATAAGGTGGACGAATTCTATGGGGGAAGCCCATATGAAATCGTCCAAGGCCTTAAGGAAAGGGCTCCATGGGTTGCTTAGGGCTTAAGCAACCAAATTAGGGTTTCCTTGTTAGATAACCCTAGTTGCCTCACTATATATAGATCCCTTAAGGACCAAAAACGTGGCTAAGCTTCTTGCTAGGGTTTTCACACGGTTTTGGCAGCCTCTATCCTCTCTCCTCTTCATCCTCTTGCTTATGGTGTTTGTGAGCCATTAGAGGAGTGACACTTGTGACTCTAAGCTTTCTAAAGTCAATACAAGGAGATTTGGGATTGTTATTACTACATAACAATCAAGGTAATATCTTAAACCTAATTATATGTTAATATCGATTTCCATACGCTAGAATTAGGGTTTATAGTCTTGGATAACTTGCATGTACAATAGAGAAACCTAGATCCAAGCATTAGGGTTTGTATGAGCACATAGGATGTCTTATGACTAAAACCCATCAAATTGTTCCTATATACACACACGAAGAATCATGATGGAGTCACTTTCACAAATGAAAAAGATAGAGAAATACATGTAATATTCATTTCAGTTTAAACTTTTATATTGTAGCTACTCCATAATATCATTCCTAAATTTGATATCTTTTAACTTATAATATTTTAATTTTGTAGGCGGCCTATACAGAAAAACGGGAAGAGGTGGAAGCTAAATGTGACATCCCCAAAATCTCGGCTAGAAAAGACCGATTTCATTTATGCTTTTTTTTAAAACATTTTCAGAGTAAATCCGTTTGATTTTAAAAGAGATGCGGAATTTGTTCCCAAAAACAAAACATGATAAAATAGATATTTATCAAAACATTTCATATAGAAATATGATTTCATTTCATAATCAAAAGTCGGGATGTCATGTTCCGATACAGATCACAAAGCATAAACGATAACATTACAAGTCATTCAACAAATATATACATATACAGACTTGTAAACAAAAACAACTTGATGATTCGCCCATCTTAAGCTCTTGCGCCACTTCCTGTAATACAATTAAACTGAGTGGGTCAGGCTTGGGAGCCTGGTGAGCATATAGGGTTTTCAAACCCACAATAATTATATTTAATTACAACAATCAACAATAAACCCGATTACCCATTCCCATTATCCTCACCTTACGTTCCTAAAAATAACGTCTATTATAAGGAACTTATTTCAGGATTTTCATCGGGACGGACATTACTGCAGAGGGGCTTCCTCAACAATAAGTGTCCTAAAGGCAACCATGTGGGGGATAGAGTACACCAGTGAACACGTCGTTCACAACACCTAGAGGTAATGAGCCTGCTAGTGTTCCACTGGACAGTCTAGAATAGTCCGTGGTCGTCATCCATACTCTGCTGAATGACTAGAATAACACCAATAACACCGAGGCCTCTCATCTGTTTATTTCACACCAATTATCTACCCATGTTCTACTCAACATATTAGTAGATAAAAATATACACATAACACGTATTTCATAGAGAATATACATTCACATAAAAATATACATTTTTATACATTGTTTAAAAACCTGTATAGCATGCTTTAATCAATACATATTCCACATAACAGATGAGGCATACACACATAACACGTATTTCATAGAGAATATACATTCACACATATAACCACAAAATATATACACGTAGCACGTAATTTATATTAAATACTTCATAATATTGTGTTGGAAAGAAAATAACTACACACTCATTTGATCAGAAGATGATCCGACAGCACTACGGCTTATAGAAGCAGCGTCTCTTCGTAGATCTGGAAGATCTTCACAAAAACCGGGCTCCTCGCGGGCAGGGCTTCGGCTCGGGAATAACGCTCTTCGGGATTCTCGGGGCTTCGGATCTCGCTTCGGGGCTCGGGAATAATATCGGGGCTTCGGGGTACAAACGGCATGCAAAACGAGGCAAAGGACTAGAGAGAAGGAAGAAATTGTGAATGAAACCCAGCTGCTTTCGGATCCCCTTTTATAGTTGCTGAACCCTCGCACGTACGCGGGGCGTACGCCTCGGTTCGTAAGCGCTTGCGTCATCGGAGGTACTCGAGTGCTGACTTCGTCATCCTTCGCTGTACGCGAGGCGTACAGCAGTACGCAAGGCGTACTTCGGATAGACCAGCTGACCCCTCTTCGGATAATATCAGAGTTTTAATTAAAAATAAATATTAAATATTTATTAAACTTCAAAAATTCATATCTCCTTCATACGAACTCCGTTTTCGACGTTCTTTATATCCATGCGAAGGTGAGACTATGCTCTATAACTTTCGTTTAGACTCCGTCGGCTCATTTTGAATTTTATTTTTATTAATTATTTTTAGGAGGCCCGGACATGAAAACTTCGTTATAAAATCATAACTTCTTCGTCCGACGTCCGTTCTCGGCTAACTTTTCATCGTTTCGCTACTAGCAACGAGATCTTCGATTCTCATTTAGATTGTTTCGGCTAAAAACCGATTGATCTCAAATCGAGTATTCGGGCTGCATACCGCTAAGTCGAAACTTAGAAAAATCATAACTTCCTCATACGAAGTCAGATTTGGGCGTTCCTTTTATGCACGCTCTCGGTTTAACGAAATCTATGACTTTCATTTAGATCGCTAAGGCTAAATATCTCTCTATCTTAAATTCATATTTTACGTCACTCGGCGCCGTGCCGGTTCCGTCGCGAAACTTCGACAGGTCATAACTTCTTCGTTATAACTCGGATTTTGGCATTCCTTATATCTCCGGAATCCTTGTTTCAACCACTACAACTTTATGCAAAGATATCGGGCTTATCTCACACTTACATTTTGACGCTTATTTTATTCTTAATTCATTAAAATATAATAATTAAAAACACACACATAAATCACATAATTCACATAATTCACAAATAATACATTTTATTATTTCAAATTGGGTTACAAGGTTAACCTAGACTATTACATTGCTAAAAATGGCAAGCCCAGAAACACGGGCGTTACACTAAAGGCGATGAATTGGAGGAGGGAAAGCTATTTTATGCTTTTTTGGTGGTCATGATAAAAAAAAAGACTTTATGGATTAGACTCTTTTGCAAAGGCGGTTCCCAAGAGAAATGGTAAAACAGATGTATCTTACATTCCGAAAAAAAATGATGAAATAGAAGAAATGAGGGAGCTTGTTGCTAAACAAAAACAGCAAAACAAAGAGCTTAAAGAAATGATAAACGCCCAACAAGACGAAAACAAAGAAAGGGTCGGGCATCTTGAAAAATAACTTCAAACGGCATTGGATCTTATTAATGGCTTTACAAAACAACATGAGTAGTAGGTTGATATATGTTTATTGCAGATTATGTATTTTACAGTACCAACTTTCTTTTTTCCATGTAATAAATAATTATTTTATTATTTTATGATATAATGGTTATGATTTTTTTGTTTTTTTTTTGTTTTTCATATATTAATACAAAATTATTTGGATATAATTTATAAATCAAGTATCCATCGGTCCATATGGAATCTGGTATATAATATACACCACTAACATTGCTAGGGATTCATGACCACGGAATTTGCTAGGAAGTCATCAAACGGAATGTGCTAGGGATTCATGACCACAGAATTTGCTAGGAAATCATCAAACAAAATTTGCTAGGGATTCAGCACGACAAAATTTGCTACGGAATCAGCACCACGGAATTTACTAGGGAATGACCACCATGGAATTTACTAGGGAATGACCACCACGGAATTTACTAGGAAATCACCTCCACAGAATTTGCTATGGATTCACCACCATGGAATTTGCTAGGGAATGACCACCACGGAATTTGCTAGGGAATCACCCCCATAGAATTTGCTAGGGAATCACCACCACGGAAGTTGTGATGGAATAACTACCACGGATTGTGCGATGGAATCCTACTACGGAATACCACCTACCACGGATTTCATTCCGTTGCCACATTTGTGACAGAATTATCTTTTCCGTTGCAAAGCCTCGCTACAGCGTTTTTAGGGACGGAAATAGGTCGTTGCAAATTTCGTCGCTATTCGTCTTTTGCAACGGAATTTCAGCTTTTCGCAACGGATTCCATCCGTAGAAAAAACTCATTTTTCTTGTAGTGTAAGTTGTTATTCATGGGCCAAAAGCATAAAAAAAAATGAACCTTGAACCTATACATGGGTCCAAGGAGCATTTTGACATAGTTTAAGAGCCAAAAATATAACTTATGACCTATTTAAAGGAGGCTAACCCTAATAGCAGCCAACAATTCAACTTGGTGTTTTGTAAGGAAATTGGTGTGGTGTTCTTCTCATCCAATCTCATATAGCGTTCCACAAGATTTATAGAGGTTAGTAACTTATCTTTAAACCTTTATTTCTGTATTATTTCCTTAAAAATGGTTGTTGTTGAGTTCATGGACAATTTAGGAGGTTATACTGATGTTTGTCACAAATATAAGAAATATGGATATATTTGTTTACCTATCTTGCAAGGGATGTGGAGTACATTCTGGTCTGAATAAGAGAAATCACCACAAAAGAAAAATTACGGAAATTAAGTCTAGTTTCCAGAAACTCCAGTGTCATTTAGTTTGGAGTTGTGGATCCTCTTTATGCTCAAAACATTGAACATGGGTAGGGATGGAAAATCCTAAAACTTAACAAAGTAGCATGACTTGTAGTCAAGCTTGTGTAATTAGTATTCACTTGATAATTGGTTGTTATGTGTGCTTTAGAGGAGGTATTGACAACTTTAAATGAGTGCAATACTTGAAGCGAACGAAGACATTCTTTAGGGTTAAGGTGAGTCACTCTTTGTGGCTAATTAGTACATATGTTGGGGATTTGTATGTGTTGATACAAGTCTTTTGGTCTAGGGTGTTGTATGTGATGTTGTAATATGGAAATGTGTGAAGTATGAGCAGTATATCTTGTTATTTTTCTGTTAATAAAGTAACTAGGGAATTTGTATGCTAGTTATAATGAAATGTTGATTTATGTATGTTTTGAGTAGATAAGTTCATGCTAGAAGTGAGAATTGATTTTGATGTTAAAAATTAAAATGCGAAGTGTATTTTATGATTCTGTTATAACATGTTTTTTGGAATAAAGAAATGCATGCAAGAAAGTATGTTGTTAAGAGATGTATTTTATTACATTCTTTGTATGATAATATGTGGTGTATTTATTTACATGCTTTTTTATGGTATGACATGTGGTGTATTATGACTTGATTCAATAATTTAAATGCAAGCATGCATACATAATGTGAATGGTGAGGTGTGTGTGTATAACCTATACGAGTGAATTAATTATTTGCAAATTAATTAAAAGGGGAATACTTATAATAAGGGTAAAAGGATAGTAACCTGAACTTAGGTGCGTACCCTATTTGGATATTACGGTGGAAGAATATCATTAGAAAAGAGCTTAAGCCAAGGAAATGTTGAGGGATTTTCTAGAAACCATTTCGAAACATGGTACCGGTGCACAACGGTGTATAACGACTAGAGTGATGTTGGCTACTCAAAGACACCAGATCAAGCGTCATGTTTGGTGGGCGTATACATGTGGAAATACCAATTACACCACCCTCGGATGACAATCCATCATACCAGTACATGAAAATTTTGAGTAGTGATCATGGAGAACCAGAGACGGTGTGCGGGTGGGAGTCGCTCCTCGCTTAGTGCACGGGGTCGTCAGGACACGTTAGTAGCGAATGAGGTCTTCTTATTAATGATGTTTAGACCCATGATAGCGATGTACATAAGAGTAATTATAACTGTGACAAAAATAAATAACTACCATGGTGAAATGTTAACAATTAATATATTCATAACATATTAATAATACTAAATGGTGAATGTTAATTGGTAAGAACATGTAGTGTGGTTGTTTATGTGACTGAATTAATTATATGATATATGCATGTTTCCATACTTGTGTACACTATGTTGATCCTGATACTTGTTTCTTTGCTTATTTCTTTCGCCTTACATTGGTACAAGTAGCTTGATATTTTGGCTTGGTGAGGATGGGTACTTTGGGTAGTCATGTTCTAGATGTTTCTCTGGTAGACGACAGCATCTTGAACATGTTTCTTGAGTGTTTATTTACTGTTATTTTTGCAAACTTAAACTATTTTGAGGGTTGTTTTTTAAGATTAAATAACTTTGGTGATGTTTTTGGATAAATAAGTCTTCAGCTAACGTATTCTGTTAAAAAGTGTCTTAAATGAAAAGAAAAATGGAGGTGAAAATCACGGCGTTACAAAAAGACCATTGGGATAAGTGTGTATTTTAAATAGGTAGCATATTATTTACATTGTAAAAATCTGGTGTGTATGTGCGTGTGTGTGTGTGTGTAGGCGTGGGGGGGGGTGGGCGTAGTAGAAACATTTTTAATATCATGTTGACAAAATTAACTCTAAAACACCCTTTAATATGTTTATGAAACGCTTTATGATTCTCACTTTGTCAAATCTTATTTGCATGTCGTTTGTTAACATTTTAACAAAAATGTTTCGTTTTGTTTAATTATAATATCAACTTTTTAAGTTAAGAGAATAACAGATAAAACATACAAATAATCAAACATAACTACATGCAAAATAATCATAATCATTGCCTAAATATCATGTATTTTTTTCGGTGAGCCAACACAAGGAGAAACATGATCATTCTAGAGGAAAACAACCACATTGATGTACGTCTCCCACTTTCTTTGCCATGCACACTTGATACCCATGTGGAACTCTATCAAGACTCCAATCTCAACATTCTTGATTAGTAGTATTTTGTCTTTAATAATTACAATTGAAAAAACTAATACAATTTCTTATCCAATTGCTAATCTATTTTATGTATAAAAAAAAAGAAATTTTAATTACAAAGGAAATTAACAAAAAGAAACACAACGCAGGTCACAAAATACATATTACATAACCAAATACAACCTAAAACATAAAAAAAAAAAAAAAACATATGTACAATAGATAAAATATGTTATTGAATCCATACAATAAGGAAAAACAACTTTATTCAAATGATGTGCCACTTATTTCATAATTGTGCAGCCTTTCTGGAAAAGGTTGCACTATGTTGCAGAAAAGAGTCGCATTAGATGCAGTTTTTCTAGCATTTTTAGGCAATATTTTCATAAGGATTTCAAACATACAACATAAAAGATCCAAATCAATCATTTTTTATATATAAGAATGCTGCTAATAAATCCAATGACATAAACATAGGCATTTAAACATTATACATGTTTTTTGTTGTATCTCTTTATGCCAATACAAAACATTTAACTAAAAGTAAGTGTAGAATCAAAATAAATAGGAAAATAATAAAACAATTCAACCACTTAAATATGATGATAAAATTGAATTTGCTATTAATTTAAAAAATATTCAAAAACTTAGATGTGTATATTTTATACACACAATTGCTATTCATGTATATAAGATCATACCTCAACTAGTTTTTTCCTAAACTTGACTTAGTACTAGTAATATTAACAAGTGACTCTAATATCATTGTTGGATTATGATGGATATTCTATTTAATCAAAACATAAGTATCGGAAGCATAAACACAATATCATCACGAGTGAACAATGGATCATCATTCAACAATTAATAACAACTAACTATGTACAAGGGTTAAATAATTACCTTTATGATATCAAAAACTTAAAGTCTTAAAAGTATAATCCCTACAATGGAATCACATACACTAGCTTCAAAGTAGCAAGCTTTTCCTTTTTCCTTGGTGCACAACCAACTCGTAAAAACCCTTGTGGGTTCCCTTATTAGTGTCGTCGAAGTGGAGATATGAAAGGCATATGGAGACTTCAAATTAGGGTTAGCTTAAGTAGACTCCTTTGGTATTTCAATCTTTATCTAAGGAGTGCAAAGCCTATGATCCTTTCTTAGCCTCCAAGTTTGATCAAAGTATGGTAAGATTACCATAATACAAACTTATGACTATTATTACATAAATTGTACTTCTAATTAATTTCAAGTTATTTCATTGATGAATCAATAAATAACAAATTAATCCCGCTAATTAATTATTCTTGCTATTATGTTTGAGCCAAATGTGTAACCCAAATATGCTTCTAGACCAGCGGTATCCGGTGTTTCCTTTCCTCCTTAAGGTCGAGGGTTCAAGTCCTACTATGGAGATAGGTGGAATAATTTAGGAGTAGTTTAGTATATATTTGTATTTGCCATTAAAAAAATAGGCTATATAATTAATATTATGTCACTAACATGTTGTATCGTCATACATATCTCCAACAAGTACATATAGTGACAAGTAATACATATTCTTTTACACCAAAATAACATAAAATAAATGCACAACATCATATCATGACATGTGCTCAAAATACTATATACAACTACCTTAATGTTGAATGACAAATTAATGCAACTATTTCTAACAACATGTTTTCACTTTTCGAGATAAAAAAATATAAACCTTTGTCTATAAAAACAAAAGTGAAAATAAATTGGTTTTTAGCCAACGTGATCAACATGAAAGTTGTAGTAGATGTCAAGACGAACACATGTATTTAAATAAAGTTGAAAATATAGTTCGTATAAAGAAGTTATCATTTTTATATGTTTTATCGAAAATTATAAAAATAACCACAATGTTGTCCATTAAATGCACCTGCACCTCTGTCAGACGATTGCGTGCATGGGAGGAGAAGTCAGTTGCATTAGTGGGCGCGGCGCGGCCCTCTATAAGGAGCAGAACAGTGAGGCTATTTTTAGCACTATAAAAGGAGGGTCACACATCCTCATTTTTGTACACCATTCTCTGTTCTAGGTCTCTCTCTCTCTCTCTCTCTTTCTCTCTCTTTCTCCTTCTCACTTGAGCATTTTCGTCCCTTGTGATTCAACTTCTCGTTCTGTAGTGTCGGTAGTGAAGCTCTAAAGGTTTCGAAAGAATATAAGGATCAAGTGTCGAAGTTCTACCAGTGGCTATTCAGATTTTGTCAATTGGGTAAGTTACACTTTCGCTTATGTGTAACTTGATATGAAGTATACCCGTTTTCGTTATTATGAACCGGTGTATTAGATTAATCATTAATCCTAGTATTATATTGATTGATCTACTTATGGGTGCAGTGTGTAGGATAGACATGTTGTCTTGGTTGTTGGATTTCAAAAAAGATATTTGTCTAAATGATCCTACCTCTTGACTGGATAATCCTTATTTAATAGTCATTTTAGTGTTATTGGGATTAGTGAAGGATCTAGATATTTGTTACTAGATTCCTATAGTTATTGATCAATTATTGTGTGATAGGTTGAGTCATGTTTGGTGCGTTGCTTGGATCACCAGTTGGATTGCAAGTGAACTGTTGATGGTTGTTCAGGTAACCATTTTAGTTGTTCAGCTAACCTCGAACTATATGCATTAAAACATTTTCTGTCTTAGGATAATTTTATCTCAAAATCTTAAAACCAATAAAAAGTTATTAACACATATTCGTCTTAGTTTCTGTTTACCACACAAGGTTTAGCCCAACATAACATAAATTCAATCACCTATATTTCTATTATCATAAATATTCTCATTAATAAGGACTTTAAAAATATATGATTATCTAGTTTAACATCCTTGGTCAATTATCAAGTTCATACTACTCTCATGAAAATATTGGGCTTGTTGGGTTTTTATACAAATATTATTCAAAAACATAAAGATGGCTACTAAAGACTTTAATTTTGAACAACACAAAACTAGTTTATTCCCACCAAATGATCTAATTGCAAAGTTTGGAAAGAAAAAAAAACCATATAGGAAGAAAGAGTTATAACCTTTGAAGTCGTTGCTTCCTTTTGACAATTAGAAAGTTGATGAAGATGGCAAACTACTCAAAGAAAAGCTTCTCTAGAGATATCCACCAAGCAAGAGTAAACCACCAAAACATGCTAGTCTTCACTTGTAATGTGTGTTTTAAGCATTAGAAGTTTATAACAAATAAAACTTCAAAGGAGAAGCATGATTAGCACCAAAAACCAAGCACACACAAATATAAGAGAGATGAGAGGAGAGCCTCTGATGATCTCGATTTTTAGTGAGGAAAAACTAGAAGAGAAGAACCAAAATATACTAGCTATAAGCTTCCTTTTAAACATATATTTAGATACAAGTCTTAATACTTGCATTAAAGGAAGGTAGGGTTCCATATGAAAAACATGGGATTGATAAAGAAAGCCAACACTCAACCATTTGACTAGCCCCTTCAACCAACGGCTTTGGTGCAAGAAAGTAAAGGGTTTGAGTGTTATTCACACAATTATAACTACTTTTTGGAAATTAACTAAATTGGTTACCTAAAGTTGCCAATCATTTGCAATTAACTTATATATACATACCTTATGTATATATCTAGTTTTTTTTTCTCTTTTATTATTATTTTCATAAAACAACAATTCCCTATTTGTTGTTAAAATACTATTGTTATGAAATAGTATTTTTTGAATTAAATATAAGTTTGGATTATATTTATCAATAATAAAATTATACTAATAAATAATCAATTGGTAGTAACTTGATATAAGGTGTGAGCCTATAGATCATATGTCACAAGCAATATCATTCTATAATGACTCTTGGGCGTATAAGATCTTTCAATCTCTGACTTGCACAAGCCTCGTAATAGATTGGCATGGACAATGTTGAACATCTAGGAACATTTCACTGCCCACAATAACATACAACGAAGAATGTCATTCATCAACATCCAATTCTCAAAAGCTCAAAGCTTCAATTGATGTATAAGGTAAGTTTATTAATTATCCCTTTGTTATAGACATTCTGTTAACCAAGAGACCTAGATCTCAATCATCTCATTTGGTGATCAACATTGGGTACCCCGGTAGATGCCTAACTATCAACACAACCGAGAAAAAATATCATATTGCTTACATTAGCCTCTTTCATATTTCACATCATACATGGAAATGGATTTTATAAAATCCCGTTTAAGGATCAGCATTTAACCGTATCAAAGCACAAAACTCCCTAAACTTAAGTCCCACTATGTATCTCAGGCTCTAAGGATACAAAGATAGTACCTTTTAATCAATTATCACTCATAATTGTGATCTATGAAATGATATTAATGTGAGTTCGTTAAATACCATTTCTCTAATAAGTACCTATGAATCTTGGTTACAAAACCTTGTCTACTTTCCAATCATGAAAATCATCCAATCCAATTCATATTAGTCTTACTTCATGATTGCTCCCACAATCACAAGCAACTATGAATTTTTATGGTGAAGAACATATTCCTGTATATCAAAATGTAATAGTTGTTGTATTAATGTTTCAATATCCAAATACTAAATCAAAATGAAATACTATTTCTAAAAAAATAGTCTTACAACTGAAGTGTGACCATTGATACATAGCTTAAGGAAATACTTTATTAATGGGTTTGACTACTTTTAATTTGTGTGAATTTTACAAATACTATCATCTCTATATTTGACTTTATTCTAAGTATAGTTAAATATCTCATAGAATATGATAGGTGTTGTGATGTGATTTAGAGTCTCTTAGCTTGATTAAGGATACTCTTGAAATCACAAAAGATTTCTATGTGATCCTTGAATGGTAGGACTCAACATAGTTTTTTTTAATGTACTAATTCATCCAATCATATTTGACTTTAGCTTCTAAATTAGTGTATTCTGATTTTGTATTGTGCTATTTTGTTTTTCTTGGACCTCATTCCAACAAAACTTACTCTTCATTCCATAATGAGGTTATATTATAATTATAATTCACAATTATCTATATATGTTTTGAAGTCAACATCTTGTGTACATATTTACATAAAGATCTTCTTTTAAACTGATTATCTCATATACATCTCTTAGTTCTTCTTAAGTGCTCTAAGAGTGTTCTCAAAGTCATTTTGTGACTTACCCATGTATCTGATTGGTAACTTATGATATGTTCTTGATGGGTTTTGAGCATAAAAAACAAAAAACATATGTGTTCATGCAACCCTAATTCTTGGATCTATGTTTTCTCTAATTGAACATACAACTTTTGAAAGTCTTCTTGAAACATTGAGGGCAAGCGTCACAAGTGTCACGCCTCTAGTAGATCACACCCAAACAAGCAAGATGATGAGAGAGGAGAGAGGAGAGGGAGAGCTAGAATTTTCAACTATTCCAATAGGGTTTCTAGTGGCTGAAAATTTTATGGCTAAGGTGTCTATTTATAGTGCAGATAAGATGCCCTGGATAATCCTACTTTGAATATAATATTATTAATTCAAATTAGGTAATTATCCAACTCATTAATTATCCACATGGGATAATCTAGAAACCCTAGAATATTCCTAGGAAAACCATCCAAGCCTTCCCTAGGAATGTTCTAGAACCTCTTGCTCAACTATTGAACAATTGCCTTTTAGCCCTTGCACTTTTAATTAATTATGTCAATCCCGAAATTAATACCAATTACTTTCTGATTAAATATTAATTAAAATATTAATATTTCTAATTAATATATTATTTTCATAATATATTAAAAAACTATTTATTTCAATTTATTAATCAAATAATAAATTAAACCTCTCTCCAAAAGTCATCTTGTCTAGTTGCTAGTTATGAAGGCAACCCAAAAGGACTATGCTACTATCAATTCAAGTATATACCAATTATAGTTATGGGCTTCGACACCTAGTCCAATAGTCTCCCACTTGGATAATTCTAATAATTATAGTTTCCAGTATAACTTCAAAAACTGATTATCAAATTGTAGCTCTCAAAGCCATTGATGAACTCTGACCTAATTAGTTATGTGTCCTAAGATAAGTGATCATATAATCCTCTGTTCTACAAGATATCATGTGGACAAACGACATGAAACAGATTCAATCTCATTATACAATACTTTGTTTCCTGATTTCTGATTTGTAATGACAAAGAACTACTAATCGAATACATCAATTTAGTCCTGGCCGGGCCCGACACTATCAGTCAACACCAAATCATCGAAGGGCCAAAGATATCGCTTTTTTCGTTAGGGAAAAAGGAATGGATAAACTTTAACTTATATGCTTGTTCCATTTACTCACCAAATCATGCACAACAATACGTTTTATAACATCAAGTTACTGATGTGTTTACATATCATGAATACACAACTGATTTGTAAACCAGGACTCATATATCTCCGTTTAAAAATTATAAGATTTATCGTCTCATAATTACTCGTGATAAATTCCATGAAGTAATTCTCTGAGTATGGGTTAATCCAATACTTAAATCTCCATTTCAAAATACCCATGAATATTGAAGCAAAGCCATTGCTGAGGCCGTGAGACCAGAGAACCGTAAGAGGGAGCGGGTTATCGGGCAGGTATCGGAGTTCGTCACCGATAGTCGAGGGCTTCCAACCTTTCAAGGTCGGATTTGGGTGCCGTTTGTGGGCGGAACGCGTACTATCTTGATGGAGGAGGCGCATAGATCGAGGTTTTCGATCCATCCCGGGGCCACTAAGATGTATTTGGACCTGAAGAAAGAGTATTGGTGGCCCTGTATGAATAGGGATGTTGCATGGTTCGTTGAGAGGTGTTTGACCTGTCACAGGGTTAAGGCCAAGCACCAGAGACCGCATGGTAAGTTGCAGCCGTTGGAGGTTCCCGAATGGAAGTGGGAACAGATTACCATGGATTTTATCACCAAATTGCCGAGGACTTCTAGGGGCATCGATGCAATTTGGGTGATTGTGGACAGGTTGACGAAGAGCGCTCACTTCCTTGTTATCAGTGAGAGTTCTTCCGCGGAGAGGTTGGCAGAGTTGTACGTGAAGGAGGTGGTATCACGACACGGGGTGCCGATCTCGATTGTCTCAGATCGAGAGGTGCGTTTCACTTCCAGGTTCTGGAAGAAATTTCATGAGGAGTTGGGCACGAGGCTGCATTTTAGCACCGCATACCACCCACAGACCGACGGGCAGAGCGAGCGGACAATTTAGATGCTCGAGGACATGCTTCGGGCATGTGTACTAGGCTTCGGAGGGAGTTGGGACACATTTTTGCCTATGGCTGAGTTTTCCTATAACAACAGTCATCATTCGAGCATCAGTATGCCACCCTTTAAGTTGTTGTATAGGAGGAGGTGTCGGACTCCCATTTGCTGGGGTGAGGTCGGTCAGCATGTGATGGGTAGTACAGAGATAGTACTTCAGATGACCAAGCAGGATCCAGCAGGTCAGGCAGAGGTTACTGACGGCTCAGATTCTTCAGAAGAGCTACGCAGACAGGCGTCTCTAGGAGCTCGAGTTCCAAGTTGGTGACTTCGTACTCCTGAAGGTATCTCCTTCGAAAGGAGTGATCCGATTCAGGAAGAGAGGCAAGTTGGGGCCTCGGTATATTGGTCCTTCCAAGGCAAGAGGGAGCTGAAGAGGGTGTTATTCTGTGGATTTTAGAGCCTAAGGACTTCTTATTGAGGTATAGATTCGATCCTTCTTCAGTTTTGGGTGTTAATCCTTGAGAGTTAGGTTTCTAGCCCATTTAGAGTATGTATGATGGTGCAATTGGTCCGTTATTGTGTTGAGGATTCGGATCTGGATCCAAAGAGGTCCAGAGACCAAAACCCCTTGATCTTTATGGGGTGACATTGGGTGATAAGAGCTTAGGTGACATATTGAGGCCTTTTCATCATATAGAGCCATTGAGTCTTTGCATGGGCATCAAGATCCAAACTTTACGTGTTTATATTGCTTAAGGAGGCCAGATCTATGAGTTAGAGGAACGGATCTGACCTCAGGAGGTCTTTTGAGCTCGAGCATGGCATGAACTCACCGAGTACCAAGAAAGACTCGACGAGTAGGGTTAGGGTTTTCCCCATAGATCGCTCAGTGAGTGATTGCCGAGTCGGGGGAATGACTCGATGAGTCAGAGGGAATTAGGGGACTGGAGTTCAAGGAGGAACTCACCGAGTTCATAATGGGACACGGCGAGTTGAGTCGGGGTGGCCTCGCGATTCATGCCAGGTGTAACCCATCGAGCAGGGGAAATACTCGACGTGTCATGCGAGTCTAGGGGATTAGTGGACACACGTAGACTCGCCGAGTCACCCAAGTGCACTCGGCGAGTCGGGTCAAAGTTTGACCATTTACTTTTGTTGACTTTGAGGTTTTGGTCAACATTGGGGTCTTTGTATCAAGGGAGGGGTAAAATGGTCTTTTACCCTTCTGAGGATGCCAAGAGAGGGTTGAGTCTAGTCTCGAGAGTTATATTAATGAGAGTATTTACTTTATGTGATTAGGCGGAGGCTAGACCATATTTCTACCGAGTCAGAGATTTACCGAGACATTTGAGGTGAGTCTTCTCACTATACTTACCTAGAGCGGTAACATAGTTATGTGCTAGTGTACTGTTGAGTTATGTGCTAGTGAATTTGTATGTTATTTATGTGTTATTGTGATATGTGATATGCATGATTCAGATTTTCCAGAGTGTAAGTTCCAAATCTAATGGATCCAAATCAGTGATCAATTAAGGCAAACATCAAATAGAGTGTAGAAGGAGTAGAAGAAGAATTAATCCAAGCATGCACACATCTATATCATATAAATGTCAGGTACACCGTGGGAAAACACACACATACGTCACTGACGTCTCTTTACAACTGACACAGACACACTCTATTTATAGGACCACCAGCCGCACACGTGTGTACAGCCGCACACGAGTGTGTAGTCGCACACGCGTGTATGGCCGCATACACTCGCTAACATACTACAACCAACATAGCAAACCCCAAGACCCTACCAAGACCTATACAAGATGAATGCCTAACTCAAACCACAAAATTATGACCTAACAATCTCCCCCTTGGTTTGAGCTAGCATGGACTCAGGTCTTCTTCATTAGTGATCTCTTACTTGAGCTCTGAGATAGATGGGCCTGCTCCCCCTAAATTTCCTTCACCTATTGATATTCATTTGCCACGAGGTAAAGGATCTGAATCTTGTTGAGCAAGAAACCTAGCAAGCCTCAAAGAGGCAACATCATGCGTAGGTTGTGGAGGAGAAGAACCCCCAGGAGCAGAAGAACTCCCGACTTCAAACGAAGATCTAACATTACTTGGTCCTTTTAGGGGCGGTTGAGTTGGTGTAGCAGCTTTGGAGGGTTGTTGGATTGGTGGTACTTGTTCTTGGATAAGATCTCCCTGCCTCTGATCAAGTCATCTTATTTTCACAAGAGGCTGGGAGGTTTGTGTCAGTATCTGATCACTCATCAAATGGCAATAAAGTTGGAATAGCAAATGGAAGGGGAGGAATCCTTGAAGTTGTATCCATATCGGTTGAAAGGTGTCGGCCATCTGATAAAAAGTTGGAGACGTCACTTTGAGAAAACCACTAACTCCTTTTGTCAATGATCAAGCGGCAATAGAATAAGAAGATGAAAAGAAATCGAGCTTGCACACGTTTATATCAGAAAAACGTTAGGTACAACTCGATGGAACACTCTGTAAACACTATTGCATCGAGGTCTTCACTGCTTAACCGTATATCATTATCCGTAGTCTATAAGCTGATCTGTGAGACACTCAACAAGCTATACTTTAACTCAGGAGCGTAGATGACGTTCTCAAAACTCAGCACTCCATTTACAACTATTCATTTTTGAGTGATCTTCCCTCCATCTCCTCCCGTGAAGGAAACATAGCCCCCATTAAAATTCTGAATGACGTGCAGTTAGGAGATGTCTCCTGTCAATGTGCCTGGAACAACCACTGTCGACGTACCAAGGTTTGACGACATTCCTCCACAGCTGTCCTGCACAATGAGCGGGATTATTTAGATTTGGGAACCCAGGTCATTACAAGCCTGGGTCCCAACCGCACACACCAACCTCACACTCAACCGCACACTCCAATCGCACACTCAACCGCACACTCTAACCGCACACCTTCAAACTCCAACCGCACACCTTCAAACTCCAACCGCACACCTTCAAAGTTCCTTCAAAATTGACACTGAATTGGCTCAGATACCAATTGTAAGTCCCAAATCTAATGGATCCAAATCAGTGATCAATTAAGGCAAACATCAAATAGAGTGTAGAAGGAGTAAAAGAAGAATTAATCCAAGCATGAACACATCTATATCATATAAATGTCAGTACACCGTGGGAAAACACACACATACGTCACTGACGTCTCTTTACAACTGACACATGCACACTCTATTTATAGGACCACCAGCCGCACACGTGTGTATAGCCGCACACGAGTGTGCAGTCGCACACGCGTGTATGGCCGCACACACTCGCTAACATACTAAAACCAACATAGCAAACCCCAAGACCCTACCAAGACCTATACAAGATGAATGCCTAGCTCAAACCACAAAATTATGACCTAACAATTAAATTGGAAATTATTTATTTCTAGGAAATAGTAATTTTCATTAGCAAGTAACATTATATATAATTCATATGGTATGAATTAATAAGTCATGCACAACATTTTAGACTAGATAAATTCTTTTGTTTTTTACCAAAAATGTTTAAGTTTATATTCTATAAACTTGGTTTATAAATTATAAATCGATTTTGTATTCTTTTGCCTTTATAATAATCAAAATTTGGATACAAAAAAGAGAGTATGGGTTTTTCATTTGTTTAATGAAAACAACACTCCTCCAAAAAGACAAGCATGGACAATATGATTATAATAAGGAGTGATGGTCTTTTGATTAATTTATTCAAAAGAAAGGCATGGCTTGAAGCATGGGAACACATAGGATTTAGGGGCATGGGTTCTTAAAGAGTTAAGAACTTATGGACCAAAGTTTTTCTATATAAAGTGAGGTTTTCATTCTCTTGTCAAAAAAACCCATGCAAAAATTCGAAATTTGTTTTCTTCATCCCACTCTCTCTATTTTTGTTAAGAACACATGAAGATTACTTGCTTCTTGATGCTCTCTTTATGTTCTTATTTTGATAAGAACATAAAGCTTAAGAGTCTTAAGTGTTTTATACAAAAGAAATGGCATTCTACATCAAGTTGATTCATTGTTGTTATCTCTAAAGTTCAACATTCTTCATCAACTTCCAAACCTCCCAAGAGGATCTAAAGAACTACAAAGGTTGTAATTTTCTCCATCTTCTTCTTTGGTACTTTTTTTTTCTTTCCAAACTTTGCAAGAAGATCCTTGGTGGGTTTAACTTGTTTATGTTATTCAAGAATGATCAATTCTTCCGTTGCGTAATCTTTTGTTTTTGAAACTAATTTTGAATAAAAACCCAACACGAACAACAATAGCTCCTGGGTGTTTGTGGGTTTATTGTCGATGATAGGAGGGGTTGGAAGGTGGTTGAAACACAGGGTTTTTAGCCCTTCCTTATTTCTTTGTCTTTCCAACAAATAAATGGATAAAAGGGAGAGATCGAGAGAAGAGTGTGAGGGAAGGAAGAAAGTGATGTCTGTGCAAGGTATGGTTGATCTTTATGGTATAAAAATTGATTTCTTCAAATAAGTTTAGTGTACCATTCATATCTTGGAAAGATATTTCCATATTCGTGTGTTTGAGATAAGTTTCAGATATTTGGAGGGAATTATATAAACATACAACACATATACCCATTTGCGTTAAAAGTTTGATATATATATATATATATATATATATATATATATATATATATATATATATATGTGTGTGTGTGTGTGTGTGTGTGTGTTACAGAGAAATCAAGATTATGTATGTAATGAATATCAAAATTGATTTTCATGCTAGTTCTTGGTCTTTTAAAGTCATATATGACACACACACACGCACACACACACACACACACACACACACACATATATATATATATATATATATATATATATATATAATTGTGATGTCATATAATTATATTCACATACTGTGTTTACATTGTGGTGATTTAGGTAATAATTGTAGTATAAATGAGTATTTATAAAAGATATAGCAAAATAACTTTAATTGTTTATAAAATATGAAACTTACAAATATATATATATATATATATATATATATATATATATATATATATATATATATATATATGATTTTATAAACTTTATGTTATTTCCATTGTCAAAATCCACAACAACTGAATTTGATTTCGAAAATATATAGAGAATAAAGTCACAATACTCAAAACCATGTCAAAATCAATAATTTAGAGTTTTGTATTTAATTTTTATAATTCTATAGTTTTGACGGAATCGGTTCGTCTTTGGAATATAATAGCATTAAAATGAACTTTGATGATAAGCATAAGTCTTTAAATTCAAAATAGATCTATTCGCAAGCAATTAAGTATAATACAACTTAAATTTCTTAATAAAATACTGAAATATTACACAATAGATCTAATTATAATAACGTTCATGGCAATGGATCGACAGTTCTTGACCTACTTCGCCAGTTATTACATATATTGAAGGAGAGAAATAATTTACATGAGTTAAGTCACGTAAATGACTTAGATAATTATGTGTGTGATAATTGTGAATAGGAAATCCAGAGTATGGGTTGAATAAGGAAGTTCCAACCCTAGAGTATCACGCACACAAGCCATAATAAGGTGAGTAATGTTGACCCTTTCATATTTTGTTGCCCAATTGTTGGTATAATATCTATATGAAATACTTTAGAATGAAAAGTTGCAAATAATAGCATGAATTGGATGATGAGGATTTATGTTGAAATGTCACGGGTTGAAATCGAGATCATTATTGTTGGACTGTCATGTGCTAACATTGAGTTCGTTATTGTTGGAATGTCACAGGTTGACACTGAGATCATTATTATTGGAATGTCACGAGTTGACATCGATTTTGATATTGTTGGAATGTCATGGGTTGACACTGTAATGTGATATGGGATGACGGGACGACAAATGATAAAGTTAACTATAAAGTAATAGAATTATCATGCTTTGAGTATATGTTGTACTTTTATAAATATCAAAATTGTTATGATTAATGAATTATTACTCACTAATCAATCAACTTATTTTTTCTTATTAATCTGTGTTGAAGGACCAATTCATATGGATAAAGAAAAGAAGGTGGTGGAGTAGCCCTTAGTGGATTTTGAAATCAGTATAAACGAATATTATAATCTTTTGTAGAAATTCTAACCCAACTTGATATTGGGAAGCTTCTTTTATTGTAAATTGATAACTACTTGTTAGTGTTGGGCTTAATATTTTGAATACCCTATTTTGGTATAAAAAAAATTGGGTGTACTTTATATATAGTCGGGTGTTACAAAGACAAGAAGCTCGCATATGCTTCTAATTTCAACAACTTTCGTATACTCCATGGTGAAAGAGTAAAAGTTGTAGCTACTTGTTTTTCTTTGATTCTCATCTAACTCACCAGTGTCAAAACCATAAAAATAAATCTTGAAATCAACCTTAAATTTCTTTATGATCTTGGTGATGGTTGGGTAACTATCAAAATGATCTTACAAGGAAAGGGTAATCTCAAAAGGATGAATATTATTGCTTCCAACAAAGATTCAGATGTTGGGAATAAGAGTGTAACTATTATGTGTCATAATTGTAACATGATAAACCACGTTCGTCGTGACTACAAGTCCAAGAAGGTGAAGACCGATGCTTATTAAATGGAAAGGGAAATTGAAGCCTCCGATAAATAAAAAGCCTTTTTTATCCAAGGAGAAGAACAAGTCTGGTCATCAGGAGATGATAAGGAAGGTAAAGGCTCTCATAAATCTCTATGTCTCTGTTAGATGCCTTAGAAGCCTATCAGAAAGCTAAGGTAGAAAAAGACCTGGCCAACCAAGAGCTTTATCAAATAAGAGAGTGTTTTGAGGAGAATAAGGTAAGAATAGATCGTTTGGAGAAAGATTTTTCCTTAGAAAAAGATGCTAGAACTTTGGCTGATAGTAGACATGTACTAGCTTTAGAACAACAAGATGTATTAGTGTCTGATAATGTGTGTTTGAACAGATTAATAGAAAACGTTTACTCTACTATGAATCAAATTGAGCACAATCAAAATATTACAAATAATTTTCAATATCCATCATCCAAAAGAGGAGGTATTGGCACAAAAAACCATACTCCTCTGGAGGAACTAAAAAAAGAATGTGAAAATTTCAAGGGAGATAATCCAAAACTGGAATATGATGAGAAATGCATTTTTATTCTTGATTTAGAAGGAGTATTAGTATTTAATGAGTTTCAAAATGAATGTTTTGTACCAAGAATCTTTGACATTCCTTATGAAGTCACTGAAAAAAATTTCATCTTCAAAAAGTCATAATTATATTATCGATGATCAAGTAACATGCAACATAACTGGATTAATTCCAAACAACTATGTTATTGAAGAAATCATTCCAGAAACCTCTGGACATGCTTCTGATCAATCAATTGAAATCGGAGGAATTATATGGAGATGATCTATCGATGAAGAGTCTATTGATTAGGAAATTAACATGGACAAAATCCCTGATAGCTTGTGTAGTCCACAACCTCTTCCCTCTAAAACCCTAAACTCCTCTGAAGTCACTCCTATCACTTTTAAAAAAACTGTTTTAAAACCAAAACGTGATTCAAATGCTAAAGCTTTAACATCTTATGTGTCTATTGATTCGATGCCTAAACATACATGTTCAACTATTCCCGTAGCCTTTAGTGTTACAAATCCAGTTGAAGGAGAATGCTCTAGATCTAAGCAAAAACCTGAATCCTCTGATCTTAAGAAACCTCAAGAACTTTTGGACAAAAGAGAACCTTAGTTAAATTGTTTGGAAATCTTACCAACCATGACCGAAGCAAAGACTGTAGTTGCAGTGAAAACCAAAGCTAGACTTATGAAAAGAATAAAAAAAAGAATATGTTGCTAAGTTTGTCAAAAAAAATATGTCCTACTTTAGGTAGTTCTCAATTTAAGCTGAAATAACCAACAAAACAAGTGAAAATATTTCCCAGATTTATACCACTAAACCCATTAAGTCAACCTCCTCTATTCGAAAAGAAGAAAACTCATCACCTCCTATTCTTCTATAGAAATCTTTGTCTTCAAAGTATCAAAAATGCAAACTCGAACAATCATTACCTTTTGAAACTTCCCATGATTCTAACATTAAATATAACTGGAGGTTAAATGAAGTAAATATCACCTTTTGTATCTACCCAGTAATCCATCACAAGCCCACTCCCAAGTCTAAGTCCCATGATGACAATCATGATAAATTCCTATTAATGTTATATCTTTTGGCAAGAAACACTTCGGTCCCTAAAAATCTTGGGTACCAAAACCAATTGTTTGATTTCTTATAGGAATTGTGTCAGGACAAGTGAGGCAAAAATTGGTTCATTGATAGTGCTTCCTCCTTATGCATGACGTGCAAATAGGAATATTTGTGTGGCTTCTAACCAACAACAAATGTGGAATATGTTACATTTGGGAATGACTGAAATGGTGTAATTAAAGGTTATGGTGTACTCACAAATGACATATTCACCATTCAGAAGGTTGCTTATGTCACTGGTCTCAAGCATAATCTCATCAGTGTAGGAATGTTGATATATGGCAATTTCAAAGTTCATTTTGATGAAAGACACAACTATGTTCTATCTCAAGATCATGCCAAATGTTTCATCACCTCAAAAAGAAATGGAAATATGTATTATATGGACATTGATCTCATGGTTGGAAAACTTTAATTATTTTTTCTTGTCAAAGCCACCTTTAACAAAAGTTGGCTACGGCACCGACGCCTGACGTACTTGAACTCCAAAAAAATCAAAAGCTTGGTTACAGGAGAACATGTGCGAGGAATTCCACTTCAAAAGTTTGATAGTAATACCCTTTGTACTGCCTATGAATGTGAAAAGATCAGTAGAAAAAGACATCCTATGATCTTTGACTCTACCATCAAAGAACATTTACAGTTGCTACATATTGATCTTTGTGGCACAACGGTAATTATTGAAATACATTTTAGTAATTGTTGACAACCACACTTGTTTGACATGGGTCTTCTTTCTTCGTCAAAAATCAGAAGTTGCAAATGAAATGATCAATTTAATCAAAAGAATAGAAGTACACATGAAGCTTCCTGTCATAAGCATCAGGAGTGACAACATAACTGAATTCACCAATGTATTTTGATTAATTATCTTGTTGATTAATTAGCAGAATTGTGTTGTTGAGCGAAGAAAAAAACTCTTTTCAAATCTGCCAAATCCATGCTCAACGTGGCCATCTTCTATTATATTTTTTGGCTGATGGTATGGTCACGACCTTCTTTATTCATAACTGACGTACCCTTAACAAATGACTCAAATGCACTCCTTATCAAGCCCTAAATGGTAAGAAACCCAATGTAAAATCTATCATATCTTTGGTTATAGCAGTGGTGGTGCCAATGCATTACTAGTGGGGTGCATGGACCCCACTTAAATGTGGGTCTCACCAGTTATATTCATAAAAAAATAGAAAATTTTCAAGTGCATTGTCCCCACTGAAAATTCATCTGCACCCACTTACCTCCCATTTGAATACTCAAAAGCTTAGCAACTTATTTTGTTGTTTAATATTCACCAATATTATCCCTCTTCTTTCATCTTCCTTAAACATAGTCGCTCATTTACCATGCTTCTACTTCCATTGCCAAAGATTGGATGGAATTAGATTGGTCAACAGATTGGGTCAACAGTCAACAGTCAATAGACCGGTCAACGGTCAACAGGTCACCCCACTTGGGTTCTAGGCTGGATCCACCACTGGGTTATAGGTGTTTTATTAAGAACAACAAAGATCACCTGAGTAAATTCCAACGAAAGTGTGATGAATCCCTCTTCCTAGGTTATTCCACTAGAGGAATTACATATAGGGTTTTAAACAGAAGAACACGATCGATTGAAGAAATATTTGATGTCACCTTTGATGACTTGTTTGTTCAAAATTCTTCAAAAAATCATGTCATTACCCATATCATGGAGAATGACACACCCTCTTCAAGCGGACCTATTCAACAAATTGTTGTTCATATTGACTTTGACTCCCTGTTCGGACCTCCTGGAGTAGTTCTTGATGCTGATGTCTTACGAACTACCGAAGCTCTAGTATCCGCAAATTCCTCTTGACATATTAATACAAAATCATCAATCAGAGAGGATTCCAGCTCTCCGGTTTAGGGGGAGAATACTCTGGCCTTCACTTTACGTCCAAGGAATTCAAAAGTTGAGGGGGATCACTCGGAAGCTTCTGATCCTACCAACCCTACATCTCCTCAAATTCCTCCAAAATAAAATATCATAACTTTTGATAATCGATCTTCTGGTGACTCAACTATTCAGGGGGAGTTTCCAAGCATTGATCATGAAACCTCTCATAGTACAACTCAATACATCATTTCAACTATAAAAATTGATCATATTACCTATCGTCTTCACATTTGAACTAAAGATCATCCTCCAAACCAATTCATTGGTAATCCTAATGTTGGTGTACAAACCACATCGAAAAAATCTATCAAAGACAAATGTCACTATTCTAAATTTATCTCCTTGATAGAAGCCAAAAAGAATTCATGAAGCATTAAATCACTCAGATTGGATCACATCCATGCAAGAGGAATTGACTGCGATCGAAAGAAGCAAAGTTGGGTTCTGGTCCCTCCCCCAAAGCATCAAAATTTATTGGAACTCGTTCGACATTTTGTAAGAAAGTAGATGAATCATACATTGTTATCAGGAAGAAAACCAAATTAGTGGCCAAAGGCTATTGTCAACAAGAAGGAATTGATTACGATGAAACTTATGCTCATGTTTCAAGATTATAATATATTCATATTTTATTGGCCTATAGAGCTCACAAAAACATCAAAGTATATCAAATGGATGTCAAAAGCGCTTTTTCTCAACATAAAATTAATAAAAGAAATCTATCTTCAATAACCTTTAGGATTTAAAATTTCGGATATTCCTCACCACTGTTAGAAATTAATGAAAGTTGTCTATGGTCTCAAACAAGCTGCTTGTGCTTCGTATGACACATTGACAAAATTCTTGGAAGATTTCGGGTTTATCAGAGGTGTTGTCGATCTAAATCTTTTCGGAAGATAAAATCAAAGTCATATGATGGTTGTGTAAATTTAAATTGATGAAATCATCTTCAGATCCACCAATGAATCCATGGTTGCCAACTTTTCAAAATTCATGGTAAGTAAACTTCAAATGAGCATGAATCGTGGAATCAATTTCTTTCTAGGTCTACAGGTTAAACAAGCTCCTCAGGGTACTTCTCTTCATCAAGAGAAATATACTTCTGAATTTCTCAAGAAGGATTCCATGAAAAACTACTCATCATCTAAAGCACCCATGTCCTTCAGAACAAAAATGCTTGTTGATCCATTTGAAGAATTAATTGATGAGAAGACTTACTAAGGAATGATTGGATCTCTTATGTACTTCACTGCAAGCATACCTAACGTCCCGTTCGCTACTTTTCAATGTGATCGATATCAAGCTAATACTAAGGCCTCTTATCTCACTGTTACAAAGCAAATTCTCATATATCTTATGGGGACAAAATCCTTAGGTTTATGGTATCCAATTGGAAACGACCTCTGTATACAAGCTTTTGCTGATTTTGACCATGTTGGATGTAAAATTGATCGAAATAGCACATTCGTACGATGTCAATTCCTCGGAGGATGACTTTTCAGTTGGTCTTCAAAGAAGCAAAACTTTCTAAACTAGAATATGTGGCTGCTGCAAGTTGTTGCTCTCGAGTCTTCTAGATGAAATCACAATTTCTGCACTGCCAAAATTGTATGTTAAAGGTATCAATTTACTATGATTCTAAGAGTACCATGGTTATTTCTCATAATCAAATTCAACATTCTTTAACCAAACATATCGATGTTTGATATCGCTTTTTTAAGAATAACATCTTGAAAGGAAATATTGAAATCATTTTTGTTCTCACAACAAAAGAAATTGAAGATGTTTTAATGAAGGCTCTTGATAAAATAACATTTAATAATTTTCTTAATATGTGACATCACAATGATTAGCAACTATTCATAAACACAAACAATTTGCATATATGGTAGAAATCATTTATGACTTGAGAAATGTGGAATCTCTCAATGATGAGTTCTTCTTAATGGTTTCTACCAAATCCATCAACTACCAAAATACTATATCATATTTTGAATGTTGTTGATGACTAATACTCATGAGCACTGAGATATAATCCATGTCTGGTAATCATGTATGTGCTTGATTAATCATATTCTCTATAAAAGGATTTTCTTATACTCGTATCATTGACTATGAACACTGTCGTACTCATGTCATTAACTGTGATCAAACCTTTTACTAGTAGTTATGATTAGATCAATAAGGATGTTATCTACCATAACTACATATTCATAATATGAGATATGGGAAATAGATTTCAATAAAAACTATTTTTCTTAATAGCCTGGAGGTTTTCTTAATCCGTGTTATCCTAATAAAATGTGTAAGCCTTAAGATCCATTTGTGGATATAAAGCATACATCTCAAGGTTGGAATCGTCATTTTAGTAAAGACATATAGTACGCTTTTATATCAAAATGTAGTTAACATTTGTGTTTACTGAGAACAAGTGGGAGAAATGATATTCCTAATATTGTATGAACAAGACATATTTAATCATGAGAAACTGCATTCTAACAATGCAAGGCCCTTTTGCCTTGACACAAAAAGTGTTACTAAGATCAAACACGTAGGAAAGACAAGATACATTCTTTGAATATAAAATCTACTAAGATAGATAAAGATGAATGTTAAAAATGATAAATCTTTATGAGTATTAACGGTATCTTGCAAGAGATAAAAATACAATATTTCTTTAGAGGACACTTAGCACTGACATATGACACTAATTTGAGCTAGCCTCAAAAGGACCTCGTAGAGCAAGATAAAAGAATTTAAGCACTTTTTGCTTGGAAAATTAATACATCATTTATGTTATATTATGTACAAGACCATATATATAATTATATTATGAACATATAAAAAGATATCAATTGGATAAATGGATAAATCATTGGATAACTATAAGGAAATTCTAAAAGTAATTAAGTAGAACTAAGAGAATGTGCATGCGATAACCAATTTAGAAGAATATCTTTATGTAAAGAGACAAGATGTTAACTTCAAAAATAACATATATAATTATGAATTATAATTGGATTATAACTGTTGGGTTTTGGTCATAAGACATCCTATGTGCTCATACACACCCTAATGCTTGGATCTAGGTTTCTCTATTGTACATGCAAGTTATCCAAGACTATAAACCATAATTCTAGCATATGGAAATTAATATTAACATATAATTAGGTTTAAGATATTACCTTGATTGTTATTTAGCAATAACATTCCCAATTCCTCCTTGAATTAACTTTGGAAGGCTTAAAGTCACAAGTGTCACTCCTCTAATGGCTCACAAACACCATAAGCAAGTGGATGAAGAGGAGAGAGGTTAGAGGCTGCCCAAAACGTGTTCTAACCCTAGAAAAGAAGTTCCCCACGTTTTTTAGCCTTAAGGGTTATATTTATAGTGAGGCTATTAGGGTTATCTAACAAGGAAACCCTAATTTGGTTGCTTAAGCCCTAAGCAACCCATAGACTCCTTTAATCAAGCCCTTGGACGATTTCCTTATGGGCTTCCCATAAGAATTCGTCCACCTCTTGATTTAAGACAATCCATGGCCCAAATTGCAATTATCTTATAATTACAATTTTAGTCCCTTAAGTTTAATTAATCTCTTTTAGTCACAAAACTAATTACCAATTAATTATTGACTAATATTAATTAAACAATATGATTTCTCCTTTAATATATCATTCCCATAATATATTAATAAATCATATTTAATCCTTTCTCTCCATAATTCATCCTATCAAGTTGCTTTGGTGAAGGCAACCCAAAAGGACCATGCACCATCGGGTCAAGTACATACCAAAATAGTTATGGACTTAGACACTAATCCAACAGTCTCCCACTTGGATAAGTCTAATAACTATTATGCGTATGACTTCAGATCCTGATCTGCAATCATAGCTTTCCAAAGCCGTTGTCAACTCTGATCCTATCAGATACGTGTGTCCTTAGATAAGGGGTCATATATTCCTCCATTCTTGATATCGTATGAGATATGATTTTAAATCATTCTCTTTGTACTATATCTCGATTACCGATTTATGACGACAAACTAATTGAACAAATCAAATTAGCCCTAGCCCGGCCGAGCATTTACGTTTGTCATCACTAAATCATCGAGGGGCCCAAAGATATCGCTTTTATCCTACTTTGGATAAAAGGAACGGATAAACTTTGATACAATGCTTTCTTGCACTCACTCACCGAATCACACACAACAATATGTTTTATAACACCAAGTTACTGGTGCGTTTACATATTATCAATGTGCAACCGATTTGCAAGATACAACTCACACATCTCGGTTTCAAGAATATAAGATGTTATCGTCTCACCAATCACTCATGATACAATTCATGGAGTGATCTAAGTGAGCGTGGGTTTAATCCAATGCTCAAATTCTCATTCATAAGAACTCATGAACGTTGCAGCAAACATTTGCTTATGTCTAATACTCTTTTAGACAATCCATACACCAATTCACGACAGTCTTCATTCATATCTACTTCCAACATATGAACGACTGTGGCCCATTTGAATAATTCGATTATTCTTAATAAACTCAATTATTCTGGAAGTCAAAACATACAAATGTGAAACACAAGAATAATACTAATCCCATATGGCCTCAAACCTTTGAGTATAAATAAAACCCCTTTTATTTATCACCATATCGATTACTCATTATTTGTCGTTTCGGGTAATCAACTTCTTACTTGAATTATTACACTTGTCCCATGCTCCTAGCATGCACACAATGTTTACCTATGGTTCTTACTTTGTGAAATAGACCAAATTGAGTACATTTCCAATCATTCTCATTTCACAATTCCAAATCCTTTTCCATAAGTGAAAGAATATCAAATTCTTGCTACTTATAGAATATGCTAGATTCTAACATTTTATGCAATTGTCCTTTCGTAATGTCACTGCACTAAAGTCACAAAGACTATTGCCAATGATATTACAAAGTCCTCTATCGGAGATTGTTACAAGACAATTCCATAGATATGATGTCTCTCACTCAAAGTACATTCCTTTGAACATCCTTTTGCATAAAAGTTTCTAATCTTAGACATAGATTTTTCAATATTCAATTCCCAATATGGACACGCTTCCATATTTTCCATATGACAACTCATTCTTAATAGAATCTTATCTATTCATAATAATGTCGATATGGTCCATCCAATATGGAAACATTTCCATATTTTCCAATACTATACTTCCAACTACTCACAAGCAACCAATCCTAAACGAACTTTGGATTGTCCTTTGATAGTTGTTTAATTGTTTTAGTCAAAACAAATTCTAGTCCCTTTTCCCTCTAAATGCGCTAGACATTTGGAAAATTTTAGAATGGTCAAACATTAAAGCATTTGCAATCGATCCTATACCCGAAGCGTATGGGACACGACGCATAATGTTTTATTTGCTATGTTCTCAAAATTCGAATTGTGAAGAGGAATGCCGTAATCATAATCGAAATTTTAAGAACACACTATGTACCTTTGACTAAATTTATTAACATTTCTCAACCTAAGCCTTTAGATTTGAAATGAAGCATAATATTCTCTCCCTTAATTATAGCAAAACAACTTTATAACCCTTACTACTTTGCAAATTATAACTCTTGTTTTCTATAATTAATATTGCCAACTTGCAATACGTGCCTTAATAATCATACAATCATAACATTTATGCTCCCACTATCATGATGATTATTATAAAACATAACACTTATGCTCCCACTAGCTTCGACATGTATTCATAAACATCTTAACTTTCAGAAAAAAAAAAACAATGCTTATTGAATTTCTTAAGTTCATGTTTCTAATACTTAGTGCTTTGATAATCTTTTATCAAGGTTTCTTGAACTTATACACCTTTGCCTTCGATAGTTCATATGTGTGTCTAAACAATTAAGACTAATTGTCAAACCTCACAATTCAAATTATGGAAAGGGATACCGTAACCATAATCGAATTCGAGAATGCAATTTTACAATCACTATCTTCTTAAATCTTTCTTAGTGAAAGCATTTCCTCATAATCATTTTCATGAAGGTGGAAATCTTATGACACTTAGATTTGAGCGGTGTATGTGTTCCTATCCATGTGAATTTGTTGAAACTAAGGTTTATGACAAATTCAAACTCATATGGACCGATCTTTCTTAATCTTGATTTCTTGCCTTATGGTAGCACAGCTGCCCACCATGTCTTCCAAGCAGTTAAGCAGCTCACCCTTTCCTATCAATGTACCTTTTATTGATTAAGGTGCTTTGCCTTTTATGCGTTCAAAATGAGAACTCACAGAACTCACATGCATAATTAACTCAATTGGAACAGCACAGAAACAAAATAATGTCAACACGATAGGTTGTAAACCTCAACTCGTGTGCTAGTGATGATCGATAAGGTTTATTTGATTTGTTCTTGAAACCTTTCAAGACCATTAAGACTCCCACTTACTCCTTGTCATATAAGATTCTCTTGTCAATAAACATTTCTTGACAAACAAATATTCAAGAGTTAGTGTAGTTTTTATCAAACTCTTCATAAATTGGTCTTAGTTGGTCTTTGTCTTATCCAAGACATCACAACTTTCCACATTTGATGAATGTTATAAACCTTTTAATACTTGTCACTCATTGTCACAATCTTAACTCTAAGACTTGTTTTGGAACGAAGTATGATTGACTTCTTGATTTAACCATTTCTTCAATTCTTGATTCCTCTACTTAGAAATACAATTGTACTAAGACTCATTTAGAGGATCAATTGAGATATAGTTCTTAATCATTAAGACCTATCATAAAGCATAAAAGGTACTCTCCATTCTTCTTAGAATGGAGAAACTTTTATCTTTCTGCCTACTTGATTCTTATTATTCGTTCTACTATTGATCTAAACCCTTTAATCAATTCGGAATTACACTTAATCTTGTAAGTATAATCATATTTACTAAACCTTTAGTAAATCATGACGAATATCTTTGTTACTCTTATGGTGGACTTGATCAACACGCAACTTTGTGTATTCGATCTCCAAGTCCTTCACTTGACACTTTGTCAATGAATTAGTCTAATTTCCAAATATGAAATTTCTCATTCATCATGCAACCAAGTTGCATGATTCCAAATTTCTGTCCAATTGAAACTTGGGCGATGAGAAACTCTCCCTATTTGGTAAATTCTCGACTTTTCCATAAACACCATAAATAAGAATCATATCCATTTGTTGTAGAAATATGCAAACACCAATTTTCATAACGATTTCATTGCAAGGAAATAAACAAATAAATAAATAAGTCAAACGGAAATTTATTTTATTTATAAAAGCAGCGGAAAACATTTGTCCTTACAATGCAAAATCCATTGAAAACTATGTATTTCAAAAGAAAATTTTCTAACAACTCTATCATAACTATCTAAGCTCAAAATCTAATCTTCAAGTCCATGCGATCAAGATCCATTCCTTGTGATTAGATTCATCTTGCTCTTTCACCAAGCTTCCTTTCTTTTCACCGATCTTGTAAAACATTCAAATGCAATCTTATTACATTATGTATTAAGAATTAATGAATAGGAACTTAATGGAGTTAGTGGATTTTACCTGAAGCGCAGCCATACTCTTTGACTCTCCCATCTTCTGGACTCTTCAGGCTCTTTGGGCAGACTTGTATCCAACGCCCTTTCTTTTGGCAGCAAATGCAGGTCGGTTCTCCTAGAACGTCCTCGGAAGCATGGTCGGTTGACTTTCCCAACAAATACGCTCCATTGCTTCGCCAAATCATTTCTGATTCAGCAGCAATGAGCATGTAAGTTAGGTCAATGAGGTTGTCGTCATGATCCATCATATAATACTTTCTTTTGAACTCATTATATGATTCAGGAAGTGACTGCAAAACCCAATTCACAACCAACTCATCTGGGAATGACACACCCAACATTATCAACCTATCAATGTGTGATTTCATTCCTATAACGTGGGCACACACGGGTTTACCATCTTCATGTTTCATTTCCAATAGGGCTTTAGTGATATTGAACCATTCAATTCTTCGATCTTGTGGGTTGGGGAGAATAATAAGAGGAGGAGGAGGAAGTGAAGCATGATTTCTTGTTCCTCGATTGAATCGTGGAATACCATCTTCATATGGAAAGCTTGTTCCACGAGATTTGGGAAAACCATAGTTGTCAAACTTTGACATCTACAAAACGGGAGAAAAACAAATTCAATTTAGTTGATAGATTGAGTCCTTAGTAAATCACCCAAATGAGATACTAAGGCTAGGACCCAACACAATATTCTACAACTCGGGAGAGGGATGCCGTAACCCTAATTGCAGAATATTTGAAGGTAAGTGAATGACGATTCACTAATTTCCACCACGAAAAACGAAAAAGAAATTTAAGTTTTAAATCTATGAAAACTCCTAGATCCTTTGAGATTCATTGAGCTTTCAATGGCATGTTTAAATCTCGATATGCCCCTCTTGTTTGTGACTGGGATGCCGAGGATCACAAAGCGGGTGTGAATAACCATGCAAACTTACATGGTGCCCTCACATGTTACAGTCACCTATTCGATGTGCCGGTAAACCACACACGCTCCACCGAACTATGACAAACATTGAGTCACCCTTTGCTACCTTTGCTTAGAACCATTTAGTGTGCCGGTAAACCACACACGCTCCACTAACGTCTTCGCAAGGGCACAAAGTGTAATTTCATGGAATTGCATCAATTCACTTTTTCCTAAGTAACTAAGATTGGGAATTTTATAAAAACATTTAGTTACTTTGATAATTCATTATACTTATAATGGAAGGTTTCGTCCTATCCTACCCGTTCGGCTAACGACCCTCCACTAGTCAAGAGTGCGGTGGGTAAGAGTGGATACCCATTCAATCGCCATTTTATAGGCAATTTCCTTAAACACCCCTCATAGACCAGCTTCGTGAATGAGGCCTACTAACGGTAAGACTGACTTTTACTCATACATATATATAATGTTAGACTTTTAATGTTATATATAGTATAGGGTGTATTTTATACTTTTAAAATATTAAGTGGTCAAATTTAACAATTATACCTTTAATTCAATTAAATTGTAAACCAAAACTTTTATGGATTTATTAAACCTCTTTTAATTATACACCTTAATTAATTAATAAAACCATAAGGGTGTGATTTGAACTTTTTCAAAACAATACTAGGGTTTTAGAATTTAACATTCCTAATTAAACTTTTAATCAACTTTTAAATTCCAAAACTTGAGGGCAAGTTTTGAAACATTTCAAACATTAGAGTTTAGAATTTAAATACACATCAAAATTAAACTATTAATCAAAATTTAAATTCCAAAACTTAAGGGCAAGTTTTGAAACCTTTTTCAAAACATAAGGGTTTCAACTATTTAAATTTCAAAACTTTTGGGTTCAAATTTAAACTATAAAACCTAAAGGGCAAAATATGAAACTTTTCATAACAACAAGGATCAAATAACAAATAATTTAAATTAACATTTAATCACATAATTATCCATATTTGATTTGTTTAATGATTTCTTGCAAAACAATTTATCAATTTAGTCAAAATAATTAATCAATTATCTTATAAGGAAACAATTATCTTATTAATTGATAAATATCTTCAATTAGATCAAAATTATAGTCAAATATATCATATAATCGGATTAATATTGATCTAACATGATAAGGTAACTATCTCAATGAAAAAACAGCAAGAAATCCCGAGATAACCTCCATCTGACGAGTTGACTCGTCGAGTCAAGCCTGGACTCGTCGAGTCACCTTGGACTCGACGAGTTCAGCTATGGACTCGGCGATTCCAGCCTCCAGAAACCCAAAAAACGAATTTTCCAGATATGCAATGCATCAATACAATTGAAACAAAGCTAGTCTCTGATACCACTGTTGGGTTTTGGTCATAAGACATCCTATGTGCTTATACAAACCCTAATGCTTGGATCTAGGTTTCTCTATTGTACATGCAAGTTATCCAAGACTATAAACCCTAATTCTAGCATATGGAAATCAATATTAACATATAATTAGGTTTAAGATATTACCTTGATTGTTATGTAGCAATAACAATCCCAATTCCTCCTTGAATTGACTTTGGAAGGGTTAGAGTCACAAGTGTCACTCCTCTAATGGCTCACAAACACCATAAGCAAGTCGATGAAGAGAAGAGAGGTTAGAGGCTGCCCAAAACGTGTTCTAACCCTAGAAAAGAAGTTCCCCACGTTTTTGAGCCTTAAGGGTTATATTTATAGTGAGGCTATTAGGGTTATCTAACAAGGAAACCCTAATTTGGTTGCTTAAGCCCTAAGCAACCCATAGACTCCTTTAATCAAGCCCTTGGACGATTTCCTTATGGGCTTCCCATAAGAATTCGTACACCTCTTGATTTAAGACAATCCATGGCCCAAATTGCAATTATCTTATAATTACAATTTCAGTCCCTTAAGTTTAATTAATCTCTTTTAGTCACAAAACTAATTACCAATTAATTATTGACTAATATTAATTAAACAATATGATTTCTCCTTTAATATATCATTCCCATAATATATTAATAAATCATATTTAATCCTTTCTCTCTATAATTCATCCTATCAAGTTGCTTTGGTGAAGGCAACCCAAAAGGATCATGCACCATCGAGTCAAGTACATACCAAAATAGTTATGGACTTAGACACTAATCCAACAATAACTTCATTATGGAATGTAGAGTAAGTTTTGTTGGAATGAGGTCCAAGCAGAACAAAATAACACAGTCTACTACAAAATCAGAATGCACTACATTAGAAGTTGAAATCAAATATAATTGGATAAATAAGTTTATTGAAAAACTATGTTGAGTCCTATCCTTCAAGGATTGCATAGAAATATTTTGTTTGTTCATGAGTATATTCAATCAATCTGGGAGACTCTAAAACACATCAAAATACCAATCATATTCTTTGAGATATTTAACTATACTTAGAATATAGTTAAATATGGAGATGATACTATTCACAAAATTCATACACTGACCCATTAATAAAGTCCTTCCTTTAAGATAAGTGTAAATCGCCACACTTCAACTATAGGACTTTGTTTTTCCTAGAATTGGGATTTGATTTGGATTTAGTATTTAGATACTGGAACATTAAAAAAAAAACTATTATGTATTGTTTTGATATATTGGGATATGATCTTCATAATAATAATTGTGTTCTATATTATCATGTTTAGTCCATGAATAATCTTATTATTCTAAAAGTTCATAGTCGGTCACGAGTGTATGAGCATTTATGAAGTAAGACTAGTATGACTTGGATTGGTTGACTTTCATAGATGAAAGTAGGCAATGAGCTGTAACCACGATTCATAGGTACTTGTCAGAGAACTGATATTAAATAGACCCGTATCAAGATCATGTCATGGATCACTATCATGAGTGATACTTGATTAAAAGGTACTATATTTTTATCCTTAATACTTGAGATACATATTGGGATATAAGTGTAGGGAGTGTTGTGCGTTGATATGGTAAAATTTTGATCCTTAACCGGGCAATTATAAAAGCTATTTTTAGGTATGGTGTGAACTATGTAAGTGGCTTATGTAGTAAAGATGAAATTTGTTCCTCTTATGTGTTGAGATTTAGGCATCTACCGTGGTACACAAAGTTGAACAGCAAATGAGATTGATTGTGATCTAAGTCTCTTGTTTAACGGGATGTCTATAACAATGGGATAACTTATAAACTTACCTTATACATCAATTGTGGCTTTGAGATTTTGGTAATTGGATGTTGATGAATGATATTCTTCGTCCTATGTTATTGGGGGCAGTGAAATGTTGTTAGACGTTCACCACTGTCTATATCAATCTATGATGAGTCTTATACAAATATGATGTTGAAAGATCTATGTACTTAAGATTCATTATAGAATGATCTCACCCATTAATCCAATAAATCATTATTTTCAAGTTTAATGGTTTCCACCATTAACACCCCAAAAATCCTAAAATTATAATTGGAATGGATTAAAAATAATTTGTATAGTTATTGATGTGCTTAAGATAGTCTATACAATAAACACATTTTAAATGCCAATTTAGTTTTAAATTTATAAATCCTAATTGTTAGTTTATATATTTCTAGTGTAGGTGTCTATTCTTTTTACATAGTCCAGGGTCCTTTATGTAATTTCCTTGCATACTAGTTGTATTATTTAAAGCAATGCAATATACCGAAACCTAATGGTTATTTTCACAATTGAATATTATATCAAGTTAGGGATTCTTTCTCTCATGATTGATATTCCTAGGTCATGTTTTTTAGTCAGGTTGACCATCACACAACTTTGATGATTTTCTATAAGTTTTTATGAAGGAGAACAAAAACTCGCTTAGAGTTAATTATATATACAACCTGTATATATTTATATATGTCCAAAATTAGTAAAAATATAAATATTTATACTAAATTTTTTCAATAGACACTATTATTTTATAGATATGTTTGTAGTATATTATAAAAGAAACTAAGAAATTGTTCAAATTTTGAAACTTATAAAATGTGTATTATAGACCCTATACTTTTTAATGACAATGCATGAATGAAATATGCACATGTGATTCCATAAAACAATTTTAATGGAAAAACATCAGATTGGTTTCGCTTTTTATGATCCCATTCCTAGGGCATTTTTGTAAAATTGTGGCTATGGAAAATTACGTTTCCTATGCGAAAAGGGGAATCAAAAAGCAGGGATCCAATGGCCCACATGAATAGATGGATGGATAAAGGTTTGAGTCTTTTAGATTGGTCACAAACCCTTTAGTCAGTCGCTTATCTTTGTTATTTTCCTGCCAATTCTCCACGTTGGCAAAGAAAAATGGTCTAAGACATAAGTAATCTGTTGAAGTTTTTCACAACTTTAAAACTGTCATTTAACAGTATAATAACAAAAATCGATGAGGGTTATTTAAGAAAATACGATTTTTAGTACTTTTGTACAAAATGTCCATCAAATATATATTATAAATCACAAAAAACCTTGAATAATGTTTTTTCAATCAAATATTCCATAATACATGAATACATATCATGGTATCTTAATACTTATTTCGTGAAAAACGAATTTCTGTTTTGCAATATAGCACTCATTTCCGCAATAGCGGTTAATAAAAAAGTTGTAATGAAAACCTTTTAATAATAATCTCGCAATTTTTCATGAAATCTACTACAAAAACAATATTTTGTAGGAAGTATTATATATATATATATATATATATATATATATATATATATATATATATATATATATATATATATATATATATATAGAGAGAGAGAGAGAGGATGAGGTTCAATAGAGAACCATAATTAACCAAGGAATCAATCTTTTTTTCAACTTTTATAACTTATTTTTTATAAAAAAAACTAAAAATACAGAAATTCATAACTTTTTATCTTTTTTCCAATGATATAAAATTCGATTTTTTTACGTCAAATTCACAATGTGAATCTTCGAAAATTCACAACGTGAATCCGAAAAATATTTTTCACATTCACAATGTTAATATATGAATTTAGATATTTTTAGATTTTTTTATAAAGAATAAGCTCTAGAAATTGAAAAAATATTTGGTTCCTTGCAGAACCCATAATTATGGTTCTCTATTGAATTTTTCCATATATATATATATATATATATATATATATATATATATATATATATATATATATATATATATATATATATATATATATATATATATATAATTGTTTTATTAAATAAATCCATCCATTTTAGTTTTTTATGATCATCCGACATTTAATTTAACTATAAAAGATGAAAAAAGGTGTTATCAAAAACTTAAATTGATGTTCTTTTACCAAACTCGATATATAAAACAACTATTTTATCCTTAGGCTTAGTTTTGCATTATAAAAATTCAAATGAAATGTAATACGACTTTTTTTAAAAGTAAAAATTTTAGTTTGAATAAAATAAATTAAAAATGATACAAAATCCACATGAGAATGACATATAAAAAAGGACTTAAACAGTTAAACCCGATCTACTTATTTTATTTTATTGTAAATATAAACTTGTCATTTTGCCGTATTACCCTTTAACATTTATGTGTGTGACGAAAATAGGGTTTAGATAGGTGATGGGGTTAGGGATGCATTTTAACTATGCAACTATTTTATATAAATTTCCGTAGTCCTTTTATAGACAGTAAGTCGGCCCCAAATATAAATATTCCAAGCACCCATGAATAGACTAGTATAGGAGGATATGGTAGTATTTTCATAGGGGCAGAATTGGTAACTGAGTGATGTTCTTCATTCCTTTTATCGTTTTTTACAAGACGCTACGTTTCAATGTTTATAATTGATCTAGAAAACCTAACTATAGGATGGCATATCAAACACATAATACAAATTGATAATACAATTATTTATAAAATAAACTACAAAACAATATTTAATAAGTTTTTAATTATATAAAATGATCTTTTGATAGATGATCTTTATTAAAGTCACGAATGTTAAGTAATCACAGTAGGTCATTAGAAGTGATTGAAAGTAGGTTTGGAATATTGGTTAGGAATTGCTTAAAGGGTTTAATTGTGCAAAAACTTCAAAATGTGTTTGATATGAAGCTCCACTCGATCAAGTGGAATGTCAAGCATAAATCCACTTGACCAAGTAATACACTAGACATGATTCTTGTATCTATTGTAACTTTTCCATGATTTTGCGTGCGAGCTCCGAATCAAGTGTATTTTCTTTAAATGCATTCCTATGATCATAAAAGCTATATATACAATAAATAAAATAAAATGTCTAACCAGCAGGTTAATGACATGGCTTATGATATTTTGAAAAAAACTGGTCGTTGATTACTTAACTTATTGTGTCCGTTCTCTTATGAGTTAGGCCAACTCCAAAGGTAAAACATAAAAATTGTGAGTTTTAAACACTAAAATGGTGTAACCAATCCAACCACACACTAAAATGATGTATTTTAGAGGCCAAACATTTTGGCCTCCATGTTTGATGTTGGAGTGTATCTCACACACTAAAATTATGTATTTTAGAGGTTGGTTAGAGTAATAAAAAGAAAAACTAACACTAAAATGATGTTTTTTAGTGTCCCATTGGAGTTGGTCTTAGAGGGTTCAAATTTCATGTTATTAACTTTAGGAGATGACTAAGTGAACAATTAATAATGAAGTGGTGTCCTTAGTACTTTTGCCAAGATGAGTTAAGATGAGTTATTACTCAAGAGTAAATGTTCTTAATGTATATTATTGTTTTAAATGCTTTTATATGAGATATTATTTGAGCACGTTATGTGACATGCATGTTGTTCAAAAAATATATGGTGTATATATTATATTGTTGTTTTAAATGCTTTTACATGAGATATTATTTGAGCACGTTATGTGACATGCATATCGTTCAAAAAATTCAAGGTGTATTAATTACACTTTGGCATCTGTTTATTATGTATGTTTGATAATAATTTACATTCAAATATGATATTCAAAACATAAAAATTTGAATACTTGGATGTTATTTTTGAAAGAATTTCAACAATAAATAGAGGTAATCATGAATACTTGGATGATCCCAAATGGGGTAAAAAACATAAATAGAAATTTTATTAGCATGCTTTCAAAACATATATAATATATCGTCTCCGTCTCTTGATGTACAATTTTTTTCAAGAAAATGGAAATATTAATTTCATCACTTGAATGCTTCCTGTTGCAGTTTCATTCCTCATTTTTCATAGTTTTCTTTTTATGATGTGGGAAATCTCTCTCACACTCCCACCCTCCCTCCCTCTCCCCCTCACACACAAAGACATAAACACACACACATACATATATATATATATATATATATATATATATATATATATATATATATTCTCTCTTTAGGACAAAAAGGCATATATGAACAAATGCATGACATGGGTAATGCTGAAGAATTTGTATGTTGTTTATTGTCAGTCAAGTCTTTTAAGTATTGATGAAATTGGATTTTGGCAGCGGGTCAAGAATATTTGTACTCTCTCTAACCCTAAAAGCTTACCTCATTAGGGTTTGTTCTATTTCCAAGCACTATGGATCGAAAGCCGTTGGATGAGACGACCTGAACATATGTCATTAATACATCTAACCGCTGGAATTAGATAAACCAATCGGACGGCCAGAGATAAACCCTAATTTAGTAGGAGCAGTGTCCTGTAGGTATAGTGCTTGCTGATGTATGTCATCCCTTTTCTTAAGGGTAATCATCTCCTTGATGTGTAGTTTTCACTTCCCGAATCTCTTCACTCAATATCATCAAGATTTCATCTTTACTCCCACCCTCTATATATATATATATATATATATATATATATATATATATATATATATATATATATATATATATATATATATATATATATATATATATATATATATATATATATATATTACAGCCACAACTAAGATTAGTTACTAAACTTATAAAATATGTTGTTTTAACTTAGTAAATATATCCGATTTAGTTTTCATTTGGTAAATATATCATCATCGATAACATTTCTTTCCTCCATTATCGTTTTACAATCTCTATTTTTTTCTTCTATTATCGTTTATTACTTCTCCCCAGTGAACATTATTTTTTTCCACTGTCACGAAAATCTAAGATAATTAATATTCTTGCGTCCTTATCATAACTATTGCGTCAATCTTGAATCCACATCTTCAATTGTTAATCGTAAATCACCTAACCGCAATCTCTATAAGATAAAACAACGTATTTTCATAAGGTTTAATACCTAAGCTTAGATGAGGCTGTAATGTATATTCATTTTTTCATATATATATATATATATATATATATATATATATATATATATATATATATATATATATATATATGGGTAACTGAATATACCTAACAACCTTATATAAGCTTACGTACCTAACTCCATAATACTACATCGGTTTGTATCATATTTACATTGTAATTGCCTAAAGTTCTTAAACTTCAACCCTAACTTGATTACTTCCAAAATCTTTGGACTTTTACCAATATATTTCTTTTACATCACGTCTTTCTATCGAATGTCACATGATGGCTTTCATATCCTACCGCTACAAATGAGATGATGTAGGAGAAATATAATGATGAATTTCCAATTTTTTATGAAGTAAATCAAGTTTAGGGATGAAGTTTAAGAACCTTGGATGATTGCAATGAAAATTTAATGCAAAATGATGTAGTTTGATGAGGTTAGGTACCTAAGCTTATATAAGGTTGTTAGGTATATTCAATTTACCCTATATATATATATATATATATATATATATATATATATATATATATATATATATATATATATGAGACCGTGTTAATTTTGTTAAACATGTGGACGCGTTCCTAGCTACTTATCTTGAAGATAAAAAAAAATTATAAATTCCAAAATAAAAGGAAAAATCAAAAATTCTTTTTTAAGATATTATTTTCATTATTTAATTTATAAAAAAAATCACCGTTTTTCGAAATATAAGTGAAATATTTTAATAAAATATTATATTGTAAATAATCAAATCGAATTTTTAGAATATTAGAATATTCTAATATTCTACTAAAATTCGTAGATATGTTAAAATATTCTAATAACCTACTTGAATTGTTAAATTTATTAGAATTTTTTTAATATTTATAGTTTAATATTCTAGTAGTTCTAATATTCTAAAAATTCGATTTGAATATTTTCAGTATAATATTCTATTAGAATATTTCATGTATATTTTGAAAAAAAAAAACAGTAGTTTTTTATTTTTTTTTCTTTTTTTGGGCGGATAAAATAATTCATAAAAATAATATTTTTAAAAAAATTGAAAATTTTTATTTATTTTGTATTTTAAAAATATTTTTTCTATCTCCAAAATGAATGACTAGAATTGCGTCCCTATGTCTCACAAAATATGATGGTCTTATATGAACCTAACCCTATATTTTGGTCAAAAATTACACAAGTGAAACTCAACCAAATTGAATGAGAGGTTGTGGTGTTTGAAATGATATAAGCAGAAAATTGTAATCGAGACAACACGAGGATTTATAAGGAAAACCTTTGATTCTTGCTAGGATCTCCGGCACAAAACATTGGGAGGTTATAATGATCACCCACCTTCATGATTTTATTGATTAAAAATATTTATTACAGAGATGAAAGTGTAAATGTAAGTACAAGTATCTTGGATGATCTAATCGTATGTCTAGTGTATGTAATAAAATTATTATTAATAGTCTAATGCTAATAACAAAAAGTTCGATAATTTCGGGATCCTTCGAGAATCAGCATATGAACATTGTTTGACTTGGTATTCTGGTTCTTTTGTCTGGTTGAGACGATTCTCCATTGAGAATAAGTCATCAGTTGACTAATTTTGCACATATGAGAAAAAGAAAGTAGAATATAGCTGTTGTAAGTGTTAGTAAATATTAACGATAATAATCAGGATCTTGAGATGTGTTTAAGGATCATGAGCCTGTAGCAATATTAAGGATCCTGAATATGCATTCCTACCCATAACAATTGCCCCCAAATTATTCATGTGAAATATTGAGGTTAGTATCCACTATTTAAAGGTATAATTTAAAACAAAAGAGATAAGATTTTAAAGTTTAACGTATAGGGTAATTTAAATTTCAACGGATAGATTTCTAGCTGTTGGAATAGGTCAAATCACCTTTTTACCTCTCCGTGATTCTTGTATAAATAGGACACCCAACCTTTCAGTTTTACCTTACTCATTTAGCTCTTATTTTCAATGTTCATTGAATATCATTCGAAGGTACTTTTATCGTTTCCTTTTATTTTCTCCGTTATTTAGTTTTGATCATGGGCAAGAAAGCAACTCAATCTCATGCAAGCATCATTGCTATACCCGATGATGATTTCACGGATTAGAAGATCTTTTCTTATGAGGAAACTTGTACCTTCAGTGATGATGACATCGAGATCTTGAAGTTGGCCGGAACTTTTCCTGTCGGTACTGTTTTTAGGGTTTTCGATGCTAGGATTCAACCTGATTTCATTTCTTCTACTTGGGTTTGTCTTCCCGAGTATCCTTTCACCCTAGGACTCGCTTACCCCTTCTCCGAAATCATTTCTGAATTTTTTGAGATCACAAAAATCTTGTACATTCAAGTCATGCCAACTATTTGGAGGGTCCTCGATTGGATTGATCATTTGAATCGTTCCAAGGATCTTTCCGTTGGCATAAATGAGCTAGACTACACTTATGATCTTACTACTTTCCGGATGTCACACCCCCGAACCGGACGGCGGAAACATCCGAGGGCTCTTGTGACTTAAATTGAATACCATCACAATGAATATACATGAATCATAACATAGTTCATCACCATGCATTGAAATATTACAACTGATATTGTTTACATTGTTTTAAACATTACAAATCCATAACATAAACTGTTCGATAGATAATCTATGCAAAACACCATGACTTAACTTGGTACTTATTCTTCGGCTTACCTGTTACCTGAGAATACAAGTTATTTTGAAAAACGTCAACATATGAAATGTTGGTGAGTTCATAAGTAATGTTCTGGTAAAATGATTTGGTGAAGTTTGTAAAACCCAGAAACTCCGATATTTTCTGAAAAGAGTATTTGTTTATAAAAAGTGTGAAGATCCGTAAATATGCTTGTTGATTTTCAAAACATGTATAATTGTTGAACTCTGTATACATCACACAAGTGAAAATGTTGAACTTTCCGAGAAAACCCGATGTTTTCCCAATACGTAAATTACATGACTTGTTTATTGTTATACCGATACGTCGAATGTTTTTGATTACCCAGGTGACATTGGATTAATTAGGGTTGTCAGTTGTTATAATCACGCATTAAAGAAAATGACTAGTTTATAACTACAGGTTACGAACGATCCTTAAGGCGTCGCCCGTACTACTCACTTAATCCAACCACCCTGATTTCTCTTGATTAACGCCATGAATCTATTTACTTGATTTCTCATAAGCCCGACAACCGAGGAGAAAGGAGGGTACGAAGCCCCCTTTATTTCCATGAGTTATTCAAGGCTATCGGGAATGCGAAAGACACTCGGCCCAACTTGCATTTGACTTCTCGACCTCACTGGTAGTACTAATGGGCCACTAGGGCCCAATAGCACGTTAGAGCTATTGAAAGTCCTTTTACATGGAATTGGGTCATAGAAGGCCCATTAACACATAAGCGTATTCCCTCGGGCCCAAAGATCATGTTATTGGGCTAGCAAGGCCCAACAAGCATAATTTGAAACTTCCAAGCCCAAAGTTTGTATCATAATTATCGTGCGTTTATTGAAATGCTTTCGTTTTATGATTTTGTTTTGTTATTGATTCGAGACCGAATCAATTCGTTTTGTAACGATATTTGTTGTTGAGAATGTATTTGTTTTTCCGTGTCGTCGGTAGTCGTGGATCTTGTATTTTGTATTAGTGACTTAATTTGTTTGAAAATGGAGTTTGATCCTTTTCATTACCCTCCTTTTATAAAAATAACACTTTTGGTCCTTTTTAATAAAATAGTTCATTTTTAGTCCTTAAAATACTTTTCTTGACACTTTTGTATAATTTATTTGATGAAAACATGAATTTTAACCCAAAGTTTACTTGGTTGACGGCTTCAGTCCCTCTAGAGTAGTGATTCTCGGTTAAGGACTCATTTTTCACAACTTTTACAGTTTTAGCCCAAAATCTAAAAAGTTTGCATTTTTAGTCCTTTTTGATAATGAAAAGCACTTTTGACCCTTATAAACATTTTGTTATGCTAAATACCCCCTGTTTTACAGAAAGTTACATTTCCAGCCCCTCAACTTGTAAAATTTCGCATTTGGAGGCTTATTGGGCCGAAAAGCCCATAATTAGCCCATTAGGTTAAAAAATTACATTTTAAGTCCTTAGTAATTTCTAAAATCAGAAAAATATTTATGGAAACTGTTTTGGCCCCTTTTAACCTTCAAGAATCCTTGACTTGTTGATTTTTACCCCAAGTTTGTATTTTTGACAATTTAAGCCCAAAAATGGGTTTCATGTTCAAGTATTTTCATCCTAACCTTATAAACTATTTTTCTTGACTTGATTAGTGTATAATAGCTTAAGTTATGTTTATTTCCTTTATCGTGTCTTAGATCTTGGTTTTTACACACTTTTTGATAACATATTCATCACAAAACACATGATATCACACACATACATGCATCAAATCACACATAGCATACATTTTCACATAGATCTACATAGTTTCTTGTATTCTCCCCCATAAAACTCATAAAAACCGAAAAGAAAGGGGTATGAAACTCACCTTTGCTTGTTGTTTTCGATTTGAAGAAGAAAAGAGAAGACGTTGTTATTTTCGACTTTAGCAACCTTTCTTGGAAGATCTCGAACTTAAAGAGCTAAGATGATGATTTTTTTGAAGAATCCTCCTTGCAAAGCCCTTGAATCTCGAAATTTTTGAGAGAGAAGTGAAGGAATTTGTAGTGTGTTCTTGAGAGTATTGAAGTGGAATTGTTTTGTGTGTGTGTGATACTCTCGGCCGAAAGAAGAGGGAGAAGAAGAAGAGAGAAGATTGATGAGATGTTTACTTGGGTGTATGGGATTTGCATGGAGAACCATTAAACAAAAATGAGGTGGCAATGAAAAAAGTCAACTCTTCTTCTTTGGTTGGGCTTGGGCCGAAAATGGAGAGGGAAGAGAGAGTTTTTGGGCCTTAAATGCTTAAGCCCAATTTCATGGTTATGTTGAGTGATTTTTGGTCCAAATAAATATAAGTGTGATTTTTATGACCTATTAGGGCTAAATTAGGTTAGTTATGGCCCAATAAGGTTCATTTAAATATTTTGTTTCATTCTAGGCCCAATATGGCCCAAAATATTAAAATAAATGAAAGTGGGTCCAATTAGAGCCCATTCAAGAGTTCTAAGCCCGAGATAGTCCAATTGGAAGCTTATTGGTCCATTGGACCTAATAAGGAAATCCTAGTCCAAAATGGACTTAAACAAGGATTTCTAGGGTTTCCAATTGTTTGTTGGCTATTTTCAGTGCATGTATGAAGTGTTTGATTGGAATTTTGTTGTTATTGAATAAGCATCTTACATGCTTTCACATTGTTGGTTCACGTTTGTTATCATTGTTAAATGTTTACAAGACTTTGAATTTCCTAGTTGTGACATCATCCCCTCGTTAGAGGGAATTTCGTCCTGAAATTCTTTTGAAAGCCCGTTTTGAGAATGTTAGAATAGATGAAAGTACTTTTGCTTCATTTGATCTTCGCGTTCCCACGAGAATTCTGGTCCACGCTTTGCGTTCCACCGTACCTTCACAATCGGGATGTGACTTTGCTTGGTACGCTTCACCTCCCTGTCCATGATTTCGACTGGTTCTTCGACGAACAGGAGATTCTCGTTGATTTCAATTTCATCGAGGAGAATGACGAGAGTTTCGTCGAATAAACACTTCTTTAGGTTGGAAACATGGAACACGGGGTGTACGCTGCTAAGCTCAGTGGGTAGCTGCAGTCTGTACGCTACTGGACCAATTCGGGCAAGGATCTCGAAAGGTCCAATGTATCGTGGATTCAATTTTCCCTATTTTCCAAAACGAATGACTCCTTTCCAGGGAGAAACTTTCAACAGCACTCGATCCCCGACCTGAAACTCTAAGGGCTTTCGCCGTTTATCAGCGTAGCTCTTTTGTCGGTCGCGCGATGCTTGTAGTCGAGCTCTGATTTGAAGTATCTTTTCCATGGTTTCACGTATGATCTCCGGTCCTGTTAACGTCTTGTCTGATGCTAGTTCCCTCGCTAGCTGGGTGTCGCCCGCCTCAGCCCAACACAACGGTGATCTACACTTACGTCCATATAGCACCTCGAAAGGAGCAACTTTGATGCTCAAATGGTAACTGTTGTTGTATGAGAATTCAACTAAGGGTAAGTGGGTATCCCAGGACATCCCAAAGTCTATCACACATGCGCGAAGCATGTCTTCAAGCGTTTGAATGGTTCGTTCGCTTTGACCATCCATTTGTGGGTGATAAGCGGTGCTCATGTCCAGATGGGTTCCCAGTGCTTTCTGAAGTGATTGCCAAAAACGTGAGGTGAATCTACTATCTCTATCTGAGATGATAGACACCAGCACTCCGTGAAGTCTCACGATTTCTCGAATGTATATTCTTATCAATCTCTCCATCTTTTAGGATTCTTTTATTGGCAGGAAATGAGCGGATTTCGTCTGTCTGTCGACTATTACCCATATAGTGTCCAATCCATCTGACGTCTTGGGTAGCTTGGTCACAAAATCCATAGAAATCCCTTCCCATTTCCACTCGGGAATTACTGGTAGTTGTAATAACCCCGAGGGCTTCTGGTATTCCACCTTTACTTTGGCGCAAGTTGTGACAACCCAAAAATTTCTGTTAGTTTTAATGTCGAAATTAACGTCGAAATTAATTACATCAAAAATTAGCCAAATTTATCCCGAAAATATTTTTGACTGGATTTAAACCCGTTGGAATATTTTAATTAATATTCAGCAAGAGAAAATAAAAACACGTAAATTATCTTTCCATTTATTTCGAAAAGTTTTATTTTTATTTACGGCCATTTAACCGGGTAAAAATTTTAAATCTCGTTAAACATAAGTATCGGGTAGTCGTATATCGGGTACAACACCCAAGCCCTATATAAGGGTGGGTGGACACTCCTTAGAAGCCTTTTCCCACCTTAGACTCTCTCTCTCTCTCTACTTTCTCTCTCTACAAATGGGTTTTGGTCAAAAATCGCCCCTCCGAGCCTCAAATCGGTAAGTAAACCTTCCTAGCTTGTTATCTAACTTATCTAGCTTGCAAATTCGTGACTTAATCATCCAAAAACCCCCCAAGAACATGAGTTTATGGTCTTGGGAGCACCCCAAAACCGTAAACCCCTTTGAAGAGGGTTTTAATGCTCAAAAAGCCTTCCAAAACACTTCTCATGCTTAGCAATGGCTTAGAGGCTTACCCGAAAGGACTTAGAACACCAAAATCGGACCAAATGGGGAGTAAACATGAGTTTACAGTCTAAGGATGTTCTTAGACCGTAAACCCATGTTCATGGACCATAAACACCTTTTAAGGTGTTAAACTACCCCTCAAACACCTCCAAAAGCTTCCATGAGTGCTTAGAGCTTTGTAATCCTTTGTTTGATGCACCAAAACATAGGGTTCATGGACAAAATGAGTTTACTACCGTAAAATCATGTGTTTAAGGTAGTAAACTCCCCAAGAGCATCTCCTTAGACCGTAAACACCTTTCCAAGGTGTTTAAGTGCCCTAAACACCTTCCTATGCTCCTAAAAGTGACTATAACCTTACATGCATGAGTTAGAACCACCAAACAACAAAAGAAATGGACCAACATGAGTTTACTACCGTAAACTCATGTGTTTACGGTCGTAAACTCCTCAAGGAGTATTCATAGGCCGTAAACTCCTTTAATGGTCCATTTTGAAGCCTTAAACCCTTCATAAGCCCTAGAATTGAACCTAGCCTAATACCACAAGTGTTATAAGACCTTAATGCATCAAAGAACACACCATCCATGAGTTTATGGCCATAAACTCATGGGGATAAGGTCTTAGGGCCGTAAAATCTATAAAGAGTTTACTCTTGAAGAGTAAACTCCCTATCTAGGCCATACACACCCTTAGATGTTACCCGGGACACTCCTAGCACTTAACCAAAGTGTTTTCCGCATTTTAGGATGCGTATACATGTTTAATTAGTATTATATTTACTAATTGTATGTAAACATATGTCATCATATGTTAATAGGTCACTAAGTGATTTCAAGTCTTTACTTGACACCGAGCACCCAACCGGCACCTTCGTTCGATCCACTTACAACAGGTGAGTTCATACCCCTGAATTAACCTTTTAAATGTTTTTACATGCTTTTATGGGGGGATACAAGTTAAAACATGCCAGTTATCATATCAATCACATGTGATTGATAACCCGCATGCACAAGGATTTATTACACTGTTAATTGTTTTACTGAGTATGATACTGTAAATGGTTTTCTAAAACGTCTTTACTTATTCAAAGCTTTTCTCAAATTGACTCTCTCGATGTATGTTTTATTTTCAGATTTAGTTACAGTAGTATTTTAAACAAAGGATTTCTTTACCTATAATGTTTTATCAAAGCTTCATTTAAAACTTGTTTATGAAAGGTTTTCAAAGGATTTCTAAAGGTTTTCAAACTTATTTTACAAAAGAATACCAGTTCGTGATTTTCTTAAATGTAATGGTTTTCCAAAGTTTTCATCAAAGTTTTCTTCCATGTGTTTATACTCCTACTTCGTTAGATACTACTGCTTCATTATACTTTTACTTAGTTAATGCTCCTACTTAGTTAAATGCTACTACTTTGTTAACGCTTCTACTTGGTGATACACTTCTACTTGTTAACGCTTCTACTTAGTGATACGCTTCTACTTGTTAACGCTTCTACTTAGTGATACGCTTCTATTTGTTAACGCTTCTACTTCGTGATACGCTTCTACTTGTTAACGCTTCTACTTCGTGAAACACTTCTACTTCGATAAACACTTCAACTTCGTTAAATGCTTCTACTTAGTTAAATGTATGCCTGTACTTGTATAGTTATATAAATAATGTTTAAAGGACTTAGGAAGGCTAGTTCGCCCTATTTCCTTTTCCTCGTTGGGATGTTGATATGGGCTTATTTAGTCATAGAAATCATTCATTATCTTATTAATTATTGTTGATATTATATCATTTAATGGACAAAAGGTACTTAATTAGCTTAATATTTCAATTTCAGCAATAAAAGACATGCTTGGGTGAAAAAGGAAGAGGATTTGAGTGATTGGAAGCTTGGAGATTGAAGACTGAAGAAAGAAGGATGTTGGTGGACAGTTTGACCCATCGTCAGTGTTTTGTCCATATCTCATGAACCGTAACTCCGATTGACGAGATTCAAAATGTTCTGAAAACTAGATACAATTTCGGACGACTTTCGTGTTTTGCGAAAATGTTGATTCTAAAAGAAACTCGACGAGTTCTTAGCACAAACTCGACGAGTTTATTAGAATATTCTAGATTCGAAGATGCCTTGCCGTACACGTTGTATACGCGGATTATCGAAAAAACTCGATGAGTTTGAGGTGAAAACTCGTCGAGTTGACGCTGTTTTCAGAATTTATATATAGAAACTCTTCTCATTCGAACCCTGACTAATGTTGGAGGCTAGGTGCGATTATTGAAGACCAAAAGGGTTCTTGAAGCTTCAGTTTTCGAGATTGCAACCTAAGAAACAATTTAGAAGAGAATAAAAGGCAAATAATCATTCTTCTTTTCTTAATCTTTGTTTTGAAACATATTTGAATCATTAGATTTTGATTTTAGGTTATTACTTGCTTTAGATATGAGCTAAAAGCTTTTTAATTCTGTTTGGATGAGATAATCTTATGAACATGATTTGATTGAGTGGTTGAGTTGATATTAATTTGGTTGTTCATCTTGTTAAGCTTATTAAAGATCCTTATGTATTGATGATAAATGTTTTTAGTTAACAAATAAGTGATTGAGTTGCATGAATATCTTCTTGATTACTTGATTCATATAGTTTTATGAATATAAGATTGTATGCCTAGGAATAGTGAATATGAAACTAGGGTTAACTATAAAATATGTAAATCAATGTGTGAGCATGTGTGATGAACATCTATACATGAGTTGATTGAATTGAACAAATTTGATTAACTATTATTATAAGTCTTGCTTGATACGAACTGAACACTAGGAAACTTGTTAGTTTAATCACTTGATCACTGTTTGAATTAACTTGTCTACTAAAGGATTGGTAATAATGAACATGAACCCAATCATATTAGGAATCGGTAACCATTGATGTATTAATTCATTGCACTTGCCACAAAATCAACCATAAGAATAAGTGAATCGAATCTGAACAGAAGTCTCTTTTATCATTGAATCTAGTTGTCTTTTCTTGTTCTTCTTAGTTGTTAATTGTGTTTGTTTAAGTATTAATTGATTGTTTAAGTTTCTAGTCTTGCAAAACTAGAGAAACCCCCTACTTTTATTAATTGTTTTAATTAGATAATATTAGCATTTATTTTAATTGTTTACCGTTCCCTGTGTTCGATACCCTACTTACCTGAACTAAACTGCTAATCGATAGGTACACTGCCTTTCGTGTGTTTGTCTTTGTGTTTAAGTTAGTAGGATTAAAACTAGTTTGTTTAACACACATCAGATGTGGTCTGGTGGGATCGGATATCCGTCCGAAGGTCATTTGATCATTAATTATATATTATGTATACAGGTATAGACATATAGGTTTACGTCGGTCAGTTTATTTGTGAGTCGCTATCATTAGTCCAGTATATACATCAAAACTCACTACACGAGATGCATCTTCAGGACACGGCCTTCTCCGTTGTCTAGTTGGTAACCAGAGTCTCCTGTAGGGAGAGCGGGCATCGTGTGTATAGATCTATACGGGATTGACACCCCCACACCCTGACTGCTAGCTACAGTCCACGGCCTACCAAGCCAAGGGGTGACAAATGTCACATTCTTTCCGATGCTTGCAGAGCGTCAAGTTCTCTAGTGTCTATCAGTATGGTTACGAGCATCTCGGGGTTACCTTATAATTCATGGCCTTAAGGTAACGGGAATTAACATTGTATTCATTGTTTTTAGACCTTGCTAGACGTATCATTCATTTGATACTATCTGGGGTCTGTGTTCACTATTTTTAGACCTTGCTAGACGTATCATTCATTTGATATTGTCTGGGGTATGTATTCACTGTTTTTAGACCTTGCTAGACGTATCATTCATTTGATACTGTCTGGGGTTTGTGTCTCCTTTCATTAGACTGAGCCAGGCGTGTTGTTCATTCGATACTCTCCTGGAGTCTATGATTTCTTTTGCCTTAGTCAGCAGTATTTCCTGCTGAGGCCTATGTTATTTTCCCTAATGCTTTTACTTGTGATATCCTTCTACTTTCTTTAAAGTCAAATACCGTATTTTGGTAATGATAATATTTTAGGGAAATTCTCTTTAAAACATAACACTGTCGGGTCTTGGTAGAAGACTGCTTTTATTTAGAAAATATAGGATTTTCTGGAAAGGGACTCTAATACACCGTTGATTCTAAACTACTACTTTTTATAAAGTTATTTGGATAAAATGACACTAAATACTTATGAACTCACCAGCATTTATAAAAATGTTGATACTCGCTTTCAAATAACTTGTATTCTCAGGTCAGCAATAGACAGGTACATTCCAGGAGCTTTTGGTGAAGACAGTTTAGTACCAAGCTGCACATATATTATTACTTGTATTACTTTAATGTCTCTATGAAATGTAAACCATGTAAAACTACTACTATTAATGCAAAGATTGTTGTACTTTGATTACTATACTGCATATGTTGTGATACTTTACATGACGTCATCTACCCCAGAACGTTTCCGCCGTTCCGTTTTTTGGGTGTGACAGATTGGTATCAAAGCATTGTTTATAGTGAGCTAAGTATATCAATTCATAAAAGATATACATCCTATAAATACTTAGGGATAAAACACTCTGACCAAGAATTATACTTTAAAATATAACCATATTATACCAAAGTATAAGAACATCCAGAATCTAAACACTCGAACACAAGTATCACAAGAAGAACAAGAATAAAAGTCTTCGGATGTTGAGCATTACCGTCAAACCTGGGCTGTTATGTAATCGTAAGCTGGAATAAATGTAACTTGATCAACTAAATTTATTCGAGATGCGATGAACGTGTGCTTGGGAGTGATAGTGGTGTTGTAACGAGTCTGAAACTTACCAACTAGGAATGCTAGAGCCAAACATAAAGTTTAAAATACTATGGGAGTATTTTGGAATACTAAAAGACTCACATTAATCCCAGAATAATATTTAGAAGTTAAGAAACAAACAAGAAATTAAAATACCATAAGGGTATTTTAGGATCCATAGATAACCTTGTGTGAAGAACTAAAAAGATCCTTATTGATATACTTACAATTACAGAGGGTATACTCCCAAGGTTATATATAATAAGGATCCCATAGGCTAAGAATGTGTGGTTTCGCTCTACTTCCTTTTCCTCGTTGGGATGTGGATATAGAGTGGTATCACATATTCGAAGGCCTATCGGATCTAAGTTATATATGATTTGTATACCCTATGTAATCGTTGCAGGACTCCATATGGATCACCCAGTGAAATGTTAATAATCTCTTAGGATTCTTTAGACATTTCCATTCTCGCACGAACCCTGTAGAAAACCCTATCCACTTCAGTACTTGGCAGAAGAGTTGATTCAGACCCAGAAGAGGTTCATTGAGAAGATTTCCAGTTCGGAAATAAATGAACTAAGTCGAGACTATTGAAATCACCAAGTGCCTATATCTTTCTAGGGACATCGGTGAGAAATTCGCCTAAACTTCCAAGATTTCCAGTCATCCATCCTGAAGTGATGACTCCTAGAGTCGGAATCGGAAGTAAGACGGAGTAGAAATTCAATATGTCTATAGGAAAAGAAAACCCTAGGTAACTACCCAAAGGAAACCAACGCCGGTCCCAGTCAAATATATGAGGTAGACAGAGGGAGCCAGTACATGGAACCCGAGAAGTGTCTTTTCCTCGTGTTCGTCACATTAATGCACCCATAAAATAATACAATTTTGGTGAGTTAGTGATTACACTACTCACACTATGTGTTAGGTAAATCGCCTTTTCCCGTTGCAAGTAATACGATTAGAGCGGATCCACACACCTCTATTGAGGATGTTTAGCCATAAGTCTTCATGAGCCTTTCTTCCCGCGGTCTTCGTTCCGAACTGTTCTCAAATCTTTCCAAACCGGAGAGTGAAACCTTTCCCAGTATAAAGGTAACTTAGTAGGAATGACTCCCATCTTATGGATTTTCCGACACTCATACTCTTACCTTGTATCATAGGGATGTAGGTCGACACTCAGACAACCAGTATCCGAAGCACGGGAAAATTTTATGCCTAATATAGTAAGGCTTGATATGTCCAGGGTTAACCATTGTCTCTCATCAGCTTGTGTTCCTTTCCGTGTATGAAAAACCATGCCTCCGAAGAAGCGTAACCCATCCGCTGGGAAGAAACCGACTCTCCTATTCGATGAAGCTATGTTCCAAGCTGCAGTCTCGGCAGCTGTAGCAGCTGTCATGGCTCAACTGAATGCTAACAACGTCAATGTTAGCAAGAGCCCTATCGGGAATTCCGATCCTAGTAATAGACAGCAGCAGCCAACCTCTGTATACCCAGCCACCCAAGAACCTCAACTAAATCCACTGAAGAGAAAACTCAAGATCGAGGAGGGAAGTACCTCGGCTCAAGGACCTTCCGAAGGGCAACGAGCTAAGGTAGTCAATATCCCTGCCAGCCCTTCCATCCCGACTTCAAGGAGACCATACTTAGGAAGCCTTCCCCACTGCAGCAAGTGTAGTTACCACCATCATGGTATATGTCGGGAACTCTTCTGTGCTAGGTGCAACAGGAAGGCGCACACCTCTCGTACCTGTAGAGACCCGGTTGAGTTCATTACATCAACCACCAATGTGGCGGCCAATCCAGTTTGTTGTCTCTGTGGTGTGATTGGACACTTCAAAAGGGACTGCCCAACTGAAGGAAACGACAAGGACACGGGAGGAGTCTGACTCTACTGCTTAGGGAGAAGCATCAAGGAACCAGGTAGATTTTGGTACGTCTCTCAATCTCAGATAACTAACCGAAAACATTAAAAGGCTAATTCTAAATGTAATTATTTCCCCATTAAGGCGAAAGGCGCAGCACTGTTATAAAATTTAAAATTTCATCAGGTAAAACTATAATGGCTAGATATATACATTACGGCCATGTATAATTGAGATGGATAGACCTAGAGTGAGTGAATGCCGCCTCATTTCCTGTTCCTCGTTTGGTTGTGGATTTAGGGCGGAGTCGCTCAGTCAACAGTCCTTCCCACCTTAATTATACATGACTAGTATATATTAGGCGATTATGGAAATGCCTCGTGAGAATCCATTCATGAAAAGGTACTCTACTCAGAAACATTCAAGACCCTCTATAGTTCCGCGTCGACTCTATCGGTCCAAGTATCCGCGACAGTGATACACGGGACGAAACCCGAGATGCCTAGAACTGGTGTGCCCGTTCAGCACAGGACTCTATCGACCCTCATTCTATATCAATTCGAAGTATGCCAACTTCGACGCCTCTATTAATCATGGTTCGACTTCGTGCAACCATGTGTAAATCCTTAGTGTTGTGTAAACAGAACTTTCTCCATAGCCATTTCGGCAAATAAAGGTTCTTTCGAACCTAAACAAAATAAGAATAATAAAACCTAATGCGATCCGTTAGTCGTCACTCGTATTTCAAACCGTCTGAAGTACCCAGGAGAAGGTACCGCGCGCTGTTAACCATCCCCTCTTAGACAGATAGAAACCGAAGCGAAAGGCACTGAAGGCATTCCAAAAGACGATAACCACCCGAAGCAGACACCGTAGGATCCCAGAAAGACCCTTCGCACCTCGCAAATCAGGTTCGTGAACCCAGAGGATAGAACTCATGGGACTGACCACTATAACTGAGTATATGCATAAAGGTGGTATATAATTGAGATAAAAAAGATTTAAGATGTGTGCTTCCTCCCTACTCCCTGTTCCTCGTTGGGTTGTGGGTCTGGGGTGGAGTCGCACAACTGAACATCCTGCCGACCTCAATTATATACGGCTTGCATACACCAAGTAATAGTGGTTAAGCCGAGTATGAGCTCTACCACGAACCTCATAGTAAAACCCTTCATCCTATCCCACGGAATGGGAGCTAGAGTCAAGAGAACCCCTGCGAGTTGAGCTACTATAATGACCACAAATCTGAAGTTTGTTGTCATCCCGATTAAGCCAACATAGTAGCTAACACCCTCAGTTGGTAAAGAAATCTGAGTCGTAAGAGTCAAGGACATTGACTACGACCATCCATTCTCGTTTAATTTCCCTGAATTAAGCATCTCAGCGGATATCCCGGAAATCCAGAAGCTGCGATACATTAACCCTTGAGAAGAGTGGATGAAGAGATTAAAATTTTCGAGTGATGGAACCCTATACTCACTAGATTTGACCTAGACCGAGAAAACTCAGAACCTTCGGGAGAGTAGTCGCTGAAGATGTTTGCACTACTCAGGCACTTCGTCCACCCCGTTACCGACGAGTAGTGCCTAGGACCCTCCGCCCTCTCACATGGAGGAAACCACCGTCGCCCAGTAGACGATAGAATACATTCTCCAGAGTGAACACTAGAATACCGAGAACCACAGGATAACCTCCGCAGCCAAGAATACCTGAATAAAGTGCGAGAGTAGGTTGCGTTAAGCCTTATAACCCCGATCCCGAAGAGATTATAGACTTGACACCAGTCTAGTGTTAGTCGATGGGTTATACAAGAGCACGCGCTTTCCGCACTAAAATAAACCAACGCATTGGAGAATAGGACATGTATTAGAGGTTCATTGGACTACTAGGTGTTCCACGAATACTATCTCGCACAGAAATAGTAGAACCACCTCCCGAGATAGTCCAACACTCGTCTGGTGAAACCCTATCTCCCTGGCCCTGAGGGTTTCCGTTAAAAACATCTCAAGAATCAGAAGTGCAGGTTCATTTGCACAAGATTGAGATAGACACTCTGCAACAAACAGATACCCGTAGACACGCAATCCATCTGATGACCTAGAAAACCTCGGAGAGTTAATCAACAGGAACACGAATCCAAGGACAACCCGAGCTTTCTAAGAAACAACCTGAAGGACTACAGTTCCAGTATGAGAGAGAACGTTGGAACTTCGGAATAGCGATCACGCCGGTGATGATCTCGCCATAGAAGTACACTATGTTCTAAGTACTGAAAAGCTCTACCCTTCCGAGAGCTTAGGACCATCCGAGATTCTTTACGGAGATTGGTCCAACCCTCGTCAGACCACTACTACTTTCGGAAATTCCACAATTTTCACCACAGATCAATCCACTTCTTAGACATTGATAAGTGTTTGCCCGTTGTCACTCTTTGTATCCCACTCATCTTGATAGAAACCATTGGGAACCCTAACTTCGTAGACGAACCTGTAGGAATTGCTATCGGCATGAGACAGAATCCACATCCCGTAAGTGAAGTTTTGTTAGAACGCCAAGCAAAGGCCAGAGTTCACTTGGGAGTGCAAGGACCAGCCTAAAAGGAAGTACCCTCATCTCATTAATCGATCATTCATACCTACTTCCTTGCCTAAACCTGAATTTTGGGACGAAATTCCCTCTAACGGGGGGATGATGTGACAACCCAAAAATTTCCGTTAGTTTTAACGTCGAAATTAACATCAAAATTAGCCAAATTTATCCCGAAAATATTTTTGACCGGATTTAAACCCGTTGGAATATTTTAATTAATATTCGTCAAGCGAAAATAAAAACACGTAAATTATCTTTCCATTTATTTGGAAAAAGTTTATTTTTATTTACGGCCATTTAACCGGGTAAAAATTTTAAACCTCGTTAAACATAAGTATCGGGTAGTCGTATACCGGGTACAACACCCAAGCCCTATATAAGTGTGAGTGGACACTCCTTAGAAGCCTTTTCCCACCTTAGACTCTCTCTCTCTCTCTACTGTCTCTCTCTACAAACGGGTTTTGGTCAAAAATCGCCCCTCCGAGCCTCAAATCGGTAAGTAAACCTTCCTAGCTTCTTATCTAACTTATCTAGCTTGAAAACTCGTGACTTATGATGGGTTTTATACAAACAATCCTAAGTGTGCATGCAACGCTAGTTTGGATCTATGTTTTCACTATTAGATACACAACCTTATGAACACAAGAATAAAACCCTAATGTACATTGCTATTTTCGAAATTAACATACAAGATTGGATTACATACTTCTTGTTGTTATATTGCAATAACAACTTAAATCTTCAAATCCTAAGTCTTGAAAGCAAGCACCACAAGTGTAGTGCCTCTAATGGCTCACAAACACCACAAGCAATTGGAGAGGCTTAAGATAGAGGAGGGAGGAGATGGAATTCGTCCTTGGGACCTCTTAGGAGCATGTACACGAATTCTAAAGGCCTAGGGGTCTTTATATAGGGTTTAGATTAGGGTTTCAGTCCTTATCCTTATCCAGTTGCTTGCCCACCAAGCAACCACAAGATAAGCCTTGAAAAACCCTTATCTACTTATCCTTGGACGATTTTAAGGATATCCTTATCCTTGAATTCGTCCATCCTTTAACAAGGATAAATATTGCCCTATCTTGCAACTATCTTATAATTACAATTTAGCCCCTCTAGTTTAATTAATTACACTTGATCACAAAATTAATTCCTAATTAATTATTGACCAATATTAATTAAACAAATATGATTTTTCCTTTAATATTTTATTCTTATAACATATTAAGAAATCATAATAACCTCTCTCTCTATTTAATTTATCCAGTCAAGTTGCTTTGGTGAAGGCAACCCAAAAGGACCATGCACAACCGGGTCAAGTACTTACCAAATATGGTTACGGGCTTAGACACTAATCCAACAGTCTCCCACTTGGATAAGTCTAGTAACCACAAATGTAACGTGCAACCCGATTAGCAATCGTAGCTCTTAAAGACGTTGTCAAACTCTGATCTTATCAGTAACCAGTCCTCTAGATAAGGGATCGTACGGTCCTCTGTTAGATATCATGCTGACAATTCTATGGAATGATTAGTCAAGCATTTAGGTTTCTCGATCTCCAAGTGTTTATATTCCTACATCGTTAGATACTACTGCTTCATTATACTTTTACTTAGTTAATGCTCCTACTTAGTTAAATGCTACTACTTTGTTAACGCTTCTACTTAGTGATACACTTCTACTTGTTAACGCTTCTACTTAGTGATACGTTTCTACTTGTTAACGCTTCTACTTCGTGATACGCTTCTACTTGTTAATGCTTCTACTTAGTGATACGCTTCTACGTCGAAATTAACGTCGAAATTAATTACGTCAAAAATTAGCCAAATTTATCCCGAAAATATTTTTGACCGGATTTAAACCCGTTGGAATATTTTAATTAATATTCAGCAAGCGAAAATAAAAACACGTAAATTATCTTTCCATTTATTTGGAAAAGGTTTATTTTTATTTACGGCCATTTAACCAGGTAAAAATTTTAAACCTCGTTAAACATAAATATCGGGTAGTCGTATACCGGGTACAACACCCAAGCCCTATATAAGGGTGGGTGGACACTCCTTAGAAGCCTTTTCCCACCTTAGACTCTCTCTCTCTACTTTCTCTCTGTACAAATGGGTTTTGGTCCAAAATCGCCCCTCCGAGCCTCAAATCGGTAAGTAAACGTTCCTCGCTTGTTATCTAACTTATCTAGCTTGCAAATTCGTGACTTAATCATCCAAAAATCCCAAGAACATGAGTTTATGGTCTTGGGATCCTCCCAAAACCGTAAACCCCTTTGAAGAGGGTTTTAATGCTCAAAAAGCCTTCCAAAACAATTCTCATGCTTAGCAATGGCTTAGAGGCTTACCCGAAAGGACTTAGAACACCAAAATTGGACCAAATGGGGAGTAAACATGAGTTTACGGTCTAAGGATGTTCTTAGACCATAAACCCATGTTCATGGACCATAAACACCTTTTAAGGTGTTAAACTACCCCTCAAACACCTCCAAAAGCTTCCATGAGTGCTTAGAGCTTTGTAATCCTTCGTTTGATGCACCAAAACATAGGGTTCATGGACAAAATGAGTTTACTACCGTAAAATCATGTGTTTAAGGTAGTAAAATCCCCAAGAGCATCTCCTTAGACCGTAAACACCTTTCCAAGGTGTTTAAGTGCCCTAAACACCTTCCTATGCTCCTAAAAGTGACTAGAACCTTACATGCATGAGTTAGAACCACCAAACAACAAAAGAAATGGACCAAAATGATTTTACTACCGTAAACTCATGTTTTTACAGTTGTAAACTCCTCAAGGAGTATTCATAGGCCGTAAACTCCTTTAATGGTCCATTTTGAAGCCTTAAACCCTTCATAAGCCCTAGAATTGAACCTAGCCTAATACCACAAGTGTTATAAGACCTTAATGCATCAAAGAACACACCATCCATGAGTTTATGGCCATAAACTCATGGGGATAAGGTCTTAGGGCTGTAAAATCTATAAAGAGTTTACTCTTGAAGAGTAAACTCCCTATCTAGGCCATACACACCCTTAGATGTTACCCGGGACACTCCTAGCACTTAACCAAAGTGTTTTCCGCATTTTAGGATGTGTATACATGTTTAATTAGTATTATATTTACTAATTGTATGTAAACATATGTCATCATATGTTAATAGGTCACTAAGTGATTTCAAGTCTTTACTTGACACCGAGCACCCAACCGGCACCTTCGTTCGATCCACTTACAACAGGTGAGTTCATACCCCTGAATTAACCTTTTAAATGTTTTTACATGCTTTTATGGGGGGATACAAGTTAAAACATGCCAGTTATCATATCAATCACATGTGATTGTTAACCCGCATGCACAAGGATTTATTACACTGTTAATTGTTTTACCGAGTATGATACTGTAAATGGTTTTCTAAAACGTCTTTACTTGTTCAAAGCTTTTCTCAAATTGACTCTCTCGATGTATGTTTTATTTTCAGATTTAGTTACAGCAGTATTTTAAACAAAGGATTTCTTTACCTATAATGTTTTATCAAAGCTTCATTTAAAACTTGTTTATGAAAGGTTTTCAAAGGATTTCTAAAGGTTTTCAAACTTATTTTACAAAAGAATACCAGTTCATGATTTTCTTAAATGTAATGGTTTTCCAAAGTTTTCATCAAAGTTTTCTTCCATGTGTTTATACTCCTACTTCGTTAGATACTACTGCTTCATTATACTTTTACTTAGTTAATGCTCCTACTTAGTTAAATGCTACTACTTTGTTAACGCTTCTACTTAGTGATACACTTCGACTTGTTAACGCTTCTACTTATTGATACGTTTCTACTTGTTAACGCTTCTACTTAGTGATACGCTTCTATTTGTTAACACTTCTACTTCGTGATACGCTTCTACTTGTTAACGCTTCTACTTCGTGAAACACTTCTACTTCGATAAACACTTCAACTTCGTTAAATGCTTCTACTTAGTTAAATGTATGTCTGTACTTGTATAGTTATATAAATAATGTTTAAAGGACTTAGGAAGGCTAGTTCGCCCTATTTCCTTTTCCTCGTTGGGATGTTGATATGGGCTTATTTAGTCATAGAAATCATTCATTATCTTATTAATTATTGTTGATATTATATCATTTAATGGAGAAAAGGTACTTAATTAGCTTAATATTTCAATTTCAGCAATAAAAGACATGCTCGGGTGAAAAAGGAAGAGGATTTGAGTGATTGGAAGCTTGGAGATTGAAGACTGAAGAAAGAAGGATGTTGGTGGACAGTTTGACCCATCGTCAGTGTTTTTTCCATATCTCATGAACCGTAACTCCGATTGACGAGATTCAAAATGTTCTGAAAACTAGATACAATTTCGGACGACTTTCGTGTTTTGCGAAAATGTTGATTCCAAAAGAAACTCGACGAGTTTTTAGCACAAACTCGACGGGTTTATTAGAATATTCTAGATTCGAAGATGCCTTGCCGTACACGCTGTATACACGGATTATCGAAAAAACTCGACGAGTTTGAGGTGAAAACTCGTCGAGTTGACGCTGTTTTCAGAATTTATATATAGAAACTCTTATCATTCGAACCCTAACTAATGCTGGAGGATAGGTGCGATTATTGAAGACCAAAAGGGTTCTTGAAGCTTCAATTTTTGAGATTGCAACCTAAGAAATAATTTAGAAGAGAATCAAAGGCAAATAATCAGTCTTCTTTTCTTAATCTTTGTTTTGAAACATGTTTGAATCGTTAGATTTTGATTTGAGTTGATATTAATTTGGTTATTCATCTTGTTAAGCTTATTAAAGATCCTTATGTATTGATGATAAATGTTTTTAGTTAACAAATAAGTGATTGAGTTGCATGAATATCTTCTTGATTACTTGATTCATATAGTTTTATGAATATAAGATTGTATGCCTAGGAATAGTGAATATGAAACTAGGGTTAACTTTAAAATATGTAAATCAATGTGTGAGCATGTGTGATGAACATCTATACATGAGTTGATAGAATTGAACAAATGTGATTAACTATTATTATAAGTCTTGCTTGATACGAACTGAACACTAGGAAACTTGTTAATTTAATCACTTGATCACTGTTTGAATTAACTTGTCTACTAAAGGATTGGTAATAATGAACATGAACCCAATCATCTTAGGAATCGGTAACCATTGATGTATTAATTCATTGCACTTGCCACGAAATCAACCATAAGAATAAGTGAATCGAATCTGAACAGAAGTCTCTTTTATCATTGAATCTAGTTGTCTTTTCTTGTTCTTCTTAGTTGTTAATTGTATTTCTTTAAGTATTAATTGATTGTTTAAGTTTCTAGTCTTGCAAAACTATAGAAACCCCCTACTTTTATTAATTGTTTTAATTAGATAATATTAGCATTTATTTTAATTGTTTACCGTTCCCTGTGTTCGATACCCTACTTACCTGAACTAAACTGCTAATCGATAGGTACACTGCCTTTCGTGTGTTTGTCTTTGTGTTTAAGTTAGTAGGATTAAAACTAGTTTGTTTAACACACATCAAGTTTTTGGCGTCGTTGCCAGGGAACGGTTCTAATAGTTAATTTTATTTGCTAGTGTTATCGATCCTTTGTGTGATATTAATCTCATATAAAGTTACACGTTTTCTGTTTTATTTTTTTTATTATCGTATTATGTATTTTTCAAATCTCGATGCTTTTGATGCTTTTCTTGAGGAAGTAGTACAGGAAATTGAGCAAGAAGATGAGGAATATGACTCAGATGATGATTTGAAGGAATTTGGAAGATGGTTAGATAACATCTTTCCTAATGAAAAAGAGCAATCTGAGTTACAAGAGCTAGAGTTAAAAGATGAAGAATTTAATCCAAAAAGAGATTTGGAGGAGCTGGAAAGATTGCTAGCAGAAGGGTCAGATGAAGAACACGAACAAGCTGAGTTGCAGGAACCAAGTCGTGGTTTGACCATTATCACGACATGGTCCCCTATTTTCCCAGATTGTGTTTCGAAGCATGGGGTGACGACTCCAACTTTGGACAAAGTTCTTAAATGCGATCAATTTCTGATTAGTATCCAACCGGTCCCAACCCTTATCAAGATTCTTGGGTTTTATATATTAAAGCTCGTTTGGCCAATTATAGAAGCAAAGAGCCAAATTTTACAAATTGGTCCACCAAAGAAGATATTCAATGAAAGGGATGGATTGGAATTGAGTTTATTGGAAGTTTATTAAGTTAAGAGTCCAGCTAAAGACTCGCACAAAAAGAAGCGCTTGCGGGAGGCAACCCGTCATTAGAGTTTGCTTTTCTTTTTCTTTCTAAACTTCTTGTATTTAGGGGTAATTTAGGATTTTTTTTATTTAGATGTTATTATTATTATTATTACTTGGTATTTGTTTTTGATCTTGCAGAAGTTAGGGTGAGAGTTGATGAATTAATTAAAAGTGCGAGAGAAATAAAGTGAGGGGTCGAGTCTAGACGAGAAGATTTGAAGATTTGCGTGATGGTATGAGTCTGATGCTTAATATGGTTAAAAAGGAGTCTCGTCACTGAAGAGTATAAGGAGATCATTTTCCGAACATTTACAAGATCTTTTTCCTCTATATTTTGGGAGCATAACCACATGAGAATTGACACCCAAGACATGGATGAGCTGTTACCATGTCTAAAGTCAGCTGAAGATGGAGCTAAATTGAAGAATATCAATCTCGCAACTTCTACCCCAGGGGAGTCTGTTCCAATTCTCTCTTTACTTTTGTGTTCTTTAATTGTTTTAACATGCAACGGGGACATTGCATAAATTAAGTGTGGGGTAGTGGGTTGATTACATTTAGTCAAATTAGAATCCTTGCTTGGTTTGAAAAAAAACTGCATAAAAAGTACTAGGGTTAATTTAGAAAATTATGGTAAAGGCAATTAGGATTCCATGCTAGTATTGTGTTTGATGATTTTATGAGGACCCAAATGTTTAGTTGAGCCAATATACGTTATAGTGCATTTGTGGCCCCCTTTATTCTAGTGAAATCATGGGACAAAAACACAACCTCGCTTAGTTTGAGGATCGCAATATGTTTAGCATCGTGTACTTGAAATGTATCCAGGAAAGCTCAAGTAGTCATTGCACACGAGACTAATGCCTTTAACCAATAAAGGATGAAGTTAAATTCACTTGCTTAAGCATATGTTTTTTCTAGGTTTTTAGTTTTGAGTGGAAAAAGTGCGTTGAAAAAAGAAAAAAAAAAGAAAAAAAAAGAGAAGAAAAGAAAAGAAAAAAAAGTTGCAAAAAAAAAGAGTGATGAAATGTTTGAATAAAGAATCTACAAAGTTATGAAGACAAAGAAGAGTATCATGAAGAAAAGCTACAAAGTATAAAAGATTCAATCAAAAGTTGTATTTGTCTTTTATTTGTAATTTTCTTTTCTAGGTTATTTTATCGTATGTATGCTTGGGGATTTAACCAAAAATGACTTGAGGTTAAGAAAGTTTTCTGACGATGGATTCGGAGGGATGCATAAAATGAGCGTTGTTCAAAAGAAGTGGGCGAGTGTTTATGAGGATTGTAAGTATTTAGAATTGAGGGGGTCCTTAGGAAAAATTTTAGACACAAATGCATGCGTTGCGGTCTTGGCATAATGGTTGGGTTCAATTGGGATTGTCTTATCTGATATTAGCGTGCTAACATTTGGTTTTGCTTGGGGGCAAGCAAAAGTCAAGTGTGGGGTATTTTGATATGGGCTTATTTAGTCATAGAAATCATTCATTATCTTATTAATTATTGTTGATATTATATCATTTAATGGACAAAAGGTACTTAATTAGCTTAATATTTCAATTTCAGCAATAAAAGACATGCTCGGGTGAAAAAGGAAGAGGATTTGAGTGATTGGAAGCTTGGAGATTGAAGACTGAAGAAAGAAGGATGTTGGTGGACAGTTTGACCCATCGTCAGTGTTTTGTCCATATCTCATGAACCGTAACTCCGATTGACGAGATTCAAAATGTTCTGAAAACTAGATACAATTTCGGACGACTTTCGTGTTTTGCGAAAATGTTGATTCTAAAAGAAACTCGACGAGTTCTTAGCACAAACTCGACGAGTTTATTAGAATATTCTAGATTCGAAGATGCCTTGCCGTACACGTTGTATACGCGGATTATCGAAAAAACTCGATGAGTTTGAGGTGAAAACTCGTCGAGTTGACGCTGTTTTCAGAATTTATATATAGAAACTCTTCTCGTTCGAACCCTAACTAATGCTGGAGGCTAGGTGCGATTATTGAAGACCAAAAGGGTTCTTGAAGCTTCAGTTTTCGAGATTGCAACCTAAGAAACAATTTAGAAGAGAATAAAAGGCAAATAATCATTCTTCTTTTCTTAATCTTTGTTTTGAAACATATTTGAATCATTAGATTTTGATTTTAGGTTATTACTTGCTTTAGATATGAGCTAAAAGCTTTTTAATTCTGTTTGGATGAGATAATCTTATGAACATGATTTGATTGAGTGGTTGAGTTGATATTAATTTGGTTGTTCATCTTGTTAAGCTTATTAAAGATCCTTATGTATTGATGATAAATGTTTTTAGTTAACAAATAAGTGATTGAGTTGCATGAATATCTTCTTGATTACTTGATTCATATAGTTTTATGAATATAAGATTGTATGCCTAGGAATAGTGAATATGAAACTAGGGTTAACTATAAAATATGTAAATCAATGTGTGAGCATGTGTGATGAACATCTATACATGAGTTGATTGAATTGAACAAATTTGATTAACTATTATTATAAGTCTTGCTTGATACGAACTGAACACTAGGAAACTTGTTAATTTAATCACTTGATCACTGTTTGAATTAACTTGTCTACTAAAGGATTGGTAATAATGAACATGAACCCAATCATATTAGGAATCGGTAACCATTGATGTATTAATTCATTGCACTTGCCACAAAATCAACCATAAGAATAAGTGAATCGAATCTGAACAGAAGTCTCTTTTATCATTGAATCTAGTTGTCTTTTCTTGTTCTTCTTAGTTGTTAATTGTCTTTGTTTAAGTATTAATTGATTGTTTAAGTTTCTAGTCTTGCAAAACTAGAGAAACCCCCTACTTTTATTAATTGTTTTAATTAGATAATATTAGCATTTATTTTAATTGTTTACCGTTCCCTGTGTTCGATACCCTACTTACCTGAACTAAACTGCTAATCGATAGGTACACTGCCTTTCGTGTGTTTGTCTTTGTGTTTAAGTTAGTAGGATTAAAACTAGTTTGTTTAACACACATCAAGTTTTTGGCGCCGTTGCCAGGGAACGGTTCTAATAGTTAATTTTATTTGCTAGTGTTATCGATCCTTTGTGTGATATTAATCTCATATAAAGTTACACGTTTTCTGTTTTATTTTTTTTATTATCGTATTATGTATTTTTCAAATCTCGATGCTTTTGATGCTTTTCTTGAGGAAGTAGTACAGGAAATTGAGCAAGAAGATGAGGAATATGACTCAGATGATGATTTGAAGGAATTTGGAAGATGGTTAGATAACATCTTTCCTAATGAAAAAGAGCAATCTGAGTTACAAGAGCTAGAGTTAAAAGATGAAGAATTTAATCCAAAAAGAGATTTGGAGGAGCTGGAAAGATTGCTAGCAGAAGGGTCAGATGAAGAACACGAACAAGCTGAGTTGCAGGAACCAAGTCATGGTTTGACCATTATCACGACATGGTCCCCTATTTTCCCAGATTGTGTTTCGAAGCATGGGGTGACGACTCCAACTTTGGACAAAGTTCTTAAATGCGATCAATTTCTGATTAGTATCCAACCGGTCCCAACCCTTATCAAGATTCTTGGGTTTTATATATTAAAGCTCGTTTGGCCAATTATAGAAGCAAAGAGCCAAATTTTACAAATTGGTCCACCAAAGAAGATATTCAATGAAAGGGATGGATTGGAATTGAGTTTATTGGAAGTTTATTAAGTTAAGAGTCCAGCTAAAGACTCGCACAAAAAGAAGCGCTTGCGGGAGGCAACCCGTCATTAGAGTTTGCTTTTCTTTTTCTTTCTAAACTTCTTGTATTTAGGGGTAATTTAGGATTTTTTTTATTTAGATGTTATTATTATTATTATTACTTGGTATTTGTTTTTGATCTTGCAGAAGTTAGGGTGAGAGTTGATGAATTAATTAAAAGTGCGAGAGAAATAAAGTGAGGGGTCGAGTCTAGACGAGAAGATTTGAAGATTTGCGTGATGGTATGAGTCTGATGCTTAATATGGTTAAAAAGGAGTCTCGTCACTGAAGAGTATAAGGAGATCATTTTCCGAACATTTACAAGATCTTTTTCCTCTATATTTTGGGAGCATAACCACATGAGAATTGACACCCAAGACATGGATGAGCTGTTACCATGTCTAAAGTCAGCTGAAGATGGAGCTAAATTGAAGAATATCAATCTCGCAACTTCTACCCCAGGGGAGTCTGTTCCAATTCTCTCTTTACTTTTGTGTTCTTTAATTGTTTTAACATGCAACGGGGACATTGCATAAATTAAGTGTGGGGTAGTGGGTTGATTACATTTAGTCAAATTAGAATCCTTGCTTGGTTTGAAAAAAAACTGCATAAAAAGTACTAGGGTTAATTTAGAAAATTATGGTAAAGGCAATTAGGATTCCATGCTAGTATTGTGTTTGATGATTTTATGAGGACCCAAATGTTTAGTTGAGCCAATATACGTTATAGTGCATTTGTGGCCCCCTTTATTCTAGTGAAATCATGGGACAAAAACACAACCTCGCTTAGTTTGAGGATCGCAATATGTTTAGCATCGTGTACTTGAAATGTATCCAGGAAAGCTCAAGTAGTCATTGCACACGAGACTAATGCCTTTAACCAATAAAGGATGAAGTTAAATTCACTTGCTTAAGCATATGTTTTTTCTAGGTTTTTAGTTTTGAGTGGAAAAAGTGCGTTGAAAAAAGAAAAAAAAAGAAAAAAAAAGAGAAGAAAAGAAAAGAAAAAAAAGTTGCAAAAAAAAAGAGTGATGAAATGTTTGAATAAAGAATCTACAAAGTTATGAAGACAAAGAAGAGTATCATGAAGAAAAGCTACAAAGTATAAAAGATTCAATCAAAAGTTGTATTTGTCTTTTATTTGTAATTTTCTTTTCTAGGTTATTTTATCGTATGTATGCTTGGGGATTTAACCAAAAATGACTTGAGGTTAAGAAAGTTTTCTGACGATGGATTCGGAGGGATGCATAAAATGAGCGTTGTTCAAAAGAAGTGGGCGAGTGTTTATGAGGATTGTAAGTATTTAGAATTGAGGGGGTCCTTAGGAAAAATTTTAGACACAAATGCATGCGTTGCGGTCTTGGCATAATGGTTGGGTTCAATTGGGATTGTCTTATCTGATATTAGCGTGCTAACATTTGGTTTTGCTTGGGGGCAAGCAAAAGTCAAGTGTGGGGTATTTTGATATGGGCTTATTTAGTCATAGAAATCATTCATTATCTTATTAATTATTGTTGATATTATATCATTTAATGGACAAAAGGTACTTAATTAGCTTAATATTTCAATTTCAGCAATAAAAGACATGCTCGGGTGAAAAAGGAAGAGGATTTGAGTGATTGGAAGCTTGGAGATTGAAGACTGAAGAAAGAAGGATGTTGGTGGACAGTTTGACCCATCGTCAGTGTTTTGTCCATATCTCATGAACCGTAACTCCGATTGACGAGATTCAAAATGTTCTGAAAACTAGATACAATTTCGGACGACTTTCGTGTTTTGCGAAAATGTTGATTCTAAAAGAAACTCGACGAGTTCTTAGCACAAACTCGACGAGTTTATTAGAATATTCTAGATTCGAAGATGCCTTGCCGTACACGTTGTATACGCGGATTATCGAAAAAACTCGATGAGTTTGAGGTGAAAACTCGTCGAGTTGACGCTGTTTTCAGAATTTATATATAGAAACTCTTCTCGTTCGAACCCTAACTAATGCTGGAGGCTAGGTGCGATTATTGAAGACCAAAAGGGTTCTTGAAGCTTCAGTTTTCGAGATTGCAACCTAAGAAACAATTTAGAAGAGAATAAAAGGCAAATAATCATTCTTCTTTTCTTAATCTTTGTTTTGAAACATATTTGAATCATTAGATTTTGATTTTAGGTTATTACTTGCTTTAGATATGAGCTAAAAGCTTTTTAATTCTGTTTGGATGAGATAATCTTATGAACATGATTTGATTGAGTGGTTGAGTTGATATTAATTTGGTTGTTCATCTTGTTAAGCTTATTAAAGATCCTTATGTATTGATGATAAATGTTTTTAGTTAACAAATAAGTGATTGAGTTGCATGAATATCTTCTTGATTACTTGATTCATATAGTTTTATGAATATAAGATTGTATGCCTAGGAATAGTGAATATGAAACTAGGGTTAACTATAAAATATGTAAATCAATGTGTGAGCATGTGTGATGAACATCTATACATGAGTTGATTGAATTGAACAAATTTGATTAACTATTATTATAAGTCTTGCTTGATACGAACTGAACACTAGGAAACTTGTTAATTTAATCACTTGATCACTGTTTGAATTAACTTGTCTACTAAAGGATTGGTAATAATGAACATGAACCCAATCATATTAGGAATCGGTAACCATTGATGTATTAATTCATTGCACTTGCCACAAAATCAACCATAAGAATAAGTGAATCGAATCTGAACAGAAGTCTCTTTTATCATTGAATCTAGTTGTCTTTTCTTGTTCTTCTTAGTTGTTAATTGTCTTTGTTTAAGTATTAATTGATTGTTTAAGTTTCTAGTCTTGCAAAACTAGAGAAACCCCCTACTTTTATTAATTGTTTTAATTAGATAATATTAGCATTTATTTTAATTGTTTACCGTTCCCTGTGTTCGATACCCTACTTACCTGAACTAAACTGCTAATCGATAGGTACACTGCCTTTCGTGTGTTTGTCTTTGTGTTTAAGTTAGTAGGATTAAAACTAGTTTGTTTAACACACATCAAGTTTTTGGCGCCGTTGCCAGGGAACGGTTCTAATAGTTAATTTTATTTGCTAGTGTTATCGATCCTTTGTGTGATATTAATCTCATATAAAGTTACACGTTTTCTGTTTTATTTTTTTTATTATCGTATTATGTATTTTTCAAATCTCGATGCTTTTGATGCTTTTCTTGAGGAAGTAGTACAGGAAATTGAGCAAGAAGATGAGGAATATGACTCAGATGATGATTTGAAGGAATTTGGAAGATTGTTAGATAACATCTTTCCTAATGAAAAAGAGCAATCTGAGTTACAAGAGCTAGAGTTAAAAGATGAAGAATTTAATCCAAAAAGAGATTTGGAGGAGCTGGAAAGATTGCTAGCAGAAGGGTCAGATGAAGAACACGAACAAGCTGAGTTGCAGGAACCAAGTCGTGGTTTGACCATTATCACGACATGGTCCCCTATTTTCCCAGATTGTGTTTCGAAGCATGGGGTGACGACTCCAACTTTGGACAAAGTTCTTAAATGCGATCAATTTCTGATTAGTATCCAACCGGTCCCAACCCTTATCAAGATTCTTGGGTTTTATATATTAAAGCTCGTTTGGCCAATTATAGAAGCAAAGAGCCAAATTTTACAAATTGGTCCACCAAAGAAGATATTCAATGAAAGGGATGGATTGGAATTGAGTTTATTGGAAGTTTATTAAGTTAAGAGTCCAGCTAAAGACTCGCACAAAAAGAAGCGCTTGCGGGAGGCAACCCGTCATTAGAGTTTGCTTTTCTTTTTCTTTCTAAACTTCTTGTATTTAGGGGTAATTTAGGATTTTTTTATTTAGATGTTATTATTATTATTATTACTTGGTATTTGTTTTTGATCTTGCAGAAGTTAGGGTGAGAGTTGATGAATTAATTAAAAGTGCGAGAGAAATAAAGTGAGGGGTCGAGTCTAGACGAGAAGATTTGAAGATTTGCGTGATGGTATGAGTCTGATGCTTAATATGGTTAAAAAGGAGTCTCGTCACTGAAGAGTATAAGGAGATCATTTTCCGAACATTTACAAGATCTTTTTCCTCTATATTTTGGGAGCATAACCACATGAGAATTGACACCCAAGACATGGATGAGCTGTTACCATGTCTAAAGTCAGCTGAAGATGGAGCTAAATTGAAGAATATCAATCTCGCAACTTCTACCCCAGGGGAGTCTGTTCCAATTCTCTCTTTACTTTTGTGTTCTTTAATTGTTTTAACATGCAACGGGGACATTGCATAAATTAAGTGTGGGGTAGTGGGTTGATTACATTTAGTCAAATTAGAATCCTTGCTTGGTTTGAAAAAAAAACTGCATAAAAAGTACTAGGGTTAATTTAGAAAATTATGGTAAAGGCAATTAGGATTCCATGCTAGTATTGTGTTTGATGATTTTATGAGGACCCAAATGTTTAGTTGAGCCAATATACGTTATAGTGCATTTGTGGCCCCCTTTATTCTAGTGAAATCATGGGACAAAAACACAACCTCGCTTAGTTTGAGGATCGCAATATGTTTAGCATCGTGTACTTGAAATGTATCTAGGAAAGCTCAAGTAGTCATTGCACACGAGACTAATGCCTTTAACCAATAAAGGATGAAGTTAAATTCACTTGCTTAAGCATATGTTTTTTCTAGGTTTTTAGTTTTGAGTGGAAAAAGTGCGTTGAAAAAAGAAAAAAAAGAAAAAAAAAGAGAAGAAAAGAAAAGAAAAAAAAGTTGCAAAAAAAAAGAGTGATGAAATGTTTGAATAAAGAATCTACAAAGCTATGAAGACAAAGAAGAGTATCATGAAGAAAAGCTACAAAGTATAAAAGATTCAATCAAAAGTTGTATTTGTCTTTTATTTGTAATTTTCTTTTCTAGGTTATTTTATCGTATGTATGCTTGGGGATTTAACCAAAAATGACTTGAGGTTAAGAAAGTTTTCTGACGATGGATTCGGAGGGATGCATAAAATGAGCGTTGTTCAAAAGAAGTGGGCGAGTGTTTATGAGGATTGTAAGTATTTAGAATTGAGGGGGTCCTTAGGAAAAATTTTAGACACAAATGCATGTGTTGCGGTCTTGGCATAATGGTTGGGTTCAATTGGGATTGTCTTATCTGATATTAGCGTGCTAACATTTGGTTTTGCTTGGGGGCAAGCAAAAGTCAAGTGTGGGGTATTTTGATATGGGCTTATTTAGTCATAGAAATCATTCATTATCTTATTAATTATTGTTGATATTATATCATTTAATGGACAAAAGGTACTTAATTAGCTTAATATTTCAATTTCAGCAATAAAAGACATGCTCGGGTGAAAAAGGAAGAGGATTTGAGTGATTGGAAGCTTGGAGATTGAAGACTGAAGAAAGAAGGATGTTGGTGGACAGTTTGACCCATCGTCAGTGTTTTGTCCATATCTCATGAACCGTAACTCCGATTGACGAGATTCAAAATGTTCTGAAAACTAGATACAATTTCGGACGACTTTCGTGTTTTGCGAAAATGTTGATTCTAAAAGAAACTCGACGAGTTCTTAGCACAAACTCGACGAGTTTATTAGAATATTCTAGATTCGAAGATGCCTTGCCGTACACGTTGTATACGCGGATTATCGAAAAAACTCGATGAGTTTGAGGTGAAAACTCGTCGAGTTGACGCTGTTTTCAGAATTTATATATAGAAACTCTTCTCGTTCGAACCCTAACTAATGCTGGAGGCTAGGTGCGATTATTGAAGACCAAAAGGGTTCTTGAAGCTTCAGTTTTCGAGATTGCAACCTAAGAAACAATTTAGAAGAGAATAAAAGGCAAATAATCATTCTTCTTTTCTTAATCTTTGTTTTGAAACATATTTGAATCATTAGATTTTGATTTTAGGTTATTACTTGCTTTAGATATGAGCTAAAAGCTTTTTAATTCTGTTTGGATGAGATAATCTTATGAACATGATTTGATTGAGTGGTTGAGTTGATATTAATTTGGTTGTTCATCTTGTTAAGCTTATTAAAGATCCTTATGTATTGATGATAAATGTTTTTAGTTAACAAATAAGTGATTGAGTTGCATGAATATCTTCTTGATTACTTGATTCATATAGTTTTATGAATATAAGATTGTATGCCTAGGAATAGTGAATATGAAACTAGGGTTAACTATAAAATATGTAAATCAATGTGTGAGCATGTGTGATGAACATCTATACATGAGTTGATTGAATTGAACAAATTTGATTAACTATTATTATAAGTCTTGCTTGATACGAACTGAACACTAGGAAACTTGTTAATTTAATCACTTGATCACTGTTTGAATTAACTTGTCTACTAAAGGATTGGTAATAATGAACATGAACCCAATCATATTAGGAATCGGTAACCATTGATGTATTAATTCATTGCACTTGCCACAAAATCAACCATAAGAATAAGTGAATCGAATCTGAACAGAAGTCTCTTTTATCATTGAATCTAGTTGTCTTTTCTTGTTCTTCTTAGTTGTTAATTGTCTTTGTTTAAGTATTAATTGATTGTTTAAGTTTCTAGTCTTGCAAAACTAGAGAAACCCCCTACTTTTATTAATTGTTTTAATTAGATAATATTAGCATTTATTTTAATTGTTTACCGTTCCCTGTGTTCGATACCCTACTTACCTGAACTAAACTGCTAATCGATAGGTACACTGCCTTTCGTGTGTTTGTCTTTGTGTTTAAGTTAGTAGGATTAAAACTAGTTTGTTTAACACACATCAAGTTTTTGGCGCCGTTGCCAGGGAACGGTTCTAATAGTTAATTTTATTTGCTAGTGTTATCGATCCTTTGTGTGATATTAATCTCATATAAAGTTACACGTTTTCTGTTTTATTTTTTTTATTATCGTATTATGTATTTTTCAAATCTCGATGCTTTTGATGCTTTTCTTGAGGAAGTAGTACAGGAAATTGAGCAAGAAGATGAGGAATATGACTCAGATGATGATTTGAAGGAATTTGGAAGATTGTTAGATAACATCTTTCCTAATGAAAAAGAGCAATCTGAGTTACAAGAGCTAGAGTTAAAAGATGAAGAATTTAATCCAAAAAGAGATTTGGAGGAGCTGGAAAGATTGCTAGCAGAAGGGTCAGATGAAGAACACGAACAAGCTGAGTTGCAGGAACCAAGTCGTGGTTTGACCATTATCACGACATGGTCCCCTATTTTCCCAGATTGTGTTTCGAAGCATGGGGTGACGACTCCAACTTTGGACAAAGTTCTTAAATGCGATCAATTTCTGATTAGTATCCAACCGGTCCCAACCCTTATCAAGATTCTTGGGTTTTATATATTAAAGCTCGTTTGGCCAATTATAGAAGCAAAGAGCCAAATTTTACAAATTGGTCCACCAAAGAAGATATTCAATGAAAGGGATGGATTGGAATTGAGTTTATTGGAAGTTTATTAAGTTAAGAGTCCAGCTAAAGACTCGCACAAAAAGAAGCGCTTGCGGGAGGCAACCCGTCATTAGAGTTTGCTTTTCTTTTTCTTTCTAAACTTCTTGTATTTAGGGGTAATTTAGGATTTTTTTTATTTAGATGTTATTATTATTATTATTACTTGGTATTTGTTTTTGATCTTGCAGAAGTTAGGGTGAGAGTTGATGAATTAATTAAAAGTGCGAGAGAAATAAAGTGAGGGGTCGAGTCTAGACGAGAAGATTTGAAGATTTGCGTGATGGTATGAGTCTGATGCTTAATATGGTTAAAAAGGAGTCTCGTCACTGAAGAGTATAAGGAGATCATTTTCCGAACATTTACAAGATCTTTTTCCTCTATATTTTGGGAGCATAACCACATGAGAATTGACACCCAAGACATGGATGAGCTGTTACCATGTCTAAAGTCAGCTGAAGATGGAGCTAAATTGAAGAATATCAATCTCGCAACTTCTACCCCAGGGGAGTCTGTTCCAATTCTCTCTTTACTTTTGTGTTCTTTAATTGTTTTAACATGCAACGGGGACATTGCATAAATTAAGTGTGGGGTAGTGGGTTGATTACATTTAGTCAAATTAGAATCCTTGCTTGGTTTGAAAAAAAAACTGCATAAAAAGTACTAGGGTTAATTTAGAAAATTATGGTAAAGGCAATTAGGATTCCATGCTAGTATTGTGTTTGATGATTTTATGAGGACCCAAATGTTTAGTTGAGCCAATATACGTTATAGTGCATTTGTGGCCCCCTTTATTCTAGTGAAATCATGGGACAAAAACACAACCTCGCTTAGTTTGAGGATCGCAATATGTTTAGCATCGTGTACTTGAAATGTATCTAGGAAAGCTCAAGTAGTCATTGCACACGAGACTAATGCCTTTAACCAATAAAGGATGAAGTTAAATTCACTTGCTTAAGCATATGTTTTTTCTAGGTTTTTAGTTTTGAGTGGAAAAAGTGCGTTGAAAAAAGAAAAAAAAGAAAAAAAAAGAGAAGAAAAGAAAAGAAAAAAAAGTTGCAAAAAAAAAGAGTGATGAAATGTTTGAATAAAGAATCTACAAAGCTATGAAGACAAAGAAGAGTATCATGAAGAAAAGCTACAAAGTATAAAAGATTCAATCAAAAGTTGTATTTGTCTTTTATTTGTAATTTTCTTTTCTAGGTTATTTTATCGTATGTATGCTTGGGGATTTAACCAAAAATGACTTGAGGTTAAGAAAGTTTTCTGACGATGGATTCGGAGGGATGCATAAAATGAGCGTTGTTCAAAAGAAGTGGGCGAGTGTTTATGAGGATTGTAAGTATTTAGAATTGAGGGGGTCCTTAGGAAAAATTTTAGACACAAATGCATGTGTTGCGGTCTTGGCATAATGGTTGGGTTCAATTGGGATTGTCTTATCTGATATTAGCGTGCTAACATTTGGTTTTGCTTGGGGGCAAGCAAAAGTCAAGTGTGGGGTATTTTGATATGGGCTTATTTAGTCATAGAAATCATTCATTATCTTATTAATTATTGTTGATATTATATCATTTAATGGACAAAAGGTACTTAATTAGCTTAATATTTCAATTTCAGCAATAAAAGACATGCTCGGGTGAAAAAGGAAGAGGATTTGAGTGATTGGAAGCTTGGAGATTGAAGACTGAAGAAAGAAGGATGTTGGTGGACAGTTTGACCCATCGTCAGTGTTTTGTCCATATCTCATGAACCGTAACTCCGATTGACGAGATTCAAAATGTTCTGAAAACTAGATACAATTTCGGACGACTTTCGTGTTTTGCGAAAATGTTGATTCTAAAAGAAACTCGACGAGTTCTTAGCACAAACTCGACGAGTTTATTAGAATATTCTAGATTCGAAGATGCCTTGCCGTACACGTTGTATACGCGGATTATCGAAAAAACTCGATGAGTTTGAGGTGAAAACTCGTCGAGTTGACGCTGTTTTCAGAATTTATATATAGAAACTCTTCTCGTTCGAACCCTAACTAATGCTGGAGGCTAGGTGCGATTATTGAAGACCAAAAGGGTTCTTGAAGCTTCAGTTTTCGAGATTGCAACCTAAGAAACAATTTAGAAGAGAATAAAAGGCAAATAATCATTCTTCTTTTCTTAATCTTTGTTTTGAAACATATTTGAATCATTAGATTTTGATTTTAGGTTATTACTTGCTTTAGATATGAGCTAAAAGCTTTTTAATTCTGTTTGGATGAGATAATCTTATGAACATGATTTGATTGAGTGGTTGAGTTGATATTAATTTGGTTGTTCATCTTGTTAAGCTTATTAAAGATCCTTATGTATTGATGATAAATGTTTTTAGTTAACAAATAAGTGATTGAGTTGCATGAATATCTTCTTGATTACTTGATTCATATAGTTTTATGAATATAAGATTGTATGCCTAGGAATAGTGAATATGAAACTAGGGTTAACTATAAAATATGTAAATCAATGTGTGAGCATGTGTGATGAACATCTATACATGAGTTGATTGAATTGAACAAATTTGATTAACTATTATTATAAGTCTTGCTTGATACGAACTGAACACTAGGAAACTTGTTAATTTAATCACTTGATCACTGTTTGAATTAACTTGTCTACTAAAGGATTGGTAATAATGAACATGAACCCAATCATATTAGGAATCGGTAACCATTGATGTATTAATTCATTGCACTTGCCACAAAATCAACCATAAGAATAAGTGAATCGAATCTGAACAGAAGTCTCTTTTATCATTGAATCTAGTTGTCTTTTCTTGTTCTTCTTAGTTGTTAATTGTCTTTGTTTAAGTATTAATTGATTGTTTAAGTTTCTAGTCTTGCAAAACTAGAGAAACCCCCTACTTTTATTAGTTGTTTTAATTAGATAATATTAGCATTTATTTTAATTGTTTACTGTTCCCTGTGTTCGATACCCTACTTACCTGAACTAAACTGCTAATCGATAGGTACACTGCCTTTCGTGTGTTTGTCTTTCTGTTTAAGTTAGTAGGATTAAAACTAGTTTGTTTAACACACATCAGATGTGGTCTGGTGGGATCGGATATCCGTCCGAAGGTCATTTGATCATTAATTATATATTATGTATACAGGTATAGACATATAGGTTTGCGTCGGTCAGTTTATTTGTGAGTCTCTATCATTAGTCCAGTATATACATCAAAACTCACTACACGAGATGCATCTTTAGGACACGGCCTTCTCCGTTGTCTAGTTGGTAACCAGAGTCTCCTGTAGGGAGAGCGGGCATCGTGTATATAGATCTATACGGGATTGACACCCCCACACCCTGACTGCTAGCTACAGTCCACGGCCTACCAAGCCAAGGGGTGACAAATGTCACATTCTTTTCGACGCTTGCAGAGCGTCAAGTTCTCTAGTGTCTATCAGTATGGTTACGAGTATCTCGGGATTACCTTATAATTCATGGCCTTAAGGTAACGGGAATTAACATTGTATTCATTGTTTTTAGACCTTGCTAGACGTATCATTCATTTGATACTATCTGGGGTCTGTGTTCTCTGTTTTTAGACCTTGCTAGACGTATCATTCATTTGATATTTTCTGGGGTATGTATTCACTATTTTTAGACCTTGCTAGACGTATCATTCATTTGATATTGTCTGGGGTCTGTGTCTCCTTTCATTAGACTGAGCCAGGCGTGTTGTTCATTCGATACTCTCCTAGAGTCTATGATTTCTTTTGCCTTAGTCAGCAGTATTTCCTGCTGAGGCCTATGTTATTTTCCCTAATGCTTTTACTTGTGATATCCTTCTACTTTCTTTAAAGTCAAATACCGTATTTTGGTAATGATAATATTTTAGGGAAATTCTCTTTAAAACATAACACTGTCGGGTCTTGGTAGAAGACTGCTTTTATTTAGAAAATATAGGATTTTCTGGAAAGGGACTCTAATACACCGTTGATTCTAAACTACTACTTTTTATAAAGTTATTTGCATAAAATGACACTAAATACTTATGAACTCACCAGCATTTATAAAAATGCTGATACTCGCTTTCAAATAACTTGTATTCTCAGGTCAGCAATAGACAGGTACATTCCAGGAGCTTTTGGTGAAGACAGTTTAGTACCAAGCTGCACCTATATTATTACTTGTATTACTTTAATGTCTCTATGAAATGTAAACCATGTAAAACTATTACTATTAATGCAATGAATGTTGTACTTTGATTACTATACTACATATGTTGTGATACTTGACATGACGTCATCCACCCCAAAACGTTTCCGCCGTTCCGGTTTTGGGGTGTGACACAAGTAAGGCATTTGCTAACATAGGTGGCAATTTCTGCCTTCATGTTAGGCCACCAATAATGTTGTTTAATATCCAAGTACATTTTGTCCGAACCCGGATGGATGGAGTATCACGTCTTGTGAGCTTCATTCAAGACTACCTCCCTAAATCCTCCAAGTTTAGGGACCCAAATACAGTTCATGATATAATATACTCCGCCCTCTTTCACCTCGAGATTCTTCTCCATTCCGCATAACGCTTCGCTCGTTCTGTTTTCCGCCTTCATAGCATCTGATTGTGCTGCCCTGATCTGAGTGGTTAGGTGAGATTGGATGGTTATTGAGAGAGTTTTGACATGACGATTAGAGTACTCTTTCCGGCTCAAGGAATCAGCTACCACATTAGCCTTGCCTGGGTGGTACTTGATTTCACACTCATAATCGTTTAATAGTTCAACCCATCTTCGTTGCCTCATATTCAGCTCTTTTTGATTCAAGATGTGCTGGAGACTCTTGTGGTCTGTGAAGATGGTGCACTTCGTACCATAGAGGTAATGCCTCCAAATCTTCAGGGCGAAGACCACTACTCCGAATTCCAGATCGTGGGTTGTATAATTCACTTCGTGTGTCTTTAATTGCCGGGACGCGTAAGCTATCACTTTTCCACGCTGCATGAGAACGCAACCTAAACCCTGATTTGACGCGTCACAATAGACTACGAAATCTTCCGTTCCCTCTGGTAGTGATAGTACCGGGGCACTGCAGAGTGCTTGCTTCAGAGTTCGGAATGCAACTTCTTGTTTGTCCGTCCATTTGAATGGTACACCCTTTTGTGTAAGCGAGGTAAGTGGCTTGGCGATCTTAGAAAAGTTTTGAATGATCGTCCTGTAGTAACCTGGTAGACCTAAGAATTGGCGAATTTATGTGGGTGTTGTCGGGACTGCCCATCCTTCGATGGCTTTGACCTTAGAAGGATCCACATGTATTCCTTCCTAACTAACAACATGACCCAAAAAGTTCATGCTACGGAGCCAGAACTCACACTTGGAGAGTTTTGCGTATAGCTTCTCAGTTCGCAGGGTTTCCAGGATTTGTCGGAGATGTTGGCCATGCTCCTCTTCGCTTCGAGAACAAACTAGAATGTCGTCAATGAATACAATAACAAAATTGTCGAGGAATGGTCGGCAGATTCGATTCATTAGGTCCATGTATGTGACTGCTGCATTCATTAGACCGAAGGGCATTACGACAAATTCATAATGTCTGTAACGAGTTCGGAAAGCGGCTTTGGGAATATCCTCTTCCCGGACCTTGAGTTGATGGTACCTGGATCGTAGATCTATCTTAGAGAAGTAACTAGCTCCTTGGAGCTGGTCAAATAGATCGTCGATTCGTGGGAGTGGATAGCGACTTTTGATAGTGAGCTTATTCATCTCTCTGTAATCAATACACATCCTAAAAGATTCGTCTTTCTTCTTGACAAAGAGGACTGGAGCTCCCCATGGCGAGAAGTTGGGTCGGATGAATCCCTTGTCCAGGAGTTCACTGAGTTGGCTAGACAATTCCTGCATCTCAGCAGGAGCCAATCGGTAAGGCGATTTAGCGATGGGAGTAGCTCCTGGAACAAGATCAATTCGGAATTCAACTTGTCTTTCTGGGGGTACTCCAGGAAGATCTTCAGGAAATATGTCTGGAAATTCACGTGCTACAGGAATGTCTTAACGTTAACCTCTCCCTTGGTTTTATCCACTATGTGTGCCAGGAACGTCAAATCGTTCTTTCACAGATGCTTCTGTTCCTGGACGCACGAGATGAGACGAAGGTTCGTGATAGGTTTGTCTCCATAAATAACTAGGGTTTCATGATCTGGAAGGTGAAGGCGAACGGCCTTCTCGTGACACATAATTTCAGCATGGTGGGGGCTTAACCAGTCCATGCCAATAATCACATCGAAACTCCTAATGGAAACAGACATTAAGTTTATTTGAAAGACGTGTTGATTTAGGGCTAGGGTACATCCGATGTAGATTTCCCCAGTGGATTCTGTTTTCCCATTGGCCATTTCCACCGTAAAGGTTTCATTGAGCTTCTGGGGTTGTTGTTTTAACAAATGTTTAAACTTATTGCTCACAAAACTTCGCTCCGCTCCTGTATCAAATAGGATGCATGCATAAGTGTGGTTTAGGAGGAACGTACCGGTAACGACAGCGAGATCCTGAACCGCTTCTCCCTCACCCATAGTCAGCACCCTTCCTGTTCCTCCATTTCCGGGATTGTTGTTGTTGGGGCAGTTTCGACGGAAATGCCCAGTCCTTCCACATCCATTGCATGTGTGGCTAGGTCCTACATTTTTGCCACCATTGTTGGTGTTGTTGTTGTTGTTGTGGTTATTGTTGTTGTTGTTTCCCTTTTTTTGGTTCTGAGGAGGGTAGGTCCTGTAGTACTTTGTCGTGTGCCCCTTCCGATTGCAACTGGTGCACTGCATCTCTCTGCATTCTCCATTGTGATGGAGACCACACTTTTTGCACTTGGGAAGATTACCGGAATAAGGTCTAGGAGCACTTGGAGCAGCTGAGGCTGGAGCATGTGGTGTGGATGGAACTTGAGTGGTTGCAGCATTAACTGCCACCGTTTGCTGTTTCTTGGATGATTCGGAGCCTTGACGTCCTTTCCTCTTACTGTTCTTTCCCTTTTTGTTGTCACTTTCCTTCTTAACTTCATCCTCCACTGGCTTCTCACCCTTCTTGTTGTTGTGGTCATACAGCTTCTTGGCTAATCTCTTGGCACTGTCGAAAGTTTTGGGATTTGCAGCTATCACGTTTCCTTGGATCGGGGAGGTCAGTCCCCAGATGAAACTTTCGATCTTTTTACCTTCTGAGGTGATCATGTCAGGGCACAATAGAGACAATTCGCTAAACCTTGATATGTATGCATCTATATCAGCATTTCAGACAGTGAGATTCCACAGCTCTTGTTCCATTTTCTGAATTTCGCCACGAGGGCAGTATTCGGCCATCAGCATTTCTTTCATCTCTGCCCATGGCATGGAATTGGCTACGGGGAGTGTCATGGCTTCCACGTGTCCGTTCCACCAAGTGAGCGCTTGGTCAACAAGAGTGCATGCGGCAAATTTTACCTTCATCTCGTCAGGGCATTCACATATCTCGAACACCGATTCCACCTTCTCGATCCATCGTTTCAGGGTAATCATTCCTCCAGTGCCGTTGAAGGTTTGTGGCTTGGTGTTGGTGAAGTCCTTGTAGGAGCATGTCTTGTTAGGTCCTTGATTCATCTCGTTGTTTGAACTTCCAGCTCCTGGTTCCTTTGGTGAATTTCGGCCATAGCCGCGGTGACTGCAGCCGATACCGCTGCCTGAAAAGCAACAGAGTTGAATTCATGCGGGTTTAGCTCAGGGTTTCCGCGGGTTGTTCGTCGAGGCATCTTTCTGCCATGGAATAGAAAGATGTTCAGTATTTGTGCTTCTTGTGAGAGTGTGATCCTATGAGCTAGGTGTGTGGCACGAGCTTAAGTACTTTCACAAATTGGCACACAATCATGGATATGTAACACATAGCAGATTACAACATCAAAGTAAAACATATAAAATTTTCACTAATATTATCCGCATTTTGATACATGAAAATTGTGCTCGAAAGAGCATACATAAGCGGTACAAGTTTGACAGCATAACGGCTCTATGAGTAGTGTAGTCACTTAAACATAGAGTCGGGGTACATAGCATAGATCCTAATGACATAGTAAGATAAGTCTATCCCTAACACTCTATGGAGTGTCCTATGACAGTGGTGAGATCATATGCCGAAATGTTGAGCCAACAACTGAGCCATCTCAGTCATGTCTCCAATGACCTCATCCCTCTCATGCTCAGCTCGCACTGCACGTGCTTCCATGGCAAATAGTTGTTGTCGAAGGGCGGCGATCTCAGCTTCGGGGGAGCGATTCTCCCTTGTGGGATTCACTGGTGGGGCGGGGTGGTCATGTTGCGCCTCGCTGACAAATGACGTGGCGTGATCTTTTCCTGAGTCTTGTTCTTCTTCCATGTCATCATCGGCCTCCTCGAATTCGTAGTCAGTGTCCGTGTAGTCGTCAGGCCCAACGTCGTGTGCTCCCCCTTGATTTACTTTAGGTTCATCTTCAAGCATCCCGTGAGCCACCAAGACTTGATGAAACTGAATGCCCTGCTGCTCCCCTTCCATGAAGACTGGGAGGTGGTATACGAATAAATTATCATTACTCCTATGACTCTACAACTATTGCATAGATTGAGTTGAGGTTCTCTTCTTGGGGATAAAGGGGTATGTTTTTAGGTTCCCTAGTCATCATGATTTCCTCAGGACATGTGATAGTTGTACCTTGGAGGGAATGTAGTTGATCAGGCTACATTCTTTCCTTGATATGACTATGAACATCCCTGACCTAACCGAGGTGCTAGCATTATTTTGTTTGGTTCGATTGTATGTTCTGTTTCCTAATTCACACAAGCAAAGATGTTTTATCGTTGTGTTTTACTTGTTTTGTTCAGATTTGTGTTAGTCCCTCTTTTTGGTTTGATTGTATGTTCGGTTAAGGACTCATTTTTCATAACTTTTACAGTTTTGCCCAAAATCTAAAAAGTTTGCATTTTTAGTCCTTTTTGATAATGAAAAGCACTTTTGACCCTTATAAACATTTTGTTATGCTAAATACCCCCTATTTTACAGAAAGTTACATTTCCAGCCCCTCAACTTGTAAAATTTCGCATTTAGAGGCTTATTGGGCCGAAAAGCCCATAATTAGCCCATTAGGTTAAAATTTTACATTTTAAGTCCTTAGAAATTTCTAAAATCAGAAAAATATTTATGGAAACTATTTTGGCCCCTTTTAACCTTCAAGAATCCTTGACTTGTTGATTTTTACCCCAAGTTTGTATTTTTGACAATTTAAGCCCAAAAATGGGTTTCATGTTCAAGTATTTTCATCCTAACCTTATAAACTATTTTTCTTGACTTGATTAGTGTATAATAGCTTAAGTTATGTTTATTTACTTTATCGTGTCTTAGATCTCGGTTTTTACACACTTTTTGATAACATATTCATCACAAAACACATGATATCACACACATACATGCATCAAATCACACATAGCATACATTTTCACATAGATCTACACAGTTTCTTGTATTCTCCCCCATAAAACTCATAAAAACCGAAAAGAAAGGGGTATGAAACTCACCTTTGCTTGTTGTTTTCGATTTGAAGAAGAAAAGAGAAGACGTTGTTGTTATTTTCGACTTTAGCAACCTTTCTTGGAAGATCTCGAACTTAAAGAGCTAAGATGATGATTTTTGTGAAGAATCCTCCTTGCAAAGCCCTTGAATCTCGAAATTTTTGAAGTAGAAGTGAAGGAATATGTAGTGTGTTCTTGAGAGTATTGAAGTGGAATTGTTTTGTGTGTGTGATACTCTCGGCCGAAAGAAGAGGGAGAAGAAGAAGAGAGAAGATTGATTAGATGTTTACTTGGGTGTATGGGATTTGCATGGAGAACCATTAAACAAAAATGAGGTAGCAATGAAAAAAGTCAACTCTTCTTCTTTGGTTGGGCTTGGGCCGAGAATGGAGAGGGAAGAGAGAGTTTTTGGGCCTTCAATGCTTAAGCCCAATTTCATGGTTATGTTGAGTGATTTTTGGTCCAAATAAATATAAGTGTGATTTTTATGACCAATTAGGGCTAAATTAGGTTAGTTATGGCCCAATATGGTTCATTTAAATATTTTGTTTCATTCTAGGCCCAATATGGCCCAAAATACTAAAATAAATGAAAGTGGGTACAATTAGAGCCCATTCAAGAGTTCTAAGCTCGAGATAGTCCAATTGGAAGCTTATTGGTCCATTGGGCCCAATAAGGAAATCCTAGTCCAAAATGGACTTAAACAAGGATTTCTAGGGTTTCCAATTGTTTGTTGGCTATTTGTAGTGCATGGATGAAGTGTTTTATTGGAATTTTGTTGTTATTGAACATGCATCTTACATGCTTTCACATTGTTGGTTCACGTTTGTTATCATTGTTAAATGTTTACAAGACATCGAATTTCCTAGTTGTGACATGGGAACTCCCATTTCCTGTTGAAGGTCAAAACTAATAGATTTCCCCTTGTTTTCAAGTCCAAGCATAATTATGGTGCTTGGAAAGGGATATATTTCTTCGTAAGACGTGACTTGATTCCTGACGGGAATCTTTTACCACAATCCTTGATAAAGAAGGGTAGGATTTCATATTTTTACATTAAGGGTCCTGGCATTCACTTTTCTTATCTTATTTGATGTCTTGTAGAAGAAGCAATGGGTCGACCTGGGTTAGGTTCGAGTTCAACCCATTTAATAATAGGGTTGAAAATTTTAACCCAACCCAACCTATTTAATTAAATGGGTTGATATTTCCAACCCAACCCAACCTTTTAGATAAATGGGTTGTCATTTGTTTGACCTATTTATGTAGTTCCTGACCCAACCTATTAAATAAATAGGTTAAACTTGGATTAACCCATTTAAAACCAATTAAATAAATTATATAATTAAATATTATACAACTTAAATTATAAAACATAAATAAAAGTTCATAATTATGACAAAAGCACAATCCTAATTCATAAATATAAATAAATTGTTCAAATAACATTAAAAATGTTTAGTTTCACAGTGATTTTGGAGAGTGACTAGTATTATCGGCGTTATAAAAAGGATGAAAATTAGGATTGAATTTTATTAAACATAGATAATAATAATGCAACATTATAATTTACAAATTAATACTTTGATTAATACATGATAATATTTAAATAATATTAAATTATATATATATATATATATATATATATATATATATATATATATATATATATATTAAAGTTAAATGGGTTGACAGGTTGAAAACATGTTGATAACTTTTACCCAACCCAACTTATTTAATTAAATGGGTTATACGGGTTGACCCATTTAAGTTAAATGGGTTGAAAATCTCAACCCAACCCGCTAATTTGTGGATGGGTTCGGGTTGGGTCGATTTTTGTCAGCTCTAATGTTTTGCAACCTTCAAGTTCGACGAGTTGGTTCTTCCTGCTGGGGATACAGAGAACATGATCAAAATCTTTTTCACTGTGTCTGAATAAGAGAAGTCATTCAAACTCAGCCACTGTCTCCATGTCAAAAGGTAAGGATCCTAACTTCTTCTTCTTCTTTTTTATATGGAGGATCCTGACTTCTTATGCTCCTTGTTGTTCTGCATAGGATCCAAGAGTACCTGTTCTGGTGCCCACTTCACCCTTGCTTACTTGGATACGACAATGTCCAACAGTCAACTATTGGTGAAGAAAGAGAACCTTGTCCCCCATTCCCATTGTGAGAGCCCCCATAGATTTGACCATGAAAACTCCAAGATCCAAGAAGAGAAAGAATATAGGTTCCACTGAGTTGAGTTTGGAGAATCTTGGGGTGGAATATGCACTACGGAAGTTGGTTTCCTTCTCTCAGGCTGTAAGAACAAACATCCTTCTTCCCTTTGCATTTTTACTCCCTTTTTTCTTATGTCTTTCTTGTATTAGGTCTTTGACCACATCTCTGCTGAGTTGAGGATCCAGGCTGAAAGATTCAAACAAGCCCTCAAAGAGAAAGAGAAAATATGGAAAGATGGATACATTACAGGGAAGAACTGTTGAGGTTTCTGGGCAAGATGGATCAGGCAAGACAACACCTGCTTTGAATGTAATCAAGGAAGCTCAAAAGCTTGGAGGTTCGTTCCAATGTTCTTTAATTCCACATATAAACAATGATAGTGTTTCACATTTTATGATGATTAGAAGTTATTTTTGGTAAGTTATTGTGCTTACTTATTTGATTCAGAATACAATAGCTTGTTGATTCTTTCTTACTCTTATATATATATATATATATATATATATATATATATATATATATGTGTGTGTGTGTGTGTGTGTATATATATATATATGACATGAGATAGTATATGAGTTTCTTGTATTAAGAGGGAGGTTTTTTGATATTGATTGAACATAGCCAAAGCTATTACATTTTATGGGGAAGGTGGCTCTCAAAAAGCTGTTCCACTTCCACACAAAGAGGAACAACTTAGCTCAGCAAAAATTGAGCATATGATTAAGTTACTGCAAGAAGAAAGGTAGTTTATCTTTCTCAACAATAACATTCATCATCTATTCTTTTACTAAACTATTCTATTAAGATAGTTAGTGTATGTGTTTGAGATAATAACATGAACATTTATATGGATAAATTGCTTGTGTAGTGAGCGGCAGAAGCTTCATACTCAGTTTGTGATGGGAGGTGTGTTGTCAAAGACTAAATTTTGGGCTACATGAAAGGTTAGTAGTTGCTTGCTTAATGAAACCTATATGATTTTATTTAAATGTAACAGAAATTTTATGTTTACCAATGAAGTGCAGAAGTTGCTAGATGTGAATAATACTAGCAGTAGAAAAGCAAAACAAAAAGTGGGGTTGAAAAGTGACATGATTTTCAATGTCAAACCTTCATCTGATGGTCAGGTATGTATCTCCATACAATACATTCAAACTCTTCTGTCCAATTTTTGCATCTTTTGAAAGAAATTTAGATTTTGGAACCAATTAAACTTGTTTTTGTTTCAGTCAAACAAAGTTACATTTAACTTGACACCAGAGATGATTCACCAGGTATCTTCATGTTCATCTTTATTTGACGATGTTTTTTTTTCTTCTCTATTATTAATACATGAAAATGTTTCCCAGATTTTTGCTAAAAAACCAGCAGCGAGGAAGCCATATCTAGATTTTTGCTGAAAAACCTCTACACAATGTTTAGATTAAGCAATATATGTATGTGTGTCTTTGATTTTATAATGGAAATTAGTCAAATAACATAAGCGCTCTTTTATCTTTCTTAAACATCAGAAAATAACATATATGAAGCCACGTGGAAAGCAATAGTAAGAGCAATGAAGCCTTTTCTTCTTGGTGTTTTTCTTCAAGGTGGTTACCTACATGGGATTACTTCATTAACATATGGAGTTGATGTTCAGAAAATACGTTTGCTTAACATCCTACAGATGTCATTGACTTTCACCAATCAATACCTTAACACACCACAATGTCTTATCACTATTCATCTAATTCTCATTAATCCACTATTACATGTATTGAATGTCTCTTAATTATTTCCAAATTTCCCAATTATTGTCATCATTTCAGAGGATAGTAATTGGATACATTGCTGCAACATTGTGTGAAATTTGGATTCCCCGTCAAACCTACAAGAAAGAACCATTCTTCCGGGTTTATATTTGGCACTGGTGAGAATTGATACTCTCAATCTTTTGTTAGATTTGTTGATTATTTAACTTGTAATAATCTGATCTCTGATAAATTGGCTAAAGGGCTGTTTCTTTTTTACATAATGGGCTTAGCCCTTAATCTGGTTCTTTCTGACTTAATGTGGATAGAACAACTAAATGAGTTAAGATAAATAACTTGGCTTGATGTATTAAGACACCAGCCCTTTACCTATTTACCCTTCTTTTTTCCTCCCAACTTAATGGTAAGCAAATAGACATGTTGACTTGGTCAATAAAAAAGAAGTCCTAAAGATTTTATTGGCTAGTAAATACCCTTTGAAACTAAGTCTATTATTGGTGTAGGTGTGGTGTAATTTTTTTGTTGGCCATCTACATGGGATTGACATATGGATTGTACGTTGCAGATTGGCAATTCAAGGACTTGCATTCATTATCTTCATTAATTTTTGAAAATGGAAGTACAATCCGTACTATATGACCCAGCTCTCTTATCCTATTTGATTAAACCCATTATATAATTATTAGTATTATATTTTTAAATAAATCATATCTTGACTATAGGTGACATGTTCCATTAGAGGTGATCTTAGGTCTGCTTGCAATGCTACTGGAATGATAGACAGGTATATTCTTGGCACTGATCATTTATATCAAAAGCCTGCTTACAGAAACCTCAAGGTATATATATTATGAAATTCATATATTGTATATATGTATTGTGTATAATATTATATAATTTACATACAGGAATGTAATATATCTAAAAGTGGTCAAGTTTCAGAATCTGCACCTTCATGGTGCTATGCCCCTTTTGAACCCGAAGGCATCTTAAGGTTAATTGTTTATCTTTCAATTTTAACATCTACATGAAATTGCACACAGGAATGTAATATATCTAATTATTTAAACTTGTGAATTCAAAATCAGTTGTTTAAAATTCGATTGAATCTTGTATAGCTAATGAACGACATAGTTGGAATGCAGTTCCTTAACAACTTCTTTGGCCTACATAATTGGTATTCAATATGGTCATATTTTGATCGAATTATAGGTGTGAATTTCATTTATATTTTACAGTATTTTCCTTGGTCAAATCTTGGTTGTCCGAATTTGTTGCAAGGGCATAAAGATCGAGTTTGTAACTGGTCCCTCCTCTCAGTTTCATTTCTAATTCTTGGATCCATACTTGCTCTCATAGGTATATATATATATATATATATATATATATATATATATATATATATAAACATTAAATCTTTGTTGTTTTTTTCAAGTTTTTGCAGATATACAAGTGTTGCATTTTTCATTTCAATTGTTAGTTGTTCTACTAATGATGGAAAGCTGCTAATAAAGGAAATGGAAGAAGACGCATGAAATAGAGTTTTTATATGAAACACAGAGTAGATTAAATGAATGCAAATTTATATACTTTAAGAAATAGAATTGTATGACATTAAATTTTATGCAATGGATTGTATTTTTCGTATATGGTATTTTATTTCTATTATGATACATTAAATGCAAATTTAATTTAAAAATTAATAAATATATAAATTTATTTTTTTAAACATTTAAATTTACGATGCGCAAAAATGTGTGTCATCTTCATTTATGACATGGCCTTTCTTGACAGGGGTTTTAATGATACGCATTGCGTGTCATAAATGTGCGTCGTAAATGATGGGTTTTGGCTATAAGAACATCCTATGTGCTCATACAAACCCTAATGCTTGGATCTAGGTTTCTCTATTGTACATGCAATTTATCCAAGACTATAAACCCTATATCTAGCATATGATAATCAATATAACATATAATTAGGGTTTAGATCATACCTTGATTGTTATGTAGCAATAACAATCTCAAATCCTTCTTATATTGACTTTAGAAAGCTTAGAGTCACAAATGGCACTCCTCTAATGGTTCACAAACACCAAGAACAAGAGGATGAAGAGGAGAAGAGAAGGAGGCTCTCAAAAACGTGTGGAAACCCTATACTATTAGTTCACCACGTTTTTGAAGCATAAGGGTTCTATATATAGTGAGGCTATTAGGGTTATCTAACAAGGAAACCCTAATTTGGATGCTCAAGCCCTAAGCAACCCATGGACTCCTTTCCTTAAAGGCCTTGGACGATTTCCAATGGGTTTCCCCATAGAATTCATCCAACCTTATAATATAAGGCAATCCATAGCCCAATTGCAATTATCTTATAATTACAATTTCAGTCCCTTAAGTTTAATTAATCTCTTTTAGCCACAAACTTAATTCTTATTAATTCTTGACTAATATTAATTAAACAATATGATTTCTCCTTTAATATATTATTCTCATAATATATTAATAAATCATATTTAATCCTTTCTCTCCATAATTCATCCTATCAAGTTGCTTTGGTGAAGGCAACCCCAAAGGACCATGCACCATCCTGTCAAGTACATACCAAAATAGTTATGGACTTAGACACTAATCCAACAGTCTCCCACTTGGATAAGTCTAATAACTATTCTGCGTATGACTTTAGATCCTGATCTGCAATCGTAGCTTTCCAAAGCCGCTGTCAACTCTGATCCTATCAGATACGCGTGTCCTTTAGATAAGGGATCATATATTCCTCCATTCTAGATATCGTAAAAGACATGATTTCTAATCATTCTCTATGTACTATTTCTCGACTTCTGATTGATGACGACTGACTAATTGAACAAATCAAATAAGCCCTAGCCCGGCCGAGCATTTACGTTTGTCATCACTAAATCATCGAGGGGCCCAAAGATATCGCTTTTATCCTACTTTGGATAAAAGGAACGGATTAACTTTGATTCAATGCTCGCTTGTACTTACTCACCGAATCACACACAACAATATGTTTTATGACACCAAGTTACTGGTGCGTTTACATATTATCAATGTGCAACCGATTTGCAAGATACAACTCACACATCTCGATTTCAAGAATATAAGATGTTATCGTCTCACCATCACTTGTGATACAATTCATGAAGTGATCCAAGTGAGCATGGGTTTAATCCAATGCTCAAATCATATTCACAAGCACTCATGAACGTTGCAGCAAACATTTGCTTATGTCTAATACTCTTTAGACAATTCACACACCAATTCACGACAGTCTTTATTCATACCTACTTCCAACATATGAACGACTGTGGCCCGTTCGAATAATTTGACTGTTCTCAACCAATTAAATTATTCAGAAAGTCAAAACATGCAAAGTGAAACACAAGAATAATACTAATCCCATATGGCCTCAAACCTTTGAGCATAAATAAAACACCTTTTATTTATCACCATATCGATTACTCATTATTTGTTGTTTTGGGTAATCAACTTTTTACTTGAATTATTACAACACTTGTCCCATGCTCTTAGCATGCACACAATGTTTACCTATGGTTCTTACTTTGTGAAATAGATCAAATGAACACATTTCCAATCATACTCATTTCACAACTCCCAATCCTTTTCACAAGTGAAAGAATATCAAATTCTTGTCACTTATGGAATATGCTAGATTCTAACATTTTATGCAATGATCCTCTTGTAATGTCACTGCACTAAAGTCACAATGACTATTGCCAATGAAATTACAAAGTCCTCTATCGGAGATTGTTACAAGACAATTCCTTAAATATGATGTCTCTCACTCAAAGTACATTCCTTTGAACATCCTTTTGCATAAAAGTTTCTAATCTAGACATAGATTTTCAATATTCAATTCTCAATATGGAAAACTTTCCATACTTACCATATGACAACTCATTCTCAATAGAATATTATCTATTCATAATAATGTCGATATGCTCCATCCAATACTATACTTCCAACTACTCACAAGCGACCAATCCTAGGCGAACTTTGGATTGTCCTTTGATAGTTGTTTAATTATCTTAGTCAAAACTGATTCTTGTCCTTTTTCCCTCTAAATGTGCTAGACAATTGGAAAATTTTAGAATGGTCAAATATTATAGCATTTACAATCGATCCTATACCCGAAGCGTATGGGACACAATGCATAATGTCTTACATAAAGATTTGATACTTTATCAATCTTCTGCCGTAATATTTTATGTGCTACGTTCTCAAAATTCGAAATATGAAGAGGAATGCCGTAATCATAATCGAAATTTGAGAACACACTATGTTTCCTTGACTAAATTATTAACATTCCACAACCTAAGCCTTTAGATTTGAAATGAAGCATAATATTCTCTCCCTTCATTATAGCAAAACAACTATTCAACCTTTACAACTTTGCAAAGTATGACTTTTGTTTTTCTATAATTAATATTGCTAACTTGCAATACTTTCCATAATAATCATGAAATCATAACATTTATTCTCCCACTATCATGATAATTATTATAAACATAACACTTATGCTCCCACTAGCTTTGACATGTATTCAGAAACCAGCTTAACTTCCAGAAAAACAATACTTATTGAATTTCTTAAGTTCATGTTTCTAATACCTAATGCTTTGATAATCCTTTATCTAAGCTTATACACCTTTCCCTTAGATAGCTCATATGTGTGTCTAATATTCAGACTAATTGCCAAAGCTCACAATTCGAATCATGGAAAGGGATACCGTAACCATAATCGAATTCGAGAATCCAATTTTCACAGTCACTATCTTTTTAAAATCTCTCTTAGTGAAAGCATTTCCTCACAGTCATTTTCATGAAGGAGGGAATCTTATGACACTTAGATTTTAATGGTGTATGTGTTCCTATCCTTGTGAATTTGTCAAAACCAAATTTTATGACAAATTCAAACTCATATGGACCGAACTTTCTTAATCTTGACTTCTTGCCTTATGGTAACACAGCTGCCCACCATGTCTTCCAAGTAGTTAAGCAGCTCACCATTTCCTATCAATGTACTTTCCATTGATCAAGGTGCCTTCCTTTTATGCGTTCAAATGAGAACTCATAGAACTCACATGCATAATTAACTCAATTGGAATGGCACAGAAACAAAATAGTGTCAACACGATAGGTTGTAAACCTCAACTCGTGTGCTAGTGATGATCGATAAGGTTTATTTTGATTTATTCTTGAAACCTTTCATGACCATTAAGACTCCCACTGACTCCTTGACATATAAGATTCTCTTTTCAATAAACATTTCTTGACAAACAAATATTCAAGAGTTAGTGTAGTTTTTATCAAAACACTTCATAAATTGGTCCTAGTTGGTGTAACACCGAAAATTTTCAAAATAATTTTTCGTGTTCAAAATCACATAATGTATCACATCACAATTTCAAATCCATAATCAATATTGTTTTCAAAACAAATCCCAAGATCTCTACACATAATAAACTCCATCGGTGTGTGTATGTGTCAAGCCGTCGCCTTCCCACGGTCCTCGCTGGTACCTGAGACATCAAAAACAACAACTGTAAGCATAAATGCTTAGTGAGTTCCCAAAATACCACATACCACAAATACGCCACTCAATGCTAAATCCGACCCTCCGGTCTAGATGTCTCAGCGGGACCCTCCAGTCCCGCAGCTCGTCGGACCCTCCGGTCCAGTCACAGCTCATTGGGCCCTCTGGGCCGGTCAGAATCGTTGGGCCCTCCGGCCCAGTCTATATAATCATACAGCATACAAATAACACATAGCACGAAATCTCTAAGACAACACATAATCTCATACATAGCACATAAGACCCTCTGGTCAACTCGAAATACCACTCAAGGTAATGTATAGTGAGAAGACTCACCTCGCGTATCTCGGTAACTCGTAAATCTCATAACCACTAGTGCTCGATCTACCGAGCTATCTTCCTCCTACAACACAAGCATATTTCTACTTAATACTACCTTGACTCTGGCTGACTAATACCACGAAGTCAAACCAGTCAACTCTGGTCAACGGTCGACCCGACTCGCCGAGTCTGGCGTGGACTCGCCGAGTCCCTACGGGAACCCGGTCCCTCTGAATCTCTTCCGACTCACCGAGTCACTCACCCGACTCGGTTACTCAACCCCTGGTTCTTAATCACTGAACAACCCGCACCCACTCGCCGAGTCTGGGAATGGACTCGGCGAGTGTATTCCATGCACAACCCCAAACGACCTTCTGAGGTCAGATCCGCTTCACTAACTCATAGATTCAGTCTCCTTAAGCTTATTGACCACGTAAAGTCCAAGTCTTGGTGCTCATTAAGCATCGAATAGCTCATGAAAGGTGTTTTTGTTTGAATAGTGTCTAAGGCTGCAACTATATTAGGCAAGTATTTGACCCGATTGTGCATGGTCCTTTTGGGTTGCCTTCACCATAGCAACTTGATAGGATGATTTATTATGAGAGAATAAATATTATTAATATATTATGAGAATAATATAAGGAATAATAATATTGTCATAAGTCATAAATTTGGTGACTTAAAGAGATTAATTAAATAAGAGGGTATAAACTGTCAATTGTTTGATAGTTACACTTTAGACTGTAAATCCTTATTGGATGTAGGGTGGACGGATTCTAGGGCTAGGGATAGCCTCAAATCGTCCAATGCTTATCTAAGGAAAGGATTTGGATTGCTTTAAGGAAATATTATCCAACTACGGTTTAAGGTGAAACCCTTAAGGAGTCTACAAGTATAAATACACCCCATGGCCAAGGGAAATCGGCATCTCATCTCAAGTAGAGAACCCCTGGCCGATTTCTTCCTAACCTCTCTCTCAAATCATCCTCCTTTGCTAGTTGGTGTTTGTAAGCCATTAGAGGAGTGACAATTGTGACTCTAGAGCTCCAAGACAACAAGATCAAACAAGAGATTCAAAGGTAAACTTCTAGATCTGATTTTGTATTGTTCTTATACCTAATTAGTTATTAGAATTCTTGGATTCAAAGCATGTTTAATTAGAAAGCCTAGATCCAAGCATTAGGGTTTTGCATGCGCACATAGGAAAGTTCTTATGGCTAAAACCCATCAGTGGTATCAAAGCCTAGATTGGTTTCTATTAAATTGTTGCTTGTTTGTTTGAAACTTGTTTGCAAAATTCGAATTTTGTGTTTCTGTGTCATGAACTCGACGAGTCCCATGGTGGACTCGACGAGTTGGCCTGACTCGACGAGTCCAATTGGGAACTCGACGAGTTCCAGCGTCAGGAAGGGCCAGATTCGGGATTTTTTCATATTTATCTTATGGAAACTTGCCTTTATCATATTAGATCAACCTTAATCTGATTTTCTGATATATATGACTATAATCTTGATCTAATTAAAGATATTTATCAACTAATAAAATATTTAATTTCCTTATGTGATAATTAAATAATTATTTTGATTAAATTGGAAATTATCTTACAAGAAATCATTAAATAAATCAAATATGGATAATTATGGAATTAATTGTTAATAAATATTATTTGTTATTTGATCCTCCATGTTTTAAATGTTTAAAACTTGTCCTCAAGTTTTGAAATTTATGTTTTGTGATTAAAAGTTTTAATTTAGACAATTTAAATTTCAAACCCTAGATTTTTAAAAGTTTAAAATACAACCCTATACTAATATAATATTACAAGATTAATATATATATATATATATATATATATATATATATATATATATATATATATATATATATATATATATATATATATATATATATATGTATAACTAAAATGCTAGTCTTACCGTTAGTAGGCCTCATTCACGAAGCCGATCTATAAGGTGGGTATAAGGTTGCGGCCTATAAAATAGTGCTTAATGGGTGTACACTCACACCCACCGCTTGCTTGATTGGTGGAGGGTCATTAGCCGAACGGGTAGGGTAGGGCAACCTCATCCTCTCATTAAAAGTATAATATGAAATACAAAGTAACTACATTTTTTTAAATATCCCAATCTTAGTTACTTTAGGAAAAGTGAATTGATGCAATCCCATGAAATTACACTTTGCACCCTTGCTAAGAAGTTAGTGGAGCGTGTGTGGTTTACCGGCACACTAATTGGTTCTAAGCAAAGGTGGCAAAGGGTGATTCATTGTTTATCATAGTTCGATGGAGCGTGTGTGGTTTATCGGCTCATCGAATAGGTGATCGTTACAATGAAGGCACCATGTGAATTTGCATGGTAATTCACACCCGCTTTGTGATCCTCGGTATCCCAGTCACAAACAAGAGGGGCATATCGAGATTTAAACATGCCATTGAATAGTTTCAATGAATCTCATCCGAACCTAGGAATTCTCAATACATTTAGGACTTAAAGTTATGTTTTATGGTGGAGAATTAGTGAATCGTCATTCACTTACCTTCATATTATTTGCATGTTAGATTACGGCATCCCTTTTCTAATATGTAAATATTGTTGTTGGATCCTAGCCCTAATTTTTCTTATTGGGTGATAATTAGGGATTCATATTCTAATCTATTTTTTTCCTTTCTATTTGTAGATGTCGAACGCAAACAACGTTGCTGCTAGTTCTTTCACATTGATGAGCCTTTTTCAAAAGGCCACTTTCGATGGGACGAACTTTAGCGAATGGATAAGATACATTCGCACCATTGCTCGCTATGAGGATAAGGAGTATGTCCTCGATGAGAAGCTCGAGAAAATCAACCCTGAAATCGCTACTCCGGCTGAAATGACCGCTTTTGAAACTCATGAGCGCAATGCAACGAAGGTACATTGCATCATGATAGCCACCATGAACTCCAAATTCCAAAAGTCCTATGAGGACATGTACCCGTATGAGATGCATCAAGACTTATTGGAGAGATACCACCAAAACGCGAGACAAGAGCGTTATGAGATTTTCACTAACATGATTTCCACTAAGATGGGTCATGGAGAGTCTCTTACCGTGCACCTGCAAAAGATGCAAAGGTATGTCGACCGTCTTCGCAAGTTAAATGTTGACTTTGGGGAAGATTTGGCGATCGACATGGTGCTTCACTCTTTGCCTCCGAGCTACAATCAATTTAGGATGACCTACCACATGAACAAAGAGGAGGTCACCCTAAGCAAACTCCAAGGTCTCTTGAGGGTCGCTGAGAGCAACTTCAAGGACAAGTTTGTTGCACCAACTCCCAATCCGCCCGCTGCTCCTGTCTTGGCTATTGGACAAGGAAAGGGAAAGAAGAGGAAGGCTTCATCTAAGAACTATCGTAAGGTTAAAGCTCGAGATGGTGCCTCTTCTAGTGGGACCAATGTTGATCCTGCTAAACCCTGCCCTAACCCGAAGGAGGCAGAGTGCCACCACTGCCACAAGATAGGACATTGGAAGAGAAGCTGCCCAGAGTACCTGCAATCCATCAAGGAAGGAAAGATCAAGCCGTCTTTCGCAGGTATATACACAATCAAATCTAACGAGTCATCTCATGCTATTTCTTGGGTTCTTGATACCGGTTGTGGTTACCACATTTGTTCTAATGTGCAGGGACTAAGAAGAAATAGGGATTTGGAGGCTGGAAGAATAAATCTAATCATGGGGAATAGAAGATCATCGCCTGTGACCAAGATTGGAGTGTATTCTTTAGTACTTAGGAATGGTTTAAGTTTAGATTCGAACAATTGTTGCTACTCGCCAGAAATGGCTAGAAACATCATTTCATTTCATGGTTTGTTTAGACAAGGTTTTAGATTTTCTTTTAATAATGAGAATGGTTCTATTTTAGCTTATCTAAATGGTGTCTTTTATTTTGAAGCTATACCATGTAATGGAATATATGAAACTGTTATGATTGTTGATAACTTAGGAAATGATGTTTTGAACATAGATTCTTCCAATAGTATGGATAGAGCATCATTGTGGCATTGTCGTCTTGGACATGTCAACAAGAAACGCATAGCCCAACTCCAAAAGAATGGAGTGTTGGAGTCATTCGACCTTAGGGAAGACGACACATGCGAATCTTGTTTACTTGGAAAGATGACTAAGTCACCCTTCACGAGTACGTGTGAAAGGGGTGAGGGTCTATTGGACCTAATACATACCGATGTATGTGGACCGTTTAGATCAACCACGAAGGATGGGAACCGCTTCTACGTGACTTTTACCGATGACTATAGTAGATATGGGTATGTCTACTTAATCAAGCAAAAGTCAGAAACTTTTGAAAAGTTCAAAGAGTTCAAGACTGAAGTGGAGAATCAATTGGGCAGGAAAATCAAGATGCTTCGATCCGATCGAGGAGGAGAGTACCTAAGTCTTGAATTCCATGATTATCTCAAGGAGTGTGGAATAGTTTCACAATTGACGCCACCTAGGATACCACAATTGAATGGTGTGGCAGAAAGGCGTAATCGAACCTTATTGGATATGGTTCGCTCTATGATGAGTCGTGCTTCACTACCTATCTCTTTTTGGGGGTATGCCTTAGAGACTGCCGCCCATATCCTTAACCCAGTCCCTACTAAAAAGGTTGCCAAAACACCTCACGAGATGTGGACAGGGAAAGCTCCCTCGTTGGCACATTTCAAGGTTTGGGGTTGCGAGGCTTTCGTAAGACGAGATACTCACGACAAGCTCGAACCTCGAAGTGAGCGATGTATTTTCATCGGCTACCCGCAGAAATCCTTCGGATATCTTTTCTATAGACCGAAGGACAATGTTGTCATTGTTGCGAGGAGAGGAGTTTTCCGAGAGCGAGAACTCATAAGCCAAGGAGACAGTGGGAGGCAAATCGAGCTTGAAGAGATTCAAGAGTCGATAGATGAAGGAACCTCTACCGCTGGCACTCAACCCGAGGAGGAAACTCCGGTTGAACCGATTGACGAGTCCTTACCTCTTAGACATTCCGATAGAGTTAGAGTTCTACCCCAGTTTTATGGTTTTCATATTACTACCGAAGGCGACACGTATATTAGTGATGGTACACTAATAAATCTTGATGAACCTAATAGCTATAAGGAAGCCATGGTAGGCCCGAAGTCTACGAAATGGAAAGAGGCAATGGATAGCGAGATCCAATCCATGTGTGATAACCAAGTTTGGAATTTGGTTGATAATGTGCCCGGACGTAAGACCGTTGGGTGCAAATGGATCTTCAAGAAGAAGACCAACGTGGATGGAAACGTACACACATATAAAGAGTGATTGGTTGCGAAGGGCTTTACTCAAACTCCCGGAGTTGACTATGATGAGACCTTCTCACCAGTTGCGAAGATAAAATCTATTAGAGTGATGATAGCGATTGTCGCATTTCATGATTATGAGATTTGGCAAATGGATGTCAAGACCGCTTTCCTTAACGGAAAGTTGGCTGAGGATGTTTTCATGGCTCAGCCAGAGGGGTTTGTGGATCCGAAGCATCCGAATAGAGTGTGTAAGCTTGAGAAGTCCATTTATGGACTTAATCAAGCGTCTCGCAGATGGAATCTTTGCTTCGATGAGAAAGTCAAAGAGTTTGGATTTGTACGAAGCGAAGATGAATCGTGTGTATATGTCAAATCCAGTGGGAGTATAGTAAGCTTCCTCGTTCTATATGTCGATGACATATTGCTCATAGGAAACGACATCCCGACTCTGCAGGAGGTTAAGTCCTGGCTCGGGAAGTGCTTCGCTATGAAGGACCTCGGAGAGGCTTCCTATATTTTGGGAATAAAGATAGTAAGGGAGAGAAGTAAGAGACTAATAGGACTTAGTCAGAACACTTACTTAGAGAAGGTACTAAAACATTTTAGTATGGAAAACTCAAAGAAGGGAGAATTACCGATACAAAGTAATGCCAAGTTGAGTAAGACTCAAAGTCCGAGTACCGAAGCTGAAATAGCAGAAATGAGCCGAGTACCATACGCTTCCGCAGTTGGCTCAATCATGTACACTATGACTTGTACTCGCCCTGATGTAGCCTTTGCCTTGAGCATGGTTAGCAGATATCAAGGGAATCCTGGCAGAGCCCATTAGATTGCGGTGAAGAATATCCTTAAGTACCCTCGGAGGACGAACGAATGGTTCTTAGTCCTCGGGGCGAGTGATGACTTGAAGGTGCGAGGGTATAGTGACGCTGGCTTTCAGACCGACAGGGACAACTACCGTTCGCAGTCGGGCTGGGTCTTTACCCTAAATGGAGGAGCAGTGACATGGAAGAGTTCCAAGCAGGAGACCATAGTTGATTCAACATGCGAATCAGAGTACATTGCAGTGAGCGAAGCGTCGAAGGAGGCAATATGGTTGAAGAACTTCATCGGTGATCTTGGAGTTGTACCTACCATAAAGGAGCCCATGGAGATTTTCTGTGATAATGAAGGAGCGGTTGCCTTGACCAAGGAACCGAGGGATCATGGTAGATCTAGACATATCGACAGAAAATACCACTTTATTAGACATCGTGTAGAAGAAGGAAAACTCGTAGTAAAGAGGATATCATCGGAAGATAACCCAGCAGATCCGCTTACGAAGGGACTGAGTAGGGTTAAGCACTTGCAGCATGCTAGGAGTATTGGGCTGAAGGATGATATTAGCATAGATTAGATAGTATTAGAAACGTGTAATAGATAAATGTAATTAACATTTGATGATTAAATAAAGGAGTTTTATTTATGAGTAATGTTACTGTCTTATGTTAATTGTTTAACTATTGTTTCACTTTGCATGTTTTGACTTCCAGAATAATTGAATTTATTAAGAATAATCGAATTATTCAAATTGTCCACAATCGTTCATATGTTGGAAGTAGATATGAATGAAGACTGTCGTGAATTGGTGCGTAGATTGTCTAAATGGTTTTAGACATGGCAAAACATTGCTGCGACGTTCATGAGTGATTATGAACTGGTTTTGAGCATTGGAACAAACCCGTGCTTGCCGGAATCACCTTATGGAATATGATATATAAAAAGGTGATCGCAAGACGATAATATCATATAGTCTTAAAACCTAGATATATGGTTTGTTATTTATTAATTGATTGTACATTGATAATGCGAAAACGCATCAGTAACTCAGTGTTATAAAACGCATTGTTGTGTATAGTTGATTAATGAATAAGTCGAAGTTTATCTGTAATTTTTATCCTAAGAAGGTAAAAGCGATATCTCGGCCGCTCGATGATTTGATTTGACTTATGTGTCGGGCCCGGTCAGAACCGAATTGATGTGTTCGATTAAGTTCTATGTCGAATAAATCAGAGATCGAGAAACCTAAATGCTTGACTAATCATTCCATAGAATTGTCAGCATGATATCTAATAGAGGACTGTACAATCCCTTATCTAAAGGACAAGATTGATTAGATCAGAGTTTGACAACGTCTTTGAGAGCTACGATTGCAAATCGAATTGTACTTGTGCATATAGTTACTAGACTTATCCAAGTGGGAGACTGTTGGAATAGTGTCTAAGGCTAAAACTATATTAGGCAAGTATTTGACCCGATTGTGCATGGTCCTTTTGGGTTGCCTTCACCATAGCAATTTGATAGGATGATTTATTATGAGAGAATAAATATTATTAATATATTATGAGAATAATATAAGGAATAATAATATTGTTATAAGTCATAAATTTGGTGACTTAAAGAGATTAATTAAATAAGAGGGTATAAACTGTCAATTGTTTGATAGTTACACTTTAGACTGTAAATCCTTATTGGATGAAGGGTGGACGGATTCTAGGGCTAGGGATAGCCTCAAATCGTCCAATGCTTATCTAAGGAAATGATTTGGATTGCTTTAAGGAAAGATTATCCAACTAGGGTTTAAGGTGAAACCCTTAAGGAGTCTACAAGTATAAATACACCCCATGGCCAAGGGAAATCGGCATCTCGTCTCAAGTAGAGAACCCCTGGCTGATTTCTTCCTAACCTCTCTCTCTAATCATCCTCCTTTGCTAGTTGGTGTTTGTAAGCCATTAGAGGAGTGACAATTGTGACTCTAGAGCTCCAAGACAACAAGATCAAACAAGAGATTCAAATGTAAACTTCTAGATCTAATTTTGTATTGTTCTTATACCTAATTAGTTATTAGAAGTCTTGGATTCAAAGCATGTTTAATTAGAAAGCCTAGATCCAAGCATTAGGGTTTTGCATGCGCACATAGGAAAGTTCTTATGGCTAAAACCCATCAGTTTTAGCCTCAACTACATTGATCCCAAGCCAAAACCTCCATGGATGGGTATAAAGCTTTGGTAAAGAGGTGCTCTGGACCTCTATGGGTCCAGATCCAGGACCTTAACTCGCTAAGGGACCATGAGGACACTAGATCTAGCCACAAATGGGTTCAAAATCCCTAAATCTACATGAACATCACAATAACAGAGAATGATTTGGAATTGTACCTCAGTTGTGATGTCCTAGACCTCAGTTCTTCAGGAATCCACCCCTCTCTTGCTTCCTCTTGGCTAGATCTCCTCTTTCCTTGCTAGGCAATAACTCCAAGATCAATAATGGCTCCTTCCCTCACTTAAATCGCTCAAATGCTCTAGGGTTTCACTCTGGGGACTGATGAGCGTAAATGACGGCCATAAGGCCCTTTAAATATGCCCCAAACCCAAGAAATTAGGGTTTCATTAAACAGCACAGACTCGCCGAGTCTACCAAGGCGACTCGTCGAGTCCGGGCATCAATCCGGGTGAGAAATCGCGTCTCAACTCGCCAAGTCTACGCACCAACTCGCCGAGTTCTTCCACAAAACTCAAAATATAAAGAATAATTAATATAACTGAAATCCCGGATGTTACAGTTGGTATTTGTCTTATCCAAGACATCACAACTTTCCACATTTGATAAATGTTATAAACCTTTTAATACTTGTCACTCATTGTCACAATCTTAACTCTAAGACTTGTTTTGGAACGAAGTATGATTGACTTCTTGATTTAACCATTTCTTCAATTCTTGATTCCTCTACTTAGAAATACAATTGTACTAAGACTCATTTAGAGGATCAATTGAGATATGGTTCTTAATCATTAAGACCTATCATAAAGCATAAAAGGTACTCTCCTTTCTTCTTAGAATGGAGAAACTTTTATCTTTCTGCCTACTTGATTCTTCTTATTCGTTCTGCTATTGATCTAAACCCTTTAATCAATTCAGAATTACACTTAATCTTGTAAGTATAATCATATTTACTAAACCTTTAGTAAATCATGACGAATATCTTTGTTACTCTTATGGTGGACTTGATCAACACGCAACTTTGTGTGCTCGATCTCCTAGTTCTTCACTTGACACTTTGTCAATGAATTAGTCTAATTTCCAAATATGAAATTTCTCATTCATCGTGCAACCAAGTTGCGTGATTCCAAGTTTCTGTCCAATTGAAACTTGGGCGATGAGAAACTCTCCTTATTTGGTAAATTCTCGACATTTCCACAAATAATATAATTAAGAATCAAATCCATTATTGCTAATAATAGAAACATTCAAACATCAATTTTTCATATACGCCATTGCAAGGATAAATAAATAATATAAAATCAAAATTTATTTTATTGCGGAAAATTTTTTCCTTACAATGCAATTCATTGAAAAACTATGCTAATACATCTTTCTTAGCAATCTAATTTTAACTCTAAGTAGCAGCTCGAGAATCTAATCTTTAAGTAATGCGATCGAAATCCATTCCTTCACGGTTAGATTCTGCTCACTTCTTCCCTTAAGCTTCCTCTCTTTTTCTTTGATCCTACAAAACATCAATTGTAATCTTATCACATTGTGTATTAAGAATCTAGAATAGGAGCTTAAAAAAGTTAGTCAATGGATTTTACCTAAAGCAGAGCCATACGTTTTGACTCTCCCATCTCTTAGATCTCTTAGGTAAATAGGGCAACTTCGTCTCCAATGCCCCTTCTCTTGGCAATAAAAGCAAATTGACTCTTTTGGAACAAGACATGGAACCAGTTCAGACATTGCCTTTCTCTTATGATCAAACTTTTCGATCATAGCATGTCTTTCTTTGCCATTGTCCATATCCATAGAGGTCTTGAAGGCAGATTCACCAATTAACTTTGTTTTTCTATTACGCCAAACCATTGCTGATTCAGCAGCAATAAGCATATAGGTGAGATCTATAAGGGTCACGTCTAGGTTCATCATATAGTACTCTCTTACGAACTCACTATACGAGTTAGGAAGTGACTGAAGAACCCAGTCAACATCCATCTCCTCACAGACAATGGATCCCAACATTCTTAACCTATCAATGGGTGACTTCATCCCTAGGACGTGTGCACACACCAACTTTCCTTCTCCATTTCGTCTTTTTGTTCTCATTTAACATATAATAATAGTAAAATACTTCTATCTATTTATGTTTACTTGCCAAAAGGGCTTGAGTGAGCTTGAACTTTTCAAGCCTTCGAACTTGTGGGTTAGGGAGAATAATTGGAGGAGGTGGAAGAAGAGAAGCATGATCTCTTGTTCCTCGATCAAATCGTGGAATATCATCTTCATGCGGAATGATTGTTCCACGGGATTTGGGAAGACCATAGTTGTCATACTTTGACATCTACAAAACGGGAGAAAACAAATTCAAGTTAGTTGATTGATTGAGTCCTTAATAAATCACCCAAATGAGATATTAAGGCTAGGACCCAACACAATACGCTACAACCTAGAAAAGGGATGTCGTAATCTAGTTGCAGAATATTTGAAGGTAAGTGAATGACGATTCACTAATTTCCACCATGAAAAACGAAAAATAAATTTAAGTTTTAAATCTATGAAAACTCCTAGATCCTTTGAGATTCATTGAACTTTTCAATGGCATGTTTAAATCTCGATATGTCCCTCTAGTTTGTGACTGGGATGCCGAGGATCACAAAGCGGGTGTGAATAACCATGCAAACTTACATGGTGCCCTCACATGTTACAGTCACCTATTTGATGTGTCGATAAACCACACACGCTCCACCGAACTATTACAAACATTGAGTCACCCTTTTCTACCTTTGCTTAGAACCATTTAGTGTGCCGGTTAACCACACACGCTCCACTAACGTCTTCGCAAGGGCACAAAGTGTAATTTCATGGAATTGCATCAATTCACTTTTGCCTAAGTAACTAAGATTGGGAATTTGTAAAACATTTAGTTACTTTTGTACTTCATTATACTTATAATGGAAGGTTTTGTCCTATCCTACCCCTTTTAATCAACTTTTAAATTCCAAAACTTGAGGGCAAGTTTTGAAACATTTCAAAACATTTAGGTTTAGAATTTAAATATACATCAAAATTAAACTTTTAATCAAAATTTAAATTCCAAAACTTGAGGGCAAGTTTTGAAACCTTTTCAAAACATTAGGGTTTCAACTATTTAAATTTCAAAACTAAACTTTTAAGTTTAAATTTAAACTATAAAACCTAAAGGGGAAAAATTGAAACTTTTCATAACACAAAGATCAAATAACAAATAATATAAATTAAACAATTAATTTCATCATTATCTATATTTGACCTAATTTTCAATTTCTTGCAAAATAAGTTACCCAATTAATACAAATAATCCAATCTTTATCATATAAGGAAGTTATTATCGAATCAATTGGTAATTATCTTGTGTTTTGGCAAGGATATTCTTTAAAAAACAATAAAATTCATATTTTATAGGTTTGAAACGAATATGGTAATTATCCTTAAGCAAAACAGCAACAAAATCCGAAATTTCCTCTGTCTCACGCTTCGACTCGCCGAGTCACACTTTGGAACTCGCCGAGTCAGGTCGAACAGTAAGCCAGAATTTGATTTTCAGCTCCATAATGCATCAATACAATAGAAACCAATCAAGGCTCTGATACCATTGATGGGTTTTGGCTATAAGAACATCCTATGTGCTCATACAAACCCTAATGCTTGGATCTAGGTTTCTCTCTTGTACATGCAATTTATCCAAGACTATAAACCCTAGATCTAGCATATGATAATCAATATAACATATAATTAGGGTTTAGATCATACCTTGATTGTTATGTAGCAATAACAATCTCAAATCCTCCTTGTATTGACTTTAGAAAGCTTAGAGTCACAAATGTCACTCCTCTAATGGTTCACAAACACCAAGAGCAAGAGGATGAAGAGGAGAAGAGAAGGAGGCTCTCAAAAACGTGTGGAAACCCTAGACCATTAGTTCACCACGTTTTTGAACATAAGGGTTCTATATATAGTGAGGCTATTAGGGTTATCTAACAAGGAAACCCTAATTTGGATGCTTAAGCCCTAAGCAACCCATGGACTCCTTTCCTTAAAGGCCTTGGACGATTTCCAATGGGTTTCCCCATAGAATTCGTCCAACCTTATAATATAAGGCAATCCATAGCCTAATTGCAATTATCTTATAATTACAATTCCAGTCCCTTAAGTTTAATTAATCTCTTTTAGCCACAAACTTAATTCTTACTAATTCTTGACTAATATTAATTAAACAATATGATTTCTCCTTTAATATATTATTCTCATAATATATTAATAAATCATATTTAATCCTTTCTCTCCATAATTCATCCTATCAAGTTGCTTTGGTGAAGGCAACCCAAAAGGACCATGCACCATCGGGTCAACTACATACCAAAATAGTTATGGACTTAGACACTAATCCAACAGTAAATGTGCGTCGTCTATAGACGACGCGAAAAAGCGTGTCGCCTCTCATTATGACAGGGCCTTCCTTTACATGCATTTGCTCGTCGACTGAGCGTTTTACGACACGCATTGCGCGTTGTAAAAGGCTGTTTTTCTAGTAGTTCTCGTCGAGTCCAGCCAATAGCATTTGCCACTATAAGAGATAATGACTTGACATGGATATTCCACCATGTCATAGCTCGGTCCACGAAGGTGCAGGCGGCAAATTTTACCTTGCTCCCTTCCGGAAAGAAGCAGATCTCAAAGATCGACTCTGTTTTCTTGAACCTTTGTGAGAGGGCAATGATTCCGCTAGTTCCATTAAAGGCCCTGGGTTTGCAGCCGGTGAAGTCTTTATACGAGCACTCCCTAGCATGTACTGGAGCATCGCCCTGAGCAGACTGGGCAGCTGCAGCACCACCACTAGTGCCGCTATTGTTGAATTGCGCTAAGGCCGCCGTAATAGCCGCAGATACTGCCGCTTGGAGGGCTACAGAATCGTATTGTGGAGGAGATGGTGGTTGACTTGCAGTTATTGGAGTAGTACGCCTCGCTGATCGACGAGGAGGCATCTTGTAGATATAAGATCACAAAGATGAAGATATTGATAATAATTTAATAGAGAGAATGATGAGAGTGACTCATGGACTAACTCTCTATAGCCCAACAACACAATGAAAGTATGATTGAATGTAGATCTAGTACTTGGAAAGATGAAAGCACTTGGATATTAATTTCTATGAGATTAGATATTTGTGAATAATATTGGTATAACAGATGTAGCAAGTTCGGGAAAAATGACCTAGGAGTAGGTCCTACAGCACACCAAGATAGGAAAATTTTGACAGAACTAAGACCTAACAAGACTTAACAAGTTCAAAGTCTTATCATAGATAGGAAATTAAAACTAGAGTTTTTACATAGAATTAAGTTATATCCAAAAGATAAAGTTGAGTAGGCTCTATCTACGACGAGAACCACTGGAATGAGTCCTTGATTCTGACAGACGGCGCTCCATGTCTCTCATGCGCCTTTCATACGTTGCTTGACGAGCTCGAAGTTCCCTGACTTCAGCTTGGGTTGCAGTAAGATCTCTCTGCAGGGCCGTATTCTAGTTCTGAGTCCTTTCATAAGCAGACTCTAGATGGAGAATGTGTAAGGTATTGACTCCCGCATCGGCATCAACTTCCATGATTCGGTTGATGGCCACTCTACCCTGCTCATCATTACAAGCAATCCTGCGGACCAGAATAGCCAGGACTCTGTCCGCTGAGCCTCCCCCGCTCAAGTTATAGAAGCTTCGATCCCCGTTGTAAGGTAAGGGTTGACCCTGTTCATGGCTCCATCTGTTCAAGTTTGTTGCCTACAAAGGTGTGGGGCCTTAAAATGTTGGACGGGGGGTTAGGGTTCGGGATTTAAACCACTGGGGGTAGGTTATTGACTTCGGGTTCGGAGTCAGAATCCTCCGAAAAGTTCTCTGCGAAGTCATCATCCAAAGGGATTGGATGATTTTCTTCTGGCTCTGCATCGAGCCATCCTCCGTTACCTTGGTTGGGAAAGTACGAGTCGCCGTGGGGATGGAATCCAGCCATGTTATCTACGCGAGAATAGGGATAAAAGAAATAATTAATAGACATACTAATTAAGGTATTTATAGGATGATCTTTATCAGTTACTTCAATACTTGCATCGTGCATACCAGTCACATGAAATCAAAACAGGATAGACCTTCGAATAAGTGACCCTAACTCCAAATCCACAACCAAAAAAGGAACATGAAATAAAGCAAAGATCACAGATTCTAAGTCTATGACACCTTAATCACATATAACCTTAGCGTATCCACCAAGCAACTATTGACCTACAAATAAAGACCTTTAGTTCTCAAATAAGAATTATAGTAACACAAAATACTCCTATAGTATTTTAAGTTTATGTTATGTTCTAATGTTTTCATTGTAGTAGTGTTGGTAAGTTTTTAGACTTGTTGCAACATCACAACCATTCCTAGGCACATGCTAATAACTTCTTGGAAAGATATAGTTGATCAGGCTATATCACTCCCATATATGATTATATGTCCCCAAGCCTACTTGTGCTTTCCAACAACCGCAATACTTTTGTTATGTCCTAGTGACATTGATTTTAGTATGAATGCAAGTATGTATATATACTTAGTTAAATATTTTATTATTTAAAAGTATAAACTCTTGGTCAGAGTATTTTAATCCTGTTGTGTTTATAGTTTGTATATCTTTTATGGTTTGATATACTCGATTCACTATAAACAATGCTCTGATACCAATTTGTCACACCCCAGAACCTGAATGGCGGAAACGTTTGGGGGCGGAGGACGTCATGTACAGTATCACAACAGTACATAATAGTAAACAAGCAACAACATCATCCATTGCATTAATAATATAATTTTAATACAAGTGTGTTATGTATAGTTTCTAAGACACCAAAAATTATGAATCAAAATAAGAGATGAGTCTTGAACGTGCTTCATCTTCTTAAAACCTGGTCATCGGTACCTGTCTACTGGTGACCTGAGAATACAAGTTATTTTGAAAGCGTAGATCAGCATTAAAGTTGATGAGTTCATAAGTATTTTAGTGTCATTGTTTGTATGAAAGTGCTTGTAAATGTTTGTAAGTATTTGTAAGTGTTTGTAAATGTTTGTAAACGTTTGTAAGTGTTTGTAGTAAATGTTTGTATCTCCTAGAAAATCCTACATTTTCTACTAAAAGTAACCTTCTACCAAGGCCCAAATGTTCTATGTGTTGTGTTGTTTGTAAAAGTGTATCTTCCCCAAGTATAACTATCATTACCAAAATATAGTTTACATCACCGTTTATGTGAGAAGATCACAATGTGAATGCAATGCGAAAATAACAGTGTACAGTAGTATTGTATGTAAGTAACTACCAATGTACTAACTACCTTAAACCAGTTTGTTAATTAAGGTAAAATGTGATATGATTGTAACCATACTTGATAGACTAGTATAACACGACGCTCTAAGGCATCGAAATGGTATGCCATTAATCACCCGTAGACCTGCAGGTCCCACCGTAGCTAGCAGCAAGGTGTAGGATAGTCAATCACGTATAGATCCATACACCAATTCACGCTCTCCCTCCAGGAGACTCTGGTTGCAAAACATGACACAGAAGTAGATTGCCATGCCATGAAGTAGCGACTCACATTAATGTTATAGTGTTCTAGTGTTTGTATAGTATGTTCTAGTGTATTGTATGTTCTCTTTGTACTAGTGTTTTGTATGTTCTCTTTGTATAGTGTAGTGTATGTTCTCTTTGTTTCTCATAATAGTATGTTCTCTTTGTTTCTCATAATAGTATGTTATCTCTGTTTCTCATAATAGTATGTTATCTCTGTTTCTCATAATAGTATATTTGTATTGACTCATGAATGAACTGACTGTTGTATGTTTCATTGTTCTAGTAATAGTAAGTAGTGACTTCCTATACCTATTATAGTTTACTAGTAATGTTGCTTGTATGAATGAACATGATTGCACACCTTTGCTACCCAAAGGTATTGAACTAAATGAAAAACTGTAATATCTATATACCTACACATAATATATAACTAAAGATTCAAACGACCTTCGGACAAACAACTGATACCCTAAGTCCACAACCAAACAAGGAACAGGAAATAAAGCGAGTTATCAGTCCTAAGTCTTTTCAATCCTAATTATATAACTATATTTATATAGACATGATTTGATAAAGTCTAAGGTTAAAAGAGTTTAAATAAGGAATTTAATATGTAAAAGAGTTTGTAAAACTATTTGAAGCAATTTGATTGGAAAACACAGTTTGAAGTATAAGACATTTGTATGTTTGATAGTTATTAATCACATGTGATTGATATAAGAACTATAATGTTTCTACTTGTATCCCCCCCCCCCCATAAAATCATTTAAAATCATTTAAAAGATAAGTTAAGGGGTATGAACTCACCTGCAGTGAGTGACACGAATGAAAGATCGGTTTGTAGGATGCTAAGTGTCAAGTGAAGACTTGAGCACAACAGATCCTGATAAGCATATAATGACACATATACGTATATAATTAGTGTTTATACAACTAATCTTGAAAGGAAAACACATTAGGGACTAGGATACACTTGAATGGAAAGGTATAAATCACAAATGATTGTGTATAAGGGGAGTTTACGGCCACACTTGGTGTTTGCGGCCAAGTGTTCACGGCCTTAGGAGTTCACGACCATAGGGTTTACGGCCTCATGAGTTTACGGCCGTAAACTCATGATGATTTGTGCCGAAAGGTGTTTTAAAGTCTTACAAACCACAAGTAAGTGTTCTAGACTCAATACCAAGCCTTAGGAAGGATTTTTTGGTTCATATGCACCTCTAACTAGGGTTTACGGCCAAGGGAGATGCTCTTGGCCGTAAACACCTATTTTTCTTGGGGAAATGGACATTTTCAAGGTGCTTAACATGTGTTTCAACTAGATATCGAGTATAGGGAAGTGATACTTACGATATAGAAGCTATTGATTTCAGCCCAAAACACTAGTGTGTGTTCTTGGTATTCTTGGTGTTTCTTGAAGATCTAACCCAAAAGATGATGTTAATGGATGGAATCAATGGGTTATGCTAGTTAAGAAGATGTATCACTAATCAAGGGATGGAAACACTTACATTTTTGAAGATTTAAGTGAAGAACTTGATGATAGTTGAGAGCAAAACCGAGTTCTTAAGTTAGGAGTGGTAAAAGTGTTGAAAAATGGCCAAGTATCACATATATAGCCAAGAGTTTACGGCCACCATGAGTTTACGGCCATAAAATCATGTGTCCTGGCCGTAAACTCCTCATGAAGGGGTTTATGGCTTGTTTGTTGGTTTTGAACTTCAACAAACACTTCCTATCACTCATTCCTTGAATGTACTAGGCTTAGAACACTCAAACAGACTCTAAATAGTGCTAAAAGATAGCAGAAACAAGTCTGACTTTGATTGAGTTGAGTGGTTGTACAACATATAAATTTCGGGTTGTCATAATATACCACACACTGATAAAAGTTTAAAACTCTATGTCGATGGTTAGTCTATGTACCATAGGCTATCACACGCACCAATCCCTTTTTGTCCTTAAATTCATGTTAAGAGCTTTATGATTCAACGTAACATATCATACGCTGCTGAGAGCTTGAAAATTTTTTGTTCATAATTAGGCTATGTGTCGTAGCTTATCACACGCACCAATCTATTATCGCCATACATTCTTCTTTAGAATTTTATGATTTGGCATATGAAGCCAGACACTGATGAGAATTCGAAAACTTTGTGCCAATGGGTACATTTTGTACCAGAATGTATTACACACATCATCGCATTCTCGCCCTTTTTTCTTATAAGAAAAGAAGTTAATGATTCAGCGTATAAAACCATACGATGATTAGACTTTGTAATACTATGTTAGTGAATGATATCACAAACACATGCTATCAAGAGAAATCTAAATCTCTCTCATTCTTCAATTGCAACTTTGATCCATTGATAATACAACTCTGATACGTTGACTGCTTTCTTCAATCCTTCTATGTTGCAGATGTCAAAAAGGGGGAGAAATGTTAAGTTCTGTTATGATGTTATTTGATCATTCATATAATAGTAGACACTCTTGAAAGAAGATGGTTATACATCTAAGAGGGAGCAAAACTCAGTTGTTGTCTATCTAAGGGTGAGTTGAATCTAAGGGAGAGCAAAAGAAGGATAACCTTATACTCAAACACATTCATTTTCTCAGGTGGGGTGTTTTTGAAACCACAATAAATCTATTACTCTTAGGGGGAGAAAATGTTGGAGAACTTATTGAAGATTATTTTTGACATCATCAGATAGTGGGAGATTATAAGGTCACACCTTATGATCTAATGAGTCAAACACCACACGTTATCCACCACCGCTAGCATCATCATGATCAGCGACAGCGTGAACCCAATGATCTTAGCGATCGTTTGTATATTAGGACGATATTCTTTGTATATATAGAATAGATGTCTGATCCATAATCTTAGTGATTAGGATCAGACCTTTACATAGATTAGTATACATCCCTAAAATAGTGGGGTCTCCTTTTCTGTAAACGTATATATTATACTATTAGGGTTAAACCCTAATAGAGCTTGCTTCCGTCTTTGTGACCTGTTCTCTTTTTGAGAACTCTCTTTTTTAGTGAAAGTATCTTTTTGATCATCTTGTTCTTTGTTCTTTGTTTGTTGTTCATTATTCATACTTGAGTGTATCCGATTGATACAAACCTTCAGTTATTGCACTGTATGATATAGGAGAGAATAATGAAGATGTTGGAGTAGTGGAACATTAGGTGCATCCATTTCACAAGCTTAGTACATAGAAGCAAATGTACTCTTTTAAGATTGATCCAATAAATGGTACGGAAATATGGCTAAAGTGTGACATCCCAACTATGTTGAACACCCCCCCCCCCCAAACATCATGTTCATGTAAATAAAATCTAACCTTCAAATTAGTATTAATCTAGTATTTATGGTTTAATGTATTCATTATGTGCGCTAGCAGGTTGGTAGACCTAAAAAGGAGGATAGGTATTGATAAGCAGTCTAGTAGTCAACCACAAAAGTTACCAAGGAAGTATATTGCTATAACTTGTGGAAAATACAAGAAAACATGACATAATTCAAGGACTTGTAAAGATCAAGGAGGTGGTATTTCTGGTGCAAGTGGTAATGTTGGGCTAGTTAAGTTATGTTGTTAGGTTTATAGAGTCATGTAATGAACACTATTCTTTTGGTTAGTTAAGTTATGGATTCCATCCATATGTGGATATCAGTAGCCCTTTTTTCTAGAATGTATAACTTAACTCTCTTACATTTGTAATGTAAGTCTTTTGGTATGATATATGTAATTGTGACTTGGTTGTTATGTTATGTCCATTGTATTAAGTAAGTTTAATGATCAATTTTTCTAAACTATGAAAGTACATTGCTAAAACACTAATATATTTAGTCTATTTGGATTCACTCAATCATCATATCAACAATTAGAAAAATCAATTTGTAATAAAAGAAATGAAAGTAGGATGCTATAATAAACAGTTGTATTTAGACTAGATTGATCCATATTATGCCTACTGTATTAAGTAACTTGAAGATCAGGTTGTCGGAAGTATGAAAGTACATTGCTAAAACACAAAAATATTCAATCTCTTTAGATTAATGTATCTTATCAGCATATTTGCATCTGCCCAATCTTATTAATATACACACATTTGCATTGCATTGCATATACACACATTATCATTTACTCATTCTTATTACTTCATACAAATAGAGAAACATTTCAATCCATTGAATAAAGAAACATCAATAAATAAATCACATTAACATAATTAAACATAGATACATTATCTTAAGCTTTTCATTTCCACTGATTGAACATAAGGTATTTTATAAAGGATTCAGTTTCCATTACATACATCTTAAACCCCTCTCGAAAACCCTATTACACAACAGATACCATCCCATACCCACAACCTTATTTTACATCATACAAGAAAAACAAATCCCCTAACTTAATACCCAAAAACCATCATTTATCAACCATCACTTGAACCTTCATCACATAGAAAGGAGATATGTAATGCATGGGCGAAGGTTATATAAGGCCAGGAGGGGTTTTGCCCCCCTCCCCCTGATTTTTTTTATTAGAAGTCCACATATCCCATGTTTTTTTATCTATATTAAGCCATATACATTAAAAAATTAGGCTCCCCCCCCCCAATGCTTTCCAATAGTCCGAATGAAACAAAAGAAGGGATCCTCAATCTGCTGCTGACCTGCTGTGCTGCACGCTGAAGAGTGGATTCTCCATTGTTGTCGCTGCGTCCCTACTGCCATGCGCCCCTGTTACTTAGTCAGGTTTTTTTTGTCTTCCCAATGAAAAAATCATAATCTCTCATCTCAATTATGTTTAACTGCCATGCATCCCTTTCCTTATTGGAATCAATGATTGATTTCATATATCTTTAACTGTTTAATTATTTTTTTCTAAATCAAAATCAACAATGTTTGATTGTTTTAAATTATGTTATATCATGTAATTGTTAGTTAATTGATTAGATTTTTGACTGTTAGGATTTAGGATTAATTTCATATATGTTTAACTGTTTGATTATTTTTTTCTAAATCAAAATCAACAATGTTTGATTGTTTTCAATTATGTTATATCATGTAATTGTTAGTTAATTGATTAGATTTTTGACTGTTAGGATTTAGGAGCATTGTTAGTTAAATGATTTCTCATAAATAAAATTTGTAGGATTTAGGAACATTGTTGGTTAATTGAATTCAGAATTTTGCAATATGAGATTATGATTTCAATTTTGATTTTTATAGATACAATCATACAAAGCTTACAATTTCATGGGAAAGATGAAAACCATTGATTCTTTTTTCAAAAGAAAGAATGATGATGAAGAAACTCATAATGAAAGTCAACAAAGTAAATGTCACAAAGCTTCAACAAGTGAGCCACAACCGCAAGAACATGAAAATCAACAAGAGAATGATATTTTTGAAGCTACACAATCAAATCCTAATGAAGTGGATCTTAAAAATGTAGAAAGAGATCCCGCTAAACAAAACAAATATGGGAATATCCGGTTAATTTAAGGGAATAAGTAAGACGAGCTTATATTGTGACATCTCCAATTTCACGTCCAGAAAAGACCGATTTGTTTATGCTTTGTTTTTAAAATCAGAGTAATCGTATATAGAAAACAGTTGTGGAATTTGTTCCCAAAACAACATATGATAAGAATTTATCAAAGCATTTCTTTAAAGAAATGTATTTTCATTAAATAAGAAAATCTCGGGATGTCATGTTCCGATACAGACCAAAAGCATCAACAATATAAAATAGACCATACAACAGTTACATATCACAACTGGTCTAATATCAAAAGATCTTGATAAGTCATCCAACTTATGCTCTCACGCCACTACCTGTAATACAACAAAACTGAATGGGTCAGGCTTGGGAGCCTGGTGAGCATATAGGGTTTTCAGCCCACAATATTATATCTTTTATATATATATATATATATATATATATATATATATATATATATATTCAATCATCAAACGATCATTCCGATTACTCATCCCCATTATCTTGCTTACTATTAATGGTCTACCCTAAGAGTCATCTATTCGTTCACTCCGTAATAGGCACTAAGACAATAGCTGCCAGGATTCTTTATTAGGCACTAAGACAATAGTTGTCAAGGTTCTTTCGTAAAGCACTAATTCCATAGCTGCTATAGTTCATTCATCGGGTACTAAATCCATAGCTACCAGTGTAGGTACTAAGTCCATAGCTACCAACGTTTATCTAACAGGTACTAAGTCCATAGCTATCATCGTCTATCTAAAAGTACTAAATCCATAGCTACCAACGTTCGTCTATACGGTACTAAATCCATAGCTACCAAGGTTCATCTATATACAGTACTAAATCCATAGCTACCGAGGCTTATCTTTACAGTACTAAATCCATAGCTACCGAGGTTTATCTTTCCTCTCATCCTCAAACTCATCCTTCATCACACACAAACTATTTCGTCTACCCATGTTCTACCCAACATATTTGTAGAGATAAAATACATATACAGTTTAACTCATTTAAAACCTATATAAAACTTCAATTCCATGCCCATCTCAAATAGACAAATAATATATACACACATTACACGTATTTCATAGTAAATACTTTGTATTTATGTGTTAGAAGAAAATAGATACACACTCACCCAAACATATACTTAATACATTCAAACAATACTTGTATTATACTCGTGTTTATGAAAGGGACTATACACCCACACATATAAACAACTTTATATTATACACATAGCACGTATTTTATAAAATACTTCATATCTATGTGTAAGATGAAAGTGACCACACACTCACTTGATCATAAGATGATCGGACAGCACTACGGCTTGCAAAAGTAGTATTCTTCGGTAGATCTGGAAGATCTTCACAAAAACCGGGCTTCTCGCGGGTAGAGCTTCGGCTCGGAAACTCTTTTCTTCTCGGGATCTTCGGGCTTCGGGACTCGCTTCGGGTCTCGGGACTCACTTCGGGTCTCGGGATGATATAGGGGCTTCGGGGGGTTAAAATAGGTCTTAGAGAAAGTATCAGGAGTGGGAGAGTAAGAGATGAGCAACCAAACTCGGCTGCCCCTTGAATTCTATTTATAGGGAAAAATGCTAAACTCACCTTGTGAGTTTTTAATTCTCACCTCGTGAGTTTCTAATATTCACCTCGTGAGATCGATACATCATTGCGTTCGTCATGGCCACTTGCCCTGGAAGACATCCATCATCTGCTCACCTCGTGAGCCACTTAATGCTCACCTCGTGACTTCTGACAGTTTTGGGGTTTCGTGCCCCGAACTTCAGAAATTCATAACTTTCGCATACGAACTCCGTTTTCGACATTCTTTATATCCACGTGTAGGTAAAAACAAGATCTACAACTTTCATTTAGACTTCGTTGGATAATTTTGACTTTAATTTTAATATATTATTAATATATTATTTTTAGTAGGCCAGGACAGAAAAACTCCGTTCAAAATTCATAACTCCTTCATCTGAACTCCGTTTTCGTCTGTCTTTTTATCGTTGGACTACTATTGATGAGATATTCAATTCTCATTTAGAAATTTTTGGCTAAATATCACTCGACCTCAATCTCGAGTTTCGGGTTGCATACTGCTAATGCTGAAACTTCGAAAAATCATAACTTCCTCATACGAAGTCAGATTTGAACGTTCTTTTTATGCACGCTCTCGATTTAATGAACTCTATGACTTTAGTTTAGATCACAAAGGCCAAATATCGCTCTAACGTAAATTCACTATTTACGTCGCGCTGTGTCGTGCCGGTTCTGTCGCGAAACTTCGACAGGTCATAACTTATGCGTTATAACTCGGATTTCGGCGTTCTTTATATGCACGGAAACCTTGTGACATATACTACAACTTAGTTAAGATTAATCCTTCTAAATAATCTTCCATCAAAAAGTCATTTTTGATGCTTATCGTCTCTAATTGACTAGCCCTGATCTACGGGCGTTACAATTATCTCCCCCTTAGGATGATTACGTCCTGGAATCATCAACGATATAGGACTTGTATAATGATTCCATACATTATCTCTTCATCCTAGGTAATAGTTGTAAGTTCTATGTTTCCTCGAAAGAGTATCTAACTCTTGGACTTCTCGGTAGCAGGTAGTGCTCAATCCTACATCTGCTCTTCATACTATGTTGTACTTTCAATTGTAACCTTCGAGTTACAAAATAAATCCTTATTGAGGACTCCTTCTTCTTCTTAGGATAAGTACTTTCCTTTATCTAATGTAACAGACCGATGGGTCGTGTTCTAATGACCTCTCATCGCATGATGCAATGCTTAGACTCATGTCTTTTAGAGTTAAATTCCAGAATGGAATATACCTTCATTCATATTCTAATGTGATATAATCACATTTCAGCATGTAGCATTTCTAGCTACAAACTTCATTAACAACGAGCGCGATACAATCGATCGTATTAATTTCAATCTTCTGACTTACGTCGGATGTTACCTCGAAAATTGGTTCTCTGAACCATGTAACATACTCACCGTAGTCGGACTCAATTTGATATGACCACTAGGGTCGGAATAACAACCATCTTACTAGTCACTACTGAAACAAGGGTAATGACACACTTGAACAAAACGGAATCAATTACTAGCTTCTTGGTAACCTTGTGACTTTCCCTGATCCAAGTGCGAGTCCTGTACTTCCGGTAGTATATGCATCTACTACCTTTCACACCTACTCATACTCGTCCCAAGTATTGTCTCGCAGTCGACCACGTCACCATACAAGAAAATTCATACAATCATTCAACACACCAGATAACAAAACTAGGGATTATATTATTTCCTTGAAACTATTACACAAAAGTTCAAGTTCACCCTATACTATGCCTCTAATAGGCTACACCACATGTTACTTTTCATATCGTTACTTTATAACTTGATCTTTAGATATAAAATCCTTATTCCTGATTCCTTGCATTGCCATCTGCTTCATCAAGGATCATTTGAAATGCTCTTGCCTTTGGCTTTGGCAGTGCCTCTAGCCTTGCTGCTTGATTTTTCCTTAGGCAGTCTTGTTTGAAGTGCCCCTCTTCGTTACATCTGTAACACACCTTTTTGTTGAATATACATTCATCGGCGTAGTGCCCATGCTTTCCACACTTGAAACATGTCACCTCTGCACCACATTTTTATGAGTGCTTCTTCTTGCACTTATCGCACCACCTTGCTTCATCTCTTCCTCCTCCTCCAGACTTCGAGAATTTTCTTTTCTCATTAGAACCTGAAGTTCCTTCTAACTTTCTCTTCTCGACAACTTCAACCTTCTCTAGACCCTTCTCTCTTATTTGAGTCTCGACATTCTTAGCAGCTCTAACGGCTGCCTTCAACGTACTTGCCATTTTGACCGTTGGGCCAAAGTCTGATGGCAATCCGTTAGCAAATTTTTCGATCTTGGCGAGCTCAGTCGGCACCAAGTATGGAAACAATTTCATCTTTTCGATAAACGTAGTAGCGTAATCACCAATGCTCATTTTCCCCTTTTTCAAGTTCTGGAACTCATTGTTCAAATCAATCAGATCTATCTCTGAGCAGTACTGCATCTTTAACTGCTCCAGGAATGATTCCTAAGACATCCTCAAGGCTTCCCCTCGAGGGATCATATCTGCCAGTAACTTCCACCAGCTCAAGACTCCAGTCTTCAGTTGTCTAACTGCAAAGACAGTCTTTTGTTTGTTGCTACAGTCGCAACTTTCAAAGACCATCTCCATTTCGGAGATCCAGTCCATAATCTCTATAGGCTTTGGGCTCCCAGAAAGACTTGGCGGTTTGGCACACAAGAAATTCTTATACATATGCCCATCCCTGTTTATTTCCCTTTTTGGGTCATTCCTTTCTGCCACTGGGGGTTCTACTTGCCCAACAGTCCCACTGTAGTTGCCTCCTTCTGACTGCCCTTCATTCACTTCGGGCTCTTCCACTTGAATGGACAGTTCTTCACGATTCTGTTGAAGCAACCGCCTGGTCTCCTCCATCTGAAGATCCAACATCGTTTGAATCATCATTTGTACACCAGCCATCGTTATTGGCTCGGGTGCAGCAGCTACAACAGGTATTTGTTCAATCACTGGTGGTTGATTCCTGTCTTCATTCACATTTCCAACTCCACTTCTGGTTCTTAACATTTTTGATCTACACACCGAATAAGGTGAATTTAGATCTTCATCCACGGTAGATATTTAAATCATCCTTATCACTCCGAATCGTTTACATGCTAGTTCTAATATCGTAATCATACGCTTAGAATCCTACACACATAAGGTTTCCAGATCCGGTCGGCAACAAACCATAGATCCGAACAAATAATATCATATATGGAAAACATATAACATTTAGCACATAAAAGCATTTTAGGCATCATTCCTAAAATAAACTAGTGCTTGTGTCAATTTAGGTGTACTACCTAACATATTTTAGACACACTCCTCACGATCATTACTTAGCATTCTAAGTTTAAGTCTAGAAATCCTACAAATTCCTAGTTCGCTTAAACTAATGCTCTGATACCAACTATGACATCCCCAATTTCACGGCCAGAAAAGCTTGATTTGTTTATGCTTTGTTTTTAAAATCAGAGTAATCGTTTATAGAAAAAAGTTGCGGAATTTGTTCCCAAAACAACATATGATAAGAATTTATCAAAGCATTTCTTTAAAGAAATGTATTTTCATTAAATAACAAAATCTCAAGATGTCATGTTCCGATACAGACCAAAAGCATAAACAATATAAAATAGACCATACAACAGTTACATATCACAACTGTTCTAATATCAAAAGATCTTGATAAGTCATCCAACTTATGCTCTCGCACCACTACCTATAATACAACAAAACTGAGTGGGTCAGGCTTGGGAGCCTGGTGAGCATATAGGGTTTTCAGCCCACAATATTATATCTTATATATATATATATATATATATATATATATATATATATATATATATATATATATATTCAATCATCAAACGATCATTCCGATTACTCATCCCCATTATCTTGCTTACTCCTAACGGTCTACCCTAAGAGTCATCTATTCGTTCACTCCGTAATAGGCACTAAGACAATAGCTGCCAAGATTCTTTATTAGGCACTAAGACAATAGTTGTCAAGGTTCTTTCGTAAAGCACTAATTCCATAGTTGCTATAGTTCATTCAACGGGTACTAAATCCATAGCTACCGGTGTAGGTACTAAGTCCATAGCTACCAACATTTATCTAACATGTACTAAGTCCGTAGCTATCATCGTCTATCTAACAGTACTAAATCCATAGCTACCAACATTCGTCTATACGGTACTAAATCCATAGCTACCAAGTTTCATCTATATACAGTACTAAATCCATAGCTACCGAGGCTTATCTTTACAGTACTAAATCCATAGCTACCGAGGTTTATCTTTCGTCTCATCCTCAAACTCATCCTTCATCACACACCAACTATTTCGTCTACCCATGTTCTACCCAACATATTTGTAGAGATAAAATATATATACAGTTTAACTCATTTAAAACCTATATAAAACTTCAATTCCATGCCCATCTCAAATAGACAAATAATATATAAACACATAGCACGTATTTCATAGTAAATACTTTGTATTTATGTGTAAGAAGAAAGTAACTACACACTCACCCAAACATATACTTAATACGTTCAAACAATACTTGTATTATACTCGTGTTTATGAAAGGGACTATACACCCACACATATAAACAACTTTATATTATACACATAGCATGTATTTTATAAAATACTTCATATCTATGTGTAAGATGAAAGTGACCACACACTCACTTGATCAGAAGATGATCGGACAGCACTACGGCTTGCAGAAGTAGTATTCTTCAGTAGATCTGGAAGATCTTCACAAAAATCGGGTTTCTCGCGAGCAGAGCTTCGGCTCGGAAACTCTTTTCTTCTCGGGATCTTCGGCCTTCGGGACTCGCTTCGGGTCTCGGGATGATACTGGGGCTTCGGGGGTTAAAATAGGGCTTAGAGAGAGTATTGGGAGTGGAAGAGTAAGAGATGAGCAACCAAACTCGGCTGCCCCTTGAATTCTATTTATATGGAAAATGCTAAACTCACCTCGTGAGTTTTTAATTCTCACCTCGTGAGTTTCTAATATTCACCTCGTGAGCTCGATACGTCATTGCGTTCGTCATGGCCACTTGCCCTGGAAGACGTCCATCATCTGCTCACCTCGTGATCCACTTAATGCTCACCTCGTGAGTTCTGACAATTTTGGGGTTTCGCGCCCCGAACTTTAGAAATTCATAACTTTCGCATACGAACTCCGTTTTCGACATTCTTTATATCCACGCGTATGTAAAAACAAGATCTACAACTTTCATTTAGACTTCGTTGGCTAATTTTGACTTTAATTTTAATATATTATTAATATATTATTTTTAGTAGGCCGGGACAGGAAAACTCCGTTCAAAATTCATAACTCCTTCATCTGAACTCCGTTTTCGTCTGTCTTTTTATCGTTGGACTACTATTGATGAGATATTCAATTCTCATTTAGAAAGTTTTGGCTAAATATCACTCGACCTCAATCTCGAGTTTTGGGCTGCATACTGCTAATGCTGAAACTTCGAAAAATCATAACTTCCTCATACGAAGTCAGATTTGAACGTTCTTTTTATGCACGCTCTCGATTTAATGAACTCTACGACTTTCATTTAGATCACTAAGGCCAAATATTACTCTAACGTAAATTCACTATTTACGTCGCGCTGTGTCGTGCTGGTTCTGTCGCGAAACTTCGACAAGTCATAACTTCTTCGTTATAACTCGGATTTCGGCGTTCTTTATATGCACGGAAACCTTGTGACATATACTATAACTTAGTTAAGATTAATCCTTCTAAATAATCTTCCATAAAAAAGTCATTTTTGATGCTTATCGTCTCTAATTGACTAGCCCTGATCTACGGGCGTTACATATATGACTTTAGGACCTTTTCAAATACGTCTTCAAGAATATCATGCTAAAGGTTCAAAGAGACATCCTCGTAGATTCCAATATTCTTGGTTCAACATTTTCCCTAATTGGTTAGAGTATTCTCCAACAACACATGCTTCTTATTGTTTTATTTGTTATATATTTAATGATAAGCCAAGTGTGTGCAATGGTTACGATGCATTTACTGTTAAAGGATTTGACAATTGGAAAAAAAGTTAATGATGGGAAAAAGTTTGCATTCTTGAAGCACTTAGGTTGTTCACAACATAGAAATGCTATTACATTTGCTGAAAACTTGATGAATCAAGCAACACACATTGAAAATATCATAGTGAAGCAAAATGAAGCACAAATACTGAAGAATCGTTTACGATTAAAAGCTTCAATTGACACAGTTCGTTGGTTGACATTCCAAGCTTGTGCTTTACGAGGCCATGATGAAACGCCTAATTCCAAAAATCGAGGTAATTTTCTTCAACTACTAAAACTTCTAGCACCTTATAATGATGAAGTTGCAAATGTTACATTAGAGAATGCTCCTTATAATTCAAAGTATACTTCTGGAGATATTCAAAAAGAAATTCTTAGTATTATTGCAAATAAAGTTCGGAAGCATATTCGTAGTGAAGTCGGGGATTCATACTTTTGTGTCATGGTTGATGAGTCACGAGATGAGTCTAAAAAAGAGCAAATGGCCATAGTTTTGAGATTTGTTGATGCAGAAGGGATCATACAGTAAAGGTTCCTGGATTTGGTTCATGTTAGGGACACCTTATCATTAACCTTGAAAACAAATATGTGGACCCAACTTTTGCACTATCAGTTTGATGTTAGTAAAATTTGTGGCCAAGGTTATGATGGTGCTAGTAATATGAGAGGGGAATGGAATGGATTGCAGGCACTTGTTCTTAAGGATTGTCCTTATGCGTATTATGTTCACTGCTTTGCTCACAGATTACAACTAGCATTGGTGGCTGCTTCAAGGGAAATTATTCCTATACACCAATTTTTTACAAGCTTAATTTTTATAATTAATGTAGTTTGTGCTTCTAGTAAACGACATGATGAGTTACAAAAGGCAAAGGCAACTGAGATTGAACATTTATTGGAACTTGGTGAAATCGAATCAGGTAAAGGATTGAATCAAGTGGGACATTAAGAAGAGCTGGTGATACACGTTAGGGTTCTCATTTTCGTTCAATTTGCAGTTTGCTTAACATGTTTGATTGTACTCGTGTTGTTCTCTAAGGAATAATTGATGATGTATCTACTACTTATTCTCAACGCGGAGATGCTGATGCAGCTTACTGTTTCCTGAAATCATTTGAGTTTGTTTTTATTCTTCACTTGATGAAAGAAGTAATGGTAAAAACTAATATACTTTCTCAAGCTCTATAAAAGAAATCCCAAGATATTCTTAATGTCATGGAGTTAGTTTCAGCAACAAAGGAGAGTCTAAATGATTTCAGGAACAATGGATGGGATTCTTTATTTGCACAGGTAAAGTTATTTTGTGAGAAAAATCAAGTAGATATGCCGGATGGGAAAGCTCCATATACTTCTACTTGATACCGGCCTCAAAAAACGATAATCATGTTACTTTTGAACATTTTTATCGAGTAGATTTGTTTACATCTACATTGGACAAACGATTACATGAGTTGAATAATAGATTCAATGATCAAGCGATGGAGTTGTTAAGTCTTAGTTCTACTTTAGTTTCAAAAGAACACCCTAAAGTGATTAACATTGATCATATTTGTCTTCTCGTTGAAAAGTATTATCCTAAAGATTTTACGGAGTAAGAGAGAATTCAATTACGATATCAATTGGAGATTTTTAATATCGATATGATAAAGAATCCCAAGCTAAGTGGTGTATCAACTATTGCTGACCTATGTAAGGGTCTTGTAGAAACTCAGAAACGTGAGACATATTATTTGCTTGATAGAGTGGTTCGGTTAATCTTAACACTTCCGGTTTCTACCGCAACAACAGAGAGAGGCTTTTCAGCAATGAAAATATTCAAGAACCGCCTTCGCAATAAGATGTCAGATGATTTTCTCGCAAACAACTTGGTGGTTTACATAGAAAGAGAAATTGCTAAAAACATTGATACGAAATCAGTAATTGATGAATTTAAAGACCTTAAAGGTCGTCAGGCTGAGTTGTAATTCTTCTTTTAGGTATTTTTGGTGTTTAGTTGCTGAAAAATAATTTGGTTTTTTTATGTATAAGAACCGTAATTATAGGTATTTTGGTGTTTAATTGCTGGAAAAAAAAAATGGTTATTTTATGTGTAAAAACGTTAAATTTAGTTTTCTACTACTTTCGGCCCCCCAAATGAATCGTTCAAGCTCCGCCCCTGATGCAATGATAAAGAAAACCCACTATCCATAGAACAGACACTTATAGCTCTTACCTTCAGTCACTTGACGCCTCATATCATTCATTGACAGAAGCAAACCAGGAATCACCTCAACAGATCATGGACATGTCGGACGGTCAAGCCAACCCAAGAAGCCACAGTTGTTTCTTTGTTTCTTGTACCCCCACAACACCAAAACCTGCAACCAGGAGTGTCGATCCATGAAGTCATCACAATCGTTGGCTTACTACAACTGCATATCTTCAAGTATCAGGGATAGGGGAGAAGAAATGATGGGGTTATTAGTTATTATAGCACAGAGTGAAGTGAATGGTGATGTGATTTACAAAATTACCCCTCTAATTGCCCAACGGTTGCCAATGGATGGAGAAAAAGAGACGAGGTTACATTCAGATGACCAATGGTGTTATCAATACCATTAATAAGGACCATTGGTGTTATTTAGTTAATAGTAGGACCAAAAGTGTTATTTCGTACAAACCACATGGACCAAGACTGTAATTTACTCATGATTTTATCAACCACAACGGTATCAACTTAGAAGGAAATACTTTTTTGTTGTATGGAAAGAAAATCGAATCAATATCATAACGAATGACCAACAATTCGAAAGAAGTCAAAAAAACACATTGCATTAATGAGAGAAGTATGTAAAAATATAGCCTTGGCGCTCTTATAAATAGACATAGAAATAGATGATCCAACGACTCTTTAACGAAGAAAAAATTATGACTGGTATGCACAGTTAAATGTTATGTCGGAAACGAACAAAACATGAATTCTCACAAGATAAAAAGTGGTGCACCAACAATTATGGAGTTGTATCAAGTGGGGACAATAAATTAAACATGTGAGTTTATTAGAGTTGTTTTTTATCAACAAAGCATTCTCACAAGTTATAAACTCTGATATGTTCACAATCACTGTGGTTATTCTCTTAAAGCCTGAAAAAATTTAGTTGTTTGATGACATAACACAGATTAATACCTCCCAATGTGATATTTTAATTAATAATTCTAAAATTTAACGTAGTAGATAGGTTTTCTTTTTCTTAAGCAAAAAGAATAACCTAACAAGAGATCAACAGAACCCCAACAATTTACAAATTCGGTCTATTTAAATCCAAAATGATGAGGGAAGTACGTCAAAGCATAATGATGATCCAAGATAGTTAATGTTATCTAGTAATAAACTGGAGAAACTTGATGGCGTCACATTTGAAAGCCTTTTAAACCAAAGCTCTTGTATATAAAAAAAGAATTACCATTTTCATATAAACTTAAAGTACAAGTACACGTATGACTCCTTCCTGCCTTTTCTACCTTCACTTTGTCTACCCTTACGTAAGGTTAAAAAACATCGAGTGCAGTACGCTGTATCTTTTTTTTTTCTTTTTACAATCATAATATCTTTATGATTTTTTTAATAATTCACAAAGTCACACACGCTCAAATTTATGTACTACTTTCTTCCAATATAAGCTGCCAATTTTGATAAGTCCGGGATCCAAAACGACAATTCAGAAGAACCAGTAACAAACATTAGACTACCAGGAGCCCATTTTATTACCGGGGGGTTGTTTTCGGTGCTCAGCCAACTAGCCACCTGTAAATTACCGTAAAATTAAGTCTCATTAACTGTATGTTTCCAATGTGGACTGAACTCCTTCTTAAATACTAGTGTAACAGGTTTGGGTCTGATTTATATCTCATATGATGCTAGCCTTCTAGACTATTGGCTCTAGGTTAATTGAAGTGAAAGTGCACCAATATTAATATACCATTTTCGTAAGTTTGAAAAACAATTTTAACCATCATGTTGGGTTTAGCTCTTAAAATAACCATTTTACGTATAAATATTCCACAATTTTTGCAAGTGTCGCGGTTTCCCAAGTATTGTTTTTTTTTTGGGGATTTGTGTGAATAAAATGGTTTTTTATGGGATGAAGTGCTAAAATGACCAAAATAGGTGCTTAGTCTAACGACCATTTTTTGAACATTTATCACAAAATAACCGTCCATTTTAATTATTAAAAAATTTAAAAAAATTTAAAAAAAAAAAAAAAAAAAAAAAGACTTGCCGAAAATACTTTATGAATGATTCCCACTTCCCGCCACGAAACAAACTTTTTAGCAAAATCCCTTTTTTTTTGTGAAATTCATTTTTCTTTGATGATTTTTTCTGGCGGAAATTACCTTTTTTGCAGATATCTCATTTGTTTCTGAAATTCCTTTTTTTGCTCAATTCTAGTGGTAGACCATTCATGAGGTACTTTCGCAAAAAACAAAAAGTAATTTTGCAAAATCCTTTTTCTTGTAAAATTGATGGTTAGTTTGTGATAATTATTCAAAAGGTGCTCGATCACCTCCCGGTTGGTCATTTTAGTGATTATCCTTTTTTTTTAATATTTACGTTGTATACTCTTGTTAATAAAGATGATGAGTGTCCAAAACCCCCCAATAAACTACTTTTTTGTTTTATCAATTCTGAATTTTATGAAATTCCAGGAGATGGTTTTGCATTAAGTTAGGGCATAAAACCACGGTTTAATCATGGCAACGAGATAACACAGAATCCTGGACTGCAGCAATATGAAGTCTGAATTATACTTTTCCTTTCTAAGCTCAATTTTTTATATTATTATTATTTTCAAATTATGGGAGAGTGTGGAGAGAAGGTGCAATTTTTAAAAGAGTTAGTGAGTCATACTTCTTTGCCACTCCGAATGCTCCAAGCATAGACACTACCATCACCTGAACCTGCAAAACCAACAGTCTGATTAGTCCCTCCGACCTTGTAAAGTACAAGACATAACAAAATAGGTTGTACTGTGTTTGACATACAGTGGAACGGGATTGATGTTAGTAGGACAAAAGTAGCAATTTTTTGTCACACCTAAAAAAAGTGGAACAAGGTGGGGCATGGATTCGTTCTCGGTCTCTCATTTGTACAAAAGACGTAAATACCCTTCTCATCCTCATCATCAAAAATAGCCCTAGAAAACTTGTCTAATCCCGTCCAGTCTAGTCCCATTTAACAAACACAGCCGAAGGCTGTGTTTGTTATACATGGGACATGGGACTGGACGAGACAGTCTTTCTAGTGCTATTTCCGATAATGAGAATGAGAAGGGCATTTACGTCTTTTGCACAAACGAGAGATCGAGAACAAATCCATGTCCAATCTTGTTCCACTTTTTTTGGGTGTGTGACAAAAAATTGCAACTTTTGTCCTTCTAACATCAATCCCAGTACACTACATGTCATGTCAAACACAGTACAACCTGTTTTGTCCTGTCTAGTCCTTATGTAACAAAAGGGATGCTCTTGTAGAACTTCTGAACTACCTGATATAACAAACATTCCCTCGGGACTAAAAGAGGCCTCCAAGGTGGAATCACTTGACACAGGCTTTACATTATACGTGCCCAACTGCACAAAATATAAAAAATCTCATCAGTAAAACATCCACAATAGTTATAACTAGAAAGTGAAATAATCAATAACATTTCGATATAGTAAAGATACTCACAAGTGTGCCACGAAAAGAATCAAGCACATGAATCCGGCCATCTTTAGTTGTCAAAAGCATAAGTCTACCATCATTACTAAATTTCACAACATTTGCATCAGATACATCTCCACCAACAGAGAATATTTCATAAGGACCCTTCAAGAGACAAAAACTTAAGTCAATTACTCATCACTTCAAAATTTTAATTTCACAAAACAAAATACAACTTCCAATTATTAACCTTTTCATAGTTCCGAGAATCAAACATCCTTATAGATCCTCCAAAAGCAACTGCAAATACAAGCCCTTGATCATCATAAGCTGTAGCTGGTCTTCCTTTCACACGTAAAAGTCCCTAAATCCAAATCTTTAATCAGCATCAATCACATACATACATATATACATACATACATACATATACATTAAGACAACCTGACATTTATCAGCTCTTTGATCCCAAAGAAGAACAGTTCTATCAAGAGAGCCAGATATAAAACATTCTGTTCGAGCACATAAACTAAGAGATACAACCCTGGAAGAAACACCAACACAAAATATTGAGTAATATAATAAAAAAATTACATGAAAATAAAATGGCATACCTGTCATGATGACCTTTAAAGTAGCGCAAATATTTGTTGTCATGCAAGGAAAGAAGGCGTAAAGATTCTGCATTAGCGAATGAAATAAAGATAAATACTAGTAATTAGTAAATTGCACACCTGTAAAAACAATAATGATATAGAAATTATAGATATACTAACCATCCCATCCATTCTTAGAGGAGTATATAACAGTTGTGGGGTGTGAAGTGAAGGAAACTAGGTCAACACCATATTTTTTGCTATTGATTGTCTTTAAACATCTGTGAATGAGAGATTATTCAATGCAAATAAAAGAAACAGAAAATCAAGAAAGTTTATAGACATAAAACATATGACATACGTTGCATTAGATACATCATAGAGGCGAATGGATTCATCATCACTAGCAGTCACCAAATAATTTGATGTCCTGTGAAAATCCATTGAACTTATTCTACCATTCTGCAAGAAATGAAGGTTTTGTTTCAGTGTTTTGCTTAAAGGACATGAAAAAATGTAGTGCAAGTTTATGACCATAAATGAACTTATGTATCGAGAAAGTGTCATGGAAAACAGAAGCTACATACAACAATCATGATAACAAAAATGAAAACCACATTAAGCACACCTCAAAAGCAATAACCAGTTTCCTATATGAGTCTCAGCATGGCAACAGAAAAAAAGAATATGGAAAACAACGCATATAAACTTCAATTGCAATACAAATTCAGGAGGTTGAAAATGCATTCATTGATATGATTATATTGAACACAGTAATATGATAACACAGTTGCTGATATATGATAATATAGATGAAGATATGGTAGGTGTTTTTGCAATAGAAGTTTGACCCCCCCCCCCCCCCAAACACACACACACAGACACACAATTTTGTGTGAATTTCAACTACATGTTGCAGATGAAATGAAGCAGGCATTGAGCTATATATAGGTCTCAGTTATGGCATTGATTACGAATTGTAAATTAGTAAGGGCTCCAATCTCAACGCTATAATACTACATTCGTCGGAAAAGGCAAATTGCGTGAATTAACCATAGTTTTTTAGTTAGAAATGAAATCTATAGGGAGAGAGGTGTACATAATCACGGAAGGCCATGCCTACTTCCATGCTCTGAATGATTTCTTCTGTGAGCTCCAATGATACCTTGTCTTCTCCATCTGTTTGTCCACCTACACACAATACGAAGACGATCATACAACCCATTCCATCATCATTTCATCAACTAGACACTACTATCATGTTCAAGTTCAAACAAATTCGATTAAATTACTCACCTGCCATGGACAAGCTTCTTATGGAAAAGCGATCGGAATACCTCTATTCTCGACCTGAATTTTCTCAAAACATATAACGACGTCTTCAATTTTCGAAAACGAGGGCTATAGACGGAACAAGGGTTTTATCCGCCGGATTCCACCGTGTCGCCGTCGTTTGACGTCTCCTCCGTGGTTTGGAAAAAGTAGATGGGTCAAGTCGATAGCTTCATTTCTTGATTCAGATAGTTAAGGCTTCAGCCCATGTAAAATGTAGCCCAATAAAGTCTAAGAATTCACACTCTGTATAATGACCATAAGTGTGACTATTTTTATTGTTATTGACAACAAGATAATAAATGCATGTAAAATTTCTAGCAATGGTATTATATTAATTTTCATAAATTTCCAATACATTACAAAATGGGAATTGACATAGAACTCAAAGAGAATGAAAGAAAACATTCTGGTTGATTGGTTTGATTCGTCTCATTTTTGATTTTGCTTTGTAAATTCCAACATTTCTTATACGAGACCTACAAATGATAGAAAATAAATCAAACCAAATCGATTTTTCAAGTTGAAGTAACAAACTTGGGTGGAAAATCTTAATTTGACAACTTTCTTCTTGATCACCCTCTTTTGGAGAAAATCCCACTAAGTAATGGAATTAGGGTCTTCTTTTTAGCTTTCTTGGTCTTTAAGGGGGAAGGATTTATCTCTTGCATTTTTGGCACTTCAACAATCACTTTGGTTGGTGGAGAATCATCAAACTTAACCAAATTGTTTTGTTTGGATTCAAACAAATGTTGATCATCATGTGGTTCATTTTTGACATTTGTCGATGGTTTCATAGGAGTTGGTATTAGGTTTTCCATGAATTTGATCTCTTCTGTTTCAAGGTTAATGGGTGTTTGATAATTTGGATTGGATCCTCTTGTTGACTTTAGTTGGTCGAGTTCTGATTTTGTCTCTTCAAGTTGTTGTTTAAGCGATGTAAGATAACAAGTCATTAAATTTGGCTCGTCTTTTGCCTTTTCTAAGGTTTGTTTTACTTCTCCGAGTCCGACTTTTGTTCGTTGTTGGTTGTTTTCCCTTTCTACACTTTCCATCTATAAAAAAAATTATTATTCACAGCAATTATAACTTCCCAATTCAATGAATCATATAATGATCTGGCCAAGATACATTACTAATTCAAGTAAAATAAGTTTTGTACTATAAAAACAATTACATATCCAAGGATTAATTGTACTTACAGGTTTGCAAGTTACAATGTCAACCATTTTTTACTTGTTAACTTAACCTTTGGCAGATCAAGAAAATGATTTTATACAAGTCTTGTATTTATATTACACCCATATTTGTTTAAAAATGATATATAAAATGTCGACCTTTTGCTATTATGCAATAGTGAGCACAAAATAATCAAATAAAGTAAAATGACAAAAGATGTTTTTGAAGTACTTCAACAAATTACGTAGTTTAAGAAACATAATGCACAATTAGAATAAAAATACGAGAAAAAAAAACATATTTTTTTAATTTAGGGAACAAGAGTACCTCTTTGAGTTTGTGGGCGTAAACCTCGCCGACTAAAACCTTTTCTCCAAACAAAGAAACAGCCTCTTTTACTGAATTGAATGGTTTTCGTGTATCAATTTCCACCCTCCCTCTCACCACTAATCCCTCCTTCATGTCCATCTTCTGAAACTCAAGTTTTAGTGTTGTATAAACCTTAAAACAACATGCATGCAAAACACACAATACAAGATGTTTCATAAAATCAATGAGATAGTGAGAGACTTATAAGAGAGAAAAAAGATTAAATTAACTATGAGCATTTCTTGGCTTCCACTACACTAGAATTCTGTTAATTGAAGTTGATGTTTTTGTTTTTGGTTGTTGCACCATCTTATTCTTACTAATCATTTATATAATAATGTGATATAACTAAAATGTAACACATTTGAAAGGGAAATCAGACCCCCCTAATCTGTCCACCAGCTTGGTCCTTGGTCATTTATTTTTAATAATAATTATTATATGATACTTTTATATTAAAATAATCATCAGCGATAAAGTATATTGAAATAATTATTAATAAGAAATTATATTAAAATAATCGAAATAATAGTATATTTTATTTTAATTTTCTGGATTTCAGTTTTTAGCATAAGATTTTTTATTTGTAATACAACGTGTGTTTTTATAGATACTCAACATGGTATATTGCACAACGATAATGAAATGTAAATAGATTTTTATAGGGAAAAATAATACAATACATTATCATTATAAACAAAAATAAAAATATATATTAAATAGTCTATATTTGTTGCAAAATGAGCATATATAGTTATTTATAGCATTTCTAATAGGAACTTTTAATATCTTATTATGTTATAAACTAGTATATTATAAGATTAACAAATCAAAATAACATAAAAAAAAGTATTACATTCCTAATGTATTGTTAAATTTTTTAATTCAAATTAATTTCCAAATTTTATTATTCCTTAATGGAAAATTAAAAGTTTAAGCTCTTTAAAATATGAGATTTATATCAAATGAAATAAAAATAATAATAATAATAATAATAATAATAATAATAATAATAATAATAATAAATACTAAGAAAATGACATGTTATGCTTAAAAATATGACATTTAACATATTTAGGTTTCATGATAGATAGATTATTGTTAACTTTTTATATTAATTAATTATTACCATTTGTATGGTTGTAAATAAACCAAACATTTGATGAACCATTAGACAAAACGTTTGTTTATGTTTGTTTGTTATATAAACAAACAAACATGAACATGACTTTTTGTTTGTTTCGTTAAACAAACAAACATAAACAATGTTCTCGTTCGTTCAGTTATGTCCGTAAACGTTCGTTTATATTTGTTTGTAAACGTTCATTTACTTTTGTTCGAGAATATATTTGGATTAAGATCATATTTCATCTTTATATTTGAGGTCTTTCATGATTTTGGATGTTTTGTATTCTAGGATTTACATATAACTCTTTTAATTATGTATGATTACATGTTTGAATATTTATGTTATTTGTGTTTGTTTATGCTTGTTTGTTTATATTTGTTTGACATCTTAATAAACAAACATAAACAGTGTAATTTTTAAACAAACAAATACAAACAAGAAAATATGTTTGTTTATTGTTCGTGTTCGTTTGTTAGTTTGGTTAAATTTAAACAAACAACAAGAACAAGTTTTGTTTGTGTTCGTTTGGTTTGTTTACATCCCTAACCATTTGAACTTGTATTTATCGATGATAGTTTGAAGAAGAAAGCAATGGAGAATCAAGCATCGGGTTAAAGAGGATGTTCGAAGGGAGTCTGAAAGGCATTAAAAAACATTCTTTCAATAAGGCGAAATCATGACACATGTATTAAAAAACGATGAAGAAAGAGCAATGATCACCCTCGAGAGAGTCGAAAGAAATATAACTTTGAAAATCCATATAATGGTGCTCGGGTTGGTAAGCCCCATAATTGGTGCCCAAATGTGTGAACCTCCATAGAATGGTGCTTATGGTGTTATACCCAATGATTGGTAGATAAAGGTATAAACCTCCATATAATTGTTCTTAGGGTGTTATTCTATATGATTGGTGCCTAAAGGTGTAGATCTCCATAAAATTATGATCGGGGTGTTATTCCTTATGATTGGTTCCTAGTGGCATGGAGTTCCTTAAAATGGTGTTTGGAGTGTTATCCCCCATGATTGGTGCCTAGAGGTGTGAACCTCCATAAAATGGCGTATGGGTGTGTACTCCCCAATTGTTTACACTACATGGAAATCTTATGTGTTGCTGATGTTAGGAGAGATATAGGCCGCTGGGAGTAAGGATGACTTCAATGCCAAGAAAAACAGTGAAGATATCCAAGATATTTGATAGAGAAACGAGTGACACGTGTAGTAAGGAAGTGGGTGAGAAAGGCAAGATTATTGCTGGTGATAACTGTTGAGTTTTGGTCCTAAGAACATCCTATGTGCTCATACAAACCCTAATGCTTGGATCTAGGTTTCTCTATTGTACATGCAAGTTATCCAAGACTATAAACCCTAATTCTAGCATTCAAGTAATCATATTAACATGAGAATAGGTTTAAGATGTTACCTTGATTGTTATATAGCAATAAAAATCTCAAATCTCCTTGTATTGACTTTAGAAAGCTTAGAGTCACGAATGTCACTCCTCTAATGGTTCACAAACACCATAAGCAAGAGGATGAAGAGGAGAGAGGATGGAGGCTGCCCAAAAACGTCTACAAACCCTAGAGAAGTCTTGTCCACGTTTTTGGGTCATAAGGGATCCATATATATATGAGGCAATTAGGGTCATCTAACAAGGAAACCCTAATTGGATGCTTAAGCCTTAAGCAACCCATGGACTCCTTTAATTAGGGCCTTGGATGATTTCCTTATGGGCTTCCCATATAATTCGTCCACTCCTTAATTTAAGGCAATCCATGGCCCAAATTGCAATTATCTTATAATTACAATTTCAGTCCCTTAATTTTAATTAATCTCTTTTAGTCACAAAACTAATTACCAATTAATTATTGACTAATATTAATTAAAAAATATGATTTCTCCTTTAATATATTATTCCCATAATATATTAATAAATCATATTTAATCATTTCTCTCCATAATTCATCTTATCAAGTTGCTTTGGTGAAGGCAACCCAAAAGGACCATGCACCATCGGGTCAAGTACATACCAAAATAGTTATGGACTTAGAAACTAATCCAACAGTCTCCCACTTGGATAATTCTAATAACTATTCTGCGTATGACTTCAGATCCTGATCTGCAATCGTAGCTTTCCAAAGCCGCTGTCAACTCTGATCCTATCAGATACGCGTGTCCTTAGATAAGGGATCATATATTCCTCCATTCTAGATATCATATGAGACATGATTTCAAATCATTCTCTTTGTACTATATCTCGACTTCCGATTTATGACGACTGACTAATTGAACAAATCAAATTAGCCCTAGCCCGGCCGAGCATTTACGTTTGTCATCACTAAATCATCGAGGGGGCTCAAAGATATCGCTTTTATCCTACCTTGGATAAAAGGAACGGATAAACTTTGATACAATGCTTGCTTGCACTTACTCACCGAATCACACACAACAATATGTTTTATAACACCAAGTTACTAGTGTGTTTACATATTATCAATGTGTAACCGATTTGCAAGATACAACTCACACATCTCGGTTTCAAGAATATAAGATGTTATCGTCTCGCCAATCACTCGTGATACAATTCATGGAGTGATCCAAGTGAGCGTGGGTTTGATCTAATGCTCAAATCATATTCATAAGCACTCATGAACATTGCAGCAAACATTTGCTCATGTCTAATACTCTTTTAGACAATCCACGCACCAATTCACGACAGTCTTCTTTCATATCTACTTCCAACATATGAACGACTGTGGCCCGTTCGAATAATTCGATTATTCTTAATAAATTCAATTATTCTGGAAGTCAAAACATGTAAATGTGAAACACAAGAATAATACTAATCCCATATGGCCTCAAACCTTTGAGTATAAATAAAACTCTTTTTATTTATCACCATATCGATTACTCATTATTTGTCGTTTCGGGTAATCAACTTCTTACTTGAATTATTACACTTGTCCCATGCTCTTAGCATGCACACAATGTTTACCTATGGTTCTTACTTTTGTGAAATAGATCAAATTGAACACATTTCCAATCATTCTTATTTCACAACTCCAAATCTTTTTTCATAAGTGTGGGAATATCAAATTCTTGTTACTTATAATATATGATAGATTCTAACATTCTATGCAATGATCCTTTCGTAATGTCACTGCACCAAAGTCACAAAGACTATTGCCAATGATATTACAAAGTCCTCTATCGGACATTGTTACAAGACAATTCCTTAGATGTGATGTCTCTCACTCAAAGTACATTCCTTTGAACATCCTTTTGCATAAAAGTTTCTAATCTATACATAGATTTTCAATATTCAATTCCCAATATGGACACGCTTCCATATTTTCCATATGACAACTCATTCTTAATAGAATCTTATCTATTCGTAAAGATGTCGGTATGGTCCATCCAATATGGAAACATTTCCATAATTTCCATATGACAACTCATTCTTAATAGAATCTTTTCTATTAATAATAATGTCAATATAGTCCATTCAATACCATGCTTCCAACTACTCACAAGCAACGAATCCTCGTCGAACTTTGGATTGTCCTTTGATAGTTGTTTAATTATTTTAGTCAAAACCGATTCTAGTCCTTTTTCCCTCTAAATGCGATAGACATTTGGAAAATTTTAGAATGGTCAAATATTAAAGCATTTGCAATCGATCCTATACCCGAAGCGTATGAGACACGACGCATAATGTTTTATTTGCTATGTTCTCAAAATTCGAATTGTGAAGAGGAATGTCGTAATCATAATCGGAATTTTAAGAACACACTATGTACCCTTGACTAAATTTATTAACATTTCTCAACCTAATCCTTTAGATTTGAAATGAAGCATAATATTCTCTCCCTTAATTATAGCAAAACAACTTTACAAGCCTAACGACTTTGCAAGGTATAACTCTTGTTTTCTATAATTAATATTGCCAACTTGCAATACGTGCCTTAATAATCATACAATCATAACATTTATGCTCCCACTATCATGATGATTATTATAAAACATAACACTTATGCTCCCACTAGCTTTGACATGTATTCAGAAACAGCTTAACTTTCAGAAAAACAATGTTTATTGAATTTCTTAAGTTCATGTTTCTAATACTTAGTGCTTTGATAATCTTTTATCAAGGCTTAGTGAACTTATACACCTTTGCCTTAGATAGTTCATATGTGTGTCTAAACAATTAAGACTAATTGCCAAACCTCACAATTCAAATCATGGAAAGGGATACCATAACCATAATCGAATTCGAGAATGCAATTTTACAATCACTATCTTCTTAAAATATTTCTTAGTGAAAGCATTTCTTCACAATCATTTTCATGAAGGAGGAAATCTTATGACACTTAGATTTAAACGGTGTATTTGTTCCTATCCGTGTGAATTTGTCAAAAGCAAAGTTTACGACAAATTCAAACTCATATGGATCGAACTTTCTTAATCTCGATTTCTTGCCTTATGGTAGCACAGCTGCCCACCATGTCTTCCAAGTAGTTAAGCAGCTCACCTTTTCTTATCAATGTACTTTCCATTGATCAAGGTCCTTGCCTTTTATGCATTCAAATGAGAACTCACGGGACTCACATGCATAACTAACTTGATTGGATTGGCACAGAAACAAAATAATGTCAACACGATAGGTTGTAAACCTCAACTCGTGTTCTATTGATGATCGATAAGGTTTATTTTATTTGTTCTTGAAACCTTTCAAGACCATTAAGACTCCCACTTACTCCTTGACATATAAGATTCTCTTGTCAATAACCATTTCTTGACAAACAAATATTCAAGAGTTAGTGTAGTTTTTATCAAAACACTTCATAAATTAGTTCAAGTTGGTCTTTGTCTTATCCAAGACATTACAACTTTCCACATTTTGATGAATGTTATAAACCTTTCTAATTCTTATCACTCAATGTCACAATCTTAACTCTAAGACTTGTTTTGGAACGAAGTATGATTGACTTCTTGATTTAACCATTTCTTCAATTCTTGATTCCTCTTCTTAAACATACAATTGTACTAATACTCACTTAGAGGATCAATTGAGATATGGTTCTTAATCATTAAGACCTATCATAAAGCATAAAAGGTACTATCCCTTCTTCTTAGAATGGAGAAACTTTTATCTTTCTGCCTACTTGATTTTTCTTATTCGTTCTGCTATTGATTTAAACTTTTTCAATCAATTCATAATTACAATTAATCTTGTAAGTATAATCATATTTACTAAACCTTTAGTAAATCATGACGAATATCATTGTTACTCTTATGGTGGACTTGATCAACACGCAACTTTGTGTGCTCGATCTCCTAGTCCTTCACTTGACACTTTGTCAATGAATTAGTCTAATTTCCAAATATGAAATTTCTCATTCATCGTGCAACCAAGTTGCATGATTCCAAGTTTCTGTCTAATTGAAACTTGGGCGATGAGAAACTCTCCTTATTTGGTAAATTCTCGACATTTCCACAAATAATATAATTAAGAATCAAATCCATTATTGCTAATAATAGAAACATTCAAACATCAATTTTTCATATACGCCATTGCAAGGATAAATAAATAATATAAAATCAAAATTTATTTTATTGCGGAAAAATTTATCCTTACAATGCAATTCATTGAAAAACTATGCTAATACATCTTTCTTAGCAATCTAATTCTAACTCTAAGTAGCAGCTCGAGAATCTAATCTTCAAGTAATGCGATCGAAATCCATTCCTTCACGGTTAGATTCTGCTCACTTCTTCCCTTAAGCTTCCTCTCTTTTTCTTTGATCCTACAAAACATCAATTGTAATCTTATCACATTGTGTATTAAGAATCTAGAATAGGAGCTTAAAAAAGTTAGTTAATGGATTTTACCTAAAGCAGAGCCATACGTTTTGACTCTCCCATCTCTTAGATCTCTTAGGTAAATAGGGCACCTTCGTCTCCAATGCCCCTTCTCTTGGCAATAAAAGCAAATTGACTCTTTTGGAACAAGACATGGAACCAGTTCAGACATTGCCTTTCTCTTATGATCAAACTTTTCGATCATAGCATGTCTTTCTTTGCCATTGTCTATATCCATAGAGGTCTTGAAGGCAGATTCACCAATTAACTTTGCTTTTCTATTGCACCAAACCATTGTTGATTCAGCAGCAATAAGCATATAGGTGAGATCTATAAGGGTCACGTCGTGGTTCATCATATAGTACTCTCTTACGAACTCACTATACGAGTTAGGAAGTGACTGAAGAACCCAGTCAACATCCATCTCCTCACAGACAATGGATCCCAACATTCTTAACCTATCAATGGGTGACTTCATCCCTAGGACGTGTGCACACACCGACTTTCCTTCTCCATTTCGTCTTTTTGTTCTCATTTAACATATAATAATAGTAAAATACTTCTATCTATTTATGTTTACTTGCCAAAAGGGCTTGAGTGAGCTTGAACTTTTCAAGCCTTTAAACTTGTGGGTTAGGGAGAATAATTGGAGGAGGTGGAGGAAGAGAAGCATGATCTCTTGTTCCTCGATCAAATCATGGAATATCATCTTCATGCGGAATGTTTGTTCCACGGGATTTGGGAAGACCATAGTTGTCATACTTTGACATCTACAAAACGGGAGAAAACAAATTCAAGTTAGTTGATTGATTGAGTCCTTAATAAATCACCCAAATGAGATATTAAGGCTAGGACCCAACACAATACGCTACAACCTAGAAAAGGGATGTCGTAATCTAGTTGCAGAATATTTGAAGGTAAGTGAATGACGATTCACTAATTTCCACCATGAAAAACGAAAAATAAATTTAAGTTTTAAATCTATGAAAACTCCTAGATCCTTTGAGATTCATTGAACTTTTTAATGGCATGTTTAAATCTCGATATGTCCCTCTAGTTTGTGACTGGGATGCCGAGGATCACAAAGCGGGTGTGAATAACCATGCAAACTTACATGGTGCCCTCACATGTTACAGTCACCTATTCGATGTGCCGATAAACCACACACGCTCCACCGAACTATTACAAACATTGAGTCACCCTTTGCTACCTTTGCTTATAACCATTTAGTGTGCCGGTTAACCACACACGCTCCACTAACGTCTTCGCAAGGGCACAAAGTGTAATTTCATGGAATTGCATCAATTCACTTTTGCCTAAGTAACTAAGATTGGGAATTTGTAAAACATTTAGTTACTTTTGTACTTCATTATACTTATAATGGAAGGTTTTGTCCTATCCTACCTGTTCGGCTAACGACCCTCCACTAGTCAAGAGTGCGGTGGGTAAGAGTAGATACCCATTCAATCGCCATTTTATAGGCAATTTCCTTAAACAACCCTTATAGACCAGCTTCGTGAATGAGGTCTACTAACGGTAAGACTGACTTTTACTCATACATATATATAATGTTAGACTTTTAATGTTATATATAGTATAGGGTGTATTTTACACTTTTAAAATGCTAGGATGTCAAATTTAACAATTATACTTTTAATTCAATTAAATTGTAAACCTAAACTTTTATGGATTTATTAAACCTCTTTTAATTATACACCTTAATTAATTAATAAAACCATAAAGGTGTGATTTGAACTTTTCAAAACAATACCAGGCTTTTAGAATTTAACATTCCTAAATTAAACCTTTTAATCAACTTTTAAATTCCAAAACTTGAGGGCAAGTTTTGAAACATTTCAAAACATTTAGGTTTAGAATTTAAATATACATCAAAATTAAACTTTTAATCAAAATTTAAATTCCAAAACTTGAGAGCAAATTTTGAAACCTTTTCAAAACATTAGGGTTTCAACTATTTAAATTTCAAAACTAAACTTTTGAGTTTAAATTTAAACTATAAAACCTAAAGGGGAAAAATTGAAACTTTTCATAACACAAAGATCAAATAACAAATAATATAAATTAAACAATTAATTTCATCATTATCTATATTTGACCTAATTTTCAATTTCTTGCAAAATAAGTTACCCAATTAATACAAATAATCCAATCTTTATCATATAAGGAAGTTATTATCGAATCAATTGGTAATTATCTTGTGTTTTGGCAAGGATATTCTTTAAGAAACAATAAAATTCGTATTTTATAGGTTTGAAACGAATATGGTAATTATCCTTAAGCAAAACAGCAACAAAATCCGAAATTTCCTCTGTCTGACGCTTCGACTCGCCGAGTCAGGTCGAACAGTAAGCCAGAATTTGATTTTCAGCTACATAATGCATCAATACAATAGAAACCAATCAAGGCTCTGATACCACTGATGGGTTTTGGCTATAAGAACATCCTATGTGCTCATACAAACCCTAATGTTTGGATCTAGGTTTCTCTATTGTACATGCAATTTATCCAAGACTATAAACCCTAGATCTAGCATATGATAATCAATATAACATATAATTAGGGTTTAGATCATACCTTGATTGTTATGTAGCAATAACAATCTCAAATCCTCCTTGTATTGACTTTAGAAAGCTTAGAGTCACAAATGTCACTCCTCTAATGGTTCACAAACACCAAGAGCAAGAGGATGAAGAGAAGAAGAGAAGGAGGCTCTCAAAAACGTGTGGAAACCCTAGACCATTAGTTCACCACGTTTTTGAAGCATAAGGGTTCTATATATAGCGAGGCTATTAGGGTTATCTAACAAGGAAACCCTAATTTGGATGCTTAAGCCCTAAGCAACCCATGGACTCCTTTCCTTAAAGGCCTTGGACGATTTCCAATGGGTTTCCCCATAGAATTCGTCCAACCTTATAATATAAGGCAATCCATAGCCTAATTGCAATTATCTTATAATTACAATTCCAGTCCCTTAAGTTTAATTAATCTCTTTTAGCCACAAACTTAATTCTTATTAATTCTTGACTAATATTAATTAAACAATATGATTTCTCCTTTAATATATTATTCTCATAATATATTAATAAATCATATTTAATCCTTTCTCTCCATAATTCATCCTATCAAGTTGCTTTGGTGAAGGCAACCCAAAAGGACCATGCACCATCGGGTCAAGTACATACCAAAATAGTTATGGACTTAGACACTAATCCAACAGTAAATGTGCGTCGTCTATAGACGACGTGCAAAAGCGTGTCGCCTCTCATTATGACAGGGCCTTCCTTTACATGCATTTGCGCGTCGTCTGAGCGTTTTACGACACACATTGCGCGTTGTAAAAGGCTGTTTTTCTAGTAGTTCTCGTCGAGTCCAGCCGATAGCATTTGCCACTATAAGAGATAATGACTTGACATGGATATTCCACCATGTCATAGCTCGGTCCACGAAGGTGCAAGCGGCAAATTTTACCTTGCTCCCTTCCGGACAGAAGCAGATCTCAAAGATCGACTCTGTTTTCTTGAACCTTTGCGAGAGGGCAATGATTCCGCTAGTTCCATTAAAGGCCCTGGGTTTGCAGCTGGTGAAGTCTTTATACGAGCACTCCCTAGCATGTACTGGAGCATCGCCCTGAGCAGACTGGGTAGCTGCAGCACCACCACTAGTTCCACTATTGTTGAATTGCGCTAAGGCCGCCGTAATAGCCGCAGATACTGCCGCTTGGAGGGCTGCAGAATCGTATTGTGGAGGAGATGGTGGTTGACTTGGAGTTATTGGAATAATACGCCTCGCTGATCGACGAGGAGGCATCTTGTAGATATAAGATCACAAAGATGAAGATATTGATAATAATTTAATAGAGAGAATGATGAGAGTGACTCATGGACTAACTCTCCATAGCTCAACAACACAATGAAAGTATGATTGAATGTAGATCTAGTACTTGGAAAGATGAAAGCACTTGGATATTAATTTATATGAGATTAGATATTTGTGAATAATATTGGTATAACAGATGTAGCAAGTTCGGGAAAAATGACCTAGGAGTAGGTCCTACAGCACACCAAGATAGGAAAATTTTGACAGAACTAAGACCTAACAAGACTTAACAAGTTCAAAGTCTTATCATAGATAGGAAACTAAAACTAGAGTTTTTACATCGAATTAAGTTATATCCAAAAGATAAAGTTGAGTAGGCTCTATCTACGACGAGAACCACTGGAATGAGTCCTTGATTCTGACAGACGGCGCTCCATGTCTCTCATGCGCCTTTCATACGTTGCTTGACGAGCTCGAAGTTCCCTGACTTCAGCTTGGGTTGCAGTAAGATCTCTCTGCAGGGCCGTATTCTAGTTCTGAGTCCTTTCATAAGCAGACTCTAGATGAAGAATGTGTATGGTATTGACTCCCGCATCGGCATCAACTTCCATGATTCGGTTGATGGCCACTCTACCCTGCTCATCATTACAAGCAATCCTGCGGACCAGAATAGGCAGGACTCTGTCCGCTGAGCCTCTCCCGCTCAAGTTATAGAAGCTTCGATCCCCGTTGTAAGGTAAGGGTTGACCCTGTTCATGGCTCCATCTGTTCAAGTTTGTTGCCTACAGAGGTGTGGGGCCTTAAAATGTTGGACGGGGGTTAGGGTTCGGGATTTAAACCACTGGGGGTAGGTTATTGACTTCGGGTTCGGAGTCAGAATCCTCTGAAAAGTTCTCTGCGAAGTCATCATCCAAAGGGATTGGATGATTTTCTTCTGGCTCTGCATCGAGCCATCCTCCGTTACCTTGGTTGGGAAAGTACGAGTCGCCGTGGGGATGGAATCCAACCATGTTATCTACGCGAGAATAGGGATAAAAGAAATAATTAATAGACATACTAATTAAGGTATTTATAGGATGATCTTTATCAGTTACTTCAATACTTGCATCGTGCATACCAGTCACATGAAATCAAAATAGGATAGACCTTCGAATAAGTGACCCTAACTCCAAATCCTCAACCAAAAAAGGAACATGAAATAAAGCAAAGATCACAGATTCTAAGTCTATGACACCTTAATCACATATAACCTTAGCGTATCCACCAAGCAACTATTGACCTACAAATAAAGACCTTTAGTTCTCAAATAAGAATTATAGTAACACAAAATACTCCTATAGTATTTTAAGTTTATGTTATGTTCTAATGTTTTCATTGTAGTAGTGTTGGTAAGTTTTTAGACTTATTGCAACATCACAACCATTCCTAGGCACATGCTAATCACTTCTTGGAAAGATATAGTTGATCAGGCTATATCACTCCCATATATGATTATATGTCCCTAAGCCTACTTGTGCTTTCCAACAACTGCAATACTTTTGTTCTGTCTCAGTGACACTGATTTTAGTATGAATGCAAGTATGTATATATACTTAGTTAAATATTTTATTATTTAAAAGTATAAACTCTTGGTCAGAGTATTTTAATCCTGTTGTGTTTATAGTTTGTATATCTTTTATGGTTTGATATACTCGATCCACTATAAACAATGCTCTGATACCAATCTGTCACACCCCAGAACCTGAACGGCAGAAACGTTCGGGGGCGGAGGACGTCATGTACAGTATCACAACAGTACATAATAGTAAACAAGCAACAACATCAATAATTGCATTAATAATATAATTTTAATACAAGTGTGTTATGTATAGTTTCTAAGACACCAACAGTACATAATACTTGATTCTTCTTATTCGTCTGCTATTGATTTAAACTTTTTCAATCAATTCAGAATTACACTTAATCTTATAAGTATAATCATATTTTCTAAACCTTTAGTAAATCATGACGAATATCTTTGTTACTCTTATGGTGGACTTGATCAACACGCAACTTTGTGTACTCGATCTCCTAGTCCTTCACTTGACACTTTGTCAATGAATTAGTCTAATTTCCAAAATATGAAAATTTTCATTCATCGTGCAACCAAGTTGCATGATTCCAAATTTCTGTCCAATTGAAACTTGGGCGATGAGAAACTCTCCCTATTTGGTAAATTCTCGACATTTCCACAAATAACATAATAAGAACCAAATCCATTATTGCTAATAATAGAAACATTCAAACATCAATTTTTCATATACGCCATTGAAAGGATAAATAAATAATATAAAATCAAAATTTATTTTATTGCGGAAAAAAATTGTCCTTACAATGCAATTCATTGAAAAACTATGCTAATACATCTTTCTTAGCAATCTAATTCTAACTCTAAGTAGTAGCTCAAGAATCTAATCTTCGAGAAATGCGATCGAAATCCATTCCTTCACAGTTAGATTCTGCTCACTTCTTCCCTTAAGCTTCCTTTCTTTTCTTCGATCCTACAAACATCAATTGTAATCTTATCACATTATGTATTAAGAATCTAGAATAGAAGCTTAAAAGAGTTAGTTAATGGATTTTACCTATATTAGAGCCATACGTTTCGACTCTCCCATCTCTTAGATCTCTTAGGTAACTGGGGCAGCTTCGTCTCCAATGCCCTTTCTCTTGGCAATAAAAGCAAATTGACTCTTTTGGAACATGACATGGAACTACTTCAGACATTGCCTTTCTCTTATGATCAAACTTTTCGATCATAACATGTCTTTCGTTGCCATTGTCTATATCCATAGAGGTCTTGAAGGCAGATTCACCAATTAACTTTGCTTTTCTATTGCACCAAACCATTGTTGATTCAGCAGCAATAAGCATATATGTGAGATCTATAAGGGTCACGTCGTGGTTCATCATATAGTACTCTCTTACGAACTCACTATACGAGTTAGGAAGTGACTGAAGAACCCAATCAACAGCCATCTCCCCACAGACAACGGATCCCAACATTCTTAACCTATCAATGTGTGACTTCATCCCTAGGACGTGTGCACACACCGACTTTCCTTCTTTTGTTTACTTGCCAAAAGGGCTTGAGTGATCTTGAACTTTTCAAGCCTTCGTACTTGTGGGTTAGGGAGAATAATTGGAGGAGGTGGAGGAAATGAAGCATGATTTCTTGTTCCTCGATCGAATCGTGGAATATCGTCTTCATGTGGAATGCTTGTTCCACGGGATTTGAGAAGACCATAGTTGTCAAACTTTGACATTTACAAAACGGGAGAAAATAAATTTAAGTTAGTTGATTGATTGAGTCCTTAGTAAATCACCCAAATGAGATACTAAGGCTAGGACCCAACATAATATTCTACAACTCGGGAGAGGGATGTCGTAACCCAAATTGCAGAACATTTGAAGGTAAGTGAATGACGATTCACTAATTTCCACCATGAAAAACGAAAAAGAAATTTAACTTTTAAATCTATGAAAACGCCTAGATCCTATGAGATTCATTAAACATTTCAATGACATGTTTAAATCTCGATATGCCCCTCTTGTTTGTGACTGGGATGTCGAGGATCACAAAGTGGGTGTGAATAACCATGCAAACTTACATGGTGCCCTCACATGTTACAGTCACCTATTCGATGTGCCGGTAAACCACACACGCTCCACCGAAATATGACAAACATTGAGCCACCTTTTGCTACCTTTGCTTATAACCATTTAGCGTGTCGGTTAACCACACACGCTCCACTAACGTCTTCGCAAGGGCACAAAGTGTAATTTCATGGAATCGCATCAATTCACTTTTTCCTAAGTAACTAAGATTTGGAATTTGTAAAACATTTAGTTACTTTTATACTTCACTATACTTATAATGGAAGGTTTCGTCCTATCCTACCCGTTCGGCTAAGGACCCTCCACTAGTCAAGAGTGTGGTGGGTAAGAGTGGATACCCATTCAATCGCCATTTTATAGGCAATTTCCTTAAACACCCCTTATAGACCAGCTTCGTGAATGAGGCCTACTAACGGTAAGACTGACTTTTACTCATACATATATATATATATATATATATATATATATATATATATATATATATAATGTTAGACTTTTAATGTTATATATATATATATATATATATATATATATATATATATATATATATATATATATAGGGTGTATTTTACACTTTTAAAATACTAGGTGGTCTACTTTAACAATTATACTTTTAATTCAATTAAATTGTAAACCTAAACTTTTATGGATTTATTAAACCTCTTTTAATTATACACCTTAATTAATTAATAAAACCATAAGGGTGTGATTTGAACTTTTCAAAACAATGCTAGGCTTTTAGAATTTAACATTCCTAATTAAACCTTTAATCAACTTTTAAATTCCAAAACTTGAGGGCAAGTTTTGAAACATTTCAAAACATTAGGGTTTAGAATTTAAATATACATAAAAAATTAAACTATTAATCAAAATTTAAATTCCAAAACTTGAGGGCAAGTTTTGAAACCTTTTTCAAAACATTAGGGTTTCAACTATTTAAATTTCAAAACAACAAAACTTTTGAGGTCAAATTTAAACTATAAAACCTAAAGGGGAAAATATGAAACATTTCATAACACAAGGATCAAATAACAAATAATCTAAATTAACAATTAATCACATAATTATCCATATTTGATTTATTTAATGATTTTTTGCAAAACAATTTACCAATTTAATTAAAATAATTAATCAATTATCACATAAGGAAACAAATATTTTATTAATTGATAAATATCTTCAATTAGATCAAGAATATAGTCATATATATCAAAAAATCGGATTTATATTGATCTAATATGATAAGGCAACTATCCTTAAGCAAAAAGAGCAAGAAATCCCGACTTTCCCTCCTTCTGACCAGCCGACTCGTCGAGTCAGCATGGACTCGTCGAGTTTATCATGAACTCGGCGAGTTCATCTAAAAAACTCGGCAAGTTCAGCCCCCAGAAACACAAAAATTGAATTTTTTTGACATACAAAGCATCAATACAATAGAAACCAATCTAGGCTCTGATACCACTGTTGGGTTTTGGTCCTAAGAACATCCTATGTGCTCATACAAACCCTAATGCTTGGATCTAGGTTTCTCTATTGTACATGCAAGTTATCCAAGACTATAAACCCTAATTCTAGCATTCAAGTAATCATATTAACATGAGAATAGGTTTAAGATGTTACCTTGATTGTTATATAGCAATAACAATCTCAAATCTCCTTGTATTGACTTTAGAAAGCTTAGAGTCACAAATGTCACTCCTCTAATGGTTCACAAACACCATAAGCAAGAGGATGAAGAGGAGAGAGGATGGAGGCTGCCCAAAAACGTCTACAAACCCTAGAGAAGTCTTGTCCACATTTTTGGGTCATAAGGGATCCATATATAGGAGGCAATTAGGGTCATCTAACAAGGAAACCCTAATTGGATGCTTAAGCCCTAAGCAACCCATGGACTCCTTTAATTAGGGCCTTGGACGATTTCCTTATGGGCTTCCCATAGAATTCATCTACTCCTTAATTTAAGGCAATCCATGGCCCAAATTGCAATTATCTTATAATTACAATTCCAGTCCCTTAATTTTAATTAATCTCTTTTAGTCACAAAACTAATTACCAATTAATTATTGACTAATATTAATTAAACAATATGATTTCTCCTTTAATATATTATTCCCATAATATATTAATAAATCATATTTAATCATTTCTCTCCATAATTCATCCTATCAAGTTGCTTTGGTGAAGGCAACCCAAAAGGACCATGCACCATCGGGTCAAGTACATACCAAAATAGTTATGGACTTAGACATTAATCCAACAATAACAATGTCATCTATATAGACCATGAAGTAACATGTGACATCGTCATGATTGTAGATAAAAAGAGAAGCATCAGCCAGTTACTTACAAAAGCAAAGTTAAGCAGAAAATGTACAAGTTCCATGTACCAAGCTCTGGGATCTTGTTTGAGACCATACAATGATTTTCTGAGTTTGCAAGTGTGATTTGGAAAATGAGGATACACATAGTCGGGTGGTTGACACATAAATACTTCTTCATGTTGAGTGTCATTGTAACATCCCGAAAATCAAGGGTAAAATTTTTATTTTTATTATAATCAAACACTAATGTAACTTTATCCAAACGTTTAAAAACATTACAAAATAAAACAATTATCAGAGTTCATTCCCAAATTCACATATTGCGGAAAACATAGGTGTGTGCGTTGCGATCAAGTCGGGCCCTTCCCTTTCGAACCGGAAGTACCTGAAACCATAAACCACAAACTGTAAGCACAAATTTTAGTGAGTTCCCCAAATACCACATACCAAACATATCAAACGAGCCATACATATCATACATAACCAATCAATCAATAAAAGTGCTATGTGTCAACCATAGTCTTGCCATTATGCCACGAGCCGCCTCGTGGTCTTCCTTGCCAGGCCGGGGGCCAAACCCCTGGGTCTTACAAACAAGTGTCAGGAGCCACTTCCGGGTCTTCCATGCAAGCATCACAAAGACAACTAACATAGAAAGTACACTTAACTAATTAACTGCCAGAGTTCAGACTCTGGTCTTGCATACAATTTGTCAGGAGCCGGCTCCTGGTCTTTCATACAAAATGCCAAGGGATACCCCCCCGAGGTCTTCCTACCATACATAAATCAAATGGGCAGACATTGGTGCCTTAAACCCATACAACAGTGAGGAGACTCACATCTAATGCAGAAGCTCACTGAAAGAAATCCCTAGTTGTTGCCCTGACGACTTCCCGAGCTATCAATACGAAAATAACACCTAATTAGCAATTGGGTTCCAAACTATGATCCATAATTCATACTTGGGGTAAAATGACCATTTCATCCCTGGCCCAACTTAAAGCAAAATTAAGGCCCAAAACCCAAAACCAAAAAGGCCCATAACTAAATGTTCCACAAAGGCCCACTAATGGCCCAATTTTCCATATTGGGCTCAACCCCTATATGTGCCTTATCCTAAACCCAATAATTCACTTAGTCCAATAGTTAATCTTAGATGGCCCAAAAGGCCCAAAGTAACAAAGCCCAAAAGACACCACGAGGCTCAAGCCCAATGGGCCTACTAAGGCCCAAAACCACAATCATAGACCCAAAAATGCAAACCCAATAAATCACTTCAGATTTTAATGAAAAACCCCACTTCACGAAATAAGTCCGGACTCAGCCCAAAGATGTGAGGCCCAAAAACACAATAGGCCCAAAGCCCACACCGAACACGGGGCGTATGCTCAGCTACGCTGGGCGTACTCGATGAACCCTGGTCGCGACTTCAAATCAATACGTTAAGCGTATGGCCAGTTACAAGGGGCATAACCTGACATAATCCATAATTGATTTTCTGACTTAACCACTTAAGCCCTTTACACCCAAACTTCAGGGAACCTTAAAATAAAGCTTTGAATACATAAAGTCAACACATTTATGCATTTGCATGACTCTATGGGACCTAACAACCATCTCAATCTATTAAGACCCATTCAAATCCAACTAGAACATGCATGGACCATTCTTAAACATCAAGCAAGCATTTTTATGAACCAGAGACATTAGAAGAGGCAATATCTATCACTCCAAGCTCTTGGAGTGGCTCAAACTCACAATAAGAACTTAATACACCATAAAAACCCTTAATCTTGCCCTAAACTCAAACTAGCATAAGAAGAAGTCAAGATAAGAACTTTATACCTTGAATAAGCTGGAAATGAAGCCAAAAGTCTAGATCTAAAAGTCTTCCTTTGAACTACAAGCTAGCACCAAACACCCTTTTCTTGAAAATGAGCAAGAACACACCAAAATGTACACTTAGATCTCTCAAACACTCAAAATGAGATTAAGGTTTTTGAATGAGGCTAGAAGGCAATGGAGGCTGAGAAATGAAAGAGCCTTGAGCTCATAAAGGTGTTTAAATAGTGCCCGAACCCTAAAAATTAGGGTTTGGCACTTTGCTCATCACGTTGGGCATGCCCCCAGCTTACGTTGGGCGTACTCACCTAGGCACGTGCCTTTAGCCATGCACGCATGGGACTGAAATGCAAGCCTTTTCCATTAAGGGCAATTTCTGCCAATATCTTCAAATTGCTATACCTTCCTTATATTAGGTCCGTTTCCAACGAGCCTTATATCCACGGAAAGGTGGCAATAAGACCTACACTTGTAACAACACACCCAATCCTTAAAACTTTCCGAACAAAACCCAAAATCCATAAAAGACCGAGTTATCAAATTACGATTATACCCTTGGCCTCCAAAGACATCATTGAACACTTGGATCACTTAAACCATGACACCCACATCTGAACATGGCCAAATCCTTTCTTCCCCAAGGCCCTAAGCCTCATGACAACTGATGATTGGGCCGCAGCCCCGAGTAATGAAGCAAATCCAAAACTGAGTGTTACAATCATGTAGGAAGGCATTGTTTACGTCTAATTATTTGAGTTGCCAGTTTTTGGATAGAGCAATGGATATGATAGTACGAATGGTAATAATTTTAGTAACGGGACTAAAGGTCTCAAAGTAGTATTTACCAAATAAGTAAAGAAATCCTTTAGCAACTAGGTGTGCTTTGTATTTGTCAATGGTACCATCTAGGTTTCTTTTGACACGGAAAACCCATTTACAGCCAATAGTTTTTTGATAGCTTTGAGGAACAAGTTCCCAAGTGTCATTTTGCATTAAAGCATTAAATTCATGATCCATGGCTTGATGCCACATGGGATCTTTCATGGCTTGGTTGTGTATGGTAAGTTTAAGAGTGATAGATATAGGATGGAAAGGGGTAGTGTTGACAAAAATAAGGTTAAAATATTTAAGTTATGGTTTGTGAGCTCGTTTTGGAGGTGAATATGGTGGTTTTGGAAAAGGGGAACACATTGGGAGTAGGGGTAGGAAGATGGGCTCCAAGGAGTAGAAAGGAATGAGTAAGGGGAGGAGAAGTATGGTGGTTAGGTGTGATGTCAGATGTTAAAGTGGGAGTGAGAGAATGATATGGAGGAAGAAGATAGGTAGGTGGGTTGGTGTGATGTGGATGGGTAAATATGTAGTCACTGGTGAAGAGGGGGTGGTTGGTGTATACGAAGGCGTCAAAATAGAATATGTGGGTATGCAATTGGGGTGAAATTAATGAGCCATGGGTAGGGTTAATGAGTGTGAATGGTCATCAAATGGAAATTTGTCTTATATGAATTGGACATGACATGAGTGATATAGGCAACTTGTAGTTAGATCAAGACACTTGTAAGCAGATTCGGATGTGGAGTAGCTAAAGATGCATGGTAAGGAGTGTGGTTGAAGTTTGGAGGTAGTGTATCATTTGAGCCAAACGGTTTACGTTTAGAGTAGGTTGGTTGTTAATGAAAAAGCATTTGATAAGGGCTTTTGTTTTCAAGGGTAGTGGTATGGTAGACGATTTATACAATAAACTGCAATTTGGAAAACATGGGACCACTTTGCAATGGAAGTTGGGCATAATGGAGAAGAGTCATGTCAGTTTCAACCACATGTCTGTGACATCTTTCGGTTATCCCATTTTTCTCAGGAGTATGTAGTGGGGTAGTACAATGAGAAATACCGTAACATCCCAAAAATCATGGTAAAAAATTTCATTCTTCAAAAACCATAAGCCATACAAAACAATATTTCCAAGACATGGTCATAAAATCAAATTATCTAGAAACATCTCTCAACATAAATCCAAGGATGATGTGTACGATAACGCATACGCCTTTCCCCGGTCATCTGGTGTACCTGAAACCATGAAACCAAATTGCAAGCCAGAGCTTAGTGGGATCCCCCAATGTACCATACACAATAGAATATAAACAATGCACGCTCTTCGGGCCCATAGTATAAGATTGGATTGCCCCTGAGACCATAGTATCCCAAATGGATTACCCCTAGCCTAGGGGTGATCGCGGTTCGCTTTGAAACCGTGAAACCGGCCAAACCGGTCATCAGTTTGGTTTTACGGTTTGTATTTTTCTTAACGGTTTGGTTTGCGGTTTCGAACTTTTCAAACCATAAAGAACGGTTTGGCTTATGGTTTTTACAATTTCAAACCGTATAAAAACCGAACCGGATCGTATCTATATATTAATTAATTTTTTTATATGTAATTGTATTTTGTTGTATTATATATTAATTTTTATATATAAATAATAAAATTTAAAACCCACAAGCCCACAACATTTAATTATCACAGCCCAATCCTAATTTATTCTGTGAAGCCCAATCCCAAGTCCAAGAGGTGTTTCTCTTACCCTAATCCCAAAAGACGCGTTGTCTCAAACTCAGAAAGACAGAAACTCAAATTCCTTTCCCTTTCGGCAGTTTTAATAGGTTAATAGTGCAATTTTTTTTACTAAATTAGTTTAATGGACTCGACTAAAATGGACCTAAAAATCGCAAACCGTGAAACCAAACAGGAGCCAACCATTAGTAACGGTTTGGTTTGGTTCGGTTTTAAAATTTCAACGGTTCGGCTTTGTTTTTTGCTTGACAAAAACTGTTACTAACGGTTTGACTTCGGTTTGACCTAAAAACTGAACAAAGCGGACCGTGAACACCCTACCCTGGCCCACAGTCTCCCAACTGGGTTACCCTAGTCCACAGCCTCCCGACTGGATTGCCCCGGGTTTGTTAGCCTACATTACAAAGCATTACCGCCTCAACCCAACTGCACTATGTCAACATATGCAACAGATAAACAATAAACTTAAGTACAGGTAATAATACGTATCTACCAATCTAACATATTAATAGGTCATAGCAACATCCTTTACATAATGATACATAACACAATGTAGTGGGTCGATATTGGTACCTTCGACCCACGAGTACAGTGAGGATAACGAAGGTGTGGTTGCCTTGACCAAGGAACCGAGGGATCATGACAGATCCAGGCATATTGATAGAAAATATGATTTCATTAGACATCGGGTAGAATAGGGACTCTTCGTAGTAAAGAGGGTACCGTCAGAGGAGAACCTAACAAACCCCCTTACGAAGGGACCAAGTAGGGTTAAGCACTTGCAACACGCTAGGAGCATTGAGTTGAAGGAAGATATTGGTTTTAGTGATTAGCTAGCTTTTAGAAACTTGCAATAGATAAATTGTAATTAACAGTTGATGATTAAATAAATGAATTTTATTTATAAGTAAAGTTACTGTCTTGTGTTAATTATCTACTATTGTTTCACTTTGCATGTTTTGACTTCCTAAATAATAAGATTATTTAAAACTATCCATAGTCGATCTTATGTTGGAAGTAAGTATGAAAGAAGATTGTAAAGAATTGGCTTGTAGACTGTCTAAAGCGTTTAGACATGGCAAAAGTTTGTTGCAACGTTCATGAGTGCTTTTGAAATATGATTTGAGTATTGGATTAAACTCGCGCTCACATGAATCACTTCATGGAATTTAATCATGAGTGATTGTGAGACGATAATATCATATAGTCTTTAAACCTAGATATATGAGTTGTTGTTTGCGAGTTGGTTGTGCATTGATAATGCGTAAACGCATCAGTAACTTGATGTTATAAAACGTATTGTTGTGTATGAGTTAACGAGTAAATAATATAAGCATATAAGTCGAAGTTTATTTGTTCCTTTTACCCTAAGAGGTTAAAAGCGATATCTTGGGCCCCTCGATGATTTTGTTTTGACTTACGTGTCGGGCCCAGTCAGGACTTAATTGATGTGTTCAATTAAGTTATATGTCAGACAAATCAAATATCGAGAAAACAAACTGCTGGACAGTAAGTATGAATATGTTCCATGTATTTGTCCACACGATATCTTGAGAACGGAGGACTATACGATCCCTTATCTAAAGGACGTGTCAGAGTTCGACATCGGCTTTTGAGAGTTGCGATTGCTAATCGGATTTTGAAGTCGTACTTGCATTTATAGTTATTAGAGTTATCCAAGTGGGAGACTGTTGGATTAGGTGTCTAAGCTCATAACTATAATTGGTATGTACTTGAGCCGATGGTAGCATGGTCCGTTTGAGTTGCCTTCACCAAAACAACTAGATGGATAATGGAGAAAGATGATAGATGTGATTTATTAATATATTATGAGAATAATATATTAAAAGAGAAATCATATTATTTAATTAATATTGGTCAATATTTAATTTAGAATTAATTTTGTGGTCAAAATAGGTTAATTGAACTAAGGGGACTGATATTGTAATTATAAGATAATTACAAAATGGGCTGAGGATCTCTTGGATAAGAGGTGGATGAAATCTTATGGAAGCCCATAAGGATTTCGTCTAAGGCTAGGTGTTCTGGAAGATTCCTATGGGATGCTTAGGGCCTAAGCAACCAAATTATGTATTTGAATGAAACCCTAATTCTTCAGTTATATAAAGGACCCCCTGGGCACCTCAAATCGGCTACCTGAAACCCTAGAAAGATCCTAGAGCCGGTTTTGAGCCTCCTCCTCTCTTTCATATTCTCCAACTTGCTTCTTGGTGTTTATAATCGATTAAAGGTATTACATTTGTGATACTAAGCTCTCAAAGGCAAGGATCTTCAAGCTACAATTGAAAGGTAACATTCTTACTTGTTTGATTATGTTGATTTCGATTTCTATATGATAAATTCGGGTTTACAAGCTTTGGATGATTGTTGTATGTACAATTAGAAAAACCTAGATCCAAAGCTTTAGGGTTTGCATGTGCACCATAGGATTGATGTTTTGCTAAAAAACCCAACAATATTAATAGTATATAAGTAAGTTTTGCTTATATAAAACATTCATATGTTTCCATGGTGGTAAATGAATTTTGTAGGATGTGAAGAATGATATAGAAAAAAAAATGAGAATATGAAGCTCTATTTTGGGAAATTTTCAACTTCTAACTAATTGGTTATTTCTTTATATCTTAAGCTTATTTACAATTTTTCTAGGACATGTTAAATGCTATATAGAAAAAGAAAAAAAAATTGAGAATATGAAGCTCTATTTTGGAAAATTTCAAATTCCAACTAATCGATTATTTCTTTACACTGTAAGCTTATTTTTTAAGTTTAATATTAGTAACAAAATATAGTACATGTATTGATGGTGTTTCATTTTATTTATATTATATATTTTCAGTATATAATGCATATATATATATATATATATATATATATATATATATATATATATATATGTTATTAGATATGTCGTTGATGTCGATTATACTACTGTGTTGCAAACATTAGAAAAATATTGAAACTAAAAATATAATCGACCTCAAAAACATGATTATGATATTTTGTTAACGTTTTGTGACTTTATTATTGATAAATAATGTATATTATTCTGATGATATACTTCAATTTGCATTTAAATTATATCCAAAATCTATAGGTTCATATTTCATTTATAAATGTTTTTCTTTATCAAATTATATTAATCCAACGTAACGTACGGGTATACGTCTAGTTGACTATAATGAGACGAAAATGACCATATAAGCAACTACATATTTAATTTTCCGTCATAAATTTATCGAAATAAAAGGTTTGTTGATTTTTGGTAGATTAAAAATGCATAAAAGGACGACTTTTTTTTTTCAAAATAACAGTCAAAATTTCTTTTGTAACTATTAACCCAACATAAACGGTAATACAATAAAACAAAAATATTAACTATTAACTCACCATAAACTAGTAACATAAAAAACAAGAGTATTGCTAAGGTTTTGTTTAAGAAAGAGAAAATGACGCAACGACCCTACTATATATTTTGACTTTATACTTTTAGTCCCTAAAGTTTTTTTTTTTTCGTGCCCTTTAAGAGAACACAGTTGATGTCGACCTGCTTTTTTGGTCACCGTGACCTAATATATCAGGTTAAAGCTGATATGGGTTATGATTTGGAGTTTTTTAATAAAAAAATTAGGTCCACACACACACACAAACACACACACACACACACACATATATATATATATATATATATATATATATATCCCTATACTAATAAAAGAGTAGTCATTTTGCCATGTGTCATTATATTAGACCTCTTAATTAATATGATGCCACTTGTCAATCTATTAATTCTTCATTTTAAATTTATTAGACCTCCTAATTAATGTGATGTTATTTGTCAATGTATTTATTCTTCATTTTAAATTTTAAATTTTATATTATTGTTTTCATTAATTCACAAATAAAAAATGTCTAATATATATTAAAAATTAATTATATATATTTATTTAAATCAACGATTATAATTTCACAAAACTAATAAAAATATATCGTAATTAATAATTTATTTAAAATAATTAATTATTAATTTTGAGGTTTTACTATAAAATTTCAATTAATTTTATAACCATGGTTTCCACGGGTTATAAACTAGTATATATATATATATATATATATATATATATATATATATATATATATATATATATATATATCTCCTTGAAAGCTAACTGGGTAAATGAAGAAACCTGCTAAAATTTTCCCCTTCCTAATCAAATGGTGATATACACGAAAATGTGAAAAACTTGTTTCTTCCTTTTTGAATCTATCCACCACAAACTCCACCTTATATCCCCACACTACTTAGATTAATCAAACACCTAAAAACACCACCGCCACAACCTCCCTCTCATTCTTGGACTTGTGCCACCATAGAGCCACCGTTGCCACCATCTTGTTCCCCACCAGAACTCACCTACACCCACCATAATTGTCGCTGTCAGAGCTCCTTTATCAGCAACTTACAACCCCTTTTTCCTTCACCATCGAGAGGCACCACCCTCTCCATTCCCCTTCGTTTTTTTTCTGTTAATCAGAGCAAAATCTAAGTGTCAACCACCGCCTCCAGCCACCTGTTGTTGTTGTTTGCTTTGCTTAAGATCAACTGCTTGTCCATCCTTTCCCTTTCGTGTCGAGCTCACCGAAAACGAAGCAGCGGAAGCCGCCAGAGCAGCCCCTGCCAACACGTTGCCGCTGCTGTGAACCATCGCCAACACCAACTGCTGCTTCCGTCGACCCTATCTGGCCAACTATCACTCTCGCTCAAGGGTATTTTCTCCTCCTCCATTTTTGTTTCGTTCATTCAAGATCAGGAAGTGGGTCTCCAATTTCGTTCAAGCAATCTGTAAATACGATTTACGAATGAAGAAGATACATTGTACAAACTTAATTAGATTGCCCCGGGTTTGTTAGCCTACATTACAAAGCATTACCGCCTCAACCCAACTGCACTATGTCAACATATGCAACAGATAAACAATAAACTTAAGTACAGGTAATAATACGTATCTACCAATCTAACATATTAATAGGTCATAGCAACATCCTTTACATAATGATACATAACACAATGTAGTGGGTCGATATTGGTACCTTCGACCCACGAGTACAGTGAGGATAACGAAGGTGTGGTTGCCTTGACCAAGGAACCGAGGGATCATGACAGATCCAGGCATATTGATAGAAAATATGATTTCATTAGACATCGGGTAGAATAGGGACTCTTCGTAGTAAAGAGGGTACCGTCAGAGGAGAACCTAACAAACCCCCTTACGAAGGGACCAAGTAGGGTTAAGCACTTGCAACACGCTAGGAGCATTGAGTTGAAGGAAGATATTGGTTTTAGTGATTAGCTAGCTTTTAGAAACTTGCAATAGATAAATTGTAATTAACAGTTGATGATTAAATAAATGAATTTTATTTATAAGTAAAGTTACTGTCTTGTGTTAATTATCTACTATTGTTTCACTTTGCATGTTTTGACTTCCTAAATAATAAGATTATTTAAAACTATCCATAGTCGATCTTATGTTGGAAGTAAGTATGAAAGAAGATTGTAAAGAATTGGCTTGTAGACTGTCTAAAGCGTTTAGACATGGCAAAAGTTTGTTGCAACGTTCATGAGTGCTTTTGAAATATGATTTGAGTATTGGATTAAACTCGCGCTCACATGAATCACTTCATGGAATTTAATCATGAGTGATTGTGAGACGATAATATCATATAGTCTTTAAACCTAGATATATGAGTTGTTGTTTGCGAGTTGGTTGTGCATTGATAATGCGTAAACGCATCAGTAACTTGATGTTATAAAACGTATTGTTGTGTATGAGTTAACGAGTAAATAATATAAGCATATAAGTCGAAGTTTATTTGTTCCTTTTACCCTAAGAGGTTAAAAGCGATATCTTGGGCCCCTCGATGATTTTGTTTTGACTTACGTGTCGGGCCCAGTCAGGACTTAATTGATGTGTTCAATTAAGTTATATGTCAGACAAATCAAATATCGAGAAAACAAACTGCTGGACAGTAAGTATGAATATGTTCCATGTATTTGTCCACACGATATCTTGAGAACGGAGGACTATACGATCCCTTATCTAAAGGACGTGTCAGAGTTCGACATCGGCTTTTGAGAGTTGCGATTGCTAATCGGATTTTGAAGTCGTACTTGCATTTATAGTTATTAGAGTTATCCAAGTGGGAGACTGTTGGATTAGGTGTCTAAGCTCATAACTATAATTGGTATGTACTTGAGCCGATGGTAGCATGGTCCGTTTGAGTTGCCTTCACCAAAACAACTAGATGGATAATGGAGAAAGATGATAGATGTGATTTATTAATATATTATGAGAATAATATATTAAAAGAGAAATCATATTATTTAATTAATATTGGTCAATATTTAATTTAGAATTAATTTTGTGGTCAAAATAGGTTAATTGAACTAAGGGGACTGATATTGTAATTATAAGATAATTACAAAATGGGCTGAGGATCTCTTGGATAAGAGGTGGATGAAATCTTATGGAAGCCCATAAGGATTTCGTCTAAGGCTAGGTGTTCTGGAAGATTCCTATGGGATGCTTAGGGCCTAAGCAACCAAATTATGTATTTGAATGAAACCCTAATTCTTCAGTTATATAAAGGACCCCCTGGGCACCTCAAATCGGCTACCTGAAACCCTAGAAAGATCCTAGAGCCGGTTTTGAGCCTCCTCCTCTCTTTCATATTCTCCAACTTGCTTCTTGGTGTTTATAATCGATTAAAGGTATTACATTTGTGATACTAAGCTCTCAAAGGCAAGGATCTTCAAGCTACAATTGAAAGGTAACATTCTTACTTGTTTGATTATGTTGATTTCGATTTCTATATGATAAATTCGGGTTTACAAGCTTTGGATGATTGTTGTATGTACAATTAGAAAAACCTAGATCCAAAGCTTTAGGGTTTGCATGTGCACCATAGGATTGATGTTTTGCTAAAAAACCCAACAATATTAATAGTATATAAGTAAGTTTTGCTTATATAAAACATTCATATGTTTCCATGGTGGTAAATGAATTTTGTAGGATGTGAAGAATGATATAGAAAAAAAAATGAGAATATGAAGCTCTATTTTGGGAAATTTTCAACTTCTAACTAATTGGTTATTTCTTTATATCTTAAGCTTATTTACAATTTTTCTAGGACATGTTAAATGCTATATAGAAAAAGAAAAAAAAATTGAGAATATGAAGCTCTATTTTGGAAAATTTCAAATTCCAACTAATCGATTATTTCTTTACACTGTAAGCTTATTTTTTAAGTTTAATATTAGTAACAAAATATAGTACATGTATTGATGGTGTTTCATTTTATTTATATTATATATTTTCAGTATATAATGCATATATATATATATATATATATATATATATATATATATATATATATATATATATATGTTATTAGATATGTCGTTGATGTCGATTATACTACTGTGTTGCAAACATTAGAAAAATATTGAAACTAAAAATATAATCGACCTCAAAAACATGATTATGATATTTTGTTAACGTTTTGTGACTTTATTATTGATAAATAATGTATATTATTCTGATGATATACTTCAATTTGCATTTAAATTATATCCAAAATCTATAGGTTCATATTTCATTTATAAATGTTTTTCTTTATCAAATTATATTAATCCAACGTAACGTACGGGTATACGTCTAGTTGACTATAATGAGACGAAAATGACCATATAAGCAACTACATATTTAATTTTCCGTCATAAATTTATCGAAATAAAAGGTTTGTTGATTTTTGGTAGATTAAAAATGCATAAAAGGACGACTTTTTTTTTTCAAAATAACAGTCAAAATTTCTTTTGTAACTATTAACCCAACATAAACGGTAATACAATAAAACAAAAATATTAACTATTAACTCACCATAAACTAGTAACATAAAAAACAAGAGTATTGCTAAGGTTTTGTTTAAGAAAGAGAAAATGACGCAACGACCCTACTATATATTTTGACTTTATACTTTTAGTCCCTAAAGTTTTTTTTTTTTCGTGCCCTTTAAGAGAACACAGTTGATGTCGACCTGCTTTTTTGGTCACCGTGACCTAATATATCAGGTTAAAGCTGATATGGGTTATGATTTGGAGTTTTTTAATAAAAAAATTAGGTCCACACACACACACAAACACACACACACACACACACATATATATATATATATATATATATATATATATATATATCCCTATACTAATAAAAGAGTAGTCATTTTGCCATGTGTCATTATATTAGACCTCTTAATTAATATGATGCCACTTGTCAATCTATTAATTCTTCATTTTAAATTTATTAGACCTCCTAATTAATGTGATGTTATTTGTCAATGTATTTATTCTTCATTTTAAATTTTAAATTTTATATTATTGTTTTCATTAATTCACAAATAAAAAATGTCTAATATATATTAAAAATTAATTATATATATTTATTTAAATCAACGATTATAATTTCACAAAACTAATAAAAATATATCGTAATTAATAATTTATTTAAAATAATTAATTATTAATTTTGAGGTTTTACTATAAAATTTCAATTAATTTTATAACCATGGTTTCCACGGGTTATAAACTAGTATATATATATATATATATATATATATATATATATATATATATATATATATATATATATATATATCTCCTTGAAAGCTAACTGGGTAAATGAAGAAACCTGCTAAAATTTTCCCCTTCCTAATCAAATGGTGATATACACGAAAATGTGAAAAACTTGTTTCTTCCTTTTTGAATCTATCCACCACAAACTCCACCTTATATCCCCACACTACTTAGATTAATCAAACACCTAAAAACACCACCGCCACAACCTCCCTCTCATTCTTGGACTTGTGCCACCATAGAGCCACCGTTGCCACCATCTTGTTCCCCACCAGAACTCACCTACACCCACCATAATTGTCGCTGTCAGAGCTCCTTTATCAGCAACTTACAACCCCTTTTTCCTTCACCATCGAGAGGCACCACCCTCTCCATTCCCCTTCGTTTTTTTTCTGTTAATCAGAGCAAAATCTAAGTGTCAACCACCGCCTCCAGCCACCTGTTGTTGTTGTTTGCTTTGCTTAAGATCAACTGCTTGTCCATCCTTTCCCTTTCGTGTCGAGCTCACCGAAAACGAAGCAGCGGAAGCCGCCAGAGCAGCCCCTGCCAACACGTTGCCGCTGCTGTGAACCATCGCCAACACCAACTGCTGCTTCCGTCGACCCTATCTGGCCAACTATCACTCTCGCTCAAGGGTATTTTCTCCTCCTCCATTTTTGTTTCGTTCATTCAAGATCAGGAAGTGGGTCTCCAATTTCGTTCAAGCAATCTGTAAATACGATTTACGAATGAAGAAGATACATTGTACAAACTTAATTACATTTAAATTAAATATAACCCTAAAGTTTCTGACTTGTACGACTTTGGCCCCTCTTTCGAAATCAGTCAGATGTCTATGTGGCAAAGGGGTAACTCGGTTACCCCTTCATTTTGTCAAAAGTGACCAAATCGACCTGACAAAAAATAGTTTGTTCTCTTAAAAGGTATGAAAAAAACTTTAGGAACTATAAGGATAATATTGAAATACATAATAGGGTTGTTGCGTCATTTTCCCTTGAAGAAAAGTGCCCGAGTTACAAAAGTAATAAGTTTAAGGTACAAACTTAGAAAGCCTTCAAAAAGAAAGGACCTCTTATGCAAATTCCTCCCGAAATTTCAATACTATTTACAACCCCGTCGAAATCTAAACTTAGTTCGTTCTATAAATTTCGCGAGTGCATATGAAGTGTGTACGAGGTGGGCGAGAGCGAGACCTGCTTGAATGATCACGTAAATCAAGCCTCGGTTTCTAACCCAGCTCTTCTGATCAGTAGAATCAAGTTTCTAATTCCTTAAATTCACCCAGCAAAGCCCTAAATTTTGTACAGTTCTAATAAGTAGCAAGTAGAGAAGCAAAATTTCGCAGAAATTTAGCCCTAGAATCAGCAGGTTCAAGTTCAAGTTCAACTAGAAACGTTGTTTGGCGTTCGCTTCGAAATTTAATCAGAGCAAAACTAGGGTTCATCCAGTCATGAGTCCTATTCAGAATTTCGAGCAGCATTCTCGCCATCTCATGGAACCCGACATCCGTATGCATTCTACTTTACTTCTACACGCGCACACGAACACGAACACATTTTCGTTGTTGATATCAGTGAACTCTTTGTAAATTCTCTATTTTCGAACATCAGTTCTGTATGTGTATGGTAATTTTCGCTGATCATATCAAGCAGGGGTTCTCTCCACAACAAATTTATCGAGATAGCTTTTGTTTTGATGATTTTCTAGTGTAATAGCGCAACACTAGGAAGGATGAGATTAAATGAATATTTATTATCATAGTCTTGCTAAGAGGTTGAATTGCTATATAGGATAATCGTCATATGAACTCTATTGGTGGTCTTTAGAACTGTATTTGTTGGCAAGAAGATACTCTAGAAATCGATACCCAGTCTTTCACCCCAGCCAACCACATTTATGATTTTTGAACTAGAACACAACAAATTTTGTGTCATTATAGGTCTTCCTTCTAGATTTTTTTTACCTGTAATAAACTAGGATGCTGAAATATCAAAGCTTTTTGTTGTTTGGTCATTGATTATTGCTTTTCTTTCTGGGACAGCTATTCAAAACAGGCTTCAAATGGCGATGGAGGTCCGGGATAGTTTAGAGATAACACACACAGGGGAATACTTGAACTTCTTGAAGTGTTACTTCCGCCCCTTTTCTGGGATTCTCTATCAGATAACAAAGCCACAGTTTACTGACAACCCTGAGCATAAGCTGCGAAACATTATCATTGAAATCCTCAATCGCCTTCCTCACAGTGAGGTCCTTAGGCCTTTTGTTCAAGAGCTATTAAAAGTTGCAATGCATGTCCTTACCACTGACAATGAGGAAAACGGCTTGATTTGCATTCGCATCATTTTCGATCTTTTGAGGAACTTCAGACCAACCCAAGAAACTGAAGTGCAGCCTTTCCTTGACTTTGTGTGCAAAATTTACCAAAACTTTAGACTCACAGTTAGCCATTTTTTTGAAAGTGGGGCAGTTGTAGCTCCAGCAATGCCACCACCATCATCAATGTCAGCATTACCTTCCCTTGGCAATGAAGATGTTAAGCCCATGGAGATTTCTGATCAAGTTGGATCTTCCAGTGCCACAAGCACGGGGGCTGGGCAGCTTAATCCAAGTACTAGATCTTTCAAGATTGTGACAGAGAGTCCTTTGGTGGTTATGTTTCTGTTTCAGTTGTATAACCGCCTTGTCCAGACTAATATACCTCAGTTGTTGCCTTTGATGGTGGCTGCTATCTCAGTCCCAGGTCCTGAAAAGGTTCCACCTCATTTGAAGACCCACTTCACTGAGCTAAAAGGGGCTCAAGTTAAGGTAATTTTTATCAAGATCATTCTTTTATCATCCTTTTAAGTTTTAAATCATATTTGAAGATTATACATTTATACCCTATCTTGTTCTTGCAGACTGTCTCTTTCCTGACTTACCTTTTGAAGAGCTTTGCTGATTATATTAGGCCACATGAAGAAAGCATTTGTAAAAGCATTGTGAACCTGCTTGTTACTTGTTCAGACTCCGTTTCCATTAGAAAGGTGATAGATACTATGATACTAGATTTGTATATCCTTAGTTACCTATTCTGCCCATGTATGTAAAGTGGCTTATATAATTTACTTATTATGTGCAGGAATTGTTGATAGCATTAAAACATGTTCTTGGAACGGATTTTAAACGGGGTTTATTTCCTCTGATTGATACACTATTGGAAGAGAGGTAACATTGATATTATCTACATGGTTATCTTGCTAACTTCAATATAATGTCAAAAAAATCATTTGAGAATTTGTGAACTATGTTAGGGTTCTTGTGGGAATTGGCCGGGCTTGTTTTGAGACACTAAGGCCATTGGCTTATAGTCTCTTGGCAGAAATCGTTCATCATGTTCGTGGAGATCTCTCATTGTCACAGGTTTGAAAAGCTTTCTCTGAATTTCATCCCATACTTAGATATCTATTATTAGATATTCTATCAAGTGTCGTCTTTCAAATATCATAGATTACTTTTACTTCTATCAGCAAACTCAGACTTAAATCTCTCCTAACCTTCTTTTTGATATGTTCTCTTATCATCTTGATGCCAGCTGTCACGGATTATCTACCTATTCTCGAGTAATATGCACGACGCTTCATTATCTCTCAGCATCCACACCACATGTGCACGCTTAATGTTGAATCTGGTACAACTTTGATCTCTCTGTTTAAAGTGTCAAGAAAATTCCATCCCCTTATTCTCTGTGCTCTTTTTGTTAGGTGGAGCCAATTTTTGAGAAAGGTGTTGATCTGCCATCCATGGATGAAGCCAGGATTTTGTTGGTAAGTTTTTATGTGGCTTCTTTACTTCTTTCTGGAGATGCAACTACTTTCATTGGCAATTTGAAGATTGTACTCTTCCTTTCAGAATAAGGATAACCAATTGTTATTTCATGTGTAGGGGAGGATATTGGATGCTTTCGTTGGGAAATTTAGCACCTTTAAGCGTAGTATTCCTCAGGTATATGGCTACTTAACAAAAAAATAAATGAAAAAAAAGATAACACTCATGTGAGACATCTATATCAGTTGATTTTTCCCTTTTATATAACTCTTTCATCTTTCCACTAATTGCTTCGATTTTTTTTTATAACAGCTCCTGGAAGATGGAGACGAAGGAAAGGATCGGTCCACCTTAAAGTCAAAACTTGAGCTGCCAGTGCAGGTTATTATCTCAGTTAACTCAACCTTAAAAATCTGACTACTGATTTTATACTTTTTGGCATATTGTGTTATATAAATATGGGACTTATGATACATATATATATATATATATATATATATATATATATATATATTTAGCATACTGACACTAGAGTAAACATATAAACTATTTGGCAGGCTGTTTTAAACATTCAGGTTCCTGTAGAACATTCCAAAGAAGTCAGTGACTGTAAACATCTGATCAAGACCTTGGTTATGGGTAAATATATTTTTTTTCCATAATGTCTTTTAATAATTTTCTCTAATGATATCATACCAGTAAAATTCTTAATTTCTTATTTTGTTTTATTACCAGGAATGAAAACAATAATCTGGAGCATCACACATGCACATCTACCTCGATCACAGGTTTCACCTTCCACTCATGGGACACCACCACAGATGCTTCCAACAACCCCACCTAATTCATCCACAGGCCAACCATTCAAAGGTCTGAGAGAAGAAGAGGTATGGAGAGCTTCTGGTGTCTTGAAGAGTGGGGTCCGCTGCTTGGCTCTCTTCAGAGAAAAAGACGAAGAGAGAGAAATGATCCATCTCTTCTCCCAAATCTTAGCCATCATGGAGCCTCGAGACCTGATGGACATGTTCTCCTTATGCATGCCAGAACTTTTCGAATGCATGATATCCAACACACAGCTCGTGCATATCTTTTCAACTCTCTTACAAGCACCTAAAGTATTCAGACCATTTGCAGATGTCTTGGTTAACTTCCTTGTAAGCAGCAAACTCGATGTCTTAAAGCATCCAGACTCCCCTGCTGCAAAACTCGTTTTACATCTTTTCCGGTTTCTATTTGGTGCTGTAGCCAAAGCTCCTGCAGATTGTGAACGTATTTTACAGCCTCATGTCCCTGTTATTGTAGATGCATGCATGCGAAATGCAAGTGAAGTTGAACGTCCACTTGGCTACTTACAACTTCTTCGCACAATGTTTCGTGCCTTAGGCGGGGGTAAATTTGAACTTTTGTTACGAGACTTGATTCCTACATTACAACCGTGTTTAAACATGCTGTTAGCAATGCTTGAGGGGCCCACAGCTGAAGAAATGAAAGACCTTTTGTTGGAGCTTTGCTTAACACTCCCTGCTCGGTTAAGCTCATTGTTACCTCACCTTCCTAGATTGATGAAACCGCTTGTAATGTGTCTTAATGGAAGCGATGAGTTAGTGAGTTTAGGGTTGAGAACACTTGAGTTTTGGATTGATAGCTTAAATCCTGACTTTTTGGAACCGAGTATGGCAAATGTGATGTCTGAAGTGATTTTAGCATTATGGTCTCACTTAAGGCCTGCACCTTACCCATGGGGTGGTAAATCGTTACAACTACTTGGAAAGTTAGGTGGGAGGAATAGACGGTTTCTCAAAGAGCCTTTAGCACTTGAGTGTAAGGAGAATCCTGAACATGGACTTCGTTTGATTCTTACTTTTGAGCCTGAAACCCCGTTTTTGGTACCTCTGGATCGATGTATTAATCTTGCTATAGCAGCTGTTATGAACAAGAACAGTTCCATGGATGCTTTTTATCGGAAACAAGCTTTGAAGTTTCTAAGGGTTTGCTTGTCATCACAGCTTGATTTGCCAGGTCGTGTGAATGATGATGGATTAATATCTAGACACTTATCGACTGTTTTGGTCTCATCGGTTGACCCATCTTGGAGAAGATCTGAGGCATCTGATGTAAAGGTTAGTTTAGTTGCAAATTCCATTTTCATTTGTGTATAAAAACACTTTCATTTCGATACTTATAAAATTTCCTTGCAGACTGACTTGGGGGTGAAGACCAAAACACAACTCATGGCTGAAAAATCCGTATTCAAGATTCTTCTGATGACAATCATTGCTGCTAGTTCAGAGCCTGATTTAGTCGACCCAAAGGACGAATACGTCTCAAATGTTTGTCGACATTTCGCCATCATATTCCACTTAGAAAGTTCTTCCCAAAACGCCCCTGTTTCCGCCATTCCTCTCGGTGGTCCTTTACTCTCATCAAACACAAGTAACAGTCTAAAACCAAGAAACGGAAACAGTTCCAATCTAAAAGAGCTCGACCCTCTGATCTTCCTAGATGCCCTAGTGGAAGTGCTAGCAGATGAAAACAGACTCCATGCAAAAGCTGCTCTTAACGCGCTAAACGTGTTCTCAGAAACCCTTCTCTTACTAGCCCGCTCCAAACACGCTGATGTCATCATGTCAAGAACGGGTCCCGGTACTCCTATGATTGTCTCTAGTCCTTCCATGAGTCCAGTTTATTCACCTCCTCCTAGTGTCAGAGTCCCAATATTTGATCAGTTACTACCTCGTTTACTACACTGTTGTTATGGAAGTTCATGGCAAGCTCAAATGGGTGGTGTTATTGGTCTTGGTGCTTTAGTGGGAAAGGTGACAGTTGAAACTTTATGTGTTTTTCAAGTGCGTGTAGTACGTGGACTTGTGTTTGTTCTCAAAAGACTCCCGATTTATGCTGCAAAAGAATTGGAGGAAACTAGTCAGGTACTCACTCAAGTGCTTAGAGTGGTGAATAATGTTGATGAAGCAAACAGTGAAGCGCGGAGACAAAGTTTTCAAGGAGTGGTTGAGTTTCTTGCCTCAGAGTTATTAAGTACAAATGCAACTGTGAAAGTCAGTAAAATAGTACAATCATGTTTGGCTCTTTTAGCTAGTAGAACCGGTAGTGAAGTGTCCGAGTTGCTTGAACCGTTGTATCAGAATTTGCTTCAGTCTCTTCTAATGCGTCCTTTGAGGTCAAAAAACGTTGACCAACAAGTTGGGACTGTGACAGCTTTGAATTTTTGTCTTGCCTTGAGACCACCTCTTCTTAAGTTGACTCCTGAATTAGTCAACTTTCTTCAAGAGACATTACAGATTGCTGAAGCTGATGAGACTGTGTGGGTTGCTAAGTTTATGAACCCAAAAGTTGCCATGTCATTGACTAAACTCCGTACAGCTTGCATTGAACTGCTGTGTACAGCAATGGCATGGGCAGATTTCAAGACTCAAAATCACTCTGAGCTAAGGGCAAAAATCATTTCCATGTTTTTTAAGTCCTTAACAAGCAGGACCTCTGAAATTGTAGCTGTTGCTAAAGAGGGTTTGCGACAGGTTCTTTTCTTTTCTTTCACTTGACAATTGACATCTTAATTTTATAAAAAAAAAGACTAAACAATTCACTTTTACCTTCTGTTTGGTGTGGGCGATTAGGTAATTTTGCAGCAACGAATGCCTAAAGAGCTTCTACAGAGCAGCCTGAGGCCTATACTAGTTAACCTAGCACATACCAAGAACCTCAGTATGCCTCTTTTGCAAGGTCTGGCCCGTTTACTGGAGCTTTTATCCAATTGGTTTAATGTGGCATTGGGAGGCAAACTTTTGGAGCATCTAAAAAGATGGTTGGAACCAGAAAAGCTTCAACAGATTCAAAAATCTTGGAAAAGTGGCGAAGAACCAAAAATAGCAGCTGGTGGGTTATGTTTTTTTTAATACTGAAGCTCTCTTTTGAAATAAAACAAAAAATCAATACTAATACATAAATACTGAATTCACTTCTATTGACTTTAATGCAGCTATCATCGAGCTTTTTCACTTACTACCGAATGCAGCTGGGAAGTTCCTTGATGAACTTGTAACCTTGACTATTGATTTAGAAGGAGCCCTGCCACCTGGCCAGTTTTATAGTGAGATCAACAGTCCTTATCGTCTCCCACTTACAAAGTTCTTAAATCGTTACCCACAAGCTGCTGTTGATTATTTTCTTGCCCGATTATGCGAACCAAAATATTTCCGCAGGTAATTTTCATATAGTTTTTTCTTTGCGTATCTGTTGAATTCTTATTTAACTTTGTATCTTTTTGAGAATGATTCAGGTTAATGTACATCATAAGATCGGATGGTGGCCAGCCCTTAAGAGAAGAGCTTGCCAAGTCACCAGAAAAGATACTCTCAAGTGCATTCCCTGAGTTCATTCCCAAAACTGAGGCATCAGAAACTCCATTAGGGGGTGATGACAACAACACTCAACCTCAAGCTGCCCCAAGTGTACTACCAGATGCTTATTTCCAGGGTCTTGCTCTTATAAAAACATTGGTCAAACTCATGCCTGGCTGGTTACAGAGTAACCGTATTGTGTTTGATTCATTGGTTCTTTTGTGGAAGTCACCTGCAAGGATAACTCGCCTTCAGAATAAGCAGGAACAAAGTTTGGTGCAGGTGAGTATGATGGGCATTTTGGTAGCTTACTATAAACCAAACTTCTTCTACCTTGTTTTCTAGCTGTCATTTAATGTGTGAGATTCTGCTTTCTTCTTTATCATAAAAAAATACAGGTGAAAGAGAGCAAATGGCTGGTCAAATGTTTCTTGAACTATTTACGCCATGATAAGACAGAAGTCAATGTGCTGTTTGAAATCTTATCGATCTTTTTGTATCATACGCGCATTGATTTTACCTTTCTGAAGGAGTTTTATATCATTGAGGTAATGTTTAATCACTTTATGAACACAAAATTTTATGCTTGCAAATTGTCAACTTTTAATTGGTGTCATTTTGGTTTAGGTGGCTGAGGGGTATCAACCGAGTATGAAGAAGACCCTCCTTTTGCACTTCTTAAACATCTTCCAATCAAAACAAATGGGTCATGATCATGTGGTTGTCATCATGCAAATGCTGATTCTTCCAATGCTTGCTCATGCATTTCAGAATGAACAAACATGGGAGGTTATAGATACTGCTATCATCAAAACAATTGTTGACAAGCTTCTCGACCCTCCAGAAGAGGTGAACTATATTTTCCTTCATACATTATCGTTGCTAAATATTGTCTATGCTTTTAATTTTCTGATACAAATGATGGTATGCATAGGTCTCTGCTGAGTATGATGAGCCTCTGAGAATCGAGCTACTACAACTTGCTACATTACTTCTCAAGCATCTCCAGACCGACCTTGTTCATCATAGGAAAGAACTCATTAAATTTGGGTGGAATCACCTCAAACGTGAAGATAGTGCTAGTAAGCAGTGGGCCTTTGTGAACGTGTGCCACTTCTTGGAGGCCTATCAAGCTCCAGAAAAGATTATACTGCAGGTGTTTGTTGCCCTTCTCAGAACTTGCCAGCCAGAGAACAAAATGTTGGTCAAACAAGCCCTTGACATATTAATGCCAGCTCTTCCTCGAAGATTGCCACTTGGCGATAATTCCCGTATGCCAATCTGGATACGCTACACAAAAAAGATTCTCGTGGAAGAAGGCCACTCAATTCCAAATCTTATCCACATTTTCCAGCTCATCGTTCGCCATTCAGATCTTTTCTACAGTTGTAGGGCCCAGTTTGTACCTCAAATGGTCAACTCTCTCAGTCGCCTTGGTTTACCATACAACACCACTTCAGAAAACCGGCGTCTTGCAATTGAACTTGCAGGGTTGGTAGTCAACTGGGAGAGACAAAGACAAAATGAGATGAAAATAGTCAATGATGAAGGCACAAGTCAGAATAATGATGGATCAAACCTTGGCAACACTAATGCTGACACCAAGCGTCCAATGGATGGACCTGGAACAGCTGGACCGGGACCCGCATTTCCTGACGATCCAACTAAGCGATTAAAAGTCGAGCCTGGTCTTCAATCTCTCGGTGTCATGTCGCCAGGTGGCCCCTCTTCAATTCCAAATATAGAAACACCTGGATCCGCTGGACAACCAGATGAGGAGTTTAAACCTAATGCTGCAATGGAGGAAATGATAATCAATTTTCTAATAAGAGTAAGCATTATTAGTTTTTATAACTCAGATAACATAAAGTTTTGCAAACAGTTCTGTTGAATATGGTTTTTGTTAACAGGTGGCATTGGTGATAGAGCCGAAAGACAAGGAAGCAAGTCTCATGTATAAGCAAGCTCTAGAGCTTTTATCACAAGCTCTAGAGGTGTGGCCGAATGCTAATGTTAAATTCAATTACTTAGAGAAGCTTCTAAGCAGCATTCCACCAACTCAATCAAAAGACCCTTCAACAGCTCTAGCACAGGGTTTGGATGTCATGAATAAAGTCTTGGAAAAACAACCACATTTGTTCATCCGTAACAATATCATTCATATTTCTCAAATTCTCGAACCCTGTTTCAAGTACAAAATGCTAGATGCTGGAAAGTCGTTGTGTTCTTTGTTGAAGATGGTTTTTGTAGCTTTCCCTTCAGAAGCTTCTAGCACCCCACAGGATGTGAAAGCATTGTACCAAAAAGTTGAGGAGCTTATACAGAAGCATCTTGCATCTGTTGCAGCTCCTCAGACAGCTGGCGAAGATAACTCTGCTTCAATGATTAGCTTTGTGTTGTACATCATACAAACATTAGCAGAAGTACAAAAGAACGTAATCGACCCATTCAACTTGGGTCGTGTTCTTCAACGTCTAGCACGTGATTTAGCATCTGCACCTGGGTCTTATTCAAGACAGGGTCAAAGAACAGATCCAGATTCTGCAGTGAGTTCTTCTCGCCAAGGTGCTGATGTTGGAGTGGTGGTTGCCAATCTTAAATCTGTTTTAAAACTCATTGGTGAAAGGGTCATGCTTGTACCTGACTTCAAAAAGTCCATAACTCAGATTCTAAATTCTTTGCTGTCTGAGAAAGGAACTGAACATACAGTGTTGTTATGCATCCTTGATGTGATTAAAGGATGGATTGACAAAGATTTTGGCATATCTGGAATGGCTTCGAATTCTGTTTCTTTTCTTTCTCCAAAGGAAGTCGTATCTTTTCTTCAAAAGCTTTCACAGGTTGATAAACAGAACTTTTCTCCAACCTCTCTTGAAGAATGGGACAAGAAGTATCTCGACCTTCTCTATGGGCTTTGTGCTGATGCAAATAAGTAAGCATTTATTTTGGATTTAAATAAGTAAAGCATCTTTGTGATTTGCTTTTTTTTATTTATTTATATATAAAGTCAAAAGTTTAAATCATGATCTCACTGATTCACAGGTATCCAATTTCCTTGCGACAAGAAGTGTTTCAGAAGGTGGAGAGGCAGTTTTTACTAGGTTTAAGAGCGAAAGATCCTGAAATGAGGATGAAGTTTTTCTCCCTTTACCACGAATCTCTTCAGAAGACACTCTTCACCCGTTTGCAATATATTATTCAAGTTCAAGACTGGGAAGCTTTGAGTGATGTCTTCTGGCTAAAACAAGGCCTTGATCTTCTTCTTGCCATTTTAGTCGAGAATAAACCTATTACACTTCCTCCAAATTCTGCCAAGGTTACTTCTCTTCTGGCTGCAGGCTCTCTTCCAGAACATTCCGGACCACAACCTATGGTTACTGACACATCCGAGGTGTCAGAAGATAACACTCCGTTAACTGTAGATGCCCTTGTTTCAAAACATGCCAAGTTTATGAGTGAAATGAGCCGACTTCAGGTAGGTGATCTTGTGATTCCATTAAGAGAGCTTGCTCATACGGATGCAAATGTCGCATATCATTTATGGGTGTTGGTGTTTCCGATTGTTTGGGTAACTTTATGCAAAGATGAACAAGTAAAACTTGCAAAACCAATAATCTCTCTTTTATCAAAAGACTACCATAAGAAGCAACAAGGTAACAGGCCAAATGTCGTGCAAGCTCTTCTAGAAGGACTCCAGTTAAGCCACCCGCAACCTCGAATGCCTAGCGAACTCATCAAATACATCGGTAAAACCTACAACGCATGGCACATCGCGCTAAACCTTCTAGAAAGTCACGTGATGTTGTTCCTTAATGAAACAAAATGCTCTGAATCTCTCGCTGAACTTTACCGTTTGTTAAATGAAGAAGATATGAGATACGGATTATGGAAGAAACGTTCAATCACAGCTGAAACTAGGGTTGGGTTATCACTTGTTCAACATGGTTACTGGCAACGTGCGCAAAGTCTATTTTACCAAGCTATGGTTAAGGCAACCCAAGGTACTTACAACAACACTGTACCCAAAGCTGAAATGTGTTTGTGGGAAGAACAATGGTTGTACTGTGCGAGTCAACTCAGTCAATGGGATGTGTTGGCGGATTTCGGTAAACTCGTTGATAATTACGATATCTTACTCGATAGTCTCTGGAAGCAACCGGATTGGGCGTATTTAAAAGATCATGTAATCCCAAAAGCTCAAGTTGAAGAAACACCAAAGCTTCGTATAATCCAAGCGTATTTTTCCCTACATGAGAAAAATTCAAACGGTGTTGGTGATGCTGAGAACATTGTAGGAAAAGGTGTCGACCTTGCTTTGGAACAATGGTGGCAGTTACCCGAGATGTCAATTCATGCGAGAATCCCTCTTTTACAACAATTCCAACAGTTAGTCGAGGTTCAAGAATCGGCTAGGGTTCTAGTGGATATAGCAAATGGGAACAAACTTTCTGCAAGCTCTTCTGTTGGTGTACACGGAAGTCTATATGCTGATTTAAAGGACATTCTAGAAACATGGCGACTCAGAACTCCAAACGAATGGGATAATTTGTCTGTTTGGTATGACTTGCTTCAATGGAGAAACGAAATGTATAATTCAGTGATTGAAGCGTTTAAAGAGTTTGCAACCACAAATTCTCAACTTCATCATCTCGGGTATCGTGACAAGGCATGGAATGTGAACAAACTTGCCCATATTGCCCGTAAGCAGAGTCTTCATGATGTTTGCGTGTCTGTTTTGGAAAAAATGTATGGGCATTCCACTATGGAAGTACAAGAAGCTTTTGTGAAAATCAGGGAACAGGCGAAAGCGTATTTGGAAATGAAGGGGGAACTTACAAGTGGTTTGAATCTAATCAACAGTACTAATCTCGAATACTTTCCTGTGAAACACAAAGCGGAAATCTTCCGTATCAAAGGAGATTTTTTGTTGAAACTACACGATTGTGAAGGGGCGAATCTTTCGTATTCGAATGCGATTAGTCTTTTCAAAAACCTCCCGAAAGGGTGGATAAGCTGGGGGAACTACTGTGACATGGCGTTCAAGGAGACACATGATGAGATTTGGTTGGAATACGCAGTGAGTTGTTTTCTTCAAGGAATCAAATTCGGAATCCCCAATTCCAGAAGCCATTTAGCTCGTGTACTCTACCTTCTCAGTTTCGACACTCCAAATGAACCTGTGGGAAGAGCTTTTGACAAATACGTTGACCAAATCCCACATTGGGTCTGGCTTTCTTGGATCCCACAGCTTTTACTCTCTTTACAAAGATCTGAAGCCCCACATTGCAAACTCGTGTTACTAAAAGTTGCTACCGTATACCCTCAGGTACATATAAAACTCATTCTACTGATCTACTCTATTATAATTTATATCAATTAAACTAATTCTTTCTCTTACCTTTTTGAACTTTTTAGGCTTTGTATTACTGGCTGCGAACGTATTTACTCGAAAGACGTGATGTGGCGAACAAATCTGAATTTGGTAGAATGGCAATGCAACAGCAACAGCAAAGAATGCAACAAAACATGGCTGGACCTTCTTCAAACTCAGAAAACCAGATTCCTCAAGGAAGTCAGTCAGCAGGTGGTGGTGGTGTTCAATCCCATGATGGAGGAGGCAACTCTCAAGGTCAAGAACCTGAAAGAACATCAGTTCCTGAAGGCAATGTGCTAGGAGGAAACGAACAAAATCTCCAACAAAACCCTTCAGCCATGACTGAAGGTGGTCAGAATGCTATAAGGCGGAACTATGCCATGGGGTTGGTGGCTTCTGCCGCCAGTGCATTCGATGCTGCAAAAGATATCATGGAGGCACTCAGAAGCAAGCACACAAACTTAGCCAGTGAACTCGAGGTAAAAACAAAAAAAAAAACAAAAACGAATCTCTTCTACTTTTGTATTTGAATTTGATGTTAATTCTCATTATTACCCTTGTAATATCACAGAGTTTGCTAACGGAGATTGGTTCGAGATTTGTGACACTACCTGAAGAGCGATTACTAGCTGTTGTTAATGCTCTGTTACATCGTTGCTACAAGTATCCTACTGCTACAACAGCAGAGGTTCCTCAGTCTCTTAAAAAGGAGCTTTCGGGTGTTTGTAGGGCTTGTTTTTCAGCAGATGCTGTTAACAAACATGTTGAGTTTGTGAGAGAATACAAGCAGGATTTTGAACGCGATCTTGATCCAGAAAGCACTGCTACATTTCCAGCTACTTTATCTGATCTGACTGAAAGGTTAAAGCACTGGAAAAACATTCTTCAGAGTAATGTCGAAGATCGGTTCCCTGCTGTTTTGAAATTGGAAGAAGAGAGCAGAGTGTTGCGTGACTTCCATGTTGTTGAAGTCGAGGTTCCAGGACAGTACTTCACAGATCAAGTAAGTAAAAATATAATAGAAAATGTGAAATTTGCATCTTTTTACAGTTGATAATTGTGTCAATTTTTGTCTACAGGAAGTTGCACCTGATCACACTGTGAAGCTAGACAGGGTCGGAGCCGATATTCCAATCGTACGCAGACACGGAAGCAGTTTCCGTCGTTTGACTCTCATAGGCTCAGACGGGTCTCAGCGCCACTTCATCGTCCAAACATCTCTCACTCCAAACGCACGAAGCGACGAAAGAATCTTACAGCTTTTCCGTGTCATGAACCGCATGTTCGACAAACACAAAGAATCCCGCCGTCGCCACATCAGCATCCACACCCCAATCATCATCCCTGTCTGGTCTCAGGTTCGAATGGTGGAAGATGACTTGACATACAGCACCTTTCTAGAAGTCTATGAAAACCACTGTTCTAGAAACAACAAAGAAGCCGACCAACCAATTGCGTACTTTAAGGAACAGTTAAACCAAGCGATCTCGGGTCAAATATCACCGGAAGCTGTAGTGGATCTCCGTCTCCAAGCGTACACCCACATCACAAAAGACTATGTTTTTGACAATATATTCTCGCAGTACATGTACAAAACGCTTCTGAGTGGGAATCACATGTGGGCTTTCAAGAAGCAGTTTGCGATACAGCTGGCACTCTCGAGTTTCACTTCTTTCATGTTGCAAATAGGCGGAAGGTCTCCTAACAAGATTCTATTTGCAAAAAACACCGGGAAAATCTTTCAAACGGATTTCCATCCGGCTTATGACGCCAACGGTATGATCGAGTTCAACGAACCGGTTCCTTTCCGGTTGACAAGAAATTTGCAGATGTTTTTCTCTCATTTTGGTGTTGAAGGGTTGATCGTGTCTGCCATGTGTGCAGCTGCTCAAGCTGTTGTTTCCCCCAAGGTTAGTTAAACCCTGACTGTGACTGTGACTGTGATTGTGATTGTGAGTGTGAGGTTTGACTTTTATAATAATAATGCAGCAAAGTCAACATCTGTGGCATCATTTAGCCATGTTTTTCCGTGATGAATTGCTGTCATGGTCATGGAGGAGGCCACTTGGAATGCCATTGGCACCGGTTGTTGGTGGGGGGAGTTTGAACCCTGTTGAGTTTAGACAAAAGATTACTACAAATGTGGAGCATGTGATTCAGCGGATCAATGGAATTGCACCTCAGTTCATTTCAGAAGAGGTATGTTAATGTTTCTACCCTTTTTTGTATTTTTATTGTATATATATTTATTGGAGGGATTTTTGATTTTTGATGTTTGATGTTTAGGAGGAGAATTCGGTGGACCCACCGCAGTCGGTGCAAAGAGGTGTGACTGAACTTGTGGAAGCTGCACTTACTCCAAGAAACTTGTGCATGATGGATCCAACGTGGCATCCATGGTTTTGAATTTAGGATGGAGGGCTGTAATCTAATCTCGTATATAATAAAGCCTTCTGTACATATGCAACTAAAAACCCTTTGTTAGGGCTCATCTTACTTAACTCTATTATGATTGACTAATCTCAACAACACAATAGTTTTCTACATTCATGAGCATGCTATGTCGTTACTTACCTTATTATAGTTTCATGATAAAGTGATAAACTATGCTTACAGATTTTCCAAAATATGGTTAATTATTTATGCTATAGAATTGGTTTATGAAGTGCTACTTTGCTCAAGATTTGAGTTTAGGTTTGCAAACTAGTTGGTTAGGCTCGAACTTAAATTGATTACTTGAAAAAAAATGTTATAATGCAAGTAAAAAGCCCTTATAACACCACAATTGGAATTTGAATCATTTATGGTGGATGGAATCATGAATTGAATGGTTGGCTTAGACGTAATATTGTTTTTAACTTGTCAAATTAATTTCATTGATGATTTTAAGGTCGTTAGAATCAATCTAGTTGAGTTAATTTGTGATTATGTCTCAATTGTTGCTTCTTTTAAGTTTGTTGAGTTCCTAGTCATCTAATCTTCAATAGATTGATGTGAATAATCATGTTTACCTATCTTTATCTATTCTAGAAGTTTCGTAATCATTATCAAGTGTTTAAGAGTCTATTGGAACCATTCTTAAAACATTAAGACCCTACACAAAGTATAATGGCCAAATGGGTAAAAATCAACATTTTTGGCATTCTAAGTTGTACAGGGTTGGGCCGAGCAGGCTTGAGCTTTAGAAAACTTTGTAATTTGAGTTGGTACCTATATATGAGTATTTTGGTCATCTTGTGACCTTTAATCCATACTTATTAGGTGATGTAAAGGAGGTATAAATAAAGAAAATTGAACCTTAAAGAGTTGGGTATCATAGCATTTGGCTAAGGTGAGTTTTTTGAGAGTAAAAGTGGAATATACTTACTTTGATAATTGATTCTCAATTTTGATGTATTAATATTATATGATGGTTTTTGGTTTTATATAATATATTATGATCATGCTTGCTTTGTGTGTACCAATGGTACTTGTTTGCATTCATGAAACTCTTTTTGTGATATTTATTGTTTTAAGAAATTCTATGCATAGTTAGAAATGATTTTTGGAGCACCCTTCTATGTGCATTCATATTAGGATTGGGTTGATTTGAGTGGACAAATAACTTTGAGATCCCTTATTTGTAGAATACCCATCTAAAGAGTCATGGGCATGATTCTAGAAAATCCTCATGTGCACAAGCATGGTGTGCTACCCCTTGTGACATTATCTGATGGCATACATTGCCTAATTTGTAGAATGGATAAAATATGAGAGTGTGTGCTATGTGCTCACTATTCATGAGTCCAATTTTGGATGCCATAAATCGTTGAGACTTTAGTCTATGAGATTGATTCAGGTTGGGGTATATGTATATGCATCATCATTTTTGTTTGTTTGCAGAGTTATCCCATTTTATCCTATTGAATCTTTTTTTGAAACGGCAAATATAACCTAAACTACATCTTAAAACCACCTATGTTCATGACGAGACTTGAACCCTCAACCTCAAGGAGGGAGAATAATGCTCATCTTAGGGAGGAGGGAGTCCTTCTCTCTCAACCCACTTCCACATCAAATTTTACCTTTTCTTTCTCTTCCATCTTTTCCAACCTACAACACATGAAAACCCTATTTTTTCTCAACCCACCTAACTCATTCAATTTTTAATTTTAAAATAAACATAAACTAATAAAAATTATTCAAATTAATTCATAAAATTGAAAATTTATTTATAAAAACAAAATATTAGTTATATTTGATATTATTATACTTTTGTAAATTAAAAAAAATGTTATATATATATATATATATATATATATATATATATATATATATATATATATATATAGAGAGAGAGAGAGAGAGAGAGAGAGAGAGAGAGAGAATGAAAAAAAAGCACATGTTATCATCACATGCATGAAGACAATTGAAGACAAACTTAAACTCGTAAATTCATGGGTTGGTAAGCTTGTTGAGATGATGAAATGCAACAAACCGGTGGAATCCAGTTTTGAAGGGGACGTAAGCTAGCGGTACCGTCGGTACCTCCCTAAACCGCCGACAAACTTAACTTGGACTCCGCCCTCCCTTAGAAATGAGAGTCATTCCTTCTCAACCCATTGTCATATCAGTTTTTATCTTTTCTCTCTTCCATCTTTATGGAAACCCTATCTTTCTCACCCATCAAACCCATTCAATATTTAATTTTAAAATAAACATAAACTAATAAAAATTATTCAAATTAATTCATAAAATTGAAAATTTATTTGTAAAAACAAAATATTAGTTATGTTTGATATTATTATACTTTTGTAAAATAAAAAAATGTTATATATATATATATATATATATATATATATATATATATATATATATATATATAGAGAGAGAGAGAGAGAGAGAGAGAGAGAGAGAGAGAGAGAGAGAGAGTGAAAAAAAGGCTCGTGTTATCATCATATGCATGAAGACAAACTTAAACTTTATAAGTTCATGGGTTGGTAAGCCTCTTGAGATAATGAAATGCAACAAACCGCTAGAACCTATTTTTGAAGGGGACGTAAGCCGACGGTACCGCCGGTACCTCCCTAAACTGCCGTCAAACTTAACTTGGACTCCGCCCACCCTTAGTAGCTAAGTTCACTAACTACAATTCTCCGTCAAGCTGCATGCTCTTGTTCATTATTTCCCTATCAAATACATTATTAATAAGGCAACAATTGTGTTGGATTCCACGTTTCCACCAAATTGGTATCAATAAAACATGGATTATATTTCTTGTATCGGGTCCTTTCAATATACTATCCCCCATTAACTTGGATTGTATTTAATCATCTAATTTATACTAATAAATTAATTAGATGTAAAGTAATCAAAAATTACCTAATACATGTGCCTTAGTAAAGAAAACCCCAATATTTTCACCTTGATTGGACTCCATATTTTTGACTTATATGTGTGTATTACTATTACACGCGTATAAGGCTTGTATATATATTTGAAAGCATTCTTAGGTTTATAAAGCTGGTGAATGTATGTATACGTCTTTGTTTCTTTAATGCTTCCAATCTCAATTTACACGTTATAGACTTCAATCATGGAAGATCAAATTATGGACTCGTTTGCGACCTCAAGACCTTGAATTCAAAAGGTGGGCCCCAACACCAACTAGAAGCATCTTTGGCTTATGAAAGTGTTCTTGGATTGTATTCATTAAACTCTTATTTTATGTTCAAATTATATAATTACAAACAGTTGTAGTAGATTAATACCCAATTGGCATATATCTTGGCATATGAGATTGGTAAATGACTTAAGAGGGTAAACAATTCCAAATTTTGTTCATATTTGATATTTTTTTTATACAGCCATTAAAATCTTATTTTGTACAGCACATGAAATTATTTGGATTATCATTAATACTTGTTGAAATGGAGTTTGGCTCTTAAAAGTAGGGTGAGGTGTTGATCAAGATGACAAAAATACACAACCCTAAATGAGATTGAGACGAATTCGATTTCATGTTTATGTCTTATCAAGTATAAAAACACGTCGTTTGTATCGTGTTCATATTAAAACTTCAACACAAATTGAAATAGTATTAATATGTGTTTGTTGAATTTTATAAGATTAACTATGAACTAATTTGAAATAGTATTAAAACTATAAAAAGATAGCCTAATATTCTAAAATGTTTTAGAAAACCCGGCGACAAAAAATCAAAACCAACAATTATTTACACCGGGTTTCTTCCTTAAAAAGTTATGGCTGATGTGGCTAAATGAGTCCGGATAGGATGCTGAGTAGGATCTAATTTATGTAATAAACTAATAAAGACGGTAAAAATCAGTCATTTATCATTTGTACTGTGCGAAAGGTAAAAAACCCTAGTTCGTGTTTTCTCTTGAGAATGGGACGACGCAGTGTGGAACGCGGGAAGCACTGAAATCAAAACGAGAACGTAATCGATCAGAAGGTGTTGAAAGCCGAACGACTTCCTTAATCTACGATAAGTATTTCGTTTTTCTTTTTGGGTTTCAATCGGGATGAAGAACGATTTCAGAAGCTGTTTTCGGGTTCCAAATCGCGATTTTCTTTGTATTTAAACCATTTTCCTGTGCACATTTTAACACATTGCGTTTTTCTTAGTTATTTAACCATTTCATGTGTAAAAAACAGAACAACTGGATATAATAAGAAGTAATTGTCTAGTTCCTGATGAAAATGACTAGTTATTTGTTCCTGGTAGCAGCCAACAAGATCCAGTTACTTTGGATTGAATTGAATGTGTATTAGGGGGATATATTTTGTAACAACTATGGTCTGGTTTTTGTTTTGTTTGATGTAAATCCTAGGGAAAACTATTACACTCATTTGTGGTTCCTTAATAGCATTGAACTTGATAATTTGTTGAATGGAGGTTTTTCTAAGATGCAATCTGAGTTCACAAAGAATTGTTGATAGCGTTTTGCACATTTTTTGGCATTGCAAATGAAACAGTGATGGATTTTAACATATATGTTGCCATTGGAAATGGAATGTTAGCAGACTCTTGCACATTCATCAACGAGATTAGAAGATGGCAGAAGGAGGCGAAAAAGTGAAAGAGGCAAACCCTAACTCCAAAGATGGTGATATGGAAGCTGAAATACAGCGTTTAAAAGATGAAGGTTTTTTCAGAATGGGCAAAGCATGCACAGGGTGTTTGCTCTATTCCTCATTCCTAAGAAGATTCAATTCCGGTAACCCTGTTTGCCTCGGCTTCTCCCGTACTGAAATTGGTACTCTCTTTCTCTCTCCCTTCCTCTCTCTCATCGTGAATGCTTTGGAATTCAGATTATTGGTCTGTAAATCATAGAATTGTGAATGATTTCAAAGTTGAACATACATTTAATGAATTAATTTGAACTTTTATGATTAGTTCCTGGCAATTACTATGGAAAACCAGAGATGGACGCTACAGAAGGCTTTCATTTCATATACGCTTGTCTTGGTGAGTCCCTGTTTGTAGATGATATGCAGCATCAAAGGGAGGCGCCAATCTGTATTGCTGGATACCAGGTTCTCTCTCTCTCTCTCTCTCTCACACACACACACACACACACACACAAATTGGATATGGATAAGTGGATAACAAGTTCTCTTACAACACAATCAACTGTTTAATTTTCAGGCTTACTATGTTAGAGAAAAAGCCACTGATTCTGATGCCTTTAGCAGGCAAGTTTTTGTGTTATGTATCTATTTATTCAATAAATGTTGCATTTTAAATTTAATAAAGAAGATAGATTACATTTTTGGTCTCTGAGTTTCTTCAAAACTTTCTGTTTTGGTCGAAAGTACTTTTCTTCTTCAGTTTTGGTGTGGTGTGAGTCCCTAATCTCTGAAGGCACCACAATTGCAAAAGAAGTAACTGTTTTTGAGCAAACTCAGAGACCAAAACTGAAGTTTTGAATAAACCTAAGGGACCAAAAATGCAAATTACTCGTTTTATGACAAACCCATATCAGGTTATCTCGATGAAAAGTGATGGGTTCTTTTTGATTTTTTTTAATAAATAAAAAACAGGTTTAAAAGAAATGCAAATGTAGCTGCATCAGAAGTAGCGCAGAATGTGCGGAAAGTTGGGAAACGAATCAAGGAAAAAATTGACAAATGATGTAAAAAGTTACATTGGTTTTGTTAATATGCAACATCCTAGTGCTACTACTATTTTTGTACATCTACTGGCTACTCATATAAAAAAACCAAAAGTAGGATTGAGTCGCTATAAAATTTGAAAATAATGGTTTTCCTTGGTTTTATCATTGCGAAGATAGTCTCATTTCAAAGAGTTTCTCGCTGGGCCTTTTACGATCCATTTGCAAATAGAGGGCTTTGACCCCACTCACTCACCAATGGTTCCGTGTTATCATTTAATAAATTTATATGTAAGAACCATGAACTACCATATAATAATTCTACCATATAATAATAATTACCAATGTTCGTAATCGAATATATATATATATATATATATATATATATATATATATATATATATATATATATATATATATATATATATATATAACCGATCTCTTTTTTTTTTCTCTCTCTCTCTATATATATGTGTGTGTGTGTTTCTATGGTTCTAGATTGATCTTCATACATCTTTTATATAGTCCATGCAAAGTAAGGCATTTTGATTAAAATATTTTAAAATATTTCTAGCATTTAGAAGCATAGGAGATAAAGCATAGAGGTTGACAAGCAACCCCATACTTTAATATTTTTGGCCATAACTCTTGAAAAGAGGATGCTTTTTTAAATTTATAAACTCTAAGTTTATAAAATATAAACTTTGTTTTTAGGTAAAAGACTAAAGAATTCAATTAGTCCAAAATATTATGCATGACTTATTAATTCATACCACATTAAATAATAACTAGTTATACTCTCTTATAATTATTATTTTTACAAAACAATAATTATTCCCTAATTAAAATACAAGAATTGATATTATTTATTAATAATCATATTTATAATAAATATACAAAATGTGCCAACTTGATAAAGGTGTGACCCTATATGATCATATATTATTAGCAATATCACTCCATAATGATTTTTGGGCATATAGATTCAACATGTTTACCAATCGTTGCCAATTGATCACATAGGGCATGAAATTTTCAACCAAACTCTACAAAAGAGGATGAACCCTTGATGATCTGTCGAAGTTGATCACGTAGATTCTAAATGCGCTCGACGTAGGAGTTGCTGTAAGCATCTTCTAAGGCCAACCAGATGTCGTGTGTAGAGGACATACCAACAATTTCGGAGAAAACTTCTTTAGATTGGGAGGCTTGAAGGAGAATAACAACCCTTTGATTAGCGGATTTCCAAGCAGCAAAATCAGGGCTTGGAGTCGATTTGCCATTAATGATTAATGTAGGCGACGACGCATAGGAGGTGCCATCAACGAAGGGCAACAAGTTCTGATAAGAGAGAAGGGGAAGAATTTGATTCTTCCACAACAAGTAGTTTGAAGGTGTGAGACGATTGGAGATGAGATGTAGAACTGTATTCATGGAGATGAGGGAATCAGAAGATGAACTAGCCATGAAGAAGATGAAGATGAGAAAAAAAGAACGGAAGAGGGGAAGAGGATCGGTTAACGCTCTGATACCATATGAGCGTAACTCACAAAAACTATCTTATGCCCAATTAGGCAGGGAGAAATTGAATAAATAGAATAAAAAATTACAAATACACCATTGGATAAATACAAAAAGACACAACTAGCTAATATTTTCTAATAAATTCCACGTAAGTTTCAACTCTACATATATACAAACTAGGAAAGGGAGGAAGATCTGGTGAAAGAGAGAAGCAGACGAGGAACAATGGTGATGACGTGGTGCATGGTCATCGGGAACCAATAAAGAGAAGAAGGTAGGCGACATAGGTAAGGGGTGGCAACGGATGTGGGTTCCGACAACGGATTGTGGTGACTTGGTCGTTGAAACTGTTGTCGTTGTTGAAGTTATTGTCGACAATGGAGGGAAAACATCAAATGAGCTGTTTTCAATGGAGAGACAAAGAAACATGAAGCTCCATGAAGGAGCCATGGCTTTAGAACATTTTCTTAATAGTTTATAGAAAGGATCCCTCACATATTAAAAAAAAGAGGCATTTTTGTCATTTTACACCCATTTAATGGATTTCCATTGACATAACTACTTTAGAACATACGGTATGGGCACGAGAAGTGATGCTTTTGCTGATGTGACATCTCATAACATGGTCATAAAAACATGAACACCATTTCCCCCTCGGTGTTATGACATATTTTGTTGGCGTTATGACATATTGAAACAGAAACATTGATTGACTGCACATTTATTCTCTCTCTATTTTTCTGTTCTTAACCTCTTCATAACATGGTAATAACATCATAAACACCATTTCTCCCTTGGTGTTATAACACCACCTCAACGGTCCTATACCTAATGCTCTTAGAGACCATAAATGCAACTTTTGTAAACCACAATGCCAGCCATATAAAAAATTAGACTAAAAATTAAGATAGGCGTAAACCACAAGGACCAAAACTGTAATTTTCTATTGTATTTATAGTTTGGTCGATGCATAATGAAAAAGATACATGAAAAATCTTTTGCTAATCATAATAGGGTTTTGCATTATCAAGGAGATTAGGGAGTGAAACAGATGTCAGAAGTAGGCGAACAAGTAAAAGGGGCAAACGAAGGAAACCCTAACTCCAAAGATGTGATGTTCAAGCTGAAATATAGCGTTTACAAGAGGAAATCTTTTTAAGAATCGACAAATCATGTGTAGGATGTTTGCTCTATTCATCATTGCTTAGTAGATTCAATTCCGGTAACCATGATTTGTGTCGGCTTCTCCATTCCCGAAATAAGTTCTCTCTCTCTCTCTCTCTCTCATACATACACAAATTGGATATGGATAACAACCAACAAGTTCTCTTACAACACAATCAACTATTTAATTTGCAGGCTTGCTATGTTAGAGAAAAAGTCACCAATGCTAACTCAGATGGTTCCTTTAGGGCATCTCCAACCCACCCCCAAACTCTATTTATTCCCCCATTCTTTTCCAACCCTACCCCATTTTCACCTCCATTTTTGGAGATATGAATAGTATTCCCCCATATATGGGGGAATACTATTCATATCTCCAAAAATGGAGGTGAAGTTTGGTTGTCAATTTTAGTCCCTCTCATTTTTATTTTATATATTTCTAGTTTATTTTATCTACTAATAATAATTTAAATACAGTATTTAATATTTATAATATAATGTTATATACTAATTTATATTAATTAATCATAAATATAGAGTTTAATTAGTAGATGAGTGTATTTGACAATATATATAAGTTATAAAAATGGAATATTCCAAGAATATACTTTTTGAGGTAAAAAATGGGGTAGAAAATGGAGTAGGGTTGGAGATGAAACACTGTTTACTCTATTTTTTACTCCATTTATGGGGAAAAAAATAAAGATGGGTTGGAGATGGTCTTAGCAGACAAGTTTTTGTGTCTATTTCATGCATTGAGTAAATTGCATTTTTGGTCTATGAGTTTGTTCAAAAGTTTCTGGTTTGGTCCAAAATAGTTTTCTTCTTCAGTTTTGGTGCCTATTTTCAACTGTTGTAAGGATCAATCAGGGCATCAGGCACCGCAATTACAAAAGAAGTAACTTTAAAGAATACTGTTTTTTGAGCAAACTCATGGACAAAAGTTCAAAATAGGCATCAAAATTGAAAAAGGAAACTATTTGGGTCCAGAACTGTAATTTTTGAATAAACTAAGGGACCAAAAATGTAATTTTCTCATTTGATGTGAAACACATTTCAAATTATCTCAAGTGATGGGTTTGATTATCTTTCTACTAATTTATTGTTTTCTTAAAAAAAAAACAGATTTAAAAGAAATGCAAATGTAGCTAAATCAGGTGTTGCAAAGAATGTGCGCGAAGTTGGGAAACAAATGAAGGAAATAATTGATGATATTTTGCATCCTTCTCGAAGACCGCCAAAGTAAAAAAAATGGACATATTATTTTTACCATGATAATTACAAAAATTAGTTCCATATGCTTACTTTTGTAGATGCAAAAAATTTAGAATTGCAGAAATTAGTTCCATGTTTACTTTTGTAGATATTTTGAATCTGGATGAGAATTTAGAATTTTGTTGTTAAACCAAGATACATGAACGACAACTGAACAAACCAATTTTGGCTGTTATTCTCATGCTGCTTTTGAAGTAAATTTCACTTTGATATCATATGTCACGTAATGCTTTTGTGGATCAAAATCAACCTGTCACAATTTAAAGTTTCTACTCCATAAGGTCGATGACTTGATATAACACGAGAGGTGCACAAAACCCGAATCTGATCCGATCCGGTTTCGCTTCCGTCATCATCAATCTGGTTTGCCTTTAATCCGATCCTGTTTTAAACCGGTTTTGACTGGTTTCCAATGGAAGATACAAATCGGTTTGATCTAGTTTTTGTTGGGTTAGAACTAGGGATGAGCAATAGGCCAGACCCAGACCAGCTCGTAGACCGAAAACCGGAAGACCAAATATCATGAATTGCCTTACCCGAAAACCAGATCGTTTTTTGGTGTATCGGGTTCGGGTTTGGTTTGGTCCTGTTTCAGGTAGTAAACTGGGTTTCGGGTTTTGGACCGAATTAGACTTTAGCAATGTTGTTTACGGTTTCTGTCCGGTCTTGTGTCGGGTACCAAATTGGATTTCATATCTTTCTTGTTTATGTTTTCGAGTTTTGTTTGTCGTGTTACTCTCTAGTCTCTAGTAGGGGTGTGCAACAAACCGCACACACCGCACCGCATAATACGGTTTTCAATGTTCGCGGTGCGGTTTGTAGTTTTTGTAAACCGCAATATATAGTGCAGTTTGCGGTTTATGATTACTAAACTACGGTATAAACCGCACCGCATTTTATATATATATATATATATATATATATATATATATATATATATATATATATATATATATATATATATATATATATATATATATATATATATAATTTTAAGAACCATTCAATCATTCAGAATATCAAGTTATATTTCAAAAACGTTTTGTGATTCATCATAAATTTTATACTTAAAAATGGCATCATTGCAATTTTATAATTAAGAATGTATTAGTTCGCATGTATAAACATTCTAAACTCTTTTTTGAATTAAAACCATTCTAATTTCTTGAATTAAAAACATTATATTTAATATTAACAAATGTATTCTATGAATTTTTTCATTTCACTTCACGATTGGTACATAAAGAAAAAATAATTGTAGATTTTAAACATCATGTGTCCTTGATTAAGCACTACATGGACCAAAAAAATTAGTTTTTCTAATTATGTTTTTTTAGATAGTAAGCAACACATAAATATAAAAAAAACTAAAAAAATATTCTCCAACCACGAACCGCATTAAAACCGTCCGCACCGCAAAACGCGGTTTAGAACATTCGCGGTGCGGTTTGTGGTTTTCGTAAATCTCAAACCGCACATGCGGTGCGGTTTGCGGTTTTCACTCTAAACCGCACCAAACCGCACCGCGTACACCCCTAGACTCTCTAGTATATTATTTTAAACTATAATTTTACTATGTAACATCTACTATTCGTATCTTTGTTGTTCATACAATGCAACTAAAAAAATACATAAAAGATAAGTATTATTTGTGTCTTTTGTTCGAAAACATCCTGTAACAATTTTTTTTAATCGTAGGTGTATGTATAATTTTTACTTTTTGAGGAATGTTTGAATTCAATTAAATTCTTCCATTCTTAAAGTATGGAGGATTTAAACACGTTGTTTTCACGAATCATTAAGCAATTTTAAAGATAAGTATTATTAGTGGCTTTTGTTTGAATTCTAGATATATGTTGGGTTGGTGAGGTATTTAGTATTATAAAAAGTCATTTATGAGCTTGATATGGTATAATAATAACATTTTGATTAGTTTTTAACGAGATGAAATATTTTGAAGATTACATGTCTATAAGCTTTTCATGTAAGATAGTAAAGTAAAATGTAGAGATTTTAACTACGAATTTATAATGAAAACATGATATAAATGTATGTAATGTTAAATGAATTTCAAACATAATTTGATTGGATTATTAAAACACGTAACATTTTAGAAATCTTGCAATATAACATGAATTAATAATTCAATATCTAAATCTATATATTTTAAAATTATGATGATATTTATAAAAGAAATTAAGGTGAAAATGTTTTCTGATTTTGTCCGGGTTAAATCCCGTATTTCGGGTACGGTCCGGTCCAAACCCGAAACCTGATTATTGGTTAAAACAAAACCCGAAAACCGGTCACTAATATGAATACTCAGTCCGGTCTCAATTTTTTTCGGTCCGGTCCGGACCAACGGGTCGTATGTTCATCCCTGGTTTGAATGGATTTTTGAGCGGTTTTCAAACCGGTTTTTGGAAAATCCAGTTTACGATTTCTGGTATTAAATCCGATTTATAATGTAGGATTATGATCTGATTTACAATCTGGTTTTAAATATGATCCGATCCGATTTTGACCAAACTGGTTTTGACCCAATCCGGTTTCGGATTGGATCCAATTTTTGAATAGTGAAATCGGTTTTTGTATGCATCTCTATATAACAGACAATTTAAGTAAAAATATTGGTGTTAACTACATAAAAGAGAAAAATGGTTCTTATAACAAAAATGACAGACTTTTAATAATTCAAATTAGTGACATCAATATCATAAATGTTACAATGGAAAAATGTTATCTTAATTTAATACTTCTAATATTTAAAACTAATGATCTTTACCAGTGTATCATGTAAGCATATATATGACTATGACATTCAATAATTATGTAATAGTAAGTTTTTTTAAAGGAAAAATGGAGTCTTTAATTTACTGATGAATTATACACATAAACAAACTTGAATCCTAAGCCATATAGCTGAGGGCATCATGTCAACACTAGGGGTGTTGATCGGATAATATTTTTAGGTTTCGGATAATTCGAGTTTTTCATGTTAAAAAAAATTACCCGTTACCCGATCCAAATTAAGTTCGTGTAATTCAGGTAGTGGGTCGGGTTTGGATAATTCGGGTATTAACCGAAATATATAATTTTTTTTAAATGACACCTAAAAATAAATTTAATGAAATAAATATATCGTGCTCTATTAGTCTTGTTTATATAAACAAACGAGACATAAACGAAATTACTCAAACTTTGAACATTGATATTTTTTAGTCAATAATAATTGAGATATCAAGTAATCTTTTAACAGTTTAATCTAATCTAATAAGATGTTAAAAAAATAAATAATTAAAGATCTTAGTTTAAAAGTTTAAAATGTTTAAGGTAATTGTAGCCATAATTTTGTCATGTTATGAAATTTGATCAATATAATGAGTTTGTTAGTTGTAATAAAAACTATAATCTACAAAATAATTTAAAAAAATGTTTTTAATATTGTTGGTGTCATACTTCCATAATAAAGAGATTCATCTTTTACAATAATGATAGTTAGTTTAAGCATTAGCAAATACCTGCTACAAAGTACAAACTACGAAAGAAATTTTTTTTTTTTTAAAATAATTTGGGTATACCCGAAACCTAACAAACGTACCCTATACCCGGCCTGAAAAAAATCGGGTTACCCGAATACCTGAAAAAATTTACCCGATACTCGATATACCCGATACCCAAAAAAATCGGACGGATAATTCAGGTAACAGGTATTTCGATAGGGCTAGTCAACACTAACTAACATATATGTCATTTGGTATGAAAATCATGACTTTTAACCTCAAACTAATTGATGAAAAAAACCGAAACATTCAAGTTTTATATGTTATTCAAGTATTTCAATACCAAAAGGCTTGTAACCTAGAGATATTATATGTATTGAAAAGGCACCCATCCCCTAAGCGGTCAAGGGTTCACTTCTCATATGAATAAATGGTGTTGAATTAGGAGTATGACCGGTGGATATGTGTTGTTCTAAAATCATTCAAGTATTTTAATACAATTAAATGTGTTTTCGAAGTTAACCTTTGAAAGAAAAGAGACCCCAAACGTTACATCCTTTAAATGAGTTGCAACACCCGTCCTCCTCCATCGTCTCTAATCTTTACAAATATTTTTTTTTTCTTTTGCCTAATCTTTTTAGGTTTTGATTTGGTTTAGAAATCAGAAATGTTATATGAGAAGTTGAAATCGGCAAGGTTTGGCTTTTAAGCATCTCAAGAACACCATTTGCCTAATCTTGATAGTAGGGTTTTAGGTTTGATTTTGGTTGATTGTGGGTTTTGATTTGATTCCGTTTGTAGGTTTTGATTTGATTTGGTTTTAGTTTCTTTTGACTTGGTTAATTGGTCATGGTTTTCGAAGGTGACTGGTTGTGGTTGTTGGGACAAACTCATCATAGTTGTGAGAGTTGAAGAGTTACAAGAAACTCCATAATCGATTCCATTTTTATTATTTTAATTTATAAAAAGCAAAAAGTTAATAAATAAATTATAAAATAAGAGAAATTAAATATTCTTCTATTTTTTGTTTCTAAAAATCTTCCTATCCAATTAAATGATAACATATGTTACATTTAATATTTATTTATAATAATTTTGTTTGAGAGATTAAACCAAACCATAGTAAAAAAAAATTATAAATCATTTACGTAGATTACATTAAACGATAATTTATGTAATTTACTTTAACTTTAAATTTTAACCAAACACCAACACCAATGAATGTTAATAAAAAGAAGTTTACAAACGTGAGTGTCACATTCAAAATCATTTTTATTTCCTCGAGTAATTTTCATTGCAAAACAGATGATATCAAAAAAAATAGATGGACCAGATCAAGATGGGTCCCAATCTCAGTCTCCTTTTTTTTTTTTCGTGGGAAAGGTCTCCTTTGACCACCATCATCTCTCCTCCTTCCACCCGTTTACTTCACATTTTCTTAATAATTGTCCTATTCTCACTGTATATTCTCTACCTTATATGTATGCATTTAATAATCAACCTCAATGAATTTAATCTTTATTCCGACAAAACCCTTGTCAAATATGCGATTTTGATTCACTTTGGTTGAGTTCCAAGACATGGGTGCCTGTTTGTCAACCACCAAGATCAGTGGCTCCAACAGCACCACCCCCTCCAACGCCGATCACCGCCGGACAGCAACAGCCACCGGCAAGCATAATGAAGGTGGGTCTAATGTCAAATCCCATACACCCACAGAGATCCACAGGAATCAAAAACAAAAGCAGAAGACCCAGCAGCAGAATAATCATAAAAACAAGAGGAAAGAAAAGTCTACTTCAAGAAAAGGGGTGATTCCATGTGGGAAAACAACAGATTTTGGGTATCTAAAAGATTTTGATAGTCACTATTCAACTGGGAAATTGTTGGGTCATGGTCAATTTGGGTACACCTACGTTGCTATAGATAAATCTAATGGAGATCGTGTAGCTGTCAAGAAAATTGACAAAAATAAGGTAAAATTTGACGTTTTTCTTGTTTTCCGAAGGTGTCTTCAGTTCCTAAAATGAACAGATGTGTGTGATCCAAAGATCGGAGATCTTGAATTTGATAATTCGATTATTCTCGATGCAAGAGTTGACCAATTGTTTGACTCATGACTCTTTGGTATTCCATTTTTCCACAGATGATCCTTCCGATTGCTGTGGAAGATGTTAAGAGAGAAGTGAAGATATTGCAAGCCTTAAGTGGTCACGAAAATGTGGTTCAGTTTCATAACGCATATGAAGATAGCTCCTACGTATACATAGTTATGGAGTATGTCTTTTCAGTGCTTCAATTCCAATTGAATTCCGATTTAAATTTCGCAACTTTGGTTCTTGCTAATTTGCTGAAACTTGACCTTATGATTACCCTTTTCAGGTTATGTGAGGGTGGGGAGTTGCTGGACAGAATTTTAGGAAAGTAAGAACTCGTCACTATTCCCATCTCGTTAAAAGATGTTGACTTTTATGGTCAAGTCTACTAATCTTTAACTTTAAAAGTTATTTAGAATGTGTGATGAATTCGATACCCCCATTATGTGCATATTAGAAACACATCTCTTAGATGATAAGTAGGCATCGAGTTTTCAGTATAAAACTTAAAGGATTTCTATCAAATTATTAAGTTGAATGCTTAGTCCTTTTGACCACAAAAGTCAAAGCATGGTTTTTCTTTTATCCAGGAAAGATAGTCGTTACTCTGAGAAAGATGCAGCAATTGTTGTAAGGCAAATGCTTAAAGTCGCTGCTGAATGCCATTTACACGGTTTAGTACACCGTGACATGAAACCAGAGGTATAAAAACACAAATCCATTCTATCTTATATCAATGTTCAAAAAGACAATTTTAACCTTTTGTATTTTATAGAATTTTCTTTTCAAGTCGAAGAAAGACGATTCACACTTAAAGGCTACAGATTTCGGTCTATCCGACTTCATAAGGCCAGGTCAGTTTAATATCCTTTTTTTTTTTGGTACAAAAACAACTTTAAACTTTTTAAGAATGAGTGATTTTGGACATAATATAATATAATGTAATCTTTGTGTTTTTTTGTAGGAAGGAAGTTTACTGATATTGTTGGAAGTGCATACTATGTTGCACCTGAAGTATTGAAACGAAAATCAGGGCCTGAATCCGATGTTTGGAGTATAGGTGTGATCACATACATTTTACTTTGTGGGCGTCGCCCCTTTTGGGATAAAACTGAAGATGGGATTTTTAAAGAGGTATTTTTATTCAAAAATTTACATATTTTGTGATACATTTGTTAGTAATTTCCTAGATTATTACGAATTTATAGGTTTTAAAAAACAAACCTGATTTTAAACGCAAACCATGGCCAAACATAAGCGCGAGTGCTAAAGATTTGATCAAGAAATTGCTCGTCAAAGATCCTCGTGCAAGATTTACTGCTGCTCAAGCCCTATGTAAGCTTCTTTCTCGTTTTTTCTTATTTATTTATGGATAGAAAATCATCGGTTGTGTTTTATTTGTGAATTATATTTATATTTGGGTATATGGTGAACTTTTATAGCACACCCATGGGTTCGAGAAGATGGAAATGCTTCTGAAATTCCTCTTGACATTTCCGTTTTATCCAACATGCGCAAATTTGTGAAATACAGTCGCCTAAAACAGTTTGCTCTAAGAGTAAGTGTTTATCTTGCATTTAGTCGTTAGTGATCCCTAATAATTTCTTTTAAGAATCGATGTTTTTACACAGGCTTTAGCTAGCACGCTTGATGAAGAGGAGATATCGGATCTTAGAGATCAGTTTCATGCTATTGATATAGATAAAAATGGTGCTATTAGTCTCGAGGAAATGAGAGAGGTAACTTTGACCTCAAAAAGTCAAACTATATATTCTACTTGCTAACTCTTTACTGAAAGTGAAAAATCACTCTTTTTGTAACAGGCCCTTGCTAAAGATCTTCCATGGAAGATGAAAGACTCACGTGTTTCAGAGATTCTAGAAGCTGTAAGCCTGTCCTTTTGTAAATATAGTAGCGTCAATTGTCGAAGTTTGTTCGTTTGACCTCAAAAGTCAAAGTTTAGTTTAAATTTTCATGATTTGTAAATGTTGTGATATGCAGATAGATGGTAACACAGATGGGCTTGTAAATTTCACGGAATTTGTTGCAGCCACTCTCCATGTTCATCAATTGGAAGAACACAACTCTGAAAAATGGCAACATTTGTCAAAGGCTGCGTTTGAGAAATTTGATGTTGATAAAGACGGATATATAACTCCAGAAGAACTCAGAATGGTAAGCCATTGCATTTCAAAAATTAGATGCAAATTTTGACTTTTTAATCAAAAGTCAAACTTAAAAAAACCACCTTGTTATCCGCTTTTGTAGCATACGGGCTTAAAGGGTTCAGTTGATCCACTTTTGGAAGAGGCTGATATCGATAAAGATGGTAAAATTAGTTTGTTGGAGTTTCGTAGACTTTTAAGAACCGCAAGCATTAGTCCACGCCCACGGCCCAACCACCACCACAACAACAACAACAACAGTATCCAAATCCCATCAAGTCATGGGGTAGGGGTGAGGGTAGATGTAGACAGTCATACCAGTACCCAAGGGTAGAGAGACTGCTTCCATAAGCAATGTTACAAACATTTGCTAAGTAACATTTGCATAAGGTCAAGAGTTTCGGTTTTTCACTTTTGTCTATTTTATTTATAATAACAAATAGTTGGACTCGTGTTCGCACGAGAATTTGTATTTGTATGTAAAAAACATAGGTCATGTTGGTGTACAACTTTTTAAGTTTGTATAGTTTTCCTTTAGTTGTATAAAATAATGTTTTGAATAAGATGGATTATATGTAGTGTATGTTCTTATAAGAAGTTTGATATGAATCCATTTGACTCGTTTAAATCTTGTCACCAAGGAAAATAATGTTTTATAAATTATGATACTAGCTTCAACTTGTAGTAAATAGCATTAACAGGAAGGGTGATAAGGCTGCACGGTGTGGGTGCGGTCCCAGACCGCACCTTGTGCCACATAGACCTGGAACACCGCCTCCAGACCGCGGTCTGGTGCGGTCTTGGCCGCAGTGCGGCTAGGGAATACTGCGAATTTTGATTGGTCCTTGGGTGTTGACTGGCTTTTTGACCGTTGAATGGTCTTTGTGGTTAATTTTTTTTTTAAACTTTAGTACACACACACACACATATATATATATATATATATATATATATATATATATATATATATATATATATATATATATTATATCTTCAACATGTAATATGCATTAATTACTTTCTTAAAATAACTAAAATGATTGGTCCAGAATCAGTCATACATGCACACAATAGATAGTGAAAACAAAATAACCTAACCCTATATATATATATATATATATATATATATATATATATATATATATATATATATATATATATATATATATATATATATATATATATATATTACCATTCTACACAACATTTTTATACAACTTTTTATCATATCTTTATTCTTTTTTTTTCTATTTTTTATTGAAAAATGTCATCTTCCAAACGACCTAGCAAAGAAAAAACACCAGTCAGAAATATCAACACCTCACTACCTTCATTTGATCAACCGATTTTCTCACCCCCGTATTACCACTACGACGGTATGTTTCCGTATTTTTAAAATTATGTTTTTTTTACTAAAAAAATAAGTTTTATTAAATTAAAATAGGTAACAAAAAAACAAAAAAAAAATAAAAAAAAAACTAAAAGTGTGGCACCACTCCTTTGGTGTGGCAAGAAACCACACTTGAGTGGTAAAAAATAACATGGCGCTTATGTGGCGGGGGAGAGAGTGCGGTTTCGGTGTCACCACACCCTCCAGCCTAATGGTGAAAATATTATTTCATGTTGTTCCAAAATATTTGTTTTATATAATGATTTTTGTGTGTAAAAGCCAATCATTTTTTTTGTTTTTTTCTTCTAAAAAATGGATTCTTGAACTCTGTTTGTTGATGTTTGTTGATGATATCCGGTCTTAATTTAAAATTTAAATCAACCCAATTTTTTTTACTGAAATTGTTCTCAATCAACCCAATTTTTTTTTACTGAAAATTGAAATTTCATCTTTGTTCCGGATAGAACTTGAACCTACAAACTCATGACGGAAGGTATCTCATTATATTGCTACGACAAAGGTCTTTTGATACACATCTTGATATGTTAATGAATGTTATTTTAATATCAAATCATCAAATGTTTCAAGGACAATAAAATATGTTTACAACCAAATAATAATTTGAATACAATCAATTCATTATATTATACGTAATGAAATCCATTTTTATAAATATATAATACCTTTGATGTTGACTTTGAAAAAAAGGATATCTTAAAATAAAATGGTGTGGACACTTGACATTATGGACTCTTTAAACCACTGAACCAATATTTGGAGGCCAATAACTTATAGTGTAATGTATATGTTTTCTTTATCTCCATTGAATTTTCTTTTCAAGTCTTCAAACACTTAAAGGCTACAAATTTTTGTCTATCTATTTAATATTTGCAAGGCCATGTCAGTTTAACTTTTCTAACCATCCTATGAAATATGAATCAACATTTAAGTGAATACAAAAATAACATTAAAAAGAATGAGCGATTTTGGACAAAAGGAGCCAAGTTAAGTAGAATATTTATTTTTTGTATTTTTACTTCCATAATATATATGGTAAAGCATTCTTTCTTACAAAATAGGTTGGTTTTATTTTCATTTTTTGCAAGAATAGTTAATAAATTAGTTTTCAGTCATATGAAAAGTTATCATAATTAAATCTTTGTCCTTTCTTTAGGACAAAGAAAGGACTATAACATAATAATAGTGATAACATCTTTAGAAACCTTTTTGATTATTCTTCTTTTTTCAAAGTTAATAGTCCCTTTGACTTAAAAAGTCAACCAACAAATAACCTTGTTATCGGCTTTTGTAGCATACTAGGTTGAAGGGTTCGATTGATCCACTTTTGGAAGTGACTAGTATTGACAAATATGGTAAGGTTAGCATACCATAGCTTCTTAGATTGTTAAGAACCGCAAGCATCAGCCCATGGACAATCACGTACAAATTAACAGTAAAACAAGGTCAAAAGTTTGAGTTTTTTTTTCAATGTAGTCTATTTCTTTACAACGACGAGAAGTTTCACTCATTTTTACAAGGAAAAGAGAGGAACCTGTATTGTATGTAAATCATAGTTAGCAACTCATGGACACAATCCATCATTCAATCATTTTATGGTGATAATTTTGATAATTCTCGTGTTTCTATGGATGGTCATACGTTTATAAACAAAAATATACCTAAATGGTGTTTGGATAAATTAGATTATAGCTTATTAACTTATTTGCGGTGAGAATAAACAATAAACAATAAACAATAAACAAGGAGGAAGATGCTTATTAAAATCAGTTTATTTAGCTTATCTCTATCATAATAAGCTGATTTTTAAGGATTCATATCCAAACACTTAAACTTAGCTTATTGTGGTGAGAATAAGCAATAAGCAATAAATACCCTATTTTCTCTATCCAAACACTCCCTAGTTCTAAGCAGAGTGACGAAGTAGATTATCATTAAGCTATATCATTACTTGGTAATCATAATGAATAGTGATAACTTAGATATTGATAATATATTCACGTTGTTATATTCTCCTATTGTTTAGTTCGTTTGTTAGTTTCTTTATTTAAACCCTTATTCTATTGTTTTTTTTTTCTCAAGCTATCAATAAAACTGAACTACTTCCGTGATACCATTGGAATTCTAGATGGTATCAGAGCAGGTTTCAGAACTCTGATTCACAACCTTCCTTTATCGATCTTGAAGGATGATAGGAAGCGGCAAACCAAAACACAAAAGCGATGTAGGGGAAGGTTCCAGTATAGCAATCGATCATAGTTCCCCTTACTATCTCCGCCCTTCTGATTTTCCGAAACAACTCTACGTTAACGAGGGTTTCATAGACAACAATTATGTCGATTAGTCACAAGAGATGGAAAATTTTCTCTTTGCCAAGAACAAATCTCAGTTCATCAACAGGACCATCAAGAAACCTAAGAAGGGATCTTCGAACTACATACCATGGATGCGATCTGATGCAGTGGTAAAAGGGTGGTTTACCACCTCCATGGAGAAGAACATTCGTAATAGTGTGAAGTAGGCAAGCACTACATCACATATGTGGTCGGATCTGCTCGATAGATTCAACAAGGAAAGCTCACCTATAGCATACGAACTGAAACAAAAAATTGCACCCACTCGACAAGATAGAGCCTCCATATTAATGTATTTCACAAACCTCATATCATTATGGGATGAGACTTCATCATTTCATCCTTTCCCTCACTACCCGTGTGAAAATTGTTCCTGTGACATTGGTAAAAGGTTGAACGAGTTCCAAGAAAAGGAACCACTATACCAGTTCCTCATGGGTTTAGAGCCCGAATTTAATGTTGTCAAAACCCAAGTTGTAGAAACCAAACCCACTCTGTATACCAGTTCCATATGCATCACACTTAGGTCACATTGCTTATAATAGTTTTGGGAATGGAAGCATAGTTCAGCATTATAGTTCATTTATGTAACATCTTAGGAGAATGAAAAAAATTCTAAAAGTACTTTTGATAAGAATGGTTTGTTCACCTCATCAAATGAAGATATATTAAACTATTATAATATGTTAATAAACAATTTGTAAGAAGACTGCTACTACAAAATCATTCAAAAGGGTTCTACCTTCCGAAATTGACACCACTAATAACAATTCTCAAAACACTAAGGATAAGTTTAGTTACGTAAAATATGTTATATTATAGTTCATTTATGTAACATCTTAGGAGAATGAAAATATTCTAAAAATACTTTTGATAAATTCACTTCATCAAATGAAGATATATTATACCAGTAATATGTAAAAAACCAATTTCTAAGAAGACTATTACTATAAAATCATTTAAAAAGGTTCTACCTTATGAAATTGACATCGTTAATAACAATTATCAAAACACTGAGGATAAGCTTAGTTACGTAAAAAAATGTTTCCTGTTTTCCATTTTTAGAAAAATGAAATGACTTTTTCTTTTTAGTTTTCAGTAGAAAATTTAAAAAACAAATTTGAATGTGTTGGGGGTCGGATATGATAAACTGGATTCGTGGGTAGTAGGATTGGCTAGGGATAACTATGTGTGTGTTTTAGAAATTTTTTGGAGTTAGAAACATTATGAAAAACAATATTGATTAGTTTTTCAAAAAACTTCAAGTTCTTTTATAATTTTGAAAAATGAAAAAGCAAGTTTTCAAAATTTTTATCTTTCTTAACTTTAATTTTTCCAAAAAACATTATTTTTATGTAAGTAAACCAAACTTAGTATTCTAATTACGATATTTGTCCATGTGTAACATTTGCAAGTATAAAACAAGAGAGAATTACAAATATAGCCAAAACCATTAATTACTTTGTAGAAAATAGCTAAAAAACCCAAAATTATAAAAATAGTCATCAAAATCGCAGATGTATAAAGCTTATCTGCGATTTCACCAAGTCATCTACGAACGTACAAGTCGCTAAAGCACATTCATGATTTAGCGACTTGTATGTTTGCAAATGATATAATATATTAAAGCTATAATATTAATACCTGATAATCGGGGCATTACACATAGTCAAATATCAATTCCGTAGTCAAAATATAAAATAAAATAAAATAAAAAATGAAGTCGCAGATGAACTTAGTCGTCTGCGATTTCAGTCACTTGTACCCCCTATTTATTCCAGAAAAAATCAATATATATATATATATATATATATATATATATATATATATATATATATATTGATTTTTTCTGGAATAAATAGGGGGTACAAGTGACTGAAATCGCAGACGACTAAGTTCATCTGCGACTTCATTTTTTATTTTATTTTATTTTATATTTTGACTACGGAATTGATATTTGACTATGTGTAATGCCCCGATTATCAGGTATTAATATTATAGCTTTAATTTTCAAGTTTCAAGGTCTACTCGACGAGTTGGGTGCCCTGACTCATCGAGTAGCAACAGGTTTGGGGCCACGTGTTTAAGTGACCAACTCGCCGAGTCGGAAGAGCGACTCGACGAGTTGGAGCTGGAGGGTGAAACCCTAATTTTTGGGGTTTTGTACCCAATTTAAGGAATCATATGCCTCCCCTAGTCCCTTACAGCCTCTAGAGAGTCCATCAAACCCTATTTTGTGTGAGAGCTTCATTTGAGTGTGTTTGTTTTGAGCTTTGGAAGGTGGAACTTGTGAAGGGAGCTTGAAGGTCAAGTAGCTAGCAGCAAGGGACTCGTGTGGATCTACAAATCTATCTCAGTTAGCTTCATTTGAGGTATCAATTCATGATCTTGGCCTCATTTCTTGGTAGATCTCTTTGGATGAAGTTTAGGGCTTTTTGGCTTGGTTATGAAGCTATTGTTGAGTATGAGTTGGATCTAAAGTTGCAACTTCAGATCTGAACCCTCCTTGGGATCTAGGTTCATAAAGTTTCTAGCCTTGTCATGTATGAAGCCTTCCATTTGAGTTAAACCCCATTTCAAGTTTGGATTTAGCATTTTGAGTCATTAGAACCTTGCATGCACGTAAAGTTTGCAACTTTACGTGATAAGCATGCCTTAGGAAGTTGGATCTGCAGTTTGGAGCCTTCACATGGCTTAAAAAGCATCTGTATGGATGAAGGACCGAAGGGACTTGACGAGTGGCATGGTTGACTCGGCGAGTCCGAAAAAGATTTTCGTAGACTCGGCGAGTCCGTAGAATGACTCGGCGAGTCCGATGAAGATTGCCTTGGGCTCGGCTTGTTAGTCGAGTGACTCGGCAAGTTGGCAAGTTATGCAAGAAACTCGGCGAGTAGCTGAGGGTACTCGACGAGCTGAGGTCAACATGGACTGTTGACCTTGGCAGTTGACTTTGACTTTGACTTTAACTTTGACCAAGGGTTGACTGTTGGGCTTCTGGGGTATTTTAGGAAATTATGAGCATGGTGGGGACATTGAGTCAAAAAGGTCATGATGGGTACTAATTTATTATTTATGGTGTGATAGTGTGGAATTCCCGGGGAGACAACAGTCAGAGATTTGCAGTACTTCAGCACTACTTGCAAGGTGAGTTATCCTCACTATATCAACCGGGTCTAAGGCACCAAGGTCGGCCCCTTATGGATTCTATTCAGTTATGGCATGATATGTTTATCGGTTTGCATCCTGGTAGTTAGGATGGTGATATGCTTATGCTTAGTGAGCTGATTAGGTAAGTGTCATGGTTATAGGATGATGCTATGCTTAGTGACCTGGTTAGGTCTGTATCCCGGTTATTGGGATGTTGTTATGATTAGTGATCTGTTAGATCGGTTTGACTGTTAGATGATATGGATTAGCATATGATATTTATGTGCACATGTTTGTTTGATTGGGGGTTGGGTTGAGGTGGTCCTGCTTTGAGCTGAAGGCCAACATACCCGGTAAGCGGTCCGGATAAACTGTAGGCCCTACGAGGCGGTCCAGTCATGCCGAAGGCTCGGGAGCGATCCAGATAGGTTGTAGGCCCTGCGAGGCAGTCCAGTCAGGCTGAAGGCTCATTATGCATGTTGATTTGTATTTATGGATGTGGTATGATTATGGTTATATGAGATTGGTATTTTGGGGGAACTCACTAAACTTTCGGGCTTACAGTTTCAGTTTATTGTTTCAGGTACATCAGAGGATCGCGGCAAGGCGAATGCATGATCCAATGATCGTACAGCTCCTCGTGACTTATTTATGTTTTTGGGAAAACTCTTATAAGATACACTTTTAAAACAAAGTTGTAATGATTTTAATGGTTTGAAGTGTTTTAAAAAGTTCAAATTTGTCTTGAAATTTTTGGGTGTTACACTATGAAACAACCATATTATATATAGAGTTTTGCAAAAAAGTATCACTTTTATTGTTATTTCTTTGTAAGATTTGTCTAAAATCTTGCTCTAATAAATGAAAGTTTTTTTTTGTCAGTTGTCACACTCTTATTTAATTTGTCAAATGTTATTTTGTAGTTATTTTAAATTATTTTTTTTCCATATGTCATTTTATAAGATTTTCTATTTTTTTGATTCTACCTAATATTTTAATGTAATAATTACAATAAATGTAATAATAAATGGATATCAATGTCATTAATGAACTTAACTTTAAATTTAAAATTCTCAAAATTAAAGCTCATTAGTTTATTTATTAAAATTATTTGTTTAAATTTTGAAGATAGAAAACATTTCAATTATAATAATTCATTATTTTTGTTATTTTCTTATAAATTCAAAGTTTCCAAATATTTAGATCTTTATATTTAATTTTTTTAAAAAATTAACTTATGTAATATATGAATCTCACAACTAGTCTTTCTAATAGAATTAATGAAAATTTGTTTTTTCAAATCGTCCATAGTGCTTCCAGAGAGAGAGAGAGTTCTCTAACGAAAAGTATACAAAATGAAACAAAAATATTACGTTTTTATACCTACGAGAAAAGTGAAATCATAGATGGAATGTGAAATAGCAGACAGACTAATCCATCTGCGAACGTACAAATCGCTAAAATATGGATGTGCTTTAGCGACTTGTACGTTTGTAGAAGGCCTTGTCAAATCGCATATGAGCTTAATCCATCTTGCAGACTATTTTTGTAATTGGTTTTTTTTTTTTTTTTTTTTTTTTTTTTTTTCTATTTTCTACAATGTTTTTTTGTTATATTTAAAACAATAACAAATTGCGTTATCAGTGTAACCTCAACTTCTGTGAGTGGTGGAATTCAGTAATGCCAAATTCTCGATTCTTAGTAGCCCAATTTCAAGGAATAAGCATTTGGATAAAAAAATATAGTAAAAGACAACAAGCAGGGAACTTATCAATTCAACATGTCAGAGAAATATTTATTTGAAACTAGGAAACAAACATGAATTATAATTTGTGAGCAGTGAGCCATCTGGTGAACTTAAGAAGCAAGTTGATAAGTCTATTTTTGATTAATTTAACTATGGTAAACAAATTGTTCCTTTTAGTCTTTTATAAAAATTATTAATAATAATAATAGTATATAATAAAAAAAAACTTTGAAAAATCAATTGTTATTACTTCACCTGTTTCAAAAAGTCCTGCTACAAGTCCCAAAGACAATTAGAATAACTTTTAAAGTCTCAAGTCCACTAACAGTCCTAGCATATTGCTTACCCAAAGAAAAAATATATCCATGGAGTGACTTGAGAGTTGAGACCATGAAGAACGGTGATAAAAATCAGGGTTTAAGTATTACTCAAGTAAAGTGTCTCACACAATTGTCTAGATATCCGAGTTCTTAATTATCATATACCCTATATTTTTTTGTCCGAAAGTTTCCAACATAGATAGTTTAACACACTTATTAGATTTATATTAAAAAAATTAAATAATAATAAAATAAAAGGATTGATATGTAATGAAAACGACACAGCTTCTTCGTTTCGAAATAGCAAACGGCCAAGTTAGAAGCAAAAGTGTTGTTTTACGGCCTTTTCAAAAATTCAAAACGACCTCTATTTCTATTATTAAATAAATAAAAAAATAAAATCATATTTTTGGCTTGATATGTAGTCGATGCCGACATCGATATTGGTACGTTGGCCCGACGATAAGCCCAAAAGCCCGTTAATTATTTAAACATGACAAAATTATATAAATGGTCCCTGATTTATCAAAAGTTATCACTATAATCCTTACTTAATTTTTATATACAAATGACCTATGTAGTTTCTAAACTTCCATGTATGATTTTTATGTAGTTTCTAAGCTAATTTTTTTTGTTCTTTTTTAATTTCTTTTATCTTTTTTAAACTAAACTAGGTGGGGAACCCCCGCGTTGCGGGAGTCGGATGCGACGGGTCTTTCAGCAAAATTGAAATATGAACAAAATAACTTTACATTTTAAGAATGACTTTTAAAAACAATTAAATTCCTATTTTTTACATATTCATTTCACTATAGGATGTAAAAAGTTTGTTTTTTTATATATTTGTTTTAAAAAACAAAAATTGCACCTTAAGACGGATTTGAACACAAAATGACCGGGAAACCGGAACTATTCCCAACACGTGTCCGCACAAAATATGGGTACTGACATAAAATGGCCTAAAGATGGATTTGAACACAAACACATAAATAGAAGACCATTCTTGCCAAAAGCCACATAAATTTACTATTCCTAAAAAGTGTCATCCTTTAATTTTTATATATATATATATATATATATATATATATATATATATATATATATATATATATAAGAATTTAATTACTAAAAGTAAGAAAATAAATAAACCCCTATCCACCCCTCTCCCCCTCCTCTTAGTACTATTTTCCTTATATTCTTTCTCCTCTTCCTTACTCCTCTTTCCATCACCGATAACCATCATCATCGTTGGAAACCACAACCATGAAAGAGAAAATAGAGACCGCATAATTGATCGACAAATAATGAGTGAAAACAAGAGCGAATAGAGAGGATGAGATAGAGAGTGACATCGATTGTGTGAAAAATTAAAAGAGGAACATGATGAAAGATATATATATATATATATATATATATATATATATATATATATATATATATATATATATATATATATATAGTGAATGAAAGTTGTAGGGAAGAAAGAACAACGTTAAATCGACATTATGGTAATGGATGATAGCAACGCTGATGGCGACGATGATAATGATGGGAAAAGAGGACATTGATATTGGTTATGGCTATTGATGAACCTCGACTCCTAGTCTTGAATACCTCATACCCATCCTACAAAATCATAACATCAATATGATATCCCTTCCTGATATACCAACAAAACCTATGATCTTGGTTATGACTTTGCATCTTCACCTTCGCAGACCCAATTTCACCACTTTATTTATCTTGGTTATGACTATTGATGAAGCTCTTGAGGCCAAAACCAAGTTTAAGGGTTTTTTTTGTGTGTGTGTTTGTTGGGATCAAAATCATGAAAGCTCCATTTATTTAAAGGTTTTTTGTGTTAGTTTTCAAAGAATCGTGGGATCGGAAGCTAGAAACAAGTTTAAGGTTTATTGGGGTTGGTTTTCAAATTAATGCCACAATAGTCCTACATCTACAACAAACACCAGATGTTTCAATAGAGTGTGAATTTGTTCTTAATGGAGGTGTGTATTACCTTGTTCTGAGAGTGAGAGAGAGAGAGAGAGAGATGGGGAGGGGTAGGGAGAAAGAGAAGTAGAGGGAGAGGGAGAGAGAGAGAGAAAAGAGAGAGAGAGAGAGAGAGAGAGAGAAAGAAAGAAAGAAAGAAAAAAGAAAGAAAGAAAGATGATAGTGTTGAGGGATTGTAGCGTCCCAAAAACCAAGATTAAAATTTTTCATTTTTAAAGGCATTTTCATAAAATCCATAAGATAATCATACATTGTTTTTAAGACAAAACCATAAAAATCAAAGTATCAAAATAATCTCTTAAGACATAAATGTAACATCCTAAAAATCAAGACAATTATCATTTTTAAAACCATTCCAAAATCCACAAATTACTCAAAACATTTTTTTGAAACCATAATCATGAATTAGAGTATCCCAAAATCACAAGTCAAATAAAAAATCTAGAATGATGTGCACAATCAAGCCTTCGCCTTGCCCCTATCCTCTGATGTACCCGAAACCATAAAATAAAACTGTAAGCGAAAGCTTAGTGAATTTCCCTAAAGTACTGAACTCGACATAACATATACAAACATTACATGCTAGGTTCTCAGCCTCTCGACTGGATTACCCCTGACCCATAGTCTCTCGACTGGATTTCCCCTAGCTATAGTCTCCCGACTGGATTTTCCCTGGAACACAGTCTCCTGATTGTATTTACCTATGTGTGTTGGCCTACAACACAAAGCAGTACCGCCTCAACCCACCCATACTATGCTGGCATATGCAACAGATAAACACATAACCAACAAGTATAGGTAATCATACATATCTACCAACCTAACATATAACCATCATAGTAACACCCTATATACCAGGATACATAACCTAGTGGGATGGCTTTGGTGCCTTCTACCTATGAGTACAGTGAGGAAAACTCACCTCACAATCTAAACTATAGTTGAATTGATCACTGCTCCAAACATTGTCTCCACAGGTCACCTATATAATAAACAAGGACCCAGTCTCAATATACTATTCCAATTACCCCAAATGACCTAAAGTCAAACTTGGTCAAAGTCAACAATCAACGGTCTTAAGTCAAAGGTCAACATCAAACCGAGTACACCCTACGTACTCCATCTCTATGCATGGCATAAAGCCTTATTCCAAAAATACGGGGTTTATCTAGGCTACGTGTTACGTAACCTTAAGTACGCCTTGTATACTCATGCTAAATCCAAAACTCTCCATTAAGTGCTTAATACATAAAGACATTACATCGAACTCTCAGATATGGTCTAAATAAATGTCTTGAATGATAAAGTTCCAAGGTTTGGAATTAAATGATAACAGTATAAGGGTTGAATTTTAAACTTTTAAAATTCTAAGGTTTGGAATTAAATGTTTCATAAGTGAGACTTTACAAATTCCAAAACTTGAGGGCAAGTTTTGTAACTCTTTAAAACTTTTGGTTTCCATAACTTATGAGTTTAATGTTCATGAATGAGACTTTTCATATTTCATAACTTGAGGACAAGTTATGAAACTCTCTTCAAGAACCATTTGGATCAATTATAACTTATTCAGTTATCATATAATTTATTATTTACCAAGTTGATCTAATCTAACTCACATAGTAAGGCAATTCAAATCAAATAATACAAATAATAAACTTATTATCTTAAAATTTGATAATTGTCCTTTAGTTGGATGAGGATAATCACTACCATATAAAAAACGAATTTTATGATACAAAACAGTTTGTGGTAATGATTCTGATCCAATTCTGGCCAAAAGGCTCGAAATCTGCAAGCAAAATGTTCTACTCGTCGAGTGCATGAACTGGACTCGTCGAGTTGCCAGTTTGTGAGTGAACTCGTCGAGTTAGATAATTGGACTCGTCGAGTTCATCAGTCAGAGGCCAAAAATGTGACTTTTTCAGCTTTAAAAATCAACCATGCATCAATATAACAGAAAACTACCCTATGCTTTGATACCACTGATGGGTTTGAGCACTATAATATCCCTATGGTGCATATACAACCCTAATGCTTTTGATCTAAGTTTTCTCTAGTTATACATGCAACTTTAATTTTTCCAAAGCATGAAGCCTATCTAGCATACAACTTGATATAAGAATCACAAAAACTAGTTAGAAGATTACCTCTTGTTGTAGCTTGTTGGATTTGGCATTTCAAGAGCTTAGCACCTTAAGTGTGATGTCTCTAATAAGTCACAAACACCACCAACAATTGGAGGACAATGAGAGCGAGTTTCTAGGAGTCATATTTAATTAGTCTCTTTTGATCACTAAATTAATTCCAAATTAATTCTTGATCAATCCTAACTAACTTATATGATTTATCCATTAATATATTATACTTATAATATATTAATATATCACAAATAACCTCTTTCTAAAATATCCATCCTATCAGATTGTTTTAGTGAAGGCAACCCAAAAGGACCATGCTACTATCAGGTTAAGTACATACCTATTATAGTTATGGGCTTAGACACCTAATCCAACACATACAACTCACTACCGCCTACTAGTCCTCTCACAACACACTATTCCGTTACCTGCTAACCTCCATTAAATGCGTAACCATAAGTAACCAGATGTGAGATAGCCACCGAACAGATGATCCTACTCTAGAGCCACAACCAAACAAGGAACATGAAAGAAAGCCTAGATCAAGAGTTCTTAGGCTATCCTACATGACTACATACAACCCCCAAGACACTCCACTAGATGATAACCAATATACCACTACTACAACATCCTGTCATATAAGGATATATACACAGATCTAACAGATCGCTACAGCACAATAATATCCTATATACCAGGATACATAACCTAGTGGGTAGGCATTGGTGCCTTCGACCCACATGCACAATGAGGAATACTCACATGAATCAAAGAACTCTAAAACACTACGATACGATCCCTTTTCTATACTGCTTGCGCCCACGAATCCACTAACACCAGAACCAAATAGAATCTTGATTAATAGCCCAAAATCCTCAAGTTTAACCCAAGGTCAAACTTGGTCAAAAATCAACGATTAACGAAAATCAATGAAAGTCAAAAGTCCAAGGCTGCCGAGTACGCCCATCGTACTCAACGTACGCCCGACGTACACAACTGATTCCGACTCCTTAATTAAACATTTTATCCCTTAAGGTCTATTATCCAAAGCTCATATCTAGACTCGAAACATCGACTTAAGTCATAAAATTTCCACCTTTATGACTTTCCATGGATAGAAAAAGCCCAAAAGCTAAACTCTAACTTATTAATCCATTAACACATCACAACTCTTGCATGAAAGGGATAGAAGGAGCAAGATCATATTTTTATGGTTCCTAATAGCTCCATAATGGATAAAGTTTCAACCTTATCGATTAGGATGGTCCAAACAACCAAGATCTAGTTTTTAAGTCTTGAAGGGACCCAAAAATGCATCTTTCCCAACATAATCCATTAAGCCCAAGTCTCCGACCTTTAGATCTGAATCAACATGATGTATAGATGGATAAGGTTTCCAAATTTATCCATAATAATGTCTCAAGCTTTCAAGATCTAAACTTTATTACTCGAAAACAACCTAAATGACCAAGATAACTTGCATGGATGAAATGGAAGGCAAAAGATAAAAAATTTCCTAGTCCAAGAGGTCCACGAAAAAACATTCTAAACTGATCAAAAGGGTGTTAGAGTTCAGATCTAAAATATACCATGCTCTTGGGACCTTGGAAAGTAATAAAGTTGCAAACTTTATTCCCAACTCTCACTAAAAACTCGTTAAAATGGACCAAAACACCAAATACACTTAGATCCAAGATGAATATGGGAACCTTATAACTTACAAAGGTCTAGAATGTAGATGAAAGTTAAGATCTCCAATTACCAAGATTCAAGGATCAATCTTGCATGAAGACATTGCTCCAAAACCACCAAAACCTCCAAAAGTGGATGAGAGAGAAGAGGGGAGGCTCAAATCTTGAAAATGGAAGATAGGGTTTCTCCCAAGAGGTTATAGATAAGATGAAGGCTAAGAAAATACCCTAAAACATGAATCCTTACCTTTAAATACATTGAAAACCCTAAAAATTTCGTGGGCTTTGGGCTGCACAATTCTCATGTCGTGAGAATATATTCTCACCTCGTGAGCACTATCACATCATGAGAATTACGTCTTACCTCGTGAAAACGAGTTTTCACCCAATTTCACTACAACTTCAAAGGTAATGAAGAGCCCCACAATATTATCTACGAAAAGGTATTGAAGAGCCCCACAATATTATCTAGATATCTTGGACTAAAAACTTCTCGAACAAAAATCCATATTTCACACAAGACCCAGACCTATGACTTTCCCTTTTCTACCCTTCGACCCAAAACACAATTAAAAGGTTAAGATCTCTCAACCATCATTGCATTCATCTAAAAGGCCTAAACATTATCTCATTAAGGCCCAAATCCTTTTCACAATCGACTTCTGGCCTACGACCCTAAATTAAGAAATGACATGACACTGGATGTTACACATCACAATACACCACAGATTCCTGAACACCCTCTAAAAGGTTCAATATCGGGGCCTCACATAATCTTTGTCTCAGGGTCTCGAATGCAGCATGTTGCTCAAGTCCTAGTGGAAATCCACACGCTTCTTTGTCAACTGAGTAAAAGGAACACTAGTCTTGGAGAAATCATGGATAAACCTCCAATAAAAACCTGCCAATCCAAGAAAACTCCTGATCTCATATGGAGATTTTGGGACCTCCCACTACATAACTACCTCGATCTTGATCGGATCGACCCAAGTCTCATTCTGATTGATGAGATATCCAAAGAACTGGACCTCTACCAACCAACACTCACACTTAGAGAACATGGCATACAATTTCTCCTTCCTCAACACTCCCAGCAACTCTCGTAGGTGCTATTTATATTGTTCCTTTATCTTGGAGTAGACTAGAATATCATCAATAAAGACAATGACCGACCGATCGAGCATCGACCTACATACTCGATTCATCAAATCCGTAAATGATGCAGGTGCATTGGGGAACCCAAACGGCATCACCACGAACTCATAATGCCCATATCAAGTCTGAAAATCTGTATTCTCCACATCCTTCTCTCTAGCTGTCACACCCCCGAACCAGACGGCGGAAACGTCCGGGGCTCACATGACTAAATTTGAATATCATCACAATGAATATACATGAATCATAACATAAACATCACCATGCATCAATATATTACAACTGACATTGTTCACATCAAGTGCGTTGTTTTAACCTTACAAATCCATAACATAAAATGTTTGATAGTTTTCAAAAGCACAAAACCCTAACATACTTGGTATTACTTCTCAGCTTACCTGTTACCTGAGAATACAAGTTATTTTGAAAACGGTCAACATATGGAATGTTGGTGAGTTCATAAGCAGGTTTGATATGAAAATGTTTTGTGTAGTTTGTAAGAAAACAACCCAGAAAATCCGATATTTTCTGAAAACACCATTGTTTATATAAAAGTGTGAAGATCCATAAATATATGCATGATGATTTCAAAACGTGTATAGTTGAAAAACTTCGTATTAAAAGTACTAGTGAAAAATGTTGAACTTCCCCGGAAAACCCGATGTTTTCTGAAAATATATATATATATATATATATATATATATATATATATATATATATATATATATATATATATATATCATATAACTGTTCGAATTGTTATCCTATCCCGTGAATGATTTTGATTTACCTTGATTACTTGATTAATATTGGATTTATTTATATGAGTCGTTATAACCGTGCATGATAATGATTAGTTCGTCTGTCTTGGCACTCTGGTGAACGCCAGAATTGATCTTAAGATTTTTTCACCCACATTGGCCGAGTCTAACTGTAGCAAACAACTGAGGTGTGGGGGAGTCACCCCCGTATAGATCTATATACAAACTCTCGCTCTCCCTCCAGGAGACTTTGATTATAACTACAGACTACGACTGATACACGTTGGTGCCACCCGTTATTACTCACTAAATCCCAATTGACTTTGATTACTACTGATTATCGACCCGTATTTGTTTACTTGGATTGACGATAGGCCTAATAAACGAGGAGAAGAGGATTACAAGATCCTACTATTCCCGCGTATTATTTATGGCTATTGATTATACAAAGGACATGCTGGCCCATTTCGCATTTGATTTACTTGGACCTTACTAGCAATGCTAATGGGCCACTAAGGCCCAATAGCACTTAAAAGCCATTGAGGGTCCCTTAAATATGAAATTGGGTCATAGAAGGCCCAATAACATTTATTATTATCCCTTGGGCCCAAAAATCATGTTAATGGGTCACAAAGGCCCAACAAGCATGATTGGAACTTTCAAGTCCAAAGATTTGAATGTTTACTTGTTTTAGGTGTAGTTTAATTGTTGGAAAGTTTGATTGGGTGATTGTTAATTTCGCACCGGAACAAGGCCGGTCGGTTATTTTTAACGATGTTTGGAATGTTACGTATTTTCATCTTTTCATTTTCATGAATGGTAGTTTGGTATTTTTATTTTAACTTAGATATCTTAAAAATAAAATAATCGACTAAAAATCTTGGTTTGAACCCCTTTCAGTCCCTTCTTTGGTAAAATTGACAATTTTAGTCCTTTATAAAAAAAAGACATTTTAAGCCCTTTAACCATTTTCTTGACACTTTTGACCCAAAGATTTGTTCAATGATATTTTTTAGCTCAAAACTTATTCTTTGGCAGTTTCAGCCCTTCCAGAAAAGTATTTTTAAGTTAAAGCCCAAACTTTTGAAACTTTTAAAATTTTGGCCCAATATCCAAAAAGTTTACATTTTTGATCCTTGTTTGGAAAATACATCATTTTAACCCCTGAAATAGTTTTGTTTACCATTTTTACCCCATGTTTTGAGAAGTTTATCATTTTACTCCCTTGAAAGTTGAAATTTTTGCAAGTTATGGCTTAATGGGCCAAAAAGCCCAAAATTTGGCCCATTAAGCTACTATTTACACTTCTAGCCCTTAAAGAGTATGATATCCATAAAAAAATTTATTTTTACTGATTTGACTCTTTTAGTCCTTGAGAAACCGTGAATGACAATCTTTCCCCAAACTTTTGCTTATTTGACAAAAATAACCCAATAATGAGTCTTATGTTGTAACATGTTTATTTTAACCCTTATATGGTAGATTTTTCTTAACTAGTTATGTGTAACACACCCTAGATCATAAATTTTTCCCTTATGAACTATAGATTTTTCTGTCGGTCTCGTGATACTTGTAGTCGAGCTCTGATTTGAACTATTTTCTCCGTTGTTTCACGTATGATCTCCGGTCCCGTTAACGCATTGTCTGGTGTCAGTCCTCTTGCTAGCTGGGTGTCACCTACCTCAGCCCAACACAACGGTGATCTACATTTATGTCCATACAACGCATCGAAGGGAGCAACTTTGTTGCTCGAGTGATAACTGTTATTGTACGAGAATTTGATTAAGGGCGAGTGGGTATCCCACGACTTTCCATAGTCTATCATACACGCGCGAAGCATGTCATCAAGCGTCTGAATGGTTCGTTCGCTTTGACCATACGTTTGCGGATGATAAGCGGTGCTCATGTCGAGATGTGTTCCCAGTGCTTTCTGAAGTGATTGCCAAAATGTGAAGTGAATCTACTATCTCTATCTGGGATGATAGATACTGGCACTCCGTGGAGCCTCACAATTTCCTTGATGTATATCCTCGTCAACCTCTGCATCTTTTAGGATTCTTTTATTGGCAGGAAATGAGCGGATTTCGTCAATCTGTCGATTATTACCCATATGGTATCCAATCCATCTGTTGACTTGGGTAATTTGGTCACAAAGTCCATAGTAATCCTTTCCCATTTTCAATCGGGAATTATTGGTTGTTGTAATAATCCTGAGAGCTTCTGATATTCCACCTTCATTTTAGCGCAAGTAAGGCGTTTGCTAACATAGGTGGCAATCTCTGCCTTCATGTTGGGCCACCAATAATGTTGCTTGATATCCAAGTACATTTTATCTGAACCCGGATGGATGGAGTATCGTGTCTTGTGGGCTTCATCCATGACCACTTCTCTGAATCCCCCAAGTTTAGGGATCCAAATGCGGTTCATAAAATAATATGCTTCGTCCTCCTTCACTTCGAAATTCTTTTCCATCCCTCATAACGCTTCGCTTGCTTTGTTTTCCGTCTTCATGGCATCGAACTGGTCCACTCTGATTTGGGAGGTCAGGTGGGATTGAATGGTTATGGAGAGAGTCTTTACACGATGATTCGAGTATTCTTTCCGACTCAAGGCATCAGCTACCACGTTAGCCTTGCCTGGGTGGTACTTGATTTCACACTCATAATCATTTAGTAGCTCAACCCACCTTCGTTGCCTCATGTTCAACTCTTTTTGATTTAGGATGTGTTGGAGACTCTTGTGGTCCGTGAAAATGGTGCACTTTGTACCATAAAGGTAGTGCCTCCAAAATTTTAAGGCGAAGACCACAACTGCCAATTCTAGATCATGGCTCGTATAGTTCACCTCATGTGTCTATAGTTTGTCGGGATGCATAAGCTATCACCTTCCCACGTTGCATGAGTACGCAACCTAAATCCTGATTCGACGCATCGCAGTAAACTACGAAGTCCTCCGTCCCTTCTAGTGGTGATAGTACCGGTGCACTGCAGAGTGCTTGCTTTAGAGTTCGGAATGCAACCTCTTGCTTATCTGTCCATTCGAAGGGTACACCCTTTTGTGTAAGCATGGTAAGTGGCTTGGCGGTCTTAGAGAAGTTCTGGATGAACTTCCTGTAATAGCCTGCGAGACCTAAAAATTGACGAATTTCTGTGGGTGTCGTTGGGATTGCCCATCCTTCAATGACTTTGACCTTAGAAGGATCCACGTGTATCCCTTCTTGACTAACAACATGACCCAAGAAGTTCACACTGCGGAGCCATAACTCACACTTAGAGAGTTTTGCATATAGCTTCTCGGTTCGCAGGGTTTCCAGGATTTGTCGGAGATGTTGGCCGTGCTCCTCTTCGTTTCGAGAGTTAACTAGAATGTCGTCAATGAAAACGATGACAAAGTTGTCGAGGAATGGTCGGCAGATTCGATTCATTAGGTCCATAATGAGTTTGAAAAGCGGTTTTGGAGATATCCACTTCCTGGACCTTGAGTTGATGGTATCCAGATCGTAGATCTATCTTGGAGAAATATCTTGCGCCTTGAAGTTGGTCAAGCAGATCGTCGATTTGCGGAAGTGGATAGCTGTTTTTGACAGTGAGCTTATTTAGTTCCCTATAGTCAATGCACATCCTAAAGGATCCGTCTTTCTTCTTAACAAAAAGAACCGGAGCTCCCCAGGGTGAGAAACTGGGTCAGATGAATCCTTTGTCCAAAAGTTCACTGATTTGGCTGGACAACTCTTGCATCTCCGTAGGAGCCAATCTGTAGGGCGATTTGGCGATGGGTGTAGCTCCTGGCACAAGATCAATTCGAAACTTGACTTGTTTTTCTGGGGGTATCCCCGAAAGATCATCAGGGAAGACATCCGGGAACTCGCAAGCTACTGGAATGTCTTGAATATTGACCTCTTCCTTGGATTTATCCACTATATGAGCCAGAAATATCAAGTCTTTCTTTCGTAGATGCTTCTGTGCCTTAATACACGAGATAAGACGATGGTTCGTGATGAGTTTGTCTCTGTATATAATTAGGGTTTCGCGATTTGGAAGGTGAAGGCGAACGGCCTTCTCGTGACACATAATTTCAGCATGGTGGGGGTTTAACCAATCCATGCCAACAATCACATCAAAACTCCTAATGGAAACAAACATTAAGTTTATTTGAAAGGCATGTTGATCCAAGGTTAGGGTACATCCGATATTGATTTCCCTAGTGGATATGTTTTCCTATTGGCCATTTCCACCGTAAAGGTTTCATTAAGCTTCTGGGGTTGTTGTTTTAACAAGTGTTTAAATCTATTGCTCACAAAGCTTCATTCTGCTCCGGTGTCAAATAGAATGCATGCATAAGTGTGGTTTAGGAGAAACGTACCGGTGACAACAGTGGGGTCCTGAACTACTTCTTCCTGACCCATGGTCATCACTCTTCCTGTTCCTCCATTCCCAGGGTTGTTGTTGGGGCAGTTTCTACGGAAATGCCCAGTTTTTCCACATCCATAGAAGGTGTGGGTTGGTCCTACAATGTTGCCGCTGTTATTGGTGTTGTTGTTGTTGTGGTTGTTGTTGTTTCCTTGTTGCTGGTTCTGGGGAGGATAGGTCATGCAATATTTTGCCGTGTGACCCTTTCGATTGCAACTGGTACAATGCATCTCTCTGCATTCTCCATTTTGATGGAGACTGCACTTGTTGCACTTTGGGAGATTTCCAGAATACTGCCTAGGAGCACTTGGAGCAGCTGAGACTGGAGCATGGGGTGCGGAGGGAACTTGGGTGGTTGCAGCATTAATTGTCACTGTTTGTTGCTTCTTTGACGACTCGAAGCTTTGTCGTCCCTTCCTCTTATTATTCTTTCCCTTCTTGTTGTCACTCTCCTTCTTGCCTTCAGTTTCCACTGGCTTCTCGCCCTTTTTGTTGTTGTGGTCGTACAGTTTCTTGGCCAATCTCTTTGCATTGTCGAAGGTTTCAGGATTTGCAGCTATCACATTTCCTTGGATTGGGGAGGTTAATCCCCAGATGAATCGTTCGATTTTCTTCCCCTCCGAAGTAATCATTCCAGGACACAATAGAGTAGGGGTGTTGAACGGGTACTTTTTTCGGGTTTCGGGTAATTCGGGTTTTTTCATGTTAGAAAAATTACCCGTTACCCTACCCAAACTAAATTCGGGTAATTCGGGTTTGGGTAATTCGGGTATCGGGTCGGGTTTGGGTAATTCGAGTATTACCCGAAATATATAATTTTTTTTTGAATTTCACTTGAAAATAAATTTAATGAAATAAATACGTCGTGCTTTATTAGTCTTGTTTATATAAACAAACGAGACATAAACGAAGTTACTCAAGCTTTGAACATTGAGATTTTTTAGTCAATAATACATGAGATATCAAGTAATTTTTTAACAACTTAATCTAATCTAATAAGATGTTAAAAAACAAATACCTAAAGATCTTAATTTAAAAGTTTAAAATGTTTGAGATAAATGTAGCCATAAGTTTTGCCATGTTCTGAAGTTTCGTCAAGATAATGAGTTTGTTAGTTGCAATAAAAACTATAATCTAGAAAACAGTTAAGTTTTAAAGAACGTGATAAGATATAAAAATTACTTTTAATATTGTTAGTGTCGTATTGTCATAATAAATATATTTATGTTTTACAATAATGATAGTTAGTTTAAGCGTGATCAAATACCTGCTTTATAGTACAAGCTCTACAAAAAAAATGAATTTTTAAAATAATTTGGGTAATTCGGGTATACCTGAAACCCAAAAAATTTACCCTTTACCTGACCCGAAAAAAAATTGGGTAACTTGATTAACCAGAAAAATTTACCCGATACCTGAAAAAATCGTACGGGTAATTCGGGTATCGGGTGTTTTCGACAGGGCTACAACAGAGACAGTTCGCTAAACCTTGATATGTATGCATCAATGTCGGAATTTCGGATGGTGAGATTCCATAATTCCTGTTCCATCTTCTGAATTTCGCCTCGCGGGCAGTACTCAACCATCAACATTTCTTTCAACTCCGCCTAGGGCATGGTGTTGGCCACGGGGAGAGTCATGGCTTCTACATGTCCGTTCCACCAGGTGAGAGCTTGATCAACGAACGTGCATGCGACAAACTTCACCTTCATCTCCTCAGGGCACTCGCATATCTCGAACACCGATTCCACCTTCTCAATCCATCTTTTTAGGGTTATCATTCCCCCGGTGCCATTAAAGGTTCGTGGCTTGGCATTGGTGAAATCTTTGTAGGAGCATGTCTTGGTAGGTCCTTGATTTATTCCGTTGTTCGAACTTCCAGCCCCTTGTCCATTGCCTCCTCCATTGTTCCCTTGGTGAATTTGTGCCATGACTGCGGTGACCGCAGCGATTACAGCTGCCTGGAATGTAGCTGAGTTGACCTCGAGTGGGGTTGTCCCAGGGTTTCCACGGGTTGGTCGTTGAGGCATCTTTCTGTCACGAAACGGAAAGATGTTGAGTGCCTAAGCTTTGTGGGTTTGTGGACTTATGACTAGGTTTATATCATGTACTTAAGTAGTTTCGCATATCGACATATAATCATAAAAGCATAGCACATAACAGATAATAACATCACAACAAAACGCATATATTCTCCATTAATAATATCCGTACTTTGATACATGAAAATTTGCTCGATAGAGCATACATATAGGATACAAATTTGGCAGCATAACGACTCCACGAGTAGTGTAATCACTTAAACATAGAGTTGGTGGTACATAACATAGATCAAAGTACTAGTAGGGTAAGGTTGGTCCTAACACTCTAAGGAGCGCCCAACGACGGCAGCGAGGTCATATGTCGAAGTGTTGTGCCAACAGTTGGGCCATCTCATTCATTTCTCCAATGACTTCATCCCTTTCTTGTTCAGCCTGAATCGCTTGTGTTTCCATGGAGAATAACTGTTGTCGCAGAGAAGCAATCTCAGCTTCTGGAGAGCGATTCTCCCTCGCGGGATTTCCTGGTGGGGCGGGGTGGTCCTGTTATGCCTCGCTGACAGGTGACGTGGCAGTATTCTCGCCTGAATCTTGTTCTTCCTCCATGTCGTCATCGATCTCATCAAACTCGTAGTCAGTGTCCATGTACTCGTCAGGGCCAACGCCGTGTGCTTCTCCTTGATCTCCCTCGGGCTCGTCCTCGATCATTTCGTGGGCCACTAAAACATGATGAAACTGAATGCCCTGGTGCTCTCCTTCCATGGTGGCTGAGAGAAGGTACTTTCATTACTCCTAAGACGTTGTAATTATTGTATAATTTGAGTTGATGTTCTCTTCTTGGTAATAAAGGGGTATGTTTTTAGGTTTACCGACCTTCACGATTTCCTTGGGACATGTGATAGTTGTACCTCAGAGGAAATGTAGTTGATCAGGCTACATTCACCCCTTAATACTACTATGAACAGTCCCGAGTTAACCGAGATGCCAGCATCATCTTATTTGATTTGCTATTATGTTATTTTTCCTATATCGTACAAGTAGGGGTGTTTTATCGTTGTGTTTTATTCGTTTTGTTCAGAGTTGTTTTTTTTGTCCCTCTTTGGTTTATAGTTGCATATCAATGTGTGGTTAGATATGCTAGTTCACTATAAACAGTGCTCTGATAACAACCTGTCACACCCCCGAACCAGAAGGCGGAAACGTCCGAGGGCTCACGTGACTAAATTTGAATATCATCACAATGAATATACATGAATCATAACATAAACATCACCATGCATCAATATATTACAACTGACATTGTTCACATCAAGTGCGTTGTTTTAACCTTACAAATCCATAACATAAAATGTTTGATAGTTTTCAAAAGCACAACACCCTAACATACTTGGTATTACTCCTCAGCTTACCTGTTACTTGAGAATACAAGTTATTTTGAAAACGGTCAACATATGGAATGTTGGTGAGTTCATAAGCAGGTTTGATATGAAAATGTTTTGTGTAGTTTGAAAGAAAACAACCCAGAAAATCCGATATTTTCTGAAAAGACCATTGTTTATATAAAAGTGTGAAGATCCGTAAATATATGCATGATGATTTCAAAACGTGTATAGCTGAAAAACTTCGTATTAAAAGTACCAGTGAAAAATGTTGAACTTCCCCGGAAAACTCGATGTTTTCCGAAAATAAAAAAAATATATCATATAACTGTTCGAATTGTTATCCCATCCCGTGAATGATTTTGATTTACCTTAATTACTTTATTAATATTGGATTTATTTATGTGAGTCGTTATAACCGTGCATGAAAATGACTAGTTCGTCTGTCTTGACACTCTGGTGAATGCCGGAATTGATCTTAAGATTTTTTCACCCTACACTGGCTGAGTCTAACTGTAGCGAACAGCTGAGGTGTGGGGGAGTCACCCCCGTATAGATCTATACACAAACTCTCGCTCTCCCTCCAGGAGACTTTGATTATAACTACAGACTACGACCGACACACGTTGGTGCCACCCGTTATTACTCACTAAATCCCAATTGACTTTGATTACTATTGATTATCGACCCGTATTTGTTTACTTGGATTGATGATAGGCCTAATAAACGAGGAGAAGAGGATTACAAGATCCTAATATCCCCACATATTATTTATGGTTATTGATTATACGAAGGACATGCTGGCTCATTTCGCATTTGATTTACTTGGACCTTACTAGCAATGCTAATGGGCCACTAAGGCCTAATAGCACTTAAAAGCCATTGAGGGTCCCTTAAATATGAAATTGGGTCATAGAAGGCCCAATAACATTTATTATTATCCCTTGGGCCCAAAAATCATGTTAACGGGTCACAAAGGCCCAACAAGCATGATTGGAACTTTCAAGCCCAAAGATTTGGATGTTTACTTGTTTTAAGTGTAGTTTAATTGTTGAAAAGTTTGATTGGGTGATTGTCAATTGCTGGCTCATTTCGCATTTGATTTACTTGGACCTTACTAGCAATGCTAATGGGCCACTAAGGCCCAATAGCACTTTAAAGCCATTGAGGGTCCCTTAAATATGAAATTGGGTCATAGGAGGCCCAATAACATTTATTATTATCCCTTGGGCCCAAAAATCATGTTAACGGGTCACAAAGGCCCAACAAGCATGATTGGAACTTTCAAGCCCAAAGATTTGAATGTTTACTTGTTTTAGGTGTTTAATTGTTGGAAAGTTTGATTGGGTGATTGTTAATTTCGCACCGGAACAAAGTCGGTCGGTTATTTTTAACGATGTTTGGAATGTTACGTATTTTCATCTTTCCATTTTCATGAATGGTAGTTTGGTATTTTTATTTTAACTCAAATATCTTAAAAATAAAATAATTGACTCAAAAATCTTGGTTTGAACCCCTTTCAGCCCTTCTTTGGTAAAATTGACAATTTTAGTCCTTTATAAAAAAAAAGGACATTTTAAGCCCTTAAACCATTTTCTTGACACTTTTGACCCAAAGATTTGTTCAAGTGATATTTTTTAGCTAAAAAATTATTCTATGGCAGATTCAGCCCTTCCAGAAAAGTATTAATCGTTTAAAGCCCAAACTTTTGCAACTTTTACAATTTTGGCCCAAAATCCAAAAAGTTTACATTTTTGATCCTTGTTTGGAAAATACATCATTTTAACCCATGAAATAGTTTTGTTTACCATTTTTAACCCATGTTTTGAGAAGTTTATCATTTCACTCCCTTGAAAGTTGAAATTTTCACAAGTTATGGCTTAATGGGCCAAAAAGCCCAAAATTTGGCCCATTAAGCTACAATTTACACTTCTAGCCCTTAAAGAGTATGATATCCATAAAAACATTTATTTTTACTGATTTGACTCTTTTAGTCCTTAAGAAACCGTGAATGACAATCTTTCCCCAAACTTTTGCTTAATGAGTCTTATGTTGTAACATGTTTGTTTTAACCCTTATATGGTAGATTTTTCTTAACTAGTTATGTGTAACACACCGTAGATCACATATTTGTCCCTTATGAACTATAGATCTCGAAATATCTTTCATTTTTAGCACATATTTACCACATATACACATGAAATCATACATAGCACACACATACACATAGATATACACATTTTACTTCTATTCTCCCCCATAAAACATATGAAAACCGAAAATAGAGGGGTATGAACTCACCTTGCTTAGTTGTTCTCGATTTGAAGAATAAATAAGAAGAGTTTGATGCTATTTTTCGGCCCTAGCAAGCTTTCTTGGTTTGATTTCAAACTTAAGAGTTTCTAAGGAGTAGATCATGAGAATTGTGTGTGTTAGGAAGAAGTTTTAATGAAGTAAAGAGTCTAGGTTGTGGATCTAAACAATAACTTACTAATGATGATGATTATTGTGGAATAACCTTCTTGAAAAGCCCTAGATCTCGAAATTTTGGTGGAGGAAAGGAAAGTGTTCTTGAGAGAACTTGGAATGAGAGTTTGAAGTTGTGTGGGTGTGTTCTCGGCTGAAGAAGAAAAAGAGAGGGGAGAGGAGAGAGTTGCATGGATACATGAGTCTTTCATGGTAGTATGGGATGTAATTTTTTTATTATTTGTTGTGTAATATGGAGGTGGCACTTACAAAGTCAACCTCCATTTCACCTTTTTTTATATGTTGGCCGAGAATGGGCTAAGGAGAGGAATGTGTTGGGCCTTTTTGAGTTTGAGTCCATAATATGGGCCCAATTTGATGATTTTCGGCCCATTGGCCCTCTTAGAGAAATTCACGGCCCAATATTCATCAAGTATGAGTTTTATGGCCCATTAGGGCTAATTAGGTTAGTTATGGCCCAATAAGGTCCATTAGGGTATTTTATTTCATTCTAGGCCCAATATGGCCCAAAATGTTAAAATATATGGAATTGGGTCCAATTAGATCCCATTTAAGAGTTCTAAGCCCAAAATAGTCAAATTGGAAGCTTATTGGCCCATTAGGCCCAATAAGGAAATCCTAGTCTATAATGGACTTAAACCGGGATTTCTAGGGTTTCCAATTCTTTGTTGACTATTTGAAGTGCTTGCATAGAGCGTTTGATGGAAAATTTGTTGTTATTGAATAAGCATAATATGTGCTTTCACATTTTTGGTTCACAAAGGTTATCATTGTTGTTGTTACATGGTATAGAATTCCTAGTTGAGATACTGGCCCTCATCTAGTGGTATCCCGACGTCACATAAATCTTGAAAAACCAAGATGCACCTTGCAACTGATCAAAAAGATCATCAGTCCTAAGAAGTGGGTAGCGTTTCTTCACCGTCATCTTATTCAACTCCCTATAATCTATGCACACCCGATGAGAACCATCATTCTTCTTCACAAATAAAATCGCCCCCCTAAGGTGAATCGTTCGATCGAATAAACTGCTTTCCCAACAGTCATGAAGCTGATAGGACAACTCCTGCATCTCTGGTGGTGGAAGGCGATACGACGCCTTCGCAATCAGGGCCACACTGGCGATCATGTCGATCCTAAACTCCACTTTCCTCATGGGAGGCATACCTGGTTATTCCTCTGGGAAAACATCTGGAAACTCCCAAACCACCGGCATATCCAAAATCGAATCCATCCCCTCAACTTGAGAGACAACTTCATATGAGAGATAACTAGAACACGCATGCTGAAAATAGTGACTAGCCCTGATAGCCGAACAAGAGCTAAACCAACTCTGGTACTATAACATCCGCGTTTATCGCTAGGCATAATTATGAATCTGTATGTATGTCATTTGGCGATTGAAATCTTCTATGAATAATAAAAGTATATTATATATATATATATATATATGTGTGTGTGTGTGTGTGTGTGTGTGTTTATGTGAATTTTATAAATATTAAGTGTATATGATATCTATGTGAAATCTTACGTTGAAACTTAATAAATAATGCTAAAATAGAAACTGAAAATAAAAGATTATTTAAGACAAATAATCTAAATTTTTTTTGTAGTAATTGGAAAAACGAAGTCGTACATATAAAGAAGGCCTAAATCTGACTTCGTGAGAGGAAATTATGATTTTTCGAAGTTTCAGCGTAGTAGTGTGCGACTTAGAAACTAAAATTTTAATAGGTCGATTGTCAGGAAAAACGATCTAAATGAGAGTTGAAGATCTCGTCAATATAATTTTGTCGATATAAAGACAGTCGAGAATGAAAGTCGTAGGAGAAAGTTATGATTTTTATACGGACTTTTCCAACATGTAGTTTAGACTTTATAGTTTGTACTTCATTGTAGGCTATAAATTAATCACTTTTGGTTCCATATTCAATGAGTTACATTCCTCTGAAGTTGACATATCAATGTTCAAAGTTTTTCAGCTTTTATGTTTTGGGTTATTGACACTGTAGCCCAACAAAGTTACGTATAATGGTTCAAATGGTCCCTCGTGTTTATTTTTTGCGTTTTAAGGGCGTAAACTTGTTATTTATTATTTTAAAAGGGCAATCTTGGAAAAATGAAAAGGTCACTCGGTGACCCCATCTTACCCGGCAAATTTTTTTTCCACGTCATATTAAATTAGCCCATTTCATTGCCATGTGTGCACAATAGTTAATGAGAGATGTTGTATGTTTAAACCCCTCAATTGTCCCCTTCTATCACTTTCGTCTTTAACTTTTGCATCGAATTTTGTTGTTGATTTCTTCTTAGGTCCTATCCTTTTCTTCAAGTGTTAGTCACTTAAATTGGGGAACTTTGTTTTTGCTATGGCCGTTTTCATGAAGATTGATCTACATTTTGATGAAATTTTTACCAGGTACGCCTCTATTACTTACACAGATGGAGCAGAGCAACAGTTTGATGATGTTGATTTTGCTGGAATGGACAAGAAGGAATTTGTCGAGTTCCTTGAAAGATTTTCATGTGAGATATGTGTGAATGTGTACTTTTGCATGCCCGATATTGTTTTTCCTGATGGTTTAAGGTTAATCGCAAATGACATGCATTACATGGAACTAATCGAAGTAGGGTATGCTTTTGATTGTGTAATCGATGTATATATGGACCATCTTGGTGTTAATGTACATCAATGGATTCTTGAAGAGCAAGTAGAAGTTGGCAGTTCTTTGGACCAATTATCTGGTGCAAATGAAGATCGTGAAGAAGTTCACAGTCGTATGGATATGGATGATGGTATCGACATGCAAAATTTACATGGTGGTATGGATGATATCCCAAGTCCAAACAAGGATTTACAAGGAGAGTAAGATGATGACATTCACATGGAAGGTGAAAGTGATCATGATGAGTGCATTCCTATGAACAAGACAAGGGAGGATGAGTTTCTGAGTAAGTTGTGCCCAAAGGAGCAAGTCACCCCAGATAGTCCACCTCGTGAAGATACATATGATCCCAGAAGAAGTTGAGGTAATTTCTACTGACCAGGCTATTTACAATGGGAATGTTCATTGGAAAAAGCAAAAACCGGTATTAGGTATGAGATTTGTAAGTCCTAAACAACTGAAGCATATGATGTGTAACTATGTTGTAGCAAATGGTTATCAGTTGTGTTACAAAAAAATGATAGTGGGAGGCTGTTAGTGAAATGTTGTTCTGGGCTGTGCAAGTTTAGGATGTGGGCTTCTTGGATGAGTGAGGAAAAGTCTTTCCAGATAGAGAGTCTTATAAATGAGCATAATTGTGCAAGAAACTTCAAGTTAGGTTCAATTGTCAATTATTCATGGATAGGTACCCATTGCACAACACAATTCTTACAGAAACAAAAGGTTTGTGTGAGGCTACTTAGGGATGAGGTTAAAAAGAAATTTGGTATAGATGTGAGTATGGGACAGTGTAGAAGAGCAAAGAAGTATGCAATTGAACTGATTGAAGGAACACTAGTGGAGCACTATGCAAAGTTGTGGTTATATGGTGAGGAGATTAGAAGATCAAATCCAGGATCAACACTCAAAATTGATGTCAATTCTATGCCAGATGGTAAGAATTATTTTAGCAAACTTTACTTGTGTTTTGATGGGCTTAAGAAAGGGTGGAGAGGGAGTTGTAGAAGGGTTATAAATTTAGATGGATGTTTCTTAAAGGGCTTATGTAGTGGTGAGCTCATATCTGCTGTAGGAAGAGATGCCAATAATCACATATTTCCAATTGCATGGGCAGTTGTCTGTGTAGAGAACAAAGAAAATTAGACATGGTTTTTGGAAAACCTTAGAGATGACTTGCAACTGAATGATGGTTTTGGTATAACATTAATGTCAGATCAGCATAAGGTTAGTAGTTTTACTTCCTAATTTAATAAATTCTAGTTTCATACCCTTTATATAATTTGTTACCATTGTTGCACATGGGCTGTTAGAGGTTGTGAAGGAAATACTGCCTATTGCTGAACATAGGCAGCGTGCAAGGCATATTGTTGCCAACTTTAGGAAAAGATTCAATGGTGTGCATTATGAAAACATGTTTTCGAAGGCAAGCAAGGCATCCACTGAGCCTTTATTCAATGCTGCCATGAAGGAGATTGAAGTGCTTAACCCTACAACCTTTGCTTATCTTATGGACACAAACCCTAAATCTTGGAGTGGAGCATTTTTTTCAAGAGGGAAAGATGTGTGATGCATTCGGGAATGGGTTATCTGAGAGCTTCAACAGTATGATAAGAGATGCTAGGAAAAAGCCAATCATCACCATGTTAGAGGAGATTAGATTGTATGTTATGGAGAAAATATATAATTTAAAGATTAAAGGTAGTTCATGGCCTGATTACAAGCCTTGTCCAGCAATTACACTCCTTCTGAATCAATTAAAAAAAGCACAAAGGTACTTTCTAATCTCTAAACTCATAAATTAATATAATTACTTATGTTCTGTCTACACTAGGTATTGGTAGGTTTTACCAAGTGGTCTAAACCAATTTGGAACAAGAAACATGGTTGAGTCCTATGTTGTTGACCTGGACAAGAAGACTTGCACTTGTAGAGTGTGGCAACTTAATGGGTATGGATGTGTGCATTCAGTTGCAACTATATCATTCCTCAATAGAGATGTTGGTGGTTTTGTTGATACAATGTTCTATGGAGCAGTCTACAAGAACACCTATAAGTACCTAATTCACGGGATGAATGGTAGCAACATGTGGCCACCTACTGACTTCATACCACCTCTTCCACCAATGAAGAGAAGAATGCCAGGTAGACCAAAGGTTAACAGAAGAAGAGATGCATCAGAGAATCTACCATGGCACATTGTGTCTAAGGCAGGGAAAAAATATCATGCAGTGTTTGTAAAAATGTGGGGCATAACAAGGTCACTTGTCCTCAAGCTGAAAGACATCAAGTGCAAAAACCTAAAGTTGGTAGGAGTCCCAAACTAAATGTTAAAAAAAGGAAAACAGGTGTCAATGGAAAAGGTGAAGAAGCAGGAGGGGTCAATGCAAAAGCTGAAGGAGCAGGAGGTGTCAATGGAAAAGATAAAGGTGAAGGAGCAGGAGGTGTCAATGAAGGGCAAAATGGTCAAGGAGCAAAATCAGTGCACGAAGGGCCAAAGGGTCAAGGAGAAGCAGTTGTTGTTGCTGGAAGGATATCTAAAAGAAAGAAATCAGAGAGAATCATAAAGATGAAACTTGCTAAGAGGGTGAAGGGCAAATATGGGAAAGGAGAAACAAGTGCAAACCCATTGGAGCTTAATGATTAGGATCTTATTTTGTTTTAGTTTTTATCTTTTAACTTGGTTGTGTTTGGTTGGATTTAAGTGTTAAGTTTGGTATTAGGATATAGTAGGTTATTAAGTTTGGAATTGGACAAGTTGTTATGTTTTAACTTTGTTATGTTTGGTTGGATTTAAGTGTTAACTTTGTTTAATTTGATTGTGTTGGATTAGTGTCTAAGTCCATAACTATTTTGGTATGTACTTGACCCGATGGTGCATGGTCCTTTTGGGTTGCCTTCACCAAAGCAACTTGATAGGATGAATTATGGAGAGAAAGGATTAAATATGATTTATTAATATATTATGAGAATAATATATTAAAAGAGAAATCATATTGTTTAATTAATATTAATCAATAATTAATAAGAATTAAGTTTGTGACTAAAAGACATTAATTAAACTAAAGGGACTAGAACTGTCAATTGTATGATAGTTAAATATTGAGCTAATGGACTCCTTATTAAAGGGGTGGACGAATTCTATGGGAACCCCATTAGAAATCGTCCCAAGGCCTTTAAGGGAGGAGCCTATGGGTTACTTAGGGCTTAAGCATCCAAATTAGGGTTTCCTTGTTAGATAACCCTAATAGCCTCACTATTTAAGGAACCCTTATGCCCCAAAAACGTGGACAAGCTTCTTTCTAGGGTTTCCACATGTTTTGGGCAGCCTCCTTCTCTTCTCCTCTTCATCCTCTTGCTCTTGGTGTTTGTGAACCATTAGAGGAGTGATATTTGTGACTCTAAGCTTTCTAAAGTCATTACAAGGAGAATTGTGATTGTTATTGCTACATAACAATCAAGGTAATATCTTAAACCCATTCTTATGTTAATATGATTACTTGTATGCTAGAACTAGGGTTTATAGTCTTGGATAACTTGCATGTACAATAGAGAAACCTAGATCCAAGCATTAGGGTTTGTATGAGCACATAGGATGTTCTTATGACTAAAACCCATCAGTGGTATCAGAGCCTTGATTGGTTTCTATTGTATTAATGCCTTGTTTGTTTGTTCAAGCTGTAAAATCGATTTTTGGCCCCCTGTCTGATGAACTCGGCGAGTAGCTCCAACTCAGCGAGTCCATAGAGGAACTCGGCGAGTTCGAGCGTCAGAAGGAGGCTGTTTCGGGATTTTTGCCTATTTTGACTTAGGATAATTGCCATAATTGTTTAAAATTAATAAAATTCAAATTTTATTGATTCCTTATGATTATCCTTGTCAAAATAAAAGATTTTGGTCATCTAATTAGATAATTGTTACCTTATTTGATAAATGTTAAGTTATGGAAATTATTTGATCATTATCTTGCAAGAATTTGAACTAGATCTAATTAGATAACCACTAATTATAGTTAATTGCCTTATTTGAATTATGTGATCTAGAATATTCTTAACAAATTTAATTTGGAAAAGTTTCAAATTAATCCCTTTAGGTTTTATAGTTTAAATTAGAACTTGAAAGTTTAGAATTTAAATAGTTGAAACCCTAATGTTTTGAAAAAGGTTTGAAAACTTGCCCTCAAGTTTTGGAATTTAAATTTTGATTGAAAAGTTTGATTTTGAAATATTTAAATTCTAAACCCTAATGTTTTGAAATGTTTCAAAACTTGCCCTCAAGTTTTGGAATTTAAAAGTTGATTAAAGGTTTAATTAGGAATGTTAAATTCTAAAACCCTAGTATTGTTTTGAAAAGTTCAAATCACACCCTTATGGTTTTATTAATTAATTCAGGTGTGTAATTAAAAGAGGTTTAATAAATCCATAAAAGTTTAGGTTTACAATTTAATTGAATTAAAAGTATAATTGTTAAATTTGACCTCCTAGTATTTTAAAAGTGTAAAATACACCCTATACTATATATAACATTAAAAGTCTAACATTATATATATATATATATATATATATATATATATATATATATATATATGTATGTATGTATGTATGTATGAGTAAAAGTCAGTCTTACCGTTAGTAGGCCTCATTCACGAAGCTGGTCTATAAGGGGTGTTTAAGGAAATTGCCTATAAAATGGCAATTGAATGGGTATCCACTCTTACCCACCGCACTCTTGACTAGTGGAGGGTCGTTAGCCGAACGGGTAGGATAGGACAAAACCTTCCATTATAAGTATAATGAAGTAAAAAGTAACTAAATGTTTTACAAATTCCTAATCTTAGTTACTTAGGCAAAAGTGAATTGATGCAATTCCATGAAATTACACTTTGTGCCCTTGCGAAGACGTTAGTGGAGCGTGTGTGGTTTACCGGCACACTAAATGGTTCTAAGCAAAGGTAGCAAAGGGTGACTCAATGTTTGTCATAGTTCGGTGGAGCGTGTGTGGTTTACCGGCACATCGAATAGGTGACTGTAACATGTGAGGGCACCATGTAAGTTTGCATGGTTATTCACACCCGCTTTGTGATCCTCGGCATCCCAGTCACAAACAAGAGGGGCATATCGAGATTTAAACATGCCATTGAAATGTTCAATAAATCTCAAAGGATCTAGGAGTTTTCATTGATTTAAAACTTAAATTTCTTTTTCGTTTTTCATGGTGGAAATTAGTGAATCGTCATTCACTTACCTTCAAATATTCTGCAACTAGATTACGACATCCCTTTTCTAGGTTGTAACATATTGTGTTGGGTCCTAGCCTTAATATCTCACTTGGGTGATTTATTAAGGACTCAATCAATCAACTAACTTGAATTCGTTTTCTCCCGTTTTGTAGATGTCAAAGTACGACAACTATGGTCTTCCCAAATCCCGTGGAACAAGCATTCCGCATGAACATGATATTCCACGATTCGATCGAGGAACAAGAGATCATGCTTCACTTCCTCCACCTCCTCCTATTATTCTCCATAACCCACAAGTTCGAAGACTTGAAAAGTTCAAGCTCACTCAAGCCCTTTTTGTAAGTAAACATAAAGAAGGAAAGTCGGTGTGTGCACACGTCCTAGGGATGAAGTCACACATTGATAGGTTAAGAATATTGGGATCCGTTGTCTATCAGGAGATGGTTGTTGATTGGGTTCTTCAGTTACTTCCTAACTCATATAGTGAGTTCGCAAGAGAGTACTATATGATGAACTGCGACGTGACCCTTATGGATCTCACCTATATGCTTATTGCCGCTGAATCAGCAATGGTTTGGCGCAATAGAAAAGCACAGTTGATTGGTGAATCTGCCTTCAAGACCTCTATGGATATAGACAATGGCAACGAAAGACATGCTATGATCGAAAAGTTTGATCATAAGAGAAAGGAAATGTCTGAAGTAGTTCCATGTCCTGTTCCAAAAGAGTCGATTTGCTTTTATTGCCAAGAGAAGGGGCATTGGAGACGAAGCTGACCTATTTACCTAAGAGATCTAAGAGATGGGGGAGTCAAAACGTATGGCTCTGCTTTAGGTAAAATCCATTGACTAACTCTTTTAAGCTCCTATTCTAGATTCTTAATACATAATGTGATAAGATTACAATTGATGTTTTGTAGGATCAAAGAAAAAAGAGGAAGCTTAAAGGAAGAAGTAAGCAGAATCTAACCGTGAAGGAATGGATGTCGATCGCATTACTTGAAGATTAGATTCTTGAGCTGCTACTTAGAGTTAGAATAAGATTGCTAAGAAAGATGTATTAGCATAGTTTTTCAAAGAATTGCATTGTAAGGACAAATTTTTTCCGCAATAAAATAAAATTTGATTTTATATTATTTATTTATCCTTTCAATGGCGTGTAAAAAAATTGATGTTAAAATGTTTCTATTATTAGCAATAATGGATTTGATTCTTAATTATGTTATTTGTGGAAATGTCGGAAATTTACCGAATAGGGAAGGTTTCTCATCGCCCAAGTTTCAATTGGACAGAAACTTGGAATTATGCAACTTGGTTGCACGATGAATGAGAAATTTCACATTTGGAAATTAGACTAATTCATTGACAAAGTGTCAAGTGAAGGACTAGGAGATCGAGTACACAAAGTTGTGTGTTGATCAAGTCCACCACAAGAATAATAAGGATATTCGTCATGATTTACTAAAAGTTTAGTAAATGTGATTATACTTACAAGATTAAGTGTAATTCTGAATTGATTAAAGGGTTTAGATCAATAACAGAACGAATAAGAAGAATCAAGTAGGCAGAAAGATAAAAATTTCTCTATTCTAAGAAGAAGGGAGAGTACCTTTTATGCTTTATGATAAGTCTTAATGATTAAGAACCATATCTCAATGGATCCTTTAAGTGAGTCTTAGTGCAATTGTATGTCTAAGAAGAGGAATCAAGAATTGAAGAAATGGTTAAATCAGAAAGTCAATCATACTTCGTTCCAAAACAAGTCTTTGAGTTAAGATTGTGATATTGAGTGACAAGTATTAAGAAGGTTTATAACATTTATCAAATGTGGAAAGTTGTGATGTCTTGGATAAGACAAAGACGAACTAGGACCAATTTATGAAGTGTTTTGATAAAAACTACACTAACTCTTGAATATTTGTTTGTCAAGAAATGTTTATTGACAAGAGAATCTTATATGTCAAGGAGTCAGTGGGAGTCTTAATGATCTTGAAAGGGTTCGAGAACAAATCAAAATAAACATTATCGATCATCACTAGCACACGAGTTGAGGTTTACAACCTATCGTGTTGACATTATTTTGTTTCTGTACCGTTCCAATTAAGTTAATTATGCATTTGAAGGCATAAAAGGCAAGGGCCTTGATCAATGGAAAGTACATTGATGGGAAAAGGTGAGCTGCTTAACTACTTGGAAGACATGGTGGGCAGCTGTGTTACCATAAGGTAAAGAAATCAAGATTAAGAAAGTTTGGTCCATATGAGTTTGAATTTGTCGTAAACTTTGGTTTTGACAAATTCACATGGATAGGAACACATATACCATTAAAATCTAAGTGTCATAAGATTCCCTCCTTCATGAAAATGAATGTGAGGAAATGCTTTCACTAATAGAGATTTGAAGAAGATAGTGATTGTGAAACTGTATTCTTGAATTCGATTATGGTTACGGTATCCCTTTCCATGATTCGAATTGTGAGATTTGACAATTAGTCTGTATTGTTTAGACACACATATGTATTATCTATGGAAAAGGTGTATAAGTTTAAGAAGCCTTGATAAAAGATTATCAAAGCATTAGGTATTAGAAACATGAACTTAAGAAATTCAATAAGTATTGTTTTTCTGGAAGTTAAAATGGTTTCTGAATACATGTCAAAGCTAGTGGGAGCATAAGTGTTATGTTTATAATAATCATCATAGTGGGAGCATAAATGTTATGATTGTATGATTATAAAGGCAAGTATTGCAAGTTAGCAATATTAATTATAGAAAAACAAGAGTTTTACCTTGCAAAGTCGTAAGGGTTGTAAAGTTGTTTTGCTATAATTAAGGGAGAGAATATTATGCTTCATTTCAAATTGCTTCATTTCAAATTTAAAGGCTTTGGTTGTGGAATGTTAATAATTTAGTCAAGGAAACATAGTGCGTTCTTAAAAATCCGATTATGATTACGGCATTCCTCTTCATAGTTCGAATTTTGAGAACGTAGCACATAAAATATTATGGCAGAAGATTGATAAAGTATCGAATCTTCGTGTAAGACATTATGCATCGTGTCCCATACGCTTCGGGTATAGGATTGATTGCAAATGCTATAATATTTGACCATTCTAAAATTTTCCAAATGTCTAGCGCATTTGGAGGGAAAAAGGACGAGAATCGGTTTTGACTAAGATAATTAAACAACTATCAAAGGACAATCCAAAGTTCGCCGAGGATCGGTCGCTTGTGAGTAGTTGGAAGTATAGTATTGGATGAACCATATTGACATTATTATGAATAGATAAGATTCTATTAAGAATGAGTTGTCATATGGAAAATATGGAAACATGTCCATATTAGGAATTGAATATAGAAAATCTATGTCTAGATTAGAAACTTTTATGGAAAAGGATGTTCAAAGGAATGTACCTTGAGTGAGAGACATCATATCTAAGGAATTGTATTGTAACAATATCTGATAGAGGACTTTGTAATTTCATTGGCAATAGTCATTGTGACTTTAGTGCAGTGATATTACAAAAGGATCATTGCATAAAATGTTAGAATCTAGCATATTCCATAAGTGGCAAGAATTTGATATTCTTTCACTTGTGAAAAGGATTGGGAGTTGTGAAATGAGTATGATTGGAAATGTGTTCATTTGATCTATTTCACAAAGTAAGAACCATAGGTAAACATTGTGTGCATGCTAAGAGCATGGGACAAGTGTAATAATTCAAGCAAGAAGTTGATTAACCGAAACAACAAATAATGAGTAATCGATATGGTGATAAATAAAAGGTGTTTTATTTATACTCAAAGGTTTGAGGCCATATGGGATTAGTATTATTCTTGTGTTTCTCTTTGCATGTTTTGACTTCCTGAATAATTTAATTGGTTTAGGACAGTCAAATTATTCGAACGGGCCACTGTCATTCATATGTTGGAAGCAGGTATGAATGAAGACTGTCGTGAATTGGTGTGTGGATTGTCTAAAGAGCATTAGACATAAGCAAATGTTTGCTGCAACGTTCATGAGTGCTTATGAATATGATTTGAGCATTGGATTAAACCCACGCTCACTTGGATCACTTCATGGATTGTTATCACGAGTGATTGGTGAGACGATAACATCTTATATTCTTGAAACCGAGATGTGTGAGTTGTATCTTGCAAATCGGTTGCACATTGATAATATGTAAACACACCAGTAACTTGGTGTCATAAAACATATTGTTGTGTGTGATTCGGTGAGTGAGTGCAAGCGAGCATTGAATCAAAGTTTATCCGTTCCTTTTATCCAAAGTAGGATAAAAGCGATATCTTTGGGCCCCTCGATGATTTAGTGATGACAAACGTAAATGCTCGGCCGGGCTAGGGCTAATTTGATTTGTTCAATTAGTCAGTCGTCATAAATCAGAATTCGAGAAATAGTACATAGAGAATGATTAGAAATCATGTCTCATACGATATCTACAATGGAGGAATATATGATCCCTTATCTAAAGGACACGCGTATCTGATAGGATCAGAGTTGACAGCGGCTTTAGAAAGCTACGATTGCAGATCAAGATCTAAAGTCATACGCATAATAGTTATTAGACTTATCCAAGTGGGAGACTGTTGGATTAGTGTCTAAGTCCATAACTATTTTGGTATGTACTTGACCCGATGGTGCATGGTCCTTTTGGGTTGCCTTCACCAAAGCAACTTGATAGGATGAATTATGGAGAGAAAGGATTAAATATGATTTATTAATATATTATGAGAATAATATATTAAAAGAGAAATCATATTGTTTAATTAATATTAGTCAATAATTAATAAGAATTAAATTTATGACTAAAAGACATTAATTAAACTAAAGGGACTAGAACTGTCAATTGTATGATAGTTAAATATTGAGCTAATGGACTCCTTATTAAAGGGGTGGACGAATTCTATGGGAAACCCATTAGAAATCGTCCCAAGGCCTTTAAGGGAGGAGCCCATGGGTTGCTTAGGGCTTAAGCATCCAAATTAGGGTTTCCTTGTTAGATAACCCTAATAGCCTCACTATTTAAGGAACCCTTATGCCCCAAAAACGTGGACAAGCTTCTTTCTAGGGTTTCCACATGTTTTGGGCAGCCTCCTTCTCTTCTCCTCTTCATCCTCTTGCTCTTGGTGTTTGTGAACCATTAGAGGAGTGATATTTGTGACTCTAAGCTTTCTAAAGTCATTACAAGGAGAATTGTGATTGTTATTGCTACATAACAATCAAGGTAATATCTTAAACCCATTCTTATGTTAATATGATTACTTGTATGCTAGAACTAGGGTTTATAGTCTTGGATAACTTGCATGTACAATAGAGAAACCTAGATCCAAGCATTAGGGTTTGTATGAGCACATAGGATGTTCTTATGACTAAAACCCATCAGATTGTTCATATTTCGTACATACAAAACACATCAAACCCCAAATATAACCATTTCAATTAAATAAAGTACATTACAGATTACATAACAACTTAAAGGAAATAAAGTACATTACAAGTTTCAAAAGACATCAAAGTGCATTATAAGATACATAACAAGACAAGTGGTCCAATTGACCTTCATTACAATTTGTACATGATTAAACAGAAAAAAATACCCAACCACATACTAGGTAAACCTTCAACTTAAAGACCTCAGCTTGAAGCTTTTTGTTGGACTTATACAACCCATTTATTGTTGGACTTATACAACCCATTTATGATCAAACCTTCATTGTTGCACTCCATTTCATCAACCCAAGCTATAAATCCTGAACGAGCATCCTGATTCCAACTATTTGCTTGAATTAAGACATCTTAAAAAAAGTAGGGTTAACACCAAAATTTGAATAAATGGTAAATTACCTTTTTCGGGCATGCATAAAAGGGCCTTCCTAGGTTATTGGTAGTACGAGATGTTCTTATTATAGCCTCAGCTCCACATCCACATTCCATGTTCTTCATTACGTACCTTCACAGTGGAGAGTATTTGAAGAAGAAAACAATGTGCTAGAATGAATGCAAGAAGGTATATATGAAGGAGCAGTACATATAAAAGACTATATTACCCCCACTATTGCACTTTCAACGGATCCGTTCTATCAAAGTTAAGAACTAATTCAGATAAAAAACAATCGACAAAGAACATCAGACAACTTTACAAAACGCCTATCATTTTGATAGGTCTTTCATTAATCATTCGATTTCACTTACAAAATGCCTGTCATTAAGACAAGACTTTTACATATTTCGCCAAAATAAACAGAAATACAAGAAAAAAAAAATTAAAACACACGAACACTACATACTAATAACCTTCTTAACCATTAACCACCTTAGCTGCAGATCAACCCATCACCAAAGCTTAACAAGGAAATGGAGCACAACAACTAGCAACAAGAGCATCCCCAACATCATGCCACCCAGAGCAACACCAATGACTTTAAACTTCTGATCATGGTCATCCAGCTTGTGCTGGAGACTGACGTGGTCGATCCTGCAAACGATATACTCTTGTCCCAACTGCTCCTTCAACCTTTTCATTTCAGTTTGGTTTTCTGTAATCTTCGGACCACAATCACAGAAGATTGAGTGGAGCACATTGTAGTTGATGTCTTCAGCATAATTTAAAGATTTGGGTGAAGGTGGTGGAGCCGACATTGTTGCTTTTTAAGGGTTCTTCCACAGGATTGTTTGCCCGAAAATGGTAAACAAGTTTCAGATTTGTTTTACTTCAAACCCCACATGCGTATGTCCCCTTATAATTCGAGACTTGTGCCTGAGACTCAATCGAATCGATAATGTAAGGTTGTTAGGGTGTTAGTGGACATTAAAGGAGATAATTACTAATCTGCATGTGCCAGCTTATGTGTCATCAACTCAACCCAATATTGACTCAGTGAGTTACCTCATACGTATACATGGCAAGTGACGAGGCAGGTTAACCTGCCAAAATGGGTAAGATGACTGTCCCAATCGGTCAACAAGTTTAAGCCCTTAAAACGCAAAAAATAATCACGAGGGACCATTTAAACCATTATACGTAACTTTCTTGGGCTAGAGTGACAATAACCCTTATGTTTTATCCTTATACTTCCTCTGTCCCATATTAATAATTCATGTTTTGTTTTTGGTTTGTCATAAAATAATAGTTACTTCTAAAAATAAATATCATCTTTACCAAAATACCACTCATTATTAGTTAAACTACCAAAGAATTATATGCAACTACCATGGAATTAAATGTAACAAAATGATATAATTGTCATTTCATTTAATAAATTTAGTGGTAATTAATGTTTCCTTAATCTGTATGTGTTTTTTGTTTATGAATAATAATTTTGGGACGGATGGAGTAGGGGTGAGCATTTGGACCGGATCGTTTTTTTGGATCCCCGGGCCGATTCTCGGTTCTAGGATTTCAGCAAAACCGGTCCGGTCCGGCCGGTTTCAAGTAAAAACCGGTTGTGGACCGGCTTATTTAAAAAAAAAATTGTATTTTGTAAAAATTTTTAAACAAACATATCTCACTCGTTTTAAATCGAATTGCATGTAGTTTTTTCCTACATGTAATTTAGAGTTTGTAGATGATTTTAGAATATAATTTTGTTGTTATATTTGATGAGTTACAATCCTTCAAAGATAAGATATCAAAGCTGAAATATTTCAACTTTTCAACAATTATGTGAAATTCTTTAAATAAACATATCTCAATCGTTTTAAATCGGATTAACATGCTGTTTTTTCAAACATGTAATTTAGAGTTTGTAGATGATTTTAGACTATAATTTTGTTGTTTGTGACATTATATTCGATGAGTTACAATGCTTTAAAGATGAGATATCAAAGCTGAAATATTTCAGCTTTTCAGCAAAAAATTTTAACTTTTGTATTCTGTGAAAATTTTTAAACAAACATATCTCATTCGTTTTAAGTCAGATTAACATGTGGCATTTTCCAACGTGTAATTTAGAGTTTGTATATGATTTTATACTATAATTGTGTTTTTTCGGTATTATATTCAGTGAGTTACAATCCTTCAAAAATGAGATATCAAAGCTGAAATATTTCAGCTTTTCAATAAGAAATTTAACTTTTTTATTCTGTGAAATTCTTTAAACAAGCATATCTCATTCGCTTTAAGTCGAATTGACATGCGTTTTTTTTCAACGTGTAATTTAGATTTTGTATATGATTTTGAACTATAATTTTGTTGTTTTTGGTATTATATTCGATGAATCATATACAGTATAAATAACCAAAGTTTGACCGGTCCAAATGGCATAATAAACGAAAACGTATTCATTTTTACGAGTTATACCGTATCAAACCCAAAAAAGTATTCATTTTAACAAGTTGTAACGTATCAAACCGAACAACATATTCATTTTAACGAGTTGTATCAAACCCAAAAACACGTTTTAACAAGTTGTGACGTATGCATATAAAGTTGTACCGGTCCAAACGGGTCCAAGAACCGGAAAACTCAGACCTGGACCTGGTAAGTCTCATCCGGTCCGGTTCACGGTCCACAATATTCTCAAAAAACGGTCCAGTCCAAATGCTCACCCCTAAGGTGGAGTGTATATGTTTTAAGCCTCATAATACAATTCTTCCCTAAAAATTTAACTTCAACATAATAAAAAACTAACTTCCGCTACTGCTTCAACTACTTACACAATACACAAAGAATTTTATATCGGTACAACTGGTCCAAGAACCCTAAAACTAACAACGACACCGGTTTGTCTCAACAGGTCTGGTCCATAGTCCAAATAATTCTCTGAAATAGGTGTGGTTATTGTCCGATCCAATCCAAATGCTCACCTTTACATTACTTTCACCATTGTGTTATCTAAAAGTGCCATCGATGATTGTTCCTCTTTAAATTTTTTGAAACCGAGACATACAATAGAAATATCAATACGAAAAGTAAACTTAAACAATTTCAAGATATTCTGAAAATCATTGATCTATTTTAACACACAATTTCTAACAAGAAAAAAAATGTTTATTCTTACAAAAGAATATGTTTCTTTAGCATTTTCATAAAAACAACAATTAATTTGCTATAAGAAGACAATAGGATAATACCATATTACTGCATCATCTTTGATCGACATAGTTTGAGTAAAGGATGGACCCACCACACTCGTATGAGCACCTACATAAAATAAATGTTAAGATCTTTATAGATATTTTAGTAATTGTGACCGAGTAAATGTTTTGGAAAAAAGGTAAAAGTAAAAGTAGAAGTCAGTAACACAAAGAAATGGCAAACAATATTTCGAGCTTGTGACGCGAAAGGGGGGAAACCACCACGGTGAAATCAAAGATGACTGACATGAGGCCATTGTCGGTGAAATACAAATCAGAATCCAAGAAGAATAATATTCATGTATATAATTTCTATTTGTTTTTCTTTGTTAAAATTTTCTTTATAAATTCATTTATTAATGTTGTGTCCTGTTTATTATTATTATTATTATCATCATCATTTGGGCATTTGTTTAAATATTGTTGGAAATTATTTAGTGACCATATAAGACACGTAACGGTTATTTTTTCTTATGAAACTTTTGGATTGTTATTTAATACTAGGTGTACTATATGAGTTTATTAAAAATAAAAGTTTAATATAAAATTGTAAACATTATGTATTTTTTAAAATACTACTTTAATATAAATACAAAGAATATAATGAATAAAATGAATAATTTCAATGTATACTAAAAAAATATATTGACATTTAAAAAAGATTTGAAAGAGAAAGGAAAGAAATGGAATATTTATTATGAAATTGAATAGAATGGTCTAGCTTATATATATATAAATTCTCAAATGTGGATTTTAAATTTAAGAAAATAAAAAAGACAAGAAAATGACTAGTGGAAAAATAATAATTCAAAAAATCTTACAAAATAACATATGTCAAATTCAATAAGAACATAATATTTGACAAAAAATGATTTTCGTTTATTAAGTTAGATATGCTGAAACAAGTGATATGCATTTATCATTCCATGTTAAATCAATAGAATGTTGTGTTTTAATTATATTTTATTGTCCGAAAATAGCATGGTTACATTACACCAGTAAATTAAAGGATTTCCACGTCATTAATCAGAATAACCATAATTAGATAAGCCATGGGATATAAATCTATAATATTATTTCACAAGCTATCTTGCATATATATGGTAAATTTATAGTCTATGACTGTCATTCCGACGTTTATGGGATAAACATGCATTAACCAGTAAAATCGTATTCTAATAGTCTTATCTTTATTAAGATATAAACTTTATATCAAAATAGAATATATATATGTCTTTAATAAAAAATAATTAGTTGTTATACTTTAATTATATAGCTTGCATATATATGGTAAATTTATAGTCTATGACTGTCATTCCGACATTTAAGGGATAAAACATTAACCATTAAAATCATACTCAAATAGTCTTATCTTTATTAAGATATAGACTTTACATGAATACAGAATATATGTCTTTAATGAAAAATAATTAGTTGTTATACCTTATATTTGTCCCTTCCATTGGTAATCATCAATGACATATACAGTAGGATCAAAAAGATAAAAGATGTTGGAATATTGAACTTGAGTCATTGTCGAAAAGACATTTTCCCCCAATGAAAATGGATATATCATATATGGGAGGAGAACTTTCCAACTTTAAAGAGATGGATAGAACCATATACAGTTTCTTCGATAATTTTCATATTATTAAGGGCTAGTTTTGACTTTTTCCTGATATGGGGGGGCTAATTGATAATTTACCCTTATAAATAACACCATGTGGATCAAAGTTCAAACTGTAATAGAATGATCCCCTGTAGACACTTAACAATGGCGAAACTTCAATTCTCAATGGCTATTCTCACTCTGTCTTTCATATCTTCGTTTAATTCCATTACATCATCGACATTTACACTCACAAATCAATGCAACTATCCCGTTTGGGCCGGTCTTCTCTCCGGCGCCGGCACTGCTCCACTACCCACCACCGGCTTCCCTCTTCAACCCAGCCAGTCAAATTCCGTCGAGGTCCCTCCCGGTTGGTCTGGACGGATGTGGGGTCGCACCCTTTGCTCCACTGATTCCACCGGCAGATTCTCCTGCGTCACAGGCGACTGCGGATCCGGAACAATTGAATGCACCGGTAGTGGCGCCGCCCCTCCAACCACCTTGGCTGAATTCACACTTAACGGAGCAAACGGGATGGACTTTTACGATGTCAGCCTTGTCGACGGGTACAACCTCCCCATGATGGTGGTACCACAAGGTGGGACCGGCGGAAACTGTAATGTCACCGGCTGTATGGTGGACTTGAATAAGAACTGCCCGTCGGCATTGCGGTTGACGGCCACCGGTGGTAGTGATGAATCCGTCGCCTGTAAAAGCGCCTGTGAGGCATTTGGAGACCCTATGTACTGCTGTAGTGGGGCCTACTCGACCCCACAGACATGCAGTCCGACGTCGTATTCGGAGTATTTCAAAACCGCATGTCCGACGGCTTACAGTTATGCATACGACGACGGATCGAGCACGTTTACCTGTTCCTCCGCCAACTATGTCATCACTTTCTGCCCTACGCCGGCGAACAGGTATATTTACTAATCTATCCTTTTCTTTCTTGCTAAGGTCACAAAATGTGTTTTGTTTTTAGTTCAGAATAGTCATTTCGTCAGTTTCATGTCGTTTTCTGTTATTCAAATTACGATGCGATCAGAGGTTTAATTTTTGTAGGCAAAATAAAATATAATAATAAATTAATCCTTTTACCCCCTTTTCTTTTGTAAAACTTACATTTAACCCCTATTTATTACACAAAATTCATTTTACCCCCTTTCCCTTTTGACAGAAGAAAATGTTTTTCTCGTTTATATCCATGTTTTTTGTGATAATAATACATGTCATGTTTCGGATTGCTGGATGCGATCCCTTGGTCAATGCACAGCTAGTAATTCATTAAATTAAAGGTATCGACATGAATTTTAAATTGGAGATCTTTATATAATGAATTGAAAATACTTAAACATGAACATATATGTTTCTTTCATAATAACTTAGGGTTTTTTTCCCATCAAATTAGTGTCTTTCTGATTATTAGGTCAACAAATTTGAGCTAATATTGTTAAATAAATGGTTGTGTAATTTTTAGTTAGTTTTAATAGATTCGGTCTTGAGAATTTAATACTTATTGTGCTTAAATTTTAAGGTCCAATAAGTTTGTTATTATATTTACTAATTTAGTCGTTAGTAATTGTTATGAATATTAATTTTTAGTTTTAACTTTGAAACATTTTCAATAATATGTCAAACACTACTCTTTTTTATTGAGCATACATAATATTATGTAGTAAATAAATATTAGGTACATGTGGGTCGAGAGTCGAGAGTCGGTGATTTGGATTTTGCCGACTAAACAAACAATTTAATGCCGCCCACGCAACCGTGTAGTTTAATTTTATTTATTTAATATTTTTAATGCTTTTTTCGATTTTCTCAATTGTATTAATTTGCGTGCAGCCGCAAAACAACCGGAGCCGGCCAGCCACCGGCAGACAGCAGCGGAGGAAGCTCATTGGCTGAAGCTTTAGGCGGTCACTCCGTTATGGTTATTGCCGTCTTATTATTGACGATGATTTCACTAAAATGCCCTCGTTGTTTCATCTTTCTACTCCTCGGCTAATTTATTTCACGCAAGCCGTTTATAGAGGCTTAGAGCAGTAGAATAGGTTTTGATTTTTTAATGTATGTTGCTAACTGTAAAGTTTTTAGTTTTGATAGGATTTTTAAGAGTTATTAGACTAATAAGAAATATTGCGTGACTTACGATTACATGTTTTTATATCTTTATTAATTAAATCGCAGAGTAATCGTTCAAAAGAGAATGGTATACGTCAATTCCTCAAAAACATGCGGGCAACTAAGGTTTTTCATGGACATCCAATATTGGCTCATACATGACTACCATGGATGACTTTTTGCTCAAAATCCTAAATTGATATATTTATTCTGCACGATTTGTAAATCTTATGCGGAAATCATAAAGAATAAATTCTAATTTTTACAAACCTAAGTAATTTGATTTGTTTGTTTTCAAATTCCAATGACAATGACAACAACAACAAAACTCATACAAAAAAAATAAGATATAAGTAGTCGTGTTTTCAACTCACCCGAAGCTAGAAAAATTGCTTCCATAGATGACTTCTGTTATGAAACGGAAGTCGTAATTAAAAAAATAAGGAAATGAGTGAAATAAAGAAAAAATATACTGTGTAATGTATATACTATGAGCAATCACCATATATAGTTGAATAGGGTAGAATGTTAACCGGCGCTCGGTGGATTAAATTAGGCCATTAATTATAGCTTAATTATAGCAAGCTTGTCAAGATTTTGATCTTTATTCTGAACTAGGTTATAATTCGTAGACACCACAGACGAAAAAGTTCAAAATAATTTTAATATAATTATAACTTAATTTTGAGTAATGATTATAAAAAATTTCATAATTAATAAGTATATATATATATATATATATATATATATATATATATATATATATATATATATATATATATATGTTTTGTTAGTAATTTTATATTGGTTGAAATTACGAAAGCATAGTGGTTTGAATATCCGATCGGCAATTTGTATTTGTAGATATGTTAGATTATTATCATTTTGTAGATATGTTAAATAAAACAAAAAATGGAATTGATATAAATAATAAATTTGTATAAAGATTTATAAATTTCTAAAGTTGAATGTTTTTAGGTAAAACGACCATTTTCTATTTTTTGTAAATTATGTCATTCTTATCATTTTATTATATTTTTTAATTTGGCATAACCGAAAGAAAAAGTAGTGATATGAAACATTTAAAATATACAACTTGGATTTTTAAGTCATTTTGACTATTTATGCCTTTTTGTTCTGTTTGGTTAATTTATTGTCGTTTTTTTTCATTGTTCATAATTTATACCACTTAAATAAAAATAGGAGGTATAATTTTATCCCTTTAAATTTTCGTTTTGAACATTTTAGTCAATTTCATCAATTTTACTAATTTATTGTAGGCCATTTTTTGTCATTTTGAACATTTTTATTAATTTGACATTTTATCGTCAAATGGTCAGAGTAAATAGGAGCATACGTAAAGGCAACTTGCTGATAAGCTGAGCAGACTTTGAATCATTGAAAACATTTGATGATGGCAGACGTAATGGTGACAGCTGCAATGGTGGTGACAAAGACAAGAAGGAGTTTTGTTGATTGAGTGAAGAAAGCAACTTCTGAAGTGAGACATGTGTGTATCTAATTCTTGTTCCTGAATCATTGAAACCCAAGGAAAAATCATGGTTCTATACACCGAAATCAATAGTCGTTTATCTTCTTTTTCCTGAATCAATGTTCATATTGTTTATAGAAAGCAAATATATTTCTATTATAAGTAAAAAAAAAATAAAGTACATTGCCTTTATAAGTAAAAAAATAAATTTATTTATATTATCAGACTCTGGGTTAAAAATTATAAAGATTACTTGGTAGCTAAAGTAAAGTACGTTGCTATTATTAGTAAAGAAATGTGAGTACATTGTTATTATAGGTAAACCAATAAAGTGCATAGTTATTATCAGTAAAGAAATATAAGTATGTTGCAATTATAAGTAAAAAAATAAAGTAAATAAACTTTATTGAAAAATATGATTGCTTTGTCCATATTGGTAGTTAAAGCAAAGTGCATTGCTATTCTTTGCAGTTTGCTCTAGATTTAGTATGATCAGTAATCAAATACTATTAATTTGTTCAAGGAAAAAAAAAGATTCCAATACCTTATCAATCCTAATAATAATCTAAATATTCTATAAGCCTTCCTGGCTTTTTTTTTTCCATCACAATCGAATCAACCTACTGTGCTTGAGCCTGATCAATGATTCCTGTCAAGTCTATACAACAACAAAATAACAATTAAATTGTGGGGTTTAATGGTTTATAAATACACATTTATTAAAAATAGACTTGCCAATGCTATATCTTTGATCTATCCAATTATAGGAACTTCACATTATAATATTTTTTATTTCAAAGTGTTATTTAACTTGTTATTTTAAATATAAATTATCATTTAAAAATCTTCATTATATAAACATTATTTTGTTCTAAACAAAAAGTAAAAAAAAAAAAAAAAAAAACATAGTATTTATAATATAATATTTTCGGTTTCGTTAGCATACAATTTTGTTTCTTAGATAAACTTTATACAAATTTACTAATTGGTTCTTTAGTAACAATAAGAAAAGACTTTTAGATTATTCATGATATTACAAAATTTCTTATACTTTCATATTGAGACGTGTTTTAAAAATGATCGTTAAGTTCAACTGTCGTACTTATCTATATGTAAATTTTAATTATAGAAGTGTTTAAACAAAAAAAACTAAAAAAAAAAATGAGAACCTAAGTTTTTATGAGAATAATTGAGAATAATTAAGTAGGTTGTCTCCGATCACTTGAAATGTTCTCCATCTTATTGTTTAACCCATGGTAACCCCACAAGCTTCACATATTGAAGTATCTGCAATAATTGCACCTTCTTTCCCCTGCCAAAATAACAATCTTACCCTTGTCATTAAACATTTTTTACAAATACTTGATAATATAAAATGACAAAATACATATTTGGTACCTTAACTGGCTTGAACCAGATCCACGTAGGCAGAGTTATGCTTCCTCAACGTTGGTTCGATATACGGTAAACATCAATTAGGAGGGTGGATGTACAGCAAGGGATGCAAGAGATAGTCATCAGAACCGTTGTACTTGCTGCTAACATAATTAAGCAATAGCATGTGCAAGAGATAACGCACCAGATCCTATCACTATCATTATATCTATGTACACTTACAGTCACCCAAGTTGTTGCAACAGAGTAAAATAAATCAATCTTTTTAGAAAACACAAACATGCACTATTAGAAAAAAGAATGAATCGTTGAAAGATAGACCATCAACAAAAAACATATGTAGAAAATATGTTACTCATTGAGTCATTTTGTCAAACAGGGTACAGGGTGTTCGTGGAAACAAAAAACCCGAAAAAAGAAATCCAAATTTTATGTTCAATAACCTAATTCTACACTACACGGGTGGAGATATATTATGGGGTTAATCAACCGATAAAACCTGGGTTGCCATGGACGTGGTATTTGCACAATTTCATGTTCAAGCCCACATAATCCATCCTTCATACGGCTTAGATCTTGCACATAAGAATACAAAATTGAAAATTTTTATATAACAATAAATAATAATTAGTTTATATCTTAATCCAAAACAATTTAATCATGTACACCTACATGAAGCAATAAGAGTGAAATTGTTTAAAGCATAAGAACACTCACATTGGAAAAGTGTTGAAACATGACTTGAAAATGAGCAAGACACTCATAAATTTTGGGCAACAATAGCTATGGTTGTTATCTTGAAGAAGCTCGACATGTATGAAATTATTGGTTTGTGTTGAAACACGACTTGAAAATGAGCAAGACACTCATAAATTTTGGGCAACAATAGCTATGGTTGTTATCTTGAAGAAGCTCGACATGTATGAAATTATTGGTTTAATGTAATGCTTAGAATAAACCAGAAGCAGATGTTCTTGGAAAAAAATGAGAAAAGCATTAAAAACCCAATTTGGACCTCTCTTCAAAAAGGAAGAAAAACAAAAAGAAACCATAATTGTCACTTAGTTCTATAAATCGAGAGATGATGTGAGGTTCTCCGATAGTGGTGATAATGGTGAATGGTGCCTTCGGTACCTTCCATGGCGTTGACGATGTTTCTGATATGGATTTCGAACGATTATTTTTACATGAGTATTGAAATCGATCAGTTGAGAGATAGAGAAAGTAGGAGTTGGAATTGCAACTTTAATTTTGAATGGATTGCCATGAAATTGGTTCTCATTAAAAATTTGGATTTTGCAGATTTGTGGAAACCGTTTGCTGATTTAACGGGATTTAAATGTTAACGATGGATGATTTGTAAATCATTAAAGAAAATGGTAGATTGGTAATTTGACTTGGTGAAAAATAAGCAGGAAAAAGAAATCTAGAATCATGGAGAAAATGACATGTGACGGTTTTAGTACTCTTTTATTAGAAGTAAAGATATGAGTAATCATATAAGCCAAAAACAACCTGCATCGCAATAGGATCGACTTTGTAGCAAAATCGGGTCTAAGATCTTAGGTCATACAACGATCAAACGTATAAATTTAAAAGATCTGCATTTGTAATAATAAAATCAAACCTCAAACTTCGTCCATTAAGCTCGAAAATTGTGTAACACCGTGAAAATTTACAATAAATTTTCAACTTTTCAAAATCAACCCATATTCATAAAATCATTACAAAAATGTTTTCATTTCATTTATTATCAGAGTATCCTAGAACATCAACATAAAATTTGAGGAGCGGTACGATCACGCCTTTGCCTTGCCACGATCTCCCGAGTTACCTGAAGCATTACACTGAAACTATAAGCTCGAAAGCTTAGTGAATTACCCCCAAAATACCATATGCAACACCTACGCCTTTCCAGGCCATAACTCTATGGGATCTTCCGATCCGAATGTCTCAGGGGACTTCCTGTGACATCCTCAATTTTCACGGCCAGAAAAGACCGATTTTGTTTATGCTTTATAAAAATCAGAGTACTTCATTTCATAAAAAGGTTGCGGAATTTGTTCCCAGAAAAACATAGTAAATACGTTATTAAAACATTTTCGAAGAAACGTATTTATTTCATTTTAAAATGTTTGGGATGTCATCGTTAATACAGAAACATAAGCATAAACAGAACTTACAATTATTTACACTAGTGATCTACATCTCTCAGTCTAATGTCACTTCATATCGTCACCTGTGATATAAAGAAACAAAGTGGGTCAGGTTGGGAAACCTGGTGAGTACATAGGGTTTTCAACCCACAATAATATAATTATTATGTTCAATCATCAAACAATTAACCCAATTACCAATCCCCATTATCTTCTTTACTCTTAAGGATTTAACCTAAGAGTCATCTATCCTGCATTCGTTTATTCCGAAGTCCCTTACTTCCAGGGTTATAGGACTGGCACTAAATCCATAGCTGCCAATGTTCGTTCGTAAAACACTAATTCCATAGCTGCTATAGTCTACTCATCGGGTACTAAATCCATAGCTACCAGTGTTCATCTAATAGGTATTAAGTCCATAGCTACCAATTCCTAACAGGTACTAAATCCATAGCTACCAGCGTCCAACTAATAGGTACTAAGTCCATAACTACCAATTCCTAACAAGTACTAAATCCATAGCTACCAACGTCTAACAGGTACTAAGTCCATAGCTACCGGTGTTTGTCCAATAGGCACTAAGTCTATAGCTGCCAACGTATACTCTCATCATCTTATATCTCTCATCGTTCATCTACCCATGTCATACCCAACATATTCGTATAAAATACGTATACAGTTTAAATTATTTAAAACATGTATAAAACGTTCATCCATCATAGACAACAAGTATTCAGATAATATGTACACATAGCACGTAGTTTATATAATATAATTCATATCTATGTGTAAGATGAAAGAGACTATGCACTCACCTGAAAGGTGATGAATCAGCACTCGGACAACGCTTTGATATTCTTAAAACAATTTCCTTCGATAAAACCTAGTATCAATACCACTAGGGTTTAGTCTAACGATAACCGCGATTAATTAATAGTCTAGCTATTATTATTATTATTATATAAGCGTTAAACGATACTTATATAACCCATAATAATAACCCAAGTACTTATTATAAGGTCCTAATAACATTACTATATTAAAACATAAGCTAAACTAAAGGTAGGTTAGACGTAGCTCACTTACAGCGGGTTTTCTCGAAAACCGGGCTTCGCTGGAGCAGCGTTCCCGAGCCGAAAGGCTCTTTTCTCGGAGCCGTCGGGCGCTCCGGGGCTTCCGCCTCGTGCTAGGGAGTTACCCTAGGCTTTGGGGGTTAGGGAGGCTTAGAGAGAGAGAGAGTTTAGAGAGAGAAAGAAGAGGGTTGAGGGGTGAAGAGAAGTGAATGCCCGACACCTCTATTTATAGTGCAAAAATCTGATGGACTCGCCGAGTAGGGGGGACCTACTCGCCGAGTTGGTCCATTTGGTGGCCATCTGGTGGTGCCACGTGTCCAATTCTGGTGGTGCCACGTCACCCCCTATCGCGTATCAGCCTTCGAACTTAGAAAAATCATAACTCTCGCATACGAGCTCCGTTTTCGACGTTCTTTATATCCACGCGTAGGTAAAATCAAGATCTACAACTTTTGTTTAGACTCCGTTGGCTAATTCTCGACCGATCTCAAATTTAACAGTAGGAGACGTTTAGACTGTTAAATGACCGCGAAGAATTCGTAACTCCTTCATACGAACTCCGTTTTTGTCCATCTTTTTACCGTTGAGTTCCTATTAATGAGATCTTCAACTCTCATTTAGGTCGCGTAAGCCAAAAACCGCTCGAACTAAAATTCGAGTTTCGGGTCGTGCACTGCTAAGCCGAATCTTAGAAAAATCATAACTTCCTCATACGAAGTCAGATTTGGGCGTTCTTTTTATCGACGCTCTTAATTTAACATATTCTACAACTTTTATTTAGATTGCTAAGGCTAAATCTCGCTCTATCGTAAATTCACTATTTACGCTTCCCGGTGCCGTGCCGGTTTTGCCGTAAAATTTCGACGGGTCATAACTTCTTCGTTATAACTCGGATTTCGGCGTTCTTTATATGTACGGAAACCTTGGGACATATTCCACAACTTGGTTAAGATTATTTATTCTAAATAATCTTTTGTCAAAAAGTCGTTTTCGACCCCTATTGCCTCTAAATTAACTAGCCCGGATCTGCGGGCGTTACAATTATCTCCCCCTTAGGATGATTACGTCCCATAATCATCAATGAAACAGGGTCGTATAATGACTCCATACGTCGTCTTTTCATCCTAGGTAGTAATTATAACTTCTATATTCCTTCAAGCCTATCTCTTAGACTTATTGACTGTAAGCAGTGCTTAATCGTGCACCTGCTCTTTATCTCAGGTTAGACACCAAATTATGACCTATCATCGTGTGATGCACGTTTAGACTCAAGTCTCTTAGAGCTAAATTCTAAAACAGACTATGCCTTCCTTCATGGTCTAATGTGATGTAATCACACGTAGCATTTCTAGCTACCAAATTCTTTAACAACGAGCGCGATATTTCTATTGATCGCTTTGATTTCAATCGTTTGGTTTAAGTCGGACGCTATATCAAACTTGGTTCTCTGAACCGCGTAACCTACTCATCGTAGTCGGACTTAATGTGATATGACCACTAGGGTCGGGATAACAACAATCTTCTTAGTCATTACCGAAACAATGGTAACGACATACTTGAATAAAACGAAATCAATTACTAGCTTCTTGGTGCCCTCGTGACTTTCCCTGATCCAAGTGTGAGTCCTGTGCTTCCGGTAGTATAGGCCTCTACTACCATTCACACCTACTCATACTTGTTCCAAGTATTGTCTCGCAGTTTCCCAAGTCACCATGCAGCAAATCACACAATCATTCAACACATCAGATAACAAAACGAAGGTTTTATTTTAATTCTTGAAACGATTACATAGGTGTTCAAGTTCACCCTAGACTATGCCTCTACTAGGCTACATCATACGAAACTATGGCTACTGCATAATCCGATCTTCGGGTAAGAAGTCCTCATTCTTGATTCCTCGCATGGTTCTCTGCTTCGTCAAGGATCATGTGAAATGCCCTTGGCCTTGGTGGCGTTTCTGGTCTTGTTGCTTTATTTTTCCCTGGGCAGTCTCTGGACATGTGCCCCTTGCCTCCACATCCGTAGCATACTTTATCATTATGTGTGCAGTCCTTGGAATAGTGACCAGTCCTCCCACACTTGTAACAAGTCACTTCTTTGTTGCACTTCCCACCGTGCTTCTTCTTGCATTTATCACACCATCTCGCTTCACCTCCATCTCCTCCTCCAAGCATTGAGAATTTGCTTTCCTTGTTGTACCTTGAAGATCCTTCAAACTTCCACTTCTCTCCTGCATTATCTTTTTCTAGACCCTTTTCTCTTATCTGGGCCTCTATGTTCTTAGCTTCCCTAACAGCTGTTTTCAAGGTAGTTGCCATTTTGACCATTGGGCCAAAGTCAGTGGGCAGTCCGTTAGCAAACCTATCAATCTTGGAGAGTTCAGTAGACACCAAGTAGGGGAATAGCTTCATCCTCTCGGTGAATGCGGTGGCATACTCATCAACACTCATCTTCGCTTTCTTCAGGTTCTGAAACTCGTTGTTTAGGTCTATCAGATCTATCTCCGAGCAGTACTGCATTTTCAACTGTTCCAAGAACTCCTCCCATGACATCCTTATGGCTTCTTCTCGTGGCATCGTATCTGCCAATAGCTTCCACCAGCTCAAGACTCCAGTTTTCAGTTGTCTTACGGCGAAGACGTTCTTCTGTTTCTTGATATAGTCGCAGCTCTCAAACACCGTTTCCATCTCGGAGATCCAATCCATAATCTCAACAGGCTTTGGGCTTCCTGAGAGACTTGGTGGTTTCGCACCCAAGAAATTCTTGTACATCCGCCCATCCTTGTTGTTTCTCCCTTCTGGGTCATCCCTTTGCTCACCTTGAGTCCCTACTTGACTCACTTGGCGGCTGTAGTTCCCTTCCTCAGATTGCTCGGGAACTGGCTCCGTCGGTTCAACATGTACGGTAGGTTCGTCCCTATTCAACATCCATCTCATTTCTTCCCTTTGTTCAGCCAACATAGCCCGAATCATGGCTTGAACTCCAGCCATGGTGACTGGCTCAGGCGCAACTTCTTCTATAACAGATATTTGCTGAACCACTGGGGGTTGGTTTCTGTTCCCATTTGCGTTTACGTTTCCGCTACGGGTTCTTGCCATCTTGATCTATACACCGAATAAGGTGAATCTAGATCTTAATTTAGGATTGACGTCTTAAATCATCCTTATCACTCCGAAACGTTTATATGCTAGTTCTAATATCGTAGTTAAACGCTTAGAATCCTAAACACATAAGGTTTCCAGATCCGGTCGGCAACAGACCATAGATCCGAACAAATAACAACATATCATGCACAAAGCATTTAGCACATAAGGCAATTTAGGCATCATTCCTAAAATAAGCTAGTGCTCACACCTCACAATCATCGCTTAGCATTCTAAGTTTAAGTCTAGAAATAAATCCATATTCCTAGTTCGCTTAAACTAATGCTCTGATACCAATTGTGACATCCCCAATTTTCACGGCCAGAAAAGACCGATTTTGTTTATGCTTTATAAAAATCAGAGTACTTCATTTCATAAAAAGGTTGCGGAATTTGTTCCCAGAAAACATAATAAATACGTTATTAAAACATTTTCGAAGAAACGTATTTATTTCATTTTAAAACGTTTGGGATGTCATCGTTAATACAGAAACATAAGCATAAACAGAACTTACAATTATTTACACTAGTGATCTACATCTCTCAGTGTAATGTCACTTCATATCGTCACCTGTGATATAAATAAACTGAGTGGGTCAGGTTGGGAAACCTGGTGAGTACATAGGGTTTTCAACCCACAATAATATAATTATTATGTTCAATCATCAAACAATTAACCCAATTACCCATCCCCATTATCTTCTTTACTCTTAAGGATTTAACCTCAGAGTCATCTATCCTGCATTCGTTTATTCCGAAGTCCCTTACTTCCAGGGTTATAGGACTGACACTAAATCCATAGCTGCCAATGTTCGTTCGTAAAGCACTAATTCCATAGCTGCTATAGTCTACTCATTGGGTACTAAATCCATAGCTACCAGTGTTTATCTAATAGTGTAACGACCCAAAAATCATGACTAAAAATTTCTTTTAAACATTACTAAAAATAGATTTATAACAACGTATCATAAGTCAAACATAACTTTTGAGTATTAAATTCAAAACATAATATCATTATCAGAGTCAAACATTCCCAGGCTAACTGACTATGGTGTGTGCTCTGCAATCTTCCCGAGCTCCTCTTTTGAAAACCGAGTACCTGAAACCAAAACTGAAAACCGTAAGCACGAAGCTTAGTGAGCTCCCCCAATCTACCACATACCACACAAAAACATATAAAGCACATATTGGGCCTTGCCCATTGCATCAGACCGAAGTCCGGACTAACTGGGGCCTTACCCCCTGCATCGGACCGAAGTCCGGAAACTGACTGGGACCTTGTCCCCTGCATCGGACCGAAGTCCGGACTAACTGGGACCTTGTCCCCTGCATCGGACCAAAGTCCGGGCTAACTGGGGCCTTGCCCCCTGCATCGGACCGAAGTCCGGACTAACTGGGACCTTGTCCCCTGCATCGGACCGAAGTCCGGGCTAACTGAACAGAACATAACATAAACATATCAACTAGCATGAACACACGTATACTGCATACTACTTCGGGCCGTAGCCCGGAACACATAACACATAAATCCTGTCTGAGCCACGAAGGCATCAAACATACTAACTACTATATCAGATCAACATCCGAAAACTACTGCTAGCTAAACGGGCCGGCATTGTGGCCTTAGACCCATTCCTACTGGAAGGAGACTCACCTGAACTGCTGAGCCCTGCTGATAAACCTCTGGCTGCTACTCGACAATCCCCTGAACCGCTGCTCCTCTAGCTCTCCGAGCTATCAATATACATATAACACTTAATCTGACAGTCAACTAAGTCAACTCTGGTTAAAGTCAACCTTCCAGGTCAACCTTACTCGCCGAGTCTTCCTAAAGACTCGCCGAGTTCATAAGCTCAGGGTCTTTCTTATTCGTGACCCGACTCGCCGAGTCAGTCCATGACTCGCCGAGTCCAACTAGTTCCAAGTCCTGACCTGTCCAACTCGCTGAGTCACCACCCGACTCACTGATTCGAGTCTCAACTCAAAGGGTTTAGGGTTTCGCGATCTGACTCGCCGAGTCCAAGAACAGACTCGCCGAGTCCTAGACAATCTTCAACCAACTCGTCGAGTTGTTCATCCAACTCGCCGAGTCCATGCCTAACTTCATCCGACTCGACGAGCTGTTCATCCTACTCGTCGAGTTCCTCCTCATCTTCAAGCTACTCGCCGAGTCCACTCGAAGGACTCGCCGAGTCTATCCAGTCCTCAATCCATGCAGTGGCTTTTCGAGCCAAACAGAGCTTCCAACTCATAGATCTATACTTCTAGGGCCTATTCCCCACGTAAAGTGGCAAACTTTACGTGTAGATTGAGAGATCTATGCTCAAAACACACTAAACTAGGGTTTATGGCAAACATGCCTCTTCAACATACCAAGGGCTGATACTTTAGGGGATTCAAGACCAAAACCAACATGGATCTGAGGTAGCAACCTCCGATATGAACCTCCAACTCGAATTGGTTACATATCATACCAATAATGACCAAAACTCACACATAAGAATAGATCTAGATGCAAAGGGAGTCCAAGAAACAGCTTATTACCTCCAATTGGTCTGAAATGACTCCTCAATCCCAGATCTACAGTCCCTTCTTGCACCTCCAAGGTCTTTCTTCCTCCTCCAAGCTTTAGTGCACTCTTCAAGGCAAGATCTAGCTCAAAAACGGATATGGCGGCTAGGGTTTGGTGTTCTGAGGTAGAAAGGCAGTAAAGGAAGCCTAGGAAAGAGAATGAGACGCTTAAATAGGCTCCAAGTCCCGGATTTAGGGTTTTCCTCGATCAGACCCAACTCGTCGAGTCTCCTTGGCCGACTCGCCGAGTCGGTCGCTTTCACCACAACCTGGATCCCGCTCGGACTCGCCGAGTCCCTCCATGGACTCGCCGAGTCTCCCCTAAACTTGAGGTTTTCTTTCTTTTCTTGGCTTTCCAAACTTTGGGGTGTTACAACTCTCCCCCACTTAAACTAAACTTCGTCCTCGAAGTTTGCTATGATCAACTGCCTGCGAACTGCCTCCAACTCTCTGTCTGGAAAATCTAACACCCTTTTGTCCGACACTCCAGCCACTCACCATGCCGATCATTACCGATGGAACATACTGGATCCTTCTCTTTTCCATAATTTCCTCAACGTTACATCCTCCGACTGAAAATCCTGCTGCCTCCCATCCGCCTACCGGATGCACTGAGACTATTCTGGTCTAACCAATCTCCCGATATCTGAGTTACCGGACTCCCACCGGTCACTACACTCCATCGCAAACTCCTAGTGTCTTCCAGAGACTCCTGAAGATACTTCGACTATCTATAACTGTTCTATCCATTTTGCCGCTCATACAGAAACGATGCTGCTGGAACCAGCTTGCTTTTATCCCACCTGATTACTCATCTCCTACTAACTCGAGCCTTCCCTCCTGAATGAAAAGCTACCTGCCTAGCTATCCTTACAGATCACTTATACTCGGCAAAAGGCTCAACTGATCCTGCTGAGAGGTACTTGCCATTTCCAAATCAACCAACTATACCGTCAGCACTTGCATTCCAACACAAATACACTACTGACCCAAAACCCTGAACCTTCCAAACACTGAACTGCCTCCAATAATGAACATGCCTGAAACACTAAACTGCTTGAAACGCTGAGCTGCCTGAAACACTGAACTGGCTGAAACACTGAGCTGCCTGAAACACTAAACTCCAACCCAACTGTGGAGTCAAGGGACTCCTCACTTAGTCGCTTCTACGACTTCTGCACAAAATCTTTCTCTGGAGCTAGTTTTCACTAGTTATCCTGTCACTGCGGCTCTAACAATCTTCCGATCCAACCGATCGGGTCCATACGTCACATCCTGACATCATCAATTCCACGACTAACATCATGATGGCTCCCAGACTGACGGTAGCCCTTAACATACCCGAACCCCAACGGTCCACTACTACTCTGATCTCATAACTGATGCAACGTTCTATAGCCAAAATTGCTGACTTAGCCATCACTGAACCATTTGGGAAATCCGAAATCTAACCCGTGGATTCCCATATCCTCACTGCTGCACTAGAACTGGTGGGTACTACTACTTTTCCGCGTCCAACACGCGCTCATGCCACCTACCAATCTGATAAAGGCTGCGACTACGCTCGCGGACTTACAACTCTCTAGTACTATATGGCTACTAGTGAATGCTACGGCTACCCCCGCAGACTTACAACACCACTACTACTACTCTATCCCGAGGACATCCTGACTATCCCTAGTTCCGCTAGTGATTCCTCATCCCGATTTCTCAAACCAACCCTCAGTCTTTGAATTCTGCATCATCCTGGACATCTTATATCCTTGATATACTTAGCGCTTCGTCGAGGAATTCTTCGGCTTGGTTCCCAAACCAACCGTCTATTAGTCCGGATACAAGAAGTTATTGTTGGGAAGTTTCCAACCTCCCAACTCCCGAATCTACGCAACCTGCATGCCGCCTCAGACACTGGCTACTAATACAAAAACATCTCTTGATACCCGTTCTCAGGATCCTCATTCCGACTCTCATGCGTCCGACAGGTGGTCCTCCATTCCTGGATTCCCAACCAGCTTCTAACCATCTCGATTACATGAACTAGCTGCTGGGAAAAGTTCTCGAACTCCCAATTCTGAACTTCTCAATCCATCCATCACTGTGCTACTACCATTTCTTCTCGGAGGCTGCGCACTCATTCTGGGTCTACGTGTCTCTTATCCATGAATACTCGGAGGGTTCTCCCCCACTTCGATCCTGCTTACCCCTTGCTGCTTCACACTCAAAAGAGATCCTGATCTTCACTACCATTCTGGAACATCTACTAGGGAACCCAAGCCTACCAGGTAGGAATTTAACCAATCCATCCCAATCACTAACCACTCCGAACTAGTGAAACGAACCAAATCTCTCTCAACCATGCTACAGTTACTGCATCCTCCGAAACCTTCTCCATAAGAGCACATCCCCTTATTACCAACCAATTATCCGAGGTATGCAAATGGCATATAACATAATCACAAGCAAGCCACACTATAACACAACACTTATACCACAATTTGATGCAGAACCATAACAATATAATCATGACATAAGCTGACAGAAAAACAAAAGTTACGTACCTTCATTACTCAGTGCTGCTCGAATCCCTGCTGAAATCTACCGGAAAACTCGGCTCTGAGCCGTAGGCACCCTTTCCCGGCCTCGACAACTGTTGGCGGTACTCGAAGTCCCAAGGGCAGGAGCTGGCACCTGCCCTGCTGGATACAAACTCGGACAGTGGGCCTTCTTGTGGCCCCTCTGACTGCAATGGAAACATAACGGATCAAGCCCCTGGGCGATGGTAACAACATAGTCTCTGCTAAAATGACCAATCTGGCCGCACTTGAAACACCCAGCATCGCCACCACTTCTACGCCTACACACACCCATGTGCTTCCTTCCGCACTTCCCGCATCGACTGCGGCTCTGATAGTTCCTCGTCCTCAAATCTGGACCCTTGGGCCTCTTACCCGAACCTGTGGCTACCTGAGTCTCATCAATTTTCCTTTTCCCTTCTGACTCCCTGCCCGACTCTCGCTCCTACGTTACCCCAACGGCAACGCCTGCTAACTGAACAACAAATGTCTGATCCTGAAGCCTCGCTATCAATCTATCAGTGATCCTCACGACCATGTCGGGCAGATCTTCGCGAATGGCTCGCGAAACTTCCTCAACTATCCAATCATGCAATGGTCTCTCTTGGAGACAGAATTCCCCACTCACCCCTGCCCCCTGATGGCAGGAACTAGAAATGGGATCTCCCTCCCTGATGGATCCCTGAACTCCATAAGATTCGGGACCTAGACGAGCCCCAATCTGTCCTGAAACTAACCCGGCCTTAAAGGCCTCAAGATGACTGTCCATGAGCTCCACAATGACCTCTCTAACCGAACCGAAAATCACTGGAGTCTGATCGATGATGTTGCGCGTAATCTCTGCGGAAATGAAATCCCTCATCTGATCATCAAGCTGCCCGGCTCTGAAGCCCGAGCCAGACCCCTCCTCGACACCTGAACTGCTAACTGGTATCTCGCGCAACGTCACCATGCTGAAAATATAACAAAATCCTGATCAATTTACATACTACTGCTGAGGAATTTCTCGCATACTCTACTAGTTCCTTGATTTTGCCTCAGCCCCTCTTGAATCGAATACGGATCCTCTGCTTTCAGTAGTATGGGCCCCTACTACCTTCCACATCTATCCGTACTTTCCTCAAGAGTTACCTCAACTCCACCAAGTCCCCTTTACTCTTCAACTGATCTCTGCTACTCTCATCCTAGGCTTGCCCTAGGGAACCTCTGACTCTACTCAAACCAGTCCTCAGCTGCTGAAGGCCTCCTTGTTATGCCAATTAGCCACCACCTGAATACCATCACATGTAATGAGGCTCGGATAATCCTTCGAGTAAAAGTCTTGTCCCTACAACGGTTGGACTCAAACGAGAGCTGCGCAGTAGGGCCCAATCCAGCACTCTGAGATTATTCAACCCTGCTCACATGTGATGTGACGTATTCACCTAATGGCTAACTCCCACCACTCGGAGTCCCACAAAGCACAAAGCAAGCAGCATTCGGATAAAGGAGACATACTCAGGCAAAACTATTCTCATAACGAGAAACTACACTAGCATACAATGCTAAGCTCGTGCTACCAGGCATAACCTAAACAGGCTATCCTACTGCTGTCTACTCAATACTAGCATGCAATTCTCATAAAGCTGAACACATAAAGCAGGCACATAAGGCATCATCCTAGATCCTTAGTCCTATTCTAGCATGCTGTTCTACTGAAGCTGGAACTGAAACTGAAACTGAAACCGATACTGATAATCATAATATAAGTTGTATGGGTAAATTGGGAGTACTTACTTGAGCTCGGCTGATTGCATGCACCACACCCTTTTCTCTTTTCAAAACTCTTTTTGCTTTTTCTAAAAATTGTTTTCTTTTCTCAAAATTCTTTTGTAACTACGATTTTTCTTTTGAAAACTATATACCACTTCCTTAGTTTGAGTTCAAACACACTCAGGAGTGCGCCCGAATCCCTCAAACCAAGGCTCTGATACCAACTTGTAACGACCCAAAAATCATGACTAAAAATTTCTTTTAAACATTACTAAAAATAGATTTATAACAACGTATCATAAGTCAAACATAACTTTTGAGTATTAAATTCAAAACATAATATCATTATCAGAGTCAAACATTCCCAGGCTAACTGACTATGGTGTGTGCTCTGCAATCTTCCCGAGCTCCTCTTTTGAAAACCGAGTACCTGAAACCAAAACTGAAAACTGTAAGCACGAAGCTTAGTGAGCTCCCCCAATCTACCACATACCACACAAAAACATATAAAGCACATATTGGGCCTTGCCCACTGCATCAGACCGAAGTCCGGACTAACTGGGGCCTTGCCCCCTGCATCGGACCGAAGTCCGGAAACTGACTGGGACCTTGTCCCCTGCATCGGACCGAAGTCCGGACTAACTGGGACCTTGTCCCCTGCATCGGACCAAAGTCCGGGCTAACTGGGGCCTTGCCCCCTGCATCGGACCGAAGTCCGGACTAACTGGGACCTTGTCCCCTGCATCGGACCGAAGTCCGGGCTAACTGAACAGAACATAACATAAACATATCAACTAGCATGAACACACGTATACTGCATACTACTTCGGGCCGTAGCCCGGAACACATAACACATAAATCCTGTCTGAGCCACGAAGGCATCAAACATACTAACTACTATATCAGATCAACATCCGAAAACTACTGCTAGCTAAACGGGCCGGCATTGTGGCCTTAGACCCATTCCTACTGGAAGGAGACTCACCTGAACTGCTGAGCCCTGCTGATAAACCTCTGGCTGCTACTCGACAATCCCCTGAACCGCTGCTCCTCTAGCTCTCCGAGCTATCAATATACATATAACACTTAATCTGACAGTCAACTAAGTCAACTCTGGTTAAAGTCAACCTTCCAGGTCAACCTTACTCGCCGAGTCTTCCTAAAGACTCGCCGAGTTCATAAGCTCAGGGTCTTTCTTATTCGTGACCCGACTCGCCGAGTCAGTCCATGACTCGCCGAGTCCAACTAGTTCCAAGTCCTGACCTGTCCAACTCGCTGAGTCACCACCCGACTCACTGATTCGAGTCTCAACTCAAAGGGTTTAGGGTTTCGCGATCTGACTCGCCGAGTCCAAGAACAGACTCGCCGAGTCCTAGACAATCTTCAACCAACTCGTCGAGTTGTTCATCCAACTCGCCGAGTCCATGCCTAACTTCATCCGACTCGACGAGCTGTTCATCCTACTCGTCGAGTTCCTCCTCATCTTCAAGCTACTCGCCGAGTCCACTCGAAGGACTCGCCGAGTCTATCCAGTCCTCAATCCATGCAGTGGCTTTTCGAGCCAAACAGAGCTTCCAACTCATAGATCTATACTTCTAGGGCCTATTCCCCACGTAAAGTGGCAAACTTTACGTGTAGATTGAGAGATCTATGCTCAAAACACACTAAACTAGGGTTTATGGCAAACATGCCTCTTCAACATACCAAGGGCTGATACTTTAGGGGATTCAAGACCAAAACCAACATGGATCTGAGGTAGCAACCTCCGATATGAACCTCCAACTCGAATTGGTTACATATCATACCAATAATGACCAAAACTCACACATAAGAATAGATCTAGATGCAAAGGGAGTCCAAGCAACAGCTTATTACCTCCAATTGGTCTGAAATGACTCCTCAATCCCAGATCTACAGTCCCTTCTTGCACCTCCAAGGTCTTTCTTCCTCCTCCAAGCTTTAGTGCACTCTTCAAGGCAAGATCTAGCTCAAAAACGGATATGGCGGCTAGGGTTTGGTGTTCTGAGGTAGAAAGGCAGTAAAGGAACCCTAGGAAAGAGAATGAAACGCTTAAATAGGCTCCAAGTCCCGGATTTAGGGTTTTCCTCGATCAGACCCAACTCGTCGAGTCTCCTTGGCCGACTCGCCGAGTCGGTCGCTTTCACCACAACCCGGATCCCGCTCAGACTCGCCGAGTCCCTCCATGGACTCGCCGAGTCTCCCCTAAACTTGAGGTTTTCTTTCTTTTCTTGGCTTTCCAAACTTTGGGGTGTTACAAATAGGTACTAAGTCCATAGCTACCAATTCCTAACAGGTACTAAATCCATAGCTACCAGCGTCCAACTAATAGGTACTAAGTCCATAGCTACCAATTCCTAACAAGTACTAAATCCATAGCTACCAACATCTAATAGGTACTAAGTCCATAGCTACCAGTGTTTGTCCAATAGGCACTAAGTCTATAGCTGCCAACATATACTCTCATCATCTTATATCTCTCATCGTTCATCTACCTATGTCATACCCAACATATTCGTATAAAATACGTATACAGTTTAAATTATTTAAAACATGTATAAAACGTTCATCCAGCATAGACAGCAAGTATTCAGATAATATGTACACATAGCACGTAGTTTATATAATATAATTCATATCTATGTGTAAGATGAAAGGGACTATGCACTCACCTGAAAGGTGATGACTCAGCACTCGGACAACGCTTCGATATTCTCAAAACAATTTCCTTCGATAAAACCTAGTATCAATACCACAGGGTTTAGTCTAATGATAACCGCGATTAATTAATAGTCTAGCTATTATTATTATTATTATTATTATATAAGCATTAAACGATACTTATATAACCCATAATAATAGCCCAAGTACTTATTATAAGGTCCTAATAACATTACTATATTAAAACATAAGCTAAACTAAAGGTAGGTTAGACGTAGCTCACTTACAGCGGGTTTTCTCGAAAACCGGGCTTCGCTGGAGCAGCATTCCCGAGCTAAAAGGCTCTTTTCTCGAAGCCGTCGGGCGCTCTGGGGCTTCCGCCTCGTGCTAGGGAGTTACCCTAGGCTTTGGGGGGTTAGGGAGGCTTAGAGAGAGAGTTTAGAGAGAAAAAGAAGAGGGTTGTGGGGTGAAGAGAAGTGAATGCCCGACACCTCTATTTATAGTGCAAAAATCTGATGGACTCGCCGAGTAGGGGGGACCTACTCGCCGAGTTGGTCCATGTGGTGGCCATCTGGTGGTGCCACGTGTCCAATTCTGGTGGTGCCACGTCACCCCCTATCGCGTATCAGCCTTCGAACTTAGAAAAATCATAACTCTCGCATACGAGCTCCGTTTTCGACTTTCTTTATATCCACGCGTAGGTAAAATCAAGATCTACAACTTTCGTTTAAACTCCGTTGGCTAATTCTTGACCGATCTCAAATTTAACAGTAGGAGGCGTTTAGACTGTTAAATGACCGCGAAGAATTCGTAACTCCTTCATACGAACTCCGTTTTCGTCCATCTTTTTACCGTTGAGTTCCTATTAATGAGATCTTCAACTCTCATTTAGGTCGCGTAAGCCAAAAACCGCTCGAACTAAAATTCGAGTTTCGGGTCGTGCACTGCTAAGCCGAATTTTAGAAAAATCATAACTTCCTCATACGAAGTCAGATTTGGGCGTTCTTTTTATCGACGCTCTTAGTTTAACATATTCTACAACTTTTGTTTAGATTTCTAAGGCTAAATCTCGCTCTATCGTAAATTCACTATTTACGCTTCCCGGTGCCGTGCCGGTTTTGCCGTAAAACTTCGACGGGTCATAACTTCTTCGTTATAACTCGGATTTTGGCGTTATTTATATGTAAGGAAACCTTGGGACATATTCCACAACTTGGTTAAGATTATTTATTCTAAATAATCTTTTGTCAAAAAGTCGTTTTCGACCCCTATTGCCTCTAAATTAACTAGCCCGGATCTGCGGGCGTTACACTTCCGTCCCAAACCTGGTAGGCCTTCCAGTCTTACCCATAATGACCTTCCGGTTCATACTCTATTGACCTTCCGGTCTATGCTCCATTGACCTTCCGGTCCATAACATACAGTTCATACATGACATATACAGATCACATATCATAAGACAACCTATATCGCATACTCTTCGTAACTCATAAGACCTCCCTGTCATACATATATCTCATACTCATATCGCAATCCTACTTATACGAATCAGATAACATCTATCAACTTAGCTAATACTTCTCATGGTAACTAAGACCTTCCGGTCACACATATAACTCATACTCATATCGCATCCCTACTCATACGGATCACATATCATATAATTACTTATCCATAACACATAAGTCCTTCCAGTCACACGTATATCTCATGCTCATATCGTAACATAACTCTACAATAAAGTAATCAACAACTATCCGACTTTCCATCCGGTAAAGGGGGCCAACCTTGGTGCCTTAGACCCCATCGATATAGTGAGGATAACTCACCTGCAACTGCCGACTTGAAGGATTAAGACCACGCTGCTACGACCACCGGCACGAACTCCACCAATGATCATTACCAAATAACCAAACCAATAAGTACCAATAATTACCAAAATACCCCTGGTAGTCAAGTTGGTCAACACTTGGTCAAAGTTAAAGTCCTCAGTCAAAGTCAACCTTCCTGACTGACTCTACTCGCCGAGTCAACACGCTGACTCGTCGAGTCCCTATACTCTGAGAAACCCCATATCACGACTCAATTCGTCGAGTCAACCCGATGACTCGTCGATTTCCTATGCTCTGAAAACTCCCATGCCTCGACTCTACTCGCCGAGTCACCCCGAGACTCGCCAAGTTCAAGAATCCTCGAGTCCCATCCTGTTCAACACACCGAGTCGTCCCTTGACTCACCGATTCACAACTTAACCAGAAAAGTTAAGGTCCCACGACCAGACTCGCCGAGTCCAAGAACAGACTCGCTGAGTCCAAGGCAATCTTCAACAGACTCGTCGAGTTGTTCTTCCAACTCGTCGAGTTCCTGCCTATCTTCATCCAACTCTCTGAGTACATCCATGTGACTCGCCGAGTACCTCTAGTTCTTAATCCATATAGTGGCTTTCTAAGCCATGCAGGGACTCACAACCATAGATCTACTCTCCTACAACCCATCCATCACATAAAGTGGCAAACTTTACGTGAATCCAAAGAGATCTAAGCATAAAACACTCTTGGGCTAGGGTTTGGGACAAGAAGGCTTCACTAACAACTCAAGGACAGGGGCTTTATGCACTTCTGAATCATCTCGATCCCAGATCTGAGGTAGCAACCTCAGATCCATCCCCCAAACTCAACATAACACTAGATATGCTCCCAAAACTTCCACAAATGATAGATCTAGATGCACAAAAGCTCAAGCAACGAATTATTACCTCAAAAGAAAGCTCTAACTGAAGAATAATCCCAATCTCTGCAAAGCCCCTTGTTCCAATCCTCTAAATCTTCAAAATCTCTTCACCAATCACTTCTTAAAGCTCCAATTTGCTCTCCAATGCTCTCACCAACGAATCTAGGGTTTTCTGGACTTCAAAGGGGGCTAAGGGGACTGAAGGGAGGACATTAAGTCCTTAAAATAGGGTGCAATCCCGAAGATTAGGGTTTTTCTCTCTTCAGCACTAACTCGCCGAGTCCAGCCGCCGACTCGCCGAGTTGGCCACTTAACACGCGACCCGAATCGCGACTCAACTCGCCGAGTCTACCCATGGACTCGCCGAGTTGACCATCATTATTTACACTTTGAACCCTGAACTTGCACTTCTGAACTTAGGATGTTACAAATTGAACATTGCACAAAGTCACATATAGACTTACAACTTGGTGAGTTGTTATTTTTTTTATTATGTGATTTTATGATTGATGACAAATATAAGTTTTTTTATGCATTGTGTTTTGTTTTCATTGCACCTGATAAAAGAGTTTTATGAGAAAATGATATTAGTATGTATTTGTCATCTATGATTATATTGGATAGTTAGTTTTTGAGTTGTGATATTAGCTTTTAGCTTATAACTATGTTCCAGACTTTATGTAATTTATTAACGAGTAGATAAAGACGTGCTTTCAAATTTAGACTTATAACTAATTCAATTTGGGGAGATCTTTTCATCACGATGCGCTTTTATGTTAACAATATTGCAAGATGAAAAACACTTTTAGATCAAATCCCAATCTTAACAACGTTAATTTGAAGGTCAATGGAAAATCACAATGCACTATTAGAACGAAAAATTGCATTTTTTATAATGTTAATAAATATTTCATTTAACTTTCTAGAATTCACTGAAATGTTGTGTTAAATAGCAAAATTGTGTCATTTCGTTGAATTTTATAGTTGATGATGTTAGGTTTATTAGCATAACCTAGACAACTATAGCATGTCAACCCTACCTAGCGTTGGCCTGCCTTGTTTGGCACGCGTCTGCCTGCCCTCCTGGCACACACCTTCCAGTCCTACCTGACGCCCACCTACTGGCCCTGCCTTGCCTAGCACCCGCCTGCCGAACCTGCCTTGCATGGCGCCCGCCTGTCTACCTTGTCTGGCGCCCGCCTACCTACCTTGTCTCACGCTCTCCTGCTAGCCTTGTATGGCGCCCCCAGGCAGCCTTGCCTAGGCCTAAATTAGGTTGGCCTAAGGCCTAACCTAATCCTCCATTGACCTAATTGTCCCTTATAAATATAATATTGCCTCCTCCATGGAATAGGACTTCTCCTTAGACTCCTTCCACTACCCTTAAACCCTAAGGCACCAACCTTCATCATGCCCATACACTCCTCCACAACACCAATATGGTTCTCTCTGACAAGGAAGAACCCTCTCCTCTCTACAAACCAATCTAACTTGATCGTCGGAGTCTGCTCTCGAGACACAATCTAAGGGGCGATTATAACGACTTTGCACTGTGTTCTTAGATTCCCGCTATAGCAGTTGTCCAAATGACCTCCTAGAGATTAGAGTCACATCATTTGGCGCCATCCGTAGAATTTATCGTAAATAGTTAAAAACGAAGATAAAAAGATACTCAAATACAAGCCCAAATTGATAAATCAACGTTTATATTGCAATATAATTATGTAATTAACAATTAACATTAGCATCTACGATTTTATTTAGGTTTCACATGAAACTTTTTGATATATAAACAAAAGGCTGAGTTATAATACCATAAAGTTATATTATATTATATATTATATTATAATACATAATAATTGAGTAAGCATGATCCATGCCAATGCCATGTGTAATATGAAGTAATTTCTATAATCACGTTTGGTTTTTAGTAAATGTAAAAATGGATCTTGAATCAACAATCTTGATTAAGTGCGATCTGATACATACCTTTTTTGTTCTTCAAAACAAAAGAATATATATATATATATATATATATATATATATATATATATATATATATATATATATATATATATATATATATATGAGATAGGTTCAAATGTTTTTAGCAAATATTGTGTGCCTAAATACTCCAATCAAAATTTAGGAAAAAAAAATCATTAATTAAATAATAAAGGGTAACTTATTCATTTTACCTTTATAAACCAAAAATAAATGTTGTATATTTGGAAAATCATTAAATGAGTATCACAGATCTTTTTTAAATCGTTGTTCATCTCACTAACCCTAATCCCTGCTCTTTTCTTTTTTTGATCGGCAGGCACATGAGAGACCCAATTTCTTCTTCCTCCCTCTTCATCAGACCGAGAAGGCATCAGGCGATTTTCACCTTCGTTTTTCCGGCGGTGTTTGTTCCTCCGGTGGCGGATTAGCTCGTTGATGGTCCTAATATGTTCGTCTCTTCTTCCTTATTCAGTGGATACTGTTGGTGTTGTTCTCATGGAGGCGGTTCCTCCTGATTTACCGTCTGATGAGGTTTCTAAGTTACCATCTGATCCTCTGAAAGCTAAATCAATCACTCTTCTTGTCAATAAGTTTGAATCAGAAGTGATGGGATCGAAGATTTCTTCTAAAGTGGTTATGGCTGATATCGCTGGTTCTCCAATGGTTAGTCATTTCATTCGCAATCCAATTAAGAAGGAGGATGGAGTGATAGAAGGTTTGAGCTCCCCTGTGCTTGAATTTGAAAAAGACATTGAGCAACCAATTATTTATTTAGTGCCTACCAACAGTTTGTTAAAAATCCTAAGAGACAATATTTTTGTTTTTCATGTTTTTCACAGGTTTCAAGATTGGCCAAGGGATAAGCTGTCATTATTGAGAATTTAAAGAAAGCTTCATGCTGCATACCAACTGCTCGATAAAATGCTTAAATGAGGTTTCTGGATTTTCTATCCAATCTTTTTATATAAGTTTAATTATTTTTTTGGCAAATATAAATGGTTTCTTCATAAAGGTTTTTGTTGTAAGTAAGGTGTTTAACAAAACTCTTGAATCAACTTTGTTTCAATTGTATTATAAATTGTTTTGCAGGACCATGAAAGTATCAAATCTGTTAATTTTTTTTATTCATTTGATTGTTAATAAATTGAGAGGATAAAAATCTGTTAATTTTTTTTATTCATGTCTTCCGATTATGGTTTTGGTTAATTATTTATATGTTGATAATAAATTCTGCTAGAATTTTACTGTTTTATTTTAATAAAATTTTAATATTTATATGTTGATAATGTATTCTAACAGAATTTTACTATTGCATTCTAACAAAATTTGTGATAGAAATGGCTTGAAGAATAGTTTGAAGAACTGATGGGAAAGGTTAGAAGAATGAATTAAAGAATAATCACACTCAATGTTTAAGAATGTTGTTATTTTTTAAAAATTACACTTGTTATTCTTTCAGAATGTTGTTATTATTCAAAGAATCACAATTAATTATTTGGTATATTATTAGTTTAAGAATCTATTTTGTGTATTCTTTTCATAATGTATTTAGTAGTTTATGATGGACATTATGTTATTCTGACAGAATATGTTAGAATGTAGTTATTTTTCACCTCGGATTCCAGAACTTTGTTATTATTTAATAATATTCTAATAGAATAAAATTCTAAAAGAGTATCATTCTAACTAAAAAATATTCTCACAGGATAAATCGGTTATTTTTACAAATTATGTTAGAATTAAAACTGAATTAATTAAAAAAAATCATATTTTTAAAATTAGGAGAATTAATTATCCATAAATATCCGAAAATTTCCTTTTATAATTTTAGTTAATTGTCCAAAATACCCTTTTGCTAAAATTTGTGTGATTATATGGTACATACTATCCCATTGTAATATCATACACTCTCAAATCATGTCCATTGATGAATTACATCCGTTGGTCCAAATTTGTGCATTCTGGCATACATTAGTTAGAAAAAACAAAATAACCTAAGCTATATATATATATATATATATATATATATATATATATATATATATATATATATATATATATATATATATATATAGACTTAGGTTATTCTATTCAAAGTAATTATTGTGTTATTGTATGCATAAATGTAAGCCAATCATTTTTACTTATTTTAATAAAGTGATTAATACATATTATTTAATTAAATATAATTGAAAAATACCATCTAATTTAACTAGAATGGTATTTTAGTCAGTTAACATAGATTTAATGAAGGAAATTTGCATATTTTAAGGGATCAAAGATTCTACTAATTTTAAAAATCCGATTTTACATATTATAAGGTTTTTAGTTAGGACATTCTGACAGAATATGTTTGAGTATGTTCAAAAATAACAAAAATTCTTGTAGAATAACAAAGTTCTCGAACCATCAGTTGAAGAATTAAAACAAAAATTACATTAATTCTTATAGAATACATGTAATATTTGCTAAGAATTACATTTATTTTTAAAGAATAAAACTAAAAAAACTTTCAAATCGAGAAAAAAAAACATCAAAATCTAACAAAGACACTAATACATTCTAAAAAAATAATGTTGCTAAGAATCACTTTCAATTTCATGGTCCATTCTTCAAGCATCAGCTGCTTCTGTGGAAACAAATCCAATGCATAAATCAGTGAGAAAAATATCCATATTCCATTCCAACAGAATTGGAATTCGTGATTCTATTATGATAGAATTGGAATTCAAGATTCAGTTACGGTATGCATTCTATTGGAGCAGGTTGATTTTTCCGAGGAGAATCTGAATCATTTGGTTGCTGCTATTGTTGTTGCAATGGGAAGTTGTACCCTTAGACCATAACATACACTCAATGGATCACCTGCATGGATACACAATTCAGTTTTGATTTAAGTTAAATAAAAAAATACAATCAATTTTGTACCAATTTTCTAATTTAGTTATGCAGAATTGACAACAATCAAGAATATACTTATAATTTGTAAGGTTCTTATAAATTCCAAACCAAGACTTTTCACAAACTTTTGGAATGCAAAAATCAAAGACTTCATTTGAAGCTAGGCCCATTACATTAGAAAGAGACATACAAGGATTTGAGGAGGGATTTGATGCGTATGTTTCTCCAATCACAATATGCCGATTTCATTCATCATCACATTAACTATAGCAAACATTTTGGATCTAAAGTCATGGTTTTGATCTAAGGATTTGAGTTTCTAAATCTAATCCAATCATAAAATTATGAACACGCAAATTAACAAGTCCCACTACTTCTAATCACAATAGAGCAGTAATACATGAATATTTTACTAGAAGAAACTTAAAATCACAATTAATTAAATCAATGATTACTCACATAAGTTATTAAGGGATATGATGAAGCGAAGACTTGTAAACAACCGTGTTCAATCGAGCAAACCTGCAAAGAAACCAATTTCAGAATACAAAGAATTCATGAATCCAGTTTGTTGAAAATTCGTATGAACAGATCGAAGAACGAAGAAACATAGAAAGGAAGAAAGAGTTATGCATCGATTGATATAACAACAAATAAATATAATAGAAACCATGGAAAAGAAGAAAGAGTGAATGCTGGTAAAAAAATCGACATCAGGGAGGACAATGGTTCACAGCGAACCTGTTGGCTGGGTTTCGCACCGAGTCTGTAACCGTTTGGCTCGGGTTCGTTGTGGTAAACTGCATTGCAATCAACTACGAATGACTCAGATTCGTAACTCCATCTGTAAGCAAACATATGTGAAATTGACTCGAAACACATGGGTTGACCAACGAAAAGTCAAAATCGGTTCACCTGCGAACGTTCGCTTTGGGTGTACAACAACAAAAATCGGACAAAAACGACCCTTAGCTGTTGAGTGCGACAACAGGGGCGACCGATTAAAGATGATCGAATCAGGGGAGGGTGTTGATTGGGCAGTTGCAGACGCCCTTACTTTCGCGACTTTGCTGGTGGAGGGAAATCACGTGAGGTTAAGTGGTCAGGATGTTGAGAGAGGTACTTTCCCAGAGCTTCCGCCATAGCTCCTCCCTACTGAGACTCCCGATTTCAGCGCTAAACACAAGAACAAGTACCGAATTCGCTTTCTCAGCCCCCCCTTGCGATCGATCGAAATGTCTCGCTGTATAAAGAAGACAATGAAGGGCATCCCCACAAAGGGTCGCTGGTGGTGTCGATTTGTTCAATTTAGGGTTTTCAGAATCGGTTTTTAGATAAAGAGGGGAACGAGATTTAAACTGGAGAGATACCATGATTCTAGGGATTATTTTTAGAAGTCATTAAACAAATGACTAAATTAATCTATATTTATCTATTTAATTATTTAATTTTTTATTTAATTTTGATTGACCTACATTTATACATACAATAACATAATACTTAGTTTAAACACCTGAACCTCTCTCTCTATATATATATATATATATATATATATATATATATATATATATATATATATATATATATATATATATACTTTAACATTTGTTGTTATTTTTTTAAAATAACCTATTTACCTTTGGACCAAACTAAAAAATATAAGAAAATTTATGAAAAAAAATTAATAGCACAGATATCTTATCAAAACAACGGTTAATGAAAAAACTAAATGTTTGAATTATAATTATATGAAAATAAGCTTTTTATGCTTTTGTTTTTCGCTCTTTTTTTGTTTTTTGTTTTGCGCTTACTACTAAATAGTTTCCCTTCTTGCACACACAAACATACGTCACCATGGCAAGAAAATAAAGAATATGTCTAGGAATTTCCAAAAGTTTGTGAACAAAATTCCTAAAAGAAAATAAAGGATAAAAAGAGGTTTCGGATAAGATATATTAATATATCTAATACATAACTTAAATGTGAAAATTGTCCTTTATGAAAGAATTTACTAATATAATTAAACTTTTTCTTAAGTAACCAAAAGTGTAAACTCATAAATCTTGTACACATTGTCACATTGATTTAATAGAAGGTTGTGGAATTTAAAAAAGCAATTCATTTAAAAATGGAAACGTAACCATCCACAATTGTGGGTTATGACACATCTATGATTTCATTATTATGCAGTCCTTCATTTAGTTGAAAGTATTCGGAACACAAAGTATATAAAGACATTTATATTATTCTAGCATTTTGTTAACAAAATGAAGTCCAAAAAATTGTTTCTCACCTTAATTATAATATATATATATATATATATATATATATATATATATATATATATATATATATATATATATAATTATTTATTCAAACATAATGGAGATGTGTCATTTGATTGGCCTTTTGCTCATGCTTTAGTCTTTTGATTTGGACCTCATCACATTAACATGGCCACATTTCAATATTATACCCTAACAAATAATTTAATAAGATAAAAGTGTATAATTGAAAAGGGCATCACCACAACCACCATTTCATGTGTATACCAACACTTGGGACATTTTAAGCATCATTCATGTGAATACTGTTTGCCTTTTTGTATACTTGTTTTCATAACTCACATGGGGGTCAACACAAAGTGAATCCAAGAATACTTGACTTGTCAGTCTATGTGGAGATTTTTTTTTTTAAATTGCCACATTATAGTCTCTAAAAAGAATCTTATATTGAAAATAAATATATGGTCCACAAATATGTCAAATATGATTGTTTTCAAAAGACAGAAGACTGATATTCTTTACCAAAAATAAATTTTGGTAAAACCATAAAATTAGTTTATTTTAACTTATGAACTAGTTTTTAATAAACTATTTTGATATGGTTTTTGATAAGTTTATAGAGCATTTTCAAAAGTAATCCAAATATACCCTTAATTTTATCTATTTTTTTAGTTATATATCTAAATGTCCATTTATATCATTTTATATTGCAATGTCACGAAAACACAAGTGGGGTTACCCACACCTTACAACCTTAATTCATAAGATAGTTTTTCAACTAAAAAGTAAAAAACTAGCTTTCAGATAGTTTGTGCAACAAGTCTATGCTAACAGAAATATGATAAAATTTCTTAACTGTTTAATATAATAAGTTTATCATTTCACATCAATCTTACATAAAATGATAAAAAAATATATCATATGGAAAAACACATTGTTACATTTAACTGGTCAAAAATGATAATTTGTTACATTGAATATTTGAATCTATTTCAAAGTTCAACTTGGGAACTCAACCGGTTTCTTGCAGTTAACAGTTTTCAGTTTTAATATGAAAAAAAAAGCATTTGTGTGGATTTTTTCAAATACAATGGATGTAGAATCTTAAAATATTATATATAATGGTTGTATAAATAATTCACTTCTTATTTTGAAAATATATATATATATATATATATATATATATATATATATATATATATATATATATATATATATATATATATATATATATATATATATATATATATATATATATATATATATATATATCAATGAATGCTAGATATTTAATAACTCTATGTACTATCATTGACACTAAAATGATTTTTTTTGTCTTTTGTTTTGTAGTTATTTGTATCATAAACTTTAACAAAAATCACTCATAAAAGTTCAATACTTTTCAAGTCGATAAACATAAAGTCAAAATGTGAATGCGTTTCTTAGCCAAAAACAAAAACTTCTGGTAAATATACAGTGTTTTTTTCACTCAACAAAAGTAACCACATAAAGATATTGTCATTAACGAAACAAACAAAAACATCAACAAGATTTAATGATTAATCCCTTTTTAAAGTGATAACAAAAATTCTATCAGTTTTCTTTGGAATTTTAAAGTGTAATTCTAACCAATAAAGGGTAACAATGATCTTTCTCATAGTTAGGCCATGAAGTGTCGCCATTAACGAAGCTCTCATGACGCCTCCAAACTTCACTGTTGTAAATCTCATTTACTGTAAATTGCAAACCACTTTCCTTGACTTCCAGTAAAAACTCATCCAATGAGTTGCCTCTTTTAGGGCCCAAAAATATGGCTTCTGAGTGCCCTTCTTTTTTCAACAAACACTTGATAGTCTGAACAAGGCCTTTATGAAATTCTTTGAAAAAAGTACTACAAAATTATATAAAAGAATTCGAGATTATTTTAGAAAATTATGGAGTATAAAGGCGAAAAAAGTTGTATAGACTACCAATCGCTTGCAATAATGATATCAAAACTGTTGGAAATGTCTGAGAGCTCTTCGTGATTCCAATGCAACATCATTGATTTCACTTTCGTACAACCAAAAACACTTGAATTTGCATTTATGTTACGCTGAATATCTAAATGTTAAGGCTACTCAATTTTAAGTCAAATCAAAGTTGTTAAAGTCATTAGGGCGCCAGATCCCATCAGAACTCTTTAGTTAAGTGTGCTCAGGTAGGAGCAGTACTAGGATGGGTGACCCCTAGGAAGTCAGTGTCTACAACAGACTAGTCTCGTGTGTTTTAAGGCACTGGATCCCATCAAAACTTTGTGGTTAAGCGTGTTTGGGTGAGAGCAGTACTAAGATGGGTAACCCCTTAGGAAGTCATCTTGTCAGATTGACAGTATCTTGATACGTGTGCTTGGGGATGTTAAAAAAGAGGATACAATCAACTACTTGAGGATTTCCATCTGATATAACAACTTCTAATGCCTCGGTGACAGCTGCAACAAGTAAGCCTGCTAAGCCGTATCCTGATCCAAGTTCAATCACTCTCTTACACCTGAATTAGTAGGTTTAGTATGCGGGTATAAAATTATAAACAAAACGAGAATGATAATAGTAAGAAGAAACTTATAAATAAACCTGAACAAATCGAGTTGTGATAAACAATGATAAGCAAGGACTTCCTCTGATGGCCAAGAACCTGTTTCAGTAAGAAAATACATAAACATTAAAAGTGAAGACTCTAGTATTTATTATGGGGACTTATCTTTTTGAGTGTGAAGAAAACTTACAAACAAGGCCTGTGTTGTCAATGTCAAATGTGTTACAGATCTTAAAATCTTCAAGGTTTGCGTGATTGTCAACTCTCTGACTGCATTGAATTATATAAGTTAGCAATGATGGCATAAGAAGTAAAATCTCTCTTTTTCTGTAATGAACTTAAACCTAAAGAAATACAACAAGAATGAGTTTAAAGGAATCTTACTAAAGGAAAAGCTCAGCTGCATTGTGATTGGGCAATGTATAGCATACACAAGCTTCTGTGGCCTTTGGTAATGAAGGGGAAATCACTTCTTTATGCTCAAGCTTAGCGTTATCCACTAACCGGAAGGGTATCAAGCTGAATCCTTGATTCGCCTTTCTGGAAATACGCTTGATACCTTTTTCAGATTGCTCATCTGCACAGCATTTTCATAATAGATTATGATCTTTTATGTAATCGTTATCATCAATTTTCTAAATCACGTCTCGGATTTCAACATTCCATAAGCGTGAGTAATCATCGGCGTTTTGAGATTTTCAAATGTTTGAACGCACGCTATACCATTATACGAACAGAGAGAAACGCAAAGGGGATCAAGTTGAAGTTTAAACAGAGAAGGAATCTATAATTAGCAATCGGATCATTCATAACTTGCATGGTCAAATTCATAACTTAGAATCAGCTCATATCTCATTTGTAGGTCAAATCGTGTGGCAGATTCGGATCTTACCTGAAGCAGTGGACGAACTAGAAGGAATTAGGGCTCGACGAAGGATTCCCCACCTTAAAGACGATGCCTTTCTACCGTTCTCCATATGCTCAGTAAGTCAGAATTTTGCTTCCGTCCTTTATTTTCGCCAATGCCTTTTTCCTAAAACCATAATTAATTAATTAATTAATTATTATTATTATTATTATTATTATTATTATTATTATGACATATTGACATGTTAAAATTTGTACGTGTTTTTACTTTTTACCGTTTACAAAATTTGATTTATTTTTCGATTCATCCCATAAAACTTGATTCCTTTTTTCATTAGCGAAGTTACATGTTTACTTTTGTAAAGGTTTTGATTGAAGATGCAACTGGATGTTTAGATCGTCTCGTCATTATTTTAAACATTAATTAAAATGTGATTATTACTATATAGGATTTTAGGATGCATTAGAATTTTATGTGGTAATGTTTTATTAATAATACTGTGTGAAACTGTGATATACATAATAATAATGGTGTAAATTGTAAAGCTATTACTGTTTTTCAGTTAAAAAATCCTACCCAGACTCACTCAAAGCACATTGTACTTTTTTTTTTTTTTTTTTTTTTTTTTTTTTTTTTCGGTTTAACCACCAAAACAATTAACCTTTGAGAGTTTTTTATTTTTCATAAAATAAATCACTACATAAAAAATTGGATTTGTAAAAACAATTATAGTTTGGAATTTGTTTGGTTTAACCGTTTAAAGAATTTTCTTTTATGATTTAACCATTCAAACTTAAAAAAAAATTCCTAAAAAAAACCATATTTAACAAAGAGAAATATTGATGTTTGCTATTCAATATGGGAAAAAAACTTTGTGTGGTTATTTTGGAAAAAACAAACTTTTAGTGGTTAAATCAGAAAAAAAATTCTTTTAGTGGTTAAAGCGAATCTATAATTTTTTCTATTTTAAAAGGGTCAAATTAATGGGTCGGGTATCCCATGACAGATTTATAAATTTTAGTCATGAATCACTAGAAGTTATTATATACAAAAGCTAAACTTCCATACATACTAATTAGTAGCGGATCAAGAACGAAATCAACATGATCCATCGCACAAAAGATTAAATAAAATAAAAGACATTTTATTGATGTTGGGGAGAATCAAAATCCAAGAAGCCCAATGTTTATGTATTTAAATTCCTAGCTCATTGAGGGCACACAACATTATAATTTTATAAATTTTCTTTTAAGGCTCTTTAACCCTTCCCTCCCCTCTTTCTTTGTCAGCGTTGTGTCTGCCCTTTGGGTATCTATTGATTTGATGGATCCAGACATCCTGTTATCAATGTGAAGCATATCAAATTTTAAAATTTATTAGAAAGATTTGAATCAAGGTTGATTTGCAGGTTAATCCTTAATTGATATATATATATATATATATATATATATATATATATATATATATATATATATATATATATAATGATATTAACTTCAACATATATATAAGATGTGATGTATACAACTAGTGAGTTTGAACAATATGTATTGGAAGTTAGTGAATAACAAATTTGAGAAAAAAAACTTTACTAGAATAATTTTTTATAAAATCTGATATATATATATATATATATATATATATATATATATATATATATATATATATATATATATTCAACAAAAATTATGTTATATTTATTTTTATTTTATATAATAAAGACATAATTAAACACGGTTTTTTAGAATTTGCATGGTGAATATAAATATCAAAATGCATATGCACTTGATCCTTGTGGTTTAAAAATCATGTATGGTTGGTCTTTTTGTCAAATTTCATTAGAAAATAGACGATATGTCTAAGAAAAATGACCAAAATACCCTTAATTTTATTGTTTATGTTCTTTCACCATTTTATAAACTACATGGACTAAGTAAATTAACAGAAAGAAATTAAATAAGAACTCTAATGTTTTCATCCTCCCGTTGTCAACTTTACCCTCCAACCCTAAATGCTACCTACAACCACCGCCACTACCTTTGACGCTACCTGCAACCGATCATCATCATCATTCACCCTTGAATCAAGGGGTATCAGACACCACCCTACTGCTTCTCATTTTTTTTCCTCATCTCCGACGACTCCACCAATGATCTAACCTTATTCTCCAAACCCGTGTAAATGATCTTTTAATGTTTTTCATAAATATCCTCCTTCGATCTTCAACACATTTGCCCTTTACCAATAAATCCGTCGATGGTGATGGTGAGACTGTATCATAAATATCAACTTCAACCCTATATAAATGGTTTTAAAAAGATTTTTTTGGAAAGATCCGTACACGTTAACCCCTTATAAACAGAACTTTTTATGTTTCCAAGCTCTTATGGGATAACCGCGGATAAACAGTTTTCAAAAAGAATGATTTTTGCATTAGTTGTATCAGAAAGATCGAATTCAAAAATATTAACCTTGATACATAAATACTGACCTTGATAGAACCAACAATAAGTTCATGAATGTATTTGTTTCTAATTTTGTAGTTTCTCATTCTTTTGATTTCTTATTTTTTGTTCACATCTATAACCGTTGTGCATAATTGGAAATCCTTGTTTTGATTTAGAACATATTCTCATCGCCTTTGAATATTGATCTTGAAATTATGAGCATAATGGATTTAAGACTAGGGTTCTTATGGTTAACTTTGTTGCAAATCTTTCAATTTTTTATGGCGGTTTACACTTCACATATGAGTAAGGAGTAAGGTTTCGGGTTTATCCGTCAATCGAAAAAAAAAAGGCAGAGGAAGGGATGTTGAAGGTAGGGATGTAATCAATCTGAATCAATTCAAGTACTGGCAAGCTCGAAACTCTACTCGAGCTCGGCTTAAGCTTAATAAAGTAATCGAGACTTTCGACTTTGGCTCAATTAACTTGATTAACTCTTGAAAAAAATTACATTAAATTACAATAAAACTGCACGTGAGTTCAACTCAATTCAGCTATTTAATATGTAAATATAAATATGAATAAAACAAAGAGTAAAAGTATAAATATAACAATGCTCGGTTAAGCCCACAAGTTTTATGATCCGAGTAGTCCAATACTCAAGCTCGACTGATGATGTGCTCGAGTAGCTCGAGCTCAAGCTTCACTTGACTTGAACTGAACCAATTTCGAGTATTTTTCGAATCAGTCTTGAGTATCTCATGATTTGGTCCGACTAAGTTACACCATTGACGAGTGAGTGAAGATGAAAACACATGGGTGGCTTCCAAAAGGAAATTTGGGTGGGTCCTATGTTATTTTATAATGATAAAGAAATAAGATTAGGTGTGAGCAACGAACGATTTTATGAGAAAAAAAACGGCGATTTTAGGATGTTGTTGTCACACCCCCGAACCAGACGGCGGAAACGTCCGGGGGCTGTCGTGACTCAATTGAATACCATAACATTGAATATATATGAAACATAACAACATTCGTCACCGTGCATTAATATAGTACAACCAGTAGCGTTTACATGACATATACTGTTTAAACATTACATTCCCAAAAATTAAATTGTTCGGTTCGTACATAAATAAACTGCAAGCCGTCACTGAATATGATTTCCTTTGATTCACTGGTTCCCTGAGAATACAAGTATTTTGAAAAACGTCAACATATGAAATGTTGGTGAGTTCATAAGTAGTGTTTGAAATCCAATGTTTGTATTGTTTGAAAATCCACCAGAAAATCCGATATTTTCTGAAAAGAAAAAGCTTTTGAAAACGTTTGTGAAGATCCATAGGTATGCTTGTTTGTTTCTATACTTGTAAAAAAATTTGTTCATTGAAGTTGTATGCATTTCAAATCTGTATGTATTGAAAACCCTAGAAAAACCCGATGTTCTCCTAATTCCTTGAATTACATGAAGTTACATTGAAACCATTGCATAGCGTATAGTGTCAGTCCCAGGCGACGTTGGATTGTTTTTGAGCATGATTAATTACTACAAACCCGCATTACACAAACGCCCAGTTTATAGCTATACTAACGATCCCGAAGGCGTCGTCCGTACTAATCACGTTATCCAATCGCCCTGACTAGGTGTAGTCCCACATCCGAAGAGAAAGAGGACACGAAGGCCTCGATGACTCCATTAACCGGTTGGGGATAAAAATGTACGAGGGGTCCAAGACCCGCCTCGCATGAAATGTAGACTTTACTAGCAATACCAAAGGACCCTTGGGGACCAGTAGTATACAAGCCATTGAAAGTCCCTCTACGTTGTGCCAAGTCGGTGAAACCCAACACTCCGTAGAAAAAAAAAATGTCTTCGGGCCTTAAGATCAGGTCATTGAGCTAGCTAGGCCCAACAAACAAGATTTTACACTTTTGGGGCCCAAAGATGGTGCGTAGACGTCTGTGCACACTCGCATGTATATTAAATTCCCAAACGTTATTAGTATGAATCGTAGTGTCGTCGTGTTAGTAGTTTCGGATTTTTATTGGTTCGAGACCGAACCAATTCGTTTCACAACGATTTTGGTATTGTAGTGTATTGTATTTCGTCGATAGTCGCGGTGTCATTATTTGATCAAATTGCGTATATTGAATTAGCCTTGAAATTTTTCTGTTTTCAGCCCCTCATTGTTTGTAAAATTTACATTTTCAACCCTTTTATTGAATACTTCCCGGTTTGGTCCTTAAATTAATTTTCTTGACATTTTAACACCAAAAATTATTGAAATTAATATTTTTCAGCATATTTTTCATAGAAAACAGTTTAAGTCCCTGAAAATGCAGTTTTCTCGGTTTTAACCCTTCTTTTTCGCAACTTTGACAATTTTGGCCCAAATTGTAAAATTTTTGCAACTTTGGTCCTTTTTAATTTAAAAAGCATTTTAAACCTTTGAAAAGGACTTGGATCACTTATGGTCCACTGTTTTACAGAAAATCACAGTTTTGGCCCTCCAAAACAGTAAAATTCGCATAATGGGCCTCATTGGGCCGAAAATGTCATTTTTAGCCCATTAAGCTTGAAATTTATGTTTTTAATCCTCTAAATGAGTAAATTTCCAGAAATTGTTTTATTGAAACTGTTTTGACACACTTCATCCATTAGAATTCGTGATATGTCAATTTGGGCCCTTAATTTTGTATTTTTTCACATTTTAGGTCCAAAATTTGTGTTTTTAACCCAAAGAAAATTGTTATTAAACCACTTAACCATTTTTCTTGAAACACTTTGTATTTAGAAATATATTTGAAGCTAAAATCATTTAACACAAGATATATCTCGGTTTTGAGGGGTTTTATGGCTAGATCCAACATTATAACACACAAATGCATACATATAAGCATGTAAATCATACAAGGCATACAAAACACATATAGATCTACACTTTCACTTGTATTCCCCCCCAAAAAACTCATAAAAACAGAAAATAGGGGGTATGAAGCTCACCTTGGGTATGGTTTCGGTTTTTGGAAGAAAAGATGGAGGAAAACTTGATGATTTTTGGCCTTAGCACCTTTCCTTGGTAGATCTCGAGTTTGAGATGGTTCTAGGGTGCAAGATCACGATTTTTGCATAGATTAGGAAAGGATTTTGATAACAAAAAGAATCTAAACCATAGATCCAAGTATAATCTTACCTTAGATGATGATTAACTTGCAAGATCCTCTTGAAAGCCCCTAATTTTCGAGATTTTTGGAGAGGGGAGGAAGGAGAGTTCTTGAGTGATCTAGAGAGAATTTGAGAGATTTTTGTGGGTGTGTGTGTGTGCTAGTGGCCGAGAGTGAGAGAGAGAAGAGAAGAAGAAGTGATATTTGAGGTGATGTGCATGGAAGGATGAGAAATATTGCATGGATGTCCAATGGATAAAAATGAGGTGGCATGGGAAAGTCAAACCCTCCTCTTGGGCTTGATGTGGGCCGAAAACATGGAAGGAAAAGGAAATTTGGGCTTTTTGCTCCCAAGCCCAATATTAGTGTTAGTTAGGGTGTGTTTTATACCTAAAAGAATGTGGTAGGATTTTCATATTTTTATTGGACTAGTTTAGGTTATTCATGTATCAAGGCTTTTAGTTCATTTCATTCTAGGTCTAACATGACCTAAAATGTTGAATTAAATAAATGTGGGTCCAATTTGGATCCAATTAGGGTTCTAAGCCCTTGATAGTCAAATTGGAAGCTTATTGGTCCATTAGGTCCAATAAGGAAGTTCTAGTCCAAAATGGACCTAAATGAGAACTTCTAGTGTTCCCAACTGTTTGATGACTATTTGTAGTACTTGTATGATGTATCTGATTGAAGTTTTTGATTTACATTAGCTTGAATGTATAGATTACATGACACAAAATTTCCAGTTGTGACATCATCCCCCCGTTAGAGGGAATTTCGTCTCGAAATTCTATTTGAAAGCTATATTTGAGAATGCTAGAATAGGTGAGGGTACTTTTGCCTCATTTGATCTTCGCGTTCCCAAGTGAATTCTGGCCCACGCTTTGCGTTCCACCGTACCTTCACGATCGGGATGCGACTCTGCTTAGTACGCTTCACCTCCCTGTCCATGATTTCGATTGGTTCTTCGACGAACAGGAGATTCTCATTGATTTCGATTTCGTCAAGAGGAATGACAAGGGTTTCATCTGATAGGCACTTTTTAAGATTAGAGACATGAAACACGGGGTGTACACCGTTTAGCTCCGCGGGTAGTTGTAGTCTGTATGCCACTGGGCCTATTCGGGCGACGATTTCGAAAGGTCCAATGTATCGCGGGTTCAGCTTTCCCTGTTTTTCCGAAACGTATAACCCCTTTCCAGGGTGAGACTTTCAACAATACTCGATCACCGACCTGGAATTCTAAGGGCTTTCGCCGTTTGTCAGCGTAGCTCTTTTGTCGGTCGCGCGATGCTTGTAATCGAGCTTTGATCTGGACAATCTTTTCTGTGGTTTCGCGAATGATTTCCGGTCCCGTTTGTGCCCTGTTCGACGTATGCGTTCTTGCTAGCTGGGTGTCACCTACTTCAGCCCAACATAACGGTGATCTACATTTACGCCCGTACAGTGCTTCGAAATGGGCCACCTTGATGCTCGAATGATAACTATTGTTATATGAGAATTCGATCAACGGTAGGTGGGTATCCCAAGACTTTCCAAAGTCTATCACACAAGCACGAAGCATGTCTTCAAGCGTCTGAATGGTTCGCTCACTTTGACCGTCCGTTTGTGGGTGATATGCGGTGCTCATATCAAGATGAGTTCCCATTGCCTTGTGGAGTGATTGCCAAAAGCGCGATGTGAATCTACTGTCCCTATCCGAGATGATAGATTTTGGCACTCCATGTAGCCTTACGATTTCTCGTAGGTACAAACGCGTCAGTCTCTCCATCTTGTAGGATTCTTTGATTGGCAGGAAATGGGCAGATTTCGTCAGTCGGCCGATTATTACCCATATGGTGTCCAATCCGTCCGACGTCTTGGGCAGCTTGGTCACGAAGTCCATAGAAATCCCCTCCCATTTCCACTCAGGGATTTCCGGTTGTTGTAACAATCCGGAAGGTTTCTGGTACTCCACTTTCACTTTGGCGCACGTAAGGCACTTACCAACATAAGTCGCGATTTCCGCCTTCATGTTAGGCCACCAATAGTGTTGTTTAATGTCCAAATACATCTTGTCCGAACCGGGATGAATGGAGTATCGTGTCTTGTGGGCTTCCTTCATAACGGTCTCCCTAAATCCTCCGATTTTTGGGACCCAAATACGGTTCATAAAGTAGTATACCCCATTCTCCTTGACTTCTAGGTTCTTCTCCATCCCGCATAATGCCTCGCTAGTTCTATTTTCCGCTTTCATAGCCTCTGCCTGGACTGATGCAATTTGAGTGGCCAGATGAGACTGAATGGTTATCGAGTGCGTTTTCGTACGACGATTAGAGTACTCCTTCCGACTCAATGCATCGGCTACCACGTTGGCCTTGCCTGGATGGTACTTGATCTCGCATTCGTAGTCGTTTAGCAATTCCACCCATCTTCGTTGTCTCATGTTCAGCTCCTTCTGATTCAAGATGTGCTGGAGGCTCTTGTGGTCCGTGAAGATGGTGCACTTTGTACCGTACAGGTAGTGCCTCCAAATTTTTAGGGCGAAGACCACGGCTCCCAGTTCTAGGTCATGGGTCGTGTAATTTACTTCGTGCGTCTTTAGTTGGCGGGACGCGTATGCTATCACTCTTCCACGTTGCATGAGAACGCAACCTAAGCCCTGATTTGACGCGTCACAGTAAACTACAAAATCTTCCGTTCCTTCGGGTAGAGATAGTACAGGAGCGCTGCAGAGAGCTTGCTTCAAGGTTCGAAACGCAATCTCTTGTCGGTCTGTCCACTTGAATGGCACGCCCTTTTGCGTAAGCAAGGTAAGTGGCTTGGCGATCTTAGAGAAGTTTTGGATGAATCTCCTATAGTAGCCTGCTAGGCCTAAGAACTGACGAATTTCGGTGGGCGTAGTCGGAGTTGCCCATCCTTCCACAGCTTTGACCTTAGAAGGATCCACATGAATTCCGTCTTGGCTTACTACGTGGCCTAGGAAATTCACACTCTGGAGACAGAACTCGCACTTGGAGAGTTTGGCGTACAGCTTTTCCGTTCGCAGAGTTTCTAGGATCTGTCGGAGATGTTGGCCATGCTCCTCTTTGTTTCGAGAATAGACGAGGATGTCGTCGATAAACACAATGACGAAGTTGTCCAAGAACGGTCGACAGATTCGATTCATTAGGTCCATAAATGCGGCGGGTGCATTTGTTAGACCGAAGGGCATTACGACGAATTCATAATGTCCGTAGCGGGTTCGGAAAGCGGTTTTAGGAATATCCTCTTCTCGGACTTTGAGTTGATGGTATCCGGACCGTAAATCTATTTTAGAAAAATAACTAGCTCCTTGGAGCTGGTCGAATAGATCATCGATTCGCGGGAGTGGGTAGCGGTTTTTGACAGTGAGTTTATTTAACTCTCTGTAATCGATGCACATTCTGAAAGATCCGTCCTTCTTTTTGACAAAGAGTACCGGAGCTCCCCATGGCGAGTAGCTAGGTCGGATAAATCCCTTATCCAGAAGCTCACTGAGTTGGCTGGACAATTCCTGCATTTCAGCAGGAGCCAATCGATATGGTGATTTAGCAAGAGGAGTTGCTCCTGGAACGAGGTCGATTCGGAACTCAACCTGTCTCTCTGGGGGTACTCCTGGAAGATCTTCGGGAAACACGTCCGGAAATTCACATGCTACTGGAATGTCTTGGATGTTAGTTTCTTCTTTGGTCTTGTCCACTATGTGAGCCAAGAATGCCAAATTGTTCTTTCGCAAGTGTTTTTGTGCTTTGATGCACGAGATGAGACGAAGATTTGTACTGGGTTTGTCTCCGTAAATTACTAGGGTTTCGTGATTTGGGAGACGAAGGCGAATGGCCTTCTCATGGCACATAATCTCAGCATGGTGGGGGCTTAACCAATCCATGCCGATAATCACATCGAAACTCCTAATTGATACTGGCATCAGATCTATTCGTAAGACGTGTTGGTTGAGGGTTAGGGTACATCCGATGTAGATCTCCCTAGTGGATTCGGTTTTCCCATTGGCCATTTCCACCGTATAGGTTTCATTTAGCTTCTGGGGTTGTTGTTTTAATAAATGTTTAAACTTCTCACTTACGAAACTTCGCTCCGCTCCGGTATCAAATAAGATGCATGCATAAGTGTGGTTTAGGAGAAACGTACCGGTCACAACTGCGGGGTCCTGAACTGCATCACTCTGACCCATAGTCAGCATTCTTCCTGCTACTCTGTTTCCTGAGTTGTTGTTGTTAGGGCAATCCCGACGGAAGTGTCCCGTCCTTCCGCACCCGAAACAGGTGTGGCTAGGCCGTGCATTGTTGCTGCCGGCATTGTTGTTGTTGTTATTGCGGTGGTTGTTGTTGTTCTGGTTGTTTCCCTGACTCTGGTTCTGAGAAGGATAAGTCCTGCAGAACCTTGCAGTGTGTCCCCTTCGGTTGCAACTGGTGCAATGGAACTCCCTACATTCTCCTTGGTGATGGAAACCGCACTTGTTGCATTTGGGAAGATTACCGGAATAGGATCTTGAAGCATTTGAAGCAGCTGAGGCTGGAGCATGTGGTGTGGCTGGAACCGGCGCAGTGACAGCGTTGACTGCCACTGTTTGCTGCTTTTTAGAGGTCTCGGGGCCCTGACGCCCCTTTCTCTTGTTGTTCCGCCCTTTCTTGCCATCATCCTCCTTTTTCTTCTCAGTCTCCACTGGCTTCTCGCCCTTTTTGTGGTTATGATCATATAGCCTCTTTGCCAATCTCTTTGCACTGTCAAACGTTTCAGGGTTCGCAGCTATCACATTCCCTTGAATGGGGGATGTCAGTCCCCAGATGAATCGTTCAATCTTCTTTCCTTCTGATGTAATCATACCCGGGCATAACAGAGATAGTTCGCTAAATCTCGTTATGTAGGCATCGATGTTCCCATTCTGCACAGTGAGATTCCATAGTTCCTGTTCCATCTTTTGTATTTCACCTCGGGGGCAGTACTCAGCCATTAACATTTCTTTCATTTCTGCCCAGGGAATAGAGTTGGCGACAGGGAGCGTCATAGCTTCTACGTGTCCATTCCACCAAGTGAGTGATTGGTCCACAAAAGTGCAGGCCGCGAACTTCACTTTCATCTGCTCGGGGCACTCGCATATCTCGAATACCGACTCTACCTTCTCGATCCATCGCTTTAGGGTAATCACTCCTCCAGTGCCGTTGAAAGTTCGGGGTTTGGCGTTCGAAAAATCCTTGTAGGTGCACGTTTTAGTGGGTCCTTGGTTCGTCCCGTTGTTCGAACTTCCGGATCCTTGCCCGTTACCTCCTCCGTTGTTCCCTCGGTGAAGTTGTGCCATAGCTGCTGTGACCGCAGCAGACACGGCTTCCTGGAAAGCAGTGGTGTCAACTTCGGGCGGGGTTAGTTCGGGATTTCCGCGAGTAGCTGGGCGAGGCATCTTTCTGTCATGAAACGGAAAGATGTTGAGTGTACGCGGTTTCTGTGAGGTTGCGATCCTACTAACTAGGTGTATGATACGAACCTAAACATTACTACCATCGAGCATACAATCATAACGTCTCAACACATAACAACTGGTAATATCATAGCAAAACACACAAAAGTTCATTAATATTATCCGCATGTAATACAAGAAAATTTGCTCGTAAGAGCATACATGAGTGATACTAATCCGACATCATAATGGCTCCATGAGTAGTGTAGTCACTTAAACATAGAGCCGGAGTACATAACATAGTTCCTAACGACCTACTATGATACGTCTATCCCTAATCGCGATGAGCTGCGTCAGGAGGTGGTGCCGAGGTCATATGCCGAAATGTTGTGCCAGCAGCTGTGCCATCTCTGCCATGTCTCCAATAACCTCATCCCTCTCATGCTCCGCTTGCACTGCCCGAGCCTCCATAGCATACAGCTGTTGTCGCAGTGCGGCGATCTCAGCTTCGAGGGAACGGTTCTCTCTTGGGGGGTTCGCTGGTGGAGCGGGGTGATCTGGTTGTGCCTTGTTCTCGCATGGCGGGGCGGGGTCCTGGTCCCCGACCTGGCCGTCTTCGTCGTCATCGTCGAGCTCTCCAAATTCGTAGTCAGTGTCTACGTATTCGTCGGGTCCGACGTCGTGTGCTTCCCCTGGATTCTCTCCCGGCTCATCCACAAGCATCCCGTGAGCTACTAGGACCTGATGAAACTGGATACCCTGCTGCTCCTCCTCCTCTAGCCACCCGTTGTTTCCCTAATTAGGGAAGTAGGGGTCTCCAGGGTGATGAAAACCAGCCATGCTGTCTGCGCGAGTACGTGAATATGCTAACATTATTCCTAGGGTACTATGACTATTATACAGACTAAGCAAACATTCTCTTTTTGGGTGATAAAGGGTATAGTTTTAGGTTCCCTAGCTATCTCGATCTCATCAAGACGTGTGTTAGTTTTACCTTGGAGAGAATGTAGTTGATCAGGCTACATTCACTCCTTGGTATCACTAAGAACAGTCCCGAATTAACCGAGATACCAGTGTTATTGTGTTTGATTCAGTGTTAGGTTCTTATCCCTAATGCAAGCAAGCGTGTTTTATTTACTTGTTTTGTTCAGAGTTCTGTTAGTCCCTCTTTTTGGTTTATAGTTGCATATCAATGTGTGGCTCGACATGCTAGTTCACTATAAACAAAGCTCTGATACCAACCTGTCACACCCCCGAACCAGACGGCGGAAACGTCCGGGGGCTGTCGTGACTCAATTGAATACCATAACATTGAATATATATGAAACATAACAACATTCGTCACCGTGCATTAATATAGTACAACCAGTAGCGTTTACATGACATATACTGTTTAAACATTACATTCCCAAAAATTAAATTGTTCGGTTCGTACATAAATAAACTGCAAGCCGTCACTGAATATGATTTCCTTTGATTCACTGGTTCCCTGAGAATACAAGTATTTTGAAAAACGTCAACATATGAAATGTTGGTGAGTTCATAAGTAGTGTTTGAAATCCAATGTTTGTATTGTTTGAAAATCCACGAGAAAATCCGATATTTTCTGAAAAGAAAAAGCTTTTGAAAACGTTTGTGAAGATCCATAGGTATGCTTGTTTGTTTCTATACTTGTAAAAAAATTTGTTCATTGAAGTTGTATGCATTTCAAATCTGTATGTATTGAAAACCCTAGGAAAACCCGATGTTCTCCTAATTCCTTGAATTACATGAAGTTACATTGAAACCATTGCATAGCGTATAGTGTCAGTCCCAGGCGACGTTGGATTGTTTTTGAGCATGATTAATTACTACAAACCCGCATTACACAAACGCCCAGTTTATAGCTATACTAACGATCCCGAAGGCGTCGTCCGTACTAATCACGTTATCCAATCGCCCTGACTAGGTGTAGTCCCACATCCGAAGAGAAAGAGGACACGAAGGCCTCGATGACTCCATTAACCGGTTGGGGATAAAAATGTACGAGGGGTCCAAGACCCGCCTCGCATGAAATGTAGACTTTACTAGCAATACCAAAGGACCCTTGGGGACCAGTAGTATACAAGCCATTGAAAGTCCCTCTACGTTGTGCCAAGTCGGTGAAACCCAACACTCCGTAGAAAAAAAAATGTCTTCGGGCCTTAAGATCAGGTCATTGGGCTAGCTAGGCCCAACAAACAAGATTTTACACTTTTGGGGCCCAAAGATGGTGCGTAGACGTCTGTGCACACTCGCATGTATATTAAATTCCCAAACGTTATTAGTATGAATCGTAGTGTCGTCGTGTTAGTAGTTTCGGATTTTTATTGGTTCGAGACCGAACCAATTCGTTTCACAACGATTTTGGTATTGTAGTGTATTGTATTTCGTCGATAGTCGCGGTGTCATTATTTGATCAAATTGCGTATATTGAATTAGCCTTGAAATTTTTCTGTTTTCAGCCCCTCATTGTTTGTAAAATTTACATTTTCAACCCTTTTATTGAATACTTCCCGGTTTGGTCCTTAAATTAATTTTCTTGACATTTTAACACCAAAAATTATTGAAATTAATATTTTTCAGCATATTTTTCATAGAAAACAGTTTAAGTCCCTGAAAATGCAGTTTTCTCGGTTTTAACCCTTCTTTTTCGCAACTTTGACAATTTTGGCCCAAATTGTAAAATTTTTGCAACTTTGGTCCTTTTTAATTTAAAAAGCATTTTAAACCTTTGAAAAGGACTTGGATCACTTATGGTCCACTGTTTTACAGAAAATCACAGTTTTGGCCCTCCAAAACAGTAAAATTCGCATAATGGGCCTCATTGGGCCGAAAATGTCATTTTTAGCCCATTAAGCTTGAAATTTATGTTTTTAATCCTCTAAATGAGTAAATTTCCAGAAATTGTTTTATTGAAACTGTTTTGACACACTTCATCCATCAGAATTCGTGATATGTCAATTTGGGCCCTTAATTTTGTATTTTTTCACATTTTAGGTCCAAAATTTGTGTTTTTAACCCAAAGAAAATTGTTATTAAACCACTTAACCATTTTTCTTGAAACACTTTGTATTTAGAAATATATTTGAAGCTAAAATCATTTAACACAAGATATATCTCGGTTTTGAGGGGTTTTATGGCTAGATCCAACATTATAACACACAAATGCATACATATAAGCATGGAAATCATACAAGGCATACAAAACACATATAGATCTACACTTTCACTTGTATTCCCCCCCCACAAAACTCATAAAAACAGAAAATAGGGGGTATGAAGCTCACCTTGGGTGTGGTTTCGGTTTTTGGAAGAAAAGATGGAGGAAAACTTGATGATTTTTGGCCTTAGCACCTTTCCTTGGTAGATCTCGAGTTTGAGATGGTTCTAGGGTGCAAGATCACGATTTTTGCATAGATTAGGAAAGGATTTTGATAACAAAAAGAATCTAAACCATAGATCCAAGTATAATCTTACCTTAGATGATGATTAACTTGCAAGATCCTCTTGAAAGCCCCTAATTTTCGAGATTTTTGGAGAGGGGAGGAAGGAGAGTTCTTGAGTGATCTAGAGAGAATTTGAGAGATTTTTGTGGGTGTGTGTGTGTGCTAGTGGCCGAGAGTGAGAGAGAGAAGAGAAGAAGAAGTGATATTTGAGGTGATGTGCATGGAAGGATGAGAAATATTGCATGGATGTCCAATGGATAAAAATGAGGTGGCATGGGAAAGTCAAACCCTCCTCTTGGGCTTGATGTGGGCCGAAAACATGGAAGGAAAAGGAAATTTGGGCTTTTTGCTCCCAAGCCCAATATTAGTGTTAGTTAGGGTGTGTTTTATACCTAAAAGAATGTGGTAGGATTTTCATATTTTTATTGGACTAGTTTAGGTTATTCATGTATCAAGGCTTTTAGTTCATTTCATTCTAGGTCTAACATGACCTAAAATGTTGAATTAAATAAATGTGGGTCCAATTTGGATCCAATTAGGGTTCTAAGCCCTTGATAGTCAAATTGGAAGCTTATTGGTCCATTAGGTCCAATAAGGAAGTTCTAGTCCAAAATGGACCTAAATGAGAACTTCTAGTGTTCCCAACTGTTTGATGACTATTTGTAGTACTTGTATGATGTATCTGATTGAAGTTTTTGATTTACATTAGCTTGAATGTATAGATTACATGACACAAAATTTCCAGTTGTGACAGTTGTACGGGAAGCAACATGTATGTCTATAAGGCGCAAAAACGATGAAGGGGACAGTGTTTGTGCTGTCATAACGCACAAAAATGCCTAGGTGGGTGTTGCTCATACCTACGACTCTAAGGCCATCTCCAATGGGAGTTCAATGGAGGGTTTAATGGGGAGTTTAATCTCATTAAACTCAAAATCTCCATTGTGGGAAAGTGACTAGGATTCAATGGAATGGGGAGTTCAATCCCCATTGAACTCTATATTCTCTCCCCTCTCTCTCTCTCACACACACACACACACACACACATATATATTTATATATATATATATATATATATGTAAATTATTTTTATTTTAATTTTTTAATTAATGTTAATTTTAATTGTAGTTTTTAACTTTTAATTTCATGTTAATTAATTTTTTAAAAATAATAATAAAAAAATGATAAATGATGTGACAATCCATTAAATTGTATAGAGTTCAATGGAGTGTAGAGTTTAATGGGTAAAATTGTATAGTGAATGGAATGTATATATGTCAATCTATTGAACTCATATGAGTTCAATGTATTGAAGATGGCCTAAGTATAAATAACAATAATCATAACAGTAAATAAATAAATAAGAACACAATGGTCATTTTTAAAAAATAACAGTTCAAAAATATATAATATTTAATATATGAAGGATCTACCCTACTAACAAAATAAAACCACGGGACCAACCATATACTTGTTTTGATAGTTGTCAATCTCGAGTACAAACCACATAAACCAATTGTGTCTGTGATAAAACAATAAATAATTTTCAAAGTTAACAAACACATTTTGTGGGCAGATTACATACAGTCAAAATCAACCCCAACGACTACGTGGGCGCACCAAGTAACCTATCAAACTATGTCTTCTTTATGAAGTCGCTCTTATGATATTTAATACCTAAAACCCCCCAGTTCCATCTCTGCAAATTTAATCGGTTTTCCAAAACCTTTCAATCTCCACGACCACCCGCTATGAACACTCAAACAAGGTATGCAACACATGAATTAAGACTGACAAAATTTTCACAGACGGGCTTTAAATCTTTAATGCTCTGTGTTCTTCTCCTTCTTGTAGTTTAGGATCAGAGATTCCAAACGCTCACATCGTGATAAAGCAATGGTGGATTCCAGTCATCTATCTTCTTCTTCTTCTTCTGTTCCAATCGTGTAGCGCAGAATCAGAGATCGTCACCATTGATGTTCACAGAGCGAACTCTCTTCTCAACAATGACAACTACCGTTATCTTGACGTCAGGTAATTACTTCGTATTTATTATAATTCAGATTGAATCACTACTTTCGTGATTTTGTTTACGAACTATTACTTCTTTCATGTTGTTTCTCTTTATAATTTGTAAATTTTTTATCCTTATCTGATGACAGGACTTCGGAGGAGTTCATGAAAGGTCATATCCACGTCGATGATGCTCTTAATATTCCTTATATGTTTAATACCCCTCAGGGTAATTCTACCATTTTTCTCCATGAATATTATCGTTTTGCTATGAATCCAAATATAATTTTTTTTTCTATAATCATGTTATTTTGTTCTCAAAAAATATTTTTTCTTGATAAATAGAAGTAATGTCGACTTTTTGAGCTTTCAGGTAGAGTGAAGAATGTCAATTTCTCGGAACAAGTACTCCATTTGTGTAAAAAGGATGATCATCTTGTTGTGGTAAATCAAATGAATAAGAAAATACTTTTCTTTTTGTTCAAAAATATAATTTTAAAATGTAGCCTTTTGTCTTGTATTGGACTTTTATGTGTTAAGGGTTGTCAATCCGGCGTTCGTTCTGTTTATGCAACAACCATTCTACTTGATGCGGTAAGTTTTGTTTTCACCTAAAAATTAGTGCTCACTTTTCTCATCAATATATTTTTTTAGAGCATATATTTTTTTTAATAAAAATAGAATATTTGTAGGGATTCAAACATGTATATAACATGGGAGGGGGATATCTTGCGTGGGTAGAGAATGGTCTACCTGTGGCTGTGGTGACACCCAAAGTGGAGCTCTAAGTCCTTTTGCATGATGATACAAAGTGTTATTGTATAAAAATGTAAATATCGTAACATGATTGTATTCGATTTGATTATTTTGGTTATGTTATGAAGAATATATTTATTATGTTCTAGTTTTGGTACTTAGTTATCCAGATTCGTGAAGAAGTCTCAATGTTATTTGAAGCATTGTGGAAGAATTGAGTTAGATTTGACATGTTAGCTGCATGCACATTTTGATTTTAGTGGAAATTCATGAAAAAAAGTAGTTAATTTTATGTTATAAACATGTAAATTGCTCAAATTATGGCTGATGTGCAATTACATTGCGTTGAGATGGTCAAAACTTGTTTTTCAAATTAACACTCTTGTATGCACACTTTGATTTTAGTAGAAATTCATGAACAAAAGTAGTTAATTTTATGTTATAAACATGTAAATTGCTCAAATTATGGCTGATTTGCAATTACATTGTGTTGAGATGGTCAAAACTTGTTTTTTCAAATTAACACACTTGTTCGAGCTCAAGTTAAGAGTTGACTTTGGTCCAGAAAGTAAGAAAACATTCTTGACCTCCGGAAATTGTTACTTCAATTTCATAAAGCTAGCAAGTGTAGTGTCATACTTGTCCCGGTCATGTAGGTGTCACGTGATAAATATAATTTTAGACAAAATGTTAAGTTCGTTGGGTTTTCTTGAACAGACAAAACATAATTGAGGTTTTTTGAATGGTTTGAAAACTTTGTTGGGTTTATAATTCATTTTCCTTTTCGTGATAAATATAATTTTTTTTTTCATTTTGAACTTATAAAACCATAGGTTTTTTGGAAACCTACGATTTCCTCTCAAGAACCTACGGTTTCGTTAATTTTTTTTTTAAGTTTTTTTGACAAAAAATCATGAAATTATAACTTATATATGATGGCTTACGAGGTTACAACAAATTAAAAAAAATGAAAAAAACAAAAAATAACCAAAAAATAAAACCGTAGGCTTCATACGAAACCTACGGTGTACAAGTCTACATTGCACAATCTGTGCATTGTGCACTTGTATATCGTAGGTTTTGTATGAAACCTAGGGTTTTATTTTTTTTTTTTTATTTTATTATTATTTTTTTATTTTTTTATTTTTTAAAAGTTATTCCCATATTCAAAAACTACTCTTAATCAACAATAAGATAAAATTTTAATAAAAAATAGACATACTTCAGTGCTCTTCGGGTGTTCCATTGAGAGAAAAAAGTAGATAAAACCAAGAAAATAATAGTTAAAATAACCTAAACTGAAAAATTATACATTATATACTATGGGCCAATAGACCGCGAAAGAGTAGACGGGTCAGGAAACAGTAGTTCATTGCCATGAAAAAGTAGTTTCTACTGTTGACCGTAGTCAACTTGCGTTGATTATAGTTAACCCTGACCAATCTACTATTTTGTGGGCTATTTTTGGTTAATGTGTTTTTTTTTTGCTATTTTTAGATAAGATAATTAGTGATTTAGGCTAGATTAATAATTTCCTTTTTTTTTTTAATATACAAAATAAATATTTCAAACATAGCATTTTTTGAAAAACTAAAAATTGATTAAACTTAATATAAAAACATAGAAATTCAAAAATACAACCAACACACAAAAAAATAGAATTTAAGATAAAAAATATAGAAACTAAAATTACCAAACCTAGATAGATCTAAATGACATTTTCATCAGAAAATTGACCTTCCAAATCGTCGACCGCGTTAAGATCGACGTGGTCGAACGTTCCAAATATATTTCGTTAAGTCCATACAAAGAACATGATGCTTCTCAACATCATGAACCATTGCCCCCCTTGACATGTACTACGCGCTTCCAACCTTAAAAGCTTGTGTAGGTGGAACGATCTCGTTTTCGTTATACTTACATATTGCATTTCCTTCATTTTCGAGAATCATATTATGCAATATGAAACAAATATACATCACCTCGTTTATTTTCTTCTCCTCATATAAGGCACATAATATTTTAGAATATGTCAACGTTTTCTTAAAGCTTCAAATGTTCGTTCAACATCCTTTCTCGCCCGCTCTTGAGCTTTCTTAAACTTCAACATTTTGCAATCATTTGGACAAGACAATGACTTCACAAAACAAGAACGTTCCGGATAGATCACATCCACAAGATAATACACGTTCCTATATGATGTTTCAACTACTTGAAAAGATTAGTCGGGTGTAGTCCTGTTATACATGCCGTCAAGTAATTGAGATATGTTAAGAACATTAATGTCATTGAGGGAGCCAACTAAGCCAAAAAACGCATGTCATATCCACATATCCTGTGAGGCCACCGTTTCAAGTTAAAATTGTTAAGGTTTGTAGTATTTATACGAGGTTTTTAAAAAATAATAATAAAAAAATAAATGGAAATAGTCGTTGCAGCCACCCCATTGATCCACTCAACATAGTCAAACTCAACATTTACTTACCGAGATATTGAGCAGAGCTCAATAAGTCGAGAGGTCGGCCTCGTGTGCGCCGAAGTTGCCGAGCCCATACCGTCCAGCCTAAAGGTTGCATTTGCCGAAGCCAAAAATGTAAAAATTAATACGTAAGTAAATATATTTGAAATATCTATCCGGAGTGATTTTTGACTAAATAATGTTCTAATAAAATCTTTTTTTAATAGTGAATATAAGCGTTTCGTGTCAAACTGATTTTTGAAGCCTATATTTTGTATAATACGAAAATGCTTGTTTTTTAGTTATAAATATAAAAATGTAACAAGGTACAGTCAAGAAAGGACAATGTACAAGTAGATTAATGCATGAAGTTCAAGTTTAATTCCTAAAGTTTATATAACTGATCACTTGTAATCCTTATATCACTTTCAGTCTTTCACTATTTTACCGTCAACTTTGAAAAATATTACTTACAACCCTTCATTTTATAAACTTTCATCTTTATCTCCATCTCCATCCTAAAGTTTTTTTTGTCACTTATCATTTTCTCAAAGCTTTTGTCACATATTATTATATGAGATTTTACAATTATTTAAATTCTACATGATATTATGTGGTATCTTTATTTTTTTATTAATCAATAATCAATTCAACTAATTAATGAGTCTACTATTATATATGTAAACTATTTATTCTATTTAAATGTTCATTAATTTACAAATATATTTGAATTCAAATAGATGCTTTAATGACACAATTAATGTCGTGTATTTGATGATATATTTGAATTCAAAACATAGCTTTAATTATTTGGATTTTGAATTTGAATTCTAACAAATTTATTATTTATTCAAATTTTATAAATAAATGTGTATATATACATCTCTATCTCTATTCAAATTTTATAAATTTTCATTATATCGTTTGTATTTATGTTAAACTACTTTTTTTAATATTTAATATTTATATATTGATATTAAACTTTTATTTTTAATAAACCCATATAATATATATGGTCTTATATCTAATCTAATAAAATATATAATATAATTTAATTCATTTGCTTTACTAATATGTGACAAAAACACTTAAAACCCACACCTCAACAAAACACAGACTCAATTACTAGGTACACCTTAAAAAAAACAGACTTTAAAAACTGGGTTTCGAAAGCCCTAAAAAATATCCCAGTTGGGCTCTTCAAAGCTGTCCAGACCTTGAATAGAAGTCCATCTAACACTTGTGGATACCCAGTTGTTTCCGCAGGTTGTGTTTGAGTATATCTATGTATAGTGGGAATTCTGAACTTGAGATGCGTGCGTGAATCCGCCATTACTGCACTTGAAGAATGTGCAATTGCAATCAAAGCAAGCAATCCTCTTCCTCCTCTGTGGCTTCTTCTTGATTTGCTCGGCTTGGCAGTGAACAAGGGATGAATAATGGCTGGGTGAGGAATGCGAAGACTGCATTTATGAGAGCCCAGGACTTAATATCTGCGTTCTTATCTTCGTCAAGAAACTCTTTATAACTTGAGTTGGGTCCTGGATTGCAAAGGAAGATTGTGGGTATCCCGCCTTTAACTTTAAAGGGCTTTCCGTATCTTCTATTATACTGCCAATCACTTTTGGCCCCCATGAATTCCTTAAAATGTTTTAAATAACGCGGATCAACGTTATCAATGACGTTGTACCAGGCATCATTGTTGTACGTTTTTGGGCTTATATCATAATGACCGCATAAGTAATTGTGTGGGCCTAATGATCTAGCCCATATTGTTTTCCCAGTTCTAGCCTCACCTTCTATAACTATACTCATAGGTCGGTGAGGCCTCCCAGAGGCACTCACAACGTTTTCTTCAACCCAGTCTTGAAGAATCTCCGGTACGTTGTTAAATGTACTGGATACAAAAGGAGAAACATATATTGCAGGTGGAGCCTGGAATATCATATCCAAATTAGCATTTAATCTATGAAAACGTAAATAATAATCTTTTGGGCGTTTTTCCCTAATTATCTCTAAGGCTGCTGTTTTAGACCCAGAATTTAGGGCTTCTGCGTAAACATCATTAGCCGATTGTTGACCCCCTCTTGTAGTTGCAGATCTTCCATCCATCTGGAATTCTCCCCAATCAATTGTATCTCCGTGCTTCTCGATATACGACTTCACGTAGGAGCTGGATTTACCTCCCTGTATGTTTGGATGGAAATGTGTTGACCTGGTTGGAGAGACAAGATCGAAGAATCTGTTATTCGTGCATGTGTACTTCCCTTCGAATTGGATAAGCACGTGGAGACGAGGTTCCCTGTTTTCATGAGCTTCTCTGCAAATCTTGATGTATTTCTTGTTTACTGGGGTATTTAGGTTTTGAATAATTGAGAGAGCTTCCTCTTTTGTAAGAGAGCAGTGGGGATATGTTAGAAAAATATTTTTAGAAGAAATGCGAAAACGAGAACTCGTTGGCATATTTGTAAGTAAATGGATGTCACCAATTTGTATCTCTTTGATTCCCTCTAGACATCGGTGTATATATAAGTGTGGAAACCTCCGCGCAACCGGAAGACCATATGCTTTAATTTGAAATTTTAGATTTTGAGTGCTGAAACTTGCTTAGGAAGGAGCGGGAGTTTGTACTATCCGACAAAAAGTGGTCCTAAAGGAAAAGTAAAGTAAATAATTTAATTTAATTTCTATGTAAACAAATAATTGATGGCTTATAAATAATTTAATTTAATTTCTATGTAAACAAATAATTGATGGCTTATAGGGTGTTTGATTTAGCTTCTATAAAGAATTTGATATGTTTGATTTGGGTTGAAAAATGTTGGACTCGGTCCATAAAAAATTGGAGCTTTGGCCCCTCTTCCAAATTGAAGGACCAAGAACATTACAAGCAATTTCAATATTGCCCTAATAATACAATCGCTTCCTCCACAATAAACGGAACTGGAGAAAAAAAAGTGTGCGTCCCTGTTATCACCTTCATAGCCTCCGACGTCTTCCTCCGGTGAGAAGAAATTGAGTGTGTTTCTGTCATTCTGTGTGTTGGTTCGAACTGTGAATCAAAATGTCTAATTCCCAGTACAAAATTCATCGATCTTTTCAAAACATAAATGCTCTCCTCTCCTGCACAAAATTAGTTATTCGTGTTTTCTTTTTGTGTGTATGTGTGTTAATAAAATGCTAAATCTCTTGTTAGTACTAAAAGTTTAATTTTTAATATCAAAATCAAAAGATTTTTTAATGGTATGTTATAAGAATTTTTGATAAGAAATTTGTTTAGATATATCACGTTAATTTATACAAACTAGTGAGTGAGCCCATAGTACTTTTTAATTGGGTTTTTTGTAGTCCGTTATCAATGTGGATAAATTTAATGATAACTACTACTTAGTGTACAGTTAAAAGCGAAATAAACAACTTTCCATAAATGGCATTAAAGACAAATCACCTATCCCTACTGAAAGGACTGCATAAGTAACAACACTAATAACAGTTCATCTCCACAATAGAACATCATCTTTTACATCAACCCTAGAAACCGAAAAAATGAAAACCGAAGATATGCAAACAATGTTTCAAGCACTGATTGAGCACCTGCAACAGATGGATTTCAGTTTTGGTCGAAGACAACATGGTCATTTAACAAAAATACTAGCAGAGTCGTTGGCTTTATTGATTCAAGCATCAAAATCGTTATAAACCATCAAAATACAAAAGAAAATTTGCAAAACGGAAAGAGCTTGTGTAATTTACTCTAACAAAATAATAGATCAAAACCCTTTAATTTGAAGACACCACAAATCGATCATCAGTGCACAAAAGCATTCTGGCAGTTTCCAAGATCTTCTCTGAAAGTATACTCACTATGAGTATAAGGAACAACGCCATTCCAGGTGTCATAAGTAAAGAAAATAAAATAACCTATCTCTGGGACAAATCTGTTGAGAAAAGTTTTTGTGTCAGGTTTGACATCTGGGTCGTAGTTTTCATTGATGGTCAATGATGCACTCGTGTGCTACATTGTTTTCAAGTATGGATGCATGCATTATTAGAAAAACATATGTTTACTTGATGATGATCTTTTGTTTCTTCTTTAACTCAACTGACAAAAAAATAAATTACAAAAGAAATTTGCAATACCACATTTAAATCCAAAAAAATCTCTTCAATTTCCTTTAAGATCCGGTGCAACCGATGAGTAAATATGTATCAATTATCTTAGCAAAATGAGAGATCAAAGCAAAAATGTGATACTTTTGATATTAATACTTTTTTCTTTAAATGAACTCAACCGAATATTAGTGATTTTTAGGGAAGCTATATAAATATTACAAGACTGGATAGAAACCAAATGAAAAAACTTTTTGACACATCAACATTCTTCTAATCATTGGACCCACATGTCATACTCAATTGAGAGAATAATTAGCCCTTAATAATATGACATTTGATCATGAACAACCTCAGTAAGTAACTAACCAATTCTTACAGCTTGGCTATTCAATAGTTCTGTAATTTCTTGCATATCTGTTTACAAAAATGACATTCTCATCGTCATAAATTGGACAAAGATCCTTGGTTAAAATATGAATCTTCTCCATATTTTGTCATGTTTCACAAGTCTATCATAACAAGTTAGCAACGTACTTCAAAATCATAATTTTGTGAAACCTTTTACCATGTGACTTATTGGATGATTTTGATACCATTTCAATCCTCATGTTGTCTAGTATTAGGAAATTGAAAACATGTTTGATTAATTCTGCATCATACACTTTGTGTGCATAATCCTCATATATAATGTGCTCCGGTGGATATATAAAAAAACTTACTGAAATATTTATATCGATTAAACTATATCAATTATAAAAATATAAAATAAATGACGAGGATATAACAGAAAGAGATATCTAAAAACTCTGCAACATATTTATTTTGGGGTTGTTCTTTAGCAAATTGTAAATTCCATATTTGCAATGTGTTGAAATTCTTTATATATAATTGGAGTGAGTTTTGATAAAATAAAACCATTGAGCCTTCCATGCTCCATTTTATTTTCTGTTCTCATAAATCAATCACTCAATCTGTAAAATCGAGGACATGTTGTGGATTAAGAACTCACATTAAAAAAGTTTGAGAAAAACAATAATGTAGCCTAAGTAATGGAATAATACAAAGCAGATGTTGCGAAAAAGACAATTTGTTTCACACTACAAAAGTAATAAGGCTAATTTGCTTTCTCTTTTGACATGAGAATAAGACTCGTAATACAAAAACTAAACCCAAAGTAATAAGGCTAATTTTCTATTGTGACAAATATAAGAAAACAAAATAATAATAATAATAATAAGGTCTAATTGATGGAATAACCAAAAGCATATCGTGTGATTTGTTCTGCAAATTTCATCAGCAAAACAAATACCAAGAGAAATGAGATTACTCTCCATACATATAAACACTTGTTTTTATTCTTATACAATCAACGAAATTACACAGATGTATAAAATCAAACACTTACTATGCATAAAAAATTAGACGAGAACCAAAATAAAGGACGAAGTATGAAGGAATAAAACCTTCCTTGTTTTCAATCTTTAGTGAAATAAAACAACTACTGTAGAGTAAAACATAGAAAATCGATCTGATACAATCAACAAAATTACACACAGGTAGATTTCACATATCAAACGAAAGAAGAAAGTTAGAAGAGAAACCTAAAGAACAATAGAGTCGCCGGTGGAAAGTTAGACAAACGAAAGTGGTGATAGACGGAGGTCGGTATTTGGAAAATGCAAATTGTGTCTATCAAAAGTCGATTTAGTGAGTGGTCCATTGCTTGTGAGTGAACATCTTCAACTGCTCTTTCGTCATCACTGTCTATGAATGAGAATTCATCCGCCATTGTTGAGTGCAGGTGAGAGTGTGAAAGAGGGATTTTGGGGGATATTCTACTATCTTAAGGTGAGGCTGTGAGGGTTTACACTGTGTAACGGTGATGGCCGATGGATCGATTCGTGCTTAAAGCGGATTGGAAGAAGATGCGGTGACCCCAAATCGACATCGCCACAAACATGGATTTTAGGACGTGTGGAAAATTGAGAGGGATGAAAGTTGAGAAAGTGTAAAAATGTGGTGGCCAAATTCGGAAGTGCACAAATAGACTGTTTATAAGTGCGATGGAAATTAATAGGCGAAAAGAAAAAAAAAATCCTACAAAGCTAGCCCCCATCTTTTTGGATTACTTTTCTCGTCGTGACGTGTGTTTTTGGGCCCACCAGATAAGAGTCACACTCTACCTTCTTCATCAATCATCATGCACCTTCTTTTCTATACCTAACAACATTTCAAGCTCTATCTCTGCAACACACCACAAATCCTCAAAACCTTTCGCTCTCCCTCTTCCTCTCCATCATGGACACCAAATCCAGGTAGATAAAGTACATGATTTGAATTTCATTATTATCAGTACTCCTTGCTTTTAATCCCCTCTTTTGATTCAATCTTGTAGCTCAGAATCAGAAGTCGTCACCATTGATGTTCTAAAAGCTAACGATCTTCTCCGTAACAGCGGCTACCGTTACCTTGACGTCAGGTTCTAATAATACGTTTTTCTTTTTTAATTGAATCATTCCTTTGATGATATTATATTATATATATACTAGCTTTTATTTTGTTATTTTCTGGATTTTTTGATTGATAGGACTGAAGAAGAATTTAAGAAAGGGCATGTTGATTTTGATGGTGCTCTCAACATTCCTTACATGTTTAACACCCCTGAAGGTTACTTTTGATCCCATTTTTTCACAAAAAAATTGTTAATTATAATAAAAATTGTGTTGATTTTGGAGAAAAAGGATTGTGTTGTTTCAGGTAGGGTGAAAAATCCCAAGTTCATGGAACAAGTGCTACCAGTGTGTAACAAGGATGATCATCTTATTGTGGTAAATCAAATGCATAAAAGAAATAAAGAATACTCTCTAATCTCTATGTAAAAAATCTAGACAAGATGTTCATTAATCTATAATCTTTCTTCATTCAAACTATTGGAATTTTGTATATGAAGGGCTGCCAATCAGGAGTTCGATCTGTATATGCAACAATTGATCTTCTTAATACAGTAAGTTTCTTATATATATTTTTTGTTTCAAGATTAAGTTTCATTTTCTTTTTAAACTTTTAAGTCAATATACCATAGCATTTCAAAATCCTTTTAGTAAGGATTATCGACAGTTTTTGACTTGTAATCAAGTATGGAAATCTAGTTATTACTTACATAAGATTTAATGCTAACAAAAAATATATTTTTATAGGGATTCAAGCATTTATACAACATGGGAGGTGGATACCTTGCATGGGTAGAGAATGGGCTCCCTGTGGCTGTAGGCCCTATGGTCCAAACGAAGCCCGATCAGGTCATTTCCAGCTCGAAAACCGGATCGGAACTGGTTCAAAATAAGCCCGATCCGGTTCTTTCAGGTCCAACCGGTTAATGATGATTTTGTGTACTTTTGAGGAAACTGATTCGAGGTCCAATTATGCTTATCCTGTTATACGGTTCAGGGTCCGGTCAAGTTACCAGTTGTTTTTTATAAATATATATATATATATATATATCTTATTGGAACAAAGAAATTGTTAAAATAAATGTAATTTTTTTAAAAACATTTATTGAATTAGAGTAGAAATATTGTTAAAAAAATGTGTTATTTGTAGGATTTTTCACTTTTTTGGTAAAGAAAAACAAAAAACCGTTTTGAGGGGGACGTTTATGCAAGAGCATGTTTGGCAGGGCCGGAAAGCCCGTGGCTGGTTACCAAAAGTGGGCCTCTAAGCCCTTCATTTCATATCCTAGACTAGCATGCTATTTATTAATTATCAGAATCAGAATAATCAAATGCGATATAAACTTTGATTATTAATTATCAGAATCAGAATAATCAAATGCGATATAAACTGGTTACCAAAAGTGGGCCTCTAAGCCCTTCATCAGGAACACATACGTTTAAAACGAAATGTAAAATGGCTAGTTTTGTGTGAAGTGCATTAATTTTGTCATTTACACATGCTAGGAATAAACATATACATTACTAATCGACATAGTTGACAGTGTGGGTTAAGACTATCAACATTTTATTTGTCAAAATTATTCTTAAATTAAACAATTTATATTTTTCATTTAAACAATATAAGACGAAAACGACATAATTAATATGAATATCGTTTATGTTACAAAAAACAAATTATTTGACATTGATCCTATAGGGTTTTGTTTGATAAAATTTGGTCATATACGTTTTTAATTAAGTTGTATTTGACCAATTTTGAAAAACGAAATAGGAAAGTGAAAGATAGATGTTATAATTTGTATGGTTAATTTCATATATATATATATATATATATATATATATATATATATATATATATATATATATATATATATATATAGAGAGAGAGAGAGAGAGAGAGAGAGAGAAAGAGAGAGAGAGAGATAGGTTCAAATGTTTTTAGCAAATATTGTGTGCCTAAATGCACCAATCAGAAATTAGCAAATAATTAATTAATTAAATAAGGGTAAATTAGTAATATTACATATATGTATTAATGAATATCCATAATTAACAACTGATATCCCTTTATTTAAGGGATCAATTTTTATTTACCTATTAAACCCTACACCACAAGAAGCTAGGATCCTACGCTCTCATCGGACTCCCACAATGTCTCTTTCACCACCACACAATTCTCCAATCCTAATCTTAAATCCTACAAACTAAACAATCGAAGAACCCTAACTGTATCCGCACTAGGAGCCGACACATTTGACGGAACAACACTGGCAGTCATCGAAGGCGGCTCGATCGCAGCAATCGCAGCCGTGATTTCACTCGCAAAACCCGAGAAGCGCCGACAGTTGCAGGCGGAGGAGGTTGGCGGTCAGGTTCACTTTTCCTAATTTACACTCTTCGTTATCTCAATTAGGTCTTACAATTTCGATGTTTCGATTGAATTTTGTACTCATTAACTTTCGATTGAATTTGGGAGATACAGTGATCTGTTAGGCGTTGGTGCAGTGAAGAAGGTGTACAGGGGATTTGATCAAGAAGAAGGAGGGATGTGGCATGGAACCAAGTAAAACTAAGAAGCTTCGGTGGAGATCCATCTGTTCTCAAGAGGCTCTTTTCAGAAATCAAACTGTTACAGACATTAGAGAATGAAAACATCATTGTTCTTTACAGTTTCTGGAGGGATACTAAAAGCAACACCTTGAACTTCATCACAGAGGCATGTGCTTCAGGTAATTTAAGGGATTACAGGAAGAAACGCAGACGGGTTTCATTGAAGGCATTGAAGAATTGGTCAAGACAGATTTTGAGAGTGAAATATGAAATGAGAACTTTATCTCAGGTGTGTGTGTGTGTGTGTGTTTCAACTGATCAAAATTTTCTTTTTTCCACCATTAACATATGCGGTTAACAATGTCTGTCTCTTTTGCAGCTACATGTTTCAATGGGTCACAGTTTCGTCCATTGATACCCTTGTTAGAAGCCATGCCAAAGGAACTTGGTGCTAGCCTGCATGATATGCTTAATCTGATCACATGTAATTTCTTGAAACAACATTCTGTCATGGCCTCCATGTGTTCGATAAAATGCCTCAATAAAAAAATAGTTAAAAATCATTAATGTTTTTACTTCACTTTGTTCCTTATTCTTTTCAGAACTATATAACTCAATTTAGATTGGGTTGGATGCCATTTTCATAACAATAGGTTGATGCTAGTTCCTTATTCTGTCAGAATTTGCAGTTAAATACATTGAGCATATCGAGAAGAAACACATGGAAGCCGAAGAATGTTAGTTCCTTATTCTGTCAGAATAGGTTGATGCTAGTTCCTTATTTTGTTTGTTGGGTATATTCTTGATAATACAAATTCTTAAAGAATATTCTTGCAGAATAGTTTATTTTGTAAGAATATTATTTGTTGTATTCTGATAGAATTGTAGTTAATTATTTGTATGTTTAATGTGCAGGTTTTACAAGTGTATCACTACAAATTACTTGGCAATGAATTTCTGGTAGAAAAGGCTTCAAGAATGGCTTGAAGACCTGATGGGAAAGGGTTGAAGAATGAATTAAAGAATGATCACACTTATTTTTTAAGAATGTTGTTATTTTTTAAAAATTATACTTGTTTATTCTTTCAGAATGTTTGTTATTATTCAATGAATCACAATCATACAATGTAACTTTTTGATATATTATTAGTTCAAGAATCGATTTTGTGTATTCTTTCAGAATGTATTTACTAGTTTATGTTTGACATTCTGCCATTCTGACAGAATAAAATCGAAAAATACATTTACTAGTTTATGGTTGACATTCTATCATTCTGACAGAATAAAATCGGATTTTTAAATTTGAATTAATTTAAAATATTCAGATTTTTAAAAAATAAAGGATTTAATCATCCCTAAAAATCCGAAAATTTCCTTTTTTAATATAGGTTAATTGACTAAAATGCCCTTATGCTGAAATTTGTGTGATTATATGGTACATGCTATCCTATTCTACTACCATAGACCCTCAAATCATGACATTTGATTATATTCCATCCGATGGTCCAGATCTGTGCATTCTGGCATACAATAGTTAGTAAAAACAAAATAACCTAACCCTATATATATATATATATGTATGTATGTATGTATGTATATATATATTCAGAAAAGCAAGCATGATAATGCCTTGGGAGTGCATCTTCCTAATATCAAACTTCGATCTCTAAAAAGTAGTCAACTATATGATCTAAACGACCAATGATAAACCTTTTGAGCTCTATGTTTAGAAAACACTAGCCGTAATATGTTATTAACCGTCTCCAGAACCATCAATTGTGAGTTGGACTTTTAAGATTGACTTGAGGTTATGAGAATAGAAGCGTATGTATTACATACCTTCATGGGCGATTTATCAGTTTGAGTTGTGTTGGTAATTTTTTATCATCAATGTTATTTAAGTGTAATGGGATTACTTTGTTGACCAAAAGTGATCTTGATAAATATTAAACAAGTAAGGAAGGTGTGGAGTACACACTTGTTTAAGTTTGATCAAGTATCAAAGTACATTGTCATTTAGGGGCGAAGCCCCTGAACGAACGGGGGTCCGGGGGCAGCGCCCTTGGGAGCAGGGTCTAAGGGGCGGCAGCCCCTGGCGGGGTCCAAGGGGCAGAGCCCCTGACTGGGATCGAGCTATATAAAAAATGCATTAGAAATCCGGTTTTTTAAATAATTGACCAAATTTTGACTTTTATTCAGTTGACCCGTTTTATGACCGTTTTGGTGGTTTTGTGACAGTTTTAAACTGTCATATGACAGTTTTCAGACAAAGATCTAAATTCAGCTTTGGTCTCATTTCTGGTACTCACGAAATCATATCCTCTCATTCTTTTTCTTTCTCTCTGATTTAATCTAAGTCTTATCCAATTGAGGATTTGGGAGTACCACTCAAATACTTCGATTAGAAAGTGATTATCACGATTCTCAGATTTCCAAGTGCCACTAAACCATATTTCCATCAAGTTGTTTATCTTAAAATACTTCTATCCCTAACTTTTTATCATTTCTAGAGTTGACCCATACCATGATCAATTTTTTTTGGTTTTCGTCTTTTTGAGAATAAGTAGTAATTAGAAAACATAGAAAAATGCAATCAATTTAGTCTAAATTGGGAATCATGCAATCACCATAATCGAAAGAGTAAGTGTGGATCTCGAAATCTAGTAGCAACCTTCATTATCTCAAATCATCCATTGCTTATTACTTAAATTTGTGTCCGTCTCTCGATCCTTCCGCTTCTTTCGAAAACAAGAATTTCAGTTTCTACTTTCTTTCTCACTTCTCGGTCACCGCCTCACAGACGATCATTCAATTGACAACATCACGATCATTGCCTCTCTCTCATCTCCATAGTCCTCAAAGTGCTGACTTCGGAACCCCATAAGCGAGCCAAGATATAAACATCATACGTTTGTGTAAGTGTTTATGTTTTTACTTTTCAAGTGTGCCAACAAACTAGCTTTTTACTTACTGATTTTTATTGCTTTTCAATATTTGGTGTTTGGTTCAGTTTGTCTGTTTTTTACTTTAAATTTCAACTTCAAAGTTTCATTCGGTTATTAGGTTTGTTTGGTGAACTGGTGTCAATTATGTGGTTTATTGTTCACTTTTCAATGGTTTATTTTTCTTAAGTTTTTTTTATGACCATTAACAAAATTATTATAATTGTTGGGTATAATATGGTAATTATTATAATTTATTTGTTCGTTGAGTAGGATTTATTGTCTAATTTCGTAATTGGAAGTTCTATTGATTGTTTATTTTCTTAAGCTTTAGTTAATCTCTTAATTGTTAGTTATTTGTGTTTAAGTTTAGATTTTGGCCCCTAGTTATGGTATTCACATTTCACCTTGCGAGAGGTGATGGTCCGCGTGTTGCAGCAAGTTTATTAATCCTATATTTTCGACTGAATAAACTAATACAAAAGGTTTGTATGTAATATTACTAGTGTAATTTATATATTTGAGATATATATACATAAAATAACTTAAAAGCAAAGACATAGAAGACATAGAGAGTACCTATTTAGTGAAACAAATAATAAGTGACTATATAATGAAAACTAAAAAAAGGAAAAACATTATGATAAAATGGTCATTTTAAAGGCATTTAACAACGTAGGCTTAACTGGGATAACCTCATGGACTACACATGCAGTTTTTGCCAACCACAATGATCATCCATGAATAAAATTTTAAACTTGGACATAAAGTGTTGAATAATGGAGACCTGTAACACTTATTTTTAGGATGTTTCTAATACCGGGATAGCGGGACGTAAAAGGATCGAGTAAAGGTCTTGAGCTTCAAAGGAATAGAGTCTAGACCCTTTTGGATGTCGATAATGTTGGATTGAGTGATTTAAGCCCTTGATTTGTGCTTTGAAGCAAAAAGGTAAAATAGGAAAAGTAATATTCGGGTTTCTTTCATGAATTATGGTTTAAGCTCGGTATGTATTAAGTCAAAAGTAATTATATAGACTTGTGGGGCTCATCAATACCTTTTATTGCATATAAATATCGCCAAAAACAGAGTTGAAACGAAAAAGTTATGACTCTTTGAAGCTGGAGTGGAATTGGGTGAAAACCCGTCGTCACGAGGTGACAAGCATGTTGTCACTACGTGAGAGCCATCACAAAGTGACAAACAGGTTGTCACGTGGTGAGCATTGTGTAGCCCAAGCCCATGGATTTGAGGGTTTTCAACGTATTTAAAGGTAATGATTGATGTTTTTGATGGGTTTTAGCCATAAGAACTTTCCTATGTGCGCATGCAAAACCCTAATGCTTGGATCTAGGCTTTCTAATTAAACATGCTATGAATCCAAGACTTCTAATGGCTAATTAGGTTAAATAACAACATTGAAATAGATCTAGAACCATACCTTTGAGTTCCTTGTTGATCTTGAGGTCTTGGAGCTTCTAGAGTCACAAATGTCACTCCTCTAATGGCTTACAAACACCAATAGCAAGGAAGATGATTTAGGAGAGAGGAGAGGGGAGGAAATCGGCCAGGGTTCTCTTGCTTTTGGAGAGGTGCCGATTTCCCTTAGCTATAGGGTCTATTTATATTTGTAGACTCCTTAAGGGTTACAACCTAAACCCTAATTGGATAATCTTCTCTTAAGGCTATCCAAATCTTTTCCATAGATAAGCCTTAGACGATTTTTGAAGCTATCCTAGCTTCTAGAATCCGTCCCTAGCATATCCATAAGGATTTACAGTCTAAAGCTTAACTATCAAACAATTGACAGTTTATACCCCTTTATTTAATTAATCTCTTTAAGTCACCAAATTAATTCTAATTAATTCTAATTAATTCTATGACTTATATTAATTAAATAACAATATATTATTCATTATATTATTCTCATAATATATTAATAATATTTACTCTCTCGTAATAAATCATCCTATCAAGTTACTATGGTGAAGGCAACCCAAAAGGACCATGCACAACCGAGTCAAATACTTGCCTAATATAGTTGCAGCCTTAGACACTATTCCAACAGTCTCCCACTTGGATAAGTCTAGTAACTATATACACAAGTATGATTCGGTTTGCAATCGTAGCTCTCAAAGACGCTGTCAAACTCTGATCTAATCAATCTTGTCCTTTAGATAAGGGATCGTACAGTCCTCTGTTAGATATCATGCTGACAATCCTATGGAATGGTGAGTCAAGCATTTAGGTTTCTCGATCTCTGATTTATTTGACATAAAACTTAATCGAACACATCAATTCAGTTCTGACCGGGCCCGGCACATAAGTCAAATCAAATCATCGAGCGGCCGGGATATCGCTTTTACCTTCTTAGATAAAAGTTACAGATAAACTTTGACTTATATGCATTTACTTATTCATTAACCAACTATACACAACAATACGTTTTATAACACCAAGTTACTGATGCGTTTTCGTATTATCAATGTACAATCAATTAACAAATAACAAATCATATATCTAGGTTTTAAGACCATATGATATTATCGTCTTGCGATCACCCTTTATATCATATTCCATAAGGTGATTCCAGCAAGCGCGGGTTTCTTCCAATGCTCAAAACTAGTTCATAAGCACTCATGAACGTTGCAACAACCCTTTGCTATGTCTAATACCATTTAGACATTCTACACACCAATTCATGACAATCTTCATTCATATCTACTCCCAACATATGAACGATTGTGGACCATTTGGACAATTTCTATTACTCTTAATAATCTTAACTATTCTGGAAGTCAAAACATGCAAAATGAAACAATAGCTAAACAATTAACATAAGATAGTAACATTACTCATAAATAAAACTCCTTTATTTAATCATCAAATGTCAAGTACATTTATCTATTACACGTTTCTAATACTATCTAATCTATGCTAATATCATCCTTCAGCCCAATACTCCTAGCATGCTGCAAGTGCTTTACCCTACTCAGTCCCTTCGTAAGCGGATCTGCTGGGTTATCTTCTGATGATATCCTCTTCACTACGAGTTGTCCTTCTTCTACACGATGTCTGATGAAGTGATATTTTCTGTCGATATGTCTTGATCTACCATGATCCCTCGGTTCCTTGGTCAAGGCAACCACGCCTTCGTTATCACAGAAAATCTCCATTGGCTCTTTTATGGCAGGTACAACTCCAAGATCACCGATGAAGTTCTTTAGCCATATTGCCTCCTTCGACGCTTCGCTCGCTGCAATGTACTCTGATTCGCACATTGAATCAGCTACGGTTTCCTGCTTGGAACTCTTCCATGTCACTGCTCCTACATTTAGGGTAAAGACCCAGCCCGACTACGAACGGTAATTGTCCCTGTCCGTCTGAAAACTGGCGTCACTATATCCTCGCACCTTCAAGTTATCACTCCCTCCGAGGACTAAGAATCATTCCTTCGTCCTCCAAAGGTACTTAAGGATGTTCTTCACCGCAATCCAATGTGCTTTGCCAGGATTCCCTTGATATCTGCTAACCATGCTCAAAGCGAAGGCTACATCAGGGCGAGTACAAGTCATAGCGTACATGATTGAGCCAACTGCGGAAGCGTATGGTACTCGGCTCATTTCTGCTATCTCAGCTTTGGTACTCGGACTTTGAGTCTTACTCAACTTGGCGTTGCTTTGTATCGGTAATTCTCCCTTCTTTGAGTTTTCCATACTAAAACGTTTTAGTACCTTCTCTAAGTAAGTATTCTGACTAAGTCCAATTAGTCTCTTACTTCTTTCTCTTACTATCCTTATTCCCAAAATGTAAGAAGCCTCTTCGAGGTCCTTCATAGCGAAGCACTTCCCGAGCCAGGACTTAACCTCCTGCAGAGTCGGGATGTCGTTTCCTATAAGTAATATGTCATCGACATATAGAACGAGGAAGCTTACTATACTCCCACTGGCTTTGACATATACACAAGACTCGTCTTCGCTTCGTACAAATCCAAACTCTTTGACTTTCTCATCGAAGCAAAGATTCCATCTGCGAGACGCTTGCTTAAGTCCATAAATGGACTTCTCAAGCTTACACACTCTATTTGGATGCTTCGGATCCACAAACCCCTTTGGCTGAGCCATGTGAACATCCTCAGCCAACTTTCCATTAAGGAAAGCGGTCTTGACATCCATTTGCCAAATCTCATAATCATGAAATGCTGCAATAACTAGCATCACTCTAATAGATTTATTCTTCGCAACTGGTGAGAAGGTCTCATCATAGTCAACTCCGGGAGTTTGAGTAAAGCCCTTCGCAACTAATCGCGCTTTATATGTGTGTACGTTTCCATCCACGTCGGTCTTCTTCTTGAAGATCCATTTGCACCCAACGGTCTTACGTCCGGGCACATAGTCAACCAAATTCCAAACTTGGTTATCATACATGGATTGGATCTCGCTATCCATTGCCTCTTTCCATTTTGCAGACTTCGGGCCTACCATGGCTTCCTTATAGCTATTAGGTTCATCAAGATTTGTTAGTGTACCATCACTAATATACGTGTCCCCCTCGGTAGTAATATGAAAGCCATAAAACTGGGGATGAACTCTAACTCTATCGGAACGTCTAAGAGGTAAGGATTCGTCAATTGGTTCAACCGGAGTTTCCTCCTCGGGTTGAGTGCCAGCGGTAGAGGTTCCTTCATCTATCGACTCTTGAATCTCTTCAAGTTCGATTTGACTCCCACTGTCTCCTTGGCTTATGAGTTCTGGCTCTCGGAAAACGCCTCTCCTCGCAACAAAGACAACATTGTCCTTCGCTCTATAGAAGAGATATCCAAAGGATGTATGCGGGTAGCCGATGAAAATACATCGCTCACTTCGAGGTTCGAGCTTGTCGTGAGTATCTCGTCTTACGAAAGCCTCGCAACCCCAAACCTTGATATGTGCCAACGAGGGAGCTTTCCTTGTCCACATCTCGTGAGGTGTTTTGGCAACCTTCTTAGTAGGGACTCAGTTAAGGATATGGGCGACAGTCTCTAAGGCATACCCCCAAAAAGAGATAGGTAGTGAAGCACGACTCATCATAGAGCGAACCATATCCAATAAGGTTCGATTACGCCTTTCTGCCACACCATTCAACTGTGGTGTCCTAGGAGGCGTCAATTGTGAAACTATTCCACACTCTTTGAGATAATCGTGGAATTCAAGACTTAGGTACTCTCCTACTCGATCGGATCGAAGCATCTTGATTTTCCTGCCCAATTGATTCTCCACTTCATTCTTGAACTCTTTGAACTTTTCAAAGGTTTCTGACTTTTGCTTGATTAAGTAGATATTCCCATATCTACTATAGTCATCGGTAAAAGTCACGTAGAAGCGCTTCCCATCCTTCGTGGTTGATCTAAACGGTCCACATACATCGGTATGTATTAGGTCCAATAGACCCTCGCCCCTTTCACATGTACTCGTGAAGGGTGACTTAGTCATCTTTCCAAGCAAACAAGACTCGCATGTGTCATCTTCCCTAAGGTCGAATGACTCCAACACTCCATCCTTTTGGAGTTGGGCTATGCGTTTCTTGTTGAAATGTCCAAGACGACAATGCCACAAGGATGCTTTATCCATACTAGTGGAAGAATCAATATTCAAAACATCATTTCCTAAGTTATCAACAATCATAACGGTTTCATATATTCCATTACATGGTATAGCTTCAAAGTAAAAGACACCATTTAGATAAGCCAAAATAGAACCATTCTCATTATTAAAAGCAAATCTAAATCCTTGTCTATATAAACCATGAAATGAAATGATGTTTCTAGCCATTTCTGGCGAATAGCAACAATTGTTCAAATCTAAAACCAAACTATTCCTAAGCACTAAAGAATACACTCCAATCTTGGTCACAGGCGACGATCTTCTGTTCCCCATGATTAGATTGATCCTTCCTTGCTCCACATCCCTACTTCTTCTTAGTCCCTGCACATTAGAACAAATGTGGTAACCACAACTGGTATCAAGAACCCAAGAAATAGCATGATTAGAATCGTTAGATTTAATTGTATATATACCTGCGAAAGATGGCTTGATTTTTCCTTCTTTGATTGCTTGCAGGTACTCTGGGCAGCTTCTCTTCCAATGTCCTATCTTGTGGCAGTGGTGGCACTCTGCCTCCTTCGGGTTAGGACAGGGCTTAGCGGGATCAACTTTGGTCCCACTAGAAGAGGAACCATCTCGGGCTTTGACCTTGCGATAGTTCTTCGATGAAGCTTTCCTCTTCTTTCCCTTCCCTTGACCAATAGCCAAGACAAGAGCAGTAGTCGGATTGGGAGTAGGTGCAACAGACTTGTCCTTGAAGTTGCTCTCAGCGACCCTCAAGAGACCTTGGAGTTTGCTTAGGGTGACCTCTTCTTTGTTCATGTGGTAGGTCATCCTAAATTGGTTGTACATCGGAGGCAAAGAGTGAAGCACCATGTCGATCGCCAAGTCTTCACCGAAGTCAACGTTTAACTTGCGAAGGCGGTCGACATACCTTTGCATCTTTTGCAGGTGCACGGTAAGAGATTCTCCATGACCCATCTTAGCGGAAATCATGTTGGTGAAAATCTCATAACGCTCTTGTCTCGCATTTTGGTGGTATCTCTCCAATAAGTCTTGGTGCATCTCGTATGGGTACATGTCCTCGTAGGACTTTTGGAATTCAGAGTTCATGGTGGCAATCATGATGCAATGTACCTTCGTTGCATCTCGCTCATGAGTCTCAAAAGCGGTGATTTCGGTCGGAGTAGCGATTTCGGGGTTGATTTTCTCGAGCTTCTCATCGAGGACATACTCCTTATCCTCATAGCGAGCAATGGTGCGAATGTATCTTATCCATTCGCTAAAGTCCGTTCCATCGAAGGTGACCTTTTGGCAAAGGCTCATCAATGTGAAAGAACTAGCAGCAACGTTGTTAGCGTTCGACATCTACAAAAGAAAAGGACAAAGATAAATTAGAATAAGAATCCCTAATTATCACCCAATAAGAAAAATTAGGGCTAGGATCCAACAATAACATTTACATACTAGAAAAGGGATGCCGTAATCTAACATGCAAATAAATTGAAGGTAAGTGAATGACGATTCACTAATTCTCCATCACAAAACTTAAACTATTAGTCCTAAGTGTTTTGAGAATTCCTAGGTTCGGATGAGATTCATTGAAACTATTCAATGGCGTGTTTAAATCTCGATATGCCCCTCTTGTTTGTGACTGGGATGCCGAGGATCACAAAGCGGGTGTGAATTACCATGCAAATTCACATGGTGCCTTCATTGTAACGATCACTTATTCGATGTGCCGGTAAACCACACACGCTCCATCGAACTATGACAAACAATGAATCACCCTTTTCCACCTTTGCTTAGAACCAATTAGTTTGCCGGTAAACCACACACGCTCCACTAACTTCTTAGCAAGGGTACAAAGTGTAATTTCATGGGATTGCATCAATTCACTTTTCCTAAAGTAACTAAGATTGGGAATTTTTTAAAAAAATGTGTAGTTACTTTATATCACTTATTATACTTTTAATGAGAGGATGAGGTTGCCCTATCCTACCCGTTCGGCTAACGACCATCCACCAATCAAGCAAGCGGTGGGTGTGAGTGTACACCCATTAAGCGCCATTTTATAGGCCGCAACCTTATACCCACCTTATAGATCGGCTTCGTGAATGAGGCCTACTAACGGTAAGACTAGCATTTAGTTATACATATATATATTATTCTAGTAATATCATATAGGGTTGTATTTTAAAACTTTTAAAATCTAGGGTTTGAAATTTAAGTTGTCTAAATTAAAACTATTAATCACAAATTATAAATTTCAAACCTTGTGGGTAAGTTTTAAACATTTTAAAACATGGAGGATCAAATAACAAATAATTCCAATTAACAATTAATATCCTAATTATCTATATTTGATTTTATTCAAGATTTCTTTGAAAGATAATTACCAAAATAATTAAAATAATTAATTAATTATCATATAAGGAAATTAAATATTTTATTAGTTGATAAATACCTTTAACTAGATCAAGATAATAGTCATATATATCAAAAAATCAGATTTAGATTGATCTATTATGATTAAGGTAAGTTTCCATAAGATAATTATGAAAAATCCCGAATCTGGCCATTGCTGACGCCTGGACTCGCCGAGTGCACAAAGGGACTCGCCGAGTCAGGCCTACTCGCCGAGTCCAGTTTGGAACTCGCCGAGTCCATGACTCAGAAACCAAAAAATCGAATTTTGCAGGTTTGTTTAAGTTAATCAAGCAACAATTTAAAGAAAACCAAGCTAGTCTCTGATACCACTAATGGGTTTTAGCCATAAGAACTTTCCTATGTGCGCATGCAAAACCCTAATGCTTGGATCTAGGCTTTCTAATTAAACATGCTATGAATCCAAGACTTCTAATGGCTAATTAGGTTAAATAACAACATTGAAATAGATCTAGAACCATACCTTTGAGTTCCTTGTTGATCTTGAGGTCTTGGAGCTTCTAGAGTCACAAATGTCACTCCTCTAATGGCTTACAAACACCAATAGCAAGGAAGATGATTTAGGAGAGAGGAGAGGGGAGGAAATCGGCCAGGGTTCTCTTGCTTTTGGAGAGGTGCCGATTTCCCTTAGCTATGGGGTCTATTTATATTTGTAGACTCCTTAAGGGTTACAACCTAAACCCTAATTGGATAATCTTCTCTTAAGGCTATCCAAATCTTTTCCATAGATAAGCCTTAGACGATTTTTGAAGCTATCCTAGCTTCTAGAATCCGTCCCTAGCATATCCATAAGGATTTACAGTCTAAAGCTTAACTATCAAACAATTGACAGTTTATACCCCTTTATTTAATTAATCTCTTTAAGTCACCAAATTAATTCTAATTAATTCTAATTAATTCTATGACTTATATTAATCAAATAACAATATATTATTCATTATATTATTCTCATAATATATTAATAACATTTACTCTCTCGTAATAAATCATCCTATCAAGTTACTATGGTGAAGGCAACCCAAAAGGACCATGCACAACCGAGTCAAATACTTGCCTAATATAGTTGCACCCTTAGACACTATTCCAACAGTTTTAGGGTGTTTTCGTAGCCTCCATCACATCTAGAACTCTTTGGGAGCAACCCTAGCATCCATTTTCAAGATTTCAGCTCCTCCTATCTCCTCTCTCATCTTTTGAAGGTTTTTGGTGATATTTTGATAAAGCTTGAATATTAAGAAGGTTCTTTGGTTGCAAGGAATGTTGTTTCAAGTTTGGATCCATCAAAGTCACTCCATTTCTAGACTATTGTGAGTATAAAGTTCATATCTTGCTCTTTAGCTCTTTAGATCTCTTCATTTGTGGTTTTTGGCACTTTTGACACATTTTATGGGTGATCTTGGAGTTGAGTGAACTCTAACATCTTTTGATCAGTTTGGAATGCTTCTTGGACCTCATGGACTAGTAAAGTTATGATCTTTTGACACTTAAAGACTAGATGTTGGTTGTTTGGACCTCATGGAATAGGAAAGTTATGGATAAAGTTGGAAACTAATGTCGGCCCATTACTTGTTGTGGAGAATGCTAGTTTCCTTTGTGATACTTGTATGAAAGACTAGTATCTGGCTCTTGGCATTTGTATGAAAGACCAGGATCTGGTCCCTAGCAATTATATGAAAGTCCAGGATCTGGCGGATCTGGCCCCTGGCACTTGTATGTAAGACTGGGATTTGGCCTTTAGCACTTCATGGAAAGACCATGGTTTGGCTCGTGGAAGGAAATGATTATAAGACCATGATTTGGTCCATACCATTTATTTTCTTTTGTGTGGTATGTGGTACTTTGGGGAACTCACTAAGCTTTGTGCTTATAGTTTATGTTTATTGTTTCAGGTACTTCAAATTCAAAAGGGAAGGACCTGGTGTGATGACACAATATCCTCCCCTTAGATTTTTCGCATTTAAAATAATTGTACTTTGATGTTTTGAATTTTGTAATGACTGATGGTTTTTGGTACAATCATCGAATGAAATTAATAGTTTTTAAATGAAAATTTTCACCACTATTTTTGGGTTGTTACATTAGGGTTAGATGAAAATCACTCCATCCCATATGGGATAAGGAGTGAATTTTGTTCTAGGTATTCCATCCTACATGAGAATGAGTACAAAACATAGAAAGGCATACAAGGTTATAAATAGGGCCTTAGGGATTTGATTCCTCCTTGCACCTTAGCTTGAAGTCTCACCAATCCTTCTTCCTCCTTCCATGGGGACGATTTCTAATCCTATTAGGGTTTGTGAAATTGACCCTTCTCCTAGTTATTTTTATTCCACTCTTTGGTGTCATTGGGTGTGATACCATTAGATGGATTGTGGTTAGGGTCCTCTCATCCAAGCAACTTCGAGGAGGACAAGATCAAGATCTCAGGCACGAAGATCAAGGGCTACATAACAAGAATGTTATTCTTCCTTATGTTTTTATGTTTCATAGGGTAGCTATAATTAGTATGAAGTCATAGATCCTTAGGGTGCATGTACACTTAGGTATATCATAGTTTGATTTTTTCGCTACCTAGTTTAAGTGTATTTGATGCATAGAAAACCCAACAAAATCTTGGTTGTTTGGACCATCCTAATGGATAAATTTAAAGTTTATCCATTATGAAGCCATTTAGGAACTATATCTGAGGTTATGGGCTTTGGTCTGAAGAGATTAAGCACTTAATGAAGATTTTAGCTTTCTGACCAGAATTCACGACGTAACATACGACGTGTCACGACATGATGGTGCCCAGGACATTGACTTTGACTAACTTGCCCTTTGACATTGTAGACCTTTGAATTTAAACTTTTGACAAATTTGACTTTGGATCAAACTTGGAGGAAATTGGGTGTTAATTGAGGATTTATCTATTTTGGATGTTAGTCGGTTCGAGGGATTAATTAGTGCAAGGAGTTAAAGCACTGTTCTCAAAGGTGAGTTTTCTCACTATTCTTTGTACTGTAGTATGTTTGTGACAACCCAGAGGATATGTCACCAACCGCAGTTAGTATTTAACGATAGAACATGAAAATGAATAAGGATAACATTGTAACCATACGTTATATTTTAATATATTCTAATTTTTTGTCCTTAATTACGTCAACATTTAGGCTAAAAAATAAGTGTATAAAAAGTTGCATCACTTTGAGAGCATGTTAACATATTTAGACTCCTTAAGCTGCCACCATTCCAGAAATATAAATTTCACAAGAATCCGACTCAGTATGGGTAAGATATGACTTTTATAGTAAATAAATATCTACCATACTTAACAAGTTACAACGACGAAAACTACAAGGAGAATGGTTGACTTTCAGAAAAAGTCACCAACTAGACAGTCGTAGTACTACTTAAAGTAAGAATTATGAGACAAAAAATTGCCTAAAATGGAAGTCGTACGAGAGAGTTATGATTCTTATAAAATCAGAATGGTAATAAAAACTAGTCGAGAAATGAAAGTCAAAACTAGCAAAAATGACCAAAAGGAAAGTTGTGGAGGACAACGAGACCTACACAAATATATAAGAGTCGTTGAAAACGGAGTTAGTATGTGAAAATTACAGAATTTCAGCGTTGAATTTTTATCGTCAGACATGCTCGTGAAGTGTGCCACGTGCATTCTGACAGTCGATATGTCTGGATACAGAGTGACGTGGCACACAGAGAGGACGACATGTGGAAACATCCTATGGTTCACACGCAAGTGCGTGACACACACTCCAAAAATTTCTATATATAGCAAGCCTCGGCAGATCAGTTCCTCACCCCACTCGTTTTTTCTCGATATCGATTATCGTGTCACTGCCCCGAACACCTCTCGAAGTACTAACTTGTGGTTTCTATCCTACAACAATGTTTTCATAACTCATATGTGAGTTCACATCCCTATTTCCAAACCTTTTTTTTTGGGGGGGGGGGGAGATTTACATGTTAAAATGGATCTATACATAGTTATTACTAACTGTAGTTAGATAATTATGCTCATAAAATTAGGATGATATTATGCCAGATAGATACTCTGCCCAAACTCTTTAGCTAATAATATGCCTAGTTGTTATACTGATTCAAACTAGCAGATAAGATCATACCTAGTCGATACGTTGCTAGTTGCCAGGAAACGTTGATACTCTCGTCGCTATTTGAGCCACCCTTTGGATAAAGCTTAGTACCTAGTGTTACTCTTCCCAAATACTCGGCTACACAAAATGTGACATCCCCAAAATCACGGCTAGAGAAGACCAATTTAATTTATGCTTTTAAAATAATTTTCAGAGTAATCCTTTGATTTAAAAGAGTGTCGGATTTTGTTTCCAAAACAAAATATGATAAATAAAATTTATCAAAGCATTCTTTAAAGAAATGTATTTTTATATATAATAAAACTCGGGATGTCATGTTCCGATACAGACCAAAAGCATAATCGACATATTATAAGCGTTACAACAGTTATACACAACTACTGGCCTATAAACAAAATATCTTCACAAGTTGTCCAACTTATGCTCTCGCGCCACAACCTATAATACAAATAAAACTGAGTGGGTCATGCTTGGGATCCTGACAAAATATCTTCACAAGTTGTCCAACTTATTCTCTCGCGCCACAACCTGTAATACAAATAAAATTGAGTGGGTCATGCTTGGGATCCTGGTGAGCATATAGGGTTTTCAACCCACAATAAATAATTATATTTAATTTCACCAACCAACAATAACCCGATTACCCATTCCCGTTATCCTCACTTTACGTCCCTATGACAGCAACTATTACAAGGGACCTAATCTAGGGTTTTCATCGGGACGGACATTACTGCAAAGGGGTTTCCTCGACAATAGATGTCCTAAAGGCAACCATGAGGGGGATAGAGTACACCGGTCAACACATCGCTCACAACACCTACAGGTTATGAACCTGTCAGCGTTCCACTGGACTGTCTAGAAAAAGTCCGTGGTCGTCATCCATACTTCGCTAGATAACTAGATCAACAACAACATCGAGGCCTCTCATCATTTTATTCCATCACACAACAACTGCCTACCCATGTTCTACCCAACATATTAGTAGATAAAAATATATACATTTATATACAGCTTAAAACTTGTACAAATCATTCATTCAACAATTATTTCAAATAAGCAAATAATATATAAATACATAACACATACTTTGTAGAGAATACTTCGTATCTATGTGTTAGAAGAAAAGGAATATACACTCACTTGATAAGATGATTATCGGACAGCACTACGGATCTAAAAGCAGTAGTCTTCGGTGAAACCGGAAGATCTTCACAAAAACCAGGCTTCCCGCAGGCAGAGTTTCGGCTCGGGAACTCTGTTTCTTGGGATCTTCGGGGCTTCGGGACTTGCTTCGGGTGTCGGGATGATACCGGGGCTTCGGGGGGTATAACTTGCACGTAAAACGAGGGAATAAGGAGTGAGAGGAAAGAAATTGAGCAACCAATTCGGCTGGACTCGACTTCTATTTATAGGGGGTCTGGCCCTCGAACGCAGTGCATTCCCTGAACGAACGCAATGCGTTCCTCGAAAGAACGCAGTGCGGTCCGCCGTGCGTCATGGCTTACGAACTTCGGACTTGAAATGCGACGAGACAGGCTCTAGGCTTCGAACGCGGACCGTTCTCTATTTAAACGCGGGGCGTTCCCCTTTTGGTAAGCGTGCCTCGAACTTCAGAAGTTCATATCTTTCGCATACGAGCTCGGTTTTCGACGTTCTTTATATCCACGCAAATGTAAGATTATGCTCTACAACTCTCGTTTAGACCCCATCGGCTAATTTTGACTTTAAATTTTATTATATTATTTTTAGTAGGCTGGGAGAGGAAAACTCCGTTAGGAATTCATAACTTCTTCATTTGATGTCCGTTTTCATCTGTCTTTTTACCATTGCATTACTATCGACGATATCTTTGATTCTCGTTTAGATTGTTTCTGCTAGAAATCACTTGATCTCATATTCAAACTTTGGGATGCATACCGCTAAGTCGAAACTTCGAAAAATCATAACTTCCTCATACGAAATCAGATTTAGATGTTCTTTTTATGCACGCTCTCGGTTTAACGTATTCTACGACTTTCGTTTAGATCACTAAGGCTAAATATTGCTCTATCGTAAATTCACTATTTACGTCACGCAGTGTTTTACCGGTTCTGTCGTGAAACTTCGACAGGTTATAACTTTTTCGTTATAACTCGGATTTTGGCATTCTTATATATCCGGAACCCTTTTCACAACCACTACAACTTCCTTCATAGATATTGGGCTTATCTAATATTTTATTATTACGCTTATTTTTATTCTTAATTCATTTAAGCCACACAATTAAGCATAAAACACATAATACTCAAATAATACATTCTATTATTTCAAAATGAGTTACAAAGGCTAACCTAGACTATTACATCAACATTAATGCCTAGCCTAGAAACACGGGTGTTACACAAAACACGCTATATATATGGATTATATAAATAATATATATAATAAGTAAACACATATGAATACAATGAGAATAACAACACGGCCGACCATGGGATCCCCCATAACAAGAGTTAAATGAGACACGATTCATCAACACGCTGAAAGATTTTCAACTAGCTCTGACATATAATCGTTAAATCTTAAGTGAGCGGGAAAGATATGTATAGATCTATACGGGGATGAGACCCCCACCAATGGTTGCTAGCTACAACCTGACGGCAAGTCGAAGCAGAAATAACTATCTAAACACATTTGCGACGTCCGATGAAGCGTCATGGTTTTTAGGATAAACCGTCATAGCTCGATTATAGGAACTCATCGTAACTTTGTTAAACTAAAACTAGTTATCATAAAGTACTGCTAGGAACTAACCTAAATAAGTAGTGATATTACACACAAACTCGAATAAGTGAGTTATGGATAACCAAGATAACTAAAACTAACTATCTTAGTGTGACACCCGTCAATTTTCGGTCAAGTCAAAGTCAATTGAAGTCAACAAGTCAAACCATTCGACTCAATTTGCCCGTGGGTGCTAGAGTTTATATTATGTAATTCCTAAACAATTCGCTATTCTAATGAGAGATCATAAGTCGAAAAGTACGTACATCTAGATCTCCTTAACCTAAAACTGTGGTACGTGGCGAGCCAAACCGATAAAACAATGTTGCATACCCATCGGGAGTGTGTAAGATCCTTAAACAAGGCTTAACAGGGTTTACGGACCTTGCAATGCGAAGCCGGACACTCGCATTTGCCACACACGAAACCTTTCTCAATCGTTTTCACTCTATCTCTCTCTATGTCAAATCTCTCCCAAATTTCTCCCAAATCTCTCCAAGTATGTGAAATCTCTCTCAAATATCTCTTTGTATGAGAAATCTCTCCAAGAATGTCAAATCTCTCCCAAATCTCTCCAAGTATGTGAAATCTCTCCAAGAATGTCAAATCTCTCCCAAATCTCTCCAAGTATGTGAAATCTCTCTCAAATATATCTTTGTATGAGAAATCTCTCCAAGAATGTCAAATCTCTCCCAAATCTCTCCGAGTATGTGAAATCTCTCTCAAATATCTCTTTGTATGAGAAATCTCTCCAAGAATGTCAAATCTCTCCCAAATCTATCCAAGTATGTGAAATCTCTCTCAAATATCTCTTTGTATGAGAAATCTCTCCAAGAATGTCAAATCTCTCCCAAATCTCTCCAAGTATGTGAAATATCTCTCAAATATCTCTTTGTATGAGAAATCTCTCCAAGAATGTGAAATCTCTCCCAAATCTCTCTCAAAAGTTTCCGTAACTTTTTGAAGTCATTCGGGTCATTCCGACCCTTAACCGGGTCAAAAACGGCTTGAAACGGGGTAAAAACGAGTAAAATAGGCTTAAGGACCCGAAACCCCTCTTAAGGACCCGAAACCCCTCTCAGGGCCGAAAGTCCTCTTAGGGATGGAACCCTCCTAAGCCGAACCCGAAGCTACTGTTCATTCGGTCAATTTCGCTTCTTACTTATAGGACCGAAACCTGCGAACCGAAGGCATCAGAAGCGAACCCTCCATGCGAACCGAACCAGAACCCTGCATGCGAACCGAACCCGAGCCTCCCCTCTTGCTTCCCTCTGTCTCGCCTCATTTCGGACTCGGCACCAGCAAGGACCGAACCTCGGCCTAGGACCGAGAGGTCTCGCTGGAAGTGCTTTTTCTCCCGGTTTTCGCCTAGTTTTGCGTTTAAGACCCGTTTTTAATTATTTTAACGCGGGATTTTCACCCAAAATCATATTTTAACATAATGAACCCTAAATATTCATAATTTAATCATATTTTCATGAAAATCTTAATTTAAATAATAAAATCTAGTGGGTAAAGTACAAAGAGGTGGGGTGTTGACTTAGCTTTACCTTATGACACAAGCAACCACTCCCACACCCACTCTATGACCAGCCACACCTCCCCACCTTACCTAGGTCACTTCAATGTCCTTTCCACTCAATTATCACCCTTTCCCACATTTTAGAGCTGGAACAAACCATTCTCTCTCCTCACTTCTCTCATTTGCTCTCATTTCACTAAGGATCCAACTCCACTTTTCTCTCAAACTTTCTCCATCAAAATTCGAGATTCAAGGTTGGGTATCAAGCTTTCTCACATTCTTGGTAGGTATAATTCACCCTCCTTGTGATTATTGCTCTTCATTCTACTCAAATCATTGATTTCTTACACAAACATCATCACATTCTTGTTAGATCTTCGAATCTTCAAGTGATTCTTCAAGTGTTCCTGAGTTAGACACTTCTCTTCTTCAACACTCATCTACTGAAACTAATCAAGGTGAGTTCATACCCCTACATTTTCATGTTTTATCAAGTTTTTAGGGGGGGGGGGGGGGCAGGGGAATACAAGTTAAAACACCAAGAACATAACTAAACTTTTCTAACAGCCTTCATCAGAAAATTTCAACTCCATTCACGGACTGTTTTGGAAAACTTAAACATTTTTGTTTTCAAAACTGTTTTATGTGGAAGTAGTTCAAGTTCTTAGCTTTAAAATGACTACTTGCACATCTCCATACGATTTTTCTACAATTTATGGTGATTTTTACAAAACTGCCTATCATATCAAACACTAATCCGGACCAGTCTGTGATTATGGACTTTTTCACCCAAGTTGGAGGTCATTAAAAATCATCATAAAAATTATGACTAAACTACACACATTTTGGGAACTCTCAGAATTTACGGATTTAGTTTTCGACTTCGCATGATTTTTCTATGACTTTTCTAAAACAGCGCAGAAAGGCTAAATTTAGTTAACAGCATATAAATTTCATAAGACTTTGTATTATGTTGAGCAAAGTGTATAACAATGAGTTCTAAATATTGAATGTATTTCCTTGTTAGTTTATCATCATAAACTGAAACTTAGTCATTCATGATAAGATTATTCATTCATTTAGAACACGTATATTAAGCTATAATAAGCATAGTTTTTGGATTCATAACACTAATGCATTTTCATAAAAGAGTTCTTATACATTACAAACGTTTTGGATAAACTATAATAGGTATAGTTTATGATTCTTCACATAACACACTCGTACAAAAAGGGTACATTCATACAAAAAGGTTCTACACTTACGCACATTACACGTAAACTTGTTAACTCAGATTGTGAGACTTACTCTCCCCGTACGTCCGAGTACGGGATCCAAATTCCTGTAAGTTATAACCAAAATCTCTTGTAGGGAGAGCGTGATAATTGTGTATAGATCTATATTGGGGTTGACATCCCATACCTCGCTGCTAGCTACAGCCGGACCGACATGTCTGCGGGGGACAAGAGTCATAGGATCGGGGCGTCTAAAAGACGTTGTGTGGGTTACCTCTAGTCATAGTATGGTTATAGCGACTCACATAGGGAGCTAACAATACATAAAGTTTAAGGGATTTTCATAAAACAAAAAGGGTTTTATGTCGATTTAAAATCACTTTTTATATCAATAATTACAAATATTGTTGTGTATTTTCAGTCTTGGTATTTAAGACTACACACCATTCATTACGGGAGTTTTCTCAAATCACAAAGGGTTTTACGCCAATTTGAAACCACTTTTATATCCTTAAGTATGGAAAATACTTGTTATCTCTCGGTCTTGGGATTTAGGACTTCATATACATAATAAAGAAAATATTGGATTTTCTGGATACATACTCTATCGCTTTTACAAGGAAAACGGTTTACTTGTCTAACAAAATCTCTTATGAACTCACCAACCTTTGTGTTGACACTTTTTCAAAACTACTTGTATTCTCAGGAATTCAGTGAAACAGGAAATCAACCACGTTTTGAGGATGGGACGATAAATCGTCAAACAGTTCATTTTGTATCATAATGTAATTGATTCGAATCATGTAAACATATACTTTGGTGTAACTTTTTCAATTATATTTATGATGGTTGTATTTACTTTGAGCACTATTATACTCGTTGTTGTGATACTCTACATGAAGTCCTCCACCCCCGGACGTTTCCGCCATCCTTGGTTTGGGGGTGTGACAGATTGGTATCAGAGCATTATTTATAGTGAACTCAGTATATCGAACCACATAAGATATACAGACTATAAATGCATTGGGACTAAAGTCTCTGATTTAAAGTTTTCAAAACAACTATACTTTTAGAAATAAATAGTTTCTTATTAAAAGTTTACATGCATGCATACATACTAAGGTTAACATCATTCTAGAACAAAACAAAAGTAATGATTGTTGGATATCACAGGTAAGCTCCGGGATGTATGGTCAGTCTTGGGAGTGGCATAGCCTGATCAACTATGCTGGTCCGAGGAGTGATTAGCACATGCCCAAGAATGGTTGTGATATGACAACAAGTCTAAATACTTACCAACACTACCACAATGAGAACATTAGAACAGAACACGAGTTTAAAATACTATAGGAGTATTTTGTAATAACATAACTTATATGAAAACTAAATAGATCCTTAATAATAGGTCTATAGTCCCTAAGTGGATACCCTAAGGTATTATATAACTTAGAAATCATAGACTTAGAATTTGTGGTCACTACCTTACTTCCTTTTCCTTGTTTGGATGTGGATCTAGGGTAGGATCACTTATTCGAAGGTCTATCATATCTTGTTATATGTAATTAGTATGCACTATTTCATTATAGAAGTAACTAATAAGGATCACCCCTATAAGTAACTAATTATAGAGTTAGACGCCTAGTAATTATCTCTTCCACTCCTATTCTCACACGTACAACATAGTAATATCCTACTTACCGGACGACCCCTACTTTCCCAATCCGAACCCGAGAAATGGTGAATGGTTATGAGGAGAATCAGAAGCGGAACCGGAGGTAATCAATCCTCCATGCATAGCAAGGGTTTCCGCGAACCGTTTCGACTACATCGAACCTGTGCCCCGTTGGGCAATCGTGATCGAGGGTTGAATGTCAATAGCAATGACAACAACCACCATGTGGAGACAAACAAGGGTGCTATGACCTCAACCACGGGGGAACGACTGACAGAGCCCTCCCGTCGAAGACCCGACAGATCGCGAACATCGGGGATTAAAGCAGGTAGACTACAACCCGAGTTCGGAAACTGCGCGCTACTACAGACCCTACTGTCTCACGTACCCGAGACTCGGAAAGAGACTACTATTTTGGAGACCAACTCTCTGTTTAGGACCTTATCGCCACTCGGGCAGAGGCAAGAGAGTAACGGGGTAGACACACAACATTCAAAGAGAGGAGGATTGCAGCCAAGCATCGATTGACAGAACTGCAAGGTGCATCGACTTTTCCTCAGGCATCACAAGGGACGGATCGTCGTAAGTAGAGTTCATACCGCTCACAAGACCTTGTAAATTAGGTTCGTGAGTATGCGTTGGTGCTACTCTATTCTAGTCGTAAGCACGACACTGTGATTTAAGCGGTCATACTAAACAAGAGATCTAGTTGCTATCAAAACTTTTCCATGCACAGATGTGGGGTAAACCTACATCTAGGTCAAAATTTTTCGCCAAAACCAGAATTACTACAGTCATATTAACAAGATGGGCTTAGGACATACCTAACAGACTCGAAGGTCTATTTAGCCTTAATTATATAACTAAGCATACATCAATTGGTCATAATAAGGACCTAGCTTGGGTCAAGTTACAAGGTTTCACTTGGATACTGAACTACTAAAAATTCATGGGTTTACCATATAAAGAATCCCGTTATGAACAGTTTTCAGAATGCCCCTAACAACCGAAATACGTTATAAATTGAACTGAGATCGATAAACTTAGTTAGAAAACTCGCAACGTATAGCCATTCTAAAGACTCGTTACCATCTCTCCCCTTAACCCTTATGATTGAGGGGATGATTTCTTCGTAGACCCATGGGGTGTGATTGTTCAGGAACAAATGCACCGAATCCCATCAGAACTCCTCAGCTAAGTATGTTTCGACGAACATGATCCTAAGATGAGTAAAGCTTAACGCTCACACGAAACCTACTCCTACCCACTGCCATAACCCCGTATCGGGAACATTAGCAGAAACACTAAGAATAGTACATCAATGTGCCTAAATTTATATATATATGAATATAAATTGTAAGAATGAACTTGAGATAATTATCCCCACTAACGAAGTCATTTTTCATCATGGAACAGAGCTATGTCTTCACCAAGGGGAAATCAACCAACTAGCAAGGCGCCAACCCTGTAGATAGATTCTGCTACTTTTCAGGCTGCAGTCACGACATCCGTAGCAGCCGTCATGGCGCAGTTCAATGCTAACAACGCCAACAGAAATGGAAGCGGTACTGACAATACAGATTGTGGTAACAATCAGGAACACCAACGGGTGTCTGCCAGCGAAAATACCTCAGGCCACAAACCTACGAACAAGAAGAGAAAGTTTTGGAACATGAAAGAGCGCCACCAATCTCAAAGATCCACTAAAAGACAACAACCCATGGCCACCCCTACCATTACAACAGTAGTCACGACACATGCCTCGACACTAGCCACAGGGTCTGCCACCCAAACGCCGGCCAGACCATATAATGGATCACTTCCAAAGTGTAACCAATGTGGCTTCCATCACAATGGGGCTTGCCGGAAAATGCACTGTAAAAACTGCAACAGGAAAGGACATACCATCCGTTTCTGTAAGGCCCCGATCCAGCATCTCCCTTCAATCACCAGCACCAGGGCAGACCCAGTATGCTACTTATGCGGTGAAATGGGACATTTCAAGAGAGAGTGTCCAGCCGAGAAGAATGATAGAGGAGCTGGAGGAGTGTAACAAACGAACCAGCAAGGGTAACAAGGAACCATATCAGGACTTTTGTAATGTTACCAACGACAAAAACGTTTAAGTACCATATGTTTGTAATGAATTTGGTATGTTTGCTAAAATCACAGTCTTTCTAAAAATAGTTAAAATACTCTATCGTTCAAATCAAACCAAAGACACTCGTATATGACTTTAGGATCATTACCTGTAAGTTGTGATGACTTTGTGCATACTTCGGGGTTAATTCTAATCAAAATACTAAAGACATAAAGCGAATAATTCCGTTTTGACATCCTGTTCCATGTCTAGAAGTGGGATTAAGGTAGAGCCACCCACTCGACGATTTCACCAACATCAACTTACATACGACGTTCATATACCGCTCGATCGTAGGGAAACATATCAGGGATCATGATATCAAGTATCATTACTGGCTATCGAAACACACCCACTACCAGTGCTAGACACTGTGTTATGAATCATCTACAGTAATAATAACATCAAACAAAACAGAACACCCTGAAAAGAGACACCAGATGCTCTATCACTCTAATGAGCACTTCATACAAATACAACTTAATGTTGGATTAATGTCTAAGTCCATAACTATAATTGGTAAGACTTGACCCAACCCGGCATGGTCCATTTGGGTTGCATACCATCATGCACTTGGATAGACTATAATGAGAGAAATAAGACACTTATGGTTATTAATATATTATAAGTTCTAGTATATTAATAATAAGAATAATAAGATTATTTAATTAGTATTGATCAAGAATTAATCTAGGATTAATTAAGTGATCAAAAGAAGACTAATTAAATATATGGGTTGATTGTGTAAATCATCCATACTTGTATAGTGGGCTAATGCTCCATGGATAATCAAGTTGGGCTAAAACCCATAGGATGGTCCATGGTGTATTTGTACCCATGGATCATGGAAATGAAAGGCCATGTCAATTAGGGTTTACATGGTGTAACCCTAACTATATAAGCCTCTTATTCTTGACCAAAATCGGCCACTAGTGTGTGAAGTAAAGGGCTAGCCGATTTCATGAGTTGTAGAATTTTCTCAAGTTATTCTAAGTGTTTTGGTGATTGTGATTCCATTTGAGGTGTCACACTTGGGGCACTAGGCACTCAAGCTTCATGAAGACTTTCTACACCAAAGAGGTATGTATTCTATCCTGCTATAGTGATTGTTTTGTATGCTAGATTAGGATAATACCTTGGAAGTTCTTATTTGCATGTATAATAGAGAAAACATAGATCCAAGGTATTTAGGGTTGCATGTACACTTAGGAGTGTTAGAATGCTCAAAACCCAACAGTGGTATCAAAGCCTAGGCTTGCTTTCTCTTATACTTGATGCAAATTGTTGAAAAATGCTGAAAAACTCGATTTTCTGGCTTTCTAGGCACTGGACTCGCCGAGTCCACTGATGAACTCGCCGAGTCCATGAGTAAAATCATCCTACTCGCCGAGTAGGTTCATGCACTCGCCGAGTAGGAGCCCCAGACATCATATTTTCGAGGTTTTTGGCTAGAAATGGACTAGGAACATTACCCTAAGTTGTTTTTGAACTTTTAAACTAGTTTTTTGATGTGGTAATGTTCATGCTAATCCATTTTCAAAGATAATTGTCAATAGATTCATGTTTTGTATTAGTTTAAGGTTTAGACTAATTACATGAAAAAGTTTGATTTGAATTATCTTGTTCTTATGAGTTGCTTAGATTAATAGAAATTTTGAGTGAAATAGTTGTTTTCAATCCATTTTAATCTAAGAGTTGAGTATAAAATGTGTTTGTGTAACTTGTCCTCAAGTTACATGAAGAGTCACATTAAAGACTCATAAAATTCATAAAAGTTGGCAATGGTTACAAAATGAAGAGTCTTGTGTCATTGAATAATTTTTTTTTTATGACTCCATAACTTGTCCTCAAGTTATGGAAGTTCAAGAGTCACTTCATTAAAGAAAAATATGTAACCATAATTAAATCCATAAGTTATAAAATAAAGAAAAAGTTAGTTCTTTTATTAGTTTAAAGTCTTCCATAACTTGTCCTCAAGTTATGGAACTTGAAGAGTTTTTGGATTAAAACTACTTTAAACACATAAGTTATGGAATTAATTAGTTTTGAATAGTTTCAAAACATGCCCTCAAGTTTTGGAATTTGTAAAGTTTTCACTTATGAATACTTTAATTCCAAGTTAGCCCTTAGAATTTTAAAAGTTAAAATTCAACCCTTATACTTTATAATATTATAAGTTAATAATATATATATATATATATATATATATATATATATATATATATATATATATATATATGTATAAGAGTAAAGTCAGTCTTACCGCTAGTACGCCTCATTCACGAAGCCGGTCTATAAGGTGGGTATAAGGTTGTTGCCTATAAAATGGCAACTTAATGGGTGTCCACTCTCACCCACCGCTTGCTTGACTGGTGGAGGGTCGTTAGCCGAACGGGTTTGACAGGACTAGAATTCTCCCTTCATTAAAAGTATTAATGATAATACTAAGTAACTAAACTCTTAATAATACCCAATCTTAGTTACTTAGGAAAAATGTGAATAAGGTGCTAACCCATGAAATTACACTTTACACTTTGTCTAAGTCGTTAGTGGAGCGTGTGTGGTTAACCGGCACACTAACTTGGACTTAACAAGGTACGTAAAGGGTGACTTAATATTTATCATAGTATCGATGGAGCGTGTGTGGTTAACCGGCACATCGATTGAGGGGTAATTTATTAAGGGTACCAAGTGATTTGCATGGTTACTTCACACCTTGGTTTGTGATCCTCGGCATCCCAGTCACAAAACCTGAAGGGCACACTCGAGATTGAAACATGCCTTTGAAAAGTTCAATGAATCTCAAAGATCTAGGAGTTTCAAAACCAATTAAAACCTAATAATTCATTTCGTTTATCTTGGTGGAAATTGGTGAATTGTCATTCACCTACCTTCAAATATTTTATAGCTTGGATTACGGCATACCTCTTCTAAGTTATAAAATAGTTTGTTGGGTCCTAGCCTTAATATTTCATATTGGGTGTCATATTAAGGACTTTAAATCAACTATCTTGAATATCTCCCAAAAGATGTCTGTAATAGACACCTATGATCTTCCTAAATCTAGTGAAACAAGGTTTCCTAAATGAAGATGACGTCCTTTGGAAATCATACTTCATTCACCTCGTCCAATTATTCTCCCTAAACCACAAGTTCTTGAAAAGTTTAAGGTCACTCAAGCCCTATTGGAAATGCAAGGTCTAGGTGTGGTCACATCTTGGAGATGTAGTCACATATTGACAAGTCGGGAGAGTTGGGTGTCAAAGTCTTGAGAAAGTTGGTGGTTCAATCACTTTCTAAGTCACATAGTGAGTTCCTTTGGGACACCTATGAAACAGAGTATGACAAGACCCTTAATGATCTTATCTATTTGTTAAGATCAACTTCCTTAAAACTTGATGGACATTGACAATAGTGACACAGGAAATCCAAGAAAGCATTCTCTTCCCAATGGAAAGGGATTGGCCATAGTCAACTCGGTTGACCAAATGGTAAAGAGAAAAGCTAAGTCTGTGATAGTCCTGTGCACCTTTATCAAAGGGTCCATATGTTTATATTGCCAAAGAAAGGGGCATTGGTTGCGAAGCTGCCAAATTTACCTAAGGAGGTTAAAGTCAATAAGTTTGACTCTACTTCAGGTAAAGTCCACTATCTAACTCTGCTAAGTTTCTATTCTGAGATTCTTATTACATGATGTGACTGGGTCACATGTTGATATTTTAAGAATCAAAGAAAAGTGAAGATACTTAAAGAAAGAATATGCTGAATCTGATCGCGTAGATGGTTTTCTATCGCGTAGTTTGAAGATCGGATTCTTGAGCTACTTCTTAGGAGTTATGAGATATTGCTTAGGAATAGATAACAACAAGTTTTCATATGGGTTGTAAGGATAAGTTTTTCCGCAAAGTTTTAAAATAAAAGAAAAATTTTTGATTTTATTTATTTTATAATATCCTTACAATGGCATTTGAGGAAAAATTGTTGCTTATATGATTCCATTAAGAGCAAGAGTGGAAATATGAAGTTGATTCTTTCATTTGTGGTAATGTCTAAATTTACCAAATAAGGAAAGATTCTCATCACCCAAGTTTCAATTGGACCGGAACTTGGAATCATGCAAGTTGTATAGCATGATGAATGAGAACTTTCAAGTATTGGAAAAATTAAGACTAATTACTCGTTCACATGGATGTGTGAGTCAAGTAATGGACTAAGGGATCGAGTACACATTCTTGTGCACTGATTAAGTCCACCACAAAAGATTGATAAGACTATTCGTCATAGTTTACTAAAGCTCAGTAAATATGATTATACTTACAAGCTTAAGTGTAACTCTGAGACATTGGAAAAGGTTCCAATGTAAGGCAGAGCGAATAAGAAGAATCAAATTAGGCAGAAGGATAAAAGTTTCTCAAATCTGAAAAGATGGGAGAGTACTTTAGTATCAGTTTTTGTGATCATCTTAATGATTAAGAAACCATATCAAAATTAGTTCTCTAAGGAAATCTTAGTGCATTCTTATGACTAAGAAGAGGAACTTGAATTGTTGAAATGGTTAAATCAAGAAGATGAGTCATACTTCGTTCCAATACAAGTCTTAGAGTCATACTCCAAGATTGTCATTTGAGTGACATGTCTTAAAGAAGGTTTAAAACACTTGTCAAATGTAAGAGTAAAAGTTTTCTACTCTTGTACATTTGAAATTGGTAAGTTGTGATGTTTTGGATAAAACAAAGACCAACTTAGGCCAATTGGGTAAAGTGTTTTTCTTGATTAGAATCCGCACTATCTCTTGGATGTTTGACAAGGGAGTCTTATATGTCAAGAGGACAGTGGGAGTCTTAAAGGTCTTGAAAGTCTCAAGAAATAATCAAGAATAAAACCTGAAGTTCTTCACTAGCACACGACTTGAGGTTTATAACCTATCGTGTTGACATATCTGTGCCCATTCCAGTTAAAGTTGGCTTTGCATATGAGTTCTTAGAGTTCTCAGTTTGTTGCATAACAACTTGGAAGCAATGGCAGGCCCTTGAGCTGCCAGGTGGCAAGAAATTAAGATTGAGTTCAATCCATATGGTTTTGGATTTGTCATTATCTTTGTCTTGTGATTATGGTTTTGACAAATTCATATGGGTAGGAACTCATACACCATAAAAATCTAAGTGTCATAAGGTTTCTCTCCGATTCATGAAAATGATGGTGAGGAAACACTTTCACTAAGTAGATTTTATCTGGATAGCAATTGTGATATTTGCATTCTCAAAGTCGTTAGTGGAGCGTGTGTGGTTTACCGGCACACTAACCTGGACTTGTGAGAAGTGGCAAAAAGGTCTAACCATTATGATTACGGCATACCTCTTCATAATTGTTTAGACACACAAGTGTGCTATCTAAGGGAAGGTGTATGATTTTGATAAAGTTTTATCACAACAATCTAGTATCAGAAATCTGAACTTTGGTAAGAAAGTCAATGAAGTATTGATTTCTAGAAGTCCAGGTGATTTCTGAGAACATGTCAAAGCTAGTGGGAGCATAAGTGTTATGCTAATAATCATCATGTTAGTGGGAGCATGATAATTATGATAAGTATTGCAAGTTAGCAATGTTAATTATAGAAAACAAAAGTTTCAACTGGGAAAGAGTTGTTTTGCTATAATTAAGGGAGAGGAAATTATACTTCATCTCAAATCTATATGCTTAGATCGTGAGGTTTTAATCATTTAGTCAAAGAAATATATATGAATTTCATGTTGGAATGGCTCAACATAAGGAAATTCTGTATATGGGTCCATTATTTGCGTTCTAAAATTCGATTATGATTACGGCATCCCTTTTCATAATCTGAATTATGAGAACTTGGCAAATTGAAATGGAAATGTTATAGCAAAAGACTAGTTTAGTCTTTATGTTAGACATCATGAATCGTGTCCCATATGCTTCGGATATAGGATCGATTACATGTGCTATATTCATCCTTTCTAAAATTTTCCAAATGCCTGGGGCATTAAGAAGGGCAAAGGTTTAGAACTGGATATGACTAAAAGGATTAAACAATTGTCGAGGAAAATCTAAGGTTTAACAAAGATTGCTTGCTTAAGGACAGTTGGAAGTATAGTGATAATTCTGGAAGGACCATATTGACATAATCTGTAAGGAGGCAACTCTTGTTCAGAAGTGATAGTCAAAATGGAATCTGGAAATGTTTCAAAGTTAGAATTTTCAATCTGTGTAAGATTAAGGAAACTTAATGCAAGAAGAATATTTCCAAGGAGTTGATCTCCTTTGGAATACTCTGTAATGATTGTTGCCAAGTCTTTGTGAGTTTGTGCATAATCATTACAAGAGGATCAATGCATATAAGTTTAGAATCTAACAGATTTCAGTAAATGGCATGAATTTGGAATTCTTGCATTTGCAGTAAGGATTTGGGACTGTGAAAAGAGAATCATTGAAGTTATGTTCAATTGACTAGTGTTTAGAAAAAACATAGTGTACATGCTTGGAGCATGGGACAACTATTGTTTCAAAATTCAAGAATAAAGTTGATAGCTGAAACGGTATACAATGAATAATGTGTAATCATATGGTAATAAATAAAAAGGTGTTTTATTTATGTTCAAAGGGTTGATACCATATTGGATTCAATTATTATTGTGTTTCACTTTGCATGTTTTGACTTCCCGAATAAACTAGGTTATTCTTCCGGAATGACTAAGTTATTTAAACCATCCACAATCGGTCATATGTTGGAAGTAGATATGAATTAAGACTATCATGGGTTGGCTTGTAGAGGTCTAAGGTGTTGGACAAAGGGCTACAACACTCATGAGTGCTCATAAGTTCTGAGTATTGGATTCAACCCGAGCTCATTGGAATCACTTCATGGATTTTATCACGAGTGATCATGAGACGATAATATCTTATATTCTTCAAACCTAGAGATATGAGTTGTTACTATGAGTTGATAGTACATTGATTGCACGAAAACGCATTTGGTAACTCGGTGCAATAAAACGTGCCTTTGTGTATGATTCAACAAGTAGTAGAACAAGCCATATGAGTCGAAGTTTATCCGTTCCTTTTACCTTCGGGATAAAAGCGATATCTGTGGGCCCCTCGATGATTTGATGATGACAAATGGAAGTGCTCGGCCGGGCCAGGACTGATTTGATTTGTTCAATTAGTCAGTCGTCATAAATCGGAAATCGGGAAACAACAAATGGACAGAGAGAATGATTATAATCCATGTCTCAGTCCATACGATATCTAGAATGGAGGAATATATGATCCTTTATCTAATGGACAAGTCATTGACAAAGGTCAGAGTTCATCTACAAGGTCAGAGCTCGACAGAAGCTTTTGAGAGCTACGATTGCCAGTTGGTTCCTGAAGTCATACGCAATAATAGTTTTAGACTTATCCAAGTGGGAGACTGTTGGATTAATGTCTAAGTCCATAACTATAATTGGTAAGACTTGACCCGACCCGGCATGGTCCATTTGGGTTGCATACCATCATGCACTTGGATAGACTATAATGAGAGAAATAAGACACTTATGGTTATTAATATATTATAAGTTCTAGTATATTAATAATAAGAATAATAAGATTATTTAATTAGTATTGATCAAGAATTAATCTAGGATTAATTAAGTCATCAAAAGAAGACTAATTAAATATATGGGTTGATTGTGTAAATCATCCATACTTGTATAGTGGGCTAATGCTCCATGGATAATCAAGTTGGGCTAAAACCCATAGGATGGTCCATGGTGTATTTGTACCCATGGATCATGGAAATGAAAGGCCATGTCAATTAGGGTTTACATGGTGTAACCCTAACTATATAAGCCTCTTATTCTTGACCAAAATCGGCCACTAGTGTGTGAAGTAAAAGGGCTAGCCGATTTCATGAGTTGTAGAATTCTCTTAAGTTATTCTAAGTGTTTTGGTGATTATGATTCCATTTGAGGTGTCACACTTGGGGCACTAGGCACTCAAGCTTCATGAAGACTTTCTACACCAAAGAGGTATGTATTCTATCCTGCTATAGTGATTGTTTTGTATGCTAGATTAGGATAATACCTTGGAAGTTCTTATTTGCATGTATAATAGAGAAAACATAGATCCAAGGTATTTAGGGTTGCATGTACACTTAGGAGTGTTAGAATGCTCAAAACCCAACACTTAACACATGTTGTACCTAAAGAGATACTGTTGTCACCATTCAATTTCGATTGGTATAGTTCTCATCTTTCCAATTTAATGACTACGAAAGGACCCTTCACCTAACCCACCGAATATCGGAACCTTTGTCTCCCATAAACGCGTCCAGCATGGACCTTCGGGTCATCCCTCGATGTGAAACCCCCAAAACACGCACCAGGGGAGTGTTATACTTCCAGAAACCTTATCACAAGTATTTTCAGGAGACCTTTGGGAATGTCACGCATAACAGACAAGGTTCAAGCGCAGAAGCTTGGGACGGATACGGTTAGTCTACCACTACTACGTGTATATGCGAGGATAATGTATAATTAAGATTCTACGAACATGGGATGTGTGCTTCCGCCCTAATTCCTATTCCATGTCTGATTGTGGAATTGGGGCAGAGTCACCCATCCAACTGTCTTGCCAATCTTAAGCGCATACGACCTATATGCGCAAGTTAATGATAGATGGACCAGGTACGAGCCCTTCCATGAGCTTCGGGCCAAGGTTGCCTAGGAGGACGAGTGAATGTCCTACCATCCGAAAAGGTCTAGTCGCGAAAACCAAACCCACATGCTTCCTACCGAGCTACAAGAACGGTCAGGTCAACCCTGTCGAACTACTCAGCAATGAAATTAAGGAACCAAGCTTCTCACCTTGGAGAGCTCCGGTCTTATTCTTCAAATAGAAAGGCAAATTTCTCGTAGTTCCATCGACCTCAGAGGCCCCGACATATCTCTAGTAGAAACCTTTAATATCTGCCTTGCATAGGCGAATAGGCCGACCAACTGCAAGGAACGAGGTACCTTCAGGAATTGGACCTAAGATCTGAATATCACCAGTCGCGAGTATTGGGGAAGGATGTCCAAGGACAATCCTCCAAATTCGATACGGACACTGCAAGTCCGTAGTAATACCCCTCGGATAGGACCAGCCCGCTCGCAGTATTCAGGAACTTAATGAATAGGAAATGCCATTCTTACTAAGATCAGTTCGTCATTGTCATTGTAAATGACTTGCTTATCTACCCTCGTAGTAAGAAGGAAACCAAGGAGAACAGCTGCAACCAACCGCGGAAACAATATGATCAAAGAAACCTTACCTGAAGTTCTCTTGATACGAGTTTTTGAATTGAGGAGTCGAATTCCTAAGACACATCATTATCAATGTGGAAATTATTAAGGACCCTTTCAATTGATCAAAACTGTTGAGAAACAGTCAGCACCAAAGGCGTCAGTAGGAATACGCCAAAATTCCGGGTCTCGCTGACCTACCGTCTTAGTTCCTTTGGAACTTCTCGTAAATTACGGAACCCCTTACGACTTTGACCTGGAAGGGAGCAACCCTTGACTGGGAAGAGAAGCAAGAGGGAAACCTTTAGAGCTCCAGAATAAGAGACCAAATTCCTCTGGAAGCCTCACTCTAGGAAGGCTTAGTACGCTTCGGAAAGCGTGGAAAGCCAAAACCCCAGATAACTATACCTTTCGAGATTCTTGTCAGAATCAGCCCTGTAACTCGCTACTTCAATCTACTCCCGCGAGCTTGGTAAAGTACATTCTACCCGACACGTCCCAAACTTGCAGAAGTATCTATCCGACGAGACTCTTGTAATCCCCCTCGACGAGATCGAGTTCCACAAGAGCCTCACCATCGTGAAAGAACCGTAGTGACCATGGACCGAGAGGTCAAGCGAACGCAGCAACGCCGCTTCCCATTAGTGAAGGTTTGCTGGAATACTAACCAAGGACCTGGAGTCACTTGGAAGCACGAGAATCAGTCGATTAGGAAGTATCCCCACTTCTTGACTCGATTGTTTATGCCTACTCCTTGCCTAAATTCAAATTTCGGGACGAAATTCCCTCTAACAGGGGGATGATGTGACAATCGTCAATTTTAGGTCAAGTCAAAGTCAACTGAAATCAACAAGTCAAACCGTTCGACTCAATTTGCCCGTGGGTGCTAGAGTTTACATTATGTAATTCCTAAACAACTCGCTATTCTAATGAGAGATCATAAGTCGAAAAGTACGTACATCTAGATCTCCTTAACCTAAAACTGTGGTACGTGGCGAGCCAAACCGATAAAACAATGTTGCATACCCATCAGGAGTGTGTAAGATCCTTAAACAAGGCTTAACCGGGTTTACGGACCTTGCAATGTGAAGCCGGACACTCGCATTTGCCACACACGAAACCTCTCTCAATCGTTTTCACTCTATCTCTCTCTATGTCAAATCTCTCCCAAATCTCTCCAAGTATGTGAAATCTCTCTCAAATATCTCTTTGTATGAGAAATCTCTCCAAGAATGTCAAATCTCTCCCAAATCTCTCCAAGTATGTGAAATCTCTCTCAAATATCTCTTTGTATAAGAAATCTCTCCAAGAATATCAAATCTCCCCCAAATCTCTCCAAGTATGTGAAATCTCTCTCAAATATCTCTTTGTATGAGAAATCTCTCCAAGAATGTCAAATCTCTCCTAAATCTCTCCAAGTATGTGAAATCTCTCTCAAATATCTCTTTGTATGAGAAATCTCTCCAAGAATGTCAAATCTCTCCCAAATCTCTCCAAGTATGTGAAATCTCTCTCAAATATCTCTTTGTATGAGAAATCTCTCCAAGAATATGAAATCTCTCCCAAATCTCTCTCAAAAGTTTCCATAACTTTTTGAAGTCATTCGGGTCATTCCGACCCTTAACCAGGTCAAAAACGGCTTGAAACGGGGTAAAAACGAGTAAAATAGGCTTAAGGACCCGAAACCCCTCTCAGGGCCGAAAGTCCTCTTAGGGATGGAACCCTCCTAAGCCGAACCCGAAGCTACTGTTCATTCGGTCCATTTCGCTTCTTACTTCTAGGACCGAAACCTGCGAACCGAAGGCATCAGAAGCGAACCCTCCATGCGAACCGAACCAGAACCCTGCATGCGAACCGAACCCGAGCCTCCCCTCTTGCTTCCCTCTGTCTCGCCTCATTTCGGACTCGGCACCAGCAAGGACCGAACCTCGGCCTAGGACCGAGAGGTCTCGCTGGAAGTGCTTTTTCTCCCGGTTTTCGCCTAGTTTTGCGTTTAAGACCCGTTTTTAATTATTTTAACGCGGGATTTTCACCCAAAATCATATTTTAACATAATGAACCCAAAATATTCATAATTTAATCATATTTTCATGAAAATCTTTATTTAAATAATAAAATCTAGTGGGTAAAGTACAAAGAGGTGGAGTGTTGACTTAGCTTTACCTTATGACACAAGCAACCACTCCCACACCCACTCTATGACCAGCCACACCTCCCCACCTTACCTAGGTCACTTCAATGTCCTTTCCACTCAATTATCACCCTTTCCCACGTTTTAGAGCTGGAACAAACCATTCTCTCTCCTCACTTCTCTCATTTGCTCTCATTTCACTAAGGATCCAACTCCACTTTTCTCTCAAACTTTCTCCATCAAAATTCGAGATTCAAGGCTGGGTATCAAGCTTTCTCACATTCTTGGTAGGTATAATTCACCCTCCTTGTGATTATTGCTCTTCATTCTACTCAAATCATTGATTTCTTACACAAACATCATCACATTCTTGTTAGATCTTCGAATCTTCAAGTGATTCTTCAAGTGTTCCTGAGTTAGACACTTCTCTTCTTCAACACTCATCTACTGAAACTAATCAAGGTGAGTTCATACCCCTACATTTTCATGTTTTATCAAGTTTTTAGGGGGGGGGGGGGGGAATACAAGTTAAAACACCAAGAACATAACTAAACTTTTCTAACAGCCTTCATCAGAAAATTTCAACTCCATTCACGGACTGTTTTGGACAACTTAAACATTTTTGGTTTCAAAACTGTTTTAAGTGGAAGTATTTCCAGTTCTTAGCTTTAAAATGACTACTTGCACATCTCCATACGATTTTTCTAAAATTTATGGTGATTTTTACAAAACTGCCTATCATATCAAACACCAATCCGGACCAGTCTGTGATTATGGACTTTTTCACCCAAGTTGGAGGTCATTAAAAATCATCATAAAAATTATGACTAAACTAGACACATTTTGGGAACTCTCAGAATTTACGGATTTAGTTTTCGACTTCGCATGATTTTTCTATGACTTTTCTAAAACAACGCATAAAGGCTAAATTTAGTTAACAGCATATAAATTTCATAAGACTTTGTATTATGTTGAGCAAAGTGTATAACAATGAGTTCTAAATATTGAATGTGTTTCCTTGTTAGTTTATCATCATAAACTGAAACTTAGTCATTCATGATAAGATTATTCATTCATTTAGAACACGTATATTAAGCTATAATAAGCATAGTTTTTGGATTCATAACACTAATGCATTTTCATAAAAGAGTTCTTATACATTACAAACGTTTTGGATAAACTATAATGGGTATAGTTTATGATTCTTCACATAACACATTCGTACAAAAAGGGTACATTCATACAAAAAGGTTCTACACTTACGCACACTACACGTAAACTTGTTAACTCAGATTGTGAGACTTACTCTCCCCGTACGTCCGAGTACGGGATCCAAATTCCTGTAAGTTATAACCAAAATCTCTTGTAGGGAGAGCGTGATAATTGTGTATAGATCTATATTGGGGTTGACATCCCATACCTCGCTGCTAGCTACAGCCGGACCGGCAGGTCTGCGGGTGACAAGAGTCATAGGATCGGGGCGTCTAAAAGACGTTGTGCGGGTTACCTCTAGTCATAGTATGGTTATAGCGACTCACATAGGGAGCTAACAATACATAAAGTTTAAGGGATTTTCATAAAACAAAAAGGGTTTTATGTCGATTTAAAATCACTTTTTATATCAATAATTACAAATATTGTTGTGTATTTTCAGTCTTGGTATTTAAGACTACACACCATTCATTATGGGAGTTTTCTCAAATCACAAAGGGTTTTACGCCAATTTGAAACCACTTTTATATCCTTAAGTATGGAAAATACTTGTTATCTCTCGGTCTTAGGATTTAGGACTACATATACATAATAAAGAAAATATTGGATTTTCTGGATACATACTCTATTGCTTTTACAAGGAAAACGGTTTACTTGTCTAACAAAATCTCTTATGAACTCACCAACCTTTGTGTTGACACTTTTTCAAAACTACTTGTATTCTCAGGAATTCAGTGAAACAGGAAATCAACCACGTTTTGAGGATGGAACGATAAATCGTCAAACAGTTCATTTTGTATCATAATGTAATTGATTCGAATCATGTAAACATATAATTTGGTGTAACTTTTTCAATTATATTTATGATGGTTGTATTTACTTTGAGCACTATTATACTCGTTGTTGTGATACTCTACATGAAGTCCTCCACCCCCGGACGTTTCCGCCATCCTTGGTTTGGGGGTGTGACACTTAGACTACTACTAGGAACCAACTTGAGAAATTAGTGATACTACACACAAACTCAAGGAAGTAAGTTTAGGATCAACAAGATAAACTAAACACCCAAATAATGTTTTTGTACGAAAAACCTATGAACTCACCAACATAATGTTGACCTTTCAAAAACCATATGTATTCTCAGGAGAATGAACCCGGATGAAGGAGGAGGTAACCCCGGTGATGTAGCTCGAAGTGTTTATGCTTTACTTTTTGTACTTTACTTTCGTAACCTATCTATATGTAACATCCTTTTTCGGGATGTTTCTTAATTCATGGTTTGTGGACTGTAATTCTACCATGTAAAGGACTTGGGTTTCAAGGGAATGGAGCTTAGACTCTATTGTATGTTGATGGTGTTAAAGTGATTTAAACCTTGGATTGTTTGCTAGAAGCTGAGGGGAAAAATGGGAAAGGTAATGTTTCGGGCCATAAAATAAAGATTTTGGTACGAGATGTTTTTAGTCATAAGTAAGTAGATAGATTTGTGGGGCTCGTTAATACTTTTTCATGGATGTAAAGATCATCGAAAACGGAGTTGAAATAAAGATGTTATGGCTGTTTAAAGTTAGGCAAAGGGAGTCTGGTAGTATGCAGGGCGTACACAAGGGAGTACACAGTGCGTACATGCTGTGGGTGGGATGAGTTTTTAGTGGAGTACGCATGGTGTACCCAAAGTTACACGGGGTGTAATTCCGTTGTGTAAAAACCCTAACTTCGGGGTTTTATGCCCTATTTAAGTTCTCTAACCCCTTGGGGGCCCTTCATATCATCAGCCTCTACCCTCTTAAGCTTATAACTCAAAATCATAGCCTTTTATCACTTATTTTGAGCTTTAGCATCATTTATGAGCTTATTTCTCCATTAGAAGGTGAAATCTTAAAGAATAAGGTGGTGGAAAAGTGTATGGAAGAAGGGTTCAAGTATAGATCTAACAAGTTTACCTCGTTTTTGGACCATTGAAGGTAAAAAGCTTCGAACTTGGTCATTAGTTTCATATATCTAGACATTTGTCATATTTGCCAATTTTTGGTCATTTTAGTGCATAAAGTTTAGATCTTGAAAGTTTGTGACCTTGTTATGGATAAAGTTGGAAACTTTATCCATCTAATGGATAAAGTTTAAATCTTGAAAGTTTGTGACCATCCATAAAGTTTAGCCATTTGTCATGTTTGGGCCATCCTAATGGATAAAGTTGGAAACTTTATTCATTATGGAGCTATTAGGAACCTGATTTGAGTATTTAATGGTTAGAATTTAAGCATTAAGTGCTTAAAATGAGTTTTGAGGTCCCTGTGATTACGCCCGACGTAAATTGGAGTACGCAGCACATAGGGATTCTTGGTCCTGTTTTTCCTTTTCTATGATTCGAGTATTCGGTGCGTAATAGGGTGGTATGCATGACATACTCACCAGAGGGCTATTTGGGTCTTTTTGGGCCTTGGGTCCTATTGGGTTTGGGCCATGGTTATATGGGTCAAGTAAGGGAAGGGTAAAATAGTCTTTTACCCCTTAGCATGATAGAATATGGTTGGACCTTTGATTATGGGTTATTACCCCAAGTATTGATTAGGGCGATTTTGGATATGTTTAGTGTGAGGAGCCCTGTTGCAGCAACGCGTGTGTGATTCAGATATCTTCGTATTGAGGTGAGTCTCCTCACAGTATTTGCGTGTCGAAGGCATCAATGTCGACCCTTTAGTTTATGTTTATAGGATGCTAGCTGTCTATATGACTCTTTCATGTGTTTGTATGTATATCGGGTGGGGCCCGATGTCGGGCGAGGCCTGATGAGTGTGTTGGTTGGAGCACACCAAATGTTATTGACAGATCTATACCGGGTGGGGCCCGATGTATGTTTGGTATGTGGTAGTTTAGGAAACTCACTATGCTTTGTGCTTACGAATTTATGTTTATGGTTTTAGGTACTTCCAGTTCCATGAAACGTTGATACTCTAGTCACTATTATAGCCACCCTTTGGATAAAGCTTCGTACCTAGTGTGACTTTGCCCAAATACTCGACTACGCAAAGCATTCTAATTATATATATATCAGATAAATAATATATATAATAAGTAAACATGTATGAATACAATGAGAATAACAACACGACTGACCAAAGGAGGCCCCTACAACAAGAGTTAAATGAGACTCGATTCATCAACACGCTTAAATATTTTCAGCTAGCTCCCAGCCTATAATCGTTAAATCTTATTGAGTTGGAAAAATACGTATAGATCTATACGGGGTTGACACCCCTGCCTATGGTTGCAAGCTACAACCTAACGACAATTCGAAGCAAGCCTAACTTTCTAAACACATTTGCGACGTTTGATGAAGAGTTGTGTTTTAGGGATCAATAGTCATAACTCGATTATAGGAACTTATCCTAAACTTTGTTAAACTAAAACTAGCTATCATAAACTACTACTAGGAACTAACCTAAATAAGTAGTGATAGTACACACAAACTTGAGTAAGTTAGTTTAGGATAACCAAGATAACTAAAATTGACTATCTTAGATTACTACTAGGAACCAACATGAGAAAGTAGTGATAGTACACACAAAATTAAGGAAGTGAGTTTAGGATAAACAAGTTAAACCAAACACCTAAATAACGTTTTCATACGAAAAACTATGTTGACCTTTCAAAAACCACATGTATTCTCAGGAGAATGAACCCGGATGAAGGAGGAGGTAACCCCGGTGATGCAACTCGAAGTCTTTGTGCTTTACTTTTGTACTTTGCTTTCATAACATATCTTTAAATCGAACAATTGTGTAACATATTTTATTTAATGAATAAATATAACCGTTGTTTAATATACCAATGTATTACTCAATGTATGTCTTTGGCCTGAAATCCAACATCCTAACGTCGTACAACCTAGCATTTTTTCCGCCAGCCAGAGGTGTGACAATGTCCTTGTGTGTAGGATGTTGGTATACTGTAGTGATATGTTAGATTGTTAGATCTGTATGATTACATGTACTTGCTGGTTATTGAATATTGTTTGCATATGTTGACATAGTGTGGTTTGGGTTGAGACGGTACGACTTTGTGCTCTAGGCCAACAAACCTGGAGGAATCCAGCCGTGTGTTGTGGGCTCAAGAGCAATCTAGTCTGAGGACTGTGGGCCCGGGGGCAATCCAGTCTGATGACTGTGAGCCCGGGGACAATCTAACTTTATACTGTGGGTCCGGTGTGCATGCATTGTATATCCATGTGAGGTATTTTAGGGGAACTCATTAAGTTTTTGCTTATAATTGTTGATTTTAATGTTTTCAAGTACTTTTGATGATCGTGGCAAGATGAATGCATGATTATACACATCTTCCTGTTTATTTATGTTTTGAGAGATTGTTTGATACTCTGATTTCTATGGATGCGATTTGAAAATGATGGTTGATTATCTTATGGTTTTATGAAAATGTTTTATTAAAATGAAAAAAATTATCATGGTTTCTGGGATGTTACAAGACCACAATAACCAAAATTATAATTTAGTATTCTTGTAAATTTTAAAGTTTTAAAACTTTAAACTTTTAAAACTTGGCCCAAAAACGTAAAATAGTGAAAACCACAGGGACAAAAACTATAATTCAGTTTTCTTGTGAAAATCTAAAACATAGACCTAAAGTGCAGAATATTGTAACCTACATACACCCACACTTTCTAAGAAGGAGGCGGAGGGCAAGCTAAGTTGTCATCCAATGTTTTGTTCCCACGAGGTGTGTCGAGGTGTGTAGATCGCTTGAGATGGTCGTTAGATTCCTCAGAAGATTTCACGGTTTATCCTACCAGGAATTTCTTAGATAGTGGAACTTTGGCTATTAATGGGGTAGCTACGAGATGGAATAATCTTTTTCTTATCAAACTAAATATATTGGTTTGTAGGATTATGTTAAACTGGAGGCATACAAGTGAAGCATGATTGTAGAAGTATTGATACATATTCCATGTTGTGTCATTTTTACGACACTACAATGGTGAGTATGCAACAAGTATTCATTTTTTTCTCATCTACTTTGGTGATTTTGAAGCTTATTGTTGTTTGGCAAGATCTTCCTTGTCCCATGGTCTTCTCTATTGATAGTATGTTGCATTTGGGTGATAATTCTATCTTGAATGCAACACAAAAAATGTTTTTATGCGGTGTTCATTACTATTTTTTGGGTGTCATGGATCTTAGCAATAACATTTTTTTTAGAATGGTCAAGCCAAAGAAAATGTATAGTTTTGACAATATTGTTTCATTATTTCGTGTGGATTTGTAATAGGTGCTAGAATTGCAAGATAAACAAGGTTGATTGGTTGGCTAGACAACCCTTCTTTACTTTTTGTTTCTTAGTTATTTGTTTTTTGCTAGCTTCTTGCTAGTAATGGTTTAATATAATAATGTTCCTCCAAAAAAATCATTATTATTAGCAGAGAGGGAATGAAAAAAGAATATATTGGTGGAGATATGTAGTTTTGCCAGTTTTGTTAGCGTTCGTATGATTATGTCAAATATATTGGTGGCATGTAATCACCACCGGTTGACCGGCAGAAACTTGGGCAGGGAAATCTCTATGAACATTAATTACATCATGAAGATGGGGTGTGGCAACTACTAAGTAATGCAACTCCAACATGGAATTGATATGTTTGCCATTGCATTTTGGTATTCCTGAATTAACTTATACTTTTTGCAACTGGAAATATGATCATAATATTTTGTTTTAACTTATGATTCCAATGGAATTTGGTTGTGCTAAGTTGGTTTTAACAGTATTCTCGTCATCATTAACATGATATGCATATGAGCATATCTATACATACATACAAACATATGGATGTATGTAATAAAGACCAGAATAGTTTTAGAAAAGAAGGCCATGAAGTCCAAGTGAGTGGTGATGGTATATATGAATGATAAGTGCAAATCTTGGAGGTCCACATATCTTTCCATTACCTAACTTGCTACAAAAAGGCATAATTAATTTGAGTTCTAAGTCAAAGATAGGTGTAAATTCTTTTAACATGAATCTTTTGTTAATCATTTTAAAATAAACTTTATTAGAATCCATTGATTTTAATTTCAATTTTTGAAAAGAATATTCAGTCTCAAGTTTTGTTTTTTCATCGAAGTAACTAGAATTTGAAAAATAATTATTATAGCCGGCAAAAATCGATCTAACCCGACAATCCATCCTAAAATTAGTAGCTTAGATTCATATTTTCAACTTATTTAAGTTAAATGGATGAACCCGTCTAACTTATTTAGTTAAATAGGTTGGGTGAGATAAAAAGTATCTAACTCTTCATTTGATTTAGCTTTAATATATATTTAATTTAATAATTATATAAATATTATCAATGTATTAATATAAGTATTAACTTATAAATTATAATGTTTTATTGTTATTTATTATTTAAAAAAATGCAATCATAATTTTTTTGGCGTTGTCGTTATAATCCCTCTTCAAAATCACGCTGAAATTAAACAATTTTAATATTATTTAAAAATTTTATTTGCATTTGTGAATTGAGATTGTATTTTTATCATATTTTAAAATTTTATTTAAGTTTGGAACTAAATTAACTTGTATAATTTTTTGTTAATTTAGTTATTTTTTATTTTAAATTGGTTAATCCAGAGTTAATCAATTTATTTAATAGATTTGATTGGAAACTATATAAATAGATCAAACCAATGACAAGATATTTCTTTGAAAGGTTATGTTGAATTGAATATCAACACATTTAAATAAAAATGTCAGATTGGGTTGAAATTTTCAATTCGACTAATAAAATGGATGAATCCGAACACAACTCATGTTAACAAACATTACTTTATTCTTAAAGAAATACGATCGAGTTAACAATAATGAATTTCAAAACATGACTTTGTTATAAGTTAAACATTACTCCACAAACATACAACAAAGATTAGGTCTCGTATTTGTTTTAACCGATTAAAATCACGATTTTTTTAGAACAATATAAAAGAAATTAAAAAGTTGGTTTTTCCTACATGTTTATATTGTAACACTAGTTATTTTTTTATTATTTTTTGTTGGTTTTTTTGTGTGATGTCATGACGCACTTGGAATGTGAAAAAATGAAGGCAAAGTGCCAACTCCATGCATTAAAAAACTAAAAGGATGTTACATAAGATTCAACTTCGCAAGACGCAATTAGTTCCTTTTGGCTTTTTGTAATTGTTGGAGATTAGTACTACTCCCACTATCATTTATGATAGATGTGGCTCTTAAAGAATCAGTTCAACTATTATTTTATTTTAATTTCTGAAATAAATGTTTTGTACTGTATTCTTTTATTGTATATAATGCTCATATTCCTATTATTTGTGGCTTCAAATTTCAAAAAGTTCATGTATAATTCTTGATTCTTATATTCCAAATTCGCAAATCAAAATGGTAGGAAAAGAGCTCCTTTAATTTGCATGTTTCTATTGGGTTTTCTTTGTTATATTCCAAATTTTAAATTATCTCAAGTTTTGTTTCTTGATTCTTAGATTTTTTTTTCTTCATATGTAAGACATTGCGATGAAATTAGATCAAATGGCATAAGACTGAACCTTCGTCGGTAAAATACTAAAATACATCTTAACCTTTACATGAAATCCTAATTTTCTTTCTAGTTTATCCTTCAATTGTTGCATTTGCTCTTGAGTCGTAATATTCTTGATAACAGAAAATATAAGTTTTTTTAGAACGATGAAACTTTATTAACAGAAAAACAAACTAACAATAAGCTAGTAAAAAATAAACAAAAACATCATGTAACAACTAATTGCGGCTCTAAAGCCATCCAATCCAATTAATATATTTTCTATACCTAATGTTACACCATAAATAATAGCAAATATATGTTAAATTCGTGATCTAAAAACTTTAGAAATAGTTATGTTTTGCTAATTGTTTGTCTTTAAAAAAGTAGACCAAAGGATCTTTGCCTCTTTTTCGAATCTTAGACAAAGTATAAAAAATGAGTACTAAACTTGTGCATTCCTTTTTTTTTTTTTGGTTAAACAAGATAAATTCAACGTGGGACAAGAGGACAAATTGAGATTAATTTGTTGGGAAATATGCGATTTATTGTTAGAGATTATTTACCATGACATAATATCTTCCGATTACATCATAATATATAGACTATAGAGTTATAGCAAGATTGTATGTCCAAATTGGATTAAAATTCATTAAACAAAGAAGTACATAGCTTTTTGTCAAGATATATGCATATTAAGACGATGAAGGGACATGAAAACTTGAACTTGGCCATGCCAACTTTGCCTCGAACAAAGTAGATATCAATTTCAATGTGTTTAATGTGTTTGGTGTGTTGATGTAGAACTTGGTTGGAAGCAAGATGCACGACAGTAGGTTGCGAAGCCAACATGTTTTGGCTACAACATTGACATCTAATCGGTATTTTGCTTCGATTCTAGAGCAGGAAATGCTTCCTTGTATTTTAGAATATAAAGGCAAGATGTTATCATCGAGGAATACTCGCTATCCTGATGTTGATCGAGTGGTGATGAGCATCTTGCTTAATCGACATCGGAATATGTAACACCCGAGTTCTGATTATGTTCTTCCATTATATGATTTGTGGTTTTAAAGTCCAAGGAAAAGAAGAATTAAGGAGAGCAACAAGAAACAATAAGGAATTAATTGTAGGAAGTTGGTCTGGACGCAGGGAGCCTCATTATGGACGCGTCATGTACATGTAGATGGGTTTAGGCCTTAGGCCTTGGGATTTGGGCCTATTTAAGAGTATTAACTGTTGGTGATTTTAGTGTCACCATGTCATTTTATGTAATTGGAACTAAAAAGTGAGCTAAGAGGCTTCATAATTTGTATTCTTATATATGTACGGGTTTATGCGGAGTGCACACATGTATAAGATCGAATTAGAAGTTGGTTCGATGACAAGTCGCGATTTCGGGGCAGTGCCCCTTTGGCGGGGTCTAGGAGCAGCACTCCTAGTGGGGTCCAAGGGGCAGAGCCCTTGGCTGGGGTCCCGCTGCCAGGTCAGCGCCCCAAAAACTCTCCAAGTTTTACATATGAGAACATAGTGGGAAATTCAAATTCTTGAGGGTGATTATGGTAAAACTAATGAAATTCGTTAGTTTTGGAAACCCTAAATCCTCATTAAATTTCGGATTTCCTGGCTTGCTTCCAAAGCAACCCATGACGGCCAACCCTAAGAGAAACCATAATCCCGTTTATTATATAAACGACTCTTCTATTTGAGAAGAGACATACGAAAATTATTAGCTCTCTTTTTCTTCAAATAAACACAAAATTCTTCTAGCAGTTTGGCTTACGTTTTCTGTGCCTAGATTCGTAAGTGTCCTCTTGGATTATCCTTGGCTGAATTTCTTGCAACCCATGCATATGATAGAAATATCAGGTCGGAAAGTATTCACACGATCCAAGGGGTATCCAGATCTCCAACACAAACCCTATTTCCTCCAACAATCGAACTGATAGTGCCTGTTTTTGGAGATAGGAGACTCAATCCGCTAGATGACCATGAAGTTTTCAATGATGGAGAAGTTCGAAGGCTTCGATTTTAGGCGTTAGAAGAAGAAGATGCACTTCATGCTGACTACTCTGAAGGCAACATACGTGCTGACTACTCTAAGACCACCAGAGGTTGAGGATGGTGCTACTAAGACAATTGAAGAGATAAGGAGGAGGCAGAAGTGGGACAACAATGACTACATCTGCAAAAGTCACATTATGAACGATATGTTTGATGATCTATTTGATATCCATAGTGAAGCCTTGTGTGCCAAGGAGTTGTGGGACACCCTTGAATTGAAATACATCACCGAGGACGCTTATAACAAGAAGTTCTTGGTCGGTGATTTTAATAATTCTATGGATCCAAAAGATGCTTGGTTCGGAATTATATAAGTTTTGATAGCTTTAAAGGATAATAATACCTCTTTTGGTTCCATGGTGATTGGAAACGACTCTTGTCTTTCTCGGTACAGTTGTTGTATTGTGAGAGCCCAAAACCTCGGACTTGAGATTTCTTGAGGCCTCCTCTTGATTGAAATTGTTTTAATGTCTTTCCACAAAACATCGGTCAGATCCACATCGTTGGATCTTCCAGAGTAGATGTTGTATACCAAACGGAGCCAATCTTTGATCATCGTATTAGTTCCACCATGCTTGCCAGAGAGACCTTGAAGAATGAGGTGGATAAGGACCATCTAAAGGCCAGGAACTGCAAATTTCTTGAACTTCTTGGCCTTGTATTGTAACGACCTAAAAACGCAGTCTAAAAATTTCGTTTAAATAACATTACTTAAACCCTGATTGTCAAACCATAACATAATTCTTAACATAAAATTAGAGTATTAATTCAAAACATAATCTTTTATCAGAGTGAAACATCCCAGGCTGACTAAATATAGTGTGTGCCATGCGATCATCCCGAGCTCTTCCTTCCGCTACCCTAAGTATCTGAAATCAAAACTAAAAACTGTAAGCACGAAGCTTAATGAGCTCCCCGAAACTACCACATACCATACAATAACATATAAAGCACATACTGAGCCTTGCCCACTGCATTGGACCGAAGTCCAGCTAACTGCATCGGGCCGAAGCCCGGACTAACTGGGGCCTTGCCCCCTGCATCGGACCGAAGTCCGGCTAACTGCGTCGGGCCGAAGCCCGGACTAACTGAACATAACATAGCATAAACATATCAACTAGAATGATCACATATATTGCAACTGTATCGAACCGAAGTTCAGAACACATAACACAAAAAATGCTTGAATCACAAAGACATCAAGCACACTGAACTACTGCATCGGACCGAGGTCCGAAAACTACTGCTAACTAAACGGGTCGGCATTGTGGCCGTAGACCCATTCCTACTGGAAGGAAACTCACCTCGAAGAACTGACTGCTGAAGGCCTGAGCAAGAAATCCCTGACTGTTGTTCCGACTGCTCCCCGACTATCATGACCAATTAAAACACTAAATCAGAATAAGGATCCTTCTATGGGTAAAATTACTATTTTACCCCCCTATGCTATGGTGTGGGTCATAACCACGGCCCAAAACCCTTAATTCTTCTAAGTCCATCAATGGCCCACTAATGGCCCAATTTTCTAAATTGGGCCTAACTCCTCTTAGGGGCCCTACTTAAGCCCAAAGAATGTTCTTGGCCCATAATCTAACTGACTTCTGATGGCCCACTATGGCTCAAAGGCCCAAAATCCAAACCACAGCCCACACCGAGGCCTAAAATACACAAAGCCCCATTGGCTGCTTGATGCGGGGCGTACTCTAATGTACACTTAGCGTACAGGCTTGGTGATGAGTACGCTAGGCGTACCTACACGTACGCTCAACGTAATACCTTGTTAAGTCAACTTTCTGTTAAGTGCTTAATAACTCGATTCAGAAGCTACAAACTCAGATCCAAATCTTATTCCATGTCTTAAGCCATAAAGTCATGACTTGGTGACTTTATATGGCCCAAACCAACTCAAACTCCCAAAGTAATCTTCTACTTCCATAAAAGGGGACTAGATCTCATGCATGGGCCTAATAGAACCATAAAGGTTGGAACTTTACTGCTTATGGGACTCATATGACTCTAAGGGAGGCAACCCTGGTCTTCGAAATGAGCTTAAGTCATAAAGTCTCGATCTTGGGACCAAAAAGGTCCATAAACTTGTACTAAGGAGATCTAAAAGGTTAATCATCAAGCTCAAGACTTGTTACCTTGCAGAGGCCCGTAATGAAGCACTTATCCAAGATCTAAAAGCTCTAGCTTCCAAGGTTCCTCCTTGCCAACCTTCTTCTCTTTGCTTCCAAGCTTTAAACCACCACAATGGGTTCTCTAAGGTCAAGATCTCATAAAAGGAAGGTAGGGACGTTCTAGGGTTTCTTCTGAGGTTGGGGAGGCTGATTTGAGGGCTAGGGTTGGAACCATAATGTCCTTTATATAGTGCTTAACCCAAAAATAGGGTTTTATGATCTTTAGCGTACGCTGGGCGTACGCCTTGAACACCCGCGACCAAATTGCCCCATTACGCTGGGCGTACCCACGCATGCCCCAACATGCATGCATGGCCTTCCATGCAAACTTTTCTCTATAAGGGCAATTCTTGCGAAATCTTCAAAGTGTCATACTCCTTCATTCTAGATCTGTTTCTGATGAACTTTGTATCCACAGAAAGGTGGCCAGAAATCCTACGCTTTTAACAACACACTCTGGCCCAAAAAACTTGTCGAATAATACCTCTAAATCTAATAAAGGACTAAAACGCCCCTGACCTTGGCCTCTGAAATTCCATATATGAATATTTTAGAACAGGGCGTTACAACTCTTCCCCACTTAAACTAGACATCGTCCTCGAAGTTCGCTACGACTAACTATCTCACAACACCTTGCAGCTTGCCACTGACTATGCACTTCGCCTATCTGATCGAATTCTTGAAAATGTCTTTTCCCGAATAATCTGATCATTACCATCCTCCAGTACAACACTTTTACCTAACCGATCGAATTCTTGAAAATTGTCACTAATGAGGATATAACTGATCAATACCCGAATGACACCTCCCAAAAATAGTGAGGCACTACTGAATATTACACATACATGCTACAGTTACTGTATCCGAAGTATCTTTCTCTATAGGGGACGACCTCCAATTTACCATTCTAATTCCAAGGTATGCAGATGGCATAAGACTCAATTGCGAGTAGGCAATATAATACTTTCCAATATGCAAACCTACTAAAATCGATGCAGTAACATAATAATGATATCATGAATAATAATTGATAGGAAGGTAAAGACACATACCTCCAACACCCGGCGCTGCTCGAACCATTGCTGAAATCAACCGGTACGCTCTACTCCAAGCCGTGGGCGTCCTTGCCCGGCCCCGACATCCGCTGGTGGTTCTTGATGTCACAGGGGCAAGAGGTATCACTTGCCCTGCTGCATACAAAATCTGACAATGGGCCTTCTTGTGGCCCTCCGACTACAATGGAAACATATCGGGTCAAGACCCTAGGCGATGGTAGCAGTACAATCTCTGCTGAAATGACCAATCCGACCGCACTTGAAGCAACCAGAATCACCGCCACTACCACTCCTGCACGCACCCGCGTGCATCCTCCCACACTTCCCGCATCGACTGCGGCTCTGGTAATTCCTCAATTTCAAATCCAACCCCTTGGGCCTCTTGCCCGAACCTGAGGTTACCTAAGTCTCATCCATTTTCCTCTTCCTTTCCGAATCCCTGCCAATCTCTCACTCCTGCATTACTCCGCCGACCCCATCCATCATCTGAACAACCGCAGTCTGATCCTGGAGCTTTGCGGTCAACCTATCAGTGACCCTCACGATGATGTTGGGCAGCTCCTCGCAAATGGCTCGCGAAACCTCCTTAACTATCCAATCATGCAGAGGTCCTTCCTGGAGACAGGGTGCCCCACCCACCCCCGTCCCCTGCCGGCATGAGCTAATAATGGGATCTCCCTCCCTGATGGATCCCTGGACTCCATAAGAATCGGGCTCTAGACGAGCCCCAAATTGTCCTGCAACTATCCCGGCCCTAAAGACCTCAAGATAACTGCCCATAAGCTCCACGATGGCCTCTTTAACCAAACCGAAAATCACTGGAGTCTGATCAATGATGTTGCGCGTAATTCTGCGAAAATGAAATCCATCATCTGATCATCAAGCTGTCTAGCTCTAAAGCCTGATTCAGATCCCTCCCTGGTACCTGAACTGCCAACTGGTATCTCGTGCATCGTCACCATGCTAAACTGCTGAAAACATATCACAATAATTGTCAGAATACTCACTGCTGCTGAGTGATCACACACACACTCTATAATTTCCTTGGTTTCGTCTTGGCCCCTCTTGAATCGAGTACGGATCCTTTGTTTTCAGTAGTACGGGCCCATACTACCTTCCACATCTATCCGTACTTTCCTCAAGAACTGCCTCGATTCCACCAACTGCTTCTACTGCTGCTGATCTCTGCTACTCTTATCCTAGGCTTGCCCTAGGGAAATCTTTGACTCCACCCAAAGCAGTCCTCAACTGCTGAAGGCCTCCTTGTAATGCTAATTAACCATTACCTGAATACCATCACATGTAATGAGGCTCAGATAATCCTTTGAGTAAAAGACTCGTCCCTACAACGGTTAGACTCAGACGAGAGCTGCGAAATAGGGCCAAATCCAGCACTCTGAGATTATTCAATCTTGATTACATGTGACGTGACGTATTCACTTAATGACTAACTCCCATCACTCAGAGTCCCACAAAGCACAAAGCAAGCAACATTCATACATAGGAAACTACTCAGGAAAATCTATCCTTAGGACTAGAAATTGTACTAGTATACAATGTTAAGCTCATACTATCAGGCATAACCTAAACATGCTATCCTACTACTGTCTACTTAATACTAGCATGCAATTCTCATAAAGCTGTAACACATATAGCATGCACATAAGGCATCCTCCTAGGTCCTTAGTCCTATTCTAGCATGCTGCTGTACTGAAACTGAAACTGATAATCATAACATAAACTTGTATGGGTAATTTGGAAGTACTTACTTGAGCTCGACTGATTACAGGCACCACACCCTTTTCTCTTTTTTTTTTTTAAAATTCTTTTCGTGCTCAAAGTTGTTCTTACTTTTTCTAAAACTTCTTTTCGTTTCTAAAACCCATCTTTACAAAATTCTTTTCGAAAAATGTTTTTCTTTTGAAAATCTTTTACCGTTTCTTTAGTTTGAGTTCAGACAACCTGAAAGTGTATCCGAATCCCTCAAACCAAGGCTCTGATACCAACTTGTAACGACCCGAAAACGTAGTCTAAAAATTTCGTTTAAACAACATTACTTAAACCCTGATTGTCAAACCATAACATAGTTCTTAACATAAAATCAGAGTATTAATTCAAAACATAATCTTTTATCAGAGTGAAACATCCCAGGCTGACTAAATATGGTGTGTGCCATGAGATCATCCCGAGCTCTTCCCTCCTCTACCGTAAGTACCTGAAATCAAAACTGAAAACTGTAAGCACGAAGCTTAATGAGCTCCCCAAAACTACCACATACCATACAATAACATATAAAGCACATACTGGGCCTTGCCCACTGCATCGGACCGAAGTCCGGCTAACTGCATCGGGCCGAAGCCTGGACTAACTGGGGCCTTGCCCCCTGCATCGGACCGAAGTCCGGCTAACTGCATCGGGATGAAGCCTGGACTAACTAGGGCCTTGCCTCCTATATCGGACCGAAGTCCGGCTTACTGCATCGGGCCGAAGCCCGGACTAACTGGGGCCTTGCCCCTGCATCGGACCGAAGTCCGGATAACTGCATCGGGCCGAAGCCCGGACTAACTGGTACCTTGTCCCCTGCATCGGACCGAAGTCCGGTTAACTGCATCAGGCCGAATCCCGGACTAACTGAACATAACATAGCATAAACATATCAACTATCATGATCACATATACTGCATACTGTATCGAACCGAAGTTCGGAACACATAACACAAAAACATGCTTGAATCACAAAGACATCAACTACACTGAACTACTGCATCATACCGAGGTCCGGAAACTACTGCTAACTAGACGGGTCAGCATTGTGGTCGTAGACCCGTTCCTACTGGAAGGAAACTCACCTCGAAGAACTGACTGTTGAAGGCATGAGTAAGAAATCCCTGACTGCTGTACCGACTGCTCCCCGGCTATCATGACCAATTAAAACACTAAACCAGAATAAGGATCCTTCTATGGGTAAAAAGACTATTTTACCCCGCCATGCTATGGTGTGGGTCATAACCAAGGCCTAAAACCCTTAATTCTTCTAAGTCCATCAATGGCCCACTAAAGGCCCACTAATGGCCCAATTTTCTAAATTGGGCATAACTCATCATAGGGGCCCTACTTAAGCCCAAAGAATGTTCTTGGCCCATAATCTAACTGACTTCTGATGGCCCACTATGGATCAAAGGCCCAAAATCCAAACCACAGCCCACACCGAGGCCGAAACTGCACAAAGCCACACTGGCTGCTTTACGCGGGGCGTACTCTAATGTACGCTTAGCGTACAGGCTTGGTGACGAGTACGATGGGCGTACCTACATGTACGCTCATTGTAATACCTTGTTAAGTCAACTTTCTTTTAAGTGCTTAATAACTCGATTCAGAAGCTACAAACTCAGATCCAAACCTTATTCCATGTCTTAAGCCATAAAGTCACTAACTTGGTGACTTTATATGGCCCAAACCAACTCAAACTCCCAAAATAATCTTCTACTTCCATAAAAGGGGACTAGATCTCATGCATGGGCTTAATAGAACCATAAAGGTTGGAAATTTACTGCTTATGGGACTCATATGACTCTAAGGGAGGCAACCCTGGTCTTAGAAACGAGCTTAAGTCATAAAGTCCCAATCTTGGGACCAAAAAGGTCCATAAACTTGTACTAAGGAGATCTAAGAGGTTAATCATCAAGATCAAGACTTTTTACCTTGCAGAGGTCCGAAATGAAGCACTTATCCCAGATCTACAAGCTCTAGCTTCCAAGGTTCCTCCTTGCCAACCTTCTTCTCTTTGCTTCCAAGCTTTAAACCACCAAAATGGGTTCTCCATGGTCAAGATCTCATAAAATGAAGGTAGGGACGTTCTAGGGTTTCTTCTGAGGTTGGGGAGGCTGATATGGGGGCTAGGGTTGGAACCATAATGTCCTTTATATAGTGCTTAACCCAAAAATAGGGTTTTATGATCTTTAGCGTACGCTGGGCGTACGCCTTGAACACCCATGACCAAATTGCCCCATTACGCTGGGCGTAACCCAGCTTACGCTGGGCGTAACCACCCGTGCCCCAACATGCATGCATGGCCTTCCATGCAAACTTTTCTCTATAAGGGCCATTTTTGCCAAATCTTCAAAGTGTCATACTCCTTCGTTCTAGATCCATTTCTGATGAACTTTATATCCACGGAAAGGTGGCGAGAAATCCTATGCTTCTAACAATACACTCCGACCCGAAAACTTCTCGAATAATACCTCTAAATTTAATAAAGGACTAAAACACCCCTGGCCTTGGCCTCTGAAATTCCATAAATGAATATTTTAGAACAACGCGTTACATGAATTCTTCTAAATACTTAATATCGTTGAGGAAGGTCTGAAACTCTTTAGACGTGGGTTCTTGCATGATAAAACCATTGGAGTTTTCTGGTATCCCAATAGATTTGAAAAAGGGTTGCTTCGAGATAGGCACAATACAGTCACATGTGATCTTGGTTTCGAGCACGTCGTTTTCGATTTTGATCCTTTAAATGGCAGTGTGAAGGATCCTAAGAGGAATTTGGGGATTTGGGGTTTTGGTGAGTGGAACGACTATCAGATGACGAGAGATGAACTCAATTATAACTCTGATGGACTCGTCATTGTTCATGGGGTCAAGGGAGAAGAGTTGTGTGGTTTCTCAAAGAAAGGGATCTGTGGAGGAAGATGAAGCAGAGCCTTTGGATGACTTCTTCTTAGGGAGATATTTTGCGAGTTCATGAGATTTTTGTGAGGATGCCATTGTTGTTGGTTTGGGAGCTTGAAAAACGAATTTGCAGAGAGCATTTTGGAGAAGAAGATTAGAGCATAAAAAAGAAACTGATGGGTTTTGAAATCCTTTTATAGGTTGGAGAATCGGGTCGGGTTGAGAAAAAGGTGTAATGATGATACCCGATTTACAAATGGATCGCATTAAATGTGTTGCCAAAATTGGCATGCGTTTGATCTGCAATGACTAAAGGAACAAAGACAATACATGCGAAATGAAAAACCATCATTTCAGTTGAAAGGATGTGCACTTTATCAAGACGTGTGCAAAAAGCACGATAATTTATAAAAATAACCATTTGAGTCATTAAAGGAAACATTTCGGAAAAAAATTTAATGAAAAACCTTTTGAACTTCTTTTGAAACTATGGATCTTGGAAAAGGGAAATTCTGAGATGAATTGTCATAAGATGCTTCCAAAGTGAGAATGAAAACACTTGTACATGATATAGAGTTCGAGATTACACAGACTCAGACTGAATATCAGAGGTAAAAAGTGAGAAGATCTTAGAGGACATATTTTAAATAGATTTTGAGATTCTAAGACGAGAATAGTCAGAGCTCGGATAGAGGTAAGAGATGAAGGCTCATTACCATTTCAGACTTAAATTCTGAGATGAACTTCATAACCTCCTTTTGAGATGGATTTCGAGGTAAGATCAAGGCAAAATACAAATGTAACTATATTGGTCATATGAACTTCAAAATATGGAGTGAACTGTACAACTTAAACTAGAAGAAGAGGTTAGACAAAAAGACATTTAAAATGATCCTATATATATTCTGAGAGGAAATGATTCCGAGATGAAAAGGATTTTGACTTCAGAATTTATTTACTTTCCAATGATTCAATTAGAGAGTACAAGCCTCTTGGAAGAATTGAGGATCTGGCAACATCATAACCATTTTGTTCTGAAAACCATTAAATTTTCTTTCATCTAATGCCTTAGTAAAGACATCAGCAATTACATCGTCAGATGGAGCAAAAATAAGTTCAAAGTTTCCTTATCACACATGATCTTTAATGAAATGGTACCGCATATTAATGTGCTTCGTCATGGAGTGCTGAATTGGATTGTGAGAAATCACAATAGCACTTTGAGACAATAGATTGGAATATGTTGAAATCGATAGCCATAGTCCAGAATCTATGATTTCATCCAAAGAACTTGAGAAGTGAAACTAGCACCAACTATGTATTCCACTTTGGCTGTTGAAAGAGCAATGCAATTTTGTTTCTTAGATGACCAACTAACCAATCTTCCACCCAAAAAGTGACAGCCACCAGAGGTGTTTTTTCTGTCCAATTAAAGACCACCATAGTTTGAACCAGAGTAAGCTTGTAGGAGGAAACTCTAATTTGCTGGATGCCGGATTCTGAGACTCTTTGTACCTTTGAGGTATCAGAATATTTGCTTAACTGCCAAAAGATGGGAATTCTTTGGATTGACCTGAAATATGGCACACAAACATGTAGAGAACATGATGTCCGGACGATTTGTTGTTAGGTAGAGTAGCGATCCAATCATTCATCTATACTTCTTTTCATCATCAACAACACCTGATGGTTCCAAGAAGATCTTGTGTCTGAAACCCATAAGAACCTTTACAGAGGCACATGTGTCCATTGAATATTTATTGAGAAGACCGGAAATGTATTTTTCTTGGTGAATAAGGATTCCTCTGTTGGTTTGCTTTACTTGGAGACCGAGGAAGAAACTTAGTTCACGATTCATGCTCATTTGGAATTGACTAACCATTAACTTGGAAAAATCAGCAACCATTGATGAATCCGTAGATCCAAAAATGATATCGTCAACATAGATTTGGACTAGCATGAGATGTTTTCCATTTGATCTTCGTAAAAGGGTAGGATCGAGAATTCCTCTTTGAAAACCGGAACGCTTGAGAAAGTCGGTGAGAATCTCGTACCTGGCGTGATGAGCTTGTTTGAGGCCATAAACAACTTTTTGGAGTTTGTAGCAATAGTTTAGGAAAGAAGTATTGACAAAACTAGGAGGTTGTTGGAGATACACTTCAGTATCCAGTTCACCGTTAAGAAAAGCACTTTTAACGTCCATTTGGTAAACTTTGAAGCCTTTATGAGCTGCATAAGCAAGAAAGATTTTAATGGCTTCAAGACGGGCAATAGGAGCAAAGGTCTCGTTGTAATAAAGTCCTTCAATATGAGTAAATCCTTTGGCCACCAATTTTGGTTTGTTTTGAATAATTACTCCAACGTCGTCTAGCTTGTTTTGGAAAACCCATCTTGTACCAACAATAGGGTGATCTTGAGGAGGAGGGACGAGAGTCCACACTTCGTTTCTGTTAAATTCTGCTAACTCTTCTTGCATAGCTGTAATCTAGTCAGCATGTTCTAATGCTTCCTTGATGGATTTTGGTTGAACCATTGAGATAAATTCCGATAGATGACATTCATTTTGGATGTTAGTAGCTAAGTAAGTTTGTACACCAACATTGAGATTTCCTATAACTTGGTTAGGAGGATGATCCTTTGTCCAAATATGTAATCTCAGAATCTCTTGTGCAGCTGATGATTCGATATCAACGATGGGGTTATGTTGCTCCCCCTGAACAACTTGAATTGGAGGATGATGCTCCCCCTAAACTTCTAAATAGAGGTGGCAAAAATTGACACGATACGAAACTCGACACGAAATAAATGGGTTTGGGTAAGATATTTCAACCCGTTTAAATAAACGGGTTGACACGACACGACACAAAAACTAAATGGGTAAGGTTAGGGTTGAGAATTTCAACTCGAATATGACTTGAAAATGACCCGTTTATTTATATGCAAGTTTTTTTGAATTATTTAAATAAACTAGAAAGATACAAAACCAAAACCATTAGTAAAAGAAAACCTTCGAATTGAATTGTTTTGTAATGTTGAAATGACTTAGCCGTCTAGATCAAGACTTCATTTCAGTTTTTCCATTCTCTCCCAAACTACCCAGTCTCTTTCACCACTCTCACATCCTCATGACCTTGTCATCCGCCTCCCCAACTCCCACTCTTTTAATTTTGTCATCTGAATTTGCTATGATTTCATCTATTCTGCCTCCAAACTATTAGTTTTCCTTTCCGCCTACTCAAATCCTACTCCTTCAACATGCTCAATCTTTTTACCTCACATGACATGACATATTTCAAGGTATACACCTAACCCGAAACCTGACACGAACTCGGCACGAAAATAAATGGGTTGACACGACACGACACTTTAATTAAATGGGCCGGATTAGGGTCAAACACTTTCAACCCGTTTAGTGTTTCGACACGACACGACACGATTGCCACCTCTACTTCTAAACTGGAGATATCAACATCATCTTGTCCAGAAAGACAAAGAAGTTAGCATCGTCATTGTTATTATTCAGAATAGGATCGAATTTAGCAAATTAATTCGCTGCATCTTGGAATCCTTCAACATCCGATTCAAGAGAGGGAAGACCATTCTCCCCATCAACCTGAGAAGGTTGAATCAGTTCTGAATCAAATGGAGAAAAATTGGGGTCGAACCAGAAACATTTTGGGAAATTTGAACTGCAGTTGAGGATGGTCTTGACTGAAATTCCGAATCAAGAGCTATTTATGATGGTCCGAACAGAGTTTCAAAATCAACTTCATGAATAATTTAGGATTTCGCACATCCTGACGATGGGGCATTAGACTCCATGATATGAGTACTAACATGAGTTGGGGCAGAATTCTGAACATAGTTTTCATCGAAGGTGACATTAAAAATTTCTTCAAGAACATGAGTCTGATGATTCAGAACCCGGTATGCTTTTGATTTTGCAGAGTATCCATGGAAGATTGCTTCATCGGCTTTCGTATGAAATTTCGTGAGCTGATCATCATTGTTTTTAAAAATCACCGACAACCAAAGACATGTAGAAAAGAGATACTCGACTTACGACCATTCATGGCTTCATATGGTGTCATTTTGAGGCGTCGATTGATGATACTTCGATTTTGAGTGAAGCAGGCAGTGGACACGGCTTCAGCCTAAAGATAAAGTGGAAGATTTGCAAAGTTGAGCATCGATCGAGCAGCTTCAATGAGAGTTTTTCTCTTCTTTTGACTACACCATTTTTTTGAGGAGTGTAGGGAGCTAAGAAATTATGGTCAATGCCTTTATCGGAGAGGAATTTTTCATTGGTGATGTTGGTAAATCTAATCCATTATCACTTCGAACTCTTCTTACAAGTATTTTGACGAGAACTTTAATTTATTTGATAAAGTTAATGAATTCCGAGGCTGCCTCAGATTTCAGATTGAGGAAGAAGACCAAAGTGAACCTTGTAAAATCATCCACAATCACAAGAATGTACTTTTTGTGATGCAGAATTTCTATAGTGGAGGGTCCTCAAAGATCAATGTGAAGGAGTTCTAATGGTTCCGGAATCTATTTTTCATTAATAACAGGATGATGTTTCTTGGATTGCTTCCCACATTCACATGCAACACACAAATGACCATTTTCAAACTTGAGGAGTGGCAGACATCTGACCATTTCACTGGAAACAAGATCATTCATACATCATAATTTTAAGTGAGCAAGCCTCGGATTCCATTACCAATTGATGTTACGAATGACTTTTGAGAGTAGACAATGTTGAGGTTTGTCGATGATCATGTTGAGGTCTAGAGGATACATATTCCTGTTGCGATTTGATTTGATGAGACATTCCTTTCGGTCTTCTGTCATGACATAGTTGTGCTTTTTGCATAACTTAACTCATAGGTTGGAGTCAGTAAGTTGAGCCACACTTATCAAATTGTGCTTCAGGTCAGCTACATATGCCACATTTTAGATAGGCAAATTTCCATTGGTGAGGATGCCATAACCTATGATCTTAGAGTTGGAGTTGTTGCCATACGTCACATAGCCATCATTTTGTGAGAGTTTAAGATCACGTAGAAAACTTTTCTGCCCCGTCATGTGCGTGGAACAAGCGCTATCAGTATACCATATTGTATCTTGTTCCGAAGCACATAGTGCCTACAAAAATTAGTGAATTTTGGTGTTTTTAGGCTCCGGGTTAGATTTTAGGACATGGGCACGCGCTTTGGAATTATGTTGTGAATTTGAAGCAACAGATGTTTCAGAAGGTTTATTTCAAGATCCTTTTGGAAAGAAGCAGAAAGCCAAGGTCTTCTCATTGATCTACAAATCATATTCAACAACAGGTTGTTTGGAAACAACTTTTCATGGACCAACAGTGTTTGAAGCTGTAGGTATTACAATGTCACTTGGAGTTGCAATTTCCATTTTAACATTTTTAAATCTCCGCTCAAACTTTTGGTTTGAATCTTTTGAAATTTTTTGAGTAACAGTGTTTTTAGAAACTCGTTCATTGTTTGCTACTTTTTATGGCACATTTGGTTTTGAAAGTTGTTGTGGTTTGAAAATTGTACCATCAGATTTAGCAATGAACACAGTGGATACTGTCCAAGAAGAGTTTGTATTGATGGGATGAGTATCAACAACAGTATTTTTGGGGGTAGGACTAACAACCTTGTTTTAAGCTACCAAACTAGGAGGATTAGAAGGCCTCTTAATGATCTTAACAGACAAAAATATGTTGTAGTTCTTAGTGGATGGTTTCACATTCTAAGATACTTTCTTCTTAGAATTTTCAATGAATCTGGAATTATGTCTTGACCTAATTTCCTTTTTGAGAGAATTTTTGGCTTCTACCTTGGGATTGACAACATCTTTCCTATTTAAAGATGGTTTCTTCCTGGGGTCAGATGATGACTTGGAAGATTGTTCTACAGATATGTTGTTAAACTTAGGCTTGATTGGCACTAAGGTTGTTTTTGAAATCAATTGAGAGTTAGAAACCCATGAGTCAGATGAAAAATCTACTAGGATTTCTTCTTCTACGTCACTATCAAAAGATCCCCAGACAAAATCCGATTTATCCGAGTCAGGTCCATTTGTCTCCAGAATTATTTCCTTAATGACATAATTGTTAGGAGGACTGTGGTTTGAAACATGAACTATAGTACGAGTGATGCTAGGGAAGGATACCGAGGCCTGATTCAGTTCTAGGGCTATTAGAGGCGGAAGAGGCGTGGAATGAGGACACTAGACTACTATGGGTCAAAACTCTGGAATCAGAGATGTATACCGGTCTGAGGTCTCAAGAAGGGGAGACAATGGTGAGACAAGGGTATCTGAATATGTGTGGTTCGGAACGTCTCCCATAAAAGTTAGGTCTTGTAACTCCTTCAAGGGAGGAGTAATTGGTTTCGGAAACTCGCTTTTGAGATCAGGTGCTTTGGACCAAGGATGACAAAAATTATGAGTCATCCATTCAGTGGCTTCAAGAATATCTATCGCATGATGTAAAGCGTCAATTTTTGGCATTCAGATGTTTGTTATTAGAAATTAAAACATTCCTTTTAGAATAAGTGATTTCACATTTGTCTTTAAGAATGATACATTCATCTTGTGATATTACAAGTTCATGCTCTAATGACTCTATTTTAAGCTTCCTATCCTCGAAAAATAACTTAAGATGACTCAATTCACTTTCCATCTTCTCACTCGCATCTATGGAAGACTCATAGGCTTTATAGATGATGTTCATACCTGATTGGATCTGGGTTATATATGGTTCACAAAGAGATAAATCAAAATTATTATCAGTAATCATAGATTTATTAGTAATCATAGATTTTACCTGGTTGGTCATTTGTTGCCATGTAGCAGAAATTTAGCTCAGCATCTTCATCATCTCCTTCTGAACTTGATGACCAGTAGCCTTCATCACATTTGATTGTCTGTCTAGCGATAACACACATGTTTCTTCCAGAACTCACATCATCTTCATCTCCAGATGACCAATATCCTTCGACATCTCTTGACACACTGATGACAAATGCTTTTTCACTTGCAGCCATTTCTTGGGCTCGGCGGGCATAATAAGCAGAGTCCTTGATCTTTGGTTTCTATATGGCTTCAACCATACAACCTTTTGCAAAGTTATTTCCATGATCACACTTGTGAAAAACAACCTTTGGCTTGTTTGACTTCAGAATCTCATGGGATTCTGGTGAGTGACTTGGTGATGAGATGTTTGGCTTGTGGGCAGGTGGATTTCTGAGGGTTTGGGAAATGGTTGGGGATTTCTTTGATAAGGAGATTGGAAACAGTTTTGGTATAGTTTGTGAGTGGAGTTCCATGGTCGCTTGTATTTCATGGATAGTAAGGCAAAATCTTGTTGAAACCAAAGTTCGGAGTCCATTGCTTCAGGATCAAGGTCTCCATCATTCTAATAGTTGGAATTAGCAAGAACAGGTAAAGTTGGTAGAGAGGGTTGAACAGATGGAATAGGTGGGATAACAATTTTGAAAGGGTCTAAAACAGAGGGGTTCGATACTTGAGGATCAAAGGAACTAACAAGAGCTAGAGGACCTCCTAAAATTCCTCTTAATGTTTGAGCAACATTTGATTCATGTCCTTGAAGCTCATCAAATAGTTGGTAAAGCTCCAACTTCTTCAGAGATCCATTAAAGAAAAGATTATATATTTCCCCATCCTTTACCAAAACTATTGATAAACTTGAGATTTTATTCTAGCGAAGTTCGGATAATCCCATGAGATGTCATGTTGTTGACGATGATTCAATATCTGTTGGAAGTTGAGGCAACTGATTCACCTGGAGTTGTGGTGAAAGTGTTGAACTCATTCACAACCGAAGTCAACCGATTATCCTTCATGTTTTTTGATCCCATGAATAGATCTTGGAGAGTGTCCCAAATCTCTTTAGTATATTTGCACAACTTAATGTGCTCAAAAAGAGAAAGAGGAACACCGAACAACATCTCAGAAAATGCAACTTGATCTGCATGCAGTTTCTCTATGTCAGCAACAGTGAGAGGTGCCTGATGCTGTTCATCTTGGCCTAAAAGGGTTGCAGCAACATCTCTTACGGTTTATCTGACCGGAACATGTGGACATTATTTCACGGATCTCCATATTTCTGCACCTTTTTCCTTACCAAGTAAGAACCTTTCCATTCTGACTTTCCAGTGATGATACTCTTCAACAACTAGCAGTGGGTCACGAGAAGGGAAACCCACGCTATTTTCTATTTTCATTGAATACATTTGTTGAGAATTAGGAGTAGCCATTGATGTTATGATATTAGAGCAGAAGTGATATATAGAAGAACTTTTATCCAGAACACATAAACGACTGAAATACCAAGGTAATTTCAAATCAACTATAATCTGTTCTTGGGGATTCAAAGGAAAACCACGCAAGCTCTGATACCAATTGTGAAAACAAATAATCAATGCGCAAGGACAAGGTTTGAAAAATTAAACCTTGAGTTAATCTTTATGATCAACGTCTGCTCTTGATGAAAGTTCCAGTCGAATATGGTAATACCAGTTAGGACTTAAAGAAAATATTCAATAAAGTATTCAAGATAATGAATGAACAAAACTTTGAGTATAATCAATACAAAGGTATTTAAGGAACAAGAAAAATGTTGTGAAAGAACTTTGAATTGAAGGAAAAGTGAAAATGATGTGAAGAGAATATTTGCTATTCTTTGTGTAAAACTTGAATTGTTCATGTCTACATTAATGTTGAAAAATTTCACTACTTAAATAGTGAAGGAGGAACATAGCACAAACCAAGAGACATTCCTAGGACTAGATAATACCCAGTGTTTGTCAAACTGATATCCAAAAGATATATATATATATATATATATATATATATATATATATATATATATATATATATATATATATAAGAAATTTTCTATGAATTGTTACATCACTAATAAAGACAAAATATATTAAATGCTAGAGCAGACTGCTAATCTCGGAATTGCCCTTCATCTCGGGATGATCTTTATCTCAGAACATTTACTCATCTCGAACTTTGCTGACTTCAGGACTTGAGTGATTACTAGAGGTTAATTTTTATGATTCAACATGGTCGGGCGGTCGAATCTCTTGGGAGACAAGGCCAGGTGGCCCCACAAGATTTTGACACGTGGCACCACAATTAATAGGATATGTTGCAAGCTTTTAAAAGCATCGATATAGACAAACCCAGAAGCGACACATAGCTGAGAAAGGCTGGAGTCAACACCCCTATAGTGCGCAACGCGCCCACATATGTGCACGGTGCACATCACTTTTCTTGGATATATAGAGCTCTTCGTATATGCTCCATTCCTCACACCCATACACATTTTTTCTCTCGAGTATTCCTTAATTTTAAGCCATCTTCCTTAGATCCATGTACTGAGGCGAAGCCCTGCTACATGCATGAGTGCTCAACTAGTTGTAATCTTCAAGTAGGAGTTCCACACCAGTGTGCTGCCCACTTAGATCCCAGTTCTCATCAATAGTACTCTATAAGTGAGATAAACTTACTCTGCCTCCGTGTAATTTATAATTATAGTTATAAGTCGTTACTTGGAACTTATAATTAAGATTTCTTAATAATCCCAAGTCATTATACTAATTGATCTACTTACGAGAGAGGTGACTAGAATGGTTATATTTGCTTGGTTGTTGGATTTTAGAAAGGCTATATGCCTAAATGGTCCTGCCTCCTAACTGTCCGTCATGGCTAATCCTTATTTGATAGAATTGTCAGTATTCTTTAGGATTAGTGATAGGTTTAACCCACATTTCCAGATTTATCTAGTATCTAATAAGCAGTAGTATTATAGGTTAATACTTGTCAGGTACGTTACCTTCAGTTGGATTGTTAGTAGATTGTTGTTAGTTGTCAAAGTAATTGTCCAAGTGAGTTCATCTCACTATATTAGGTATCCTAATATATATCCATGTATGTTAGGATATAGGAACTAGTAGTGTAGAGCCCATAATATAGTTTTCTATGTCCATGTAGAGCCAAATATGCAGTATCTATGTGCGCGGTTGTTGATATGCTTATAAGTTATTGTGAATTAGTTAGGGATGATGATGGAACAACAAAGAGGTCGGGAGACTATAGTCCCACATGTTAACGAAATGGCGTGTAGTCCGTAAGTACACATAGACCCATGTTAAGAAATGACATGAAGGCCATAAGTATATGTATACTTGCATTGAAGACGAAATGATGTGTAGGTCGTAAGTTTAAAATACAACCATTATATGTATACATGTATGTGTATTATGGTATATGGTATATTTGATGGGTTTTAGACATTACAAAACTAACTTAAATCCTTAAGTGTGCATGCAACCTAAAACTAAAGATTTATTTTTCTCTATTGAACCTATAACTATGAACATCAAATAAGAACCCTAAGGAACTCTAGGTATTTTCGAAATCTAGAAAGAAAGAAGAAAAACTTACCTTTGATCCTTTAGAAGCAAGCACCACAATTTTCGTGCCTCTAGTGGTTCACACCCATGCAAACAATGAAGATGATGAGGAGAGAGGGGAGAGGTAATTTTTGGTTTCTCTTGGAATAGTAGGAGCCGAAATTTGCAAGGCTTAAGGCCCTGTATATAGTGCAAGTAGGAAACCCTAGATAATCCCCAAACCAATAAAATAACATTATCTTATTTTTGGTAATCATCTAGCTTTCTAATTATCCTTCAAGGATAATTCTAGAGCCCCAAAAAACTCCCCAAAAGGTTTTGGAGCCTTTTGCTCTACTATTTAATAATATCACTTTTAGTCCCTACACTTTTAATTAATTCTATTAATCAAAAAATTAATCCAATTAGTTTCTAATTAATTATTAATCAAATATTACAATTTCTAGTTAATATATTATTCACATAATATATTAATAAATTATTTATTTCAATTTATTATTCAAATAATAAATCAGCCTCTCTCTCTAAAAATCATCTTGTCCAATTGCTAGGTTTGATGGCAACCCAAAAGGACTGTGCTGTTATCAATCTAAGTTTATACAAATTATATTTATGGGCTTAGACACCTAATACAACAGTCTCCCACTTGGATAAGTCTAATAACTATAATTTCCAGTATAAATTCTAAACTACTCAACAAATTGTCACTTCCATAAGCCGTTGTCGAACTCTGGCCCAGTCAGTTACGTATCCTAAGATAAGTGATCATATAATCCTCCATTCTGCAAGATATCATTCGGATATGGGACATGAAATACAATCAATCTCGTTTTCCAATACTTTGTTTCCCGATTTCGGATTTATAATGACATAGAACTTCTAATCGAACACATCAATTAAGTCTTGGCTGTGCCTGACACTATAAGTCAACACCAAATCACCGAGGGGACCAAAGATATCACTTTTCCCGTTAAGGAAAAAGGGACGAATAAACTTCAACTTACATGCTTGCACAATTTACTCATCAAATCATGCACAACAATACGTTTTATAACATCAAGTTGTTGATGCGTTTACGTATCATCAATGCACAATTGACTTGTAAACTACAACTCATATATCTCCGTTTCAAAATTATAAGATATTATCATTTCAAAAGTACTCGTGATAAATTCCTTGAAGTAATTCTCTGAGTGTGGGTTACTCCAATACTTAAATCTCCATTTCAAAGTACTCATGAATATTAGAGCAATACTATTGCTATGTATAAAACCTTTTAGACAATCTACAATCTAAGTCATGACAGTCTTAATTCACTACTTGCAAAAGTATGAACGATTGTGAAATTTGAATAATCAAATTATTCGGGAAGTAAAACATGCAAAATGAAGCACAATAATAAACAATTGACAAAAGGTAGTAAACAAACTTATAAATAATTCTCTATTATTTAATCACTAGAAGTCAATTACATTTACTTTGTTACAAGTTCCAAACTAATTATCTAACTAATAAAACTAATCTTATCTCTCAGACCAATGCTCCTAGCATGCTGAACATGCTTGACCCTACTTAGATCCTTTGTGAGGGGATCTGCGGGATTCTCTTCAGATGACACCCTATTTACAACGAGGTGACCTTCTTCTACTCTATGTCAGATGAAATGGTATTTTCTGTCGATATGTCTTGATCTGTCATGATCGCTTGGTTCCTTTGTCAAGGAAACCACTCCTTTATTATCAAAGAAAATTTCCATTGGCTCCTTAATGGCTGGAACAACTCCAAGGTCTCCGATGAAGTTCTTCAACCAAATCGCCTCCGTTGATGCTTCACTCGCCACTATGTACTCTGATTCATAGGCAGAATCGGCCACCAAATCTTGTTTGGAACTTTGTTACTGCTCCTCCATTTAAGGTAAAAACCCAGCCAAACTGAGAATGGAAGTTTTCTTTATCTGTTTGAAAGTTGGCGTCACCATACCCAGTTACTTTTTCGTATCACTGCCACGAAGCACAAGGAACCAGTCCTTAGTTCTTCTCGAATACTTAAGAATATTCTTAACTACTATCCAATGAGCTCTACATGGATTTCCCTAAAAACGACCGACCATGCTCAAAGAAAAAGCCACATCAGGACAAGTACATGTCATATCATACATGATAGATCCAATGGCAAAAGCATATGGAACTCTTCTCATTTCTGCTATCTCTGCATCAACACTCGAGCTCTGAGTCTTACTTAGTTTGGTATTACTCTGTATAGGCAATTCTCCTTTCTTGGAATTCTCCATGCTGAAACGTTTTAGAACCTTTTCCAAGTATGTACTTTGACTAAGTCCAATTATTCTTTTACTACTATCACTCAAAATCCTTATCCCTAAAATATAAGCAGCCTCTCCCAGATCCTTCATAGCGAAACACTTTCCAAGCCATGACTTAACCTCTTTCTAAGTTGGAATGTCGTTTCCTATAAGAAGTATGTCATCAACATACAATACCAGGAAGGTTACTATACTCCCACTTGCTTTGACATATACACAGGATTCAGCTTCACTTCTAAAGAAGCCAAACTCTTTGACCTTCACGTCAAAGCAAATATTCAATCTGCAAGAAGCTTGTTTCAATCCATAGATTGATTTCTCAAGCTTACACACTCTATTTGGATAGTTTGCATATACAAAACCCTTTGGTTGAGTCATGTAAACATCCTTAACCAACTTCCCATTAAGGAAAGCGGTTTTCACATCCATCTGTCAAATTTCATAATCATGAAATGCAGCTATGGCCATCATTATCCTAATAGATTTAATGTTAGCTACTGGTGAGAAGGTATCATCATAATAGATTTAAGAAAAAATTGCAAAAATGGTCCCTGTCGTTGGCAAATTTATGTGCTTTTGGTCCAAAATGAAACATCGGTGCACCACTGGTCCAAAATTGGATCTTTCTATCGTTTTTGGTCCCTATCTACTTAAAAAGACCATTATGCCCTTATAGTTTGTTTTTCCATTTTTTTATTTATATTAATGTTTTTAACTAATTGAAAATACAAAAACACCTCTCTCTCTCTCTCTCGTCTGTGAACTGGTCAATGTTCTCGTTGATAGAAAGGAGATTAATGGGAGGAAATTCAAACAAATAAGCTCAAGAAAAGGATGTATTTGTCAATGTCCCCAAGATCAACGCCTCACCTCCAACCACTGCTACACCTCTCTCTCTCTCTCTTATCTGGAAACTCGAGATACACAATCAAGCACTTATATACACACAATGAAGAACATAAACTCTCGTTCTTTGTTCTTCCTCTCTGCAACCCAATCCCACCACCCATGTACACATAATGGTAGTGGAGTCTTTTTTAGATTCATCCCTATAAACATAGTGGCGAAATCCTAATTGAAGATGGTTGAGGGTGACGATCCTTCTTCTCCGGTGTTGATGTATAATTAGAGAAAACATGGCTGGCGACATATATCTAAGAAATGACGGCGACATATGAGAGAGGAGCAGAGATGGGCATAACACAAACCCCAAATAGGAGGTAAGGAAGCAACAGTGGAATCTTCAATAGGTAGAGATGTAAGAGACGATAGTGAACAATGTAGGTACAGATCTGTGGTGGTGGTGGTAGCAGTGAGAGCTAGAGATTTGGATGTTGGTGATTGGGGATTTACAGGTGGCAAAGAAGGCGGAGCTTCGGCTAAGGATTTGTTTGTCTTTGTCGAAAAATGATGCTTTTCAGATCTAATAAGCCGGTCTCGTTTGCAGAACTAGAAACGGAAAATATGGTATTTACAATGACGCTACTAGAGAAGACGAATGAGCGGTGGGAGGTAGGTCACATCGTTGGATTTTGCATCTGGGTTGTAATCCATCATCATTGGAGTTTTCTAGGGGGGGTGGTGTTGCACAAGAAGTGGTGGTGTAGGTGGTGGTTTCCGAGTGCCGGTAGAAGAAAGGGAGAGGATAGATCGATTATGTTGCGAGAGAGAGAGAGAGAGAGAGTAGGGTGCGATGGTAATTTCTTTTTCTTTTTATTTTAATTGAAATAATAATAAATTAAATAAATTAAATTAAAAAAGAAATATGTAAGGGTATATTGGTCATTTTAGGTGAGGTATAGACCAAAACTACATAAAAATTTCAACCATAGTGACAAAAACCATACAAAGAATCCGAAATTGGACCACTTATGCACCACCAAACTTTTGTGGACCAAAACCACGAAATTTTGTCAACCACAGGAACCATTTTTGCAATTTTGTCTAGATTTAATGTTAGCTACTGGTGAGAAGGTATCGGGAGGCTTCTGGAAACCCTAAAGAGGATCACAATACCGTCCATGCCATGGACCCTTCTAGAATTTCTTCTTTTGTTTAACTATTGAACAATTACAGTTCACCCCTCGATGTAACATCCCAAAAATCATAGGTAAAATTTCCATTTTTAATTTAGCCCATACCATCAAATATGCATGTAAAACCCTCCAAAAGTATGTTATAGTAAAATAATCATCATAGTACAATTCCCAAACTCATAAAAGTGTGGAAAAAATGGGTGGCTGCGATGCGATCATGTCGGACCCTTCCTATTCGAACTGGAAGTCCCTGAAACCATAAACGTAAAATTGTAAGCACAAATATTACTGAGTTTCCCCAAAATACCCCATACCATATATACATAAAATTCAAAACATAATTGGGTCTATTTCACCCCCCTTTGACTTCTGTCAACCGGTAATGGGTCTATTTCACCCCCTACGGTCTCTTTCAACTGGTATCAGGTCTATTTTACCCATAAACCTAAGCATATGATCATATTAGCAAGAGTCACAAAGACAACAAGCACATATAGACATAACAGGAAGTGACAAGGAAAACTATCACCATACACACATAATCCAGTGGGCCAACATTGGTGCCTTAGACCCAGGAGTACAATGAAGGAACTCACCTTAATCTGCTGATAAACAAATAACACTTGGGCTGCTGAATCGGAAAATTCTCGCACTAAAATACAAATAATAAAACCTTATTTAACATATAGGTCATAAACCATAACTGAGAGTCTAAATCCTTAATCCCAACTCCTAAGGGTATATGACCATTTTACCTTTCCCTTACTGGGCCTATCTAATCACGACCCAAGACTCAAAATGGCCCAAGGCCAAGAAATGACACAAATCCATAAAGACCTAAGGCCTAAAAATGGCTTAAAACCTTATGCCCCAACAATGGAACAAACTAGTTCAAGGCCTAAACGCCTAGTTGGTCCATACGTTGTGCGTACCATCAAATTACGCCCAGTGTACAAGTCCAAACAGCGAGGAGAAAACAAGATTCAAACCCAGTACGTGCAGCGTAATCAGAAGTATGCCCAATGTACTTGTTAGTGGCTCTTTTTCATTCTCATGGCTTAATACCTTAATATCTTAACGTCCAAACCTCAGATCTACTTCTAAATAAGGTCTTAATCCATAAGGTCGAAAGCTTTAAGCTTTTGCATGGCTCCAACAGGTCCAAATCCTAGATCTAGCATTCTTTATTCATAAAATGACCATAAAATTTTGTATGGTTGGTCCTCAACCATGAAGATGTAAAATTTATCATCAAGGAACCTTAGAAACATCAAAAGAACAACTGAAGACCTCTAGAGTAGGATTTACTTACAAGAATCATCTTATAGGACCGAGGAGCATAAGATTTTACCCAAATACAAGATCTATACTAAAGAGTCATAAATTTCAGAGCTTTATACCTTCTGAGGCTTGCAAAGATGTTGAAGATTCTTGATCTTCAAGCTCCAACTCAGCCAATGCTTCACCACCAAACTTCTTCTTCTTTAAGTTACCAAAAAGACCACAAGATCACAATAAAGGATCAAGAACACTCAATAGGAGGCTAGGGTTTTGTGGGGATCTTTTTAAGGTAAGGAGGCTGATTAGGGGGAAGCCTCAAGGTCTATAATGTTGCTTAAATAGGGGCCGAAACCTAAAAATTAAGGTCTGTGGTCTGAGCAGGTACGCCCAGCGTATGACATCCCCAAAATCTCGGCCAGAAAAGACTGATTTTCATTTATGCTTTTAAATATTTTCAGAGTAAATCCTTTTGATTTGAAAGAGTTGCGGAATTTGTTCCCAAAAACAAAACATGATAAAACATTGTTTACCGAAGCATTTCATAAAAGAAATGTATTTTCATTATAATCAAAACTCGGGGTGTCATGTTCCGATACAGACCAATAAGCATAAACGAATACATTACAAGTCATATAACAAATATAAACATATGCAGACTTGTAAACAAAACAACTTGATGGTTCATCCATCTCATGCCCTTCCGCCACTACCTGTAATACAATTTAAAACTGAGTGGGTCAGGCTTGGGAGCCTGGTGAGCATATAGGGTTTTCAACCCACAATAAATATCATATTTAATTTTCACCAACCAACAATAACCCAATTACCCATTCCCGTTATTCTCACTTTAATGTCCCTGAAACAACTAACATAAGGGACCTAGTCTAAGAATATTTCATCGGGGCGACAACACATGCTTCGGGGGTACCTCAACAATATAATTCAAATAAGGCAACCATGAGGGGGATGGAGTACAACGAATGAACACCCAAGTTCATTAACACCTACAGGTGGCGAACCTGCTAATGTTTCCACAAGACTGTCTAGAATAGCCAGTGGTCGTCATCTAAACTCCGCTAGATGACTCAATCAAACAACAACGAGGCCTCTCATCTGTTTATTACACACCAACTGTCTACCCATGTTCTACCCAACATATTAGTAGATAAAAATATACATTTGTATACATAGTTTAAAGAAAACCTGTATAGCATGCTTTAATCAACACATATATCACATAACAGATGAGGCACACACACACATAACACATATCTCATAAAGAAATAAGCAGATCTATAAGATAGAAGAGAGTGAATACTCATTCACACGTAACACAACCAAATATATACACATAGCACGTATTTTATATATAATACTTCGTATTATTGTATTTGGAAGAAGATAACTACACACTCACACTTATAAACAACAATATACTTAATACACTCGAACCAAACTCGTATTATTATTGTGTTTATGAAAGGTAGTATACACTCACTTGATCAGAAGATGATCGGACAGCACTACGGCTTATAGAAGTAGTAATCCACAGCAGATCTGGAAGATCTTCACAAAAATCGAACTTCTCGCGGGCAGAGCTTCGACTCGGAAACCGCATTTCTCGGGATCTTCGGGATCTCGGGACTTTCCTCGGGGCTAGAGTATGATACCGGGGCTTCGGGGGTAAAAAAAATGCAGAGCTTCGGCGCAAAGACGAGAAGAAATGAGCAAATAAACCCTGAACCCTCGCATCCTATTTATAGTGAAAATATCTGATGTACTCGCCGAGTAGGGAACCCCTACTCGCCGAGTTGGCCCATACTCGCCGAGTAGGGGACACCTACTCGCCGAGTTGGTCCATACTCGCCGAGTAGGGGACACCTACTCGCCGAGTTAGTCCATGTGGCGGCTTTCTGGTGGTGCCACGTGTCAAATTCTGGGTGGTGCCACGTCACCCTATCGCGTGTTAGCCTTCGAACTTAGAAAAATCATAACTTTCGCATACGAGCTTCGTTTTTGACGTTCTTTATATCCACGCGTGGGTAAAATCAAGATCTACAACTTTCGTTTAGACTCCGTCGGCTAAATCTTGACCGATCTCAAATTTAACAGTAGGAGGTGTTTAGACTGTTAAATGACCGCGAAGAATTCGTAACTCCTTCATACGAACTCCGTTTTCGTCCATATTTTTACCGTTGAGTTCCTATTAATGAGACCTTCAACTCTCATTTAGGTCACGTAAGCCAAAAACCGCTCGAACTAAAATTCGAGTTTCGGGTCGTGCACTGCTAAGCCGAATCTTAGAAAAATCATAACTTCCTCATACGAAGTCAGATTTGGGCGTTCTTTTTATTGACGCTCTTATCTTAACATATTCTACAACTTTTGTTTAGATTGATAAGGCTAAATCTCGCTCTATCTTAAATTCACTATTTACGCTTCCCGGTGCCGTGCCGGTTTCGCCGTAAAACTTCGACAGGTCATAACTTCTTCGTTATGACTCGGATTTCGGCATTCTTTATATCTTCGGAATCCTTGTTTCGACCACTACAACTTTATCCAATGATATCAAGTTTATTTTAAACTTAAATTTCGACGCTTATTTTTATTCTTAATTAATCAAACCACATAATTAAGCACTTAAGCACAAAACACATAATACTCAAATAATACATTATTATTATTTCAAATTGGGTTACAAAGGTTAACCTAGACTATTACATTGCTAAAAATGGCAAGCCCGGAAACACAGGCGTTACAATTCTCTCCACCTTAGAATGATTCCGTCCCCGGAATCACACATCAACAAACAAATGCGGATAGCGACTCAACATGTCACTCTCCGTCTCCCAGGTGAGATTCGGCCCATTCGTGTGTTTCCATCGGACAAGCACTAACCCAACCATTTTGCGTCGCAACTTCTTAGTCTTTCGGTCAACAATTGCCTCTGGTTCTTCAACCAACCTTTTGTTCTCATCAATTCTCAATTCAGAAATTGGAATTATATCGGGAACTTCTCCCGTGAACTTCCTCAAATAACACACATGAAAAGTGTTGTGAATTTCATTCAGCTCTTCGGGTAATTCGAGCTTGTAAGCTTGGTTCCCAACCCTCTGAAGAACTTTAAACGGTCCAATAAACCTTGGACTTAACTTTCCCCTTTTTCCAAATCTTATAAGTCCCTTCCACGACGAGACTTTAAGCAAAACCGAATCTCCAACCTCAAAAGTCATCGGTCTTCGCTTCTTGTCAACATAGCTCTTTTGACGATCTTGAGCTGCTAACATTCTTTCCCTAATTATTTTCAACTTTTTAGCAGTTTGATGAACCAACTCCGGTCCCATAAACTGCTTTTCCCCAGCCTCAAGCCAACAAGACGGCGTACGACACTTCTGTCCATACAAGGCTTGATAAGGTGCCATCTTAATGCTCGAGTGAAAACTATTATTATAGGAAAATTCTACCAACGGTAAATGTTCATCCCAATTACCTAGGAATTCCAAGGTACATGCTCTCAGCATATCTTCAAGCGTTTGTATCGTTCTTTCACTCTGACCATCAGTCTGCGGATGGTAAGCTGTGCTTAAACATAACTTGGTACCCATTTCCTCTTGTAGACTTTTCCAAAACCTTGAGGTGAAACGGCTATCACGATCCGATACAATCGTTAACGGAACACCGTGAAGCCTCACAATTTCCTTCACATAAGAATTCGCAAGCTTTTCCATAGACCATTTCTCCCTGGCCGCTATGAAATGCGCACTCTTAGTGAATCGATCAACGACCACCCAAATCATGTCGTGACCATTCTTTGTTCTGGGCAGTTTAGTGACAAAATCCATAGCAATGTCTTCCCACTTACCCATAGGCACAGGCAATGGTTCTAAACTCCCGTAAGGTTTCTGATGTTGTGTCTTGACTCTCGCACAAGTCACACACTCGGCCACATACTTTGCAACATCAAGCTTCATCGTCGGCCACCAGTAGTAGGGTTTTAGGTCCCTATACATTTTAGTGCTACCCGGATGAATTGAGTACATGGTTTTGTGAGCTTCTTCCATCAGAAGATCCCTAATTCCTCCTGACTTAGGTACCCAAATACGATCTTGGAATACCTTCAGTCCATGACCGTTAGTATCAAACTCCAACGTTTTACCCAAACGTTCCTCCTTTCGGTCATTTTTCTCAGAAGCTTCCTCTTGAGCTTTCTTTATACTTTCCACAATAGTCGAGACAACTTCAATTTTCAATGCTCTTGGCCTCTTCCTTTCAAGATTGACCTTCCGACTGAGAGCATCAGCAACAACATTAGCTTTACCGGGGTGGTAAAGTATCTCGCAGTCATAGTCTTTAAGTAATTCTAGCCAGCGTCGTTGCCTCATATTCAATTCTTTCTGATTAAAGAGGTATTGGAGACTCTTATGATCAGTGAAAAGTTTGCACTTCGTGCCATAGAGGTAATGCCTCCATATTTTCAGAGCGAAAACTACCGCTGCCAACTCCAAATCATGAGTAGGGTAATTCTTTTCATGCTCTTTCAGCTGTCGAGACGCATATGCTATCACCTTTTCTCTTTGGGTCAAAACACAACCCAATCCAACACCAGACGCATCGCTATAAACAGCGAAGTCTTCAACTCCATCGGGTAGAGAAAGTATCGCTGCCTCACATAGCTTCTTCTTTAACTTCTCGAATGCTTCTTTATGCTTCTCACTCCAAGCATAAGTAGCTCATTTGTGGGTCAAAGCTGTCAATGGAGTAGCAATCGAAGAAAAGCCTTGGATAAACCTGCGGTAATATCCGGCTAATCCCAAAAAGCTTCGAATCTCCGTGGGACTTTTTGGTTGTTCCCACTTCGTCAAAGCTTCGATCTTCGCTGGATCAACCGTTATCCCTTCTTGGTTGACCACGTGACCCAAGAATTGGACCTCACGAATCCAAAAAATCACATTTGGAGAACTTTGCATAAAGCCTCTCCCGCTTCAAAACTTCTAACACTTCTCGTAAGTGTCTGCCATGCTCCTCCTGGCTTTTTGAGTAAATCAGAATGTCGTCTATGAACACTATCACGGATTTATCAAGGAACGGGTTACAAACCCTATTCATCAAATCCATGAACGCTGCTGGAGCATTGGTTAGTCCAAACGACATAACCAAGAACTCGTAGTGTCCATATCTAGTTCTGAATGTAGTCTTCTCTATATCTTGCTCTCTTACTTTCAGCTAATGATACCCTGACCTAAGATCGATCTTCGAGAAATAGCTCGAACCTTGCAATTGATCAAACAGGTCATCAATCCTCGGCAACGGATATCTATTCTTTATTGTTGCCTTGTTCAGCCCTCTGTAATCGATGCACATTCTCATACTTCCATCTTTCTTCTTTACAAATAACACCGGAGCTCCCCAGGGCGATGAACTAGGTCTAATGAAACCTTTGTCCAACAACTCCTGAAGTTGCATCATTAACTCCTTCATCTCCGTCGGTGCTAATCGATAAGGTGCTTTTGCTATTGGCGTGGTTCCTGGTAACAAGTCTATTCTGAACTCCACTTGTCTATCAGGTGGTAATCCAGGAAGATCCTCGGGGAACACTTCCGGAAAATCACACACCACTGGAATGCTCTGCATCACCTTCTTTTCTTTCTTAGCATCAATCACAAATGCTAAATATGATGTACATCCTTTGGTCAAACACTTTCTGGCTTTCATTAGAGAAATGATCCCAGAATTCACTCGCCGTTTGTCCCCATACACCATAAACGAATCTTTTCCAGGCGGGTTTACTTTAACTATCTTTTTCTTGCATAAAATTTCGGCATCATTGGCGCTAAGCCAATCCATTCCCAAGACGATGTCGAAACCATTAAGTTCGATAGGCAATAACGCCTCGTGAAACTTATTCCCATTAAGGTCGATCAAGACGTTTTTCATACGATGTCTAACAGGTACAAACTTGCCACTAGCTACTTCGACTAATAAAACATTATCTAGTCTATCAATAGGCAAAGCTAGCTTTCTACCAAACTCATGCGAAATAAAGGAGTAGTTGGCTCCAGAATCAAACAATATATGAGCAGGTAATTGATTTACGAGAAAGGTACCTGAAGCGACATCAGCTTCATCTTTCGCAGCCTCAAGTGTCATCTGGAAGGCTCTCGCCTTCGGCTTTGGTGGAATGTTGGGCCTAGCTGCCTCCTTCTTCTTCGGACAGTCTTTCAAAATATGCCCCTCTTCATTACACCCAAAACACATCCTTTTGTTGTTCGGTCATTCATTGGCAAAATTTCCAACCTTTCCACACTTGTAGCGGGTCACATCCTCGCTACATTTCCCAAAGTGCTTTTTCTTACACTTATCACACCACTTTGCTTCGCCTCCTTTTCCTCCAATCTTTTTCGAATCAGATTTCGAAAATTTGCTCTTCTTACTGGAACCAGATGTTCCTTCAAACTTCCTTTTCTCACCAACCTCAACCTTGACGGTGGTTCTCCCCTTGATCATTTTCTCCACAGACTTGGCAGCCCAGATAGCTGCCTCTAGAGTAAGTGCCTGACGTACTGGCACCTCGTACTCCCATGGAAGTCCCTTCGCATACCGATCCACCTTTTTCAGCTCGTCTGGAACGATACGCAAGGCAAACTCCATCTTATCGGTGAAGTTATTGGTGTATTCATCAACTAACATGCTACCCTTCGTCAATGTCAGAAACTTGTTCTCCAACTCCAACAGATTTTGAGCCGAGCAGAACTTGCGCTTGAACTGCACCAAGAACTCTGCCCATGATAATTGCAGTGGCTCATTAGGGCTTAAGGTCTTCCCTAGAGTGTTCCACCAACGAACGGCTCCACCTCGGAATTGACGCACGGCATAGATAGTTTGCAACTTACCTCTGCAGCCACACGTCATGAAGGCTAGCTCCATTTCAGAGATCCAATCCATAACCCCAATCGGATCCTCCTTTCCATTGAAGGTCGATGGTTTGCAAGTTAGAAAGTCCTTGTACTTGCATCCCATTCCATCATTCCTTCCTTCATGGTTATCTTGCCTAACTATCGGTGGGTTGGCTTGACCAACAGACCCACTGAAGTTTCCACCTTCTGAGTGCCCTTCATTCAGTTCAGGCTCTTCCACACGAATCGACAGTTCTTCACGATTTTGTTGAAGCAACCGCCTAGTTTCATCCATCTGACGATCCAACATCGTCTGAATCATCAATTGCACACCAGCCATGGTTATTGGCTCTGGTGCTGCTGCTACGACAGGTATTGGCTCAATCACTGGTGGTTGATTCCTGTTTTCGTCAGCATTTCCAACTCCACTTCTTGTTCTCACCATTTTGATCTACACACCGAATAAAGTGAAATTAGATCCTCAATCATGATAGATATTCAAATCATCCTTATCACTCCGAAACGTTTACATGCTAGTTCTAATATCGTAGACGTACGCTTAGAATCCTACACACATAAGGTTTCTAGATCCGGTCGGCAACAGACCATAGATCCGAACAAATAATATCATATATGGCAACATATAACATTTAGCACATAAAGCATTTTAGGCAACTTTTCTAAAATAAACTAGTGCTCGTGTCTAAAACTTAACAGACACACATCTCAAAACTTCACTTAGCATTTTAAGTTTAAGTCTAGAAATCCAACAAATTCCTAGTTCGCTTAAACTAATGCTCTGATACCAACTATGTCATCCCCAAAATCTCGGCCAGAAAAGACCGATTTTCATTTATGCTTTTAAATATTTTCAGAGTAAATCCTTTTGATTTGAAAGAGTTGCGGAATTTGTTCCCAAAAACAAAACATGATAAAACATTGTTTACCGAAGCATTTCATAAAAGAAATGTATTTTCATTATAATCAAAACTCGGGGTGTCATGTTCCGATACAGACCAATAAGCATAAACGAATACATTACAAGTCATATAACAAATATAAACATATGCAGACTTGTAAACAAAACAACTTGATGGTTCATCCATCTCATGCCCTTCCGCCACTACCTGTAATACAATTTAAAACTGAGTGGGTCAGGCTTGGGAGCCTGGTGAGCATATAGGGTTTTCAACCCACAATAAATATCATATTTAATTTTCACCAACCAACAATAACCCAATTACCCATTCCCGTTATTCTCACTTTAATGTCCCTGAAACAACTAACATAAGGGACCTAGTCTAAGAATATTTCATCGGGGCGACAACACATGCTTCGGGGGTACCTCAACAATATAAGTCAAATAAGGCAACCATGAGGGGGATGGAGTACAACGAATGAACACCCAAGTTCATTAACACCTACAGGTGGCGAACCTGCTAATGTTTCCACAAGACTGTCTAGAATAGCCAGTGGTCGTCATCTAAACTCCGCTAGATGACTCAATCAAACAACAACGAGGCCTCTCATCTGTTTATTACACACCAACTGTCTACCCATGTTCTACCCAACATATTAGTAGATAAAAATATACATTTGTATACATAGTTTAAAGAAAACCTATATAGCATGCTTTAATCAACACATATATCACATAACAGATGAGGCACACACACACATAACACATATCTCATAAAGAAATAAGCAGATCTATAAGATAGAAGAGAGTGAATACTCATTCACAAGTAACACAACCAAATATATACACATAGCACGTATTTTATATATAATACTTCGTATTATTGTATTTGGAAGAAGATAACTACACACTCACACTTATAAACAACAATATACTTAGTACACTCGAACCAAACTCGTATTATTATTGTGTTTATGAAAGGTAGTATACACTCACTTGATCAGAAGATGATCGGACAGCACTACGGCTTATAGAAGTAGTAATCCACAGCAGATCTGGAAGATCTTCACAAAAATCGAACTTCTCGCGGGCAGAGCTTCGACTCGGAAACCGCACTTCTCGGGATCTTCGGGATCTCGGGACTTTCCTCGGGGCTAGAGTATGATACCGGGGCTTCGGGGGTAAAAAAGATGCAGAGCTTCGGCGCAAAGACGAGAAGAAATGAGCAAATAAACCCTGAACCCTCGCATCCTATTTATAGTGAAAATATCTGATGTACTCGCCGAGTAGGGAACCCCTACTCGCCGAGTTGGCCCATACTCGCCGAGTAGGGGACACCCACTCGCCGAGTTGGTCCATGTGGCGGCTTTCTGGTGGTGCCACGTGTCAAACTCTGGGTGGTGCCACGTCACCCCTATCGCGTGTTAGCCTTCGAACTTAGAAAAATCATAACTTTCGCATACGAGCTCCGTTTTGACGTTCTTTATATCCACGCGTAGGTAAAATCAAGATCTACAACTTTCGTTTAGACTCCGTCGGCTAAATCTTGACCGATCTCAAATTTAACAGTAGGAGGTGTTTAGACTGTTAAATGACCGCGAAGAATTTGTAACTCCTTCATACGAACTCCGTTTTCGTCCATATTTTTACCGTTGAGTTCCTATTAATGAGACCTTCAACTCTCATTTAGGTCGCGTAAGCCAAAAACCGCTCGAACTAAAATTCGAGTTTCGGGTCGTGCACTGCTAAGCCGAATCTTAGAAAAATCATAACTTCCTCATACGAAGTCAGATTTGGGCGTTCTTTTTATTGACGCTCTTATCTTAACATATTCTACAACTTTTGTTTAGATTGATAAGGCTAAATCTCGCTCTATCTTAAATTCACTATTTACGCTTCCCGGTGCCTTGCCGGTTTTGCCGTAAAACTTCGACAGGTCATAACTTCTTCGTTATGACTCGGATTTCGGCATTCTTTATATCTTCGGAATCCTTGTTTCGACCACTACAACTTTATCCAATGATATCAAGTTTATTTTAAACTTAAATTTCGACGCTTATTTTTATTCTTAATTAATCAAACCACATAATTAAGCAATTAAGCAGAAAACACATAATACTCAAATAATACATTATTATTATTTCAAATTGGGTTACAAAGGTTAACCTAGACTATTACATTGCTAAAAATGGCAAGGCCGGAAACACAGGCGTTACACAGCGTACGCTAAGGTATGCCTAACGTACTAACGGTTCCACGTGCCCGACTTAAAGAGAGTACTCCATGCGTACTCCAAGTTACACATAGCGTAAAAAGAACCAAAATGCAAAATTTTATAATTTTAAGACTAAACTAGAAGATACGTGATAATCGAGTGTTACAATTCTCCCAACTTGAATTGGACTTCGTCCTCAAAGTCTGCTGCTGTAAATAACTCTGGATAATGCTCCCTCATCTCGTCCTCAGGCTCCCACATCCACTCTGAACCCTTTTGGTGCTACCAATGCACTTTCACCAAGCCCATAACCATGTTTCACAGAGTCTTCGTACTCGTGTTGAGGATCGCCACCGATCTCTCTATATAATTTAGGCGATCATCCACCTGAATGTCATCCAGTAGGAATATTGCCGAATTACCAATAAAGTATTTCTACAGCTGAGAGACATGAAATGTGTTGTGAATCTGACTGAGCTCCTCGGGTAGATCCAAACGATACAAAACCCTGCCCACCCGGGCTAAAACCCTGAAAGGAACGATATACATGGGGCCCAACTTGCCCTGCTTCTTGAATCAGATGACACATTTACAAGGTGATACCTTTAGGAGTACAATGTCCCCAACCTAGAACTCTAAGTCTAACTGGTGCCTATTGACATAGCTCTTCTATCGACTATGTGCTATCTGAAGTCTGCTGAATCAATTTCATCATCTTGAGTACCACCTCCGTATTCCCCATAACTTGCTGACCGACCTCACCCCAACATATAGGGGTCCTACACTTCCTACCATAGAGCATCACAAAAGGAGGTCGATCAATGTGAGCGTGATAACTGCTGTTATACGAAAACTCCACCAAATGGAGATACATATCTCAATTCTTGCCCAAATCCAGTACACATGCCCAAAGCATGCCCTCCAAAGTTTGAACAGTCTGCTCACTTTGACCATCAATTTGCGGGTGGAAATCCATGCTGAAATGTAGATGAGTACCCAAATCCTCATGAAATCTCTTCCATAACCTGGAAGTAAACTGAACATCCCTATTTGAAACAACCAAAACTGGGACCCCATGTCGTGCTACAACCTACCGGATGTAGATGTTTGCTAGCTTCTCCATAGAGATACTCTCCTAAATCGAGATGAAGTGCGAGCTCTTGGTCAATTGATCCATGATGACCCATATAGAATGAACTCCTCGTGCCATCCGTGGAAACTTCATGACAAAATCCATCATAATCTCTTTCCATTTTTGAAAAGGAACACCCAACGACTCTATTTTTTCATCAGGCCGTTGATGCTTGGCCTTGAATTTTGTGCAAGTCAAGCACCTCTCCACATACTAGGCTACATCTCGCTTTATGCAGGGCAACCAATAGTCATATCGGAGATCTCAGTACATTTTTGTAGCACCCGGATGAATAGAAAATTTCAACTTGTGTGCCTCTTCCATCAAGATCTGCCGCACACCCCCGTAGTATGGAACGAAGAATCTTTTATGAAGGGTTGACAATACCTAACTATCACAATCAAAAGAAGCCAGCTGAGTCACTATGTGCTCACTCTTTTGGTGTTCCTCCTTCATAACCTCAACCTGAGCCTCTCGAATCTGCTCTAAGACTGGGGTAATCACCATCATCCTCAAACATAGATCTCAAAAAGGTGCACTCTTCATCATGCGACTGAGGCCATCAGCCACCACGTTGGCCTTCCCCTGGTGATAAAGGATCTCATAATGATAATCCTTCACTACATCCAACCACCTACGCTTCCTCTTGTTCAGATTCGGCTGATCCATCAGATCCCCAGACTCTTGTGATCCGTGAAAGTCGTACAACGGATCTAAACAAGTAATCAAGCCAAATCCTATGGGCGAAAACCACTGCCCCAACTCCAAATCATGCGTAGGGTAGTTCTCCTCATGAGGCTTCAGTTGCCTCGAAGCGTATGTGATCACATGACCCCGTTGCATCAGCACTGCACCCACACTCATGATCAAAGCATCACAATACACCAAAAATCCGGAACACCCTCTATCAGGGTCAGAATCGGTGCCTCACACAATCTGTGCCTTAGAGTCTCAAAATTTTCCTGTTGCTCATGCCCCCCATCGAAAGGTGACAGTCTTCTTTTTCAATCGGGTCAAAGGAACCGCTATCTTGGAGAAATCCTGAATGAATCTACAATAGTAACCTGCCAACCCATGGAAGCTCCAAATCCCAGATGGAGACCTCAGAACCTCCCACCTAATCACTGCCTCAACCTTGGCCAGGTCGAAGAGGATACCGTTCTGGTTGACATAGTGCCCCCAAAACCGCACCTCGTGCAACCAAAACTCACACTTGGAGAACTTCGCATACAACTTCTCCCTCCCTAAATGTGACATCCCCAAAATCTCGGCCAGAAAAGACCGATTTCATTTATGCTTTTTAAACATTTTCAGAGTAAATCCTTTTAATTTTAAAAGAGATGCGGAATTTGTTCCCAAAAAACAAAACATGATAAAATAGATATTTATCAAAACATTTCATATAAAAATATGATTTCATTTCATAATCAAAAGTCGGGATGTCATGTTCCGATACAGATCATAAAGCATAAACGATAATATTACAAGTCATTCAACAAATATATACATATACAGACTTGTAAACAAAACAACTTGATGATTCGCCCATCTTAAGCTCTTGCGCCACTTCCTGTAATACAAATAAACTGAGTGGGTCAGGCTTGGGAGCCTGGTGAGCATATAGGGTTTTCAACCCACAATAATTATATTTAATTTCAACAATCCACAATAAACCCGATTTCCCATTCCCGTTATCCTCACTTTACGTCCCTAAAATAACATCTATTATAAGGAACCTAATTCAGTATTTTCATCGGGACGGACATTACTGCAGAGGGGCTTCCTCAACAATAAGTGCCCTAAAGGCAACCATGTGGGGGATAGAGTACACCGGTGAACACGTCGTTCACAACACCTACGGGTAATGAGCCTGCTAGTGTTCCATAGGACAGTCTAGAATAGTTCGTGGTCGTCATCCATACTCTGCTGAATGACTAGAATAACACCAATAACACCGAGGCCTCTCATCTGTTTATTTCACACCAATTATCTACCCATGTTCTACCCAACATATTAGTAGATAAAAATATACATTTTTATACATTGTTTAAAAACCTGTATAGCATGCTTTAATCAATACATATTCCACATAACAGATGAGACATACACACATAACACATATTTCATAGAGAATATATCAGATCTATGAGATAGAAGAGAGTGAATATACATTCACACATATAACAACAAAATATATACACATAGCATGTATTTTATATAGAATACTTCATAATATTGCGTTGGAATGAAAACACTCACTTGATCGGAAGACGATTGAGCAGCACTACGGCTTGCAGAAGTAGTGTTTCACCGTAGATCTGGAAAATCTTCAAAAAAATCGAGCTCCTCGCGGGCAGGGCTTCGGCTCGGAAATCTCCCTTCTCGGGATCCTCGAGACTTCGGAACTTGCTTCGGGGCTCGGGAAGAATACCGAGGCTTCGGGATATTATTGGCACCCAAATCGATGCAAAACTTAGAGAGAAAGTAAGAAAAATCGCAAGGAAAATGGCTGATCTCGAGTTCTATTTATAGGCTGCTGGGTCTGCGATTACGCTGGGCGTACTCGGGTTACGCTGGGCGTACTTTGACGTCACTGTGTGCGTCGACTGGTAGCACTCGAGTATTGGTCAGACAAGTTGCATCCGTCTGAGTACGTTAGGCGTACTCAAATTACACTCGGCGTAATTTAACTTGTCAACTTCTAAATTGCGTAACTTTCGCATACGAGCTCCGTTTTCGACGTTCTTTATATCCACGCGTAGGTCAGACCATACTCTACAACTTTCATTTAGACTCCGTCGGCTAATTTTGACTTTTATTTTTATTATTCATTTTTAGAAGGCCGGGACAGAAAAAATTCGTTATAAATTCATAACTTCTTCGTCCGACATCCGTTCTCGCCGAACTTTTCATCGTTTCGCTACTAACAACGAGATCTTCGATTCTCGTTTAGATTGTTTCGACTAAAAACCGCTCGATCTCAAATTGAGTATTCGGGCTGCTTACTGCCAAGTCGAAACTTCAGAAAATCATAACTTCCTCATACGAAGTCAGATTTGGGCGTTCTATATATATTCGGAAACCTCGTTTCGGCCACTACAACTTTAGGCAAATATATCGGGCATATCTAATACTTTAATTTTGACGCTCATTTTATTCTTAATTCATTAAATTATATTAATTAAGAAAACACACATAAATCACATAATTTACAAATAATACATTTTATTATTTCAAATTGGGTTACAAAGGTTAACCTAGACTATTACATTGCTAAAAATGGCAAGCCCAGAAACACGGGCGTTACACTAAAGTCTCCAACACGTCTCTCAAATGCTCCTCATGCTGCTCCTGAGTCTTGGAATAGATCTGAATGTCATCAATAAACACAACCACATTCGATCCAACATAGGTCTACACACACGATTCATGAGATCCATGAATGTTGTTGGAGCATTAGAGAGCCCGGAAGGACATCACCACGAACTCGTAATAACCATAACGAGTTCAGAAGGCCCTTTTCTAAATATCATTCTCTCTGTCCCTCATATGATGATAACCTAAATGGAGATCAATGTTAAAAAATCAAGATGTGCCTTGAAGCTGGTCAAACAAATCATCGATCATCGGGAGTGGATAACGGTTCTTCACCATTAGCTTGTTCAGCTACCGGTAGTCGATACACATCCAATGCGACCCATCCTTCTTATTTACAAACAAGATCGATGTTTTCCATTGTGAACTAGTCGGCCAAATGAACCCCTTCTCCAACAAATCCAGCAACTGGGTAGACAACTCCTGCATCCCTGGAGGTGCTAACCGGTAAGGTGGCTTGGCTGTTAGAGTTGCACCTGGAACCAAGTCAATCCGAAGCTCCACCTTTCTCTCCAGATGCACTCCAGGAAAATCCTCTATAAAAACGTCCGTGTATTCCCAAACCATTGGCACATCATCTACAATTACCTTATCCTTCTCCCGAGTATCCATCACATAGGCCACAAATATGAAACAACCCTGCTGAAGATAATGCTTGGACCTTGCTGCCGAACAAAGAGTCGGTCCACGTTAACCACCCTCGCCGTGTATTGCAACTCTCCCCCACTAGATGTTCGAACATTCACCAACTGAAGCCCATAATCAATCATCTCCCCATTGGGCTCAACCAATCCATACCTACAACGACCTTGCTCCCGCGTAGGGGGATATGAACCAAATCAATTGGGTACTGATCCCTGAATAACTCAAAGTACATCCCCGGTGAACTCTCGACACTCGCATAAGACGGTCGTCGGCAATATTCACATCTTGTGGATAATCTAGCTCCCCCAGAACATCGTCAAACCTCTTGCTAAGCACAAAAGATACAAAGGATCGGGTTGCCTCCAAATCAAACAAAACCAACATTGGAATAACGTTTGTAAGGAATGACCCGGTAACCACATCGGGTGTCGCACGTGCCTCCTCGTTCATTAGCTGAAAATCCCTGCTCTTCACTACATGGGCTGCCTGCTTTCCCTCCCGGCCGTTAGTGATCCTCAACATCATTGTAGCGGGTGCTGTAACCGCTCCTCCAGTCAAAATCAGGAATTTGGCCTTCTTGTGGCCCTTTTGATTGCAATGAAAGTAGATCAGACTAGAAACATGGGTGGTGGTGGTAGTAGTGTCATTCCTTCCAAAGTGCCCCATCTTGCCGCACTTATAGCATCCCGAACTAGCCGCCCTGCAAACTCTGCCATGTATCTTGCCGAACTTGCCACAACAGCCCCGACCCAGCTAGCCCCTCAATCTAGAATTAAAACCCTTGGGTTTGCTGAAACCCTACTCATTTGCACCTGCTCTACCTTCCTCTTCCTAATGTGCTCCGAATCAATTTCCCACTCTTGGGCCCTATATATCATGTCATCTAATGTCAAACAGGGTAAAAAGCTAAAAAAATCTCCCTGATATCTGATCTCAGCATGTCATGATACCGAGTCTTCTTCATCTCCTCGTCCGTAGCATACTATGGTACTAATAGAGCTCTCGCTTGAAAATTGGCGGTGATCTCCAACACGGTCTTAGTTGTCTATCGCATATTCAAGAACTCCCTCGCCAACTATTGCACCTCAAAATTCGGTGCAAACTCCGCTTGGAACCATGTCACAAAATCCGACCAGGCCATGGCCTCAATGGTTGGGGCTCCCAGAGCATGACCAACCTGCTCTTACCAATCTCGTGCTCTCTCCTTTAGACAGTCTGTAACGAACCTCACCTTCGACCCCTCGGGGAAAAATCTAGTCGTTTTAGAACACTCCATATCTGTTATCTGTCGTATGGCAGCAATGGGGTCCTTCGCCCCAAAGAATTCTAGCACCCACATCCCCTAAAATCCTTGAAGGAGAGCGTGTGGGCTCCGTACTGAACAACAACTATATCGACCCTAAAGATTCATATACAATCCTCCAACAACTCGATGATACCCTCATTGATCGACCCGAACATCACCAGGGTTGCATCAAGGATGCCTCTTGTAATATCAGATGCGGTGAACTTGCACAAACCCTCGTCAGTTGGTTTGGTGCCCGAGCCAGAACAAGATCCAAATCCTGAACCTCCTGATCTGCCGCATGTCACCACCATGCAGAAACATAATACATAAACAATTAATATACACACGAGGAGGGTCACACTCACAAAGTTCCTTGAATTCATCAAGGTCTTCCTTGTCTTGGGTATAGATCATGTGCTTTCAATAGTATGGGCCCAATACTACCTTCCGCACCTATCTATACCTTCCTCAAGGAGTAAATCAAATCCTCCAAGCTAGTTCCATTACTATCAGATACTTCTCTCTCACTATAGAATACCTTCTGCGCTAAGACGATTCCTAGGCTTTCCTAGCTTTCCTTTCAACACAACTCTCTGCTATTAGTTGTGAAAGAGACTCCCCTCTAATGTCTTCTAACTATCTCACAAATATAAGTACATGTTACCAGCACCAGATAATTTTTGGCTGCTAGGTCCCACTCTACAACGGTTGGACTTAAAGAAGAGCTACACAATAGAGTTGAACCTAACCTTCGAGAATTGTCTAATCCCTTCATCATGTAATTTGAATTATTCGCTTAATAAATATATGACACTAGTGGAGTCCCTAAAAGTACACAGCAAGCGGCATTCAAGTTTGAGTTCTAACCCAGGGCACTACCTAACCAGGACACTCTATCCAATCATCTAAAATCCATACTAGAATGCAATTATAAGGGTTCATACAAGTGGCTTACAAAGGCATCTCTCGTAGCATCATACTATGTAATGTTGAGTAGATCCTTAACCTTAAGCTACCATGATATACACATATACATATAATGAGACAATAACATGTATGAGTATTTTGGGAATACTTACTTGAGATTATCTGATTACATGCATCACACCCCTTTTCTTTCTAAAATTTTAATTTGAAAACTCTTTTCTTTCAAATGGATTATCAATTCCTCGGTTTGAGTTCAGACACACCCGAAAGTGTGCCCGAGTCCCTCAAACCAAGGTTATGATACCAGTTTGCAACATCCCAAAAATCATAGGTAAAAATTACATTTTTAATTCAACCTAAACCGTCAAATACTCATGTCAAACCATCCAAGAGTATGTCATAGTAAAATAGTCTTCAGAGTACAATTCCCAAAATCATAAAAGTGCAAAAAACATAGATGGTTGTGGTGTGATCATGTAGGGCCCTTCCCCTTCAAACTGGAAGTACCTGAAACCATAAACATAAAACTGTAAGAACATAGCTTTGTGAGTTTCCCTAAAATAACCCATACCATACATAGATAAAAATCAAAACAAAATTGGGTCTATTTCACCCCCTTCGGTCTCTTTCAACTGGTATTGGGTCTATTTCACCCCCCCTTCGGTCTCTTTCAACCAGTATTGGGTCTATTTCATTCCCCTTCGGTCGCTTTCAATTGGTATCGGGTCTATTTCACCCCCACAGCTAAGCATACAATCATATCAGCACGAGTCTTAAGGATAAAAAGCACATATAGACATACAGTAAGTGTCACAAAGACAACTATCATCCAACACACATAATCCAGTGGGTCAACATTGGTGCCTTTGACCCATGAGTAAGGTGAAGGAACTCACCTCGATCCGTTGATAAACAAATAACACTCGGGCTGCTGAACTGGAAAATTCATGAACTAACTCACAAATAATAAAACCCTAATTAATAATTAAGCCATAAACCATAATCGAGAGTCTAAATCCTTAATCTCGACTTGTAGGGTAAAAGACCATTTTACCCTTCCCTTACTGCCCCTATCTAACCAAGACTCAAGACTCAAAATGGCCTAAGACCCATAAATAACCCAAACCCATAAATACATAAGACCCAACAATGGGTTAAACCTTTAAAGACTTGTGACCCAATAATGGCCAGAACTAGTTTAAGGCCTAAAATCCTTGCTGGTGAGTACGTCGTGCATACCATTAGATTACGCCCAGTGTACAAGTCCAAACAGCAAGGAGAAAATGGGACTCAAACCCAATACGCACAGCGTACTCAGAAATATGCCCAACATATTGGTCAGTGGCTCTTTCTCATTCTCATGGTCAGTGGCTCTTTCTCATTCTCATGGCTTAATCCCTTAAGACCTTGACGTCCAAACCTTAGATCTACTTCTAAATATGGACTTAATCCATTAAGTTGGAAGCTTTAACCTTTGCATGGGTCCAAGAGGTCCAAATCCTAGATCTAGCATTCATTCTTCATAAAATGACCACAAACTTTTGCATCGTTGGTCCTCAACCACCAATATGGAAACTTCATCATCAAGGAATGTAACTCCCTGTTTCGAATCATTTTCCATTTTGGAGTAGTGATTAGGGATTGGGTATTAGCGGGCTTGGGTCCCTTGAAGAATTGAGATTTGGACTCATTTGGTGGTGGATAATGCAATTTGGATGATTCGGGTATTCGGTTTGTGTTTTGGAGTCAAAGGGAATTTCGGTAATTTGTTAGCTCGGGCTTTATGGAAATTAGAGGTTTGTTCGGGAAAAGGTAAGGCGGGTATGGATTGATTAAAGCATAGAGCTTCTCATTACCTTTTTATGAACATAAGGATCATCGGGATCAGATTTATAACAAAGAAGTTATGTCGTATGGAGTACTTAAGGGTTAAAGGGGAAACCCTAGTATGTGGGGCGTACCTAGGGAGTATGCGCAACATACTGGTGTGAAGGGCATTATGTTGGGCGTAATGTGGTGTATGCTTAGCGTACTGCAAGGTTGGAAATGGGGATGCGAGATCTGGTATGCTAGGCGTACGAGGAGTACGCGGGGCGTACGAGGGTTAAAGGAAAAACCCTAATTGGGTAGTTGTACCCTATATAAACACATTAAGTCTTTTTAGATGGCCTCTTTACCAGCCTCCAATTCCCTAAAATCCTAGAAATCGTCTCTAAGCCTCCATGTTTGTGATTTTGAGCTCATGGTGTGCACTTTGGTGTTTTTCAATCTTTTCCAAGAAGATGGAGTTTGGTGCAAGGTTGTGGATCAAGGAAGAGGTTGTGGATCTTGGTTATATGCTTCATTTCCAACATGTTTGAGGTAAAAAACATTGATCTTGTTCATTGTTAGCTTAGATCTATGTGGTATGAGTTTTGGTTCCTTTTTGGCCCCAAGAATGAGATCTAGTGGTTTGGTACCACTCTAGAAACTATAAGTTTCCACTCTTGGTGTTTCTGAGGTTCTAGATGCATAAAGTTGCCTCGTTTAGGGTTTGGAATCCCCCATGCATGAGATGGTGTCCATTTGATGAAAGTTTAACGCTTTATCTTGATGATTGGTTCTTTGGGGGCATGCACAGTCACCAAGTTAGTGACTTTATGGTTCTAGACACTTGTGTGGACTCAGATATGTGGTTCAGACTTTTGGACTTAAGCATTAAGAGTTAATGTCAAAATTGGCTTAATGGATGAGTACGTTGGGCGTACAAGTTTGTACGTGCAGCGTACAAGCCAAATTGCATGTATGCGTAGCCTACAGCTGAGTACGCGCCGCGTACTCAGTCAGGAGGGTTTTTCTTTTGGGTTTCGTGTTGGGATTCCTTTTTTGGGCTTGGGTTTTTGAGTTCTTAATGGGCCATCTGAGTATAAGTGTTTTGGGCTAGGAAAAATTGGTTGGGCTTTAGGGTAAGGTCTGTGTAAGGGGTTTAGGCCCAATTTCGAAAATTGGGCCTTGATTGGTTATTTTGCTTTTGGGCCTTTCGGGTTGTGATTTTGGGCCTTAGTCTTGGACCAAGCTTAGTCTTGGAACCCAATTGTTAATTGGGTGTTGTTTTGATATTCATAGTTCGAGGAATCTGTCAGCCAGCAGCCATGGATCGTCTGTGTGATTCGACAGTGCGAGGTGAGTCTCCTCATCGTGTTTAGTGGGTCAAAGGCATCAATTCTGGCCCATGTTTTATTATGTTAGGATGCTAGATGTCTTCTTGACTCTCGCCTATGTTATGGATGGTATGCTTACCGGGTAGGGCCTGATGAGTATATTGTATGCTAGTTATTAGTATTTGTTTTTATGCTTACTGCGCGAGGCTCAATGTCAGGCGGGGCTCGATGACTGTATTGCATGCTATAGTTTTTGTGATTGTTGCATCTGCTAGTAAGATTATATGGTTATATGATTATTTGTCTATCGGGCGGGGCCCAATGTGAAGTAAGGCCTGGTGATCGATAGATCTATAATCCGAGCGGGGCTCGATGTCGGGCTTGGCTTAAGGCCGAGTGGGATTCAAGACTGGGCAAGGCCCGATGGATGGTGGGGGCCTGGTATGTGATTTATGTATGTGTGGTATGTGGTATATTGGGGAACTAACTAAGCTTTGTGCTTACGGTTTTCAGTTTATGTTTCCGGTGCTTCGGTTTTCAAATGGTAGAGCTCGGGATGATTGCAGAGCATACATCATATGTTTCTGCATTTTGTGATTTACTCTGATTTGATAATGTTTTGATAAATCTTGATTACCTTGGTTTTATGGAAATGTTATTTATTAACGATTTATTAATCTAAAAATGAAAATTTCATGTCATTACTTTTGGGACGTTACAAGTTGGTATTAGAGCCTTGGTTTTTGGGATTCGGGCACACTCTCGGGTGTGTCTGAACTCAAACTGAGGATTTGGTAAAGTTTTCAAAATGAAATATATTTTTAGAAAGGAATTTTTCTAAAATAAGAAAGGGTTTGGTGCATGCAATCAACTAAGCTTAATTAAGTTTTCCCAAATTACCCATACATGTTATCTATTATGCTTTGATTTGTGAATCTTTGAATCAAATGCTAGTTAGGGCTAAGGATCTGCTCAGTTTTTGCATGATAGAATGTTAGGAGAGATGCCTTTGTATGCCTATTGTATGAGCTTGTAGACTTGCATGCTAGTTCTGATTAGTCAGTGATAGGTTGGCCTGATATGTGATGTCCGGTATCCTAGGAAGCATTGGATGCTGGTTTGGGTATGATTTGGATGTGCAAGGAAATCAGTAGCTGGATTGGGTGCTCCTAGTATGAGTTTTTTTTATGTGGGATTGGAGTTACACTGCTCGAATGCTACTTTCTTTGTGCTTTGTGGAACTCTTAGGTGATGGGAGTTAACTACTAAGTGAATATGACAAGTCACATGTCACAAGGGTTGAATAATCTCAAAGTGATGAATTTGACCCTATTACACAGCTCTTGTTGGAGTCCAACCGTTGTAGGGATGAGTCTGTTAGTCGAAGGATTATCTAAGCTTTGTTCCATGTGATTGTATTCATGAGGTGGGTGACTGGCATTATGAGGAGTTCTTTAGTAGCTAATTGGAGGGTGAGGTTGGGAACCTAGGAAAGCCTAGGGATTGCTTCGGTGGGTTTTTTTCGCTGGGTAGCAAGTGTTTGGTGTATGGATTTGATAAGGTGACATAAAGGATTCGAGAGGATTCTGGAGGAAAGTAGGGATAGATGTGGAAGGTAGTATTGGGCCCGTACTACTGGAAACACAGGATCCATACTCGAATTGGGGAGACTCTTGGAGAATCTAGGAAGCCTGTGGAATTAGGATTCTTGGGTATATTCAGATCTTTTGCATGTTATTTCGGTATGGTGTTGAACACTCTGGAGTGGGGTTCAGATTCTGGTTCTGACTCGATGGCAGGTATTGAGCCGATCGATGCGCAACCGTGGGAGTTCATCTCATTGGAGATTACTCGCAGTGTTTCAGATTGGACTTTGGTGGTTGTTAGGATTAAAATCCTTAAAGACCGTTTAGATTCAAAACAAGTAAAAGCAAGAACACAACGATTATTCAAATAATGTTGAATGATTAAGAGTCACACCTCAGAAGAACTCTATGAATAATTGCTATTGTAGAGGCGTGATTAGGGTTACAACGTAATTATCAAAGTTAACTAAAATATGATGCATGCATGCGTCTTAAATGTTCTAACCGTAGAGGTAAATACGAGTGGATAGGCCTAACTCATTTACAAGATAAACTTAATTAAAAAGGCCCAAAGATGCAATACTATAATCCCAACAATCTCCCCCTTTGTGTCATTTGAGGCGAGGAAACATCAATTCTTGATTCGCTTCTGAACTTCAAACACCTTCAGAATTATGTTCAGCAATGCCTTGCAAACCTGGATATACCAACAAATCATATCCGAAAAATCATTTCTTATCACCAGCACTGTTGCCTATGAATTTATCTGTCATACTCAGAATATGATCAAGACAAGAAGTGGAGTACATGTGTTTATCATCAAGGAAGAAGAAATCCTTGTGATAATCAGAGTCATTACCATCTCGTTGCTAAAAGACCATATACGATCCATCCTTGTAAATCTTTCCAAGTTTCATCTTCTCAAGATCTTTAGGATACTATTTAGGAACTGCATAAGGCTTCTTTCGCAGAACTGTGGCAAACTCAATATACATAGTTCCCACTTCTTGAATATACGAAGTGATCATCAGCTTGAGGTGATTGACAATAGGTTCGTACTTCTGTTTTTCTTGCATCAAAAGATTATAGAGCATGATCCAGTCATAAGGATTTATACATGACAAGTCTGCGAGAGTGAATTCATGAACTTGACTCGCAGTACCTTTGACAACTTTGAATTTTGCATTCGGAAAACTGCCAATTTCGATAGGTCTAGTGACCTTCACTACCGTTATCTTGCTCGTGCTCCATGTTTCGTATTGGGGCTTCATGTGTTTGAGATAGAAGGCAAATAGAAGTTGATTAGCTCCATTTTCAGAAGAGGGAAAATTTTCAACCTTGATAAAAGAGCGAAACTTGAAGGCCTTCAAAGTCATTGGAAGATCCAGTTGCGAGTCTTGAGTGTTTTGAAGATCAAGGGACACAACAGGTTCTAACCAATATTGGCTAGGCATATCAACTGCTTCATTCCAAAGATGCTTCAAAGTCCAATTTGGAAACAAAAGTTTTCTGCTTTCAAGTATGAGTTGATCTTCTTTTTCTGCCTTCTCCTTGGCATCAACTTCTCGTATAATTCGTTGATGTCTATCCATCTCATCTTCACGAGCCTTTCACTTTTTTAGTTCTGCTTCATCAAGCTCTTCTTCTTCTTCTTCATTATCAACAATAGGATCATCAGAGAAAAGTTTCTCTTTACCCTTTGGCTCAGGTTCGCTTTTAACAACAGGCTAAATAGTAGGTTTTGGTTTCTCAACAGTTGGCTTAGTTTGATCTCCCCCTTGTTTCGGAATGCCATAGGATTTTGGAACACCCTCCAAGCGGTGAAGTATAGCGAATGTTGGCCTTAGCTTTTCATCCAGATGCTTTCGCATAGTGATTGGGATCATCAAATCCCTGGCCTCAATGGGATCCGAGAGTAAGGCAGAGACATTGGTGATACAACTTTTCATGACAGCCTTTTCTGATAACATATTGTTGACTTGTTTCTCAGACTATTCTAGCTTAACAGAGAGAGTTTTCACTTTCTCAGTCTTGATAGCGAGGGCATCCATAAGTTTGCTTTCCATCACCAAATCTTCTTGGAGTTTTGAGAGTTAAGAAGTGATGGAAGATTAAGACTTGTCATGGTCATCTTTAAGACCCTTGCGAATGTCTTGGAATTTAACCCTTTCGGATTTTAGAGAAGTGCTAAGGCTAGAAATTACTTTGGTGGCTGCAGCAGTGTTGGACTCAAAGGACCGTTGAAATTTCTCCATAAAAACTTGAGCATCAGAAATTAGTTTATCGACTTTTTCAGTCGTTTGGTTGCGAACATACGTGGATGTATCAACTGTCGTGTTCATCCGTTCAAGATTTGACGAGTGTTCTTTGGTGAGAGTTTCAATAATAGACTTGATAGAAGCTTGAGAGTATTCATGAGATGAGGAAGGCTTTACAGATTGAAGCAAAGAATCAAGCTTTTCATGGATAGCTTTAAGTTGCCCCTTCGTAACTGGAGCTTCATCATCATTGCCAATTCGAATGGTGAAGGGACTGAAAGTGAATCCTTGTAAATCATCTTCACCATCCCAATAGATCATATCAGGATCATCAGTGTGAAAAGGGGAAACTGGTGGAGAGATATAAGTAGAGGCAAAACCTAATATTCCAGTCCCCGCATTAGATGTGTTGACAGAAACAGGAGGTGTGACTGAGGTGGTTGGTGGGTTTGTGGAATCTGTAAATTGAGGAGTAGATAGACGAATAGTGGTTTGAGGTAAAGAAGATATTGGTGGAGGACATGGTGCGATGGTAATGGGTGTTGTAGTGGTTTTAGGAGAAGGAGGAGGAGAAGGAATGAATTCAGTGTGAGATCGAGTTACCTCAGGATTTGATATCTCTTCTTCGTTGTGAACGTTATCATCCTCATTGCGAACAGGATCTTCCTCCTCGATGCTAATGTTTGACTGTGTCTTAGACTCTAAACTTGCGCATTCACTTGGTGTGGGAGACTTTCGCTTACGAGCACGTTGCTTTCGCCATTTGGGAGCAGCGGCAGAAGTTCCCGTTGGAGCCTTCTTTAAGCCTTCTTGTGTTAATAAACAAGGCCCAAATGGAGTCAGTTTCCTGTACCCCTCTAAGATTTTGCTAGAAGCAGGCACATCTCGAAACATTGCTTATGTAATTGAACCAATGAAAGAAAACTTTGAAGAATCAGAAACGATAATCCCAGTGGTGTGAAAGGTAGAGATTGATGTCGTCAATGCGTCTTGCAGCAATGGGATTTTGAGCTTGTCAATGGACCGTTGGACAATGATGGTTCAAAAACATGCATAGGAGATTTCACTATGACATGTGGTAGAGAGTGTGCTCTATATCACTTGAGCCCATAGAACAGAGCCATAATTGACATTCAAACCTATGTAGAGACCATAGAGAATCGTGATGAACATCTTGCTTGCACAATCAGATCCAATCACTCTTTCAAAAAAACCCTTAAATAGCAAGGTGAAAAGACCATTCCACTGAGGAGGCAGATTGGGTTTCATAAAATTTGAAATGGCAGTTAGGGTTTCTTTGTACCCGTTTGATAAAACATTTCGAGAAGAGAAACATTGGTTACCGATTCATGGTTGATCATGTCGTCAGTTTGAGGAAGCTGTAGGAGAGAACAGAATCAAGATTTTGTGATGGAAGCTGTACAGTTGTGGATCTAAAACGTGATCCTCTATTCTTCCTTAACATAGTTTGCCGAAGAATAAGCTTTAGACAAGATTGAGAGAGGAACATTCTCCATCTTGGATAGTGCGATTGTTAGTGGAGAATACTTAAGGCATTCAATCATAGGAAGCACACAACTATCGTACTTGAATGAGTCAAGATCGATCACCAAGTTCTGATGTTGTTTGACTTCTAGAAGGGAAGAGTGTGCAGTTTGATCTTGAGCAAAGATGTTTTCAGAGGAACCCGCCATTGTTGAAGCTTGAGAAAGAAGAAGATGAACAGGAGAGTGCTATGATCGCCGGAAATTTTTGAGAGGATTTTGTGAGTGGTAAAGAATAAAGCGTCGTCGAAATCCTTATATACCGTTTGATTTGTGATAGAAATCTAGAAAGAGAATACATCGGTTACTAGAACGTCGCCTGAAAAAGCGCGACTTGACAACTATAGATGTCAGACCCATACGTCATGCGGCAGTAAAGTAGTTGTCGATTCAAAACTTCACGCACCCATTTGAATTATTATCGAAAATAAATTTCCATGCCAACTTTGCCCTTTCGCAGTTGAGAGTGATTTCATTTGTCTCGCTTGAAAACGAACTTCATTAATTAAACTGCAAACTTGAAAATAAACATAAGTACCACGAACCAGACTTCTTGTAAATCACTAGGATCTTCGTGCAAGAGTGTAAAAGATAAAGAAATAAAACAATACTTGTATGTGGGATTTTGTGATGTCTAAATAAAGACACGAAACTGTGGATCCTGGGCAAAGATCTCTTCCTTCAAAGTCAAGAGAGACTATGAAGTATCTGCGTGGTTTCCCGTAGAAATACGATCAAGTGTTTGATAAGAAACATTGAAAGGCATCTTTTAATTAGGCTAAATGGGTGGCTAAATCTCCAACCAAACAACGAACTTGATATAAGTACTAATGTTGGATGAAGTACTCGTGTGACCAGTGTAGTCAGTTGAACGAGTAGGTTTGGAATTATTTTGGTGACAAGATTTTAATCTTGAAATCTCAAAAATTAAAATTGGACCTTATGGGAAGAAGTATCTTGGGATAAGAAAACATCGTTAAGATCTCACAAAAGAAAAATAGATTTCTTGGCACAAACCATGAAATGGATTTTGTTAATTCCATGGTGAAAAACTTGAACATTTAATCGTTCATCATCAATTCAGTTAAGTGTGTTGGATTTTGGGTTTCACTCAGTTAGTGGTGGATGAAGTTAAGATCAATAACACAGATGTTGTGTAACCATAAACCTTAGTGGTATAGCTGAGAGTCTCAACGTTTACATTCATGAGTGCGAAGGCAATGGAGAAGAGTGAAGGTGGTTCCAGAAAAGCAAATGTACATTTGCTATATGAAAGTGACTAAGCAGATAATTCTTAAACCAAAGTGAGAAGAGTAAGGTAGCTCATGATTAATGTGAATTTAACAGCCTGGTTGGGAAGAAACGATTGGAAGAATCGGTTCATTAAGGCTTCACATCGAGTCGATTGAGGCTTCGAACAACATACAACAACATGCTTCTAGGGACACTTAGCTAATACATAGATAAAGAGATTTATACCTTCCTTATCACACGAATTGAGATATGATATGAATCTGTGCCTCCATGATCTTCTTAAGATATTTTTGGTGTTTTTGAGATTTGTGAAAATAAAAGAAATAAAAATAAACACAAATAAAATATTTTTGTATTTTGAGATTTTCTGAAAAAGAAATAAAAAATAGAAAAGATTGAAAGTTGAAACAAAGATAAGTAATAATATACATAAAGTACAAAAGGATATTGGAAAATCTGAACCACGAATGAACAATTGATTGCAAACTACTACGTGCGTTTGCACCGATTCACAATGTTAAAGTAGACTGCGGATGAACAGTGGACTACGGACTACTGCGAACGTTCGCACGATTGGCAGTGTTATCATTATGTATGCGAAAGTGGTTTTGGAACAGATTCAGTTTCATCATTCCTAGGCCTTGAAGAATTCTATTGAAGGTTGTTTCAGGCAAGGGTTTTGTGAATATGTCAGCCAACTGATCAGAGGATCTCACGGAGTGAATTTCAACGTTGTTGTCTTCTATGTGATCCTTAATGAAACGATACCTCAGTGCTATGTGTTTTGTCTTTGAGTGTTGCACTGGATTGTGACAAATGCGAATGGCACTTTCGGAGTCACAGTATAGTGGGATTCGTTTCATGCTTAAGCCATAGTCACGAAGCTGTCTTTGAATCCGAATGACTTGAGATGTACATGAGGTAGCAGCTATATATTCAACTTCAGCTATTGACAAGGATACACATGTTTGCTTCTTGGATTGCCAACTGAAAAGTTTGCGATCAAGAAATTGGCATCCTCTAATTGTGCTTTTTCTATCTAATCCCCATCCCCCAAGTTCAACATCCGAAAACGCTTGTACGAAGAAGCTTGATTTTGCAAGGTACGATATGCCAAGTAAAGAGATTCGTTTCAAGTATCTAATGATATTCTTGATGGCCACCATATGAGGTTTACGAGGATTTACTTGGAACCTAGCACAATAATAAACGGAAAATATAATATCTGGTCTACTAGTTGTTAGATACATCAATGATCCTATCATTTGACAATAAAGGGCCATATCTGTAGTTGGTTTTTTTTCCAGAGATCGTGTTAGTTTCGTTCCGAATGCCATGTGAACATTTGTTTTAGAGTCTCCCACCATGCCAAACTTAGCGAGTAAATTCTTCATATATGCTTCCTGATTTATGAAAATGCCTTCTCGTCCCTTTCTTATATTCAATCCAAGGAAAAAGTTAATTGGACCCACGAAGCTCATCTCAAATTTAGTTTCCATCAACTTTCAGAATTCAGCTGTTAAGCTGGGATTCGTAGAACCGAAGATGATGTCATCAATATAAATTTGGACGATCATCAAATGGTCACCCTCTTTATTGCGAAAGAAGGTTGGGTCAACCGAACCTTGTTTAAATTTGGACATTTTAAGGAAACGAGTGAGAGTTTCATACCAGGCTCTTGGACCTTGCTTTAGACCATAGACTACCTTGTCTAAGATGTAGCAGTGATTGGGATACTTCTCGTTTACGAACCCAGGTGGTTGTTCCATGTATATAGTATCTTCTAATTCTCTATTCAAGAAAGCACATTTAACGTTCATCTGAAATACCTCGAAGTTCTTATGTGCTGTGTATGCCAAGAAGATGCGAACACATTCCAACCTTGCAACAGGAGCGAAGGTTTCCTCGTAATCGATGCCTTCTTCCTGACAATACCCCTTAACCATGAGTCTTTCCTTGTTCCTTATAACATTCCCTTCTTTATCTTTTTCTTTTTTTTGTGAAAAAACCACTTTAAACCTACAACAGATGAATTTGGTGGAGTTGGAATTAGCCTCCAAACTTTGTTTCATTCAAACTCGTTGAGTTCGTCTTGCATCGCTTGCACCAAATCAGAGTGATCGAGAGCAACATTAACCGTTTTGGGTTCTATTTTAGAAACAAATGAGTTAAAACATACAAAATTCCACTTTAGAGAATAATGCAGTTTGTTTCACTTTTATCTGAGATCTCATAAGAACACTTGTAGAAGATTCGTCGATTACTTGGGTTCTTGGGTGATCTCTGGTCCATTTGGTTAGTGGAGGATTGTTTGGATCATAAGAAGGATCCAATTCAACATTTACTTCTTCGAATTCTGATTTAACGTCCGAATCGTCATTCACATCCTTATTCTCCCCTTTGAATGATGAGAGGTCCTCTTCTTTAGGAATTAAATTATCTCCTATGAATGGAGGTTCATGAGTCATTGTGGGAGGTGAGTCATTTCTATCAGAAGGTGGGTCAGAAGAAAGAGACGAAGTGTAACCCTCCCCCTGCGATGGAATGTTCATATCTTGTGATGTAGGTTGCTCCCCCTGAGGACTTGCATTGGATTCAGAATTTTCCCTTTGGAATGTAGTGCTCGTGTCTTGAGGCACGTTCGTAGTTGATGGCTGAGTGTGAATGCCTTTTGTAGCGTCATCAATTATCTTCTTCAATTCATCTACTTTGTTGTTAGCTGCTTTCGCTTTTGATGTTATAGCCTTCTCTGGCTCATCAAAGAGTAGCATGAATTGCTCATACTGATTGGAGATTGGAACAGTAGCTAGAGCTGGCTTAGGAAAAATTTCCTCCGATTGACTCTCATTCGACTGAATTCTCTTCAAGTAGTTGTCATCAAATGTAACATCGTAGGTTTCTTCCATCTTATTTGAATGTTTTTGAGTACCCTATATGCCTAGGATGTCAGCGAATATCCCAAAAATATACCCTCGTAAGCTTTCGCATCGAATTTGTTTCGTTATTCCTTGGAATTGAAGATGAAAAACCTGGAACTAAATACATGGAAAAACATAGCATTAGGTTTACGATTATTTATGATTTCATAAGGAGTAATAGAGAATCGCTTATTTAGGATAGATCTATTTTGGGTGAAACAAGCAGTCGCAATAGCATCCACCTAGAAATATAGATGTAGACATGCGAAAGTGAGCATAGGTCGTGCAACTTCACACAAAGAGCGGTTTCGCCTTTCAACTACATCGTTCTGTTGTGGAGTGTAAGGAGTAGAAAATTTTGTGTGAGACTCCCTTTTCCGCAAGAAATTCTTCAAACGCTTGGTTTTTGAATTCTAGCCCATTTTCGCTGCGAACAATGCGAACTAGCTTTCGCAGTTGAAGCTCAATTTTCTTTATAAAATCCTTGAGTTTAGGAGTAGCTTCATATTTCTGTTTAAGAAAACATACCCAAGTGTAATGTGAAAAATCATCAACTATTACCAGAATGTACTTACTACCACCAACATTTTCAATTACAAAAGGTCCACAAAGGTCGATATGTAGAAGTTCCAATGGTTCAATGACTTTTGTGTTTACAATAGTTAGATGAATTTTCCTTCTTTGCTTCCCCCATCTCACAAGTTGCACACAAATGATCCTTATCATACTTCAAGAGAGGAAGCCCTCACACATGATCACCAAGAACAAGCTTGTTGATGTCTTTAAAGTTGAGGTACGAAAGTCTTCTATGCCATAGCCAACTATCATCAGAGTGAGCTTTCGTAAGCAAGCATATGGAAGGCTTCCCTCGTATCGGGTTCAGATTCAAAGGATACATTTCTCCTTTTCGCTGCGACTTTAAGATAGCTGCTTTCTTTTTCTTTTATATTATCTAAGATCCTTCATCATCAAAGGATACTTTCAAGCCTGTCCCTACAACTAATTATGAAACACTAATTAGGTTGTGTTGTAAGCCTTCCACATATGCCACCTTATGAATCAAAAAATCTATCTTCGTTATCATCCAGTTGCCTTTGATCTTTCCAAATGAGTTGTTTCCATACTTTACATTTCCACCATCTTTGAGAGCTCGAAACTCTCGCAGCTCCTCCTTCCTCCCAGTCATGTGACGCGAGCACCCACTGTCGATGTATCAATCAGTGTCAAACTGCTCGTCACGTATAACCTGCAAATATTAAACAGATTTAGGAGCCCAAAGTTGCTTGGGTCCTAGTGAGCCTTTTACAGAAAGAGGAAAAGTAATTACAAGATCAACCATATAAGTTCGTTTAACTAATGTGGTTTCATCTTTCTTAGTTATGGTGAAAAAATTTACTTTATTAATTTTCATTTTCATTTCTTTTGAATCAGATTGTTTTTGTTTGTTTTTTATTTGATTATTGACAAACTCTTTCTCAACTATCTTTGAGTTAGTAGTCGATTTCTTGGTTTGAGCTTCAGAATTCGAGACTAACTTTCCTTTTCCTTTGACATCTTTGAGCGAAGCCTTTGTGGGTTGAGAATGATGAGATTTTGGTTTCTCAATGGGCTTATTTGAAAGAGAAGGTTTTTGAATAAAGTTCCTTTTGGGTTTCTGTGGATTGCAAAGTGCGAACATTGACTAGGATTTGCATGCGAACGAGCTTTCGCATTTTGATTGGAAGATTTTTCTTTGTGAACATAGTTGGAATTTTGGGATTGCCAAAATTGCTTCCTTTCATTGAGATTTCTCTAATATCTCACATTTCTTTGACGTTTTTGCTCTGCAAGTTGCTTAGAGGACTTGTGAATATTCGTCTTGGGTTTCATTTTTCTTGCATGAGATTCGTCCTTCACTGACTAAGGTTCGCTTCGACTTTTCTTTGTTCCACTTGGACTTCCTTTCTCATAGCCCGAACGATTGTCCAGTGGTGCCACCACATATCTTCCTTTCACTCTCCACGAGGTTCTTTCTGACAAACCGTTCGTTTTGTCTGCATTGTCTATAGGAGCGGACCAAAAGTACTCATCGTAAACATCTTTGTTGTCTTCGTTCATGATGGACGTTAATTTGACAATTTGATTTTGTCCAATCCATTAGTAGCAAACACTTGATTAAGGACAGTTTGTACTTTGCGAAAAACCATAGCTTTAGCTTTTAAAATTTCAGGTTTATTTTGAGGTATACGTGTGAATTCAACCGAATTTTCAAAAATCAAAGCTTTCGCAGGTTCAGTTTCGTTTTTAACAAACTCTGAGCAATCCACTTCATCCTCTATAGAGATTTCACTCATATCACTGTCCTCATTGAATTCAGATGTGCTTTCAATATTTATCTTATTTTCTGAACTCAATTTGGCACTCAATGAATCGAATTTCTGTATAGTATCAGATTTAATTTGCATCTTTTCGTTTTCGTCCAAAAGTTGTTTTAACATGTTTTTGTGATCTTTGGACTTAATGTATGATTCAATTCTTTCCCGTCCTACCCTGTAAGCATCAGAAGTCTTGTCAGAGGAGTCAATGAATTAACACTTATAACAGTCAGCGTCAATTCCATCTTCTATTAATTCAAGAAATGGTAAAATCATCTTATGAATTCTCTCACCAATCTCACAATCAAGGTGAAAGTGATTAATGTTAAAGTAAAGCCTTTTAGCAATTAAACAAAAAATGTTACGCTGTTTTAAAAGCATCAAATTGTCTCGTTGCAAGTAAATTAATTCATCCTTAGACTTAGACAAATATGACTCGATCTTCGCTATCCACATCCGCCTCTCATCACTTTTCGAGGAAACCTTGCTAATTTGATCAGTTAGGTTAGAGTTTGTCAAGCGAGTTCTTTTTAAACTGTCACTAATGCTTGAAAAAGTGAATTTTAGGTCGTTTAATTCATTTTTGTATCTAGACACAGGTATATTGAGAGATTCAAGAATTAGATTTACCTTGTTGATCAACTGTTCACACTCGTTGATTTGTTCAGGAACTGGTCTTGCAGCGAAACAACTATCATCTCTTCTTCCATTCCCAGTAGTATACTCCTGCGTCTGTGACCAATCATTTGTCACCATAAAACACCTTCCTGCAAACCGCAAACTATCCTCTTTCGCAACGAAAGCCCTGCCATGTGTGGGCCTACGAACCTCGTCATCTTCAAAGTCTGTTGACCAGACCTCAACTCCTCTAAACTCATTTTCAGCCATATTTTCCTGCACAATCAAAGCAGGCATAGAGTTATCAACAACCTTTTTCTTCTTGATCTCCTCAAAATTTCTCATTTGATAAGTCTCATCATCTTCTCCTTCTTTCATCTCATTTATCCTTCTCAGCATGCACTCCTTGGCGAAATGATTTTTTCCATGACAATAGTTGCAGTTATAGCCAGTGTCACGCATGAGCTTCTTTTCCTTCTTGTCTTCCTCCTTTTGAGAAGCACTTTTATTCTCCTCTTTCACCTTTTTCTGAGCTGTAGTTGCCCTGCCAGTTTCGGTTCTTGTTTGATGGAAATTTCTTCCTTGCGAACCGCTTGGGATTTAAAACCATTAAAGCATACTCCTCGTTTGTAAGATCACATTCAGAATGATCAAAATCAGACTCATCCTCTACAATTGTCTTGCCCTTCGCAACAAGAGCTAGAGACCCCATACCAGAAACAATTTTCACTTCTTTCGACACCTCACTTTCATGTGCCTTAAGAATCCCAACAAGCTTGGCTAAAGTTTAACTTTTGAACTGCTGGTGCTCTTTTTCGGTAGAAATCACTACCATCCACTCAGATCTTGTAACATCCCAAATTTCGAGTCCAAAAATTTCTTTTGTAATTAAGTAATTTATAAAATCATTTACAGAAAACATTGTCAATATCATATTAATCCATGAACATGTCTCAAAATTAAAATATCAAAAAGTAATATAAATCAGAGTACAATCCCAGAAAACTCATTGCAAAAACCATGTGTGTGTGATGCGCTGCTACGCCGCCGGTTCCTTCCCCTTGGATGAAGAGGTACCTAAAGCCAAAACTGAAACAGTAAGCACAAAGCTTAGTGAGTTCCCCCATCATACCACATACCATGCAATCATACAAGTTTCCAGGCAATTTTGGGGTGCCCGACCTACTTATGTCAAACCATTTTGGGGTGCTGACTACCTGCGTCAAGCCATTTTGGGGTGCTGACTACCCGTGTCAAGCCATTCTGGGGTGCCTGCCTACCCTCCGGTCTATCTCACTCGGTCACGGGGACTATTTCACCCCTACTACTATTACATAATAACTATCATAAACATGATGTCAGATATATCTGGGGTGTCCGATCTACCGTTCGGTCCTAACAACCGATCGGGGGACTATTCCCGTCGCACTACCACTATCACATAGAACTTAGCATACTATCACATAGAACATATCAAGTAATAGCAACGAGACAATTATCACAAAGACAATCATCTCAACTATAATCAACTACTAGTGGGTCGGCCTTGGTGCCTTAGACCCACTTTTACTGGAAGGTAACTCACCTCAATGTCGCGTAGTGTCTGACCTGTCCTCGGCATGGAAATTGACTTTCCTCAATTCCTTAATCCCTAAACAACGATCTTTCTTGATTACTATGCATACTAATAACCCTTACAGGGTCAACCCAAACCCAATTCAAAGTCAAAGTCAAAGTCAACCTCCAGTAGACTTGACTTCCTGAGTTGGCCTGCCAAGTCGTCGAGTCCCTATATCATTATCTGCCCCCAACCTGAATCTACTCGCCGAGTCTAGCAAGAACTCAAAGAGTTCTTCTTCAATCATAACATTGGGAGAATCTTCAACTAACTTGCCAAGTACTTCCTTGAACTCATCGAGTCCAACTTCCTCATATGAGCTTGTCTAGTTTGTGACTCGCCGAGTTGTATGAACAACTCGTCGAGTCCGTCTTCATGAGTTGGGAGATTGCCTTGGACTCGCCAAGTCTGTTCACACACTCGCCAAGTACCATGATTCCCAGGTCTATAATCTCGTCCAACTTTGTTGAGTCCTTCTCTAGACTCAACCAGACCCCCAAAACAACAAAGGTTGGGGAATCACTATCTGAATCGCCGAGTCCACTAAGGTCCATGTCCATAAACTCGATTTCTGCTAAGCTCTTCTCATCCAAAGGGTAGATATGATCTCCTAGGGTTGATATAACAAGTAAAGCCACGAACTTTACGTCCATGCATGGGTCTTTAAGATCAAAAGGACCAAAAATGAGGCCTACAAGATGCATGGGGCTCTCCTGGCCATAAAGTTGGCACCTTTATGCCATGAGAGCCCTCCAAGGACCAAGATCTGAAGCCATAACTCTATATTACACTCCACAACCCAAAAATGGCTTAGAAATGCCCTAAAGATACCAAAATCCAAGCCCTAAATTTGATCTAACAAGTAAGAAGTCAAGGTAGGAGCCTTTTACCTCAAACAAGTTGGAAATGCACCTCAGTTTCTGGATCTACTAACTTCCTCTTGAATCTCCAAGATTCCTTCTTCTTCTTCCACTTCAAACACACACAAAAAGGGCACCAAATGCTTAAGAACACACAATAGGGGTGAAGGGTTTCAATCTAGGGCTTCTCTGAGTTGGGAGAGTGATGGACGTTGGTTTGGGGCGAGATAGAGTGATTAAATAGTGTGCAAACCCTAAACATTAGGGTTTTGTCCAGACAGCTCCTACTCGTCGATTCAGACTTTTGACTCGTCGAGTAGGTCACTTAAACCCAGGATGAAAGACGAGTTTACTCGACGAGTTGGGCCTCCAACCCGTCAAGTCCTAAGGTAAAACATGAAGTTTTCTTGAACTAAATACGTACCAGGAATCGGGTGTTACAAATATCCCCCACTTATTTCACACTTCGTCCTCGAAGTCTGCTACTGAGTCGTGGAAAAGCTCGGGGTAGTGCTCCCTCATCTCATCCTTCGGCTCCCAGGTCCATTCCGAGCCCTTACGGTGCTGCCACTGCACCTTTACTAGATCCACTCTTTTGTTCCTCAGATCCTTAGACTTCCTGTCAAGGATTGCCACTAGCCGCTCAATGTAGTTCAGGCTGTCATCTACCTGGATATACTTCAAAGGCACCACTGCCGAATCGTCCACCGTACACTTTTGTAACTGGGAGACGTGAAAAGTACTGTTGATCTGACTGAGCTCGGATGGCAAATCCAACCTATATGCCACCTTGCCCACTCGGGCGACAATCTTGAAGGGTCCAATATACCTTGGTCCCAAATTTCCCCGCTTCCTGAATCGAATGACACCCTTCTAAGGCGACACTTTCAGGAGTACCATATCCCCGACCTGGAACTCCAAGTCTGTTCGACGCTTGCCGGCATAACTTTCTGCCAACTCTGAGCAGTCTGAAGCCTGCTTCGAACTTGCTGGATCCTCTCTATAGTCTTGAGTACCACTTCGGTACTCCCCATGATCCTCTGACGCACCTCACCCCAACATATCGGGGTCGTTCACTTCCTCCCATACAACATCTCGAAAGGAGGACAATCAATACTCGCTTGTTAACTTCTATTATAGGAGAACTCAGCCAAAGGAAGGTAAGTATCCCAACTACCTCCGAAGTCTAAAACACATGCCCGCAGCTTGTCCTCTAGAGTGTGGATGGTCTGCTCTCTCTGACCATCCATCTGCGGGTGAAAAGCAGTGTTGAAGTGTAGACGAGTACCCAACTCGTCGTGAAACTTCTTCTAGAACTAGAAGTGAACTGCACATCCCTATCGGAAATCACTGAGACTGGCACCCCGTGCCGGGCCACTATTTCCCTGATATAGATGTCGGCCAACCTTTCGGCCGAAATGCTCTCCTGAATCAGAATAAAATGGGCGCTCTTGGTCAATCGATCAACGATGACCCAAATCGTATCCACTCCCCGCGCGGTCCTGGGAAGCTTTGTGATGAAATCCATAGTGATATCCTCCCACTTCCACATCGAGATGTCCAACGGCTGAACCTAGCCATGAGGCCTCTGGTACTAGGCCTTGACCTTTCTGCAGGTCAGGCATCTCTCCACAAACCATGCTACATCCCTCTTCATGTAGGGCCACCAATAGTCTAGACGAAGATCCTTGTATATCTTCGTCTCCCCGAGATGGATAGAAAACATGGATTTGTGTGCCTCTTCCATCAATACCTGGCGTACACCTCCATGATATGGGACCCACACCCTCCAGTGAAGAGTCAACAATCCACGACTGTTATAGTCGAAGGAGGAAACCTGACCCACAATACGTTCTCTCTTGCGATGTTCCTCCTTCATGACCTCCTGCTAGGCCTCCCGAATCCGCTCCAATAGTGGAGTCACAACTGTTATCCTCATATAGATATCCCTGATCAGTGTTGCCTTGCGGCTAAGCACGTCAGCCACGACATTAGCCTTCCCTGGGTGGTAGAGGATCTCACAATCATAATCCTTTACCACATCAAGCCACCGCCGCTGCCTCATATTCAGATATGACTGATCCATGAGGTACCTCAGGCTCTTATGGTCCGTGTAAATGGTACAACAAACCCCATAGAGGTAATCACACCAAATCTTGAGGGCAAAGACAAAAGCCCCCAGCTCCAAATCATGAGTCGAATAGTTCGCCCTCGAAGCGTAAGCGATAACATGCCCTCTCTGCATCAATACTGTGCCCAAACCCGAGATGGACGCATCGCAATATACTACTAAGTCATCCATGCCCTCTGGCAAGGCTAAGATTGGTGCCTCGCACAATCTCTGTCTCAATGTCTCAAATGCGACCTGCTGCTCAGGCCCCCAACGAAAGACCACAGCTTTCCTCGTCAACCGGGTCAGGGGCACGACTATCTTGGAGAAGTCTTGAATGAATCTTTGATAATAATTTGCTAGTCCCAGAAAGATCGATGGAGACCTCGGAACCTCCCACCTCATCACGGCCACCACCTTGGCTGGGTCAACTAATATCTTGTTCTGGTTGACAAGGTGCCTAAGGAACTGCACCTTGCGTAACCAGAACTCGCACTTAGAGAACTTAGCATACAAGCTCTCCATCCTCAAAGTACCCAGAACCTCCCGCAAGTGCTCCTCATGTTGCTCCTGCGTCTTGGAAGAAACCAAGATATCATCGATGAAAACTATCACAGATCGATCCAACATCGGTCTGCACACACGGTTCATGAGATCCATGTACGCAGCAGGAGCATTGGTGAGCCCGAAAGGCATCACCACGAACTCATAGTGACCATAACGCGCCCAAAAAGCAGTCTTCTGTACATCCTCCTCTCTGACCCTCATCTAATGACAACCTGAACGCAAGTCAACCTTGGAGAACCAAGATGCTACCTGTAGCTGGTCAAAGAGGTCATTAATCCTCGGGAGTGGGTAACGGTTCTTCATCGTTACCTTATTTAGCTCCCGATAATCTATACACATCCAATGTGACCTGTCCTTCTTCTTCAAAAAAAATCAGGGCTCCCCATGGTGAACTGCTCGGTTTAATGAATCCCTTGTCTAACAGCTCCTACAGCTGTGTAGACAACTCCTGCCTCTCAGGAGGAGCCAACCGATATGGTGCATTGGCTATCGGAGCCGCACCAAGAACTAGGTTGATCCTGAACTATACCTGCCTCTCCAGAGGTATCGCGGGCAACTCCTCTGGGAATACATCTGCGAACTCTCGTACCACTGGCACAGCGCCCACCGTCACCTTGCCCGCCTCCCGAGTATCCATAACATAGACGACATATCATGTGCAACCCTGCTGGAGGTAACACCTAGCTCTCGTTGCTGAACATAAAGCTGGTCCCTATTATGGCCTCTCGCCCTGAATCACCAGCTCTCCCCCACTTGGGGTCCTGATCCGCACCAACTGTTGCACGCAGTCGATCTCCGCCCCATTGGGGCTCAACCAATCTATCCCTATGATAACCTTGTTCCCCTGCAAAGGCATGGGAACCAAATATACCAAGTAGTGCTCTACATACAACCTTAGAACACAATCTCTGAAAACCTCCGACGCCTGAATTGATCGGTCTTCTGCAATCTCAACCTCTTAGGGGCACTCTAACATGCCCGAAGACTCAGGAAACCTCTTACTAAGTGCAAGAGAAACAAATGATCAGGTAGCACCCGAATCAAATTACACCAGAACTGGAATACAGTTCACATTGAATGATCCTGTGACCACATCGGGTGCGGTGCGTGCCTCCTCAGCTGTCAACTGAAATGCTCGGCTCTGCACCACTAGAGCCTCTGCCTTGACCTTCCGGCCATCCGCAACTCGTGATGTCGCTGGAGTCGGCGCCACCACTAGCGTTGTTGCTGTTGTTATCAATCTAGGGCAGTTGGCCTTTTTATGGCCCCTCTGATTGAAATGGAAGCAAATCAGGTCTGATGTCTGAACTGTGGGGGCAGAGGCAGTACAACCCCTGCCAAAGTGCCCTGTCTTGCCACACTTGTAGCGACCTGACGATCCCACTCTACAAGCTCCCTCATGGGGCCTGGCGCATTTCCTGCAGCGGCTCTGGCCTAGCTGGCCCTTCGACCTAGTGTCAGATCCCTTGGGTATCTTCCCCGAAACCCCAATACTCTGCTATGTCTCTTCCTTCCTCTTCCTGAGGTGCTCTAAATCAATCTCTCTCTCCCACGCCCTGGAAATCATGGACTCCAGTGTCGGGCAAGCTAAATAGTCGACATGCTCCTAGATATCAGCCCTCAACATGACATGGTAGCGGGTGTTCCGCATCTTCTCATCCCCCGCATACCAAGGTACCAATATGGCCCTCTCCCTGAACTTGGCAGTGATCTCTACCACTGACTCTGTAGTCTGTTTCATATCCAGAAACTCTTTGGCCAGCTGATGAAGCTCCACAGCTGGTGCAAACTCAGCCCTGAACCTGGTCACAAAGTCTTACCAAGTCATAGCCTCGATGGCTGGGGCTCCCAGCGAGTCAACAACTGAATCCCACGAATCCCTAGCTCTGTCCCTCAAACATCCTGCAACAAAGCGAACCTTCGACCCCTCCGGGCAGAAACTCGTCAACTGTTTAGACTCAATGTCTACGATCCATCTCCTGGTAGCAATTGGGGTCCTTCACCCCATGAAAGTCCGGCGCACCACTCCCTCGGAAATCCTTAAAGGACAGTGTACACGTACTCGACTGGCTAAAAGCCAAATCACTCGTTAATATCCGGAGGCGATCCTCCATCAAATCAATAATCCCCTCCTTGATCGACCCGAAAATGATCGAGTTCGCCTCAAAGATACCTCTCGTGATATCAGACGCGATGAACTCGCGTAGCCCGTCATCAACCTGCTCGGATCCTGCACCCGAGCCTGACCCTGATCCTAACCCAGATCCTGCTCCATGTCGTGTAATCGCCATACTGAACACAAACACAATGATGTCAGGGTCATACATACTCTCGAGAGATCGCACACTCTCCAAATTTTCCAGTTCTATCTCAGCCTTCCTTGATTCGAGTATGGATCCTCTACTTCTAGTAGTACGGGCCCATACTACCTTCCACATCTATCCGTACTTTCCTCAAGAACGGCCTTGACTTCAACAAGTCCCTTTCAACTAATAAAACTCTCCACACTAATCTCATCCTAGGCTTAACTGGCACTCTCCGACCTACTCTCCGCCATCAGATGCACAAGGAGTCCCTACCATCCTTCCCTAACTAGTTTGTGGATACTATTACATATCTACTTGCTAGTTAGTTAAGGCTAGCTAGAATCCCCATAAGCACAAAGCAAGCAACATTCGTTCTTTGAGTAACCCAAATCAAACATGACCTAGTTAGGCTTTCATATTGTTGACTAAGAGCCCTAACATACAACTCAATAAGCTCATACAACAGGCTTATAAGGCATCCTTCTAGATCCTTAGCCCTAATCTAGCATGCAGTTCTCAGAATCATATAACAGGCGGACAAGGCATCTTCCTAGATCCTTAGCTCTAATCTAACATGTAGTCCTCATAATCATATCATATAACATAACATAACATGTATGGATATCTTGGGGAAAACTTACTTGAGCTCGACCGGTCGCACACATCACACACCCTGTTCTTTCTCAAAATTCCTTAACTTAGATTTTAGAAAACCATTTTCTTGTAAAAATCCTTCAAGCCCTCGATTTGAGTCCAGACACCCCCGAAGGCGTGTCCGAATCCCTCAACCCAAGGCTCTGATACCAACTTGTAACATCCCAAATTTCGAGTCCAAAATTTTCTTTCGTAATTAAGTAATTTATAAAATCGTTTACAGAAAACATAGTCAATATCATATCAATTCATGAACATGTCTCAAAATCAAAACATCGAACAGTAATATCAATCGTTAACAGTCCCTATACCATTATCTGCCCCCAACCTGACTCTACTCGTCGAGTCTAGCAAGAAATCAACGAGTTCTTCTTCAATCATAACATCGGGACAATCTTCAACTGACTAGCCGAGTTCTTCCTTGAACTCATTGAATCCAACTTCCTCATATGAGATTGTCTAGTCTGTAACTCGCTGAGTTGTATGAGCAACTCGTCGAGTCCATCTTGATGATTTAGGAGATTACCTTGGACTCGTCGAGTATGTTCATACACTCGTCAAGTCCCATGATTCCCAGGTCTATAATCTCGTCCAAATTTGTTGAGTCCTTCTCTAGACTCAACCAGACCCCCAAAACAAAAAAGGTTAGGGAATCACTATTCGACTCGTTGAGTCCCAAGAACAACTCACCGGGTCCACTAAGTTCCATGTCCATAAACTCGATTTATGCTAAGCTCTTCTCATCCAAAGGGTAGATCTGACCTCCTAGAATCGATATAACATGTAAAGCCATGAACATTACGTCCATGCATGGGTCTTTAAGATCAAAAGGACCAAAAATGAGACCCACAAGATGCATGGGGCTCTCATGGCCATAAAGTTGGCACCTTTATGCCATCAAAACCCTCCAAGGACCAAGATCTGAAGCCATAACTCTATATTACACTCCACAACCCAAAAATGGCTTAGAAATGCCCTACAGATACCAAAATCCAATCCCTAAATTTGATCTAACAAGTAAGAAGTCAAGGTAGGAGCCTTTTACCTCAAACAAGCTGGAAATGCACCTCAGTTTTTGGATCTATTGACTTCCTCTTGAATCTCCAAGATTCCTTCTTCTTCTTCCACTTCAAACACACACAAAAAGGGCACCAAATGCTTAAGAACACACAATAGGGGTGAAGGGTTTCAATCTAGGGCTTCTCTGAGTTGGGAGAGTGATGGACGTTGGTTGGGGCAAGATAGAGTGATTAAATAGGGTGCAAACCCTAAACATTAGGGTTTTGTCCAAACAGCTCCTACTCGCCGATTCGGCCTTCCGACTCATCGAGTAGGTCACTTAAACCTACGATGAAGGCCAAGTCTAGTCGATGAGTTGGGCCTCTAACTCGTCGAGTCCCATGGTAAAACATGAAGTTTTCTTGAATTAAATACGTACCAGGAATGAAGTGTTACAAATCTAAGCCCATTCATGAGAGTAACCTTTTGCTCAATCACCTCACGTCCAATACCATGTTTCATCATCTTGCTGAGAAGATGATTGTGGCGATTGAATTTTAGGCTTAGATTTTCTTCAAGCTTTATGTGAAAGCACCAAACTCCGAAAGCAAGAGTGTTTGTGTAGAATGCTCAAGATCTGCGTCAATGGAGTAAAGTTCCTTGAGCCTATCCCAAATGGCTTTCGTAGTATCACACGAACTAACTAGATGAACTCGGCCTGCAAAGCAAATCTAATGTTCCTTATTGCTTTGACATTACTGATTAGTTTCTCTTTCTCATCCTGAGGAACATCCTTTACATCAAGGAGCAGCTGGTTGTATTCCTTTTGAGTTTCGATAAATCTTTTGGTTTTTGTGTGAACAAATGGACCTAGAGTAATGGCTTCCCATATTAAATAACCATTATCATATGAACTGAGAACATAATCTTCAAAATGAAGCCCCCATACTTCATATTCATGAGGAAAGAGAATCAGGATCCTTGTTGTTGATCCAATACTACTTGAAATATTTATTGAGTTGATGTGAGAATCGTCATGCTGCATGATGATATTTTCTTTGATACCTGTAGAGAATCATACGTGTAAACTAAGATAGTCTATAGGGTAATATCAAGATCACTTTATGCCATCAAGATTACTATGAGGACGACTGAACTAGATCCTATATTAACGGAAACCCTAAAAAAAACTTTGTAAACAGGAGAGATGCGTATAGAATACATAGTCTCCTGCTCTGATACCAATTGTTAGGATTGAAATCCTTAAAGATCGTTTAGATTCGAAAAAAGTAAAAGCAAGAACACAACGATGATTCAAATAATGATGAATGATTAAGTGTCACGCCTCAGAAGAGCTCTATGAAGAATTGCTAACGTAGATGCATGATTAGGGTTACAACGTAATTATCAGAGTTAACTAAAATAAAATGCATGCATGCATCTTAAATACTCTAACCCTAGAGGTAAATATGAGTGGATAGACCCAACTTGATTACAAGATAAACTTAATTAAAAAGGCCCAAAGACGCATTACTATAATCCCAACAGTGGTCTTTGGTTCAGCTGAGGAAAGGATTGTGGTAACGCAGTTGGGGCTCATCTGGAGCCCAAAGTTAGTGGATCCCTAGAATCCTTCAGGAAGGAGGGTCCTATTGTTAGCTCTAGTCATTTAGGAATGGAGTGGAGTTTTTCACCATGTCCTCAGGATGGCCAAGGTAACTTAGGAGGATAAGATCATGATTTCTTTGGATGATTTTGCGAGTATGTCATCTTCTGTCTTCTTCTGGCTTGTTATCGGGAATTTGTATTGCGTTGAAATTTTTCTGGGTTTGGGTGAGTTAGATCTCAGGTTGGTTCTCTGCTAGTGTCTGAATTATATTATCAAGGATTGTGATATGCCATTCTGCATCTCGGGCGTCCTCGATGAATCTTCAGAGGGTCGTATCTTGTTGAGTGGGTTTCAGCGTGTTCTATTGTTGTTTCGGGTCTTTTTCATGATCAATTTAGGTTATTTCTTGGAGGATCTTTGGTCAGGGTTAGCGGGTTAGTTCTCCAGTTAAGTCAGGGTTCAGTGGTTTTATCATCGGTTTGGGTATGATCGGCAGTTGCCTATGGAAGAACTTGTGGGCTCAAGCACTACCGTTGTTAAGAGAGGAGAGATAGCAGGAAGATGGTGGTTTCAGTTGCACGGTTTGTTTGGTCATTGGAAGTGCCAAGGGAGTTTTATATCTGCATGGGTTATAGATGGTTAGAGTCCAGTGCTTCTTTGGTAATGGAAGTTGGGGGTGAAGATTTGTCGGTTCAGGGCAAGGGTTGTGGTTTTTAGTTTCCAACATAAGAACTTAAGGAATTGGTATGGTATCATGGGAAGTGATTTGGATTATCAGACTGGTTAAGGTTTCAAGAGTATCCTTTAGGATTTCAGGAATTGGGCGATCATTGAGTTTGGCTAACAATAGAATGTTGGTATTGATTAGTGCAGGTCGTAGGCGATTCGTGCGATATAAGGTTGATGGGTTGGGAACCCATCGGGTTTAAGGGGTGAGAGAACTTCGTCAAATCCAACTGGGGGAGAATCGATCAGGTTTTCTAGAAGGCAAGAAGGGTGTGAACTATGGAAAGATTCAGATCCTAGACATGAGGATAGACGGCTCAAGTGGTCGTTTATATTGAGGTTATGTAAGTAGGAGTTCAGGAAACTTCCAACCATTGGTCGGCATCTTTATTATGCATAGCATGCTTGTGGTTGAGCCTAGGTTGAGGGCTTTAGAATTTGAAGTATGACCCGAGCACTGGATTAGATGCAATAGGATGCAAGTTTCAGCTCAGGATGAGTGGGGTTGTGATGGTTTGAGGTATGGTAAGTCCATGGGTGGTATCCATGGTCGGCTTGAGGTGTTGTAAAATTGGGATGGAATCGTAGCATTCACCAGTTTGAGGTAGACTACCGTTGGAGGTGGTCATGAGCATATCGGGGGAAACAGTTCGTGCCTTGGGCACGCCGGCCAGGATTGTCGAGGAGTATTCTTTTTATTAGTGTGAGGATCATTGGGGTCCGAGCGGAGTCGGACCAAGGTAGATCTTTCTGGGTGTGGCTCGTGGGCAAGGCCACTCCGTGGTATAGTTGGGTGAGACCAGTAGGTGAGGCCCGTGTGATTTTGGCAATACAGGTGGGACCTGGTCAAGACCGTTGGGTCAAGGATTTGGATATTGAGTTGCAAGATCAAGTGGGTGGTCAATGTGTGACGCGGAGGGGTTTATAGGCTGGGTAGCTTTGTTATTTGGACTCTTGGGAGCCTGGTGGTTTGACCAGGTGCGAGACTGGAAGTCTCAGCAATGGTTTGGGAACCTTTATATCTCGGTCTAGAAAGGGGTTGTCGTTATTAGGAGGTCTTAGGTGAACTGCAGGTGCAGATCCATGGATCTCGGGTTATGAGTTTTGTATTGGGTTGTTTTTGGGTAAGATATCAAGTCGGGTATCACGAGGGTTTTGTGCAGGATTTTTTGTTTCTGTGGGATATGGATCGGGGTATCTATATGTTGAAGGCATCATTCGTAGGATTCAAGGGTAATGAATGGATTTGGTTTTGATGGTAGATCAAGCGCTTGTGATTGTGTATTGGATTGGCTCTATTTATGAAGGGCATCAAGATAAGTCAATGCAGTATTATTGATTTGGAACTCGTGTGTGGAGTAGCTTGTTATTCGGAGGAGATGTTAGGTCTCTTACGGTTGGGATTGGATAATCTTAGAGTAAATGATTTAATCTGGTTGTGCAACTCTCGTCTAAGTCTAACCATTGCAGGGATAAGTCTCCTACTTAAAGGATTATCTGAGCCTTCTGTCAAGTATAAGTGTTCTGCAAGGATATTTGGTCTGTGATTATGTTTTCTAGTGAGAACCTCAAGTTATCAGAACTTGGGTAGTCAGTTGGGAGATAAGTGGAATGGATTCAGCAATGATTCAGTATGGGCAGTCTGTCAGGGAGTCAGACCATCTCGAGAATTCAGATTTGAGATTGAGTAAATGTGATTATGATTGCAAGGGATTCGTTCATCTTTGGGTTGTAGATCCCTACGAGGGTTGGTTTCAGTTACCTTAGGAAGGTTGGGGTAGGTCGGGGTCGTGGCTGTGTTGCTCAAGTTGGGCGTGCCAAAGATGGTATGGAAAGATTTCAAAGACGAAATCTAATTTAAGTGGGGAAGAATTGTAACGCCATGTCTCGAATCATTTTCCACTTTGGAATAATGATCAGGGATTGGATATTAGTGGGCTTAGGAACCTTGAAGAATTGAGATTTGGACTCATTTGGGGGTCGATAATGCAATTTGGATGATTCGGGTATTCGGTTTGTGTTTTGGAGTCAAAGGGTATTTCAGTAATTTGTCATCTTGGGCTTTTACGGAAATTGGAGGTTTGTTTGGGAAATTTGAAGGCAGGTATGGGTTAATTAAAGCGTATATGTTCTCGTTACCTTTTTATGAATATAAGGATCGTCGGAATCAGATTTATAACAAAGAAGTTATGGCCTTCGGAGTGCTTAAGGGTTTAAGGGGAAACCCTAGTACGTGGGGCATACTTAGGGAGTACGCAGCGTACTGGTGTGAAAGGAATTACGTTTGGTGCAATTTGGTGTACGCTTAGCATACTGTGAGGGTGTGTTGGGGTGCAAAGTTATTCACTCATGACTTTGTAAATGTATGACTTTTGTAAAACCCACTTGCATGTGGTGCTTTAGCCTTTTGACCCATTTGTTTGTTAGAGTGAGAGACAGACATGTAAACACCTCTATAAATAGTGGGTTCTTACCACTTGTAGAGGTGTGCTTGAGAGATGTAAAAGTGAGTGTGTAAGTGTGTGCTATTTATGTAGTCCAGATCTAGATCCTTTTTGTAACACCATATACATTCAATATATCTCTTAAACACCCAAATCACCATGTTCAATTGTGCAAGCTTTAATTCCGCATGCCAAACCATGTTCTGTGTCACTACAATTGGTATCAAAGCGGGTCTTCAGGATCAAGGTGATTTTTGAAGAACGATTCTCGGTTTGGCAAATTTTGTTGCGATTTGAACAATTTTGGTGAGTCTCTCTCTATGATCTCTCTTAATTTCATTGAATCGTGCGTTGCGTTTTTGATTCATGATCGTTTGAATCGTTAGATCAAACTTTTCTTGAAAAACCCCATTGATGATCCAATAATTTTTTTTTTGATCAAATCCAACCAAAAACAAAAATTAAATTCGAATATTGTTCATGTCCAAATTCATTAAGCCAAATCAATTCATTCTATTATACTGTTCATATTCATGTAATTAGCACAATTTATCCATTAATATTCGTAATTCAATCTTGAGTTCAAAAAAATAGATCAATTAGTATTCAAGCCCAATCCAAGTTCGCATCTAATTACTGTTCATCGTATCTCAAATATCAATCAAATACAATTTAATGATTGATTCTTTCAGATGTTCAAATATTCATCTGTTGTCGCTTATTTTTAGATCGCTTCTTCCATTTGACTACCAATATTTTTTTGATCTCTAAATTGGAATCGAAATTGAAGTGTTCGTTCACTTATTATTCTCATACGTTTGTGTTCATATGAATCCAGTTTAATCAATTCATTCTTATTGATCGATCGTTGCTGATTGAATTCATCTTGTGAATCGATTCATTACATTGAGTTTAATCTGAAAAATCGATTATGATCAAGATATCAATTGTTGATTCAATTGAAAAGTCAATTTCAAAGTCAAATCTCAATTCTTATGGTTCCAAGATTCAAAATTGAAAAAGATTCAGATGAAGATGGGTTCAATTTGAGTTTTGATGACAACTTTTTTGATGTGTCTGAATTTGATTTTGATAGTTTTTGGTGTTGATATGGATCTATTTTCGATTGAGAAAAAAAACGTGAAAGAAGAACTATGAGCGATGGTTTGAAATTGAATGATCAAGAACAATTGACGAACGTATGAAGAACAGATGAAAATTGTTTGATATTTAGTGTTTGATCTGTAAATTGAGTTGAGAAAATTATGTTTGGTGTTTGTCGGCAACTGAAATCGAAAAGTCAATTCCATAAAAAGTCAAACTCGACTTCTATGGGTTAATTCGTTAAATTAGAAGTTGATATTGTTGGATTTGAGTTAAACATGGACTATAGATCTCGAAATCAAGTGTATTTGGTGTCGATTTTGAGAAATCAATGATTTTGCTTGCACTGAAATTCAAAATGTGAAATTTTGGAGTCTGGATTTGTTAATGGGATGTCGTATGTTGGTTTGGATATCAACTGGTATTTTGATTTTGATATTGCGAAGGGTCTCAAGATTTTGGAGTCATTCATGTCGATTTTGCGAAAATATAAAACCTGAGTTCGCATCTATGGATTGATTCTAATGTTCACTTGGGTTCGCATATAAGGATGTGATATGGTTCGCAATTTTGAAGTCAAACAGGAAGTTCATTCGCAATTTGTTATGTTATGGAGATATTCGCATCCGGGTCTCAATTAATTTCGCATATTTGGTTAATTGGATTAAAAATGCGAAGGTGATTAAGGTTGAAATTTCATTCACATTTGGTTATATTGGGTGAAAGATGCGAAGCATTTGTAAGGGGCGTGCGAATGATGATGCGAAGTTTCACTAGTTAATGAATTGGGAAGAAGAAAACAAAAATTTTAGAATTGGGTCCCTTATATTTTCACGAAATGACACAATTGGTCCAACTTCGCAAAAAGGGGTTATAAAATGACAAAAATGCAGAATTTCCATTTCGCATCCCTGCAGTCTTCGCAAGATGATAAATTTTACCCAGTTTTGCATTTGGGGTAAAAATTTTGAGAAATGAGAATATTTTCAAATCTGGTCCCTGCAGTTTGTGCGAATTTACACATTCTACCCAGTTTCGCAAATGGGGGAGTGTTTCGCATATTTGGTTGTTTTTGGTGCAAAGGGTCACTGCAGAATTTTGAAATTGACAATTTCTACCCATTTTTGAGAATTTGTCATAGGCAATCCGGTAACGGCAATAAAAATTGAATATTTTTTGGGTTTTCCGGATTGAAGCACAAAGTTTATGCCACATGTTAAGGGGGAGTTTTGATATGAAAAATTCCAAATAGAGCACATTCTTTTTCCTTTGGAGTTTTATAATCAAATTTCGATTATAAAAAGGGGGAGAAGTTTTATATGGAAATTCGAAGTTGAATTTTTCATATTATGCGGATTTGAAGACCGAAGTGATCTTGAAGTTTCGAAGCAACGAGATGATGCAATTGGAAGTTCGGAAGTGATGTATTCGAAATGGGTTTGGAATTATTGAAGATTTTTGGGGTGTGTTTTTATGCGCAACTTTAGGGTGATTATTTGGAGTTTGGAATACTCTTGATCATTCGTTCCTGCTCGGATTGTATGGTCTCACATCCTAGAGCCCAAATTGAAGAATCATGAAAGAATTGAAGATTGAAGTTCGTTTCAATATGTGTCACCCTTGAGGCTCGAACCGCGTAGTGCTTGATTTTGGAAGATTTGAAGTGGGTAATTCATTCCTAACTTTAAGGGGGAGAATGTTGGGGTGCAAAGTTATTCATTCATGACTTTGTAAATGTTTGACTTTTGTAAAACCCACTTACATGTGGTGCTTTATCCTTTTGACCCATTTGTTTGTTAGAGTGAGAGAGAGACATGTAAACACCTCTATAAATAGTGGGTTCTTACCACTTGTAGAGGTGTGCTTGAGAGATGTAATAGTGAGTGTGTAAGTGTGTGTTATTTATGTAGTCTAGATCTAGATCCTTTTTGTAACAACATATACATTCAATATATCTCTTAAACACCCAAATCACCATGTTCAATTGTGCAAGCTTTAATTCCGCATGCCAAACCATGTTCTTTGTCACTACAGGGTGGAACGGGGATGTGAGACCTTGTACGCTGGGCGTACGAGGAGTACGTGGCGCATACGAGGGTTTAAGGAAAAACCCTAATTTGGAAGTTGTACACTGTCACACCCCCAAACAGAATGGCGGAAACATTCGGGGGTGGATGACTTCACGTAGTATCACAACCATTGAATATTGTAAAGAAAGTAAGACAACCATCACATATATAATGAAAACGTATGTTGTTGCGTTATACATATTAGCAAAAGAATATTACAATAAGATGATAAATGTTCAATAATAAAACATCCTTAGTGTTCCCTTCTCCAAAAGCTGGTGGTTACCTGTATTACTGATTCCCTGAGAAATACAAGTGGTTTCGAAAAAGTGTCAACAATTACGTTGGTGAGTTCATAAGTGTTTTGCATTGAAAAGTATGTCCTTTTTGGTAGTAAATCGATGAACGAGGTTTTCAGAAAATCCAATATTTTCTATAAATGATTTGAAAAGTTTCCCGTGTTGGAGTGCGTTAGTGTTTTCCATACTTGAATAATAGTGATAAAATTTGTGTTAACAATAAAATGGAAAACTGAAATGCATATATGAATCTCGTAAATCAAACTTGTTTTTATACTTTTATGTGAGTTTTATAACCATACTATTGACACTGACGGCCTGCAACAACATTCTTCAAGTGTTGTAGTGTTATGACATTTGTCACCGCAGACCTGCCGGTCTAACTATAGCTAATAGTTTAGGTGCGGGGTTGTCAATCCCGTATAGATCTATACACAAGTATCACGCTCTCTCTCCAAGAGATTATGGTATATAATACAGGACTTGAATTGCATACATATGAGTACGTTGAAGTTTAAATGTCTCACATTACTTGGTATAAACAGATTTACGATAATAAAGACTTTACTTCTTTTGAAAGCATTTCATTTGTCGAGATGTATATGTAAAATGTATGAATCACTTGAATACTACACTCATTATAGTTTCTTAAAAGTATGTTTCCATTTATTAAGAACAACTTGGTGATATAATAGCCCTTTAAACATAACGTTATTTTTGTATCAAAACCCTATAAGAACGATATTATAATTATGTTTATAAAATGATACTTTGACTTGTAATGTACTTGTATCCCCCCCCTAAAACGTAAAAAGAATTGAAAAGTAGGGGTATGAACTCACCCGTTAAGTTTGAAGAGAGAGGCTAGAGTTGAGCAGAGTTTCGACCGCGGAAAGTTGCGTCTTCAGGTTCTCGGGAATCTCTGCAGCGTAGATCCTTCGTCGAGGGCTCAAGTGCGGAAACCAAGGTAAGGAAATGGTCTCTAGAGCTGGGAGAATGGCTGAGGAATTGTGAAGGTGTGCCAAAACTCGAAACTCATGCCATCTATTTATAGTGCTGGAAGAGTGAGTACGCGGGGCGTAATTTTGGAGTACGCGGCGCGTACCTCGTTACGCTGGGTGTAATATGGCGTCATGGCTTACGACTCCTGGCTAGCTAAGCGTAGAGGGGGCGGGCCGATGGGACTCAACTCTGGGTCTAGTACGCAGGGCATAATCTGGCCTGTCCTCTTCTAAATTCCGTAACTTTCGCGTACGAGCTCCGTTTTTTGTGTTCTTTATATCCACGCATAGGTGAGATTATGCTCTACAACTTTCATTTAGACTCCGTCGGCTAGTTTTGACTTTATTTTTAATGATATATTTTTAATAGGCCGGGCCTCCTAAAGTTCGTTAAAAATTCATAGGTTCTTTATTCGACGTCGGTTTTCGTTTGTCTTTTTATCGTTTTATTACCATTGAGGAGATCTTCAACTTCCGTTTAGGTGGCGATAGCTAATTAACGCTCGATCTTCAATCCGAGTTTTTAGCCCTCTACTACTGTTATGAAACTTTGAAAATTCGTAACTTCTTCATACGAGGTCCAATTTGGGCGATCTTTTTATGCACGCTCATCTTTCAACGAGATCTACGACTTTTGTTTAGATACTTAAGGCTAAAATGTATTTTATTGAGATTTTAATTTTTACGTCAAATAATGTTTTAACGTCGTGTCGAAAATATACGAGTGGTTATACTTTCTTCAATATAACCCGGTTTTGAGCGTGTTTTTTGGAAACCTTGGCATGATATCTAATATTTGAGGCATCCCAACTTAGGTACTTGAACACTTTATTTTCGAGGTTAATTTCGTTGTATTTGGCTTTCGATTGTTACAATGCTTTTGGAAAATATAGGGTTGTCACATACACTATATAAACACATTAAGTATTTTTGGCTGGCCTTGTTACCAGCCTCCAAGTCCCCCAAACCCTATAAATTATTGCTAAGCCTCCATGGTTGTGAATTTGAGCTCATAGTGTGCATTTTGGTTGGCCTCTTTACAGCTAAGTACGCCCCGCGTACTCAGTCAAGAGGGTTTTTTCTTTTAGGCTTCATGTTGGGCTTCCTTTTCCGACTTGGGTGTTTAAGTTCTTAATGGTCCATCTAAGTATAAATGTTTTGGACTAGGAAAAATTGTTTGGGCTTTAGGGTAAGGCCCATGTAAGGGGTTTGGGCCCAATTTGGAAAATTAGGCCATATTTAGGCCTTGATTGGTTATTTGGCTTTTGGGCCTTTCAGGTTGTGAGTTTGGGCCTTTGTCTTGGACCAAGATAGGATAGGGGTAAAATGTTATTTTTATCCCAAGTATGGATTTATGGTTATGGTTTGGAACCCAATTGTTAATTGGGTGTTGTTTTGATATTGATAGTTCGAGGAATCTGTCAGTCAGTAGCCAAGGATCGTCTGTGTGATTCGGAAATGCGAGGTGAGTCTCATCACTATCTTTAGTTGGTCGAAGGCACCAATGTCGACCCATGGTTTATTATGTTAGGATGCTAGATGTCTTCGTGACTTTCGCCTGTGTTATGGATGGTATGCTTATAGGGCAGGGCCTAATGCCAGGCGGGGCCTGATGAGTATATTATATGCTAGTTATTAGTATCTGTTTTTATGCTTACCGAGCGAGGCCCGATGTTGGATGGGGCTCGATGACTGTATGGAATTCTATAGTCTTTGTGATTATTTCATGTGCTAGTAAGATTATATGGTTATATTATTATATGTGTATCGGGCGGGGCCCAATGTCAGGTGAGGCCTGGTGATTGACATATTTGTAATCCGAGCGGGACTCGATGTCTGGTGGGGCACAAGTCCGAGTGGGACTCGAAATCGGACGAGGCCCGGTGGAGGGTGGGGGCAAGTATGTGATTTATGTATGTATGGTATGTAGTATCTTGGGGAACTCACTACACTTATGTTTCAGGTGCTTCGGTATTCAAATAGAAGAACTTGGGATGATTGCAGAGCACACACCACATGTTTCCATATTATGTGATTTACTCTGATTTGATGATGTTTTGATAAATCCTAATTACCTTGGTTTTATGGATATGTGATGTATTAACAATTTATTAATCTAAAAACGAAAATTTTATGTCATTACTTTTGGGAAATTACAAGGAACCTCAGAAACATCAAAAGAACAACGCAAGACCTCTAGAGTAGAATTTACTCACAAGAATCATCTTATGGGACCAAAGAGCATAAGATTTTACCCACATACAAGATCTATACTAAAGAATCATAAAGTTCAGAGCTTTATACCTTATGAGGCTTGCAAAGATGTTGAGGATTCTGGATTTTCAAGATCAAACTTAACCAATGCTTCACCACCAAGCTTCTTCTTCAAAGTACCCAAAAACACTACAAGATCACAACAAAGGCTCAAGAACACTTAAATGGAGGCTAGGATTTCGTGGGGATCTTTTGGTAAGAAGGCTGATGAGGGGGCAGCCTGAAGGTCCATAATGTTGCTTTAATATGGGCCAACCCCTAAAAACTAGGGTTTATGGTCTGAGCGAGTACGCCCAACGTACTAAGGGTTCCATGTGTCCGACTTAAAGAGAGTACGCCATGCGTACTCCAAGTTATGCCTAGCGTAACAAGGACCAAAATGCAAAAAAAAAAATAAATAAATAAAAATAAAAATAAAAAATCATTTTAAGACCAAACTAGAAGATACCTGATAATCGAGTGTTACACTTGCACCTTTAGTTAATTCCAATTAATCTCGAATTAATTCCAGATTAATTCTGATTAATAATTAATCAATTCTAGCTATCTATGATTAATTTATAATTAATTATTAACTATTTCTAAATAATTTATTGATCACATAATAAATTAACAAATCATTTTATCTCTCTCTCTCTCTCTCTCTCTCCTAAAGTCATTTCTAGCTATTTCTGGTTATGAGGGCAACCCAATAAGGACTTTACTATTATTCCATAAAACTATACGAATTTAGTTTTGATTTTGACCAATTTAGTTATTACATTTGACACATATTCCAACATCTTGTTCACTAGCAACTAACTTATATACATAATTATCTAAGACTTCTAATGGTTCATCTTCAAGTCTTCATGTACCTCTTTATTATTGTTTGTTTTATCAGGCTGCCCCAACTCAATGTCTTCATCAACTACACTATAGAAAGTGATCATGTTCACTTCTACATCATCTATCAATGGTTCCTCATCAAACACTTTTTTATTTGCATCATCCTCACTATCAAATTCACTATACTCGCTATTAAATTCACTACTCATTATAGCTTCATCATCTATGATTGGCTCATCATTTTCATTTTCTCTCACAAAGTTAGATTCACTTATTATAGCTTCATTATATATCAAAGGTTCCTCATCTATGTCTCGGTGCTCAATTTCATTCATATTTGATGAAATATCATTTCTTTTTAAGAATCCAATACTGACACTACCCTGGATCACTTGGGAAGGTCAACCAAATTGTCTATTTGGCATAAGGAGTGGGAGTAGTCTAGTTTTCTATGAGATGATCCAACCTTTTTTCTCTTCTTTTGGTTCCTATCTAGTTCAGGGGACACATCATTAACCAAATCCACAATAACAACCTTTGTTAGGGATAAAAAAATAATTTGTCACCCTTTTGTATCCATGCTCTATGTAAATACTTAGTTGGTTATTTTTTCCCACATACATTGACAATATATGCACATCTTCATCGTTTCCTAAAGGTAATAGGCCAAAGTCCAGCTCTATTTCTTGAATACGAAAATGATAGTATAAAGTTTACTCTTCTACGTACCATATTTCTTGAACCATTGTATCCAACTCATAGACGGAGAATACGTCAGTATCTATAAAGTCGGCATAGTCTACTCTACTATCTATGTACCTTCTCCTAGGGCTTTTGGTGAATATCCCATCGTGATGAATTTTTAGTGTGAAGTAGTTACTTATTTCGTTTGAAACAAAGTATATGAAACAAAATTTCATACAAAGGCATCATTTCCAATCGCATTTATGTATGATCATGTTAACCACTTACTGAAAATCTTGCTTAAATCATAGCTTGATGCTTGCGTGTGTCTGGAACAAACCAATCATAACCTTAACACCATTTTCGTCTTCAATCGAGAATCAATGCAGTAGAGGATAACAATGACGAATGCGAAAGGGTTTATGGGGAGTTGGAAGATGATCTTTGCAATTAATTGTAAAGATCATCTTAATCTTATCCATAATGAAAGATTAAGAGTGACGACCCATGGAAAAGACGAAAATACCCCTGCTTTAATGGTGCAAATATGATGGGGTTAGGATCAATGACCAATAGCGTGACATTTTCCATAGTTGTCTTCAAAAAGTGATATTTTATAAACCATCAGGACCAACTATAAAATTAGGTCTAAAAAAAGGAGAAATACATAAAATTAAAGTGGAAGTGGTTGACTCTCAAAAGTATCTCTTATTATACAGATTTAAATATTGACCTGATAAATTTATTTATTATTTTTTGATCATCATTTTGGCTATGTATTGCTATCCTATTGTAACACCCAAAGTTTTGAAGGCCAAGAAAGGAAAGAAAAGCCTAATTAGGGGGAGACTCGGCGAGTCCAAGGATGAACTCGGCGAGTCAGAGCGGGATCCGGGTCGAGGAGTAAGTGACCGACTCGGCGAGTCGACCAAGGTGACTCGGCGAGTCTGGTCTGTGCGAGGAAAACCCTAATTCGGGAGTTGTATCCTATTTAAAGGGTGTTATGTCCCTCCCTCAGCCCCCATATCATCCCAGAGAACTTGAAAACTTTATATTTCGTGTGAGCTTCCATCATTTGAGAGAAATAGCTTGGGAGGAAGGAAACCTTGGAAAGGAGCTTGTAGATCAAGAAGGTTGCTTCAAAGGAGAGGTGTGTGCTCGAGATCTACTTCAGTTTGTGTTCATCTTGGAGGTATTTAGCTGCCATTTTCCCTTCTTTGCATCTAGATCTATTTTGCCATGAGATTTGGGGGTTTTATGGTTGTTTGAGACCCAAATCGGGTTAGGGGGCTTAGATATGTTGTTGCCACTTCAGATCTATTGTTGGGATGGTCCATTATGTCATAAAGCATCAAGAGATGAGTAGTTGGTGAAGCACTTTTGGCCTTAAACCAAACCCTAGTATTTTTTGAGCCTAGATCTCTTTAGTTATACGTAAAGTTTGCAACTTTACGTAGGGATTGAGCTTTGGAAGTATGGATCTATGGTTTGGAGTCCCTGCATGACTCAAAAGTCCTCTGCATGTTTGGAGATCTGAATGGACTCGGCGAGTCCTTTGAGTGGACTCGGAGAGTAGCATGAAGATGAGTAGGAACTCGACGAGTGGGATGAACAGCTCGTCGAGTCGGATGATGTTGGGCTTGCACTCGGCGAGTTGGATGAACAACTCGGCGAGTTGGATGAAGATTGCCTGGTACTCGACGAGTCTGTTCTTAGACTCGGCGAGTCAGGTCGCGTAGTCCCAAACCCTTCGAGTTAAGACTCGAGTCAGCGAGTCGAGCAAGGACTCAGTGAGTTGGTCAGGACAGGATTCAGGAATCTGTAGACTCGGCGAGTCAGGGGTTGACTCAGCGAGTCAAGTCGCGATTGGAAGGACTTTGAGCATAAGAACTCGGCGAGTCAGTAAGTGGACTCGGCGAGTAGGGTTGACCTGGAAGGTTGACTTTGACCAGGACTTTGACTTTGGCAAGGGTTGACTTGGTTGACCTTTGAAGATCAGTTGGATTAAGTAATGTGTTGATATTGGTAGCTCGGGGAGCTAGTGGAGCAGCAGTTCGAAGTCAGTGGTCGGGTAGCGGTCGAAGGGATTAGCAGCAGCAGTTCAGCAGTATCAGGTGAGTTTCCCTTTGTATGAATGGGTCTACGGCCACAATGTCGGCCCATGTAGTTATGAGTAGAAGACCCGGGGGTCAGCCCTAGGCACAATATGCTAGTATGATATTCGGACGAGTTCCAATGATAGAGGGCGGGTGCCCAAGAAATGGTTTATGTGATAGTTTATACTTGTTGTCTGTGTGATACTTGTATGTGTCTGGTAGGGAGGTGAGTGTGGGCGAGGTTCCGTATCTCACCAATAGCAGAGTGTGGATGGTGTTCCACATCTCAATAGCAGTAGTCCAGGGGCGAGGCCCAAGTTAGGAAAGGAGTGAGGGTGGGCGGGGCCTGTATCTCACTATCAGCAGGAGTGTGGACAAGGTTCCATGACTCATCAGTAGCAGGACACGGGCGGGGCCCAGAGATAGGCGAGGCCTTAGAACAAGAGTTGTTAGCATATGTTTAGCTTATGTGATGTTATGTGATATGTGTATGTGCTATTATATGTTAGTGGGCGGGGCCCTATGACAGGCGAGGTGTGACATCCCCTAATCTCTCGGCCAGAAAAGACCGATTTAATTTATGCTTTTTAAAATAAAATTAGAGAAATCTTTTTAAAAGATGTTGCGGAATTGGTCCCCAAACAAACTATGATAAAAGTTTATCAAAACCCTTCATTAAGAAGGTATATGTTTTCCATATATATATCAAAACCTCGGGATGTCATGTTCCGATACAGATCAAAAGCATAAACAAGACATTATAAGCCTTTCAACAGTTATTTACAACTACTGGCCTATAATCCAAAAATCTCTCGTTGTCCTCCGACTATGCTCGGGGTCCACTACCTGTAACATAAAAAGCTGAGTGGGTCAGGCTTGGGAGCCTGGTGAGCATATAAGGTTTTCAACCCACAATAATAATAAACTTACGAAGTTCATCAATCAACAATAACCCTGATTACCCATTCCCGTTATCCTCACTTTATGTCCCTAAACACTTTTCACAAGGGACCTAGCCTAAAGAATATCATCGGGATGGACACTACTGCTAAGGGGTTTCCTCAGCCATACATGTCCTAAAGGCAACCATGAGGGGGATGGAGTACATCGAATGAACACTCTTAGTTCATTAACACCTACAGGTTGCGGACCTGCTAATGTTTCCCACTGGACTGTCTAGAAAGTCCGTGGTCGTCATCCAAACTCCGCTAGATGACTGGATCTCAAAACACATCGAGGCCTCTCATCAATTTTATTTTATCACACATCACAATCTACCCATGTTCACCCAACATATTTGTAGATAAAAATACTTATACAGTTTAAAACTTGTATAAAACATCAACACAACAATCACCTCAAATAAATAATTAATATATTTACACATAGCACGTATTATAAGGTAAATACTTCATATCTATGTGTAAAATGAAAGTGACTATACACTCACATGATTTGATGATAATCGGGCAGGAATTCGTTTCCTAAAACGATCGTTTCTAATAAAACCGGGAGTTTTATTGAGAAACCGGGCTTTGTAAAAGTCGGGCTTCGAAACCGAAAAGATAAATTTTCCGGGCTTCTCGGGCACTTCGTGGGGTATTCCGGGCTTTACAATTGATACCGGGGCTTTGTGGGATGTTAAGATGAAGAAAATATGGAGAGAGGGGCTAAAAATGGCTAAATTCCAAAAGTAACCGGAAACCCTCGCAGGTACCCTTCTATTTATAGGGTCCGAAGTTTGATCCAACGACTGAGAAGTCTCCTGATCTGACGGCTAAGAGGCTTCGCAGGGGGGTCTCGCACATGGCTCGCATGGCTCGCACATGGCTTGCACATGCGAGGGCTCGCTGTCGGCTTCTAAGTGGACCGCGGCTTGCTGGCGCACCTGCGAGGCTCGGACACACGCGGCAGCTGGGCGAAGCTTCGGCTGGGGAGCTGGCTGCTTCGGATTGGGCCTCCTCCTCGGTCGAATCAGAAGAGGACACGTGGCTCGCATGACTCAGCAGCCTCGGTGACTCAGCAACCTAATGACTCAGCAGCCAGGTGACTCAGCAGGACACGTGTCACTTTCTAAGCGAGGGTGACGTGGCAATTGTGACTATGCGAAATTTCTCGGTTTTCGCGCCAAAACTTCTAAAATCCATAACTTTCGCATACGAGCTCCGTTTTTGACGTTCTTTATATGCACGCGTAGCTAAAATTAAGATCTACAACTTCCGTTTAGACTTCGTTGGCTAATTTTGACTTTAAATTTTATATTATTATTTTTAACAGACCGGGACAGGAAATCCGTTAAAAATTCATAACTTCTTCATCCGACGTCCGTTTTCGTCAGACTTTTTACCGTTGTTCTCCTAATGACGAGACCTGCAATTCTCGTTTAGGTTGTATCAGCTAAAAATCGCTCGATCTAAAATTCGAGTTTTTAGCTGTCTACTGCTACGCTGAAACTTCGAAAAATCATAACTTCCTCATACGAAGTCAGATTTGGGCGTTCTTTTTATCGAACTTCTCGGTTTAACGAATACTACAACTTTCGTTTAGATTACTAAGGCCCATAAACTGCTTTTCAGCAGTCTCATGGACTATTTCAGGTCCTATAAACTGCTTTTCCCCAGCTTCCAGCCAACATGATGGCGTTCGACACTTCTCCCCATACAAAGCGTGATAAGGTGCCATCTTAATGCTTGAGTGGAAACTATTATTATAGGAGAATTCTACTAAAGGTAAGTGTTCATCCCAGTTACCTTGGAATTCTAGGGTACATGCTCTCAGCATATCCTCTAATGTTTGAATCGTTCGCTCGCTCTGACCATCGGTTTGCGGATGGTAAGTTGTACTCAAACATAACTTGGTAACCAATTCCTCTTGTAGACTCCTCCAAAATCTCGAGGTAAAACGGCTATCACGATCGAACACAATCGTTAACGGAACACCGTGAAGCCTCACAATTTCCTTCACATAAGAATTTGCAAGTTTATCCATAGACCACTTCTCTTTGGCTGCTATGAAATGCGTACTCTTAGTGAAGCGATCAACGACCACCCAAATCATGTCGTGACCGTTCCTTGTTCTAGGCAGTTTAGTCACAAAATCCATGGTGATGTCTTCCCATTTACCCATGGGTACGGGTAAAGGTTCTAAACTCCTATACGGTTTCTGATGTTGTGCCTTAACCCTAGCACAAGCTACACACTCGGCCACATACTTAGCAACATCGAGCTTCATCGTCGGCCACCAATAATAGGGTTTTAGATCCCTATACATTTTCGTACTGCCGGGATGAATCGAGTACATGGTCTTGTGAGCTTCTTCCATCAGAAGTTCTCTTATTCCGCCCGTCTTAGGTACCCAAATTCTATCTTGAAATACCTTCAACCCTTGGTTGTTTGTACCGAACACTAACATTTTGCCTAAACGTTCTTCCTTTCGGTCATTTTTCTCTAAAGCTTCCTCTTGAGCTTTCTTTATACTTTCCACAATTGTCGAGACAACTTCAATTCTCAACGCTCTTGGCCTTTTCTTTTCAAGGTTTACCTTCCGACTGAGAGCATCGGCAACAACATTTGCTTTACCAGGTTGGTAAAGTATCTCACAGTCGTAGTCCTTGAGTAACTCTAGCCAGCGTCGTTGCCTCATATTCAATTCCTTCTGATTAAAGAGATATTGGAGACTCTTATGATCAGTGAAAAGTTTACACTTGGTGCCATAAAGATAATGCCTCCATATCTTCAAGGCAAATACTACCGCTGCCAACTCCAAATCATGAGTGGGGTAGTTCTTTTCATGTTCCTTCAATTGCCTCGATGCATACGCGATCACTTTATCCCTTTGGGTCAGAACACAACCTAACCCAACTCCGGATGCATCGCTATAAACTGCAAAGTCATCAACTCCTTCAGGCAATGAAAGAATCGGTGCTTCACACAATCTCTTCTTCAACTTCTCAAAGGCTTCCTTATGCTTCTCATTCCAAGCATAAGTGGCTCCTTTGTGGGTCAAAGCTGTTAATGGAGTAGCAATCGAAGAACAGCCTTGGATAAACCTTCGGTAATATCCAGCTAATCCTAAAAAGCTTTGAATCTCAGTAGGACTTTTTGGTTGTTCCCACTTCATTACAGCTTCAATCTTTGCTGGGTCGACCATTATCCCTTCTTGGTTAACCACATGACCTAAAAATTGGACTTCTTGAATCCAAAATTCACACTTGGAGAACTTTGCATACAGCTTCTCCTTTTTCAGGACTTCTAGCACTTCACGCAGATGCTTTTCATGCTCCTGCTTGCTTTTCGAATAAATCAAGATATCATCTATGAATACTATCACGGATTTATCTAAGAATGGTTTACAAACCCTATTCATCAAATCCATGAAAGCTGCTGGGGCATTGGTTAGTCCGAACGACATAACCAAAAATTCATAGTGTCCATATCTCGTTCTAAAAGCAGTCTTTTCGATATCCTGCTCTCTCACCTTTAGTTGATGGTATCCCGACCTAAGATCGATCTTCGAGAAATAGCTCGAACCCTGCAACTGGTCGAACAAGTCATCGATCCTTGGCAACGGGTACTTGTTCTTTATCGTCACTTTGTTCAGCTCTCTGTAATCGATGCACATTTTCATGCTTCCGTCTTTCTTCTTTACAAATAACACAGGGGCTCCCCAGGGTGATGAACTAGGTCGAATGAAACCTTTGTCCAATAACTCCTGAAGTTGTGTCATAAGTTCTTTCATTTCGGTTGGCGCTACTCGATAAGGTGCTTTCGCTATCGGCGTCGTTCCTGGTAACAAGTCGATACGAAATTCTACTTGTCGATCAGGGGGCAATCCGGGAAGATCTTCGGGAAAGACTTCCGGATAATCGCACACCACCGAAATATTCTGCACCTCCTTCTTTTCCATCTTGGCATCGATCACGAACGCTAGATATGATGTACATCCCTTGGCCAAACACTTTCTGGCTTTCATTAGGGAAATGATTCCAGAGTTTACTCTGCGCTTTTCTCCGTACACCATAAACGACTCTTTCCCTGGCGGGTTTACTTTTACTATCTTCTTTCTACATAGTATTTCTGCATCATTGGCGCTAACCCAATCCATTCCTAAAACTATGTCGAATCCATTTAACTCAATAGGCAATAATTCCTCTTGGAACTTATTCCCATCCAAGTCAATGAGGATGTTTTTCATACGATGGCTAACAGGTACAAACTTGCCACTAGCAATCTCGACTAATAAGGCATTAACTAGCCTATCTACAGGCAAAGCTAGCTTTCTACCAAATTCATGCGATATAAAGGAGTAATTGGCTCCAGAATCAAACAAAATTTGGGCAGGCAATTCGTTTACGAGAAAGGTACCTGAAGCGACATCGACTTCTTCTTTTGCAGCTTCAAGTGTCATCTGAAAGGCTCTCGCCTTCGGCTTTGGTGGTAGATTGGGCTTTGCGACATCCTTCCTCTTTGGACAGTCTTTAAGAACATGCCCTACTTCATGGCACTCAAAACATACCCTCTTGTCGGATGGACACACGTTGGCATAATGCCCAGACTTTCCACATTTGAAGCAAGTCACCTCCTCACTACATCTCCCAGAGTGCTTTCTCTTGCACTTCTCACACCATCTCACTTCACCTCCTCCTCCTCCAAACTTCTTGGACTTAGAAAATTTGCTTTTCTTGTTGGAACCCGAAGTTCCTTCAAATTTTCTCTTTTCACCAACTTCTGCCCTCTCCAGACCCTTCTCCTTGATCTGAACCTCGACATTCTTAGCAGCCCATATGGCGGCTTTCAAAGTGGTTGCTTGCTTAACCATCAGACCAAAGTCCGCTGGTAATCCGAGGGCAAACTTGTTGACCTTAGAGAGTTCAGTTGGAACTAGATGAGGAACTAGCTTCATCTTTTCCATAAAACTAGCAGCGTATTCAGTAACGCTCATCTTTCCTTTCTTTAAATTCTGAAACTCATTGTTGATTTCCAGAAGATCCTGCTTAGAGCAGTACTGCAATTTCAGTTGGACCACAAATTCTTCCCAAGACATCTTACTAGCTTCACCCTTGGGCATCGAATCAGCTAGTAACTTCCACCAGCTCAACACACTAGACTTTAATAGAGGAATTGCAAGTGCGGTCTTTTGTTTGTTGTTGCACTCGCAACTTTCAAACATTGTCTCCATTTCGGAGATCCAATTCATGACTTCCACCGGTGTTGGACTCCCAGATAGACACGGCGGTTTGGATGCCATGAAATCTTTGTATTTGCATCCGCGTCCATCAACTCCTCCATCCTGGTTGTTTTTTCTAACTGTCAATGGGTTGGCTTGACCAAGAGTCCCACTCTAGTTCCCTCCTACTGATTGCCCTTCATTCAATATGGGCTGTTCAACAGGCAACGTAGTCTCTTCCCTATGTTGTTGTAGTAATCGCCTTGTCTCCTCCATTTGGCGATCTAACATCATTTGCATCATTGCTTGTACCCCAGCCACCGTCATTGGCTCAGGTGCAGCTCCTACAACAGGTACATGCTCAACTACTTGAGGTTGAGGCTGTTGATCCCTGTTTCCGTTTGCATTTGCAACTCCACTACGAGTTATGGCCATTACAATCTATATAACGAATAAGGCGAATTTAGGTCTTTATCCTTGTTAGACATGTCAATTCCCTTATCACTCCGAAACGTTTACATGTTAGTTCTAATCTCGTATTCATACGCTTAGAATCCTACACACATAAGGTTTCCAGATCCGGTCGGCAACAGACCATAGATCCAAACAAATAATGGCACACATGGCAAACACATAGCATTTAGCACATAAGGGCATTTTAGGCATCTTCCCTAAAATAAACTAGTGCTCGTGTCTAGAATATGGTAGACACTCATCTCACAATCATCACTTAGCATTCTAAGTTCAAGTCTAGAAATTCTACAATTTCTTAGTTCGCTTAAACTAATGCTCTGATACCAACTGTGACATCCCCTAATTTCTCGGCCAGAAAAGACCGATTTAATTTATGCTTTTTAAAATAAAATCAGAGAAATCTTTTTAAAAGATGTTGCGGAATTGGTCCCCAAACAAACTATGATAAAAGTTTATCAAAACCCTTCATCAAGAAGGTATATGTTTTCCATATATATATCAAAACCTCGGGATGTCATGTTCCGATACAGATCAAAAGCATAAACAAGACATTATAAGCCTTTCAACAGTTATTTACAACTACTGGCCTATAATCCAAAAATCTCTCGTTGTCCTCCGACTATGCTCGGGGTCCACTACCTGTAACATAAAAAGCTGAGTGGGTCAGGCTTGGGAGCCTGGTGAGCATATAGGGTTTTCAACCCACAATAATAATAAACTTACGAAGTTCATCAATCAATAATAACCCTGATTACCCATTCCCGTTATCCTCACTTTATGTCCCTAAACACTTGTCACAAGGGACCTAGCCTAAAGAATATCATCGGGATGGACACTACTGCTAAGGGGTTTCCTCAGCCATACATGTCCTAAAGGCAACCATGAGGAGGATGGAGTACAGCGAATGAACACTCTTAGTTCATTAACATCTACAAGTTGCGGACCTGCTAATGTTTCCCATTGGACTGTCTAGAAAGTCCATGGTCGTCATCCAAACTCCGCTAGATGACTGGATCTCAAAACACATCGAGGCCTCTCATCAATTTTATTTTATCACACATCACAATCTACCCATGTTCACCCAACATATTTGTAGATAAAAATACTTATACAGTTTAAAACTTGTATAAAACATCAACACAACAATCACCTCAAATAAATAATTAATATATTTACACATAGCACGTATTATAAGGTAAATACTTCATATCTATGTGTAAAATGAAAGTGACTATACACTCACATGATTTGATGATAATCGGGCAGCAATTCGTTTCCTAAAACGATCGTTTCTAATAAAACCGGGAGTTTTATTGAGAAACCGGGCTTTGTAAAAGTCGGGCTTCGAAACCGAAAAGATAAATTTTTCGGGCTTCTCGGGCACTTCGTGGGGTATTCCGGGCTTTGCGGGATGTTAAGATGAAGAAAATATGGAGAGAGGGGCTAAAAATGGCTAAATTCCAAAAGTAACCAGAAACCCTCGCAGGTACCCTTCTATTTATAGGGTCCGAAGTTTGATCCAACGGCTGAGAAGTCTCCTGATCCGACGGCTAAGAGGCTTCACAGGGGGGTCTCGCACATGGCTTGCATGGCTCGCACATGGCTCGCACATGCGAGGGCTCGCTGTCGGCTTCTAAGTGGACCGCGGCTTGCTGGCGCACCTGCGAGGCTCGGAGCTAGGCTATGCGAGGCTCGGACACACGCGACAGCTGGGCGAAGCTTCGGCTGGGGAGCTGGCTGCTTCGGATTGGGCCTCCTCCTCGGTCGAATCAAAAGAGGACACGTGGCTCGCATGACTCAGCAGCCTAATGACTCAGCAGCCAGGTGACTCAGCAGGACACGTGTCACTTTCTAAGCGAGGGTGACGTGGCAATTGTGACTATGCGAAATTTCTCGGTTTTCGCGCCAAAACTTCTAAAATCCATAACTTTCGCATACGAGCTCCGTTTTTGACGTTCTTTATATGCACGCGTAGCTAAAATTAAGATCTACAACTTCCGTTTAGACTTCGTCGGCTAATTTTGACTTTAAATTTTATATTATTATTTTTAACAGACCGGGACAGGAAATCCGTTAAAAATTCATAACTTCTTCATCCGACGTCCGTTTTCGTCAAACATTTTACCGTTGTGCTCCTAATGACGAGACCTTCAATTCTCGTTTAGTTTGTATCGGCTAAAAATCGCTCGATCTAAAATTCGAGTTTTTAGTTGTCTACTGCTACGCTGAAACTTCGAAAAATCATAACTTCCTCATACGAAGTCAGATTTGGGCGTTCTTTTTATCGAACTTCTCGGTTTAACGAATACTACAGCTTTCGTTTAGATTACTAAGGCTAAAAAGTATTTTATCAAAAACTCACTTTTTACGACATTCAGCACCGTGCCGGTTTTGTCGCGAAACTTCGACAGGTCATAACTTCTTTGTTATAACTCGGATTTTGGTATTCTTTATATCCCCGAAATCCTTGTTTCGACCACTACAACTTTATTTAAAGATATCGGGCTTATCTCACACTTTAATTTTGACGCTTATTTTTATTCTTAATTAATTAAGCCCTAATAATTAAGCATAAAACACATAATTCACATAATATTCACATAACTCCTTTTCATTTCTTCAAAATGAGTTACAAAGGTTAACCTAGACTATCAACTCAATATAAATGCCTAGGCTAGAAACATGAGTGTTACACGAGGCCTAAGTGAAACAGATTTGTATCCGAGCGGGGCTCAAAGCCAGGCGGGGCCTGGAGCGGCGGGGCCGTTGTAGCGGGCGAGGCCCGAAGTAGGGGCGAGACCCCGGATAGCAGGCGTGGCCCAGTATGTGCAGTATGTGGTTATGCATGGTATGTGGTAAGGTGGGGAACTCACTAAGCTTCATGCTTACAGTTTTCAGTTTTGTTTTCAGGTGCTTCCGGTAGCGGAGGGAGGAGCTCGGGGTGATCGCATGGCACACACCATAGATTAGTCAGCCTGGGCATGTTTACTCTGATAATGAACATGTGTTTTGAAAACTTATACTCAGATTATGTTTTGGAATGATGTCTTTGCTTAAAGTAATGTTTTATTAAAAGAAATTTTTGGTCTTAAATTTTGGGACGTTACAAGTTGGTATCAAAGCCTTGGTTTGAGGGATTCGGGCATACTCTCGGGTGTCCCTGAACTCAAACTGAGGGGTCAGATAAAAGTTTTCAAAAGTGAAAAGATAGTTTTGTAAAAAGAATTTTAAGAACGAAAAATAGTTTTAGAAAAGCAAAAAGAATCCAGAAAGAGAAGAATTTTGAAAAGAGAAAAAGGGGTGCGGTGCATGCAATCAGCCGAGCTCAAGTAAGTACCCTAAAATACCCATACAAGTTTATGTTATGATTATCAGTTGATAGAGCTGCATGCTAGAATAGGACTAAGGATCTAGGGATGATGCCTTATGTGCCTGTTATTTGTGCTTTTGAGCTGCATGATAGTGTTGATTAGACAGTAGTAGGATAGCATGTTTAAGTTATGCCTGAGTTATGAGTTTGTGATACATGCTAGTTCAGATTCTTGCTTTGTGGATATGATTGCTCGAGTATGTTGTGGTTAGATTTTCCCTTGTCTGAATGCTGCTTGCTTTGTGCATTGTGGGACTTTGAATAATGGGAGTTAGCCATTAGGTGGATACGTCACGTCACATGTGATCAGGGTTGAATAATCTCAGAGTGCTGGACTTGGCCCTATTGCGCAGCTCTTGTTTGAGTCCAACCGTTGTAGGGACGAGTCTTTTACTTGAAGGATTATCTGAGCCTCGTCGCATGTGAAGGTATCCAGGTGATGGCTAATTGGCATCACAAGGAGACCTTCAGCAGCTGAGGACTGGTTTGAGTTGAGTCAGAGGTTTCCCTAGGGTAAGCCTAGGATGAGATAGTGTTGGGAGCAGTATTAGTGGATAAGGGACCTGGTGGAGTCAAAGCAATTCCTAAGGAAAGTACGGATAGATGTGGAAGGTAGTATGGGCCCGTACTACTGAAAGCAGAGGATCCGTACTCGATTCGGGAAGGTCCGAGACAAGACCGGGAACCGGGTAGGGGTATGTTTGGTCTCGCATCGGTGATGAGTATTCTGATAGTGGTTGTGTTATGTTTCAGCATGGTGACGTTGCGAGAGAGACCAACGGGCGGATCAGGCGCCGGAGAGGGGTCAGGCTCGGGATCAGGGGCCGAGCAGCTCGAGGAGCGGATGAGAGAGGTGATATCAGTTGAGGTTACGCGCAGTATTCTAGCTCAGACTCCTATGATCTTTGGCACGGTCAAGGAGGGTATACTGGAGATCTTGGATGAGAGGCTGGGAGCCTTCCGTACTGAGATGATGGCATTGATGGGAGCGCATACTCTGACGTTTCGAGAGTTCAGAGCCTGCGGGGCACCAGATTATCAGGGGGCTAGGGACCCCATTGCTAGCAGCAGATGGTTGGCTGATGTTGCCAACGCTTTTCGTACGAGCAAGTGTCCCGAGGGGGACAAGGTCAGACTCGCTTCCTGTCTTCTGAAGGATAGAGCAAGGGATTGGTGGCAGGAGATTGGTCATGCTTTGGGGGATGATGCCGCGTTGGACGCGATGAATTGGAGCGATTTCTCGTCCAGGTTCAGGGCGGAGTTTTCGCCGATAATTGAGGTGCAGCAGTTGGCGCGAGAGTTTCAGGATTTGACACAGACTACTGAGACTGTGGTGGAGATCACCACCAAGTTCAGGGAGAGGTCTCTCCTTGTACCGCAGTATGTCGCGGATGAGGAAATGAAGAAGGCTTGGTACCATGAGATGTTGAGGGATGACATCAGGGAGTTTGTGAACAGATCCAGCTGTAAGACGCTGGAAGATATGATTTCTCAGGCTAGAGAAAGGGAGATTGATTTGGAGCAAATCCGGAAGAGGAAGCCGGATGAGGTTCAAGTAGCTGCGGGTTCGGGCAAAAGGCCCAAGGGATCGGATTCGAGATCGAGGGATCATCAGGACCGCAGTCGGTGCGGAAAGTGTGGCAGGGCGCACGGGGGCGCGTGCAGGAGTGGTAGCAGTGGTGAGTCTGGCTGCTTCAAGTGCGGTGGGACTGGTCATTTCAGCAGGGATTGTACTGTTACCGCCGCGCAGGGATCAGACTTGTTATGTTTTCACTGCAACAAGCGGGGCCACAAGAAGGCCCAGTGCCCCAGTTTGTCTTCGGCAGGATGGGTGATGGCACCCGCCCCTGCAACCTTGAGGATCACGGATGGCCGTCAGGGCCGGGTAGAGGCACCTTCAGCAGGGAGCAGGGCTTTTCAGATGACGACCTTGGAGACACGAGCAACGCCGTACGTTGCAAGTATGCAATTTCCATTCTCAGTTCTTTTATTTTGTGCATGATTATATTGTTATGGTTCTGCCTCATTATCGGTATGAGTATTTTATTTTATGTGCGGTTGATTATGGTCGAGTTATATGCCATCTACATACCTTGGTTATTTGTATGGTAGTTAGGGGATGTGCTCTATTGAGGAAGGTTTCGAAGGATGCAGTAGCTGTAGCATGCTTGAGAGGGACTTGGTATGTCTCTCTAGATCGGGGTTGTTTAGTGTTAGAGACGGATTGGCTAGATCCCTAGCTATGGTAAGCTTGGGATCCTTAGCAGATTGATTGCGGGATGGTAGCAAGGATTGGGATTTCTTTTGAGTATTGAGTAGCAAGGGGTAAGCAGGATCGAAGTGGGGGAGAATCCTCCGAGTGTGCCCAGAAGGGAGCACGCAGACCCAGAATGAGTGCACGACCTCCGGGGAGGAAAGGAGTAGTTCAGCGTTTGATGGTTTGAGGATTTCAGGGTTGGGAGTTTGAGAAACTCCCCATTAGCCAGTGCGTGCGATGGTAATGGTTAGTTCATGGTTGGGAATTCGGGTCGTGGATCACCCGTAGGACTCGAGGGAGTCAGAATGAGGATCTTGAGAGCTAATGGCGCACGGGTGCCTTCGTGTCGGCAGTCAGTGGTAGGAGGTGATGTGAGACTACGGGGCAGCCGTAGCATTCACTAGTAGTCAGCAATGGATGGTGATGTAAGACTAAGGGTAAGCCGTAGCGTTCCTTAGTCGCTTTGTTAGCGGAGTTGGGGCGAGGCCCTTATTTCCTAGTGATCAGATGGGGATCAGGATGGATAGTGAATGAGGATGACAGGGAGTTGCCTGTATAGCCCTAGCAAGGTGAGACCTTGGGAGAGGCTGCTCTAGGATATAGTTGGGTGGGACCCGTGGGCGAGGCCCTAGCGAGGGTGAATAGACTAGTGGGACTAGAAGGATAGAGGCGGGTGGGACCCGTGGGCGAGGCCCGTGAGTTTTAGCAGCGCAGGTGGGACCTAGTAGGGACCTTAGTGTCAAGTTAGGGGATCGGGGATCCCAGGTTTGTAGTGCCTGAGCGGCAGAAATGTTTGAGCAGTTATAGGTAGTCGAGGTTTCTTTGGAAGTCGCCAAGAGCGACTAGTGTTGGTGTTGGGACCAGCTACCGGTGGGAGCCGGTAATCCAGATATCGATAGGTTGGTAGGGACCAGAGTGGTCTCAGTTCATCCGGAAGGCAGATGAGGAAAGGCAGAAATATCTGGTCAGTAGTAGTGCGGGAAAGCGGGTTATGGTGGAACTTAGTTAGTTGAGTCGAGGAATGCTCGACACCAAGTTATGTCAAGAAAGGAGTGTCAGTGGTTACTGGAGGTGATGACCTGTACTGAATTTAGCGGGAATAATGGAATGGTGAAGATAGGATCTTCACATTGTCAGAGGAAATAGTTGTTTTTGGAGCATCGCCTTGGGAAGGCAAGGGAATCGCGTGAGGAAAGAAGGGGTGAACCCCTATAGGTTCAGTTGCAGTACTCGGAGAGTACCAGAAGGATTGTCGGTTGAGTAAGTTGTGTTTCTAGAATGTTCAGGGTTAGGGTTGACCCAAGATGATTAACCGCAAGGATTGATTCTAGTCAGAATGATCGGGCGAAAGACCAGCGAAGGTAGCCAGCTGGTGTTGGAATAATTGGCAAGGTATTAGAGGAAGATCGCAGGCGGTGGGCCATAGCAAACTTCGAGGACGAAGTTTAGTTTAAGTGGGGGAGAGTTGTAACACCCAAAGTTTTGAAGGCCAAGAAAGGAAAGAAAAGCCTAATTAGGGGGCGACTCGGCGAGTCCAAGGATGAACTCAGCGAGTAAGAGCGGGATCCAGGTCGAGGAGTAAGTGACCGACTCGGCGAGTCTGGTCTGTGCGAGGAAAACCCTAATTTCGGGAGTTGTATCCTATTTAAAGGGTGTTATGTCCCTCCCTCAGCCCCCATAACATCCCAAAGAACCTGAAAACTTTATATTTCGTGTGAGCTTCCATCATTTGAGAGAAATAGCTTGGGAGGAAGGAAACCTTGGAAAGGAGCTTGTAGATCAAGAAGGTTGCTTCAAAGGAGAGGTGTGTGCTCGATATCTACTTCAGATTGTGTTCATCTTGGAGGTATTTAGCTACCATTTTCCCTTCTTTGCATCTAGATCTATTTTGCCATGAGATTTGGGGGTTTTATGGTTGTTTGAGACCCAAATCGGGTTAGGGGGCTTAGATATGTTGTTGCCACTTCAGATCTATTGTTGGGATGGTCCATTATGTCATAAAGCATCAAGAGATGAGTAGTTGGTGAAGCCCTTTTGGCCTTAAACCAAACCCCAGTATGTTTTGAGCCTAGATCTCTTTAGTTATACGTAAAGTTTGCAACTTTACGTAGGGATTGAGCTTTGGAAGTATGGATCTATGGTTTGGAGTCCCTGCATGACTCAAAAGTCCTCTGCATGTTTGGAGATCTGAATGGACTCGGCGAGTCCTTTGAGTGGACTCGGAGAGTAGCATGAAGATGAGGAGGAACTCGACGAGTGGGATGAACAGCTCGTCGAGTTGGATGATGTTGGGCTTGCACTCGGCGAGTTGGATGAAGATTGCCTGGTACTCGGCGAGTCTGTTCTTAGACTCGGCGAGTCAGGTCGCGTAGTCCCAAACCCTTCGAGTTAAGACTCGAGTCAGCGAGTCGAGCAAGGACTCAGTGAGTTGGTCATGACAGGATTCAGGAATCTGTAGACTCGGCGAGTCAGGGGCTGACTCGGCGAGTCAAGTCGCGATTGGAAGGACTTTGAGCATAAGAACTCGGTGAGTCAGTAAGTGGACTCGGCGAGTAGGGTTGACCTGGAAGGTTGACTTTGACCAGGACTTTGACTTTGGCAAGGGTTGACTTGGTTGACCTTTGAAGATCAGTTGGATTAAGTAATGTGTTGATATTGGTAGCTCGGGGAGCTAGTGGAGCAGCAGTTCGGAGTCAGTGGTCGGGTAGCGGTCGAAGGGATTAGCAGCAGCAGTTCAGCAGTATCAGGTGAGTTTCCCTTTGTATGAATGGTTCTACGACCACAATGCCGGCCCATGTAGTTATGAGTAGAAGACCCGTGGGTCAGCCCTAGGCACAGTATGCTAGTATGATATTCGGACGAGGTCCAATGATAGAGGGCAGGTGCCCAAGAAATGGTTTATGTGATAGTTTATACTTGTTGTCTGTGTGATACTTGTATGTGCCTGGTAGGGAGGTGAGTGTGGGCGAGGTTCCGTATCTCACCAATAGCAGAGTGTGGATGGTGTTCCACATCTCAGTAGCAGCAGTCCAGGGGCAAGGCCCAAGTTAGGAAAGGAGTGAGGGTGGGCGGGGCCCGTATCTCACTATCAGCAGGAGTATGGACGAGGTTCCATGACTCATCAGTAGCAGGACACGGGCGGGGCCCAGAGATTGGCGAGGCCTTAGAACAAGAGTTGTTAGCATATGTTTAGCTTATGTGATGTTATGTGATATGTGTATGTGCTATTATATGTTAGTGGGCGGGGCGCTATGACAGGCGAGGCCTAAGTGAAACAGATATGTATCCGAGCGGGGCTCGAAGCCAGGCGGGGCCTGGAGCGGCGGGGCCGTTGTAGCGGGCGAGGCCCGAAGTAGGGGGCGAGGCCCCGGATAGCAGGCGTGGCCCAATATGTGCAGTATGTGGTTATGCATGGTATGTGGTAAGGTGGGGAACTTACTAAGCTTCGTGCTTACGGTTTTCAGTTTTGTTTTCAGGTGCTTCCGGTAGCGGAGGGAGGAGCTCGGGGTGATCGCATGGCACACACCATAGATTAGTCAGCCGGGGAAGGTTTACTCTGATAATGTACATGTGTTTTGAAAACTTATACTCAGATTACGTTTTGGAATGATGTCTTTGCTTAAAGTAATGTTTTATTAAAAGAAATTTTTGGTCTTAAATTTTGGGACGTTACACCTATAGATGAAATTAAATAAGAAAAATGATATAGGAGGGTAACAAACTTTTGACTTTGTTCACATTCATCCTATTTTTTGTATATTATATTTCATCCAACTTGTTGAAACTTTTTACATATTACCTTTGCGACCATCTATTGTAGGTTACAAGGTCAGTATGTGAACAGTTTCATCAAATTAGATGACATATAATGTACAAAAAATAAAGGAACTAAACATGAGTAAAAACTAAAGTTTTTTTGAGAATCATTATTTAGGTAAGAACTTGAAAACTTTTTTTTTGGCCAAATTTTCTCAAAACCAACAACATATCTCCCCTAGGCAATTGTCTAAATGTCACACGATAATAATAATAAGAATAAGAATAAGAAACGGTGTTTTTTTGTAATGTTTCTTAATACTCTTAAATGGTTATGTTGTTTTTGGATAAATTTGGTTTCTTAATTCACCTGAAATGTTGATTTTGTTATTCGGATTTAACCGAGAACCTTATTGGTTCGGTTTCGATTAATATTTTAGAAGTAAAAAATCGATTAAACCGAACCGAATAAACCAATGACCGATTAAACCGACAAATAAAACTCATATATAGAATATTACTAGGCTTAAACGACAGCCTAGGTGTGGTATGATGGTGTTCGTTTTGAAAAAAATTGACAAAAAAATTCTCAAATAAATATTGGCTCTCAAAGGAACTTTTCATTTTATTCATATTTAGTATTTTTTTTTCAATACATTATATATCATCCAAGTTATTGAAAGTGTTTACATATTATATTTGTAACCTGCAGCAGGTGAACAATTCAACAAGTTAAATGGGATAAACAAAATCGAAAATTCATAACCATTACAAGTCATTTTTCCAATTAAATACCAACAATTACCACACAAAATGTTTGGTAATTCTACATCGATTTTTTTGATAATAAAAATAATTTAATTCCTTATTAACAGATCTTTTAATTGATTTTCACAAATCACGTTTCACTAACAATGCTTTACTTGAATTAATGTCATCTTATCTCTAGCATGGATGGCTATATTCATATGTATAAAATTTTGACGCTAAGCTATATGCTCCTATATGATAACCCAACGGTCTCCATCATTGTCGTATAATATCATATAAGACAAGTTGCACAAACCCTAATAATTTAATAGATTGAAGGAAGGATAGAGATGATATGGTTTCTTAATGTTGATGATAATACCATTCAAATGAACAAATGAGATTCAAAAGCTTGAAAATTTAATGGAAATCAATTGGGTAAAAATGATGGAATTCAATGGTGCATCCCCAATTGCTCTTTTTCTTTTAATTTTCTCCCATAGTTTATAGCCGCCTGTTGCACTCATCCATAATGGTATTTCTTTGAAATTTTGCATCATCCATAATCGTAATTGAAAGAGCTTTTTTTCATCAATTAATAAACCAATATTATTAAATAAAAAGTAAGTTTTTCGTTAAAAAATTACAATATTCATGATATTGTAATAATCATGACAATATCTCAACTTTTAAAAGCAACACAATCCTTTTCAAGTTAAAATATCCAAATTTCTATTACAATGAAACAAAATTGAAACTTGAATATGTAATTTAAATGATTTTCCATAAACTTTGATATTTCATATCTTGTCAAATATATAAAAAAAAAAATATGTACACGATCTAACTATAACCGGGCCGAAATACAAAATGGGTCAAACACAAAGATATATATATATATATATATATATATATATATATATATATATATATATATATATATATATATATATATATATATATATATATATATATATAATCAATATATGAAAATCATTTTTGCCAAATGTCATGTTCTTATTAAATTTGACACATGTCATTTTTTAGGATTTTTTGAATTATTTTTTTCCACTTGTTATTTTTTATGTATTTTTTAGTTTTTTTTTTAAATTTAAAATCCAAATTTTAAAAGATTTATATATGTAAGATAGATCATTATATTAAATATCAGAATAAATGTTTTTAAGTGTTTCTTTCCTTTTTGTTTCAAATATCATAGAATATGTATTAAATTGATTACTTTATTTATTATATCATTTGTATTTATACAAAACTATTGCTTTAAAAATTACATCATGCTTATAATTTTATATTAAACTTTTATTTTTAATAAACCCGTGTATCACACGGGTCTTACATCTAATATATATATATATATATATATATATATATATATATATATATATATATATATATATATATATATATATATATATGTAGGGTTAAGTTCAAATGAGAACACTATTTAATGTGTGAACGTGAGAACACTATTTTATATCACTATTCTACTATGAATTTAATATTTATAGTATTGTAGTAATTATAATATGAATATATTTAATTTTATATTGTTATTCTACTTTAATATATATATATATATATATATATATATATATATATATATATATATATAGTAATTTAGTAATTCTAATGTGAATGTTAAATATGTGATTGTTCATATATTCGGTGTTGAATAATGTCATAAAGTTGTACATACAAAATTTTAATGTGAATATTAATGTGTGATTGTTCGTATATTTGTTAGTGAATAATGTCATATCATTGTATATACAAAATTCATAGTAGAATAGTAACATAAAGTAGTGTTCTCACGTTCTCACATTAAATAATGTTCTCATTTGAACTTAACCCTATATATATATATATATATATATATATATATATATATATATATATATATATATATATATATATATAGAGAGAGAGAGAGAGAGAGAGAGGAATGATCATTTGATAACTTATAGTTTCCCGAGAACTCGAGAACTAAAAGTGGACCGTCATATTAAAAAAATTAAGGGCTAAGATATTTTATGGCAGTTTTGTAAATAAATGAGAAAATTAAACACGGGGGTACAGTTCTGAAATTAATCGAAGGGCATTTATGGTACTGAAAATATTATTTCCCCCAAATCAATCGATGCATCTCTCAAATCCCTAGATCGCCTTTGTCTCAGCATCCCTCTTTCTCTCACAACTTCATTGTCGATCATTCCCTAATCCAGAACCATCGTCTGAAATCTATGGTTTCCTCCGTCAATTGTCTCCCCTATTCATTGAATCAGGTGAGGTGAAGACAATACGCGACTCTTTGAAATCTAGGATCCTTCGAATCTGAATTCTAAGCCATAAAATGCGATGACTTTTCAATTTAGGTCGCCTCATCATTGACGAGCACAGTCCGAGATGAACTTCAAGCTACCAGATGATCTAGGTCTGGCGTCAGGCCCTTACGGCTCACCGTCTGAAAGCTTAGACGAGCTAAGATTTGAGGAAGATCTATTTTGTACTCATATTGACATTGAAAAGCTCGGATCCAATGGAACAATGGTGGTGCTCTAGATAATGGTCAAATCAACAGTGATCTGGGCGCTCCTCTACATTTGTCATGTCGACACACCGTTCATCTTGTCTACTTCGTCTCCGGTATGCTCTTTCTCGCCTGCAATTTCTCTGTTGCTCATTACTCTACTTTAGCAAAGTTACTTACAAGGTAAAAGTGTAACACCCGGTTCCTGGTACGTATTTAATTCCAAGTATTATTGTATTTTACCCTGGGACTCGATGACTTGAAGGCCTAACTCGTCGAGTCGACTTGGCTTTGCGCGCGGATTTTAAGTGACCTACTCGACGAGTCGGGAGACCGACTCGACAAGTAGGAGCTGTCTGAGTGAAACCCTAAATTTGAGGGTTTGCACCCTATTTAAACAACTTATCTCCTCCCACATCAGCCTCCATCGTCCCTCACACTTCTAGAAGACCTTAAACTGAAACCCTAGCCTTGTTTGAGTGCTCTTAAGCCTTTTTTGTGCATTCTTTGGTGATTATGATGTTTGAGAAGAAGAAAGTAGCTTGGGAGTTCCAGTTGAAGCTAGTAGAACCAGAGATTGTGTTTCATTTCCAACTCATTTAAAGTAAAAAGCTTCAATCTTGACTATCCATGTGTTTAATCATCTTTAAGGCTTGGGATTTTGTATCTTTAGGGATTTTCTAAGCCATTTTCGGGTTGTGGGGTGTAATGTGAAGTTATGGCTTCAGATCTTGGACTTTGGAAGGGTCTCATGGCATAAAGGTGCCGACTCTATGGCCATGAGAGCCTCATGAATCTTGTAAGTCTCATTTTTGGTCCTTTTGAGCTTAAAGACCCATGCATGGATGTAAAGTTCATGACTTTACGTGTTATATCGACCCTAAGAGGTCAGGTCTACCCTTTGGATGAGATGGGCTCAACAGAAATCGAGTTTATGGACATGAACTTAGTGGACTCGACGAGTTGTTCTTGGGACTCGGCGATTCGGGAAATGGTTCCCCGACCTTTGCTGTTTTGAGGTGTCTGGTTCAGTCTAGAAGAGGACTCAACAAAGATGGACGTGATTATAAGACCTGGAAATCATGGGACTCGACAAAGGTATGAACAAACTCGGCAAGTCCAAGGCAATCTCCCAACCCATGAAGATGGACTCGACGAGTTGTTCATACAACTCAGTGAGTCATAGACTAAACACATTCATATGAGGGAGATGAGCTCGACGAGTTCAAAGGGAACTCGGCGAGTCGATCGAAGATGGTCCCGATATTATGGTTGAAGAAGGACCCATCGAATTGTTGCTAGACTCGACGAGTAGAGTCGGGGAGTTGGATCATTTTGGAGGAATAGGGACTCGACAAGTTGGTAGACCAACTCGGCGAGTCAAGTCAACTGGAGGTTGACTTTGACCAGGATTTGGGTTGACCCTTATGGGGGTTGTGAGTACGAATTGATAACTTAGTAGAGGTGTCATGTAGGGATTGAGGAGTCGAGGAAAGTCGATTTTCAAGCCGAGGACAGTTCAGACACTACGCGACATTGAGGCGAGTTACCGTCCAGTAAAAGTGGGTCTAAGGCACCAGGGCCGACCCACTAGTAGTTGATTACAGTTAAGATGATTATCTTTGTGATAATTATTTGGTTGCTATTACTTTATATGTTCTATGTGCCAGTATGCTAAGTTATATGTGATAGTGGTAGTACGAGGGGAGTAGTCCCCCGATCGGTTGTTAGGACCGAAGGGTAGGTCGGACACCCCGGATATGTATGAAAGCATGTTTATGATAGTTTATTATGTGATAGTAGTAGGGGTAAAATGGTCCCCGTGACCAGGTGAGATAGACCGCAGGGTAGGCAGGCAACCCAGAATGGCCTGACACGGGTAGTCAGCACCCCAGAATGGCTTGACATGGGTAGTCAGTGTAACGCCCGTAGATCCGGGCTAGTCAATTTAGAGATAATAGGGGCCGAAAACGACTTTTTGGCAAAAGATTATTTAGAATAAATAATCTAAACCAAGTTGTAGTATATGTTACAAGGTTTCCATACATATAAAGAGCGCCGAAATCTGAGTTATAACGAAGAAGTTATGACCCGTCGAAGTTTCGCGACGGAACCGGCACGGCACCGGGAAGTGTAAATAGTAAATTTACGATAGAGCGACTTTTAGCCTTAACGATCTAAACAAAATTCATAGAAAATGTTAAACCAAGAGTGTCCATAAAGAAGGATGGCTCGCATCGAATGTGTATAGATTACCGGCAGCTGAATAAGGTAACAATGAAGAACCACTACCCACTACAGAGGATTGATGATCTCTTTGACCAGCATTAGGGAGCATCTTGATTCTCCAAGATTGATTTGAGTTCGGGCTATCATCAGATGAGAGTCGGAGAGGAGGATGTGCAGAAGACTGCCTTCCGGACGTGTAACACTCGTGTTTCTAGCCTAGGCATTTATATTGAGTTGATAGTCTAGGTTAACCTTTGTAACTCATTTTGAAGAAATGAAAAGGAGTTATGTGAATATTATGTGAATTATGTGTTTTATGCTTAATTATTAGGGCTTAATTAATTAAGAATAAAAATAAGCGTCAAAATTAAAGTTTGAGATAAGCCCGATATCTTTACATAAAGTTGTAGTGGTCGAAACAAGGATTTCGGGAATATAAAGAATACCAAAATCCGAGTTATAACGAAGAAGTTATGACCTGTCGAAGTTTCGCGACAAAACCGGCACGGTGCTGAATGTCGTAAAAAGTGAGTTTTTGATAAACTACTTTTTAGCCTTAGTAATCTAAAAGAAAGTTGTAGTATTCGTTAAACCGAGAAGTTCGATAAAAAGAACGCCCAAATCTGACTTCGTATGAGGAAGTTATGATTTTTCGAAGTTTCAGCGTAGCAGTAGACAGCTAAAAACTCGAATTTTAGATCGAGCGATTTTTAGCCGACACAACCTAAACGAGAATTGAAGGTCTCGTCATTAGGAGCACAACGGTAAAAAGTCTGACGAAAACGGACGTCGGATGAAGAAGTTATGAATTTTTAACGGATTTCCTGTCCCGGTCTGTTAAAAATAATAATATAAAATTTAATGTCAAAATTAGCCAACGAAGTCTAAAAGGAAGTTGTAGATCTTAATTTTAGCTACGCGTGCATATAAAGAACGTCAAAAACGGAGCTCGTATGCAAAAGTTATGAATTTTAGAAGATTTTGGCACAAAATTCGAGAAATTTCGCATAAATAGGCTTCACCCGGAAGTGCCACGTGTCCTCGCTTCGCATGTGCCACGTATCCGGAACCTGCTGAGTCACCGAAGCCACCTGGCGAGGCGTGTCATGTCCTTCCGAGTCCGAGCTGCGGTCCAATCCGCTGACTACACGTAGAAGCCTCGGTGGCAAGCCTCGCATCCGACGCGTGTGTAGTGACTCATGAGTCCGAACCCTCGCAGGCGCCACGAACCCCCCTACTCCGGACCCTAGACCTCGGTCCAATCACAAGCCGCCAGAGAGCCCTTCACACGCGCAGCCCTCATGCGAGCCTCCTCCTCTGCGAGCCTTCTCAGCCGTCGGATCAGAAGACTCCTGACCGTCCGATTAGAAGCTTCCCCCTATAAATAGGAAGGTGCGAGACCTCCCGGGTATTTTTGGAATTTTTCCATATTTAGCCCCTAAACCCATATTTTCTTCATATTAACATCCCGCAAAGCCCCGGTATCGATTGTAAAGCCCGGAATACCCCACGAAGTGCCCGAGAAGCCCGGAAAATTTATCTTTTCGGTTTCGAAGCCCGACTTTTACAAAGCCCGGTTTCTCAATAAAACTCCCGGTTTTATTAGAAACGATCGTTTTAGGAAACGAATTGCTACCCGATTATCATCAAATCATGTGAGTGTATAGTCACTTTCATTTTACACATAGATATGAAGTATTTACCTTATAATACGTGCTATGTGTAAATATATTAATTATTTATTTGAGGTGATTGTTGTGTTGATGCTTTATACAAGTTTTAAACTGTATAAGTATTTTTATCTACAAATATGTTGGGTAGAACATGGGTAGATTGTGATGTGTGATAAAATAAAATTGATGAGAGGCCTCGATGTGTTTTGAGATCCAGTCATCTAGCGGAGTTTGGATGACGACCACGGACTTTCTAGACAGTCCAGTGGGAAACATTAGCAGGTCCGCAACTTGTAGGTGTTAATGAACTAAGAGTGTTCATTCGCTGTACTCCATCCCCCTCATGGTTGCCTTTAGGACATGTATGGCTGAGGAAACCCCTTAGCAGTAGTTTCCATCCCGATGATATTCTTTAGGCTAGGTCCCTTGTGACAAGTGTTTAGGGATATAAAAGTGAGGATAACGGGAACGGGTAATCAGGGTTATTGTTGATTGATGAACTTAGTAAGTTTATTATTATTATGGGTTGAAAACCCTATATGCTCACCAGGCTCCCAAGCCTGACCCACTCAGCTTTTTATGTTACAGGTAGTGGACCCCGAGCATAGTCGGAGGACAACGAAAGATTTTTGGATTATAGGCCAGTAGTTGTAAATAACTGTTGAAAGGCTTATAATGTCTTGTTTATGCTTTTGATCTGTATCGGAACATGACATCCCGAGGTTTTGATATATATATATGGAAAACATATACCTTCTTAATGAAGGGTTTTGATAAACTTTTATCATAGTTTGTTTGGGGACCAATTCCGCAACATCTTTTAAAAAGATTTCTCTGATTTTATTTTAAAAAGCATAAATTAAATCGGTCTTTTCTGGTCGAGAAATTAGGAGATGTCACAGGACGTGATATGGTCACTATGAGTTCGTGGTGATGCCTTTTGGGCTCAACAATGCTCCTGTCGCATTCATAGATCTCATGAACCACGTATGTAGGCCGATGTAGGAGCAGCATAAGGAGCACTTGCGGGAGGTTTTGGATACTTTGAGGAATGAGAGCTTGTATGCTAAGTTCTCCAAGTGCGAGTTCTGGATGCGCGAGGTGAAGTTTCTTGGGCACCTTGTCAACCAGAACGGGATTTCGGTTGACCAGGCCAAGGTAGAGGCCATGATGAGATGAGAGGTTCCGAGGTCTCCGTCTGAGATACAAAGCTTTCTGGGACTGGCAGGCTATTATCAGAGATTCATTCAGGACTTCTCTAAGATAGTCATGCCCCTAACCCGGTTGACAAGGAAAGTCATGGTCTTTCGTTGGGGTCCTAAGTAGCAGGCAGCATTTGATACGTTGAGACAGAGATTGTGCGAGGCGCCAATCTTAGCCCTGCTAGAGGGCATGGACGATTTTGTAGTGTATCGCCCTCAATATTTGCCGTCATTACCTCTATGAGGTTTGTTGTACCATTTACACGGACCACAAGAGCCTGCGGTATCTCATGGATCAGCCAAATCTAAATATGAGACAGCGTCGGTGGCTTGATGTGGTAAAGGATTATGATTGCGAGATCCTCTACCACCCGTGGAAGGCCAATGTCGTGGCCGACGCGCTTAGCCGCAAGGCAGCGCTGATTAGGGATATCTATGAGGATGACGGTTGTGACTCCGTTGTCGGAGTGGATTCAGGATGCCCAACAGGAGGCCATGAAGGAGGAACACCGTAAGAGTGAGCGTATTGTGGGTCAGGTTTCTTCCTTTGATTATGACAGTCGTGGATTGTTGACGCTGCACTGTAGAGTATGGGTCCCATATCATGGGGTGTGCGCTAGGTATTGATGAAGGAAGCGCACAAATCCAGGTTTTCTATTCATCCCGGAGCAACAGAGATGTACATGGATCTTCATCTTGATTATTAGTGGCCCTGCATGAAGAGGGACGTAAATTGGTTTGTTGAGAGATGCCTGACCTGCAGGAAGGTCAAGGTCGAGCACCAGAGGCCGCAAGACAAGACGCAGTCATTGGATATTCCCATGTGGAAATGGGAAGATATTACTATGTATTTCATCACAAAGCTTCCCAGGACTGCACGGGGAGTGGATTCGATTTGGGTCATCGTGGATTAGTTGACCAAGAGTGCCCATTTCATACCGATCTAGGAGAGCATCTCGGCCGAGAAGTTGGCCGATATCTACATTCGAGAGGTAGTAGCTCGGCATGGAGTGCCTGTCTTAATGATTTCGGATCTAGACATGCGGTTTACTTCCAGATTCTGGAAGAAGTTTCACGATGAGTTGGGTACTCGTCTGCACTTCAGCACTGCTTTTCACCCGCAGAAGGATGGTCAGAGTGAGCGGACCATCCAGACTCTGGAGGACATGTTGCGGGCATGTGTTTTAGATTTCGGAGGTATTTGGGATATTTACCTTCCTTTGGCTGAGTTCTCCTATAATAACAACTATCATGCGAGTATTGATTGGCCTCCTTTCGAGATGTTGTATGGGAGGAGGTGCAGGACCCCAATATGCTAGGGTGAGGTTGGTCAGAGGGTCATGGGGAGTACCGCAAGACTACAGAGAGGATCCAGCAGGTTTGGAGCAGATTTCAGACTGCTCAGAGTCGGCAGAAACGTTATGCCGACAAACGTCGATCGGACCTGGAGTTCCAGGTCGGGGATACGGTACTCCTGAAAGTGTCACCTTGGAAGGGTGTCATTCGATTCAGGAAGCGGGGCAAGCTGGGCCCCAGGTATATTGGACCTTTCAGGGTTGTAGCTCGGGTGGGCAAGGTGGCATATCGGCTGGACCTACCAGCCGAACTCAGTCAGATTCACAGTACGTTCCACGTCTCCCAGTTGTGGAAGTGTCTGGCAGACGATTTAGCAATGGTGCCTTTGGAGGATATTCAGGTGGATGACAGCCTGAACTACATCGAGTGGCGAGTGGCGATCCTCGACAGGAAGTCAAAGGATCTGAGGAACAAGAGGGTGGAGCTGGTAAAGGTCTAGTTGCAGCACCGCATGGGCTCGGAATGGACCTGAGAGCCGGAGGATGAGATGAGGGAGCATTACCACGAGCTGTTTTTGGATTCAGTAGCAAACTTCGAGGACAAAGTCTAGAATAAGTGGGGGAGATGTTAGCCCCATGCTTGCCCCGCTTCCTGTTTTTGGATTCAGTCCACTTGGGATTTGGTATCTTTAGGGATTTTCTAAGCCATTTTCGGGTTGTGGGGTGTAATGTGAAGTTATGGCTTCAGATCTTGGACTTTGGAAGGGTCTCATGGCATAAAGGTGCCGACTCTATGGCCATGAGAGCCCCATGCATCTTGTAGGTCTCATTTTTGGTCCTTTTGAGCTTAAAGAACCATGCATGGATGTAAAGTTTGTGACTTTACGTGTTATATCTACCCTAAGAGGTAAGATCTACCCTTTGGATGAGATGGGCTCAACAAAAATCGAGTTTATGGACATGGACATAGTGGACTTGGCGAGTCGGGAAATGGTTCCCCGACCTTTACTGTTTTGAGGAGTCTGATTGAGTCTAGAAGAGGACTCAACAAAGATGTACGTGATTATAAGACCTGGAAATCATGGGACTCAGCAAGTGTATGAACAAACTCGGCGAGTCCATGGCAATCTCCCAACCCATGAACATGGACTCGACGAGTTGTTCATACAACTCGGCGAGTCATAGACTGAACACATTCATATGTGGGAGATGAATGCAACGAGTTCAAAGGGAACTCGGCGAGTCGGTCGAAGATGGTCCCAATATTATGGTTGAAGAAGGACCCGTCGAGGTATGTCTAGAATCGACGAGTAGATTCGGGGAATTGGATCATTTTGGAGAAATAGGGACTCGACGAGTTGGTAGACCAACTCGGCGAATCAAGTCAACTGGAGGTTGACTTTGACCAGGATTTGGGTTGACCCTTAAGGGGTTTGTGAATAAGAATTGATAACTTAGTAGAGTTGTCATGTATGGATTGAGGAGTCAAGGAAAATCGATTTTCACGCCGGGGACAGTTCAGACACTACACGACATTGAGGTGAGTTACATTCCAGTAGAAGTGAGTCTAAGGCACCAAGGCCGACCCACTAGTAGTTGATTACAGTTAAGATGATTGTCTTTGTGATAATTGTCCGGTTGCTATTACTTGATATGTTCTATGTGCCAGCATGCTAAGTTCTATGTGATAGTGGTAGTGTGAGGGGAATAGTCCCCCGTTCAGTTGTTAGGTTGGAAGGGTAGGTCGGACACCCCAGATATGTCTGACAGCATGTTTATGATGGTTTATTATGTGATAGTAGTAGGGGTGAAATAGTCCCCATGACCGGGTGAGATAGACCGGTGGGTAGGCAGGCACCCCAGAATGGCCTGACACGGGTAGTCAGCACCCCATAATGGATTGACACGGGTAGTTAGCACCCCAGAATGGCTTGACATGGGTAGGTCAAGCACCCCAGAATTACCCGGCGACTTGTATGATTGTATAGTATGTGGTATGATGGGGGAACTCACTAAGCTTTGTGCTTACAGTTTCAGTTTTGATTTCATGTACCTCTTCATCCAAGGGGAAGGAGCCGGCGGCGTAGCAGCGCATCACACACACATGGTTTCCGTAATGAATTTTCTGGGATTGTACTCTGATTTATATTACTGCTCGATGTTTGATTTCGAGACATGTTCATGATGGTTTACGGATTGATATGATATTGACAATGTTTTCAGTAAACGATTTTATAAATTACTTAATTACAAAAGAAATTTTTGGACTCGAAATTCGGGATGTTACAAAAAGGATGTTATAATTGGGTGATATTACAAGCAGATCAATCATATAGGTTTATTGTAAATACTTTGTGTGTTTTTTACGACATAACCTATTATTAACAGTAACTGTTCGATTTGGATCAAATATGCGTTTCTTTTCTGCTGATTTTGTACAAATTGAATGTATGTGATACTATATTCATTCAAAATCATAGGATGAACCATACATTTGAAAGGGATAGAAATATTTTCATGTTTGTAGTCAGTAAATGAGTAAATGGAAGTATTGATGATTGGTTCTCCAATTATTGCATGGTATGACAATTGTTATTATATTGTATAGTTTTCCGATGTTTATGCTTTGAAGTCAATATCTATACAGAATATTTACTTTTTCCAATTTGATAACACTACTATTAGTTTTTCACCAATTACCTTCCAGTTTTAACCTAATTTTAAGGTAGAGAACCAGAATTATTGGTATAACTGGTCAGATACTAGTTTCTGAGTTTTTTGGTTATTACAACCCAAATCACCACTATCTTCTCTCTAAATCCATGCCAAAAATAAAACATAAATCTAGATTATTGGTTCCTAATCTGTAAATCAAACACAATTGGACTGATTTTTCAATTGTATACATCCATTTGGACTAACAAATCTCTTATATTGACACAGGGCTGGTCAAATCAATCTAATTTCTTAACTTGTAAAGCAAATGGCTTATCATCTGCAAAATCTTGTTCAAAAGTTATGGCTGCAATAAACATGAATGCATTACAACCAAACGACCATGGAAAGACAATTGTTGACCTTGTAACAGAAAAGGCAAGAAAGTGATGGGATAATTCTGCCCAAGAAATCAAGAACTTCCCATGGATAAGAGCCTTGGAGAATTTCACCCGACTTATTATTGACATCATATTCGTAGTCACCAAATACCTTTTAAACTATTTCAGGAACTCTTGGTCCTAACGTGTTTAATTAGGTGCCTAAGACCATAACTATTTTGGTATGTACTTAACTCGATTATGAGCATGGTCCTTTTGGGTTACCTTCACTCATGCAACTTGATCGGATGACAAGAGGAGAGAGAGTACAAGTTATTATATGAATAATAAATTGGTACTCGAAAATGGTTTTATTAATATATTACAAGTTTAATATATTATTTGGAAATCATATTATTTAATTAGTATTGATCAAAAATTAATTTGGTGATCAAAAGAGACTGATTAAATAAAGGGGACTGTATTGCAATTAACTGTTAGTTACTAGTTGGGCTGATGGACTCCATAGAGTGGAGTGGATGAAATTTGTGGGGAAGCCCATGGTATTTCTTCCAAAGAGCTCTAAGGATGGAATCCATGGACTGCTTAGGCCTTAAGCAGGAATTAGGGTTTCCTTCAGAAACCCTAGTAGCCCACACGACTATATAAGGAACCCTTTACATAGGATTTTCAACCCCTATAAGTTCTATGAGAAACCCTAGCCGAAATGCTTTCCTCTCCAAGTCATCTTGTTGCATTAAGTGTTTGTGATTCCATTAGAGGTGCGACATTTGAGACACTAGGCTTTCAGAAGTCAACAACAAGAAAGATTGTGATTGTTATTGCTACATAACAATCAAGGTAAACTTTCTAACCCTAATCATATGTGTTTTTCAGATTTGTATGCTAGTCAATTAGGGTTTATTGCTTAGGTATTCAATGTTGTATTTTTACTTAGAAAAACATAGATCAAAGCAATTAGGGTTGCATGAACACCATAGGAATGATGTTAGGCTCATAACCCATCATAACTTTTGTGGAGCCATGGTTAAAACTCTAAATATAACATTCCTAGCAATTTGCATACATTTCATAAAAAAATATCAATAATTCTCGTCGCCAAGGTAAAATGACATATTTGACCTTTGTGATTGCAACAAGGATTATGAGGATCTATCAGTGAAGGCGAAATCATGGTTCAGTACATCTCTGAGAAACCTGTCACAACCTATGTCACTTAAAGAAATTGCAACAACTTGGGACATTTATGCACATGTTGTTATCTCTGAGTGTGCTCAACAAACTGATGGTGGCACTTTTGCTTATTTGTTATGGTTTCATATTTATGTAAATTGTAAAATGAAAATCATTGGTTTTTTGTAGATAAAAGTTTTTAAATAAGATATTCAGGACTTGAACTCTATAACTAGTTACGATCATCAGTTTGTATTTTGCAATATTTTTATATTCTATAAGGTTTCTTTTATTATCTTGTTAATTTATGTTATGGAACTATAGGATCCGTTATAACATCCCAAAATCGAGACCCAAAAGTTTTTGTTTAATTATATTACTTATAAAAATAGTTTATGGAAAACAATGTTATTATAATTTCAAAAGATCAAGTCACAAATCAAAAGTCTCGAAAACCATAACATCAAATAGTAAAACGTCAGAGTACAATCCCAGGGTTCTCAAAGCGGAAATCATGTGCGTGCGATACGCTGCTACCCTCCCGGCTCCTTCCCCTTAGCTGAAGAGGTACCTGAAACCAAAACTAAAAATTATAAGCACGAAGCTTAGTGAGTTCTCCCATCATACCACACACTATACAATCATACATATTGTCGGGCAATTCTAGGGTGCCCGACCTACCCGTGTCAAGCCATTCTGGGGTGCCAACCTACCCATGTCAAGCCATTCTCGGGTGCCTACCAACCCTTCGGTCTATCTCACCCGACCTTGGGGACTATTTGACCCCTACTACTATCACATAATAACATATCATAACCATGCTGTCAGACAGATCTGGGGTGTCCGACTTACCCTTCGGTCCTAACGACCGAATTGGGGGACTATTCCCTCTTACTACCACTATCACATAGAACATATCATACTGGCACATAGAACACATCAAGTAATAGAAAAACCAGCCAATTATAACAAAGACAATCATCTCAACAGTAATCAACTACTAGTGGGTCGGCCTTGGTGCCTTAGACCCACTCCTACTGGAAGGTAACTCACCTCCATACCGTGTAGTGTCTGGTCCAACTGCAATATGGAAACCAACTATCCTCAACTCCTCAGTCCCTACACGACAACTTTTTTAAGTTATTCATTCATACTACTAACCCTTACAAGGGTCAACTCAAGTCCAGGTCAAATTCAAGGTCAAAACCTTGGTCAAGTCAACATCTGGTTGACTTGACTCGCCGAGTTTGTCCACCAACTCACTGAGTCCCCATGTCCACAAAATGCCATAATTTCATCCCTACTTGTCGAGTCTAACAAGAGCTCGGCGTGTTTGCCTTCAACAACACATCGAACTATCTTCAACCGACTCACCGAGTTCGTCCTTGAACTCGTCGAGTCCATCTTCATCCATATGAAGGTGTTCAGTCTATGACTCATCGAGTTCATCCTTGAACTCATCGAGTCCGTCTTCATGTGGTTGGGACATTGCCTTGAACTCGTCGAGTCCTTCGATATTCAAGTCCATAACAAACGACAAAAAGGATGAGTGTTCCTTCCACTCAACTGAAAACCATTTCCAAAAGACAGTTTTCGGAAAATGTGACACGACTCGCCGAGTCCCTCTTTGTCCAAAACTATTTAGTCGATTATAATGGGTCTTAACACATCATAACCACAGATCTGACATCCTAGGGTCCATTTTATACGCGAACCTATGAACTTGATGTCCATGCATGGGGTTTTTTACTCAAAAAGCTATGAAATGGGGCTTATGTGGTGCATGTGATTCCCATGGACATAAAGTTGGCACCTTTATGCCATGGGAACCCTCAATGGTTCCAGTTCTTAAGTGCAACTCAAAGGTGTACATCCAATCTCAAATATGGCTCTATAATGCCCAAAATGACAAGATTTAAGCCTTAAGGAGGATCTTTCAAATGGGAAGTCAAGGTTGGAGCTTTTTACGTTGAATGAGCTGGAAATGAAGCAAAACCTCAGGATATACTAGCCTTCTCTTTATCTTCCAAGCTTCCTTCTCTTCCTGAAGCTTCAAACACACAAAAATGGTACCACAATGCTCAAGAACAGTCAACAATGGTTAGGGTTTCGAGTTAGGGTCTTCTGGAAGTGATAGGGGCAATGGAGGATGGTTTGGTACAAGTTAAGTTGTTTAAATATGGTGCAAACCCTAAATATTAGGGTTTCATCCAGACAGCTCCTACTCGTCGAGTCAGTCCCCCGACTCATTGAGTAGGTCACTTAAATCCCTAAAAAAATGTCGAGTCTACTCGACTAGTTGAGCCTCCAACTCGCCGCGTACCAAAGAAATTCATGAGTTTACTTCAATTGAAATACGTACCAGGAACCGGGTGTTACATCTGTGGAGAAGCTTTCATACTATGATGCAACAACTTAGAAATTTGGAAATACATACATACACCATTATGGATTTTGATTTCTTGAAACCATCGAGGTCATGACATAGGAAAGCCAAGGTAAAATAATTATCTCATCTGATGCAATTATTTACAACTAGTATGCATTTGATGATTTGAACATATCAATTATGCTTCTTTTAACTTTTTTTATTGGATAACTTACCACTTCTTCATTATGTATAATTATGTATAATGGTTAACTTGAATTCTTTTTGTTCACAACATAACGACTTTTGAGCATTTAACATAAATGTAGTTCACATATAAATCACAATGAATTACATGTGATTCACATGTAAATCACAAGTGAATTACATTGTGATTCACATGTAATTCACATATGATTTACATGTCATTCACATGTAAATCACAAATGAGTTACATGTGATTTACATGTAAATCACATGTAATTCGCATATGAATTACATGTAATTCACATGTAAATCACAAGTGAATTACATTTGATTCACGTGTAAATCACATGTAATTCATATATGAATTACATGTGATTCACATGTAAATCACAAGTGAATTACATTTGATTCACATGTAAATCACATGTAATTCACATATAAATTACATGTGATTCACATGTAAATCACAAGTGCATTATTTTTGTTTACAACATAAAAACTTTTGAATTCTTTTTTGCTCACATATGAATTTATTATTTTTCTTCATTATGTATAATGGTTAACTTGAATTCTTTTTGTTCACAACATAAAAACTTTTGAGCATTTGACTTACATGTGATTCACATGTAAGTCACAAATGAATCTCGTATGAATTACATATAATTCACATTTAAATCACAAGTGAATCTCATATGAATTATGTATGTATGCATAAAAGCATTTTTTATGAGTGTTCTTCGTTAATTATTTTTAAAAAAAATTATTATGAATTTCACATTTAAATCTTAAAAGATACAACCACATGTGAATATCACATTATATAATCACATATGAATTTTACAAGATATATAGATATGCATTTTGTGAGTGTTCATGCATTAATAAAAAAAATTATTTTTTTCTTATAGATTTGGAAGAATTTGTGGAAATTATTGAAGAGGTGAAAAGTGACAAATTCAAGAAAATATGGAAATATTTACACGAAGACATGAAAACGTTTTGAAATTTTGTAGCATTTTTTCGTTTTTTATATTTTACTTTGTATCGAATATGTTGGGTCAAAATATGGTTTATACTTTGCTTTTCTGGGCAATTATATTTTTCTTTAATATTTTTGGAGTTTACGGTCATGTTTACGGTTGACTTTACGGCCGTAAACCCATTTACAGCCCATGTTCTCCAAGTATAAATATGGGTGTTAGCGTGAGGAGAAGAGATTGATGAACACGAAGAGAGTTTACGACCAGAGAGAATAAGGAGCGTATGTGTGTGAATCTTTTGTATCTGGAGCTTTAATTCATATCAATACATACAAGATTCATATTTTTCTTCTTCTCATTCTCTTCTATTTGATCTGACATCATCCGTTTGATTGGGATTCTGCACCATCAAACGGATCTGATTGATACACAGACAAATTACGGACTTACAATTGGTATCAGAGCCAAGTTGTATCAGTCAATTTTGTCAGATTTGGGGCATTATTTGATCTTATTTTTAAAATATTCTTGCGTTTTTTAGATAGATGTCTGAAAAAAAAGGGGGTTTGTTCTTCGTGTTTTTCATAAAAGAAGGTTTTTGATGGAGTTTTGGAGCAAAAAAGGGCAAAAATCACTGTTTTTGGTCGTAATCTGTGAGGGGTGGCAGCCTGCAGCTAGGGTTTCCGAGGAGTTCACGGCCCGAGGTTTGCGGCTCGGAGTATACGGCTCAGCAGTTTGCAGCTCGGTCTCGCACGTTTCCGGCTTCTGAGTTCTCGGCCTCGCACATCGGCCTCGCAAGCGCAGCCTCGCAAGAACCAGCCTCGCTTCGCACATATTAAGAAAAAATAAGAAGCGCATTTGGAGGTGACGGGTTTCGAACCCGCAACCTCGCGTTAATCAACACAACGCCTTATCCAACTCAACTACCTAAACACTTGTTACATTGCTTCAAAAATTAAACTATAACCCGTCTTTTTCGCAGCAAGTTTTCCTATTTTAACACTTTTAACCCAAAATTCAATTCCTTTTAAATTTTAAATTCCTTTTTCATCCAAAATTTAAAAAAAAAATTATATAAACAAAAAAAGAAAAATAATAATAATAATAAATAATTAAAAAAAAAAATTTTGACTTTTATTTTTTGACTTTTTATTTAAAATTTTGACTTTGACTTCCAAGTTTGATCTTTGGTTTTAAACTTTGACTTTTTCGTTTAACTTTTAAACTTTCAAATTTAGCTTTTCGGTTTGAATTTTAAGTTTGACTTTTGAGTTTAATTTTTTAAATTTGACTTTTAAGTTTAACTTTTTAAATTTGACTTTTAAGTTTGACTTTTGAGTTTAACTTTTTAAATTTGACTTTTAAGGTTGACTTTTGAGGTTTATAATCAAAGGGTTTGACTTTTAATTTTTATTTTAGCTTCTAGTTGTGCTTTTAATTGGTTATAAGGTCTACGAGGGAGTTGAAAACATAAAGAGAGTCGTCAGGATATGTTAAGACAAAATTTCAACATTTTCGATTATATCCCTGGAGAAACCCTCGAAACTCAGTTGCAACGATTTACTACACTTACTACTGAGATGAATATAGTTGGGATCTTCTTGTCTAAGTTTGAGATAAACAAAAAGCTACTGAATTCACTTCCAAAATCGTGGGATATGAACGTGGCTATCATCAAGAAGACAAAAGATCTCAATCATCTTAGTCTTGCTGATGTAATTCAAGAACTTGATGCTTTGAAGTGTAGAGAAACAATGAGTTCTGAAAACATTCCGGTCACTGAAGTTACATGTACTCTAGCTTGTGAAGCTACGATTAAATTTCTTCGGGAACAAATTGATTTATTAAAAGAGAAGTTGAGGACCTGAGATATGAAGGATATGAACTCAGGAAAGGATAGAAACCCCTGAAGGCTGAATTAGAAGCAAAAACCAAGGACTTTAGGAAGCTTCAGGAAGAGTATAGCAACAAGTGTGAAAATTATGACTATATTAAGAGACAACTTGCTGTTGTAACTGAAGAACTTGACACTTTGAAAATTAAGTGTGGAAAAACAGATGTTAGTTTTAAAAATTATACTGCGTCAAGTCAGACAGTCGAGTCCTTGTTTGAAACCCAATTAAATTTCAAAGATGATCAACACAAGGGTCTAGGGTATGATAGTGTTCCTCCACCTTTCAATCATAACTACACATCCATCCCTATGACACAGGAAGAAATTGACAGGGAGGCACATCTTAAATATGGAAAACCAGTTGGATTTGTGTCAGGAGGAGTTATTAATGTTGAAAATACTAATGTTTCTACTTCATGTGCATGTAAAGTAGCAGAAGATGAGAACAAGGAGACCACTACTGAACAAACCAATGACTCTTTGAACTCAGAATCTGTTGCTTCGAATTTTGTTACTTCTAACAAACCTGCGTTGAGAAATACAAGCCTCCAATTCCAACGCAACAGAGTGCTTGTTGCAAGTGTACATGTGGGAACAATAAGAAACGAGGCAAGGATACGCCACCAGGGGCATGAAGAAACAACTTCACAGTGAAGAAAAAGACATGTTTTCACTGTGGAACACCTGGACACATTGCCCGAAACTGTCCAAATCGCGCATACGTTCCCTACCACGCACAAGGATGGAAAAACGCGCCAAGTGGGGGATACTTCAAAAGAAATCCTTCCAGTTCACGTTCAGACAATGGTGACTGGAACGCGCAGAAGGCAAAGAACCTGAATCCCAAGGGCAAGAAGGGAATGCTGGCCAAGAAGCCAAATCCAAGAGATGCTCCTGTGAAGCCAAGACCGGTTAGGTCAAAGTCATCTCAGCAGCCGGCTTCAAGTTCCAAATCAAGTGCCAGGGCACCCATCGGATCGAACAAGAAATGGGTTAAACTCAAATATAGATGGGTACCAAAGGTGAAAACTCCCAAATCTCCTAATGCTTCTAACGTTTCTACATCTTCTGTTTGTGATAAGCAGGATATGTCATGGGAGAGAGTATCGTGTGTTGATGACACAGGTCGACCCAGTTTCAAAATGGACTGGGTTCCAAAGACCAACTGATCCTGCTCTGTGTCGGAGCAGCTATGGAGGCATATCATCAGACTTCGGTTTGTTGGTAGTGGCTGCTCCTAGCATATGATTGGGGACATCTCTCAACTGTACAACATTCAGACCTTTGTTGAGAGTATGTGTCCTTTTGCAGGAAAGGAAGAAAGGAAGAGATCACAAATGAGGTTAGTGCTTAATGATATGAAGAATTTCCGAATCTGTTCTGAGATTATGCTTGCTGTTCTCAGACCTTCTGAATGCATATTCAATCGGTGAATTACGGTTTGCGTTTTCTTCTCTATACTACGAAGTTTTTCTTAAGTTGATTCCCTTTAAAGACTAATTTTTTGTTTTAGGATAGTTTAAGTTTGCGCATTTACTTTCATTTATCTCCTATGCACAAATTTAGGGGGAGAAATAAAAAAAACAAAAATTAAAAATTTTCAAAAATCCAAAAACATTAGAAAATTAGAAAATCAAAAATATGTTGGTCATGAAATGTGATTGAGGGAGATGTTTTGGGAAATGAAATTAGCAAGTGATAACGGGCAATCTGAATCGGCATAACGTACCTAAGTTGAATTGTCTACGCTCTGTGCTCGATGCGCTGGTAGGCACGAAAATTTTTAAATGGACTTGACTAGGGAAGGTTGAACCTAATGAATTTAAGGACTTGACAAACTTTGACCTAGTTAGATCCGTTTAACCTGATGTCACGACGCTCGGATAGGTTGAGCAGGGAGATATACATGGGAATCTACCGGTCACATTAAATAACCTGTATCTAGAACTGTGGATTCACTTTTCCTCGATGTGCGGATTCTGTCCTTAATTCCAGTTGGATGGGGCGACTGGTAAATTCCGATAAATTAGGTCTGTATAATATCATTTTCTTTCTTTCTGTCTGTTAGTCATATGTTGTCTCCTTTGCGTGACTTCCAATCCGACCTGGTACACAACATATGCAACTCTATTTCTCTGCAGGCTATATATATGAAATTCCTCTCATCTGTTAGCCATATGTTGTCTCCTTTGCGTGACTTCTAATCCGACCTGGTACACAGCATATGCAACCTTCTACTTCTCAACCCCTCTGAAATAATAAGTAATAGAATTATGAATCTATCCTCTCTCTGAATGGTTGTCTGCTCACCCGGTGTAATGAGTACTCTAGAAGTTCTTGATGGCTGGGGCATATCAGGAAGCGGGAAACGCGTTCTAGTACACTTAAAATTGAACACATACAGATTGTCTGTAGATCTTGCTGCTCGATTTAGGTGGACAACAATATCCCTGGTTGTAGTCAGTTAAATGGTCTTAAGAAAAAGTTATTTAAGAATTAGGGCCAATCATGATAATAAAGTTACTATTAGATATATGCATATGTCATGTCATTGGTAAACTGTCCAAATCTGTCACAAATTTTTCGTGTTTAAGTGGAACACAATAATGGTGATTGACCAGACGAAGATGTGAAGATAAGGGTACCAACAAGTGGAATAAGATTGTCCAACAACTTTGATCCCAAATCACTCTTAAAGTTAGCTATTATTTTTGTTTTTGTTAAGTTTGTTCATAGTGTTCTTCCAATTTAAATATAAGGGGGAGAACTAAAATAAAAATAAAAATCAAAATCAAAAAAATAAAAAATAAAAAATAGTGTTATTTCTGTTTTACTTTTTGTTCTAAGTTTTCTTTTAGTTTTGTTTTGTCTTGAAAAGTGATTTCAGACGAAGATGAAACTCATTGAGTTTGTGTTGAAGATTTCTGAGCCAAAAGCTTCGTCTGTGAGCATCGAAGAATTCTCATTCGAAGGATCAAGAAATGAAGATTATTCTTTCAAATTCAATCTTTCAACCCCAGAAGCAAGGTGAAGCTAAATTCTGAAGAAAAGCCCAACTACTCAAGATGAAGTCATTCATTGAAGTTAAAGCTGAAGCCAAGCTCTCATTGAAGATTGACAAGAAGAGTCAGCTACTTTTTAGGGGGAGCTTGTTGGGTTATTAAGAAAAGAAAGCTATAAACCAAGGGGGAGATTGTTGGGTCAAAATATGGTTTATACTTTGCTTTTCTGGGCAATTATATCTTTCTTTAATATTTTTGGAGTTTACAGTTGAGTTTACGGCCGTAAACCCATTTACGGCCCACGTTATCCTACCCATGTTCTCCAAGTATAAATATAGGTGTTAGCGTGAGGAGTAGAGATTGATGAACACGAAGAGAGTTTACGGCCAGAGAGAATAAGGAGCGTATGTGTGTGAATCTTTAGTATCTGGAGCTTTAATTCATATCAATACATACAATATTCATATTTTCCTTCTTCTCATTCTCTTCTATTTGATCTGACATCATCCGTTTGATTGAGATTCCGCACCATCAAACGGATCTGATTGATACACAGGCAAATTAGGGACTTATAGAATAAAATACTTATTTTATTGTATTTATCGATTAGTAAATAAAATGTGTTTTCTTATGACTTCTTTACAAATATTATAGTATTTGAAATATCCATTTATTCATTTGTAAAAATATGCACATATGTACCTAAAATGTTGATTTTTTTGGTTAAAAAGTTATAGTATTTTTTAAACATTCCATTTTTTTTAAATTATTGATTTTTAAATGCTTTTAAAAAATTACAGTTTTTTTTTAAAACAATATATTTTTTCTCATTTTTTTCTCAAAATTTCATGATTTCTATAAAATATTAAAAAATCTGCACTTTTAAAAAAAATAAAAAAATACTATTTAAGAAAAATCCAGAAATTTGATTTATTATGTAAATTTTTAGACATTTCTATTAATATTTACAGTAACACAAAAAATTAAACATTAAATGAAATTGGTAAGATGACGATAATGACCTTAATGAATTAATTTTGATCAAACGTTCAACCGATCTCATATATATATATATATATATATATATATATATATATATATATATATATATATATATATATATATATATATATATATATATAAGGTTAGGTTAATGTGAGACCACTATGTTTTGTGAGACGGGGAGAATTTTAAAAAAATAAAAAGGATTACCATTTTTTGAAATATCTGTGAATTATTCCAGTCGAATGTTAGAATATTATAATATTTTACATATTTGATAAATCTACTAGAATAATAGAATATTCTAACATTCTCAAAATTACATTGGAATATTCACAATGTAACATTCTATTAGAATACTAGGTGTGAGACTCGTATATTATACGGGTTGATTAAAACAAAATGTTAATATAAATGATTAAATGGAAAATTTATTTGAATTTGAATTTTAAGATAACTGAAAAATTATGAGAAAAAAACATGCAAAAAATAAATAAATTAAAATTATGTATTTAGTTATCAAATTTGTGTACTAAACGGGTAAATTATAACAAAATGCTAAACACAAAGGTTTAAATTGTAAATTTATCTGAAATTGAAATTAAAATTTAGAATTTGAAATTTGAAATTAATAGTCATTATGGTAGGTTTAATTTATGGAAGTTATACTAATGATATATTGGAAATAAAAAAATGAAGTAAATGACAAGTGGAAAATAAATATATCTCAAAATTATGACAAAATGACATGTGGCCAATTGAATGAGAGAATGACATGTGGCAAAACCATTCTTATTTATTAGGGTCGATTTCACATATTTTTCAAAAAAAATGGTATTTTTGTTTGTTAATTTTTTTTATTTTTTTTATGTATTTTATTTATTTCTTATGTTTTTTAGGTAAAGAAAATGACGAAAATAATAATTAAAAAAAGAATTTTCGGAGTTTTCCTTTTATTTTGCATTTTAAAATTATTTTTAGATTACGTCTCACAATCTCAAAAAATTACCATGGTTTTAAATGAACCTAAACCTATATATATATATATATATATATATATATATATATATATATATATATATATATATATATATATATATATATATAAAACACTTCTTATAACTGATTTCTTGAAAGAAAAAAAGGAGAGTGCAATGCGCGTAATCGGCCAAGCTCAAGTAAGTATTTTCCCTTGGTATGTTAGCCATGCTATGTTGATATTTGGAATGTCATAATTGTATGTGTATGCTTTCAAAATTGTATACGATTAGGGTCCTATATGATGGGTTTTGATCATAAGACATCCTATATGCTCATACAAACCCTAATGCTTGGATATAGGTTTCTCTATTGTGCATGCTTTGAATCCAAGACTATAAACCCTAATTCTAGCATATAGAAATCAATATTAACATATAATTAGGTTTATGATATTACCTTGACTGTTATGTAGCAATAACAATCCCAAATCTCCTTGTATTGACTTTGGAAGGCTTAGAGTCACAAGTGTCACTCCTCTAATGGCTTACAAACACCAAGAGCAAATGGAGAAGGTATAAAGAGAGAGGAGAGAGGTATGAATTCTTCCTTAGGACTTCTTGGGAAGGCTTAGACGAATTCATGAGCCTTAGGGGGTTTATATAGGTGTAAAGATTAGGGTTTTAGTCCTTATCCTTATCCAGTTGCTTGCCCACCAAGCAACCATAAGATAAGTCTTAGAAACCCTTATCCTAGTCAAATTCTAAGGCATTATCTCCTTAAATTCGTTCACCCTATATTTAAGATAATCCTTACCTTATTTTGTAACTATCACATAATTACAATTCAGCCCCTCTAGTTTAATTAATTACACTTGATCACAAAATTAATTCTTAATTAATTATTGACCAATATTAATTAAACAAATATGATTTCTCCTTTAATATATTATTCTTATAACATATTAATAAATCATAATAACCTCTCTCTCTATTTATTTCTCCAATCAAGTTGCTTTGGTGAAGGCAATCCAAAAGGACCATGCACCATTGGGTCAAGTACATACCAAAATAGTTATGGACTTAGACACTAATCCAACAGTCTCCCACTTGGATAAGTCTAACAACTATTCTGCGTATGAATTCGGATCCCGATCTGCAATCGTAGCTTTCCAAAGCCGCTGTCAACTCTGATCATATCAAATACGTGTGTCCTTAGATAAGGGATCATATATTCCTCCATTCTAGATATCATATGAGACATGATTTCAAATCATTCTCTTTGTACTACTTCTCGATTTCAGATTTATGACGACAGACTAATTGAACAAATCAAATTAGCCCTAGCTCGGCCGAGCATTTACGTTTGTCATCACTAAACCATCGAGGGGCCCAAAGATATTGCTTTTATCCTACTTTGGATAAAAGGAATGGATAAACTTTGATACAATGCTCGCTTGCACTCACGCACCAAATCACACACAACAATATGTTTTATAACACCAAGTTACTAGTGCGTTTACATATTATCAATGTGCAACCGATTCTCAAGATACAACTCACACATCTCGGTTTCAAGAATATAAGATGTTATCGTCTCACCAATCACTCGTGATACAATCCATGGAGTGATCCAAGTGAGCGTGGGTTTAATCCAATGCTCAAATCATATTCGTAAGCACTCATGAACGTTGCAGCAAACATTTGCTTATGTCTAATACTTTTCTAGACATTCCACACACCAATTCACGACAGTCTTCATTCATATCTACTTCCAACATATGAACAACTGTGGCCCGTTTGAATAATTCGATTATTCTTAATAAACTCAATTATTCTGGAAGTCAAAACATGCAAATGTGAAACACAAGAATAATACTAATCCCATATGGCCTCAACCCTTTGAGCATAAATAAAACACCTTTTATTTATCACCATATTGATTACTCATTATTTGTCGTTTCGGGTAATCAACTTCTTACTTGAATTATTACACTTGTCCCATGCTCCTAGCATGCACACAATGTTTACCTATGGTTCTTACTTTGTGAAATAGATCACATTGAACACATTTCCAATCATTCTCATTGCACAACTCCAAATCCTTTTTCTATAAGTTAAAGAGTATCAAATTCTTGCTACTTATAGAATATGCTAGATTCTAACATTCTATGCAACTATCCTTTCGTAATGTCACTGTACCAAAGTCACAAAGACTATTGCCAATGATATTACAAAGTCCTCTATCGGATATTGTTACAAGACAATTCCTTAGATATGATGTCTCTCACTCAAAGTACATTCCTTTGAACATCCTTTTGCATAAAGGTTTCTAATCTAGACATAGATTTTCAATATTCTATTCCCAATATGGATACATTTCCATATTTTTCCATGTGACAACTTATTCTTAATAGAATCTTATCTATTCCTAATAATGTCGATATGGTCCATCCAATATGAAAACATTTCCATATTTTCCAATACTATACTTCCAACTACTCATAAGCGACCAATCCTCGTCGAACTTTGGATTGTCCTTTGATAGTTGTTTAATTATTTTAGTCAAAACGGATTCTAGTCCTTTTTCCCTCTAAATGCGCTAGACATTTGGAAAATTTTAGAATGGTCAATCATTAAAGCATTTGCAATCGATCCTATACCCGAAGCGTATGGGACACAACGCATAATGTTTTATTTGCTATGTTCTCAAAATTCGAATTGTGAAGAGGAATGCCGTAGTCATAATCGAAATTTTAAGAACACACTATATACCCTTGACTAAATTTATTAACATTTCTCAACCTAAACCTTTAGATTTGGAATGAAGCATAATATTCTCTCCCTTAATCATAGCAAAACAACTATTCCTTCCTTACAACTTTTCAAAGAATGACTCTTGTTTTCTATAATTAATATTGCCAACTTGCAATATGTGCCTTAATAGTCATACAATCATAACATTTATGCTCCCACTATCATGATGATTATTATAAAACATAACACTTATGCTCCCACTAGCTTCGACATGTATTCATAAACATCTTAACTTCCAGAAAGACAATACTTATTGAATTTCTTAAGTTCATGTTTCTAATACTTAGTGCTTTGATAATCTTTTATCAAGGCTTCTTGAACTTATACACTTTTGCCTTCGATAGTTCATATGTGTGTCTAAACAATTAAGACTAATTGCCAAACCTCACAATTCAAATTATGGAAAGGGATACCGTAACCATAATCGAATTCGAGAATGCAATTTTACAATCACTATCTTCTTAAAATCTTTCTTAGTAAAAGCATTTCCTCACAATCATTTTCATGAAGGAGGAAATCTTATGACACTTAGATTTAAACGGTGTATGTGTTCCTATCCATGTGAATTTGTTAAAACCAAAGTTTACGACAAATTCAAACTCATATGGACCGAACTTTCTTAATCTTGATTTCTTGCCTCATGGTAGCACAGCTGCCCACCATGTCTTCCAAGTAGTTAAGCAGCTCACCCTTTCCTATCAATGTACCTTTCATTGATTAAGGTCCTTGCCTTATATGCATTCAAATAAGAACTCATAGGACTCACATGCATGATTAACTCGATTGGATCGGCATAGAAACAAAATAATGTCAATACGATAGGTTGTAAACCTCAACTCGTGTGCTAGTGATGATCGATAAGGTTTATTTGATTTGTTCTTGAAACCTTTCAAGACCATTAAGACTCCCATTGACTCCTTGACATATAAAATTCTCTTGTCAAAACATTTCTTGACAAATAAATATTCAAGAGTTAGTGTAGCTTTTATCAAGACAAAACACTTCATAACTTTGGTCCTACTTGGTCTTTGTCTTATCACAACTTTCCACAATTGATGAATGTTATAAACCTTCTTAATACTTTTCACTCATTGTCACAATCTTAACTTTAAGACTTGTTATTGGAACGAAGTATGATTGACTTTTTGATTTAACCATTTCTTCAATCCTTGATTCCTCTTCTTAAACATACAATTGTATTAAGACTCACTTAGAGGATCAATTGAGATATGGTTCTTAATCATTAAGACTTATCATAAAGCATAAAAGCTACTCTCCCTTCTTCTTAGAATGGAGAAACTTTTATCTTTCTGCCTACTTGATTCTTCTTATTCGTTTGCTATTGATTTAAACCTTTTTAATCAATTCCGAAGTACACTTAATCTTATAAGTATAATCATATTTACTAAACCTTTAGTAAATCATGACGAATATCTTGTTACTCTTATGGTGGACTTTGATCAACACACAACTTTGTGTACTCGATCTCCTAGTCCTACACTTGAAACTTTGTCAATGAATTAGTCTAATTTCCAAATACAAAATTTCTCATTCATCGTGCATCCATGTTGCATGATTCCAAGTTTCTGTCCAATTGAAACTTGGGCGATGAGAAACTCTCCCTATTTGGTAAATTCTCGACTTTTCCATAAACACCATAAATAAGAATCATATCCATTTGTTGTAGAAATATGCAAACACCAATTTTCATAACGATTTCATTGCAAGGAAATAAACAAATAAATAAGTCAAACGAAAATTTATTTTATTTATAAAAGCAGTGGAAAACATTTGTCCTTACAATGCAAAATCCATTGAAAACTATGTATTTCAAAAGAAAATTTTCTAACAACTCTATCATAACTATCTAAGCTCAAAATCTAATCTTCAAGTCCATGCGATCAAGATCCATTCCTTGTGATTAGATTCATCTTGCTCTTTCACCAAGCTTCCTTTCTTTTCATCGATCCTGCAAAACATTCAAATGCAATCTTATCACATTATGTATTAAGAATCAATGAATAGGAACATAATGGAGTTAGATAGTGGATTTTACCTGAAGCGCAGCCATACTCTTTGACTCTCCCATCTTCTGGACTCTTCAGGCTCTTTGGGCAGACTTGTATCCAACGCCCTTTCTTTTGGCAGCAAACGCAGGTCGGTTCTCCTAGAACGTCCTCGGAAGCATGGTCGGTTGACTTTCCCAACAAATACGCTCCATTGCTTCGCCAAATCATTTCTGATTCAGCAGCAATGAGCATGTAAGTTAGGTCAATGAGGTTGTCATCATGATCCATCATATAATACTTTCTTTTGAACTCATTATATGATTTAGGGAGTGATTGCAAAACCCAATTCACAGCCAACTCATCTGGGAATGATGCACCCAGCATTATCAACCTATCAATGTGTGATTTCATTCCTAGAACGTGGGCACACACGGGTTTACCATCTTCATGTTTCATTTCCAATAGGGCTTTAGTGATATTGAACCTTTTAATTCTTCGATCTTGTGGGTTGGGGAGAACAATAGGAGGAGGAGGAGGAAGTGAAGCATGATTTCTCGTTCCTCGATTGAATCGTGGAATACCATCTTCATGTGGAATGCTTGTTCCACGGGATTTGGGAAGACCATAGTTGTCGAACTTTGACATCTACGAAACGGGAGAAAAACAAATTCAAGTTAGTTGATTGATTGAGTCCTTAGTAAATCACCCAAATGAGATACTAAGGCTAGGACTCAACACAATATTCTACAACTCGGGAGAGGGATGCCGTAACCCTAATTGAAGAATATTTGAAGGTAAGTGAATGACGATTCACTAATTTCCACCACGAAAAACGAAAAAGAAATTTAAGTTTTAAATCTATGAAAACTCCTAGATCCTTTGAGATTCATTGAACTTTCAATGGCATGTTTAAATCTCGATATGCCCCTCTTGTTTGTGACTGGGATGCCGAGGATCACAAAGTGGGTGTGAATAACCATGCAAACTTACATGGTGCCCTAACATGTTACAGTCACCTATTCGATGTGCCGGTAAACCACACACGCCCCACCGAACTATGACAAACATTGAGTCACCCTTTTCTACCTTTGCTTAGAACCATTTAGTGTGCCGGTAAACCACACACGCTCCACTAACGTCTTCGCAAGGGCACAAAGTGTAATTTCATGGAATTGCATCAATTCACTTTTGCCTAAGTAACTAAGATTGGGAATTTTATGAAAACGTTTAGTTACTTTTATACTTCATTATACTTATAATGGAGGGTTTCGTCCTATCCTACCCGTTCGGCTAACGACCCTCCACTAGTCAAGAGTGCAGTGGGTAAGAGTGGATACCCATTCAATCGCCATTTTATAGGCAATTTCCTTAAACACCCCTTATAGACCAGCTTCGTGAATGAGGCCTACTAACGGTAAGACTGACTTTTACTCATACATATATATAATGTTAGACTTTTAATGTTATATATATAGTATAGGGTGCATTTTAACACTTTTAAAATACTATGCGGTTTAATTTAACAATTATACTATTAATTCAATCAAATTGTAAACCTAAACTTTTATGGATTTATTAAACTTCTTTTAATTATACACCTTAATTAATTAATAAAACCATAAGGGTGTGATTTGAACCTTTTTCAAAACATACTAGAGTTTTAGAATTTAACATTCCTAATTAAACTTTTAATCAACTTTTAAATTCCAAAACTTGAGGGCAAGTTTTGAAACATTTCAACACATTAGGGATTAGAATTTAAATATGCATCAAAATTAAACTATTTAATCAAAATTTAAATTCCAAAACTTGAGGGCAAGTTTTGAAACCTTTTTTCAAAACATGAGGGTTTCAACTATTTAAATTTCAAAACTACAAAACTTTTGGGTTCAAATTTAAACTATAAAACCTAAAGGGCAAAATATGAAACTTTTCATAACAACAAGGATCAAATAACAAATAATTCGAATTAACATTTAATCACATAATTATCCATATTTGATTTATTTAATGATTTCTTGCAAAACAATTTATCAATTTACTCAAAATAATTAATCAATTATCTTATAAGGAAACAATTATCTTATTATTTGATAAATATCTTCAATTATATCAAAATTATAGTCAAATATATCATATAATCGGATTAATATTGATCTAACATGATAAGGTAACCATCCATAAGCAAAAACAGCAAGAAATCCCGAATATACCTCTGTCTGACGCACTGACTCGTTGAGTCACCCTCTGGAACTCGCCGAGTAGGGGCAACTCGCCGAGTCCATCAAGCAGAACACCAAAAATCGAATTTTTCAAACATATCAAGCATCAATACAATAGAAACCAATCAAGGCTCTGATACCACTGATGGGTTTTGATCATAAGACATCCTATGTGCTCATACAAACCCTAATGCTTGGATCTAGGTTTCTCTACTGTACATGCTTTGAATCCAAGACTATAAACCCTAATTCTAGCATATGGAAATCAATATTAACATATAATTAGGTTTATGATATTACCTTGATTGTTATGTAGCAATAACAATCCCAAATCTCCTTGTATTGACTTTGGAAGGCTTAGAGTCACAAGTGTCACTCCTCTAATGGCTTATAAACACCAAGAGCAAATGGAGAAGGTATAAAGAGAGAGGAGAGAGGTAGGAATTTGTCCTTAGGACTTCTTGTGAAGTCTTAGACGAATTCATGAACCTTAGGGGGTTTATATAGGTGTAAAGATTAAGGTTTTAGTCCTTATCCTTATCTAGTTGCTTGCCCACCAAGCAACCATAAGATAAGTCTTAGAAACCCTTATCCTAGTTGAATTCTAAGGCATTATCTCCTTAAATTCGTTCACCCTATATTTAAGATAATCCTTACCTTATTTTGTAACTATCACATAATTACAATTCAGCCCCTCTAGTTTAATTAATTACACTTGATCACAAAATTAATTCTTAATTAATTCTTGACCAATATTAATTAAACAAATATGATTTCTCCTTTAATATATTATTCTTATAACATATTAATAAATCATAATAACCTCTCTCTCTCTCTATTTATTTCTCCAATCAAGTTGCTTTGGTGAAGGCAACCCAAAAGGACCATGCACCATCGGGTCAAGTACATACCAAAATAGTTATGGACTTAGACACTAATCCAACACTATAGCCTTAAAATAATTGATTTGGCCTTATTTCATGTTCCTCGTTTGATTGTGGTCCTAGGGTAGAGTCTGTTATTCGAAAGTCTATTTGATCATGTTCTGTGTATAATTTGCATGCATAAGGCAACCTATTATGATATATTTGAGTTCTGCTTTGAAGGGATTAAGGAAATCTTAGGATAGCCTAGGATTTGAGTTACTTAGTAGTCTGTGAAATATGTCTGTTTTGGGACGAATTAAGGTTATCAGGTAGAGCCATGGGGAAGGTATAGGTACGTGTGGAAGTGTAACGTCCAGTTCCAGGGTACGCGTTTAATTATTTAATTATTTATCTTGAATGAAAGACTCGACGAGTTGGTAGCCCTGACTCATCGAGTAGAAGGTTGTTTGCGCGCGGGGTTTAAATGAGCTACTCGTCGAGTCACAGCCCTGAATCGACGGGTAGGACAGGCTGGATGAAACCCAAATCTTTAGGGTTTGCACCCTATTTAAGCATCATATATGGCCTCTATTCCAGCCTCCATTACCTCCAAACCCTATTATCGAAACCCTAAGTCGCCATAAGTGATCTTGAGCTATTTCTTGCCAATTTGAGTGTTATTTGTGCCTTGTGAAGCTTGTGGAAGAAGTAGAAGATAGAAGACTCAAGAGGAAAGAAGTAGATCCAGGAACTACACTCCTTTTGTTACATTTTCTGGTAATCAAGTTTCCCACTTGATCATTCTTCTCTTAGTTCTATTTATTTATACTTCATGGAAGTTTTTGTTCAAGAACCTTGGTCCTTGGGGTTGGGGCGATCCAAGTGACTTATATCTCAGATCTAGGATCTAGAAAGGATTCCATGGCTTAAAGATGTAGAATTTATGACCATGGAAGCCCCATGCAAGCATATAAGCAAGTTTATGGTCTTTTTAGCCCTAAAAGGCCATGCATGGAAGGAAAGTTCAGAACTTTATGTGTCCATCAGATGCTAAAACCCTAGATCTAGGTTTGTATGCGTGGATTTGAGATTCTATGGCCTTTTTGGACTAGATTCATGTCATATAGGAATTAGGGTTTTGTCTAAACCCTTTTAGGAGGGTTATAAACAGGTAAAGTTGGAAACTTTACCCTTAGAAAGGTCTTTCCAGTGAGCAAACGAGCTAAGGACCATGGATCTAGAATATAGCGGCTTAATCTGTTAAGATGGCCAAACAAACAGAAGGACTCGTCGAGTCCATAAGGGAACTTGACAAGTCGTGTCGTGATGTCCCGATCTTAGTTATTGGAACTCGACGATTCTGTAGAGGGACTCGACGAGTGTATGAGCCAAGTCGCGACCGAACAGCTTGATAGGACTCGACAAGTCGGTGGAGCGACTCGACAAGTTGAGTCGCGATTTCAGGATTTCTAAGTTTTAGAACTCGGCGAGTAGAAAGGTTGACTCAGCGAGTTGGTCAATCCAGAATGTTGACTTTGAGCAGAGCGTTGACTTTGACTAGGGGTAAAATGGTCATTTTACCCTATGAAGTTATCAGTTTTTGATTAAGTGTTATTACGGAATTTATAGCCGGAGAGTCGCCGGAGCAGCAGACAGGGATTCCTCACTCGAGTTCAGCATTCAGTTTGAGAGGTGAGTCTTCTCCTATAGGAACGGGTCTAAGGCACCAAGGCCGGCCCGTTTATGTGTGATTGTATGTGTTGGGGTTAGCCCAATGTAGGTTTTATGTTCCGGACTTCGGTCTGATATCGGGCGGGGCTCGATGCAGTTAGTATGCTTGATGTCTTCGTGATTCTTGCATGTGTATGATTATATGTTCCGGACTTTATTTTGATGTCGAGGCAAGCTCGAGGAATGTTAGCTTTCTTGTTATGCTTATGTCTATATTTATGTTTATGTTATGCTCATGATATGTATACCGGACTTCAGTCTGATGTCGGGTGGGGCCCGATGCAAGGGCGAGGCCCACGTTATGTCGAACCTCGGTCCGGTGTCAGGCGAGGCCCGATGTCAGATTCGTCTGATGTCGGGTGGGGCCCGATGCAGTAGGCTAGGCCCAGTATGTGATTATATGTATAGTATGTGGTAGCTTGGGGCGACTCACTAAGCTTTATGCTTATAGTTTTCGGTTTTGGTTTAAGGTACTTCTACTAGCAAAGGGAAGGGCTCGGGATGATCGCATGGCACACACCACAGTTTCAGCCTGGGAATATTTTAGACTCTGATGATTACTTACATGATTTTGATACAGCTTTTGACATGATGTTTTCGAGATACATGATTTTTGACTTTTATTATGATGGTAGATGATTTATCGTTTTATTAATGTTTTTAAAATGAAATTTTTGGCTTGTATTTTTGGGATGTTTCAAGTTGGTATCAAAGTCTTGGTTTGAGGGATTCGGGAACACTTTCGGGTGTGTCTAGACTCAAACTAAGGACTTGGTATGAAAATTTTCAAAAGAAAATCATTTTTATAAAAATAATTTTTTAATGAGAATAGAATTTTGAAAGAGAAAAGAACTTTGAAAAGAGAAAATGGTGTGGTGTATGCAATCAGTCGAGCTCAAGTAAGTATTCCCAAATTACCCATACAAGTTTATGTTATGTCATGTTTATCAACTTATGAGAACTGCATGTTAGTTTTGGATTAAGGATCTAGGAAGGATGCCTTATGTGCCTATTATATGTGTATCAACTTATGAGAATTGCATGCTAGTTAGGACTAAGGATCTAGGAAGGATGCCTTATGTGCCTGTTATATGTATCTCAGCTTTATGAACTGCATGCTAGTACAGATTAGTCAAGGATAACCTGAGAGAGATATGCTTGATTATGTTTACTCGATGCTCGAATGCTGCTTGCTTTGTGCTTTTAAGAGTTCTAGATATCTTTTACTAACTAGTAAGTGATTATGTCAAGTTACATATTGTGAGGATTAAATAATTTCAGAAGGTTAGGTCTAGCTCTATTGCGCAACTCTTGTTTGAGTCCAACCGTTGTATGGTAGGATCTCTCATTTGAAGAATTATCTAGTCTTAGTGATATGTAATAGTATTCACGAGCTAGTTAGGGGGAGATAGAAGGAACTTCTTATGAAGTTGATGGCGAAGGATGGGTTGGAGATTACCCTAGGGCAAGCCTGGGATGAGTTCAGTATTAGATTAGCAGTGGGAGTAGAAGGGACTTGGTGGAGTCGAGGCAGTTCTTGAGGAAAGTACGGATAGATGTGGAAGGTAGTATGGGCCCGTACTACTGAAAGCAGAGGATCCGTACTCGGATCAAAAAAGGTTGAGATGAATCCACAAAGCTTGTAGTATGTGTGATCCCTCGAGATATAATTAGCATTCTGACATTTGTTGTGATGTGTTCTTGAGAATGGTGGTTTTAAGCCCTAGACCAGCAGTTGGCAGTTCAGGTGCCGGTGAGGGATCAGGCTCAGGCTCTGGGGCTGAGCAGCTAGATAAGCAAACTAGAGAGTTAATCTCTTCAGAGATCACGCGCAGTATTCTTGAGCAGACTCCTGTGATATTCGGTTCGATCAAGGAGGGTATCTTGGACCTTATGGATGAGAGGTTTAGTGCTTTCCGTACTGAGATGGCGGCCATGATGGGGTCGCGCACACTCACTTTCCGGGATTTCAAGGAATGTGGAGCTCCCGACTATCATGGGGCTCAGGACCCCATTGCGAGTACTAGATGGTTGGATGATGTCGCCAACGCATTCCGCACCAGCAGATGTCCCGTGGGGTACAAGGTCAGACTAGTGTCCTGTCTTTTGAAGGACAGGGGAAGTGATTCGTGGGAGGAGGTCGGACGAGCCATTGGTGATGATACAGTGTTGGATGCGATGACCTGGAGTGATTTCACAACCAGTTTCTGGGCCGAGTTCGCACCTGTTATTGAGGTACAGCAGCTTGCTAGAGAGTTTCAGGACCTCCAGCAGACTACAGAGGCAGCGACGAAGATCACCGCCAAGTTCAGGGAGAAATCCCTTCTTGTTCCGCAATATGTGGCGGACGAGGAGATGAAGAAGGCTCAGTACCATGAGATGCTGAGGAGTGATATTAGACAGTTTGTGAGCCGCTCCAGCTGTAAGATTATGGAGGACATGATTGCTAGGGCTCGTGTGAGATATTGATCTAGAGATGGAGAGGAAGAGGAAGCCAGAAGCGGCGTCTGGCATGGCGAGTTCAGGCAAAAAGCCCAAGGTATCTGACCACGGGTCTAGGAGCCAAAAGAGCTACAGTCGTTTTGGAAAATACGGAAAGTTGCATAATGGGGTGTGCAAGGCATGGAGTTTTTGCTGCTTCAAGTGCGGCCGAACTGGCCATATGAGCAGGGATTGTATAGTTGCAACCACCACAACATCATCATATCTGATTTGCTTTCAGTGCAATCGGAGGGGACACAAGCGGTCCCAGTGTCTGACTTTAGCATCAGTAGGACCGGCGGTGGCACCTACTCCTACCACTTTGAGGATTACAGACAGCCGTCAGGGTCGGGCTGAGGCGCCGGTGGCGAAGAGCAGAGCCTTCCAGTTGACAGCAGAGGAGGCACGAGCAGCTCCTGGTGTGGTTATGCGTATATATCTTCTCCATTATCTCTTTATTATTCTGATTACTTCTCATGTTTGTGTGTTTGTTTATTGGATCGTTCATAGTGAACGGCATATCAGCTATGGTATTATTTAATTCGGGTGCCACCCGATCTTTTGTGTCGCTCGCACTTAGCAAGTGGTTTAGTAGAGCTTCGGGGGAGCTGGATTGCCCACTTGATGTAGACATGGCAGATGACAGGACCGTCAGGGTCGCAAGGGTTCATAGAGGATGTACATTACGGTTATTTGATGAGCAGTTCTCAGTGGATTTGGCTCCTATTCCCCTACGAGGGAATAAGGTTATAGTTGGTATGGACTGGTTGAGCCCCAATGGGGAAGTGATCGACTGTGAGCAGCAGCTAGTGAGGGTTCGTACTCCTAGTGGAGGAGAGCTAGTGATTCAGGGCGATAGGCCATAGCGCGGACTGATTCTTTGTTCAGCAGCGAGAGCGAGGCGCCACCTTCAGCAGGGTTGTGCCGGATACGTCGCCTATGTCATGGATACCCAGGATAAGGGTAAGGCAACAGTCGATGATGTTACGGTAGTGCGAGAGTACCCGGACGTATTCCTATAGGATCTACCTGGGATACCTCCAGAGAGGCAGGTTGAGTTTAGGATTGATATGGTCCCTGGTGCGGCTCCCATAGCCAAGGCACCATATCGGTTGGCTCCTCCCGAGATGCAGGAGTTGTCAACGTAGCTGCAAGAGCTGCTAGACAAGGGTTTTATTAGGCCGAGAAGTTCGCCATGGGGAGCCTCGATCATGTTTGTGAAGAAGGACGGGTCACATCGCATGTGCATAGACTACCGAGAGCTGAACAAGGTAACGATGAAGAACCGTTACCCACTTTCGAGGATAAATGATTTGTTTGATCAGCTTCAAGGAGCATCTTGGTTCTCCAAGATTGATCTACGGTCACGGTATCACCAGATGTGAGTCAGGGATGATGATGTGCAGAAGACAGCTTTTAAGACTCACTATGGTCATTATGAGTTTGTGGTGATGCCGTTTGGGCTCACCAATGCTCCAGCCACGTTCATGGACCTCATGAACCACGTGTGCAGACCGATGTTGGATCGTTCTATGTTTACTCCAAGACTTAGGAGCAGCATGAGGAGCACCTGAGGGAGGTGCCGGAGACATTGAGGAGGGATAGACTTTTCACAAATTTCTCCAAGTGTGAGTTCTGGTTGCGCGAGGTGCGGTTCCTTGGGCATCTCGTCAACCAGAAGGGTATTCTGGTCGATCCGGCCAAGATAGAGGTCGTGATGCAGTGGGAGATTCTGAGGTCTCCATCTGAGATTCAGAGTTTCTAGGTCTGGCAGGTTACTAAAGGAGATTTATTCAGGACTTCTCCAAGAATGCAATCTCGTTGACCCGACTGACCAAGAAGTCGGTGGTTTTTGTTGAGGACCTGAGCAACAGGCAGCCTTTGAGACGCTCAGGAAGCGGTTGTGCAGGGCACCAATCATCACTCTGCCAGAGGGTGTAGAGGACTTCGTAGTCTACTGTGATGCTTCAATCACAGGCATGGGGCAATGTTAATATAGCGGGGGCATGTGATAACTTATGCCTCGAGACAGTTGAAGCCTCATGAGGCTAACTATCTGACGCACGACTTAGAGCTGGGGGCAGTGGTTTTCACCCTCAAGATTTGGCGGAATTACCTCTACGGGGTCAGGTGTACTGTTTACACGGATCACAAGAGTTTGAGGTAACTCATGGATCAGTCAAATCTGAACATGAGGCAGCGTCGGTGGTTAGATGTGGTGAAGGACTATGATTATGAGATCCTTTACCACTCGAGAAAGGCTAACGTAGTGGCTGATGCCCTGAGACACAAGGCAGTAGCGGTCCCGATTTGAGATATCTGTTTGAGGATGACAGTGATCACTCCACTGTTGGAGCATATCTAGGAGGCACAGGTTGAAGACCTGAAGGAGGAACGAGAGAAGTGCGAGAGGATTGTGGGATGAGTGGCCTCATTTGATTATGACAGTCGGGGGTTGTTGACCCTACATGGGAGGGTCTAGGTACAGTACCGGGGCGGAGTACGGCATGTATTGGTGGATGAGGCCCACAAGTCCAGGTTCTCCATCCATCCAGGAGAGACGAAGATGTACAGAGATCTTCGAACCGATTACCGGTGCCCCTACATGAAGCGGGATGTAGCTTGATACGTAGAGAGATACCTGACCTGCAGGAAGGTCAAGGCAGAGTACTAGATGGTTGGATGATGTCGCCAATGCATTCCGCACCAGCAGATGTCCCGAGGGGTACAAGGTCAGACTAGTGTCCTGTCTTCTGAAGGACAGGGGAAGTGATTCGTGGGAGGAGGTCGGACGAGCCATTGGTGATGATACAGTGTTGGATGCGATGACCTGGAGTGATTTCACAACCAGGTTCTGGGCCGAGTTCGCACCTGTTATTGAGGTACAACAGCTTGCTAGAGAGTTTCAGGACCTCCAGCAGACTACAGAGGCAGCGACGAAGATCACCGCCAAGTTCAGGGAGAAATCCCTTCTTGTTCCGCAATATGTGGCGGACGAGGAGATGAAGAAGGCTCAGTACCATGAGATGCTGAGGAGTGATATTAGACAGTTTGTGAGCCGCTCCAGCTGTAAGATTATGGAGGACATGATTGCTAGGGCTCGTGTGAGATATTGATCTAGAGATGGAGAGGAAGAGGAAGCCAGAAGCGGCGTCTGGCATGGCGAGTTCAGGCAAAAAGCCCAAGGTATCTGACCACGGGTCTAGGAGCCAAAAGAGCTACAGTCGTTTTGGAAAATACGGAAAGTTGCATAATGGGGTGTGCAAGGCATGGAGTTTTTGCTGCTTCAAGTGCGGCCGAACTGGCCATATGAGCAGGGATTGTATAGTTGCAACCACCACAACATCATCATATCTGATTTGCTTTCAGTGCAATCGGAGGGGACACAAGCGGTCCCAGTGTCTGACTTTAGCATCAGTAGGACCGGCGGTGGCACCTACTCCTACCACTTTGAGGATTACAGACAGCCGTCAGGGTCGGGCTGAGGCGCCGGTGGCGAAGAGCAGAGCCTTCCAGTTGACAGCAGAGGAGGCACGAGCAGCTCCTGGTGTGGTTATGCGTATATATCTTCTCCATTATCTCTTTATTATTCTGATTACTTCTCATGTTTGTGTGTTTGTTTATTGGATCGTTCATAGTGAACGGCATATCAGCTATGGTATTATTTAATTCGGGTGCCACCCGATCTTTTGTGTCGCTCGCACTTAGCAAGTGGTTTAGTAGAGCTTCGGGGGAGCTGGATTGCCCACTTGATGTAGACATGGCAGATGACAGGACCGTCAGGGTCGCAAGGGTTCATAGAGGATGTACATTACGGTTATTTGATGAGCAGTTCTCAGTGGATTTGGCTCCTATTCCCCTACGAGGGAATAAGGTTATAGTTGGTATGGACTGGTTGAGCCCCAATGGGGAAGTGATCGACTGTGAGCAGCAGCTAGTGAGGGTTCGTACTCCTAGTGGAGGAGAGCTAGTGATTCAGGGCGATAGGCCATAGCGCGGACTGATTCTTTGTTCAGCAGCGAGAGCGAGGCGCCACCTTCAGCAGGGTTGTGCCGGATACGTCGCCTATGTCATGGATACCCAGGATAAGGGTAAGGCAACAGTCGATGATGTTACGGTAGTGCGAGAGTACCCGGACGTATTCCTATAGGATCTACCTGGGATACCTCCAGAGAGGCAGGTTGAGTTTAGGATTGATATGGTCCCTGGTGCGGCTCCCATAGCCAAGGCACCATATCGGTTGGCTCCTCCCGAGATGCAGGAGTTGTCAACGTAGCTGCAAGAGCTGCTAGACAAGGGTTTTATTAGGCCGAGAAGTTCGCCATGGGGAGCCTCGATCATGTTTGTGAAGAAGGACGGGTCACATCGCATGTGCATAGACTACCGAGAGCTGAACAAGGTAACGATGAAGAACCGTTACCCACTTTCGAGGATAAATGATTTGTTTGATCAGCTTCAAGGAGCATCTTGGTTCTCCAAGATTGATCTACGGTCACGGTATCACCAGATGTGAGTCAGGGATGATGATGTGCAGAAGACAGCTTTTAAGACTCACTATGGTCATTATGAGTTTGTGGTGATGCCGTTTGGGCTCACCAATGCTCCAGCCACGTTCATGGACCTCATGAACCACGTGTGCAGACCGATGTTGGATCGTTCTATGTTTACTCCAAGACTTAGGAGCAGCATGAGGAGCACCTGAGGGAGGTGCCGGAGACATTGAGGAGGGATAGACTTTTCACAAATTTCTCCAAGTGTGAGTTCTGGTTGCGCGAGGTGCGGTTCCTTGGGCATCTCGTCAACCAGAAGGGTATTCTGGTCGATCCGGCCAAGATAGAGGTCGTGATGCAGTGGGAGATTCTGAGGTCTCCATCTGAGATTCAGAGTTTCTAGGTCTGGCAGGTTACTAAAGGAGATTTATTCAGGACTTCTCCAAGAATGCAGTCTCGTTGACCCGACTGACCAAGAAGTCGGTGGTTTTTGTTGAGGACCTGAGCAACAGGCAGCCTTTGAGACGCTCAGGAAGCGGTTGTGCAGGGCACCAATCCTCACTTTGCCAGAGGGTGTAGAGGACTTCGTAGTCTACTGTGATGCTTCAATCACAGGCATGGGGCAATGTTAATATAGCGGGGGCATGTGATAACTTATGCCTCGAGACAGTTGAAGCCTCATGAGGCTAACTATCTGACGCACGACTTAGAGCTGGGGGCAGTGGTTTTCACCCTCAAGATTTGGCAGAATTACCTCTACGGGGTCAGGTGTACTGTTTACACGGATCACAAGAGTTTGAGGTAACTCATGGATCAGTCAAATCTGAACATGAGGCAGCGTCGGTGGTTAGATGTGGGGAAGGACTATGATTATGAGATCCTTTACCACTCGAGAAAGGCTAACGTAGTGGCTGATGCCCTGAGACACAAGGCAGTAGCGGTCCCGATTTGAGATATCTGTTTGAGGATGACAGTGATCACTCCACTGTTGGAGCATATCTAGGAGGCACAGGTTGAAGACCTGAAGGAGGAACGAGAGAAGTGCGAGAGGATTGTGGGATGAGTGGCCTCATTTGATTATGACAGTCGGGGGTTGTTGACCCTACATGGGAGGGTCTAGGTACAGTACCGGGGCGGAGTACGGCATGTATTGGTGGATGAGGCCCACAAGTCCAAGTTCTCCATCCATCCAGGAGAGACGAAGATGTACAGAGATCTTCGAACCGATTACCGGTGCCCCTACATGAAGCGGGATGTAGCTTGATACGTAGAGAGATACCTGACCTGCAGGAAGGTCAAGGCAGAGTACTAGATGGTTGGATGATGTCGCCAATGCATTCCGCACCAGCAGATGTCCCGAGGGGTACAAGGTCAGACTAGTGTCCTGTCTTCTGAAGGACAGGGGAAGTGATTCGTGGGAGGAGGTCGGACGAGCCATTGGTGATGATACAGTGTTGGATGCGATGACCTGGAGTGATTTCACAACCAGGTTCTGGGCCGAGTTCGCACCTGTTATTGAGGTACAACAGCTTGCTAGAGAGTTTCAGGACCTCCAGCAGACTACAGAGGCAGCGACGAAGATCACCGCCAAGTTCAGGGAGAAATCCCTTCTTGTTCCGCAATATGTGGCGGACGAGGAGATGAAGAAGGCTCAGTACCATGAGATGCTGAGGAGTGATATTAGACAGTTTGTGAGCCGCTCCAGCTGTAAGATTATGGAGGACATGATTGCTAGGGCTCGTGTGAGATATTGATCTAGAGATGGAGAGGAAGAGGAAGCCAGAAGCGGCGTCTGGCATGGCGAGTTCAGGCAAAAAGCCCAAGGTATCTGACCACGGGTCTAGGAGCCAAAAGAGCTACAGTCGTTTTGGAAAATACGGAAAGTTGCATAATGGGGTGTGCAAGGCATGGAGTTTTTGCTGCTTCAAGTGCGGCCGAACTGGCCATATGAGCAGGGATTGTATAGTTGCAACCACCACAACATCATCATATCTGATTTGCTTTCAGTGCAATCGGAGGGGACACAAGCGGTCCCAGTGTCTGACTTTAGCATCAGTAGGACCGGCGGTGGCACCTACTCCTACCACTTTGAGGATTACAGACAGCCGTCAGGGTCGGGCTGAGGCGCCGGTGGCGAAGAGCAGAGCCTTCCAGTTGACAGCAGAGGAGGCACGAGCAGCTCCTGGTGTGGTTATGCGTATATATCTTCTCCATTATCTCTTTATTATTCTGATTACTTCTCATGTTTATGTGTTTGTTTATTGGATCGTTCATAGTGAACGGCATATCAGCTATGGTATTATTTAATTCGGGTGCCACCCGATCTTTTGTGTCGCTCGCACTTAGCAAGTGGTTTAGTAGAGCTTCGGGGGAGCTGGATTGCCCACTTGATGTAGACATGGCAGATGACAGGACCGTCAGGGTCGCAAGGGTTCATAGAGGATGTACATTACGGTTATTTGATGAGCAGTTCTCAGTGGATTTGGCTCCTATTCCCCTACGAGGGAATAAGGTTATAGTTGGTATGGACTGGTTGAGCCCCAATGGGGAAGTGATCGACTGTGAGCAGCAGCTAGTGAGGGTTCGTACTCCTAGTGGAGGAGAGCTAGTGATTCAGGGCGATAGGCCATAGCGCGGACTGATTCTTTGTTCAGCAGCGAGAGCGAGGCGCCACCTTCAGCAGGGTTGTGCCGGATACGTCGCCTATGTCATGGATACCCAGGATAAGGGTAAGGCAACAGTCGATGATGTTACGGTAGTGCGAGAGTACCCGGACGTATTCCTATAGGATCTACCTGGGATACCTCCAGAGAGGCAGGTTGAGTTTAGGATTGATATGGTCCCTGGTGCGGCTCCCATAGCCAAGGCACCATATCGGTTGGCTCCTCCCGAGATGCAGGAGTTGTCAACGTAGCTGCAAGAGCTGCTAGACAAGGGTTTTATTAGGCCGAGAAGTTCGCCATGGGGAGCCTCGATCATGTTTGTGAAGAAGGACGGGTCACATCGCATGTGCATAGACTACCGAGAGCTGAACAAGGTAACGATGAAGAACCGTTACCCACTTTCGAGGATAAATGATTTGTTTGATCAGCTTCAAGGAGCATCTTGGTTCTCCAAGATTGATCTACGGTCACGGTATCACCAGATGTGAGTCAGGGATGATGATGTGCAGAAGACAGCTTTTAAGACTCACTATGGTCATTATGAGTTTGTGGTGATGCCGTTTGGGCTCACCAATGCTCCAGCCACGTTCATGGACCTCATGAACCACGTGTGCAGACCGATGTTGGATCGTTCTATGTTTACTCCAAGACTTAGGAGCAGCATGAGGAGCACCTGAGGGAGGTGCCGGAGACATTGAGGAGGGATAGACTTTTCACAAATTTCTCCAAGTGTGAGTTCTGGTTGCGCGAGGTGCGGTTCCTTGGGCATCTCGTCAACCAGAAGGGTATTCTGGTCGATCCGGCCAAGATAGAGGTCGTGATGCAGTGGGAGATTCTGAGGTCTCCATCTGAGATTCAGAGTTTCTAGGTCTGGCAGGTTACTAAAGGAGATTTATTCAGGACTTCTCCAAGAATGCAATCTCGTTGACCCGACTGACCAAGAAGTCGGTGGTTTTTGTTGAGGACCTGAGCAACAGGCAGCCTTTGAGACGCTCAGGAAGCGGTTGTGCAGGGCACCAATCATCACTCTGCCAGAGGGTGTAGAGGACTTCGTAGTCTACTGTGATGCTTCAATCACAGGCATGGGGCAATGTTAATATAGCGGGGGCATGTGATAACTTATGCCTCGAGACAGTTGAAGCCTCATGAGGCTAACTATCTGACGCACGACTTAGAGCTGGGGGCAGTGGTTTTCACCCTCAAGATTTGGCGGAATTACCTCTACGGGGTCAGGTGTACTGTTTACACGGATCACAAGAGTTTGAGGTAACTCATGGATCAGTCAAATCTGAACATGAGGCAGCGTCGGTGGTTAGATGTGGTGAAGGACTATGATTATGAGATCCTTTACCACTCGAGAAAGGCTAACGTAGTGGCCGATGCCCTGAGCCACAAGGCAGTAGCGGTCCCGATTTGAGATATCTGTTTGAGGATGACAGTGATCACTCCACTGTTGGAGCATATCTAGGAGGCACAGGTTGAGGACCTGAAGGAGGAACGCCAGAAGTGCGAGAGGATTGTGGGATGAGTGGCCTCATTTGATTATGACAGTCGGGGGTTGTTGACCCTACATGGGAGGGTCTAGGTACAGTACCGGGGCGGAGTACGGCATGTATTGATGGATGAGGCCCACAAGTCCAGGTTCTCCATCCATCCAGGAGAGACGAAGATGTACAGAGATCTTCGAACCGATTACCGGTGCCCCTACATGAAGCGGGATGTAGCTTGATACGTAGAGAGATACCTGACCTGCAGGAAGGTCAAGGCAGAGTACTAGATGGTTGGATGATGTCGCCAATGCATTCCGCACCAGCAGATGTCCCGAGGGGTACAAGGTCAGACTAGTGTCCTGTCTTCTGAAGGACAGGGGAAGTGATTCGTGGGAGGAGGTCGGACGAGCCATTGGTGATGATACAGTGTTGGATGCGATGACCTGGAGTGATTTCACAACCAGGTTCTGGGCCGAGTTCGCACCTGTTATTGAGGTACAACAGCTTGCTAGAGAGTTTCAGGACCTCCAGCAGACTACAGAGGCAGCGACGAAGATCACCGCCAAGTTCAGGGAGAAATCCCTTCTTGTTCCGCAATATGTGGCGGACGAGGAGATGAAGAAGGCTCAGTACCATGAGATGCTGAGGAGTGATATTAGACAGTTTGTGAGCCGCTCCAGCTGTAAGATTATGGAGGACATGATTGCTAGGGCTCGTGTGAGATATTGATCTAGAGATGGAGAGGAAGAGGAAGCCAGAAGCGGCGTCTGGCATGGCGAGTTCAGGCAAAAAGCCCAAGGTATCTGACCACGGGTCTAGGAGCCAAAAGAGCTACAGTCGTTTTGGAAAATACGGAAAGTTGCATAATGGGGTGTGCAAGGCATGGAGTTTTTGCTGCTTCAAGTGCGGCCGAACTGGCCATATGAGCAGGGATTGTATAGTTGCAACCACCACAACATCATCATATCTGATTTGCTTTCAGTGCAATCGGAGGGGACACAAGCGGTCCCAGTGTCTGACTTTAGCATCAGTAGGACCGGCGGTGGCACCTACTCCTACCACTTTGAGGATTACAGACAGCCGTCAGGGTCGGGCTGAGGCGCCGGTGGCGAAGAGCAGAGCCTTCCAGTTGACAGCAGAGGAGGCACGAGCAGCTCCTGGTGTGGTTATGCGTATATATCTTCTCCATTATCTCTTTATTATTCTGATTACTTCTCATGTTTGTGTGTTTGTTTATTGGATCGTTCATAGTGAACGGCATATCAGCTATGGTATTATTTAATTCGGGTGCCACCCGATCTTTTGTGTCGCTCGCACTTAGCAAGTGGTTTAGTAGAGCTTCGGGGGAGCTGGATTGCCCACTTGATGTAGACATGGCAGATGACAGGACCGTCAGGGTCGCAAGGGTTCATAGAGGATGTACATTACGGTTATTTGATGAGCAGTTCTCAGTGGATTTGGCTCCTATTCCCCTACGAGGGAATAAGGTTATAGTTGGTATGGACTGGTTGAGCCCCAATGGGGAAGTGATCGACTGTGAGCAGCAGCTAGTGAGGGTTCGTACTCCTAGTGGAGGAGAGCTAGTGATTCAGGGCGATAGGCCATAGCGCGGACTGATTCTTTGTTCAGCAGCGAGAGCGAGGCGCCACCTTCAGCAGGGTTGTGCCGGATACGTCGCCTATGTCATGGATACCCAGGATAAGGGTAAGGCAACAGTCGATGATGTTACGGTAGTGTGAGAGTACCCGGACGTATTCCTATAGGATCTACCTGGGATACCTCCAGAGAGGCAGGTTGAGTTTAGGATTGATATGGTCCCTGGTACGGCTCCCATAGCCAAGGCACCATATCGGTTGGCTCCTCCCGAGATGCAGGAGTTGTCAACGTAGCTGCAAGAGCTGCTAGACAAGGGTTTTATTAGGCCGAGAAGTTCGCCATGGGGAGCCTCGATCATGTTTGTGAAGAAGGACGGGTCACATCGCATGTGCATAGACTACCGAGAGCTGAACAAGGTAACGATGAAGAACCGTTACCCACTTTCGAGGATAAATGATTTGTTTGATCAGCTTCAAGGAGCATCTTGGTTCTCCAAGATTGATCTACGGTCACGGTATCACCAGATGTGAGTCAGGGATGATGATGTGCAGAAGACAGCTTTTAAGACTCACTATGGTCATTATGAGTTTGTGGTGATGCCGTTTGGGCTCACCAATGCTCCAGCCACGTTCATGGACCTCATGAACCACGTGTGCAGACCGATGTTGGATCGTTCTATGTTTACTCCAAGACTTAGGAGCAGCATGAGGAGCACCTGAGGGAGGTGCCGGAGACATTGAGGAGGGATAGACTTTTCACAAATTTCTCCAAGTGTGAGTTCTGGTTGCGCGAGGTGCGGTTCCTTGGGCATCTCGTCAACCAGAAGGGTATTCTGGTCGATCCGGCCAAGATAGAGGTCGTGATGCAGTGGGAGATTCTGAGGTCTCCATCTGAGATTCAGAGTTTCTAGGTCTGGCAGGTTACTAAAGGAGATTTATTCAGGACTTCTCCAAGAATGCAGTCTCGTTGACCCGACTGACCAAGAAGTCGGTGGTTTTTGTTGAGGACCTGAGCAACAGGCAGCCTTTGAGACGCTCAGGAAGCGGTTGTGCAGGGCACCAATCCTCACTTTGCCAGAGGGTGTAGAGGACTTCGTAGTCTACTGTGATGCTTCAATCACAGGCATGGGGCAATGTTAATATAGCGGGGGCATGTGATAACTTATGCCTCGAGACAGTTGAAGCCTCATGAGGCTAACTATCTGACGCACGACTTAGAGCTGGGGGCAGTGGTTTTCACCCTCAAGATTTGGCGGAATTACCTCTACGGGGTCAGGTGTACTGTTTACACGGATCACAAGAGTTTGAGGTAACTCATGGATCAGTCAAATCTGAACATGAGGCAGCGTCGGTGGTTAGATGTGGTGAAGGACTATGATTATGAGATCCTTTACCACTCGAGAAAGGCTAACGTAGTGGCCGATGCCCTGAGCCACAAGGCAGTAGCGGTCCCGATTTGAGATATCTGTTTGAGGATGACAGTGATCACTCCACTGTTGGAGCATATCTAGGAGGCACAGGTTGAGGACCTGAAGGAGGAACGCCAGAAGTGCGAGAGGATTGTGGGATGAGTGGCCTCATTTGATTATGACAGTCGGGGGTTGTTGACCCTACATGGGAGGGTCTAGGTACAGTACCGGGGCGGAGTACGGCATGTATTGATGGATGAGGCCCACAAGTCCAGGTTCTCCATCCATCCAGGAGAGACGAAGATGTACAGAGATCTTCGAACCGATTACCGGTGCCCCTACATGAAGCGGGATGTAGCTTGATACGTAGAGAGATACCTGACCTGCAGGAAGGTCAAGGCAGAGCACCAGAGGCCTCACGACAAGATGCAGCCATTAGACATCCCAGTGTGGAAGTGGGAGGACATTGCTATGGATTTTATCACTAAGCTTCCCAGGACCACACGTGGGGTTGATTCGATATGGGTCATCGTGGATCGGTTAACCAAGAGCGCTCACTTTATCCCGATCCAGGAGAGCATATCGGCCGAGAAATTGGCCGAGATTTATGTGCGTGAGGTAGTGGCATGACATAGAGTGCCAGTCTCGATGGTGTCAGATCGAGATGTTTGTTTTACTTCTAGATTCTGGAAGCGGTTTCACGAAGAGATGGGTACTTATCTCCACTTCAGCACCGCTTTCCACCCCCAGACTGACAGACAGGGCGAGAGGATGATTCAGACTCTCGATGACATGCTCCGTGCATGTGTTTTGGATTTCGGTGGCAGTTGGGATACGTACCTTGCGTTAGAAGAATTTTCGTATAACAACAGTTACCATGCTGGTATAGAGTGGCCTCCCTTCGAGATGCTTTATGGAAGGAAGCGTAGAACCCCAATCTGTGGGGGTGAGGTCGGTCAGAGGGTCATGGGGAGTACGGAGGTAGTACTCAAGACCACAGAGAGGATCCAGCAGGTTCCATACTGATCGGAGTCGGCAAAAGAGTAACGCTGACAAGCGGTGCTCAGACTTGGAGTTTCAGGTAGGCGACATGGTCCTCCTGAAGGTGTCACCTTGGAAAGGTGTCATCTGGTTCCAGAAGCGGGGCAAGTTGGGCCCTAGGTATATAGGTCCATTTAGGGTTTTAGCCCGGGTGGGTCGGGTTGCTTACCGGTTAAATCTTCCAGCAGAGCTCAGCCAGATTCAAAGCACTTTCCATTTTCTCAGTTGCGGAAGTGCTTAGTGGATGATTCAGCAGTGGTACCCCTTGAGGATATTCAGGTTGATGATAGCCTAAACTACATTGAGAGACCAGCGGCAATTCTAGATCGCAAGACAAAAGAGCTAAGGAACAAGAGGGTTGAGTTAGTTAAGGTGCAGTGGCAGCACCGCAAGGGTTCAGAAAGGACATGGGAGCCCGAGGAGGAGATGCGGGAGCACTACCAGGAGTTTTTTCAGACGCAACAGACTTCAAGCACGAAGTCTAAGACAATTGGGGGAGAACTGTAACGTCTGGTTCCCTAGTACGTGTTTATTATTTAATTATTTATCTTGAATGAAAGACTCGACGAGTTGGTAGCCCTGACTCGTCAAGTAGAAAGTTGTTTTGGTGCGGGGTTTAAATGAGCTACTCGTCGAGTCGCAGCCCTGACTCGACGAGTAGGACAGGCTGGATGAAACCCTAATCTTTAGGGTTTGCACCCTATTTATGCATCATATCTGGCCTCCATTCCAGCCTCCATCACCTCCAAACCGTATTATAGAAACCCTAATCCACCATAAGTGATCTTGAGCTATTTCTAGCCAATTTGAGTGTTATTTGTGCCTTTTGAAGCTTGTTGAAGAAGTAGAAGATAGAAGACTCAAGAGGGAAGGAGTAGATCCAGGAACTACACTCCTTTTGCTACATTTTCTGGTAATCAAGTTTCCAACTTGATCATTCTTCTCTTAGATCAATTTATTTCTACTTTATGGAAGTTTTGGTTCAAGAACCTTGGTCCTTGGGATTGGGGTGACCCAAGTGACATATATCTCAGATCTAGGACCTAGAAAGGATTCCACGGCATAAAGGTGCAAACTTTATGACCATGGAAGCCCCATGCAAGCATATAAGCAATTTTGTGGTCTTTTTAGCCCTAAAAGGCCATGCATGGAAGGAAAGTTCGGAAATTTATGTGTCAATCAGACGTTAAAACCCTAGATCTAGGTTTGTATGCGTGGATTTGAAATTCTATGGCCTTTTTGGACTAGATTCATGTCATATAGGAATTAGGGTTTTGTCTAAAGCCTTTTAGGAGGGTTATGAACGGGTAAAGTTGGAAGCTTGACCCTTAGAAAGGTCTTTCCATTGGGCAACCGAGCTAAGGACCATGGATCTAGAAGCTAGCGGCTTAATCTGTTAAGATGGCCAAATAGACAGAAGGACTCGTCGAGTCCATAAGGGAACTCGACGAGTCGTGTTGTGATGTCCCGATCTCAGTTAGTGGAACTCAAAGAGTCTATAGAGGGACTCGACGAGTGGATAAGCCAAGTCGCAACCGAACAGCTTGATAGGACTCGACGAGTCGGTGGAGCGACTCGGCGAGTTGAGTCCCGATTTCAGGATTTCTGAGTTATCCAACTCGGCGAGTCGAAAGGTTGACTCGGTGAGTTGGTCAATCCAGAATGTTGACTTTGACCAGAGTGTTGACTTTGACAAAGGGTAAAATGGTCATTTTACCCTATGAAGAGTTATCCGTTTTTTATTAAGTGTTATTATGGAATTTATAGTAAGAGAGTCACCGGAGCAACGGACAGGGATTCCTCACTCAAGTTCAGCATTCAGTTTGAGAGGTGAGTCTTCTCCTATAGGAACGGGTCTAAGGCATCAAGGTCGGCCCGTTTATGTGTGATTGTATGTGTCGGGGTTAGCCCGATGTAGGTTTTATGTTCCGGACTTTGGTCTGATGTCGGGCGGGGCCCGATGCAGGGGCGAGGTCCACGTTATGTCGGACCTCGGTTCGATGTCGGGCGAGGCTCGATGCCGGATTCATCCGATGTCGGGCGGGGCCCGATGCACTTGGCAAGGCCCAGTATGTGATTATGTGTATAGTATGTGGTAGCTTGGGGAGACTCACTAAGCTTTCTGCTTATAGTTTTCAGTATTGGTTTCAAGTACTTCCACTAGCAAAGGGAAGGGATCGGGATGATCGCATGGCACACACCACAGTTTAAGCCTGGGATTATTTTAGACTCCGATGATGATTTACATGATTTTGATACAGCTTTTATGAAAGAACATAATTTTTTGGTTTGAGCTAGGCATCATTTTGTATAGATGATCGTGTCATTTTGCAGTGATTGTGTGTTGTCATGTAATGCGTGCTGCCACACATGTGTTTGCGGCCGCACACATGTGTTTGGTTGCACACTCTTGTGTTGGTAGGAGGAGTACTATTTATAGCAACTGAGTTGTGTCAGTTTGTACTTTTTGCTTGGTGTCAGAACTCTGCAGTAGTTGTACTTTATCAAGATGTACTTGACATTTAATGGCAATAGATGTGTGCATGCTTGATTCTACTTCTTCTTCATCTCAATCTCAATCTAATTGTAATTAACTTCATTGATTACTAAATATGATCCTTAGTTTTGGGACTTTCAATTGGTACTCAGCCGCACACGCATGTCTACAGTTGTACAAGGTCAGCCGTACACACTCGTTGTGGCAGCAAACAGACAGCCGCACACGTTTTTAACATAAATGAGTGTAGTCGCACACGGTCAGCCGCACACGGACGTATGCGGCCGCACTCACCGTGTGCGGCTACACATAAAAGAAACAATTTTTTAAGAAGATTTAACAGCAAACCATGAAAACTTTGTGAAAATAATTTAAAAATTCAACCGTGTTCATGAAAATTACCACGTGAACAACTTGATTTCACAACAATTTTAATGGAAATTTAAACGATTTTGAGAGAGTTTTATGAGTGTGCGGCTGAAATTTCTTTTGTTGCCATAATTTTTCATGTGTTAACTTTCATATTAAAATGGGAGACCTGGAGTTTGCTAAAGCTCATAATTCTGCAATTTTTCTTGAAGATCCTCCTGCAGCCCACAGTGACTTGAAATTCATTGTGGATGGTTTGAAGAAATCATGCTTGGTTCATGCCCTAACTACAAGTCCTGCTATCTACCAAAGTCTGATTAAGGAATTCTGGAGAAATGTTGTTGTAAAGAAAAATGGTCAGGGTGAAAATTTTGTTGAAGCAACAATTGAAGACAAGAAAATCCAAGTAACAAAGAGCATCATTAGAGACTCCCTTCAAATAGAGGACAGACCTGAGTATACCATGGAGATTGATATTCATCAAACTCAGGATGTCTTAGAGCATATGGGCTACGAGGGAACATTTCCCCCTACAATCAAGAAGTTGCTTCCTCCGTGTTGGAAGTATTTGGCTCATGTGTTCGTGAGCTGTATTTCCGGCAGGAGATCTGGAGCAAACGAGATCTCTCTGGCCAACATTGGTGCCATTGCAACATTGGCTGCAGGTTTTAAGTATAATTTCTAAAAGTTCATACTGAATGAAATGATTCTAAATCTTGAAGGGAGCAAAAGGGACAAATTATGTATGTATCCAAGATTTTTGCAAATCATCCTCAATGTGAATCATGCCGAGCTGCAGAGAGGAAATGATATCTTGGATTTCAAATCCATTGGTCCAAGTGCTTTTGGACTAATGAAACAAAAGAGAGGCGGGAAATTTGTATTTGAAGGAAAATTCCCATTGATAATATTTGGAATTTTTAAAGAGGATGATAGAAAAGAATCAGAAGAACAATCTATGCCAATGGAAAATGAAGATATTCATCACTCTCCCTCCGAGCCTGAAGTGGAGGAGATTCATCACTCTCCCATAGCTTGTGTAGCTAATGAGCATGATTATCAGAAAGCAAATGATTCAAAATCTTCTCGAGGGGATGATGACGATGATTTTTATGAAGATGTAGAGTTTCTGAAAGAAATTGACTTTACAGGAATCAATGACGACATTCCAACAAACATAGAGTTTGATCTTGGTGATGAAGATTTTGATCCTTTTCTCGATATTCCCAGCAGCCGTGCAAATAAAGTCAATGAAGTTGCTTCTCTAGCAACCAAGACTAGAGATGAAGGAAATTTTCTCAAAATTCTACTCTCTACCTCAAAGCCCTTGGAGGTCACAACAAGCCAAGGAGATGTGACATCAGAGATTCCTCCCTCTGTGTCACTTGTCTCAACATCGGCTCCAATCATTTCTGACTTATCTGAACCTCAGACTTCTCAGACGTCCTTACGAATAAGCCAATCTTTTGAAAGTCTGGAGGTACCTTCTGTAAAATGTGCTCCTCAAGTTATTTCAACAATCACTGCAACCTCTGCTCACTCTCCTCCAAAGCAGACTGATGAAGGTCCAAGTACCATGTTCGAGACTGGTGGATCCTCTTCTATTCCAGAATATTCTCCAACTCGACCTTCTCTAGATGAAGCTTCTATCAGATTAGTAAGACATCTGGCTCAATCTAGTCCAACCTCTTCACGCGGGAAAGGAATATCATTTAACGAGGGTCGGACTGATGATGAAAAATTCTCTTCGTCTGATCTTCGAGAGGAAAATGGAGTTCTCCGCCAACAACTCATTGAAAAGTCAATTCAAATGGATCAACTTTTTGCATATATCTTTGAGCTCAGGACAAAGGATGAAGAAAAGACCAAACAAATCAAAGATCTACAAACGAGTCTTGGATCTGTTCTAGCTAATTATTTCAATCTCAAGAACGTATTGTATGATGCTTTTGGTGAAAAAGTCAAAGCCCTCTTCCAACAGCCTCATGGAGTAGTTGATCCTCCTTCTGCTCAATCACCTCCTGCAACTGATGATCTACCTGTTGACCCACCTGCGCCAAGAACAACTACCATTGTCGACAGATTTGAAAAAGAACCAGAAGGAAGCAGAGCCAAAATCACAATCAAACGGGGTAAAAGGATTGTGACTGCAAATCAACGCAAAGGACTTTTATTCATGAAAAATACCAATGAGAATCGTAAAGCAAAAGACCCTGTTCTAACTGTAACAGATTTGAAAAAGAGAAAGTTTGGCGATGAGTATGGTGACAGATCTGGTATCCATATGTAGGCTTTCGATCCAGAAACAAATTTGTGGGTGGTAAAGCGAAACTCAGGAATATCTGAGTGTTACAAAAGCACCCATGATTTCAATTCTTGGACCAAGACTGATCTAGCAGAATTATCTAGGGTCCCCTTTCACAATCCCTCGCAAGATCCAACTGCATCTAACTTTAAGAGGTTCCTTGATAGGCAGGTCAAAGAAAATTTTCCCAGTATGAAGACTGCCAAAGCCCTTTATCGAAAGGATAAGGATGTTCTCGACCCAGAAACAGGCAAACCTATGAAGATTATCTTATGGCCTGCTACAAAAAAGCAAAAAGAAATTCCAATCCCTCAGCACTTCCAGGAGGGATATCTTGACAATATGGAATTTTGGGCATACGATGACGAAACTGCAACTGCTGCTATCAAATTCAAGAATCAAGAACATGTTTTGAGGCTGATTAATGCAAAAGATCTTCTTCGTTTTCGAGAAAGGGGTATCCGGACTCTGGCTCGTCACCAGATAATCTGCAGAAAAGACGTAATGGAAGCTGTTGCTAAAGAATACACTGCAATGGTAGCTACAATCATAAATGGAAGATTGCGGATGGGATTAATGGGGAGATCAGATCTGAGGTTGTTTGAGAAGCCTGCTGAGGAGCCAAAGGAGTGATGACAAGACTATGCTAGTCTCAAACCAAGGGGGAGACTGAAAGAACATAATTTTGTGGTTTGAGCTAGGCATCATTTTGTATAGATGATCGTGTCATTTTGCAGTGATTGTGTGTTGTCATGTAATGTGTGCTGCCACACATGTGTGTGCGGCTGCACACATGTGTTTGGCTGCACACTCATGTGCTAGCAGGAGGAGTACTATTTATAGCAACTGAGTTGTGTCAGTTTGTACTTTTTGCTTGGTGTCAGAACTCTGCAATATTTGTACTTTATCAAGATGTACTTGACATTTAATGGCAATAGATGTGTGCATGCTTGATTCTACTTCTTCTTCATCTCAATCTCAATCTAATTGCAATTAACTTCATTGATTACTAAATTGGATCCTTAGTTTTGGGACTTTCATTTTGACATGATGTTTTCGAGATACATGATTCTTGACTTTTATTATGATGATGGATGATTTATGGTTTTATTAATGTTTTAAAAACGAAATTTTTGCCGTGCATTTTTGTGATGTTTCAGGAAGGTAGTATTAGGCCCGTAATACTGAAAGCACATGACCTATACCCGAACTAATGTTAGATTTGGAAGCTCTACGGAGAACCGGTGTGGAAGGAATCTCATTTTTGAACATCCTGATCATTATGTCTTATGGTATTTCAGTGTAGTATAGTGATGACACGACACGGAGCAGGGGGATCGAGATCGGGATCAGGATCAGGGTCTGGGTCGGGCTACGCCACTGAGCCCATTGACAAGAGGTTGCGCGAGCTTATAGCAGCCGAGGTTACGAGGCGTATTCTTGACGCTACCCCAGTGATATTCGGGAATGTCAAAGAGGGGATGATGGAGATCATGGAGGAGTGACTCAGGTCTTTCCGATCCGAGATTGTTACGGGCCAGGTCAGGGCCCGAACTCCCTCGTTCCGGGTGTTCAAGGCGTGCGGGGCACCCGAGTTATTTGGGGTCAGGGACCCCGTAGTTAGCTGACGCTAGTGGCAGACATGGAGAATGCCTAGCGAACGATCTCTTGCCCCGAGGCGGAAAAAGTGGGGTTTGCTTCGTGTATGTTGAGCGACCAGGCCAGGGACTGGTGGGAGGAGGTGACCCACCAAGTGGGATCATTTGGAGTGGCGGAGATGTCATGGGAGGAGTTTGTTAGGCGTTTCGAGTTGGAGTTTTCACCACCCATCGAGGTGCAACGGATTGTGAGGGGGTTCCAGGAGTTACAGCAGACCGCTGAGACTGTGGCAGAGATCACCGCCAAGTTTCAGGAATGAGCACTATTGATCCCGCAGTATGCTGTGGATGAGGATATGAGGAAGACGAGGTATCATTCCATGCTGAGGAATGATATTCGCGAGTTCGTGAGCTTCTCAGGGTGCACCAAGCGGAAGCTAGAGCAAGTTCAGATAGCTATGGGCCAGGCTAAAAAGCCTAAGACCCCTAATTCTTCTGGAAGGGGCCAGCAGGGCCGTGGCCGGTGTGCCAAGTGCGAGAGGTCACATTGAGGAGTTTTTCAGGTGATGGGCACAATATGTTATACCTGTGGTCAGCCTGGCCACGTGAGCAGGGACTGCCCCAAGAAGGGCTTGATTTGTTTCCACTGCAACCAGACTGGCCATAAAAGGGTCGATTGTCCGAGGTTCAAGGGATGGGGAGGAGCAGTGGCAGCACCTGCGCCCGCCACAATGAGGATCACTGATAGCCGCCCAGCCAAGGCGGAAGCTCTTGCGGTGAAGAGTCGCACATTTCAGCTAACTGCATAGGAGGCTCGAGCTGCACCAGATGTCATGGCTGGTACGTAATCTATTTATCATGTTTGAAATTATTTGATTATGCTTATAAGTATACATATGTGCACTTGTGTAGGGACCTTTTTGGTTAACAGTATGTCAGCTCATGTTCTTTTCAATTCGGGAGCTACCAATCATTCGTATCTCTTGTGCTTAGAAAGAAGTTCTGGGATACTCCGAGGACCTTGGATTCCCTGTTGGAGGTTAAGATTGCTGATGACCGAACCATGAGTGTTGCGCGGGTATATCAGGATTGTGTCCTGAATGTGTTTGGGGAGAGGTTCTGTGTTGATTTGGTTACGATACTGTTGCGAGAGCTGAAGGTGATCGTAGGGATGGACTGGTTGGGGGCCAATGGGGCCATGATAGACTGCGAGCGCCAGTTGGTGAGAGTTCAAACCCTAAGTAGGGGAGAACTGGTTATTCATGGGGAGAGGGCCTCGTAGCGGCCAACTCTCTGTTCGGTTGTGAGGGCTAGGAGACTTCTCTATTAGGGTTGTACGAGATTTTTGGCATACATATCAGATATGGAGGGTTGAGACCACGATAGATTTGAGTAGTTTACCAGTTGTACAAGATTTCCGGGATGTCTTTCCTAAAGAGTTGTCAGGGGTGCCTCCAAAGATCCAAGTAGAGTTTCGCATTGATTTGATGTTGGGTACCGCTCCGATAGCTAAGGCATCGTACTGACTAGCTCCGCCTGAGATGTAAGAGTTGTCTACGCAGCTTTAGGAGCTACTAGACTTAGGGTTTATTCGTCCCAGAAGTTCCCCGTGGGGAGCACCGGTCCTGTTCGTAAAGAAGAAGGACAAATCATACAGGATGTGCATTGATTATCGAGAGCTGAACAAGCTAACGATGAAAAATCGTTATCGACTTCCGAGGATCGATGATTTGTTTGATCAACTTCAGGTTGCATCTTGGTTTTCCTAGATTGATCTTTGGTCAGGGTACCATCAGATGAGGATTAGGAATTAGGATATACCGAAGACAGCCTTCAAGACTCGGTACGGACACTATGATTTTGTGGTGATGTCATTCGGGCTCATCAATGCCCCAGCAAGGTTCATGGAACTCATGAACAGGGTGTGTAGGCCGATGTTGGATCGGTCTGTGATTTTTTTTATCGATTAAATCTCGGTCTATTCTAAGACCAAGGAGCAGCACGAGCAGCATTCGAGGGAGGTATTGGAGACACTGAGGACGGAAAAGCTTTATGCCAAGTTCTCGGAGTGTGATTTCTGGTTGTGTGAGGTGTAGTTTTTAGGGAACATGATCAACCAAGAGGGTATTTTGGTTGATCGAGCCAAGATTGAGGCAGTGGTGCGATGGGAAGTACCGAAGAATGCATCTGAGATCCGTAGTTTCTTGGGCCTAGCGGGGTATTACCGGAGATTTATACAGGATTTCTCTAAGATTGTCGTACCCATGACTCGCTTGACTAAAAAGAATGTGACATTTTGGTGGGGCTCGGATCAACAGTTGGCTTTTAAGACCTTGAGACAGAGGTTATGTGAGGCCCCGATTTAAGCATTACCCGAGGGGCTGGATGATTTGGTGGTGTATTGTGACGCATCTATCACAGGATCATGGTTCGTTTTGATGCAGAGGGGGCATGTGATCGCGTACGCCTCGAGGCAGCTAAAGCCTCATGATGCAAACTACCCCACTCACGACCTGGAATTGGGGGCGGTGCTGTTTGCCCTCAAAATCTGGAGGCATTACTTGTACGGAGTTCGGTGCACCATCTATACCGACCACAAAAGTTTGAAATATTTGATGGATCAGCAGAACCTCAACATGCGACAGAGGTGGTGGTTGGATGTACTGAAAGATTATGACTGTGAGATTTTATACCATCCATAGAAGGCCAATGTGGTGGCCGATGCCTTGAACCGCAAGCGGCAAGCGCTCTGATTAGAGATGTTTGTTGAGGATGACGGTGATTTCCCCCTTGTTGGATATGACCAAGAAGGTTCAGGTGGAGGTTTTGAAGAAAGAGAACGGGAAGATAGAGCGGATTCGATGTCAGATTCCCTTGTTTGTACGGGATGGTCGGGGACTCTTGACACAGTGTGGCCGGGTGTGGGTACCGGTATTTGGGGGAGTGAGACAGAATATATTGGAGGAGGCACACAAGTCCAAGTTATCTATACACCTGGGGGCTACAAAGATGTACAAAGACATGAGATTGAGTTACTGGTGGCCATGCATGAAGCGGGAGATCGCCTGTTTTGTGGAGCGGTGCTTAACCTGCAGGAAGGTCAAGGTCGAACATCAGCGACCTCAAGGCAAGGTTCAACCACTACCTATTCCCATGTGTAAATGGGAAGAGATCACCATGGACTTCATCACGAAGTTACTGAGTACGACAATGGACATAGATTCTATTTGTGTCATTGTGGACAGGTTAACGAAGAGTGCCCTTTTTCATTTGATCTTCGAGAGCGTCTCTGTTGAGAAATTAGCAGATATTTATGTGCGAGATGTGGTGGTTAGGAACGGGGTGCCAGTGTCGGTGGTCTCTAACCGGGATGTCCGTTTTACATCCAGATTTTGGAGAAAGTTCCACAAGGAACTGGGCACACAGTTACACTTCAGCACTGCTTACCACCCCTAGACAGACGGTCAGAGCGGGCGGACGATTTAGATGCTCGAGGATATGCTATGGGCATGCATATTGGATTTTAAAGGGAGTTGGGACACATACCTCCCACTAGTAGAGTTTTCAAATAACAGTAGTTATCATGCTAGTATCGACCGACCCCCGTTTGATATGTTTTACGGTCGGAGGTGTAGGACTCCTGTTTGTTGGGGCGAGGTAGGGCATCGAGTCATGGGGGGCACCTATGTGGTGCTCAATACTACTGAGTTGATTTAGCAAGTGCGTGACAAGTTGCGGGTCGCACAGAGCCATCAGAAGAGTTATACTGACCGGCGCCGACCGGATCTCTAATTTCAGGTGGGAGATTTCGTCTTACTAAAAGTGTCACTATGGAAGGGTATCATTAGGTTTCGGAAGAGGGGCAAGTTGGGGCCCTAATTTATTGGTCCGTTAAGGATTTCTGCCCAATTCGGCAGGGTTGCTTATCGACTGGACCTCCCGGATGAGCCAAGTCAGATTCATAACACCTTTCATGTGTCCCAGCTTCGGAAGAGTGTCACTGACGAGGACGCAGTTATTTCTTTGGACGACACATAGGTAGATGAGAGCATGAACTACATTGAGAAACTCATCATAGTTCTAGATAGGAAGACTAAGGTTCTTCATAACAAGGAGGTGAAACTAGTGAAGGTGCAATGGCAGCACCGAAGAGGCTCCGAATGGACATGGGAGCCGGAAGATGAGATGCGAGAGCATTACCCGGATTTGTTTGCGTCTGCAGACTTTGAGGACGAAGTCTAGTTCAATTAGGGGAGAGTTGTAACACTCCAAATCAGGTATTACCCTTTGAACCCATGAAATTATAAGTAATGCATAATGGTCCCTTAAGTATGTTAGGCGTACTTTAGGAGTACGCTTAGCATACCATGCATGGATGGACGCGGAGGGTCAGCACTTACGTTGGGCATACCAAAGGGTACGTGAGGCGTACATAACGAATGTTCAAACCCTAATTTCCAGACATAAGACCTATATAAGCATCCTTATCTCATTTGAGCATCACCCTAATCAGCCTCCTTCACCCCAAACGTCCCTAAAACCCTAAAATCATTAGAGTGTGTGTTCTTGAGCTTGTAAGTGCTTTAACACCATCTTCTTGGTGTGATAGCTACAAGGCAGAGAAGGAAACAAGCTTGAACGAGGAAGAGCTTCTGGATCTTGCATTTAGAGCATCTTAGGAAGCTTGAGGAGGTAAAAAGCTTTCTCCTTGGTCATCATTGTCATTACTAGAGTTAGGGTTTTCTATATAGTTCCTTTTTGTGTTCATGGATCATCTCTTGAGAGTTGGAGCAACTCCAGAGCTTAGGAATAATAGATCTAAGGTCCCTCGGTTCGTTCATACCATAAAAATGCAATCTTGATGGTTTTTTTTTACCTCATTCATGAGTTAAGACCCTTGGAAAGGTATTAATGGGTTATACGGGGTTGTTAGGAACATACGGAGTATGAAAGGGCATAAAGTTGCCAACTTTATGCCTTAGAACGTCTTAATGGACTCAGATCTAAAGCTTGACGTTAATATTCCAAGAATTAAGAACTTAATAGTCATTTATGCATGCCAGACTAGTACATCGTGCGTAGAAGCATGTACGCAACACATACGGCTACAGGAGCCAGTACGCTGAGCGTACAGGACTGGTACGTAAGGCGTACGCACTCAGATAGGTTTGGTCTTGTAAGCCCTTTGGGCCTTAATCAGTTATTGGGTTTGGTCATGTTTTGAGTTGGTGGTCCAATTTATCTCTTTTGGGCCATGGTTGCTATGGTTGGGCCTTATTGGGCAATGTGGCCCATTAATAGCTTTGGACATGGACTTTAAGCCCATTAGCAAAGGAAAGACTTTTGGGCCATTATGGAAGGACTTGGGCTTAGATAATTGGGCTCCTTAATTAGATTGTACTTTATCCTAATTTTGGGTTAATGGCATTATTGTTCAGCACGGGTGGTTTTGGACTGTTAGACGAGCAGCTTTCGAGTTCAGTAGACAAAGGTGAGTCTCCTCACCATACCAATGGTGTAACACCCTGATTCTCAGGTATTGTTTAAATAAGATTTATTGGGTTAAGCTCTACTCGACGAGTTGGTTAACCTACTCGTTGAGTAGCAGCGGGGTAGGATCGCGTGTTAAGTGACCTACTCGACGAGTCTATATTGGGACTCGGCGAGTAGGAGTTGGCAGATGAAACCCTAAATCTCAGGGTTTGCACCTCTATTTAAAGGAGCCTCAGCCTCCTTTGGCCTCTTTGCAATCTTTGAGAGCTCCTTAAAACCCTAATTCGTGTGGTATTCCATTTTTGTGTGTCTTAAGCTTGGAAAGAAGGTTGGCTAGAAGAGAAAAGCTAGAAGTGCAAAGGAATTGAAGCAAAGAAGGTGTGGGAAGCAGAAATTACCTCAGCTAGCATCCCTTGGAGGTATCAAGTTGCCATCCTTACTTCCATTTTTCCTTTTTGTTGAGTTTTGGGGGTTTTCATGGATTTTGAGGTTGATAAGGTGGGCTATGAGCTAGATCTGAAGTTGTAACTTCAGATCTGGACCCTCCTTAAGTTATAGAATCATAAAGTTGTTGTATTGGTCATGATTGAGGTCCCTCTTAGGCATGAAGTGTTGGATTAGGTGTCTAAGCCCATAACTATAATTGGTATGTACTTGAATTGATAGCAGCATAGTCCTTTTGGGTTGCCCTCAAACCTAGCAACCAGACAAGGAAATTATGAAAGGAGAGATATTAATTTATTATAAGATTAATAAATTAATATAAATGAATTTATTAATATGTTAAAAGATTAATATATTAATAAGAAATCATTTTGTTTAATTAATTGTTAGCCAGAAATTAATTAGAATTAATTTTGGGGTTAAAAGAATTGATTATAAGGTGTAGGGACTAGTTTGCAATTATCTAATAGTTGAGTGGAAGGCTCTAGAACCCCCTTGGATAAGGGTGGACGAAATCTTTAGGGGAAACCCTAATAATTTCGTCCATAGGGGCTTGGATAAGGCCCTTGGGTTTGCTTAGGCCCTAAGCAAAGGATAACTAGGGTTTCCCCTAAACCCTAGATCCCTCAGCTATATAAGGAGCCTCCTGGTTCATGTTTTGGTCACTCTTTTCTCTTGAAGAAACCCTAAGGGCCGAAATTTTGCATACTCCCTCTCCCCTCTCTCCTCTACTTTCCTTCTTGCTAGTTTGGGTGTGATTCCATTAGAGGCGTTACACTTGTGGTGCTAAGCTTCCAAAAGGATCAAGATCAAGAACAAGGGAATCATCAATTGTTTACTATAACAATTGAAAGGTATGTAATTACTAAACCCTAGTTTGTAAATTTTGATTATAGCCTCTCTCCTCTAGGGTTCTTATTTTGCAATTCAAAGTTGTATGTTCAATAGATAAAACATAGATCCAAAGTAGGTTGCATGTGAACTTAGGAATTGTTTTCTAGTTTATTTGTTTTACCTAAAACCCATCAGTGGTATCAGAGCCTTTGTTTGTTTTAAATTGAATTGTTATAATTTTTGAATTGCAAATTAGGGTTTATAGCTATTAAACCCTAAAGGCCATTTTTTCGATTTTTAGGGTTGTGGATCAAAGGGTTTTTGAAAACCCTAGCCTCCAAAGAACCCTAATCGAAATTAGGGTTAGGGTTTTGAAAACCCTAGCCTACTCCCTTGGAAATTTCGAAATATGCTATAAAGATTAGGGTTTCTTTGTTTTGGATAATAGTTGCCTTATTGGATAATTGAGAAAAATAAGGAAATTATCCTATCCCCATATTTTCGAAATCTAGAAGGGATATGGATTAGGATTAAATTAATTGTTTAATTTAATTAGATAATCCTTACATGATTTAATAAATTAATTAAAAGTTAATTAATAGATAAATATTAAATCTAATTAATTGGTTTATTTAAATTTAAAATTTAATAGTCTAAATTTCGAAAAAAATTTATATAAACCCTTGGAGTTTTAAAATGTTTTAAAACACACGTTATATATATATATATATATATATATATATATATATATATATATATATATATATATATATATTATAATTAAAAGTTAAATATTATATATGTATAAGAATATGGTCAGTCAAATCGCTAGTATGCCTCATTCACGAAGCTAGTCTATAAGGGGGGTATAAGGAAACTGCCTATAAAATGATAGTTGAATGGGTGTCCACTCTCACCCACCGCTTCCTTGATTAGTGGAGGGTCGTTAGCAGAACGGATTTGATAGGACAACTACTTCCATTAAAAGTATAATGCTATTAAAGAAAGTACTAGAACACTATTTTTCAAAATCCCAACTCTAGTTACTTTAGGAAAAATGTGAAAAGTATGCTAATCCATGAAATTGCACATTATGCTTTATTGGTCGTTAGTGGAGCGTGTGTGGTTAATCGGCACACTAAAAGGCACTAATAAAGAGTAGTAATGGGCATCTTATAATTATCATTTTGATGGAGCGTGTGTGGTTTACCGGCACATCAATAGTTAATGATAAAGACAATAAGGTTACCAAGCACATTTGCATGGTTATTCACATCTAGTTTGTGATCCTCGGTATCCCAGTCACAAATAGTAGAGCATAATCCGAGATTAAAACATGCCATTAAATAGTTTTAATGTATCTCAAAAGAATTAGGAATTTCACTTCGTTTATTTTGTCTAATGGTGGAATTGGTGAATCGTCATTCACCTACCTTTATGAGATTTGAACTTGGATCTCGGCATCCCATTTCTAAGTTGTAAATCGTCATAGTTGGGTCCTAACCTTGATATGATATCTTTGGGTTATTATATTGAGGTGTCTTGTAATCTAACAAAAACTATCTTTCTTTTCAGATGTCTACTCCTGGAAACACTTCTGCTTCATCATCCTCCAGCCACAACTTCTCTCTACTAAACATCTGCTCCAAAGTCGTTATGGATGGCTCTAACTATAACGATTGGATGCGTAACATCAAGATGGCGCTTAGATTCGAGGACAAAGAGTATGTCCTTGAAAAGGAGCTCAAAGAACTTGATGAGTCAAAAGCCACTCCCGAAGAGTATGTTGCCTACAAGAAACACTATGATGATGCTACCAAAGTGGCATGCATCATGGTTTCAACCATGTCCCCAGAATTGCAGAGGTACTATGAGGACTACTGGCCTTTTGAGATGAACAAGGACCTTATGGAAAAGTACCATAAGCGAGCTCGTCAAGAAAAGTTTGAGGTAGTCAAGTCACTCATGGCTTGCAAGATGAAAGAGGGGGAATCGGTTGTATCTCATGTGCAAAGAATGCAACGCTACATAGAGCGTTTGGTCAAGCTCAACATTCACTTCGATGAGGAATTGGCCATTGACATGGTCTTGAACTCGTTGCCTGATTGTTATGGTCAGTTTATCTTAACTTACCATTTGAACAACACTGAGCAGACTTTGGCCCAATTGCACAACTTGTTGCAGATAGCTGAGGCAGGGATGAAGGGTAAAAGTATACCCTCCACACCTGCAAGTGCCCCTGTCTTGGCCATTGGACAGGGAAAGGGGAAGAAGAGGAAAGGTCCTCCCAAGCAAAACTGGAAGAGCAAGGCTCAAGCTGTGTCATCTAGTAATGGCCCGAAGGCTAAGCCCAATGGTTCCACTCCCCATGTTTCTGATCCAAAAGAGTCCATTTGCTTTTACTGCAATCAAAAGGGGCATTGGAAGAGATCTTGCCCACAATATCTGCAAGATATCAAGGATGGCAAAGTGAAGCCATCCTCGGCAGGTATTTACACTATTTCTGCTAATAACTCATTATCTTCTTGTTCATGGGTCCTTGATACAGGATGTGGATTTCATATCTGTTCTGATTTGCAGGGGCTAAGGGAAAGTGAGGAGATAGAGCATGGGAGAATAAACTTGATCATGGGAAACAGAAAGTCTTCACCAGTTACCAAGATCGGAGTTTATCAACTTTTTCTCAGTAATGATGTTAGATTAGATTTAATAAATTATTGCTATTCGTCTGAGATGACGAGAAACATTATTTCATTTCATGCATTGTTCAGACAAGGTTTTAAATATTCTTTTAATGATTTGAATGGTTCAATTTCTGTTTATAAGAATGGTGTTTTTGTGTTTGAAGCTTTACCTTGTGATGGTGTGTATGAAACAGTGACTTGTGTTGATAGCTTAGGAAATAGTGTACTTAATATTGACTTGTCTAATAGTGTAGACAAGGCATGCTTGTGGCATTGTCGTCTTAGACACATTAACAAGAAACGCATAGCCCAACTCCAAAAGGATGGAGTGTTGGAATCATTTGACCTAAAATCAGATGATATGTGTGAATCTTGTCTTTTGGGAAAGATGACAAAATCACCATTCACAGGGTCTTGTGAAAGAGGTGAAGGTCTGTTGGATCTCATAGACACAGATGTGTGTGGGCCCTTCAGATCAACCACAAGGGATGCTAATCGATTCTATGTGACTTTCACTGACGATTATAGCAGATATGGTTACATCTACTTGATCAAACATAAGTCAGAAACCTTTGAAAAGTTCAAAGAGTTTAAGCATGAAGTCGAAAATCAATTGGGCAGAAAGATCAAGATACTTAGATCCGATAGAGGCGGGGAGTATCTTAGTACCGAGTTCAACGATTATCTGAAAGAATGTGGGATAGTCTCACAATTGACTCCTCCTAGGACACCACAGTTAAATGGTGTAGCTGAGAGGTGTAATCGAACCTTGTTAGACATGGTTCGTTCTATGATGAGTCGTGCCTCGCTTCCTATTCACTTCTGGGGGTATGCCTTAGAGACAGCCGCCCACATCCTCAATCTTGTCCCTACAAAGAAGGTTGCCAAAACACCTCACGAAATGTGGACAGGGAAAGTTCCCTCGTTAGCACATATTAAAGTCTGGGGTTGTGAAGCTTTCGTAAGACGAGAGACTCACGACAAGCTAGCAGCTAGAAGTGAGAAATGTGTTTTCATTGGTTACCCAAAGCAATCTTTTGGATATTTGTTCTACAGACCTAGTGAAAACGTGGTGTTTGTAGCTCGAAGAGGAGTCTTTCTAGAAAGAGAGCTCATATTCAAAGAGGACAGTGGGAGTACCGTTGACCTTGAAGAGATTCAAGAGTTAACCAATGAAGGAACCTTATATGACACTAGCACTCAACCAGAGGAAACAGTTCCTGTTGAACCGGTTGATAAATCATTACCTCTTCGAAGATCCACTAGGGTGAGTGTGCCACCTGAGTTGTATGGTTTTCATATTACTTCAGATGGTGACACATTCATAAGTGACAGAACACTGGTAAACTTAGATGAACCAGTCACTTATAAGGAAGCAATGGCAGGCCCAGAGGCTTCCAAGTGGAAAGAGGCAATGGACAGCGAGATTAAGTCCATGTATGACAACCAAGTTTGGAATTTGGTTGATAGTGCACCAGGTCGGAAGACAGTTGGGTGCAAATGGATCTTCAAGAAGAAGACAGACATGGATGGGAATGTGCATACGTTCAAGGCTCGACTGGTTGCAAAAGGTTTCACTCAAACCCCAGGGGTTGACTATGATGAGACTTTTTCGCCGGTGGATAAGATTAAATCTATTAGGATATTGCTCGCCATAGCTGCCTTTCATGACTATGAAATCTGGCAGATGGATGTCAAGACTGCCTTCCTTAATGGGAAGTTGGCTGAGGATGTTTACATGAGTCAGCCAGAGGGTTTTGTTGATGCAAAGTTTCCCAATAGAGTATGCAAGCTTGAGAAATCCATTTATGGATTGAAACAAGCATCTCGCAGCTGGAATCTTTGCTTCCATGAGAAAGTCAAAGAGTTTGGTTTCTCTAGAAGTGAAGATGAGTTTTGTGTGTATATCAAGGCTAGTGGGAGTATAGTAACTTTTGTGGTGTTATATGTCGATGACATATTACTCATTGGCAACGACGTTCCAACCTTGAATGAAGTTAAGTCTTGGCTTGGAAAGTGTTTTGCCATGAAAGACCTAGGAGAAGCCGCCTATATTCTTGGGATTAGAATATTGAGAGATAGAAAGAAGAGACTAATTGGACTTAGTTAAAGCACATACTTGGATAAGGTACTAAAGAGGTTTAGTATGGAAAATTCCAAGAAGGGAGAGCTACCTATCCAGAGCAATACCAAATTGAGTAAGACTCAATGCCGGAGTACAGATGAGGAAATAGATGACATGAGTCGTGTACCTTATGCTTCCGCTGTCGGATCGATCATGTACGCTATGACATGTACTCGCCCTGATGTGGCATTTGCTTTGAGCATGGTCAGTCGCTATCAGGGAAACCCAGGTAGAGCTCATTGGATAGTCGTGAAGAATATACTCAAGTATTTGCGAAGAACAAAGGACTGGGTCCTTGTACTTGGTGGCAATGATACTTTGAGAGTAGATGGTTACAGTGATGCCAGCTTTCAGACGGATAGAGATAACTTCCGTTCTCAGTCAGGCTGGGTATTCTTATTAAATGGAGGAGCAGTTACTTGGAAGAGTTCCAAGCAAGATACGGTGGCTGATTCTACTTGTGAATCAGAGTACATAGCAGCTAGTGAAGCGTCGAAAGAAGCAGCTTGGTTGAGGAACTTCATCGGGGATCTCGGAGTTGTTCCAACCATCCAGGAGCCTATGGAACTGTTCTGCGATAATGAAGGAGCGGTTGCCTTGACAAAGGAACCGAGATATCATGGTAAAACTAGACATATCGACAGAAAGTACCATTTCATCAGACATAGAGTAGAAGAAGGTCATCTTATAGTGAAGAGGGTGTCATCTGAAGATAACCCAGCAGATCCCCTCACAAAGGGTCTGAGTAGGGCTAAGCATATTCAGCATGCTCGGAGCATAGGACTGAAACATGATATTAGTTTTAGTAGTTAGATTAGTTTTCTGAAACTTGTAACAAAGTAAATGTAATTGACTTTTGGTGATTAAATAATAAAGTATTATTTATAAGTTTGGGTTCTACCTTTTGTCAATTGTTTATTATTGTGTTTCATTTTTCCATGTTTTACTTCCCGAATAATAAGATTATTCAAACTCCACAGTCGCTCGTACTTTTGGAAGTAAGTAGTGAATCAAGACTGTCATGAACTGGATTGTAGATTGTCTAAGGATAGACATGGCAATGTATTTGCTGCAACGTTCATGAGTACTCAGAAATTGAGATTTGAGTATTGGATAAACCCTCGCTCAGAGTATTACTTCATGGAATTCATCACGAGTAATACTGAGACGATAATATCTTATAATCTTGAAACAGAGATATATGAGTTGTGATTTGCAAGTCGGCTATGCATTGGTGATACGAAAACGCATCAGTAACTTGGTGTTATAAAACGTATTATCATGTATGGTTTCATGAGTAAAAGATACAAGCATATGAGTCAATGTTTATTCGTTCCTTTTGCCCTAACGGGAAAAGCAATATCTGTGGGCCCCTCGATGGTTTGGTGTTGACTTGTGTGCTGGGCCCAGCCAGGACTAAATTGATGTGTTCAATTAGAAGTCCTACATCATCACAAATCAGGAATCGGGAAACATAGATTCTGGACAAAGAGGTTGATTGCATTCCATGTCTTTTGTCTAGGGATATCTAGCAGAACGAAGGATTATATGATCACTTATCTTAGGACACGTAACTGACTGGGTCAGAGTTCAGCAGCAGCTTTTTGGAAGCTACAATTTGTTGGTCAAATTTAGAAGGCATACTAGCAATTATAGTTACAGACTTATCCAAGTGGGAGACTGTTGGATTAGGTGTCTAAGCCCATAACTATAATTGGTATGTACTTGAATTGATAGCAGCACAGTCCTTTTGGGTTGCCCTCAAACCTAGCAACCAGACAAGGAAATTATGAAAGGAGAGATATTAATTTATTATAAGATTAATAAATTAATATAAATGAATTTATTAATATGTTAAAAGATTAATATATTAATAAGAAATCATTTTGTTTAATTAATTGTTAGCCAGAAATTAATTAGAATTAATTTTGGGGTTAAAAGAATTGATTATAAGGTGCAGGGACTAGTTTGTAATTATCTAATAGTTGAGTGGAAGGCTCTAGAACCCCCTTGGATAAGGGTGGACGAAATCTTTAGGGGAAACCCTAATAATTTCGTCCATAGGGGCTTGGATAAGGCCCTTGGGTTTGATTAGGCCCTAAGCAAAGGATAACTAGGGTTTCCCCTAAACCCTAGATCCCTCAGCTATATAAGGAGCCTCCTGGTTCATGTTTTGGTCACTCTTTTCTCTTGAAGAAACCCTAAGGGCCGAAATTTTGCATACTCCCTCTCCCCTCTCTCCTCTACTTTCCTTCTTGCTAGTTTGGGTGTGATTCCATTAGAGGCATTACACTTGTGGTGCTAAGCTTCCAAAAGGATCAAGATCAAGATCAAGGGAATCATCAATTGTTTACTATAACAATTGAAAGGTATGTAATTACTAAACCCTAGTTTGTAAATTTTGATTATAGCCTCTCTCCTCTAGGGTTCTTATTTTGCAATTCAAAGTTGTATGTTCAATAGATAAAACATAGATCCAAAGTAGGTTGCATGTGAACTTAGGAATTGTTTTCTAGTTTATTTGTTTTACCTAAAACCCATCATGAAGCCCCATTAAGAGATTAGATTTGGCATTTAGAACCTTTGTAGCTATGCATGCACGTAAAGTTTGCAACTTTACGTGAAAAGCATGCCTTAGAAGCTTGGATCTGTGATTTGGAGCCGCTACATGGCTCAAAATAGGCCTGTATGGAAAAAGGACTGAATGGACTCGGCGAGTCGCAAGGTTAACTCGGCGAGTCACATGAAGATGGTCGTGAACTCGACGAGTTGGATGAACAACTCGTCGAGTCCGATAAAGATTACCATAAAACTCAACGAGTTGAAGAACAACTCGGTGAGTCGGATGAGTTTTCCCTAGGATATGTATGCGTGTGTATCCGTCGAGTTGCAAGGAGGGAACTCGATGGGTGGCCTTAAAGTTTGAACGAGAATCGAAGGAACTCGATGAGTCACCCCGATGACTCGGCGAGTTGGAATGTGCTTCAAGGAACTCAGCTAGTAGCCGAGGGTACTCGGCGAGTTGGGGTCAACATGGACTGTTGACCTTGACTAAGGACTTTAACTTTGATCAGGGGTTGACTAGTGGGTTATGGAGTACCTTATAAGGTTAAGGACTTATGAGTATATTGTACTATGATCATAGGTGGTGGAGCCTGTGTCAAGTGATCCGAGAGTTGGATTTTATCTTCTGAATCGACATCTTCAAGGTGCATCGATAGGGTCTACGGCACCAAGGTCGGCCCTTTAGTTGTTATTGTTATGGTTGTTGGGTTTTGAGCATTCTAACACTCCTAAGTGTACATGCAACCCTAAATACCTTGGATCTATGTTTTCTCTATTATACATGCAAATAAGAACTTCCAAGGTATTATCCTAATCTAGCATACAAAACAATGACTATAGCAAGATAGAATACATACCTCTTTGATGTAGAAAGTCTTCATGAAGTTTGAGTGCCTAGTGCCCCAAGTGTGACACCTCAAATGGTTCACACAACACCAAATACACATGGAATGACTTGAGAGAAAACTATACTCATGAAAATCGACTAGCCCTTTTACTTCACACACTAGTGGCCAATTTTGGTCAAGAATAAGATGCTTATACAGTTAGGGTTACACCATGTAAGCCCTAATTGACATGGCCTTCCATTTCCATGATCCATGGGTACAAATACACCATGGAGCATCCATGGACCATCCTATGGGTTTTAGCCCAACTTGATTATCCATGGAGCATTAGCCCACTATACAAGTATGGATGATTTACACAATCAACCCATATATTTAATTAGTCTTCTTTTGATCACTTAATTAATCCTAGATTAATTCTTAATCAATACTAATTAAATAATCTTATTATTCTTATTATTAATATACTAGAACTTATAATATATTAATAACCATAAGTGTCTTATTTCTCTCATTATAGTCTATCCAAGTGCATGATGCCATGCAACCCAAATGGACCATGCCGGGTCGGGTCAAGTATTACCAATTATAGTTATGGACTTAGACATTAATCCAACAGTCTCCCACTTGGATAAGTCTAAAACTATTATTGCGTATGACTTCAGGAACAAACTGGCAATCGTAGCTCTCAAAAGCTTCTGTCGAACTCTGACCTTGTAGATGAACTCTGACCTTTGTCAGTGACTTGTCCATTAGATAAGGGATCATATATTCATCCATTCTAGATATCATATGGACTGAGACATGGATTATTATCATTCTCTCTGTCCATTTGTTGTTTCCCGATTTCCGATTTATGACGACTGACTAATTGAACAAATCAAATCAGTCCTGGCCCGGTCGAGCACTTCCATTTATCATCATCAAATCATCGAGGGACCCACAGATATCGCTTTTATCCCGAAGGTAAAAGGAATGGATAAACTTCGACTCATATGGCTTGTTCTACTACTTGTTAAATCATACACAAAGGCACGTTTTATAGCACCGAGTTACCAAATGCGTTTTCGTGCAATCAATGTACAACCAACTCATAGTAACAACTCATATCTCTAGGTTTGAAGAATATAAGATATTATCGTCTCATGATCACTCGTGATAAAATCCATGAAGTGATTCCAATGAGCGCGGGTTGAATCCAATACTCAGAACTTATGAGCACTCATGAGTGTTGTAGCCCTTTGTCCAACACCTTAGACCTCTACAAGCCAACCCATGATAGTCTTAATTCATATCTACTTCCAACATATGACCGACTGTGGATGGTTTGAATAACTTAGTCATTCCGGAAGAATAACCTAGTTTATTCAGGAAGTCAAAACATGCAAAATGAAACACAATAATAATTGAATCCAATATGGTATCAAAAACTATGAACATAAATAAAACACCTTTTATTTATCACCATATGATTACACATTATTCATTGTATACCGTTTCAGCTATCAACTTTATTCTTGAATTTAAAACAATAGTTGTCCCATGCTCCAAGCATGTACACTATGTTTTTTTTAAAACACGAGTCATGCCACACACGAAGTATGCATACTATGTTTGTCTATGATCTTTACTTTGTGAACTAGATCAATTGAACATAACTTCAATGATTCTCTTTTCACACTCCCAAATCCTTACTGCAAATGCAAGAATTCCAAATTCATGCCATTTACTGAAATCTGTTAGATTCTAAACTTATATGCATTGATCCTCTTGTAATGATTATGCACAAAGTCATAAAGACTTGACAACAAACATTACAGAGCATTCCAAAGGAGATCAACTCCTTTGGAAACATCTTTCTTGCATTAAGTTTCCTTAATCTTACACAGATTGAAAAATTTCTAACTTTGAAACCTTTCCAGATTCCATTTTGACTTATCACTTCTGAACAAGAGTTGCCTCCTTACAGATTATGTCAATATGGTCCTTCCAGAATTATCACTATACTTCCAACTGTCCTTGAGCAACCAATCTTTGGTAAACCTTAGATTGTCCTCGACAATTGTTTAATCCTTTTAGTCATATCCAGTTCTAAACCTTTTCCCTTCTTAATGCCCCAGGCATTTGGAAAATTTTAGAAATGATGAATATAGCACAAGTAATCGATCCTATATCCGAAGCATATGGGAATCGATTCATGATGTCTCACATAAAGACTAAACCAGTCTTTTGCTATAACATTTCCATTTCAATTTGCCAAGTTCTCATAATTCAGATTATGAAAAGGGATGCCGTAATCATAATCGAATTTTAGAACGCAAATAATGGACTCATATACAAAATTTCCTTATGTTGAGCCATTCCAACATGAAATTCATATATATCCTTGACTAAATGATTAAAACCTCACGATCTAAGCTTATAGATTTGAGATGTAGTATAATTTCCTCTCCCTTAATTATAGCAAAACAACTCTTTCCCAATTGAAACTTTTGTTTTCTATAATTAACATTGCTAACTTGCAATACTTATCATAATTATCATGCTCCCACTAACATGATGATTATTAGCATAACACTTATGCTCCCACTAGCATTGACATGTGCTCAGAAATCAGCTAACTTTCTTACCAAAGTTCAGATTTCTGATACTAGATTGTTTTTTATAAGACTTTATCAAAATCATACACCTTCCCTTAGATAGCACACTTGTGTGTCTAAACAATTATGAAGAGGGATGTCGTAATCATAATGGTTAGACCTTTTTGCCACTTCTCACAAGTCCAGGTTAGTGTGCCGGTAAACCACACACGCTCCACTAACGACTTTGAGAATGCAAATATCACAATTGCTATCTAGCTAAAATCTACTTAGTGAAAGTGTTTCCCCACCATCATTTTCATGAATCGGAGAGAAACCTTATGACACTTAGATTTATATGGTGTATAAGTTCCTACCCATATGAATTTGTCAAAACCATAATCACAAGACAAAGATAATGACAAATCAAAAACCATATGGATTGAACTCAATCTTGATTTCTTGCCACCTGGCAGCTCAAGGGTCTGCCATTGCTTCCAGGTTGTTGTGCAACACATTGAGAACTCTAAGAACTCATATGCAAAGCCAACTTTAACTAGAATGGGCATAGAATATGTCAACACAATAGGTTATAAACCTCAAGTCGTGTGCTAGTGAAGAACTTCAGGTTCTATCCTTGATTAGTTCTTGAGACTTTCAAGACCTTTAAGACTCCCACTGTCCTCTTGACATATAAGACTTTCTTGTCAGATATTCAAGAGATAGTGTGGATTCTAATCAACACAAACACTTCACACAATTGGCCTAAGTTGGTCTTTGTTTTATCCAAAACATCAAAACTTACCAATTTCAAATGTACAAGAGTAGAAAACTTTTACTCTTACATTTGACAAGTGTTTTAAACCTTCTTAAGACATGTCACTCAAGTTACAATCTTGGAGTATGACTCTAAGACTTGTATTGGAACGAAGTATGACTCATCTTCTTGATTTAACCATTTCAACAATTCAAGATCCCTCTTCTTAGTCATAAGAATGCACTAAGATTTCCTTAGAGAACTAATTGTGTTATGGTTTCTTAATCATTAAGATGATCACAAAACTGATACTAAAGTACTCTCCCATCTTTTCAGATTTGATAAACTTTTATCCTTCTGCCTAATTTGATTCTTCTTATTCACTCTGCCATACATTGGAACCTTTTCCAATGTCTCAGAGTTACACTTAAGCTTGTAAGTATAATCATGTTTACTGAGCTTTAGTAAACTATGACGAATTTTGTGGTGAAATTAATCAGTGCACAAGAATGTGTACTCGATCTCTTAGTCCTTTACTTGACTCACACATCCATGTGACCGAGTAATTAGTCTTAATTTTTCCAATACTTGAAAGTTCTCATTCATCATGCTATACAACTTGCATGATTCCAAGTTCCGGTCCAACTGAAACTTGGGTGATGAGAATCTTTCCTTATTTGGTAAATTTAGACATTACCACAAATGAAAGAATCAATTTCATATTTCCACTCTTGCTATTATTGGAATCATATAAGCAACAATTTTTCTCAAATGCCATTATCAGGATATTTTAAAATAAATAAAATCTAAAATTTTTCTTTTATTTTAAAACTTTGCGGAAAAACTTATCCTTACAATCCATATGAAAACTTGTTGTTATCTATTCCTAAGCAATATCTCATAACTCCTAAGAAGTAACTCAAGAATCCGATCTTCAAGCTACGCGATAGAAATCCATCTACGCCATCAGATTCAACATATTCTTTCTTTAAGTTTCTTCACTTTTCTTTGATTCTTAAAACATCACCATGTGACCCAGTCACATCATGTATCATGAATCTCAGAATAGAAACTTAGCAGAGTTAGATAGTGGACTTTACCTGAAGTGGAGTCAAACTTATTGACTTTAACATCCTTAGGTAAATTTGCAGATTCGTAACCAATGCCCCTTCCTTTGGCAATATAAACATATGGACCCTTTGATAATGGTACACGGGACTATCACAGACTTAGCTTTTTCTCTTTACCATTTGGTCAACCCAGTTGACTATGGCCGATCCCTTTTTCACTAGGAAGAGAGAGCTTTACTAGATATCCAATGTCATCATTGTCAATGTCCATAAAGTTTTAAGGAAGTTGATCTTAGCAAATAAATAAGATCATTAAGGGTCTTGTCATAGTCTGTTTCATAGGTGTTCCAAAAGAACTCACTATGTGACTTAGAAAGTAGTTGAACCACCAACTTTCTCAAGACTTTGACACCCAACTCTCCCGGCTTGTCAATATGTGACTACATCTCCAAGATGTGATCACACCTAGACCTTGCCTTGCTAATAGGGCCTGAGTGACCTTAAAACTTTTCAAGAACTTGTGGGTTAGGGAGAATAATTTGAAGAGGTGAATGAAGTATGATTTCCAAGCGACATCATCTTCATTTAGGAAAGCTTGTTTCAAGAGATTTGGGAAGATCATAAATGTCTAAACCAGACATGTTGTGGGAGATATTCAAGATAGTTGAATTTTAAAGTCCTTAATATGACACCCAATATGAAATATTAAGGCTAGGACCCAACAAACTATTTTATAACTTAGAAGAGGTATGCCGTAATCCAAGCTATAAAATATTTGAAGGTAGGTGAATGACGATTCACCAATTTCCACCAAGATAAATGAAATGTATTATTAGGTTTTAATTGGTTTTGAAACTCCTAGATCTTTGAGATTCATTGAACTGTTCAAAGGCATGTTTCAATCTCGAGTGTGCCCTTCAGGTTTTGTGACTGGGATGCCGAGGATCACAAAACAAGGTGTGAAGTAACCATGCAAATTACTTGGTACCCTTAAGTGTTTACCCCTTAATCGATGTGCCGGTTAACCACACACGCTCCATCGATACTATGATAAACATTAAGTTACCCTTTGCCTACCTTGTTAAATACGCGTTAGTGTGCTGGTTAACCACACACGCTCCACTAACCGACTTAAACAAAGTGCAAAGTGTAATTTCATGGATTAGCACCTTATTCACATTTTTCCTAAGTAACTAAGATTGGGTATTATTAAGAGTTTAGTTACTTAGTATTTATCATTAATACTTTTAATGAAGGGAGAATTATAGTCCTATCAAACCCGTTCGGCTAACGACCCTCCACCGGTCAAGCAAGCGGTGGGTGAGAGTGGACACCCATTAAGTTGCCATTTTATAGGCAACAACCTTATACCCACCTTATAGACCGGCTTCGTGAATGAGGCATACTAGTGGTAAGACTGACTTTACTCTTATACATATATATATATATATATATATATATATATATATATATATATATATATATTATTAACTTATAATATTATAAAGTATAAGGGTTGAATTTTAACTTTTAAAATTCTAAGGACTAACTTGGAATTAAAGTATTCATAAGTGAAAACTTTTCAAATTCCAAAACTTGAGGGCAAGTTTTGAAACTATTCAAAACTAATTAGTTCCATAACTTATGTGTTTAAAGTAGTTTTAATCCAAAAACTCTTCAAGTTCCATAACTTGAGGACAAGTTATGGAAGACTTTAAACTAATAAAAGAATTACTTTTCTGTATTTTATAACTTATGAAATTAATTAAGGTTACACTTTATTTATTTATTTATTAATGAAGTGACTCTTGAACCTCTATAACTTAAGGACAAGACTCTTCATCTTTTGTAACCATTGCCAACTTTTATGAGTTTTATGAAACTTAAATGTGACTTTTCATATAACTTGAGGACAAGTTACAAAAACACATTTTAGAATCAACTCTTAGATTAATTTGGATTGAAAACACATAATCAATTAACTTTTCTATTAATCTAAGCAACTCATAAGAACAAGATAATTCAAATCAAACTTTTCCATGTAATTAGAGTAACACTTTAAACTAATACAAAACATGAATCTATTGACAATTATCTTTAAAATTGGATTAGCATGAACATTACCACATCAAAAACAAGTTTATAAGTCCAAAACATCTTTGGGTAATGTTCCTAGTCCAATTCCAGCCAAAAAAGTCGAGTTTATGCTGTCTGGGGGTCCAACTCGTCGAGTGCATGAACCAACTCGGCGAGTTGGATCGAATTCATCACTTTTTAGGCATGGACTCACCGAGTCTCCTGATGGACTCGCCGAGTCTGATGATCAGACAGCAAGAAATTCGATTTTTTAAGCAGTTTTGCAAGTATAACAAGAAAACAAGCCTAGGCTCTGATACCACTGTTGGGTTTTGAGCATTCTAACACTCCTAAGTGTACATGCAACCCTAAATACCTTGGATCTATGTTTTCTCTATTATACATGCAAATAAGAACTTCCAAGGTATTATCCTAATCTAGCATACAAAACAATGACTATAGCAAGATAGAATACATACCTCTTTGATGTAGAAAGTCTTCATGAAGTTTGAGTGCCTAGTGCCCCAAGTGTGACACCTCAAATGGTTCACACAACACCAAATACACATGGAATGACTTGAGAGAAAACTACACTCATGAAAATCGACTAGCCCTTTTACTTCACACACTAGTGGCCAATTTTGGTCAAGAATAAGATGCTTATACAGTTAGGGTTACACCATGTAAGCCCTAATTGACATGGCCTTTCATTTCCATGATCCATGGGTACAAATACACCATGGAGCATCCATGGACCATCCTATGGGTTTTAGCCCAACTTGATTATCCATGGAGCATTAGCCCACTATACAAGTATGGATGATTTACACAATCAACCCATATATTTAATTAGTCTTCTTTTGATCACTTAATTAATCCTAGATTAATTCTTGATCAATACTAATTAAATAATCTTATTATTCTTATTATTAATATACTAGAACTTATAATATATTAATAACCATAAGTGTCTTATTTCTCTCATTATAGTCTATCCAAGTGCATGATGCCATGCAACCCAAATGGACCATGCCGGGTCGGGTCAAGTCTTACCAATTATAGTTATGGACTTAGACATTAATCCAACAATGGTATCCTACATGTGGTTATGATCTGTTAGATCGGAATCAGGGTAGAAAGTATATTATGCTCTTATGATCCGTAAGGATTGGTATGTTGGTGACCTGCTAGGTCGGTACCCTAGTTACAAGAGAATTCTATGATTGATGATCGGTGAGATAGATATGTTTGATGTTTGTATATGCTAGTATATGATAGTTATGTGTAACGACCCAATTTTCAAGTCCAAGAATTTCATTTCTAATTAAACACTTTGCAAAACATTTGAAAATAAACAACATTCGATCATATCATTTCTTAAAACATGTTACGTGTCTGAAAACCAAAACATGGAATCAACCATAGTGTCAGAGTACAAATCCCAGAACAATCTCTTAGTGCGGAAAACAAGAGGTGTGTATGATGTGCCACTACCGTGCCAGCTCCTTCCCCTTCGCTGAGAAGGTACCTGAAACCAAAACTATAAACCGTAAGCACGAAGCTTAGTGAGTTCCCCCACAATACCTCATACCATACAATCATACAATGAACAGCTAGGAGATACAGGCCTCGCCCACACTCATGGAGATACGGGCCTCGCCCACACTCCGCTATATGGGAGATACGGGTCTCGCCCACACTCCGCTATCTGAGAGATATGGGCCTCGCCCACACTCCGCTATCTGAGAGATACGGGCCTCGCCCACACTCAGCTACTAAACCATAACATACAAGTATCACACAGACAACGAGTATAAGCAATTCTATCATACGGGCATATGACATAATCAAACTCAACTATGAGTTACGGGCTCTACCCACACTCCGATACTAACATATCGTCTATACGGGCCGGCCTTGGTGCCTTAGACCCGTTCCTACTGGAAGGAAACTCACCTCGAAAAGTAGCTACCGAAAGTCTGACTGCTAGACGTCTGACTGTTGCACCGCTAATCCTCCGGCTACAAATCCATGAACATAGATTAACCACTCATAAATACCCTTAGGTCAATTTATTGACCCACCCCTGTTCAAAGGTCAACTCCTTAGTCAAAGTCAACTTCCAGTTGACTGGACTCGCCGAGTCATGGCACAGACTCGTCGAGTCCTTCTCCTACTAACCCGGTCCTACCCGCCAAGTCCCTCTTCCCACTCACTAAGTCACCCTTAACTCACTACTCGGGACTATAGAGCCGACTCGCCGAGTCCAAGAACAACTCGCCGAGTCCCCACGAGTAGATCTCCTACTCGCTTCCAAATCCTCAACAGAGCATCCCTTATGAGGATTTGGGTTTCTGGGACTATTGCTACATGTTAAATTGCTAATTCCGCGTGCAGATACGAAGGGTTGGACCTTCAAAACTTAAACCCCTCTTACTCAGTAACAGTTCATATGACTCGCCAAGTTTGAAGAACAACTCACCGAGTTCCAGGCAATCTTCATAGGACTCACCGAGTTGTTCTTCCAACTCGCCGATTCTAAGACCATCTTCATAGAACTCGCCGAGTTCCACTTTGGGACTCGGCGAGTCCCTTCGACCCACTTCCCAAACAAACCAAAACTGGGACATGCAACGCTTCTAAACCATAGATCTATGCTCCTAGGGCATGCTTATCACGTAAAGTTGGAAACTTTACATGCATGCATGGCCCCATAAGCTCACAAAGGCAAATCCAAGCTCTTTAAGAGGTCATACAATCAATAGGGACCTCAATAACCCCAACCACAGAGACTTTACACTTCCAAGATGTCCATAAGGTCCAAATCTGAAGTCCTTTCGGAACATAGAGCATAACATATGGAGCTTGAGGTTTTAGGGCTTGAAAACCACTAATTTGGGACAAAAAGGGGATCTAATGAACTAGTGATCAAGGTAAGAACTTTTCTACCTGAATGGAAGCTTCTCACAGTGTAGATTCTGGATCTACCTCCCCTCCTTGCACACTTCAACCTATTCCTTCTTCTTCTAAGCTCCAAACCTTTTTCACAAAGCCAAAATCACTCTCAAGAAAAATATGGGGGCTAGGGTTTTGCTCTACAGCTCTCTAGAAGTGTTAGGGACAAAGGAGGCCAAGTTAGAGTGTTTAAATATGGTGCAAACACCCGGATTAGGGTTTTTGCCCAAACAGGGTCTACTCGCCGAGTCCAAATCTTAGACCCCGCGTCTCATCCCGCTTCTACTCGGCGAGTTGGTCCTTCAACTCGCCGAGTCCAAGGCAAAATGCATAATTAAGAAATATTAATTACAAGGATTACGTACCAGGAACCAGGTGCTACAAATCTCCCCCACTTATTTTAGACTTCGTCCTTGAAGTCTGATGCTCGATCCTGAAAAAGCTCGGGGTAGTGCTCCATCATCTCTTCCACCGGCTCCCATGTCCACTCCGATCCCTTCCGGTGCTACCATTGCACCTTCACGAGTTCCACCCTCTTGTTCCTCAGATCCTTCGACTTCCTGTCAAGGATTGCCACTGGCCGCTCGATGTAATTCAGGCTGTCATCGACCTGAATATCCTCTAAAGGCACCACTGCCGAGTCGTCCACCAAACACTTCCGCAACTGAGAGACGTGGAAAGTGTTGTGGATTTGGCTGAGTTCAGCTGGCAGATCCAACCTATACGCCACCTTGCCCACCCGGGCTACAACCTTGAATGGCCTGATGTACCTTGGGCCCAACTTGCCTCGCTTTCTGAATCGGATGACGCCTTTCCATGGCGACACCTTCAGGAGAACCATATCCCTGACTTGGAATTCCAAGTCCGAACGGCGCTTGTCGGTGTAACTTTTCTGCCGACTCTGAGTAGTCTGAAGCCTACTCCGGACCTGCTGAATCTTCTCTGTCGTCTTGAGCACCACTTCGGTGCTTCCCGTGACCCTCTGGCCAACCTCTTCCCAACATATCGGGGTCCTGCACCTCCTCCCATACAACATCTCGAAAGGAGGACGGTCAATGCTAGCATGATAGCTATTATTATACGAGAACTCCACTAACGGGAGGTAGGTATCCTAACTACCTCCGAAATCCAGAACACATGCCCGCAACATATCCTCTAATGTTTGGATGGTCCGCTCACTCTGACCATCCATATGCGGGTGAAAAGCAGTGCTGAAATGCAAACGAGTACCCAACTCGTCATGAAACTTCCTCCAAAACCTGGAAGTAAAATGCACATCTCTGTCCGAAATCACTGATACTGGCACCCCGCACCGTGTCACTATCTCCCTGATATAGACGTCGGCTAACTTCTCGACCGAGATGCTCTCCTGAATCAGAATAAAATGGGCGCTCTTGGTCAATCGATCCACGATGACCCATATATAATCCACTCCTCATGCGGTCCTGGGAAGCTTTGTGATAAAATCCATCGTAATATCTTCCTATTTCCACAACGGGATATCTAACGGCTGCATCTTGTCGTGCGATCTCTGATGCTCGGCCTTGACCTTCCTGCAGGTCAAGCACCGCTCGACGTACCAAGCCACATCCCGCTTCATGCAGGGCCACCAATAGTCCTAACGAAGATTCATATACATCTTCGTCGCCCCGGGATGAATGGGGAATCGAGATTTATGTGCCTCCTCCATTAAGACCTGGCGCACGCCTCCGAGGTATGGCACCCACACCCTGCGGTGTAATGTCAATAATCCCCTGCAGTCATAGTCAAAGGAGGAAACCTGACCCACTATGCGCTCACTCTTCCGATGTTCCTCCTTCATAGCCTCCTGCTGGGCTTCCCGAATCCGCTCCAAAAGCGGAGTCACCACTGTCATCTGCATGCAAATATCCCTGATCGGCGCCGCCTTGTGGCTAAGCGCATCGGCCACCGCATTGGCCTTCCCCGGGTGGTAATGGATCTCACAATCATAATCCTTCACCACATCAAGCCACCGACGTTGCCTCATGTTCAAATTCGGCTGATCCATGAGGTACCTCAAACCCTTGTGGTCCATGTAAATGGTACACCAAACCCCATAGAGGTAATGTCGCCAAATCTTGAGGGCGAAGACCACTGCCCCCAACTCTAAATCGTGCGTCGGGTAGTTCGCTTCGTGAGGCTTTAGCTGCCTCAAAGCGTAGGCAATGACATGCCCTCTCTACATCAGTACCACGCCAAACTCTGAAATGGACGCGTCATAATATACCACAAAAATCCTCTACGCCCTCTGGCAGGGCTAAGATTGGCGCCTCGCACAATCTCTGTCTCAGAACCTCGAACATTGCATGCTGCTCAGGCCCCCATCAAAAGACCACGAATTTATTAGTCAGTCGTGTCAGGGGTACGGCTATCTTGGAGAACTCCTGAATGAATCTCCGATAGTAGCCCGCTAATCCCAGGAAACTCTGAATCTCAGATGGAGACTTCGGAACCTCCCACCTCATCACGGCCTCTACCTTGGTCGGATCCACCGAAATCCCGTCCTGGTTGACAAGGTGCCCAAGAAACTGCACCTCGCGCAACCAGAACTCACACTTGGAGAACTTAGCATATAAGCTCTCCCTCATCAGGGTCTCCAACACCTCTCGTCGATGCCCCTCGTGTTCCTCCTGCGTCTTGGAATAAACCAAGATGTCATCAATGAAAACTATCACAGACCGGTCCAGCATCGGTCTGCACACGCGGTTCATGAGGTCCATGAACGCGGCAGGAGCATTGGTGAGCCCAAACGGCATCACCACGAACTCATAATGGCCATAGCGCGTCCGAAATGCGGTCTTCTGCACATCCTCCTCTCTGACCCTCATCTGATGATAACCTAAACACAAATCGATCTTGGAGAACCAAGATGCTCCCTGTAATTGGTCAAAGAGATCACCAATCCTCGGGAGTGGGTAACGGTTCTTCACTGTTACCTTTTTCAGCTCCCGCTAATCAATACACATCCAATGCGACCCGACCCTATGAAGGAAACTCACCTCGAAAAGTAGCTACCGAAAGTCTGATTGCTAGACGTCTGACTGCTGCACCAGTAATCCTCCGGCTACAAATCCATGAACATAGATTAGCCACTCATAAATACCCTTAGGTCAAATGATTGACCCACCCCTATTCAAAGGTCAACTCCTTAGTCGAAGTCAACTTCCAGTTGACTGGACTCGCCGAGTCATGGCATAGACTCGCCGAGTCCTTCTCCTACTAACCCAGTCCTACCCGCCAAGTCCCTCTTCCCACTCACTAAGTCACCCTTAACTCACTACTCGGGACTATAGAGCCGACTCGCCGAGTCCAAGAACAACTCGCCGAGTCCCCACGAGCAGATCTCCTACTCGCTTCCAAATCCTCAACAGAGCATCCCTTATGAGGATTTGGGTTTCTGGGACTATTGCTACATGTTAAATTGTTAATTCCGCGTGCAGATACGAAGGGTTGGACCTTCAAAACTTAAACCCCTCTTACTCAGTAACAGTTCATATGACTCGCCGAGTTTGAAGAACAACTCGCCGAGTTCCAGGCAATCTTCATAGGACTCACCGAGTTGTTCTTCCAACTCGCCGAGTCTAAGACCATCTTCATAGAACTCGCCGAGTTCCACTTTGGGACTCGGCGAGTCCCTTCGACCCACTTCCCAAACAAACCAAAATTGGGACATGCAACGCTTCTAAACCATAGATCTATGCTTCTAGGGCATGCTTATCACGTAAAGTTGGAAACTTTACGTGCATGCATGGCCCCATATGCTCAAAAAGGCAAATCCAAGCTCTTTAAGAGGTCATACAATCAATAGGGACCTCAATAACCCCAACCACAGAGACTTTACACTTCCAAGATGTCCATAAGGTCCAAATCTGAAGTCCTTTCGGAACATAGAGCATAACATATGGAGCTTGAGGTTTTAGGGCTTGAAAACCACTCATTTGGGACAAAAAGGGGATCTAATGAACTAGTGATCAAGGTAAGAACTTTTCTACCTGAATGGAAGCTTCTCACAGTGTAGATTCCAGATCTACCTCCTCTCCTTGCACACTTCAACCTATTCCTTCTTCTTCTAAGCTCCAAACCTTTTTCACAAAGCCAAAATCACTCTCAAGAAAAATATGGGGGCTAGGGTTTCGCTCTACAGCTCTCTGGAAGTGTTAGGGACAAAGGAGGCCAAGTTAGAGTGTTTAAATAGGGTGCAAACACCCGGATTAGGGTTTTTTCCCAAACAGGGTCTACTCGCCAAGTCCGGGGGCCGACTCACCGAGTCCAAAGCTTAGACCCCGCGTCTCATCCCGCTTCTACTCGGCGAGTTGGTCCTTCAACTCGCCGAGTCCAAGGCAAAATGCATAATTAAGAAATATTAATTACAAGGATTACGTACCAGGAACCAGGTGCTACATTATGCGCACATGGTTATTTGCTTGTTAGTTGGGTTGAGGCGGTCCTACTTTGTGCTGAAGGCCAACATACCCTATGAGCGGTTCGGGGAGACTGCAGGCACACATGGCGAACCAGTCATGTCGAAGGCTTGGGATAGATTCAGATAGACTGTAGGCCCAGTAGGGCGGTCCAGTCAGGCCGATGGCCCAGTATGCATGTTGATTGATTGATTGTTACTGATATGGCATTGTCAATGTGGTATTGGTATTTTGGGGGTAGCTCACTAAGCCCTCAGGCTTACAGTTTTCAGTTTATTGTTTCAGGTACTTCAGGAGATCATGGCAAGGCGAAGACATGACCGTACCGCTCCTCATCCTTATGTTATGATTTTGGGACACTCTGATGGATATTGATTTGTAAACATTTTTGTAAACGATGCTATTTGATTTTTATTTATGATTTAAAAAGTTTAAATTTGGCGTAAAATTTATGGATGTTACAAATGGGTTGAAGGCACCAAGGTCAGCCTATTTTGTGATATGTGGTACACTAGTGATGTAGTGATATGTGGTATACTAGTTGGTTGTATGTTATATGGTATGCTAGCTGTTTTGTGATACTTGTATCAAAGACCTCGGGGAGTTCCCGAGGCACTTGGGTGTAAGACCTTGGAGAGTTTCCATGGCATCCTAAGTAAAGACCTCAGGGGGTTCCCGAGGCACTAGGGTATAAGACCTTGGAGGGTTTCCATGGCGTCTCTAGTCAAGACCTCGGGGGTTCCCGAGGCATTGGGCTAAGACCATGTGGGGGTTCCCATGGCACCCGGAGTAAGACCCTGGAGGGTTTCCAGGGCATCCTTATATGTTTGTATACATGGCTTATGTTATATGATTGATATGGCTTTTGTGATTATTTGGATTATGTGGGGTATGCTTTGGGGAACTCACTAAGCAATAACTAACAGTTTGTTGGCTGTTTCAAACACTTCAGGATCTAAGGGCAAGGGCCCCGCGTGATGGCACGACATGTACTCTCTGGCGTTTTGTTTTAGGACACTCTTATTTTATGAATAATTAATCTGATGTTATGGATTTTGAAAACAACTGTGATTGGGATTTTATAATTTATGGAAATGATTTCGTTATTTAAAAATGAAAATTTTTATTGAAAAATTTGGGCTGTTACAAATCAATTCAAAACTTTTATCAAATTTATACTCTAAATAAGTTGATCAATTTGTTTTAAACAGTAAAATACTTACAAGATTAAGAGTATTCTCGTATGGCTTATCAAGTAGGATTTCAAGAGGAAAAAATGGGGTCGAGTATGCCTTCTTCAACAGTCAAAAATATTGTAAGACTGACATACCATACTTACAATACGAATTTAAATGTAGAAGGTTACTTGAAAAAAAATATAAGTTATGCATTGTTCTAACATGTTTCAGAAGTGAACATGAAGGATAAGGGAGACGATCTGATAGAAGGCGAGTGTAGGTAGTAGATGTGATGTGACTGATGAGTGGTTGAAGGATCCGACTAAAAGATTGAGGCTCCTGATCAGAAGAATATATAATGTTAGTGGCTCATCGATAAGATTGTTAATAGATCGTGTTCCCATGGTTTAATGATTAATATCATATTTCAACCGAGTAATTGGCGATATCAATTAGCTATTGCAGATTTCCAATAAATATCGTATTTTCATTTGCACTTGTCGATTTTCAATTGTCAATGAAAGCAATTGACACTTGTAATTGGCGACATCAACTGATAAAGGTAATTGATGCTTGAAATTTCAATTGATTATTATAGACGTTAATTGATACATGATCGATGCAAATAGAACAAGAATCAAGTGGAAAGGCACCTTACCTGATGGTTATCGGAAATTAAAAGGGATGAACGCGGTGGGCGGCAACAAGGTTGAGGTTCAAGTACACCTCTGACTATGTGTATCCCAATGAATTAGTTAGCGACTACAACTGTAATAAGACATCTGGTAGTGGCTGCCATCGGTAGCGCTGCTGCTATTCGATGAATCGAATAAGACAAATAAAGATCGGTGGCGGTGAAGTTTGGCTGGTGTAGTGAGGTGGTGATTCGGCTCTATGGAATTCCGGTGGTAAGAATGAACCAGAGAAACCTAACTAAATCAATGCCATAATTATATGATTTAAAATTAATTTGTTACCAAGATTATAGGGTTAATATTAATGTTAATTAATTTAATTATATGTATATTTACCATACTATCCTTATCTAGTTTTTTGAAATGATTTGATGAGTTGTATAATAACACAATATTTATTAGTTTACATATGATCATTTCTCTTTTATATATATATATATATATATATATATATATATATATATATATATATATATATATATAAGAGAAATGATCATATGTAAACTAATAATTAATTTAATGTTAATATTATAGGGTTAATATTAATGTTAATTAATTTAATTATATGTATATTTACCATACTATCCTTATCTAGTTTTTTGAAATGATTTGATGAGTTGTATAATAACACAATATTTATTAGTTTACATATGATCATTTCTCATATATATATATATATATATATATATATATATATATATATATATATATACTAGCCGTTTACCCGCGCAAAGCGACGGGTGCGGATCAACAAAATGACATAAAAAATTTGTTAAATAAAATGACAAACAGATAGAGATTTCTTATACCTGGGCTAGGATTAAACGTAAGACATTTTTGGGCTTATTCAATTTTAATAGAAAGAAAAACAAAGGAGGATGTAGCGAGCATGAGAGAGAACCAAGGTTTTGCGGTCAATGGCAAGGCATTCATGATAGACGAATGCTAGATCAATGCGCATCTTCTAGTTTATATGAAATGTTTTATAATGTGTACATCATATTAGACCGATTTAAATGGATATGAAGAACACTTGGTCAAACTTTGACCCATTCAAAATCTTATGATCATCTTATTTGACTTTTTCATTATTATTGACAGATTCAGTATTTAGCGATTCAATTGGATATAAGGAACACTTGGTCAAAGTTTGACCCATTCAAAATCTTATCAGCATCATCATATTTGACTTTTTCATAAATGTTGACCAGATAAGATTTAGTATTTACCGATTCAATTGGATATGAGGAACACTTGGTCAAACTTTGACCCATTCAAAATCTTATCATCATCATCTTATTTGACTTTTTCATAAATGTTGACTGGATAAGATTTAGTATTTACCGATTCAATTGGATATGAGGAACACTTGGTCAAACTTTGACCCATTCAAAATCTTATCATCATCATCTTATTTGACTTTTTCATATTTAACCCATTCAATTTGAAGATAAGCTTAGAAGACCTATTCAAAATATGTCTTTGACCGGATAAGATTTATTATTCTTCGATGCATAAAATTATTGTATATGATGCTTAAAAACTTGTACCTCTTAAAATTCAGCAAAATCTTGTAAATGTTTATTAAGGTATATATATATATATATATATATATATATATATATATATATATATATATATATATATATATATATATATATGTATGTGTATATATATATATATACATATATATATATATATATATATACTAGTTTATAACCCGTAGAAACCAGGGTTATAAAATTAATTAAAATTTTATAGTAAAACCTATAAATTATTAAACAATTATTTTAAATAAATTATTAATTAATTGATATTTTTATTAGTTATGTGAAATTATAATCATTGATTCAAATAAATATGTAAAATTAATTATATATATATATATATATATATATATATATATATATATATATATATATATATAGACATTTTTTATTTGTAAATTAATGAAAACAATAATATAAAATTTAAAATTTAAAATACATATATTAACAAATAGCATCACATTAATGAGAAAATCTAATAAATTTAAAATGGAGAACTAATAGATTGACAAGTGGCAACACATTAATTAAAATGTCTAATATGGTGACACATGTCAAAAAAACTACTATTTTATTAGTATATATATATATATATATATATATATATATATATATATATATATATATATATATATATATATGATACAACAAAATGGAAAATGTCTAAACTAGCTTCTAGTTGTTTGCAAAACATGATCAACCCTTTTTCCACTTTTTTTTTTGAACGACAAATCTATTATATTCCTAAATCTCCACTTATGTCTCATAATGGGATTTAAACCATCGACCTCAAAGAAGGAGGGCAACACCGGATACCGTTAGGCTAGAAGCCCTTTGGTAACCTTTTTGCCCACTAGGAGAGTAAAATATAACTACAACCAACAAGTAGTAAGTTATTTAATATAATTAAAAAATGTCTTAAATACCTTTTAGTTATTTGCAAAATATGAACCCTTCACCAAATTGTAAGTTCACATTGAAGGATTAGGTAGGTTAAATGATAACCATAACTTATGTTTGAACTTTATGATTTTACAATATATGTATTGAGAACTAGATGCCAACAACGATCGGAAAAACTTATCCCGATATGATACCACATCTCTAGTCTTTATTCTATAGTCAGGTATTTAGCTTTCTAAATCATAAGAAAATCTTCAGTTATGCGGGAAAAATTCATGCCTCGTAAAAAATTGTCCATTCACTTCGAAATCAAGCCTAAAAAAATCATTTATTCAATTCAAAATCAAGTCGTGCATATCGCAGGAAGCCTCATAGAGCATCCCAACTCCGGTCATTCATTTTGAAGATGAATTAGAGTTAGCATCTCGACACGCATGTTATTTTTTTTAAGAGATCTTATACCTTTAGTTGTTCATTATGACGATGATCTTGTTTGTTTTTTTCCAATCTAAGATGTTTTCTTCCTAACTATTTTGATTTAAATCTACAATAATTATGATTACTATTTTAGTAGTTAAAATTAATTCCATCATTGATGTCTTAATAATAATCAAGTTATGATGGATACTACACAAATCAAAACCATAAAGTATGAGAAATATCCAAATAGAAATTGAAATAATTCCAATATGTGAAAGAAAATAAAGGATTGGAGGAATGTTTACTTTTAGAGCATCAAGAAAACAACTCATCCCTCCCAATCTTTCTTGGCTACCACAAATCTGCTTAAAAAGTGGATCTTTATATCAAATTGGGAATCACAATCTTATACCCCCCATGCTTTGTCTACTTCTAGTACCAATCTAATAACTATTCTTGCTTTATCACAAATTCACAATATCATCTCCATCACGCTTTCATTAGTTTCACCATCAAAGCTACCAATATGCAAATTCTTAAAATGACAAATGTGCCCTTATCTGTCAAGTTGATAGAATGGTTAAATTAGGAAGGTGTCCCATCTATGGAAAGTTTGATTTCATAGACAGCTTTGCATGGGTTCCTGATACCTGTATCTTAGACCAATTATTTGATTCTTTGTCAGCATAAAGGAAAATTCCAAAATGACCCTTTGACTTGTCAATGGCACCCCCATTAACAGGACACGTCATCAGGTGCTTGCTTTGTGCAATTGTGCATATGGTCAGTGGTAAATGCAGATTATTCACTAAGAGAATGTCAAATTTAAAATCAATGGGTATGTGATTTTTTTTTAAGTCTTAATTATAGTATCAAGGACTACAATACCCCTCAATTGTAGGTTTTATTGGATTACTTATTCAAATTTTCATTAAAAGATGAAATACAAAACTGGTAATTTGAGAGTCCTGTAGTAAAGGAGAATGACCCCACTATCATATGTAAATTATTTGCCAAATCATCTCTTAACAATCCATGTGTAACAATTTTATAAGAAAAACTGATTGTAGATGAGGAATAAGTGATTGAAAAAACACATGACCCCACTCTTGAATTAAAAAAAATCAAAAATTGTAGCCTTCCAAATAGTGGAAATCGCACCATATGTAGTAGACAACACCCACTTCAGAAACAAGCCTCTCTCCTCTGACCTCTCTTCAACTTATTCCTAAAGTTTCATGGTGCGTTCTTTCTTTGTTTATAGTTTCAGGGGAATAAAATGGCACATAACGAGAAGAAACGATCATCAAGAGTTGCAGACACACAAATGCCATCTTTTCTAAGAAGATTTTTCATTAAAATTCATGATGCTGTAAATTCAAACCACTCACCTTGCAAGAGAAGAAGAAGAAGCCTACACAGGGATGTCGAACAGGAAGAGCTCCAGTGCACAAACACCAATTGTCTCTCATCATACTACAGCGTCTTTGTAGCTCGACTTGCAATCATGGTATAACTATATATTAAACGAAATCATGAATTTTTCTTTGTAAGATGTGAATCGAAAGGTTTTTGCAGGTAATGTTGGCGATTCTAATAGGTCTGCTAACGCTTCTCACCTGGCATTTCACTAAAGTGTACACAAGAACATCGTTGAATGCATTGGCATATGGTCTCCGATATGAACTTTTACAGCGTCCGGTGTTGCGTATGTGGAGCATCTTGAATTCAACTGTTGAAATAACAACAGCTCAAGTTAAAATCTCGGAATACGTGATCAAAAAATACAGCAAACCTGAAAATCAAGCACAGCAAGTTGAGGTTTATGTCAATCCTGTTTCTAATTTTCTTTCTGTTATACAGAAATCTAACGTAGAATCATAAATCATGCCCTAATTTATCAGCTCTATGAAGTAATGAGGGATGTCACATGGGCGCTATTCACAAGTCACAAAGCTCTCAATTCGATATCAATAAAGTACAAAAACGGGTTTGTTCAGGCGTTTCATAGAGATCCAAGAGATAACAGCACATATTACATATACTCCGATCTCACAAATTACACAATGGCTGGACCTTACGACGTCAACACATCTTCATCGCATCAAGGCTGGAACGATCAGACGATACAAAGTAACATATCGGCGATTTGGTACCGAGAGCCATTGGATCCCGCCACCGGTGAGAAAATCGGAAAACAAAAGGCGATACCTCCGGATGAGTTAATAAACATCGCCGGAATTTCTCAGGTTCCATATGGTGCAGCTTCGTGGCATGTCGCTGTGAGCAAATTCACAAACTCGCCGTTACTTTCAGCGGCGATGCCGGTGAGGGATGCGTCGGAAGGAAGTATAGTGGCGGTGGTTGGTGTTACGACGTCGCTTTATAGTGTGGGACAGCTTATGAAAGAGCTTGTTGGGTTTCATAGTGGACATATTTATTTGACGTCACAAGAGGGTTGGTTGTTGGCTACCTCTTCTACTACGCCATTGTTGAGGAACTCATCTACAGGTCCAAAGCTGATGATGGCGGTTGATTCTCAAGATAAAGTCATACAAACGGGAGCTAAATGGTTACTCAAAGCTTATGGGAACAAAGAGCCCCCAAATCATGAGGTTCACATAGAGAATGCCAAATTAGGCAATGAACTTTATTACATCGATTCGTTTTACTTGAACTTAAAGCGACTTCCTATGGTATGTATGTTTCACTATTAATGTTTATTTTAATGTTGGTCAAAAAAAATGCCAAAAAGGGTAAATTTGAGAAATTACTTTTTCTGATATTATATTTTCTAAACTTTATTATTTTTATAAAAAAGACATAATTTTTCTTGTGAAATGATATCATTATAATATAACTTCTTAATTATTAAAAGTTTGTGAAATTGAGTAAAATAAGTATTTTTTTAATGAAAACAAAATTAGATACAACAAAAATTGGTTAACGTATATGTTTCTTAAGTAAATGAGTGGATCGCCTTAAATACCATTTTTTTTTAACAATAAACAATTAATAAAATTTTGGAAAAGCATAGTGTTTTATGAAAAATAGGACATAGAACCTATCTTTAAAGTCAAACACTTTAAGCAATTTGTTGAATCTAACTTTATTTATATTTGAAAGGAATAATTTTCTTAAAAATTCTCAAAGATATCATTTTCGCATAAAAAATACTGAAAATGTATTAAAATCAATTTCACAAATCTCATGATATTATTTTAAATAAAAAATATTTAATGATAAATATAAAAAAAATATAGTTATAAAGGGTAAAATTGTAAATTAACAGGTGGGAGTCCTTATCATTCCAAGGAAATACATAATGGGGAAGGTAGACGAGAGAGCTTTCAAGACGTTAATGATACTGATATCTGCATCTGTATGTATACTCGTTATCGGTTGTGTGTGTATTTTCGTGTTAACAAATGGAGTTTCAAAGGAAATGAAGCTACGTGCAGAATTGATTAGTCATTTGGATGCACGAAGGAAAGCAGAGGCATCTAGCAACTACAAGAGCCAATTTCTAGCAAATATGAGGTGAATAATCATATGATCGATTCATCTCTTTCCTATTTTTTTTACTTCTTTTAGCAATTAAGGTTTTGACATTTTCATTTAACAGTCATGAACTGAGAACACCAATGGCTGCAGTCATTGGATTGCTGGACATTCTTATATCTGATGAATGTCTAACAAACGAACAATACGCAACAATTAGCCAAATTCGTAGATGCTCAACAGCTCTTCTTCGTCTCCTCAACAACATTTTGGACATTAGCAAGGTGAGATTCGTTAAACAGTTTATAATTTCTTCTGATTTTTCATCCAACTCGCATTATATGATCCACGTTAACATGAATATATATATGACTTGCAGGTTGAATCAGGAAAATTGGTACTGGAAGAAGCCGAATTTAACATGGGGAGAGAACTTGAAGGACTAGTCGATATGTTCTCTGTACAGTGCAAAAACCATAATGTGGAAACTGTGATAGATCTCTCTGGTAAACATAAAATCACGACTATAATTACATCTAAATTTATGTTAGGTCAACTTAATGGTTTATGATCTGTTTGTGATCAGATGATATGCCAAAGGTAGTTCAAGGGGACTCTGCTAGAGTTGTTCAAATTTTTGCTAATCTAATCAGCAACTCAATCAAATTTACAACATGTAAGTGTGATTTACAATAGTTAGTGCTTGAAACTTAAAACCTCAAAGTTAGGTTGCAGAGTGTAATATTAGCAATTGACTTACAGCAGGATACATTATTCTGCGAGGATGGTGTGAAGATCCACATTCATTAATTGAAAACGGGAAAAGATCATGCAAGGACAACAAAGTAATTCTTTGGTTTGAAGTTGATGATACAGGCTGTGGTATAAACCTTCATCTCATTATACATTTTTTTTTCATTTCTTCTTATCAGCAAAATGACAGTGATTAAATGATATCCTCTTTTTTTTTTAATCTTTTTCTATGTATAGGCATTGATCCAAGCAAATGGGAATCAGTATTTGAAAGCTTTGAACAAGCTGACCCTTCAACTACTAGATTGTAAGCAAAAAAACTCACCAGATTTTCCAATCAAGCAGTTTTCTAAATATTTTTCTGATTTTTATTCTTATTTTTTTCAGGCACGGTGGAACTGGGCTTGGACTATGCATTGTTAGAACTCTAGTGAGTTAAATCAATGTGATACTTAAATTTACAGAAAGCGACTTTCTGAAAAATGTCGACTTATGACAAGAAATTTATCAACAGGTTCACAAAATGGGTGGAGAAATAAGAGTTGTCAAGAAAAATGGACCCGGGACTCTAATGCGACTTTATCTGTTACTCAATACATCTGTAGATATACCACAAGACAACTACAGATTAAAGTACGCTGATCATAACTTGAAGGTTAGCAAAGTTTTTCTTCTTGTAATTGTCAATATTTGATTAGTGAACTTTGAAACCAAAGCCTTGGTCTTCTTTTATAAGCATGGGAAAAATGGCCTCAAAGATCCCCAACAGTTTCATAAATGAAAGAATGTAACTTATGAACAAATTGCAGGTAGTGCTTGCGCTAAATGGAAGCATGGGCAGAACGATTTTGTTCGGGTGGTTAACTAAAATTGGTGTCCCCACGTGGGATGCATGTGAGTGGAACGAACTGACGCAGATACTACAAGACCTCTTTATACCCACACGCTATACACAAAATTTAACATACGAAACTTCAAAAGTTGAATCATTAAGCAAGCAAGAAATGGACGCCTCTGTTTTTATTATAGTCATTGATATTGGACTACTCAATTTAAGCACAGACATATGGAAAGAACAGTTAAATTTTTTGGACACATTTAACAGAAGAGCAAAGTTTGCATGGGTTTTAAACCATGACACCTCTAACACCATCAAAATGGAGCTTCATAACCGAGGGCATCTGTTAATGGTAAATGAACCATTATACAAAGCCAAAATGATTCAAATAATGGAAGCTGCCATTAAAGAAAGCTCTCATAATCATAACCATAACCATAATAATAATAATAATAATAATATTAATAATACGCATGAATGTCTTGAAATTGATGTGCATTCGGATCCAGAGAGTTCAAACGAGTCTGAAAAGTCGGAATTTATAGTTTCTTCTTCTTCTTCACGATATGGAACAACTATAAACAACTGTTTTCTTGAACTAAGTGAAGTCGGATCAGAGAGGGGCAAATTGGTCACAAATGGAACGAATGGACAGAAGTCTCTAGAAGGTGTACGGATTCTGTTAGCAGAAGATACACCGATACTTCAAAGAGTGGCGACTATAATGCTTGAAAAAATGGGGGCCACGGTGGTTGTTGTGGGAGATGGGGTACAGGCGGTTGAAGCTCTACAGGATCATAACCCTCCGCCATATGATTTGATACTCATGGACTGTCAGGTAATAATAATATTTTTTAAAAAAAAAAAAAAAAAAAAAAAGTAAATTAGAAATTATATTTTAAATTTTAGTTTTCTTATTATTATTTTTTTGTGTGTGTATTTGGGATGGTAGATGCCGAAGATGGATGGTTATGAGGCGACTAAGGCGATTAGAAGAGCGGAAATGGGAACGGAATTGCATATTCCGATTGTGGCGTTGACAGCTCATGCGATGTCATCGGATGAAGCAAAATGTTTAGAGGTTGGAATGGATGCGTATCTAACGAAACCGATAGATTGCAAGCTTATGGTTTCGACTATTTTGTCATTAACTAATTCTCCTATAATAAGCGGTAGAAAATGATATGTTGTTTGACAACTTACAAGAGAAATAACAGTTGTATAGGTAGCATCATACTTTGAGATAAAAATACAAAAAATGCAGAGTTTTTTAACAATGTACTTTAATAAAAATGATGATAAGTGGATGAAAAAGATAAATCTTGATTAAGGTTTATCAAAAATATGTTTGCATTTTCTTGAAACGCTATACAAAAAAACAATCGTTTGGTCTTGTTGGATTAGTTTGCAAGGAATCTACAAGTATATACCATTGCAAGGGTAAGGGTTAAATTTGTGAATTTTACTGAACGAGGTGAAAAACGAAAATAGTGGCCCATGCAGGTCTCGAACCTGCGACCTTCGCGTTATTAGCACGACGCTCTAACCAGCTGAGCTAATAGGCCTTTTGTTTGCTATTGCCAACAAGATTTATCAATCCTTTTCCTTTCAGTATTTATTAATTATTAATTCAAATTTGTTGTGAGTGGATTAAATAGATGATCTTCTTCCATGGGATCGGATTTAATAAGTTTTTTTTATTCAATTTCGTTTTTGGGAGTTCTAATTTTGTGAATTCCACATATTAATTCAATATGATACTAAAGACTTTTAATACTCCATACAAATATTATTTTACATTTAAATAAACCAAATATTTTAATATTAGTATTATAAAGGCTAATCATGAAATGATCAAAAGTGGCAATGTAATATCATAAATAACTTGTTTTAGAATGATGTATTTTGTTGGTCCTAATTGTTCTAAGATCATCTTCATTCATAAACCTAGTCATGATTTTTCTAACTATATTAATTGGGTGTTTCTCTAACTTTATTAAGTGGGTATTTGGGAGTGTTTTTTTAAATGGTTTATTGGTTTTTTAAAAAGTCAATAAATGAATAAGGTGTTTGACAAACATTAATTTTAGAGGAAAAAATGGTATTTCCAAAAAGCTTGTATTTTCCAAAAACCAGTAAGCACTTTTGAGAAGCAAATCTAAAACAAGTCCTAAATAATATGTTGGAAACTTAAATCATCTCTAAATCATTGGCTACTTTTAAAAAAAAATTATGAAATTAACTAATTTATCTTGATCTTTATGAAATATTTTATAAAGCTCATCTATATAACTTGTTGATTTAAACATATGTATTATTTATAAAATTAAAAAAAAAAAAAAAAAAAAAAAAAAAAAAAAAAAAAAACATATTACAATGTTTGTCATTTATATATATATATATATATATATATATATATATATATATATATATATATATATATATATATATATGTGTGTGTGTGTGTGTGAGAGAGAGAGAGAGAGATAAAGTTATTATGTCTATAGTATAAAAATTATAAACAGTAAAAGTATCACATGATTATTCTAAATTTAACATTTAATATTGGGGATTAAAATGAAAGAAAATAAGTAGTTAAAACTAATTAAACTTTAAAGGTTAAATACTATAAATAAGTAAAATGAAATGTTGCTAAATACATAGGGTTAATTGTAGCAAACATAAAAGTCCAAAAAAATTATAGAATCTAACTATTTTGTATTATTGACCCAAAAAATAATTCATTGCGACGGTAAAATGAAATATTGCTAAAAAAATTCATATGTTTGTAAACTAAAAAAAAGTTCTATAAAAACCGATCATAGTTTTCAGAAAAAATCGTTCATAGTTATAAATCTTAAATATATATATATATATATATATATATATATATATATATATATATATATATATATATATATATATATATATATATATTGAAAACTTTTTCTTTTTCAAAAAATGTAATTTCGAAATATAAAATAGAGTTTGCTATCCAATATGTGTGAGAATATTTTTGGAATTTTGACTAAATAAAATTCGAACTTAAATTTAAGTTTTTGACTTTGAAACTCGAAAATAATCATCAGTTTTTAGGTTTCAACTTTCTTTTGTTTTTTGGTTTTTTTTTATTTTCATTAGTTTCTTCGTTAACTAGGTGTTTTTTTTTTTAAACGGCGGAAATATATTAAATAAAAGTCACTGCCAAACAAACACAAAGCACAACAAAAAAAAAAAACAAAGTACATAATGTTAAATGGGAAGCAAATCCATTTTGTCCAATTACAACCACCAAAATGACATCCATGTTTTACCCAACTAAAAATCGAAAGTTGTAATGATGTCCACCAGCTTGGAAGAAGTGATTCTAATTTTTTTTTAAATCAAACCATTCATCGCTTTCCAGACTCACCAAAGAAAATCATAAACGATAACCAACAAGAGATCACTTTTTTAGGGTATTGCCCACAATCCATTGCGAAACCCACCAGCTCACTAACTGTCACAAAGTTTCGGGTTGGAATGTTACATCATTGGAAAATCCACTTGAAGGCTTCCTTAGCGAAATAGCAGCCCACCAGAAAAGTGATTTGAATAATCCAGGCTAGTAGAACAAAAATGACAATTCAGAGAAGGAATAGAGATTCCCTTACGAGAAGGTGCAAGCGTCGAAGGGATCTGATCCATACAGTCACACCAAACAAAATCAATAACTTTAAGAAGAGTCGAGTAAACCTAAATGGTTAGGTTGTCCACCTGAGTAGTAATCTTGGAGTTAATGAGATACCTAAAATTAAAAACATAGAAATTACCATATGAAGAGAGCTTGCATCTCCACTTATCCACCCCAGGAGAAAGAATCACTTGTGAAAGAACACAAGAAATGGCATTTAATTCCATTAACTCCATATGATTACTAGGAGTTTTTTTCCACATCCAATTAAAGTTTAGATTGGAAATGATCCTATCAAAGATGAAGCAAGACTTTTTCCAGTCAAGATTAAAGATGTTCGGAAAGCGATCAGCAAAAGTCCCGTCTCCGGACCAATCTTCCAACCAAAAGAGAGTATTCTTTCCAGAATTAACTTAAATCTGGAATATGTTAGAAGCATGGATACCCATATCCAATAATTGAAGGCCTGAACGATGTTGGACTAGATGCCCAATAAAGCTTTTTTGCCAAGAGGGTATATGGGTTTTTTAGACATTTATGAATTCCACACACAACTTAACACCGGAGAGCATTTGGATTAGTTTTAAATCTCCATACTTGTTTAGAGAGCAAGGCCAGATTGAGAGATAGAAGAGAGTCCACCCCGAGACCATCTTTTTCTTGTGGGCCAAGAGCCATTTTCCAAGCCACCCAATCAATTTTGTTTTTTTCATCGTTTCCACCCTAAAGAAAACGTCATCTAATTTTCTTCAAAAGCTCAATGATCCAAGAAGGAGCCTTAAAAAGAGAGAAAAATAGATTGGAAGACTACCCGATATGACTTTAGCCAAAGTAAGCCGTCCACCAAAAGAGAGAGATTTAGACTCACAGACGTATAGTCTGGACTTAACCCAATCAGTCAACCCTAACTAAAATACCAAAAAAATAATGTCATTTTTGTATATGTTTATATGATTAAGTGTGCTAAAAACTTGGAATAATTATTATACATTAAGTGTTTCTATTGAAAATTAAAACGATAAGAATGTTTTGTTTTTTCGTATTATGTTTTAAGAAATTATTTATTCTTGCTAAATTTTAGCAATATTTGTTAATGAATAAACCCACGAAAAAAAATTGAAAAAAATGATGGTTTGGTATTTACAAAGTAAAAATCCAAAATTTCCATTGTTTTTGGTTTTAGTAAAAAAATCGAATGATTTTCACATCGTGTGGTTAACACATTATGTTCTCTTGTCATAAATTATGTTCTTTTCTCAAAATTGTTTTTTCAAATGATGTTTAGAAAAAGGTTAAATATGAATAATTTTTATGAGAACTTTTAGAAACACGAGGATTTTTTTTAAATAAGGATAATTAATTTAAAATTTTCGCTATCACAGTACAACAAGTGAAAAGCAAACAGACAACAAGTTGTGACTGTAAATCTTTTTATATAATAAAGTCAACATAGAATATTTGAAAATTTTAATAACATCTTGTTAAAAATATAATTTGGAAAGTTTAATAACATCTTGTTAAAAATATAATTGTTATTTTCATTTGAATTAAGTATATTAGGGGCGTGTTTGGTAAAAGTAGTTGTTAGCTGGAAGCGGGTAATTGGTAGCGGATAGCAAATAGCGGGTAGCTGGTAGTGGGAAGTTGTAACTTTTATTTGTTATATGAGTGTCTGTCAAAAGTAACTGGAAGCTTTTGAAATATTTAAAATTACATAAAAGGACAATTGATTAAAAATAAATAAATATATAAAAATATTTTTAAGGGTAATTATGGAAATTGATTTCAAAAGCTCAGTAGCGTTTTGTTAAACGCTACATGAAGTAGCTTTTAGATTTGGAGCGTTTTGTTTAAACTAAAAGCTAAACGCCCGTACCACAAAACGGAACTTTTTGTTTAATCTAGAGCGTTCTATTAGAAGCTAAAAGCTAGAAGCTTCAAAACGCTTCTAAAAACTTCATGCCAAACACACCCTAGGTGTTGATAAAAATGGATTTACCCATTAAAAAAATGTTTCATTTTCTTTAAACACAAAATCATAACCCTGTATATTATTAAGGTATATTATTAAGATATATTATTAAGATGGATAAAAGGTTTTTAGAGTTTTGTTCCCTTTTATTAATCCGAGTATGCAAATGTAAACAAAGGTTGTCAAGATCGAGATCCTACGTAGGATTGTTTTTGGGTTTGCAAGATCGAGATCGTAAGATCGGGATTGGAATCCTAAGATCCTACAAAATAAAATATAATTTTAATTTATAATTTTTAATAATGAAAAATATTTAAAACATTCAATTTTTCGTTCAAAAGTTATAAAAACTTCAAAATATTAATCATAAGTCACAACACAAAATAATAAACGGTAAATTGGTAATGGTAAAAAAACATAAAGTGGTAAAAAAAATTCATTTTCAAAAAAAAAAATCAAGGGAAGGTAGGATCGGATCGGATCGGATCGATCTTACCCCAAATACGATCCGCTTACGATACGGATCGTTTTTCATACCTAAGATCGTAGGATCGTACGATCCTACGATCAGGATCACGATTTTGACAACCAGGATGTAAACCAAAATGGTTTTGGTTTATTTTTAAGCACAAAATCATAACCTATTAAGAACATATGCATTACAAAGCAAATTCAAACAAATTTTTTCGACACAAACATTACTAACAAATGCCAACAAAATCCTAATGATAACAACAAGAAAGCGTATTGGTTCTTTGAATAAACTCATACGTCATTTCTCATTCTTGGGATCATTAACAGATATAATGGAAACAAAATTTCTTCCATTAGATACTGAAAATAAATTAAGTATTTTGGCCCTACTTTCTGCATAATCTTCCCCACCCACCACCCATTCATATAGTTTGTGTCTATGATATCTCCCACACAAAACTTACTCATCAGAATTTCAGAAAGAGACGACCTAATTTTTTTTTCCATTAAGACAGCCTTTCAGAGGGCTCTAAACCATTATCAATGAGAATGGTCTGATACTTAATGATAAACTTTTCATCACATATATCGGAGATGATATTGACTGGGTAGTAAGATTCTTTTCAGACCTTATTTCAGTGTTGGATACTTCAACTTATCGCCACTTACAAACGAAATGTTTTGATTTTGTTTTCGCACATGGAGTAAGGAGGTCGAGGAAGGAGTTGCCCTTAAAATGTAGGAGATGATTATGGGATGGAGATGAAGAGGGAGAACATAGAAGTCATTGAAGGGTGCTATCATAGAGTTATAGTATTAGTTTTCAGTTTTCCAAACAAATTTCAGAAATTAGTCCATAAAGTATATAACTTTTATTTGTTTTACTCAAAGTCTTTTACTCACACTTAACTTAGCATTATAGATGGTAATTGCCCCAGGGACCTTTGTTGCAAGATTTGAAAACCACAAGGACCAACCATATCTAAATTCAAAAGTTAGACTAAAAATGTAAATTACAACAAACCAAAGGGACCAAAATGTAACTTGCTCAAAATAAAATGTGAAACAGTAAATTAGGAAGATCAAACGTTATGTGCAATTAACCAAGGGTATATAGTAATATTTCACCTCTTCTAGGGGCATTATGGTCACTAAAATTTGTTTACAAAAATATTACACTCCTCCTTTGCACTCTGCCCAACTCTCTTTGTGCCCTCTCTGCTGTACTTCTCAAGACTTGTCTTCTTCCACCTCTTCTCCCCCACTACACTACTCTTCACAGTCAAACATCTTGAGAGAGAAAGTGGTGGATATATACAAGAAGAGTGTGTACTTTTGAAAAACTTGTCTTTTTGCCACCTCAATATCTAGAGAGAGAAAGTCTGCACCCAGATGCGATTTCATGGAAAAATGATCAAGATTTTGGGTTATTTTTATGTTCTTGAAGAATCAAGAAAAACCCAGATGGGATTTAATTGAAATCTCGAAGAATTTTAACGAGAGAAAGTAGAGAGAGAGTTGAAATGGGGTGTTGCTATTCAAGATTAGAGAAAGAGGAAATGGTTTCAAGGTGCAAAGCAAGAAAAAGATATATGAAACAGTTTGTAAAAGCAAGACATGCTTTTTCTGCTTCACATAGCATGTATTTAAGGTCTTTAAGAAGCACCGGCTCCGCCCTCCTACAGTTCGCCACCGCCGAAACTGCCCTCCACCACCCTCAAGACCACCATTTGCCACCTACCCTACCTTCACCTCCTCCTCCACAAACACCTACACCACAGCCGCCTCCTCCTCCTCCTCCCATGAGTCCAACCTCCGAAACATGGACAACATCCACCACCAACACCGCTTCCACTCCACTTCCTCCCCCGCCACCACCGCCTTCCTCCACATGGGATTTCTGGGACCCGTTCATGCCGTCGTCCACCAGGTCAGGAACTGTAGACGACGAAGAATGGGAAGAAACATCCACAACCATTGCCTCGGAAACAGCGGTGACCACCACCATTGGCGCAGCGAGCATAGCCGCGCCGCCTTCCGCCGTCAGCGGGTTCTCCAAGATCTCTGCTTCCACTGCCACCACAAGCGAGATGGCAGTAGTAGTGTCCACGAAAATCAAAGACCTGATGGGGATTATCAAAGAACTTGATGAATACTTCCTCCAGGCTGCAGATTCCGGCGGAAAACTGTCGGCATTGTTAGAAGTTCCGGCATGTACCTTTCCCGGCCAAGGATCATCAGGTAATTTGAATTAAAATAATTAATTCTAGATTTAATTTAACAAATCTCGAAGCATGTGTCCAAGATACTGATGTGATGAGTATTCAACATGTGCACACGTGTGTTCTTTTGTCTGCTTGAAACTGTAACATGTTTAACACTATTATTAAAGTTCACATGGATTGGAAGGTGTAAATTGTAATTATTTTGTGATACTTGCAACTATTTTACAAATAAATTTAATGAAATTAAACTGAGGTAAATGATGATAGATCAATCTCATACTCATGTTTTATTTGATAATATATCAATTTATGTTATATTTTATTTTTAGCGAGTCAAATAATTTACAATCAAACGAATCAAATAATGGTCAAATAATCCATGTATGTATCTGTTGAGATTGTTTAGCTAAAATAATAGAAATATTGTTGTCTTAATGCCTATAAAAGAAGTCCAAGACACCTATAAAAGGAGCCTAACACTTTGGTGTAAAACTTCACCAATTAAATACACTTAAAGTGTTTGATTCTTTTCATTTTTTTCTCATGTTTCTATTCTTTTATAGGTAAAGTCCATGGGTATGGAAAGAACTTGAGCCCATTATTCAGCTCATGGAGCTCATCCCAGAAGTTAAACATGTTTGGAAAGTTCGGTTGTGATGACATGGCAGGAGTTAGTGCAATTGGTGGTGGTCTTATTTCCGGAAGCCATTGTTCTACGGTGGAGAGACTATATGCATGGGAGAAGAAGCTATGCCAAGAAGTTAAGGTAAATGTGTGAATTTACCATTTTCTCCCTTACAACGAGAACAAGGTAGACTAAATTATGTGATTTTTGTTTGTGGTAATAATTAGAGTGTGGAAAGTTTAAAGATGGAGCATTCAAAGAGGGCAGAACAATTAAGAAAAATGGAGATTAAGAGAGCCGATTATATGAAGACTGAAAAAGCCAAGAAAGAGGTCGAGAAATTGGAGTCAAGAATGATGGTTTCTTCTCAATCGATTGAGTCAACCTCTGATGAAATAGTCAAACTCCGGGAAGAAGAGCTTTATCCACAACTTGTTGAGCTTGTTAAAGGGTTAGTATCTTTTGAATGTTTGATAGCACATTTTATAGGCGTGCAAAAAGACCAAAACGCCCCAATAACCGAAACCACACATTTTATGTTCATGCAGATTAATGGGCATGTGGAGAAGTTTATACGAAAGCCACCAAGTCCAAATGCACATAGTCCAACAACTCAAGTACCTCCACATCATCCCATCAACGGACCCCACCTCCGAGATCCACCGCCAGGCTGTCCTCCAGCTGGAGCTCGAGGTCCAACAATGGCACATATCCTTCTGCAACCTCATAAAAAGTCAACGAGATTACGTCCATTCTTTGACTGGTTGGCTTAGACTCAGCCTCTTTCAATTTGGCAAAACCCCATTAACCCAAACCAAACAAGATTCCGCTATCTACACCCTTTGTGAAGAATGGCATCTCGTGGTCGATAATGCCCCTGACAAAGTCGCCTCTGAGGGCATCAAAGCATTGCTGACTGCCATACATGCCATAGTAGTTCAACAGGCGGAAGAGCAGAAGCAAAAGAAAAGGTCAGAATCGTCATTTAAGGAGCTCGAGAAAAAAATGGGGGAGCTTCGGGCTCTTGAACGGAAGTTTGGCCCGTTCTCTGGGTCCTCTAACGGGAAGGACCCGGTTGGGGATAAACGGGCCAAAGTGGAGATGTTGAGGGCAAAAACGGAAGAAGAGAGGGGCAAATTTGAGAAATTAATTGGTGTGACAAGAGCGATGACTTTGAGTAACTTGCAAATTGGATTACCACATGTTTTTCAAGCTGTTACGGGTTTTGCTAATGTGTGGACACATGCATTTGAGTCGGTTTATAACCATGCAAATAGTCCTGAGGTGGTGAACAATGTAAAGAGGCTAATGCTTTAGAGAATGTGTGTTCTAAATTTTTAATTTAGGTAACAAGATAAGTCATATATATGTTTGAGTTTTAATCAGAACTTGAACATTTGTTCTATGGACGATGTGGAGATGTATTTTCTAAAGTATATTTTGATTCCTAGTTGATCCGATTCTTTTAAGACATGTTCAGAGCACTTGGAAAAGCATAAGGAATCAAAAAAGAAATTGCCACATAAAGACAAATTAGACAAAAAAAAAAGGCAGAAGTGTAATGTAATAAAGAAATTTGTACTAAAAGGTTCAAATTTTATAATTTTTAATTACATTTGCATGTGAAGCATTACTTAAAGACAGATATGTGTAAATCGATTTACCACTTTATAAGAAATAGAGTAAATTACAATAATGGTCCCTATGGTTTAGATTAATTTTTCTCTTATTTTTTTAATTCGAAAGGTTCTTATTGTTTGTTTCTTGTTTGTTTCTGTTACGCATTTGGTCCATGTCTTATCTAAAAAGACTATTTTGTTTTTGATTTTTTAATTTATTTAAATAAACACATCTCTAACCTTATATTTTCATTTTACCTTATCTATCCCATTATTTTTCTCTATTTAAATAATAGTTTTTTTAGGTAAGACATGGACCAAACATGTAACAAAAATAAACAGTAGGGGCCAAGCGCGTAACAAAAACAAATAGTAGGGATCTTCCGAGTTAAAAAAATAAATTAGGGACCAAAAGCACAAATTATCCCAAACCATAGAGACCATTCGTTTAATTTACTCTAAGATGATTTCCAACCCATCTCCATTTTTCCCCCATAAATTGAGTAAATAGTGTTTCATCTCCAACCCTACTCCATTTTCTACCCAATTTTTACCCCAAAAAGTATATTCCTAGAATATTCCATTTTTATAACTTATATATATTGTCAAATACACTCCTCTACTAATTAAACTCTATATTTATGATTAATTAATATAAATTAGTATAAAACATGATATTATAAATATTAAATATTGCATTTAAATTATAATTAGTAGATAAAATAAACTAGAAATGTATAAAATAAAAATGAGAGGGACTAAAATTGGCAATCAAACTTCACCTCTATTTTTGGAGATATAAATACTATTCCCCCATATATGGAGTAATACTATTCATATCTCCAAAAATGAAGGTGAAAATGGGGTAGCGTTGGAGAAGAATGGGGAAGAAATAGAGTTTAGGGGTGGGTTGGAGATGCCCTAAAAATAGTAAAAGGTTGACCAAATCATTAAAATAGCCGTCATTTTCATAAATAGCATATGCAAAATTGGTACGCCCTCCGTGAAATGATAATGTCATCTACAAAAATATGTTTTAACATTTAGGTTATATTTGGCGCGCCACAGCTAGCTGATAAGCTAGTTTATTTTTCGAGTTTTTTTTTTATGTTGTCGTGTTTGGTAAACCAAAAAGTAGCTTATAAGCTAGTTTTTTGAAAAACTACTTAGACTAGCTTTTTAGGAGCTTTTTAAAAATTTTCCAAATACACCTCTTAATTAGTTATAGAAACACATACTCTTACATGTCCTATGTCTTTTTATGTAATTTTATATATTTCAACTAGCTTTTCAGCTACTTTTACTAAACGTTATTTTCTATCAGCTAGCTTTTCAGTTATAAGCTAGCTTTTTATTTAACAGCTAGCTTTTCAGTTATAAGCTAGCTTTTTATTTAACAGCTAGCTTTTCAGCTAGTACGCCAAACGAAACCTTAAGGGTGGAAAAAACAAATGGATTTTTAGTTGCAAGAGAGGATTGTATGGGAACATTGACATCTACCGAATGCAGATTATCTGTAAAAGGTATTTCTAAGTTGTCAACTTCAATTTTGCATGTCTCTAGCTTTTATTAAAAAATCATGTATTTTCCTATTATCAGTATTGCAAAATCCAACATCATTCCTACTATAAAATTAAGAGAACTAGTAATTGTTAGTTAATAAGTTCTACTTTTGAAACATAAAAAAATTCAACAAAATTGTCTGCTATCCTCTCTCAGAAAAACAACATGACTTCAAATTCTACAAATTATCATTTTGTTGTTTCTTGTCTTTTGTTAAAAACTACGGTGCAGAATTTTTTGCCAGATATAATTTTTCTCGATTTATTAAATTTGGTCAAATTGAAGAAGGGCATGTAAGACAAATCCAATATCAGTTTGTCTTTCAAAAATCTTATATTGAAATTATAGATTTAGTCGGTGAGAGTGACGTGAAACACTTGAAAAATCATTTATAAAGTCTGAATTGTTTAGTGTTATATATATATATATATATATATATATATATATATATATATATATATATATATATATATATATATATATATATATATATAGGGAAATGATTAAATGAGACACCTAAATGGTTGAGAACGCGAGAACAAATCTGGTACATTAAATATTTAAAATCTAAGGATGTCATTAATCATTAATTTAAACATAATATTAAATGAATTTAAATTGTTTATTAATTAAAAAAATATAAAAGGGTATTCAAGTAATTTTATGATGTCATCCATTTTGAATATATCAGGTAAGTTTGACAATTAAAAGAAATCGTTTCTATGTTTTAGTAATCACAACTAACTTCTAATCTTTTGGAGGATTCGATCGTATTTGCAATGCAAAATATTGTCACAGCTAAACATTTATACGACACTCGATAACTACTGTTCATCCGTAAAGAGATTTGTGCATTCAGAACTCCGTGAAGGGTTGAAGGTGGAGGAATGTCGTCGATCATCAACCGAAGTGGAAGAAGTAAGCTTTCTAATCTTTTTTGAATGTCGATTGAGTGGAAAACGGGTGTAGTAGTGGGTTTATTTTTTGTTAATGTGTACATTTTAACGATTCTTAAAACCCTAGAATCCATTTTTTTTTTCGTTTTTTCTTTATATCATCGATTATGAATTGTAGTGACTCTAAATCGTTGACGATTGTTGATTTAAAGGTTGTATTTTACAAATAAAACGTTGGTGTATGTGAATGTTTAAATGAAAATGGTAATTGTAGATGAGTTTCGAAGTTACGGTAGTCTGATATTGAATGTATTTAAAAATTAATCGCTTATGATTGTGATTGAAAGTTTTAAGATGCAGATACATGTGTAGTCGTAGTCGACTACTTTGAACTGACATAAAGTTACGAAAACCCAAAAATTAGGGCTTTTTTTGCTTTTGTTTTTAGAGTCGTATTGTTGAATGGCAAAGTAAATAGATTATCAGTAGGACAAGAGGAGTAATTGATGTTAGTATTCGATTGTGAATGTTCTTTAATAGAAAAATAATAAGGAAGGGTGAATGGTGTTTAATAGAAAAATAATAAGGAAGGGTATAAATGTCATTACTATTGATTATTTGTAAAATCTGATTGTTTGTGCTACAGAAATACTTTTCTAGTATTAATCCTTGTTGTTGGTTGTATATTATGTAGATTGTTAAAGGCATATTCGGTTGTGAATGGGTACTTTATTGAGTATGTATGTGGTTTTGATCCTGTACATGATGTACTAAGTAAAGAATGATGGTGTAGGAGTCCCTACTGGTTTTTGTGAGTAAGTTAATTATATTGTTTGTTAAGTGATGATTATTGTAAACATTACTCTGTTCTTGGGTATGTGTTTGATTGAGTTTGTGTTTAGTAGGGATAATTTATGATTATTTGAGTTGTTAATGATTCAATTCTGAGTTATAAATGAGTAAGGTATTTTAATTCTACAATTAGGTAGAAAGAAAAGCGAGAGGATATTACTAAAGACGGCATTCAGCAAATTCACTAATGAAGAATCCAATCCATTGCTTATTGATATTGAAGATGAAGACAATCAAGGAAACGAAATAGTACAACCTCAGATTAGAAGAGAATGACAAAAGAAGTGTTCAACACCTAAGAAGAAAACTAAAAAACAAAATGGTGGTGATGATGATTAAATGAAATTTAAAATGTTAAATATCAATTGGAATCTATAGTGATTATGTGTCTTATTTTTTGGACAGGTGTGGGGGAACGTGTTAATCGCACACCAGATAATTCAATGCGAAGGGATCTTAAAGTTGTAGTTTTGAGCTCAGATTCAAGTAATGTATTTGTTTAAAAATAAATTTATTTAGAGTTTGATGTTGTAGTTAGTTTTAATAACTTATGTTGTTTTATATTTATTAATAGAAAAGAACATGAAACCCAAAGTCAATGTGAAGAAGTTTGCTGCAGGAAAATCAAGGTTTTCAAAATCTAAAAAAAGATACAGAAACAAAAAGGTGTCAATGATGATTTCATGTAATGTAAGTTGTATATTAAAGTGTCTTCAATTATGATTATGTTGTCTACATATTGGCAGGTTTGATTGAAAGTTATGACATGACAGAAGATAGTGGAATACATAGGGAAAATGAATTGAGAACAAAAAGACGGTTTGATAGATGTAAAATAAAAGGTGATGAAGTTGTTGTTTTAAACTCATGTTCAGGTAATGATATATTTTTAATTAAATTTAGTATAGTATTATTTTTGTAATTTATTTATAATCATTTATTGTGTTAAATATGTCTTAACAGGAAAAGATAATGTTACTGTCAAGAATCTTGATGAAGTTGAAGACTCTGATTTTGAAGATGCCAAACCTGTGGTAACAAGGAAAAAGAGAATGCATTATACTTCATTCAAAAATGATGACAAAGAAAATGTGAAGAAATTTAAAAGACAAAAGAATAAAGAAGGAAATGTAGTGAAAGCAAGGAAACCGCCTAAAGTTGTAGGAAATGATGCCGAAGAAGCAAGGCGAATACAAGTACGGACATCTCCAAATGTTTTGTACAGTTGTATGCATAACCTTAGCAAGGAACAGGAAGCGTATATTTCTTCTATTGGTCTGGGGCATTTGTTGAATATGAAAGTGGATGGGTGTGCATCAATTTTGGGGCATTATATTGTAAGGAATTTTGATGCAGATAGGATGGTACTCAACCTTCATCATGGAGAGATACCAATTAATCGGCAAGTTATTCACGAAATGTTGGGTCTGCCTCTGGGAAATGTTACAATAAAGTCCATGCCTTATAGAGAAGTCACAGACGACACGATAATTGTTTGGATGAAACAATTCGATGATGAAGATAATATTAGACCAAGGGCAGTTCAACAATTTATTATGCAATCAACACGTGCGGATTTACTCTTTAAAGTAAACATCTTTGTCCTGCTGTGTAATACACTAGGTTAGTCGATGAGCATGGGAACATGTGACCTTTCTATGTTATCAAAAGTCACGAAAGACCTGGATCTAAGTGACATTGATTGGTGTGGATATGTTTTTTATTGCCTTAAGGAGACAAAAAGTGCATGGAATCCAAACAGCAAAAAAGGATTCTATGTTGGGCCAATTATATTACTGCTGGTAAGAGTTGTTTTAAATTCAGATGTCATTCAATATTGGTAGACTTATGTGTGCAAATTCATTAAAGTGTATTTAATTAATACATTTTTTATTTGTCTTTGTTGTAGTTACTATACGTAGAAAGTGTTCGATGAGATTCAGTGAAGATTGTACGAGGCAGACCAGCAATATGTTTTTGGAATGTTGATAAACTACGTGAGCGAGAAAGAGTAGAGTGTAGGACAATAGGTCTGGGTATGCGTGAATTGCAAGAACCATTTCAAGTCATCAATGAAGCATCGGGAACTAGTAATGTAGGGCAAGAAAAAGTTCATGTAATATTTTATTATATTGAATAATGCATATGAAATTTAAAATTTGTTATTTTGTATAATCTAAATTAATTATATTCATACATTATTGACAGGTAAATGATGCAGGAGGTGTTAAAAGTAGTGGTAGAAGGTGTAAGGTATTAATATAATATAATCATTAATAAATAATAAGGTATTAGTACAAAAACTAATATTGTATTACTTTTCGTAGGGAAATCAAGGAGATGAAATTTTTAGTGGAAGTGGGGAAAGTGTTGAGGTAGTTTACTACTTATTCACATTTGAATTATGAGTTACTATAGTATTAATTAATACTAACTGACATATTAATGTTTTTATTCGGTTTGTAACGTAATTCTATTGTGGTGACCTAATTAGACAACTATTTCAACAATAAAGGAGATGTACGACATGCTATTGCAGCAAAAGAAAGTGTTGGAAGACAAAATAAATGATGCTGTCAAGAAATATCCTGAGAATCAGTTGGTCAAAGAATGGAAAAACAAAGTAAATGATTTGTTCAATGAAGTTTCCGCATCAGAGGAACCAGAACAATCTCAATGATGGTATGATAACGTGTCTGAAATTGAACGTACGTTGATTCTAGCAACAACTCACAAACAGTTTGACAATTCCCCGATAGCAAAATGTAGTATTCAGATGTCACAAGAATATGCAGACTTCGCGAATAGATCTGGAAGAAAATCTTTTAAGACTACACCACCATCTAAAATGGAAATGCCAATTCCTTTGTATGTAGTACCATTCAACAATGATGAACATTGGGTTAGTAGAAGAGGGTACAGGCCTCGCATGAAATCCGAATATCTGAAATCTCCGTACATTATACGGGCTGTTGATATCATCAAAGGAGTTCCACGACAAGAAAAACGTGTAGCATAAAGGATATTCTCTCTCCGGGGAGAGCCAAAGTAACTTGCATTTAAAATATGTTTAAAATTACTTAATTTTGTTGGTTGCTTATTAAAAATAGTATTAATTGGTCACGTTTTTTGCAGTGATATAGTTTTCCACACTTTGGATGGTTTTTATGCTCAGAGGTTTCACATGGAAAGTTTTTTTCCAACATGTGAACTATTTGGTCATGTCATTGATTGTTGGAGTCAAGTGTTGAATCTTGATGAAAGTAAGCGTGCACCTGAATCGCCTCTAAGAGTTTATTGCAAGACAGATGTGACGGTATAATTTAATATTGTTCAATGTTGATTATACTATTTTTTAAATACAACATATAAATAAGCTAATGAGTTTTTAAAAATGGATCACAGAATTCGTATCTTGAAAGTGATTTAACAGAAAGTCAACGTAAAGATAAATTCATTGAGAATCTGGTGCTCTCTATTGAAGATATGGACGCAATCCTATGTTTTGTTGGATTGGTAAGAGATATATCTGAACAGTTTACTTATGTGTTTATTTATCATTGATCAAATATGAATATTAAATAAAGTGAATACACGTAAATGAATAAACGTTGCAGCTTTTCCTACCAGTCATCCGTTCCTTCCACATTTTCCTTTTCGTGATCAATCTACAACACCCAGAGTTTGTAATCATTGACAACAGCAAAGTTGATGATCCTAATGATGAGAGATATGGTCAGTTGCCCCAAATCATTTTAAGTGATTAATAAAATTTACATTACATAGTTAATAAAATTTCATATGTGTTGACAATGTTTTTTACATTTTCAGAAAGAGTACATAGTTGATTACTTAAAATCTCATAATCATCCAAAAGTTGAGATGTTTTCACATGTGATGCCACATTGACTGGAAATGCCTTGGAGAACAATAAACAACAGCATTGATTGTGGTATGTTTACGATGCGTCACATGGAAACGTATATGGGTGGAAGTATGAATAAGTTTAAAGATGGGTTCAAGAACGAGTCTTCTACACAAGATGATCAACTTGTTAAACTGAGGACAAAGTATTTATACAAAATCGTCACTCATGAATATAATGTGCAAAAGGATTATGTGTTGCAAAAGGTTGATGAATTCCACAAGATTCCTTCAAGACAACGTTCTCAACTGTTGGCCATTGCAAAGGAACAAATTCACATGAGATTGGATGACTTAAGTTAATTCTGTTAAAAAAGTTATTTTAGTTATGACTTCGATGGTTTCTTTTGGATAGTTTTAAAACAATGGTTTTGTATGCTAAGGATATTAACTTGGGTTGCAAAACGTACAATAGTTCCTTTTGGTTTGCTAATTTTAGTAATGGAATGGTGATATTTTAGTAGTTATAATTTTACATTAACATTTGAAAATTTAAATTATGTCAAAAAATGTTGATTAACATGACTGGTATAATTTTAGTGTATATTCAGGAATGATTCTTACTAACAAACATTTGTTAATATGCTATATTACTATGACCATACAATCAGAATTTTTAATAATTTAAATGAATATATCTATATTCTATAATGATTGTTGTTGCTTTTATATCTTAAAGTATGCTGTTATTCAAATATTGAATAATAGCATAAATACATGAATTATTCATAACATGTTATACTTTAAATGCAAATTGTTTTAACTTAACAGAAGAGTATTTAACAATTTTCATATCATTAATATGTTGAAAGTAATTAATGTATTTATGATATTATTCATTATTGACTATACCAAAGGGTTTAAAGTCGACCATGGTTAAACTTATGACTAAAATTTACCCAAAAGCAAACGTAAATCAATATATGATGTATAGGTGTTTTAAAAGTTAATCGTACAAACATTTGCTATTATGATATACTACTAACATCATACAATAAACTATGAATACTGCTTGAATTGTATATGACTATAGTCTATAATGATTGATGTTTTTATAATTTCAAGAAACGAAAAATATATCATTCTAAGTGCAAATTGTTTTAATCAAATAACAGAGGTTTAAATGTCTGATAATATCATTAATCTGTTAGGATTACCAAATTTGGCAATGCTATTATTCATTGTTGAATAAAACAAAACGTTAAAAATAAGGAAGGTGTTTTAAGATAACATAACATACTAAATCGTAGAAACATATTCTTATTCACAAATCTAATAGAAAAGTAAAATCTAATGGGTAAACGAATGGGCCATTTTAAGCTTGTTTTGACTCTCGTGCAGGTCTGACTTTGCAAGTCCTCCAATTATGGTTAACATATTGATTGCAACCTGTGCACATTCTGGTTTTTTTCTTTGCAGTTGCAACTGCTTTCTCAATAGCACTAACCATTCTTTTCTTAGTTCCACTACCTTTGGTACGTATAGATGAAGGTGGATGGATATTTATTTCATCAGGAATGCTGCGTATTCCAAGCATCCGAATAATTTCTTCTTCATCATTATCAGGTGATGTTTGGTTTGAACTGCCAAACTTCATTGCTGCCTGCTTCAACTTACGTGCTTTTTCAACAAATTCCAACAATTTCTCCTTGCTTCTTTTGAAATGATCCAAGCAGTATTCAATATTGTTGTATGCCTCTGTTAGAAGCTTAAAGGTGTCATCTTCTGTTTCCATGGCAACATATTTCATGGCAAGCAAATGGCTGGAAATTGCATCCCTTCTCCATCTTCTTAGAATATACTGCTCTAGAATCTCTTCAACATGGTTGTTTTTCAATACAACAAAAATATGACGACACAAAATGCCAGTACGTATGAAGTGATTGCATTGCATGAACATTTAACTTCTTTTTCAGGCAACTTTAGTTCAACCTACATTGTATAATAAAAATAATGTATGTTGGTAACTGATTGAATTAACATATTAGTTGGTGGTTATTGCATAATATTGAAACAAGTATATGTAATTTAAAAATAATGATATAATATACTTGTATGATCACTAATGAATAGCGTTTAAACAATGAATATAACCTTGCATTTTATCTTCATCTCTTTGCTCTAATCCGTTTGTGTAATCATAACAACTTGCCACCCATCAATCTTTTCAACACTGTCGATAGAACAGTACCAGGTTGCTTTAAATATTTTCATTTTGACCTCATAGAAAAAAAAAATTAGTGTAAACCGCAACTGCATGTTCTAGTAATCCACTTGGAAGCGTCATTTCATGCTTTGCCTCTTTTGTATCATGTTCTAGTTTCTGTTGAGCATTTCGTTGCTTTCCAATTGCGGTGTCGTAGTTCATCATGAAATAGATAAGAAAATTACCAGAGTTAGAGTATTTATTAAAAAATGAGTTGACGCTTTCAGACCTTGAAGTAGTTTTCATCAGACCGTGTAGTGGCATGTCTTTAAAATAGGCTGGAATCCAAAGCTTTCGATCCCTGTACATGTCTTTGAACCATCTTTTGTCTTGTAGTTTAAATTTTCTCATAAGAAGTTTCCACCTTGATTCAAAGACTTCAGGCTCAATGTAGACATTCCAAACAAGCTTAGTAAAACGCTTTCGAAAATCAGTGTTTTTCAAAAAATCGGCTGAAACCTAAAAAAAGTTAGAATTTTATAAGATTAACTATGAATAAACAATATGTATGCTAATCATTTTTAAAAATATGTAAACTGTGTAAATCATTGCTGAATAAAACATGTTGCGTGTTAACTTTAACCAAAATATACACACCTTGGCTTGTAGTTTTTTCATAATGTGTCACATATATAAACGATGATTAGAAGTAGGAAATATTGCTTCAACGACATGTAGAATTGCTGGATCTTGGTCTGTTAACACTAATTGAACTTAATCAACATTGTAATCAAAGTTGAAGTGTTTACTCATTTTAATCGTATTAACGCATAATCACCAATGCTAATCAAACTTAATCAACATTGTATTAAACTTAAGAAACAATGTACAACGATCTGTGATATACACCAGCATTAACTAATTAATACATACAACGTATATGATTAATCGTATACAAATATGTACTGAATAAATGACAGGTCTTATTCATCATATACAAAAATTCAATAATGATTGTAATACACGATCTGTATTTAAAAGATGTTGATGTTGTTCTCATTTGTTACCTTCACTCGCATAATCAGATAATTGATTTCTTCCACTGTATTGATCATCTGAATGATAGAAATCGTCTTCATTATATTGATTATTGTCGAATGCTTCATCGCCATATTGATCATCATCTTCGGTATCATCGCTACTGTAATCAAAACAGTCCGACATCGATATTTTGGGTTAACAAATTCCAACGTTATTATCTTCAACCGTAAACGATGTTACAGATACAAATGTAGATTGACTGAATCACAAATTGTAGCACCTGGTTCCTGGTATGTAAGATATATCTATGTATTTTGTATTTTGGCCTTGGACTCAGCGAGTTGGAGGCCCGACTCGCCGAGTAGAGACGAGACTTGGGATGCGGTTAAGTTGGCGACTCGGCGAGTCCATATTATGGACTCGGCGAGTCCATATTATGGACTCGGCGAGTCCGCGCTGTCTGATGAAACCCTAATTTCCAAGGGTTTGCACCCTATTTAAACGACCATTTGCGCCCCAACTCCGCCCCATTCACCCTCAGAGCCCTACCCCTCGTTCAAAGCTTTATTCCTTGAGAGTTTGAAGCATTCCTAGTGTGTTTTGAAGTTTTGGAAAAGGGAGAAGAGTGGATCAAGAAGAAGAAGAGGAGGTCAGCCATCTTTGAGCAATCTCAGAGTTTCCCTTGAGGTAAAACTCGATTTCCCCCTTTGTTTTCATGCTTATTGTTCCTTATAACTCCATTAAAGCCCTTTTGATCCATTTCTAAGCTTATGTATGCTTGTGGACTCGTAATAAGCTGGGTAACTCCTAGATCTAGGTGAGATCGAGCTCCAGGAGCTTGGATCTACTGCCTTTATGGACCCATGTTGCATGTACACCCTAGATCTACCCTTTTTGGTGCATTTTGAGCCCTAAAACCCTCATTAGTGAGTATCTACACGTAAAGTTGGAAATTTTACATGTTATTCATGCTCTAGGAACCCAGATCTGTGGATAGCATAAGCTGGATTCAAGCGAAATCGACCATATAGAGACTACATGGTAACGACTCGGCGAGTCTGCTCGCGAGTCTCCGAGTTTGTCCCCTTTTCGTTGTGTCGAGTAGAGTAGTGAGTCACGGGGTGTGACTCAGTGAGTTGGAAGCCGGACTCATCCATGAAGGAACTCGGCGAGTCATTGCCCTGACTCGGCGAGTTCAAGGTAATCTTCTTAGATCAAGAACAGACTCGGCGAGTTGTTCATACAACTCGGCGAGTCTCAGCATAAGTGTTCATCGGATGAAGATGAACTCGACGAGCTGTTCATACAACTCGGCGAGTAGGATGAAGGACTTGAACATCAGTTTGGAAGGAGAACTCGTCGAGTCAACGCCTAACTCGACGAGTAGAGACGGGATCCAGGTCAGTCGATTGGACAGGGACTCGGCGAGTTAGCGAGCCAACTCGGCGAGTCGGGTCAACTGAAAGTTGACTCTGACTTTGACTTAGGGCATGATTAGGGGTAAAATGGTAATTTTACCCAAAGGGCAGTTAGCAGTGTTTGATTGAGTATGTTGTGGGAATTACAGCCGGAGGATTTCCGGAGCAGCAGCAGCAGCAGTAGACAGTCAGTTCCCGATCAGATCAGCAGCTACTTCGAGGTGAGTTACCTTCCAGTAGCGGTGGGTCTATGGCCACAATGCCGGCCCACCAGTAGGAGTTGTATGTAGATGACTGTCTCTGTGATATTCATCTAAGGATTACTACTACCTGTGTTATGTTTATGTGCTAGTATGATATGATGCTATGTGCTAGTGACAGTAGGGGGAGATAGTCCCCGAGATATCCGGTCGGTAGGGCCGAAGGGGTAGTCATACCCAACCATGATAGATAGAATCCAATATTGTGTTACATGTTATGTGGTAGTAGTAAAGGGGAGAAATAGTTCCCCAATATCCGGTCGAGAGGACCGAAGGGGAGGCCAGCACCCATATATGCTAGGCAGTATCCGGTCGAGAGGACCGAAGGGGAGGCCAGCACCCAGATATGCTAGGCAGTATCCGGTCGAGAGGACCGAAGGGGTAGGTCGGGCACCCAGATATGCCTGACAATATATGTATGTTATGTGATTATATGGTATGTGGTACAGTGGGGGAACTCACTAAGCTTCGTGCTTACGGTTTTCAATTTTGGTTTTCAGGTACCTCTGCTTCAAAGGGGAAGGAGCCGGCGCGGTAGCGGCCTATCACACACACTCTTGTTTCCGCAGTTATGAGTTTATTCTGGGATTGATACTCTGATATTTTGGTTGTTCAAATGTTGTGGACTTCAAATTTGGTTTTCGATGTGAAATGGTTTAATTAAACAATGTTTTAATTATTAATGTTTTCTAAGTAATGTTTTAAAAACGAAATTTTTGGACGTGAAAATTGGGTTGTTACAAGTTGGTATCAGAGCCCTGGTTTGAGGGATTCGGACACACCTTCGGGGGTGTCTGAACTCAAATCAAGGGGTCAAAAGATTTTGAAAAAGAAAACGTTTTCTAAAAGGTCAAGTAAATTATTTTAAGAAGAAACGAAGTGTGTGATGTGCGCAACCGACCGAGCTCAAGTAAGTATTCCCCAAAGTACCCATACAAGCTTATGTTGTGTTTATCAGTTTCAGTAGAACAACATGCTAGAATAGGACTAAGGATCTAGTAGTGATGCCTTATGTGCCTGCTTTATGTGCTTCAGTGTATGAAAATCGCGTGCTATAATCGAGTAGACAACAGTAGGATAGCATGTTAGGTTATGCCTGATAGTATGAGTTTAGCTCTGTATGCTAGATCAGTTTCTCTCTATGAGAGCGGATTTGCTTGAGATTGTTCCCTTAGTTCGAATGTTGCTTGCTTTGTGCTTTGTGGGACTCTGAGTGGTGGGAGTTAGCCATTAGGTGAATACGTCACGTCACATGTGATCAGGGTTGAATAATCTTAGAGTGCTGGATTTGGCCCTATTGCGCAGCTCTCGTTTGAGTCTAACCGTTGTAGGGATGAGCCTGTTACTCGAAGGATTATCCGAGCCTCACCACATGTGATGATATTCAGGTAATGGTTAATTGGCACTACTAAGAGGCCTTAAGCAGCTGAGGACCTGGTAGGGTGGAGCCTGAGATTTCCCTAGGGCAAGCCTAGGATGAGTATAGTAGTGATCAGCCGTAGTGGAAGGGATGTGGTGGAGTCGAGGCAGTCCTTGAAGAAGGTACGGATAGATGTGGAAGGTAGTATGGGCCCGTACTACTGAAAGCAGAGGATCCGTACCCGAACCAAGGAAGGCCAAGACAAGACCAGGTAACTTGTAAGTAGTTGTGATCCCTCAAGAAGTATCAGTATCACTAATGATTGTTATTATGTATTGCAAAATGGTGGTACTTCGATCTAGGCCGATAGATGGCGGTTCAGGAGAGGGGTCAGGTTCGGGATCAGGTTCGGAGCCGGTAGATGAGGGACTACGCGAGTTCATCGCGTCAGAGATCACCAGGGGTATCCTTGAGTCGACCCCCATTATCTTCGGGTCGATCAAGGAAGGGATCATCGAGTTGATGGAGGATCGCCTCAGGGCGTTCAGGAGTGACATGGCATCTGGCCAGTCGGGATCTCGCACGCTATCCTTTAAGGACTTCAGGGGCAGTGGCGCTCTGGATTTCCACGGGGTGAAAGACCCCATTGCTGATAGGCGATGGATTGCGGACATCGATTCTGCACAGTTAACTAGCTTCTGCCCGAGGGGTCGAAGTTGAGGTATGCAGCAGGGTGTTTACGAGACCAAGATCGAGATTGGTGGGAGTCAGTGGGTGACTCGTTGGGAGCCTCAGCTATTGAGGCTATGACCTAGTCAAACTTTGTGACCAGGTTCAGGGTAGAGTTTGCGCCGGCTGTCGAGCTTCAGCAGCTGGCCAGGGAGTTTTTGGACATGAGACAGACGGCGGAGACTGTGGCGGAGATCACCGCCAAGTTCCGGGAGAGGGCACTGTTGGTGCCCCAGTATGCGGGCGATGAGGACATGAGGAGGACCCGCTATCATGACATGCTCCAGGCTGATATCCGGGAGCACGTTAGTTTTTCAGCTTGCCCTACCTTGGACTCTATGATTGCCAGGGAGAGGGAGATAGATTTGGAGCACATCCGGAAACGGAAGGCAGAGGAGGGACAGTCAGGAGGGGCTTCGGGGAAGAAGCCCAAGGGATTAGATTTGGGGCCAAAGGGCCAACAGGAACGGGGCCGCTGTAGGAAATGCGGCAAGTCGCACGAGGGGGCGTGCAGGTCGGGATCATCAGGCTGCTATAAGTGCGGCAAGTCTGGGCACTATAACAGGGATTGCACCGCTCCGGCATCAGTTATTCAGACGTCTGAGTTGATGTGTTTCCACTGCAACCAGAGGGGCCACAAGAAGACCAATTGCCCCCAGTTGACAGCATCAGCGCCGGTGAAGGCGCCAGCTCCAGCGACCCTGCGGATCACAGATGGCCGGCAGGGCAAGGCAGAGGCTCCAGTGGTGAGGAGCCGGGCATTTCAGCTGACCGCCGAGGAGGCACGCGCAGCACCCGATGTCGTGACGGGTATGATTCTTTCCCTCTCATTTATTTATATGATGTTATGATATTGATATGTGCTCGGTGTATGTATATATGTGTTAGGATCGTTCCATGTGAACGGTATCCCAGTTCAGGTGTTGTTCGAATCGGGTGCTACCCGATCATTTGTATCCCTTGCGCTTAGCAAGAAGTTTCCTGAGTCTTTGGGCATGTTGGATTGCCCTTTGGAGGTGGAGATTGCCGACGATCGATCGGTGCGGGCGTCATCAGTATTCAGAGATTGTGTTCTGAGGTTATTCGAGGAGCGCTATTTGGTGGATCTGGTTCCCATTCCGTTGCGTGGGAACAAGGTGATCATAGGCATGGATTGGTTGAGCCCTAAAGGGGCGGTGATAGATTGCGCACAGCAGCTAGTGCGAGTCAGGACCCCAGGTGGGGGAGAGCTAGTGATTCATGGCGAGAGGCCGCAGTGTGGACCTGCAGTATGTTCAGCAGCGAGGGCTAGACGCTACCTTCAGCAGGGATGCGCAGGATATGTCGCGTACGTGATGGATACCCGGGAGGCGGGTAAGGCGACAGTGAGCGAGGTTCCGGTGGTGCGAGATTTCGCAGATGTCTTCCCAGAGGAGCTTCCTGGGATACCTCCGGAGCGACAGGTGGAGTTCAGGATTGACCTCGTTCCTGGTGCGGATCCGATAGCCAAGGCACCGTATCGGTTGGCTCCTCCCGAGATGCAGGAGTTTTCTACGCAGCTGCAGGAGTTGCTAGACAAGGGATTTATTCGTCCGAGCAGTTCACCCTAGGGAGCCCCGATCCTGTTTATGAAGAAGAAGGATGGCTCGTACCGGATGTGCATAGACTATCGAGAGCTGAATAAGGTAACAGTGAAGAACCATTACCCACTCCCAAGGATTGATGATCTCTTTGACCAGCTTCAGGGAGCGTCTTGGTTTTCCAAGATCGTTTGCGTTTGGGATACCATCAGATGAGGGTCAGAGAGGAGGATGCGTAGAAGACCGCGTTTCGGACGCGCTATGGCCATTATGAGTTCGTGGTGATGCCGTTTGGGCTCACCAATGCTCCTGCCGCGTTCATGGACCTCATGAACCGCGTATGCAGACCGATGCTGGATCGGTCTGTGATAGTTTTCATTAACGACATCTTGGTTTATTCCAAGACACAAGAGGAGCATGAGGAGCATCTGAGGGAGGTATTGGAGACCCTGAGGAGGGAGAGCTTGTATGCCAAGTTCTCCAAGTGTGAGTTTTGGTTGCGCGAGGTGCAATTTCTCGGACACCTTGTCAACCAGAACGGGATTCTAGTCGATCCGGCCAAGGTCGAGGCCGTGATGAGGTGGGAGGTTCCGAAGTCTCCATCTGAGATTCGGAGTTTCCTAGGATTGGCAGGCTACTATCGGAGATTCATTCAGGATTTCTCCAAGATAGTCGTACCCCTGATGCGGCTGACGAAGAAAGTCGTAGTCTTTCGGTGGGGACCCGAGCAGCAGACTGCGTTTGAGACGCTGAGACAGAGATTGTGCGAGGCGCCAATCTTAGCCCTGCCAGAGGGCATAGAGGATTTTGTGGTTTACTGTGACGCGTCCATTTCAGGGTTGGGCGCGGTACTGATGCAGATGGGGCATGTCATTGCCTACGCCTTGAGGCAGCTCAAGCCTCACGAGGCGAACTACCCGATGCATGATTTGGAGTTGGGGGCGGTGGTTTTTGCCCTCAAGATTTGGCGGCATTACCTCTACGGGGTTCGATGTACCATCTACACGGACCACAAGAGTTTGAGGTACCTCATGGATCAGCCGAATCTGAACATGAGGCAGCGTCGGTGGTTGGACGTGGTAAAGGATTATGATTGCGAGATCCTCTACCACCCGGGGAAGGCCAACGTGGTGGCCGATGCGCTTAGCCGCAAGGCGGTGCCGATCAGGGATATTTGCATGAGCATGACCGTAGTGACTCCCCTGTTGGAGCAAGTTCGGGAGGCTATCAAGGAGGAGCATCGGAAGAGTGAGCGTGTGGTGGGTCAGGTTTCCTCCTTCGATTATGATAGCCGAGGACTATTGACACTACACTGTAGGGTGTGGGTGCCATATCACGGAGGCGTGCGTCAGATCTTGATGGAGGAGGCGCATAAATCTCGATTCTCTATTCATCCGGGGGCAACGAAGATGTATAGGGATCTTCGTCTAGATTATTGGTGGCCCTGCATGAAGCGGGATGTGGCTTGGTACGTCGAGCGCTGCTTGACCTGCAGGAAGGTCAAGGCCGAACATCAGAGACCGCATGGCAAGATGCAACCGTTGGACATCCCGTTGTGGAAATGGGAAGATATCACGATGGATTTTATCACGAAGCTTCCCAGGACCGCGCGTGGAGTAGATTCGATTTGGGTCATCGTGGATCGGTTGACCAAGAGTGCTCATTTTATTCCGATTCAGGAGAGCATAGCGGCCGAGAAATTGACCGACATCTATATTAAGGAGATTGTGGCGCGGCACGGGGTGCCAGTATCGATTATCTCGGACAGGGATGTGCGTTTCACTTCCAGGTTTTGGAAGAGGCTTCATGAAGAGTTGGGCACTCGTCTGCATTTTAGCACCGCTTTTCACCTGCAGACGGATGGTCAGAGCGAGCGGACCATCCAGACTTTGGAGGATATGTTGCGGGCATGCGTGCTAGATTTCGGCGGTAGTTGGGATACCTATCTTCCCTTGGCTGAGTTCTCATACAACAACAGCTACCACGCGAGTATCGACCGCCCTCCATTCGAGATGTTGTATGGACGGAGGTGCAGGACCCCGATATGTTGGGGAGAGGTTGGTCAGAGGGTCATGGGGAGCACCGAAGTGGTGCTCCAGACTACCGAGAGGATTCAGCAGGTTCGGAGCATGCTTCAGACCGCACAGAGTCGGCAGAAAAGTTACGCCGACAAGCGTCGATCCGACCTGGAGTTCCAGGTTGGGGATATGGTTCTCCTGAAGGTGTCGCCTTGGAAAGGCGTCATTCGATTCAGGAAGCGGGGCAAGTTGGGCCCGAGATTTATCGGACCGTTTAGGGTTGTAGCCCGGGTGGGCAAGGTGGCGTATAGGCTGGATCTGCCAGTCGAGCTCAGCCAGATCCACAACACTTTCCATGTTTCTTAGCTGCGGAAGTGCCTAGTGGACGATTCAGCAGTAGTGCCGATAGAGGATATACATGTTGATGACAGCATGAATTACATTGAGCGCCCAGTCGAAATCCTCGACAGGAAGTCGAAGGATTTGAGGAACAAGCGAGTGGAACTCGTGAAGGTGCAATGGCAGCACCGGAAGGGATCGGAGTGGACTTGGGAGTCGGTGGAAGAGATGATGGAGCATTACCCCGAGCTGTTTCAGGATCGAGCAGCAGACTTCGAGGACGAAGTCTAAAATAAGTGGGGGAGATTTGTAACACCTGGTTCCTGGTATGTAAGATATATCTGAGTATTTTGTATTTTGGCCTTGGACTCGGCGAGTTGGAGGCCCGACTCGCCGAGTAGAGACGAGACTTGGGACGTGGTTAAGTTGGCGACTCGGCGAGTCCATATTATGGACTCGGCGAGTCCGCGCTGTCTGATGAAACCCTAATTTCCAAGGGTTTGCACCCTATTTAAACGACCATTTGCGCCCCAACTCCGCCCCATTCACCCTCAGAGCCCTACCCCTCGTTCAAAGCTTTATTCCTTGAGAGTTTGAAGCATTCCTAGTGTGTTTTGAAGTTTTGGAAAAGGGAGAAGAGTGGATCAAGAAGAAGAAGAGGAGGTCAGCCATCTTTGAGCAATCTCAGAGTTTCCCTTGAGGTAAAACTCGATTTCCCCCTTTGTTTTCATGCTTATTGTTCCTTATAACTCCATTAAAGCCCTTTTGATCCATTTCTAAGCTTATGTATGCTTGTGGACTCGTAATAAGCTGGGTAACTCCTAGATCTAGGTGAGATCGAGCTCCAGGAGCTTGGATCTACTGCCTTTATGGACCCATGTTGCATGTACACCCTAGATCTACCCTTTTTGGTGCATTTTGAGCCCTAAAACCCTCATTAGTGAGTATCTACACGTAAAGTTGGAAATTTTACATGTTATTCATGCTCTAGGAACCCAGATCTGTGGATAGCATAAGCTGGATTCAAGCGAAATCGACCATATAGAGACTACATGGTAACGACTCGGCGAGTCTGCTCGCGAGTCTCCGAGTTTGTCCCCTTTTCGTTGTGTCGAGTAGAGTAGTGAGTCACGGGGTGTGACTCAGTGAGTTGGAAGCCGGACTCATCCATGAAGGAACTCGGCGAGTCATTGCCCTGACTCGGCGAGTTCAAGGTAATCTTCTTAGATCAAGAACAGACTCGGCGAGTTGTTCATACAACTCGGCGAGTCTCAGCATAAGTGTTCATCGGATGAAGATGAACTCGACGAGTTGTTCATACAACTCGGCGAGTAGGATGAAGGACTTGAACATCAGTTTGGAAGGAGAACTCGTCGAGTCAACGCCTAACTCGACGAGTAGAGACGGGATCCAGGTCAGTCGATTGGACAGGGACTCGGCGAGTTAGCGAGCCAACTCGGCGAGTCGGGTCAACTGAAAGTTGACTCTGACTTTGACTTAGGGCATGATTAGGGGTAAAATGGTAATTTTACCCAAAGGGCAGTTAGCAGTGTTTGATTGAGTATGTTGTGGGAATTACAGCCGGAGGATTTCCGGAGCAGCAGCAGCAGCAGTAGACAGTCAGTTCCCGATCAGATCAGCAGCTACTTCGAGGTGAGTTACCTTCCAGTAGCGGTGGGTCTATGGCCACAATGCCGGCCCACCAGTAGGAGTTGTATGTAGATGACTGTCTCTGTGATATTCATCTAAGGATTACTACTACCTGTGTTATGTTTATGTGCTAGTATGATATGATGCTATGTGCTAGTGACAGTAGGGGGAGATAGTCCCCGAGATATCCGGTCGGTAGGGCCGAAGGGGTAGTCATACCCAACCATGATAGATAGAATCCAATATTGTGTTACATGTTATGTGGTAGTAGTAAAGGGGAGAAATAGTTCCCCAATATCCGGTCGAGAGGACCGAAGGGGAGGCCAGCACCCATATATGCTAGGCAGTATCCGGTCGAGAGGACCGAAGGGGAGGCCAGCACCCAGATATGCTAGGCAGTATCCGGTCGAGAGGACCGAAGGGGTAGGTCGGGCACCCAGATATGCCTGACAATATATGTATGTTATGTGATTATATGGTATGTGGTACAGTGGGGGAACTCACTAAGCTTCGTGCTTACGGTTTTCAATTTTGGTTTTCAGGTACCTCTGCTTCAAAGGGGAAGGAGCCGGCACGGTAGCGGCCTATCACACACACTCTTGTTTCCGCAGTTATGAGTTTATTCTGGGATTGATACTCTGATATTTTGGTTGTTCGAATGTTGTGGACTTCAAATTTGGTTTTCGATGTGAAATGGTTTAATTAAACAATGTTTTAATTATTAATGTTTTCTAAGTAATGTTTTAAAAACGAAATTTTTGGACGTGAAAATTGGGATGTTACACAAATGGTATACTGGAAATCGTATCTTCAATTCTATATCTCCTTGAACGATAACTATGGAATATCCATTAATTATAGATAAATATTAATGGATAATATATTGATTATTAATTGTATTATATTAATTAAAAATTATATTAAATACAAATTTACTTAAATACCCTAATAAAATGATTGGCTGATAAGTGTTATCGCGTTCTCAACCTTTTAGGCGTTCTCATTTGATCATATATATATATATATATATATATATATATATATATATATATATATATATATATATATATATATATATATATATATATATATATATATATATAGTGCTCCAGTAGAAAAGACTCCAACTCTTCAATACAATGCAGCGAATAAACAAATTTTGGTAGGAACCGATCTTATGGCAAAGGCTCCACTGAGAAATGATCTAGTGGGAGAGGGCTCTAGTGATAACCAATCTAGGAGAAGAGGTAACAACAATCAAGCATGTATTTTTATCTATCAAATGGTTTCTCAATATCTTCTTGGACATGTTTATACAAAATATCAGTTCAACCACAATTTCATTAAGTCGATCCGGTACGACCATTAATTCTTAAATAGTTGTATATTAAACATTGGTACAACGACAAATTCATTATGTCAATCCATTATAAGTATGTTGATGATGATGATGTTGATGTTGCTACATGTGACAATGTTGTTCTTACACGTGACAACAAATGTTGGTAAAGATGATATTACCTATGTTGATAAAGATGATGATGCATATTACCAAGAAATACTTCCATTGGTGGATGATACCAATCCACTTCTTTATGGAGAGCTAATAGATTTTGTATAAAAAAATACTGATCTTGAAAAAAGTGATATCGAACTTGAGCGGTCGTATGATAAATATACATTCACAAGAACACTATTATATGGTATGCTTGTGCATTTTTATCAATCTCTCATTTAGCCATCTAAGTTTAAATTGTGCTAATTAAACCCTTTCTCCCAATAAATGACCATTTTACCCTTTCTCCCAACAAATACCCTCCATCCTTCTTTTCCAAAATATACAATTCTCTGGTGTTCTTTTCAGATTTTCAGAGACATTAAGTCTCTAACTCCTTTGAAAAAGGCGAATCAAATATCTTTAGCAAAGATGAGGCCACAAAATTTCATACACAACAAAACAAAACCAGAATCATATATAGAACTCTATGTAGTAACTTGATCACCAAACTGAATAACAGTTCATAATAGTAATAATAATAAAAAGATGGACAACATGAGAAGTAAAGAAACAAAAGCTTAGCAATAGACTAGACCTGAGCAGTGCCTTCAGTAAACTTAGGATCCTCACACCTGTAACTTCCATCAGGTCCAATTCCAAACCCTCTTGGATCTGCAAACACATTTTCCAGCAGTTGGCTTCTTGAAGGAGCAGGGCTTTCATCTGCAAACTCCACAGCTTCCTCAACCACCTCATCTATCTTCTTCTCTATCGCCTTTAAATCTGCTTCACTTGCCAGTTTGTTTTCAATCAGGTATTTCTTCAATCCTGTTATTGGATCCCTTGTTGCATAATGAGCCTTCTCAGCTGCAATTCACAATACAAATATACAATCACAACAAATTTCAAATCTTATGTATATACAAATTTCAAATCTTAAAAGCAACTCACCTGGGTCACGAAGCTCATCAGGATCAGCCAAAGAGTGTCCTCTGAATCTGTAAGTCTCACATTCAACCAAAGTTGGGCCTTCTCCTCTCCTAGCTCTCCCAATAGCCTCCTTTGCTACCTCCCTCACCTTCAACACATCCATGCCATCAACATGGACACCTGGCATCCCAAAAGCTGGACCCTTCTTCCAGATTTCTGGATCTGAAGTTGAACGCAGATGGGACATCCCAATTGCCCACAGATTGTTCTCCACCACAAATATGATAGGCAATTTCCATAGAGCTGCCATGTTCAAACACTCAAAGAACTGCCCATTATTGCAAGTCCCATCTCCAAAGAATGCCAATGTCACATGATCACAATCTGCTTCTTTCAACACTTCTCTCCTGTACTTGCTGCTGAATGCTGCACCTGTGGCAACAGGGATGCCTTCTCCTATAAAAGCAAACCCTCCAAGAACATTGTGTTCAGCAGAGAACATGTGCATGGATCCACCTTGACCACGGCAACACCCTGTTTTCTTCCCAAACAGCTCGCTCATCACAGCACGAGCAGGCACCCCCTTGCTTAGAGCATGAACATGATCACGGTAGGTGCTCACAACACTATCCTCTTTCTTCAACAGCTTGATGAACCCTGAGGAAACAGCTTCTTGCCCGTTGTATAAATGGACAAAACCAAACATTTTCCCCCTGTAATACATCTGAGCACACATGTCCTCGAAAGCTCTCCCCAATATCATGTCCTCGTATACTTCTAAACCTTCTTCTTTGGTGAGAAGCTGCAGAGTAAAATACAAAAATCAATTTCATAATAATACTAATCTCATTTCTCATGTCCTTCTGTATTACATATAGACCTAACTGCCATCGCCGAAAAGAAAAGGGAAGAGGAAATTGGGAAAGCAAGTAAGTAAAAAGAGTAAGAGAAAACACAAACGCACGAGATCCGAACCGGTTTTGAGCTTCTTTTCCTTGAAAACATCGGATACAGCAGCAACGACACGGGAAGCAGAAGCAGGTCTAGGTTGAGCAGTTGGCGCGGATTGGAGGAGGCGGAGATTCCGGGTTGATCCAAGGAAAGGGGACGAACTGGTGATGGTGGATAATTTTGCCTTGTTAAAGGGATCGGAGTCGTGGAGAGCGAAAGGCTGGATAATTTTGGCTCCGGCGAAAGCCATTTTTCGATTGTAGAGTATAGGAGTTGGGAATTGAAATGGAGGAGATGATTAAATAGAAGAGGGGTGATACAATACGATGCAACTGTAACGGTGTTGATGGGCGGAGAGAACGAGAAAAGAAAGAGGCGGGCTGTGATTGTGGCTGGCGTAGCTTTGATCTGTCCGCTCACCCAACTCTCATCTGTAATAAGTTTAACCGCGATCACAGTGATTAATGAACTTTTGACTTAGAAAGTTAGAATAGCAAAATCGGTCCCTATACTATTGCAAAGTTTCACTTTTCTTACTTTAATTTAGTCACTAAAGTTTAGAACGTCTAACATCCTGGTTTAGAAAGAAACAAAAGAAGAAGAAAAAAAAAAGCATATGATTATTATGATATATTAGAAATGAGGCAAAGAGAATGCAATTTTGATGAAGAGGATAGGGTGTCACTCGAAATTGAGTATCAAGTGTCACTAAAACATATTTAGATTTAATTTTTATGGACCTAAGTTTTGAATTTTTTTATGGCAAAAACACTGGAAAACATAGGTTAGTGATATGTGTTGAGAAAAGTGATTATTTCTTCACATTCATGATTCATCTATCGTAAATTTGTAACTAATAAGTTTGATTGTCCTTTTTAGTAAAGACAAATTAAAACAACGTAGATGAAAGCTATTGAATGGTTGATGTGTAGATAAATGTTGTTGAAGGGCTAAAGAGTCATGCTAGAATTTTACAAGTACTTAAATAGAAATGCTTAAGATGAGATTATATTATGGAGATTGTAGTTGGTTGTGACATATTTAACAAACGTGGAGAGTAGTGGTTCCATATGCTAAAGCCGAAAGTTACCGGAGTAATTATAGGTATATATACTTAATGGTAGATATATAGGGTTAGTTAGTTAGTTAGACTGTGTCTCTCTATAACACACATATCAGTAGCATATCTCTCTTGTCTTTTCCAATAGCTTACATATTAGGGTTTATATTGTTCTTCATTTTTCGTTCTTAATCTTTTTTGTATTTGAGTGTTGCATAACATAGAGTAGAATAGGTGTATTGTAGTGAGATTTCTAGTGTGTTTGTACATGAAAACGATCTGATTTGGTTATAAATCAAACTGTTCATGTTGGGAAATTGTTGTGTTCTTGTTTTATTAGAATGTGCTTTTAGAAGTTGAGGAAGTTGTTGGGGAGCTCCAAAAGCATAAGACAAGTATCAATCTAATCAACATGTAACCTTATATTATGAATCCTTTTTTACTCTTTCAATGCATTAATCATTTGATTTTTCATTTTTAGGTTCGTTATACATACATCAAAATACAAACAAAATATGTACACTTTTACCATTGTATCTTTTAGATTATCTATGAAAACAAATATTTGAGGTTTTGATACTAGGGAAAAATACAAAAAAAATAATAATAATAATAATAATAAAAAAAAAAACATAATTTACTTTCACCCTTTAATCGATATAGCATTTGAACCCTAGGATAAAATATGAAGGTTGCAGATGAGTCGACTGAACAGTAGACTAGGCAATTGTCGAACTGCGTTGTGGTCTAGAGTTCCTCTATGGCACCATTGTTAACTTCTAGGACACGATTCTAACCGGGCTAAGCTTGTAAAATGATGGTTTTCATTTTATTTGATGTTTAATGCAATATATATATATATATATATATATATATATATATATATATATATATATATATATATATATACCATATCATCCTAATTGCGTCTAGGTATAACATTTCATTTTGAAAAACCTACCCAAGTATAACAATGTCATCTAAATACAAAAGCAACTTTCATTGAGATGATCCTTTAAAGTATAATGTCCTCATAAGAAAAAAAAATACATTGTTGTAATTAGGTAGATGATTCAAAATATAAAGTGTTTAGTTTTTCAAAGTGCAACTATATAATAGAAAAAAATAAAAGACGATGCGATAACAAATAAAAAAGTGAAAATATATTGTTATTTCTTGCAGTTAGTTGTCTAAAAAGCAAGAGTGAAGCTTTTGTAAGCTACAACTAGATGTTTATGAAGTGGTTTAACTTGGTTTACATTTGTGACCATGGAACTTGTTGAAAGTATTGGAAGTTTGTTGCTATTTGTGTAAGATTATCATAAAAGGTTGTTTGGAATTGTGTTTTTTGTTTCTTGGTTTATTTAAATGTAGGTTTAATTTATTGAAGGACTATTTTTGTACAAGTCGGATGTTGAAGGGTTGCGGATTGTTTAACTGTTTCTTCAAAAGAGGCGCAGATCTAAATTTTGGTCGGTTCTTGGATTTGGTACGGGTTTTACCCGTGTTTGACCCTAATTATGTGCCTGATGTATTTAATGTCTTTCAGCTCTCATTTGTGCATACGGCTTTCATCTGATAGTTCTACGCCTATCTCATTATGCTCTTGTTGTTCTTTGTTGTTCTTAGCTAGGGTTTCGTAGTTCTAGCTTAGATTAGATACTTTTTTGGTATTTCTTTGTAACACAAACGTGTTCTTAGTATACTTTTGAGTGTGAGTGTGATTGTAGCGAGTTTTGTCTTGTAAGTTTCTAGAAAACCAAGTGGTGCTTTGAAATAAAAAGGGTGTTGATTTTGTGCCTGGTGTGCTCTTATATCTTATCATGGTATCAAAGTGGGTGTAACATCCTATTTTTCAAGGACGAAATCGAATTTAAGTGGGGGAGAGATGTAACATCCTATTTTTCAAGTAGCTTCAAATTCATCCCTCGGATTTGAATTATGTCACTTTTGGCCCTTAGTTTGGAAGGAAATGGAAAGAAAGGACCAAGCATGAAAAGGTGGCAACTAGTTGAGTACGCCCAGCGTAAAAGGTTAAATGATCGCGGGTGTGGGAGGAGTACGCCCAACGTACGAGAAGTACGCCCAACGTACTCTCAGAGATCCTAAACCCTAAATTAGGGGTTAACCACTATATAAGAAACATTATGGCTCAAACCTTAGCGTCCTTATCAGCCTCCCCAACCTCAGAAAAACCCTAAAACATCTCATCCCTTCATTCTTGTGTGATCTTGATCTTGAGAGGCCATCTTAGTGTTTTTAAGTTTGGAAGAGGAAAGAAGAAGTTGACAAGGAAGGACTTGGGAAGTTTGAGCTCATAGATTTGGAATAGCATCATCATTTGAGACTCTTTGGAGGTATAAAGTTCATAAATTTCATCAAGAATGCTTAGATCTATTGTAGTTTGATTTTGAAGTCATCTTGGTCCCAAGTATAGAACTTTATGGTTCAAATCTGATTTCTGGACCTAGAGTTGCCACTCTCGGTTCAAAATGAGCCCCTAAGGCAGAAATTTGCCATCTTGTATGTCTTATTGGATTCATGCATGAGTTAAGATCATTTCTATGAGAACGGAATACTATTTTGGAGTTTGGGCTTATTAGGGTCATGCAAAGTCACCAAGTCAGTGACTTTATGGATTAAGACGTTGAAAAGGACTTGGATATGTGATTATAGCTTCTGGATTGGAGTATTAAGCACTTAATAGGAAAGTGATTTAACAAGGGAGTACACTGACCGTACATGCAGATAAGCCCAGCGTACTCACCATTTAACTAGTACGCCCAGCGTACATAGGAGTACACCCAGCATACTCATCAAATATAGGCCTTGCGAGTTTTGGGCCTCAATTTGGGTCATGTAAGGGATTTTGGTTCTTTGGGCCTTAATGGGTCATTAGAAGTCAGATAATGTGGGCCAAGAAGATGTTTGGGCTTAGGGTAAGGCCCATTAGGGGGATTGGGCCCAATTTAGCAAATTTGGCCATTAGTGGACCACTAGTGGGCTTGGAAAGCCTACCTAGTGTTGGGTTTTGTTTTGTTATTAGGCCTTGGCCCAAATTAAAGAAAAGATAAAATGGACTATATAGACCCCTTAGGGAGTTTATACTTCAGTTCAGACCGGAATTTCGAGGTGGGTTATCCTCACTATATCAACAGGGTCTAAGGCACCAAGGTCGGCCCTTTATCAGATTTGTATCCGGGTATTTGCTTGATATGTTTATTGATTTGCTAGATCTGCATCCTAGTAGTTAGGATGGTATTGTGTTAGTGACCTGGTTTAGGTCTGTATCCTGGTATATAGGATAATGTTATGTTAGTGACAGGTTAGGTCGGTATCCTGGTTATAGGATGGTTGTTGTGTTAGTGATATGTTAGATCGTTATGATTATTTGTTATATACATGCTAGCATATGATATTTATGTGCACATGCATGTTTGATTGGTATGGGGGTTGGGTTGAGGCGAGTCCTGCTTAGTGATGTAGGCCAACATAACCATGACATACCGGATACACTGCAGGCCCAAGAGGGCACATAGTCAGGCCGAAGGCCCGACGAGCAGTTCGGATAGGCTGAAGGCCCCGAGAGGGCGGTCCAGACGTGCCGAGGCTCGTAGAGTGGGCCAGATAGACTGTAGGCCCGGTGCGGGCGGTCCAGTCATACTGTAGACTCAGAGAGTGGACCAGGTGGACTGAAGGCTCGGTGCGGGCGGACCAGTCACACTGTAGACTCGAGATGCATGGTGTTTCTGTGTTTGTTATATGATATGTTTATGGTTGTATGAGGTTGGTATTTGGGGGGTAACTCACTAAGCCTTCGAGCATACAATTGTCGATTATTGTTTCAGGTACATCGAATGACCGCGGGAAGGCGAAGGCGTGACCGTACACTTCCTCATATTTTGATTTGGATTTCTGGGATACTCTGATATGAAACTATTTTGAACAAATTTGTAATAACTCTTGGTATTTGAAATGTTTTTAAAAGTTTAAATTTGGCATGAATTTTATGGATGTTACAGTTTGGGTTTATTTAAGTGCAAGTTTAATTTATAAAGGACTATTTTTGTACAAGTTGGATGTTGAAGGGTTGTGACTTGTTTAACTGATTCTTCAGAAGAGCCACAAATATCAATTTGGGTTGGTTATTGGGTTTGGTACACGTTTTTGTTGGATTAGTGTCTACGTCCATAACTATTTTGGTATGTACTTGACCCGATGGTGTATGGTCCTTTTGGGTTGCCTTCACCAAAGCAACTTGATAGGATGAATTATGGAGAGAAAGGATTAAATATGATTTATTAATATATTATGGGAATAATATATTAAAGGAGAAATCATATTGTTTAATTAATATTAGTCAATAATTAATTGGTAATTAGTTTTGTGACTAAAAGAGATTAATTAAACTTAAGGGACTGGAATTATAATTATAAGATAATTGCAATTTGGGCCATGGATTGCCTTGTATTAAGGAGTGGACGAATTCTATGGGGAAGCCCATAAGAAATCGTCCAAGGCCTTAAGGAAAGGGATCCATGGGTTGCTTAGGGCTTAAGCATCCAAATTAGAGTTTCCTTGTTAGATAACCCTAATAGCCTCCTATATGTATGGACCCCTTATGACCAAAAAACGTGGACAAGCAACCTTCTAGGGTTTCACACATTTTTGGGCAGCCTCCATCCTCTCTCCTCTTCATCCTCTTGCTTATGGTGTTTGTGAACCATTAGAGGAGTGACATTTGTGACTCTAGGCTTTCTAAAGTCAATACAAGGAGATTTGGGATTGTTATTACTACATAACAATCAAGGTAATATCTTAAACCTATTCTTATGTTAATATGATTGCTTGTATGCTAGAATTAGGGCTTATAGTCTTGGATAACTTGCATGTACAATAGAGAAACCTAGATCCAAGCATTAGGGTTTGTATGAGCACATAGGATGTTCTTAGGACCAAAACTCATCAGTGGTATCAGAGCCTAGACTGGTTTCTATTGTATTGATGCATTATATGATTGAAAAATTCGTTTTTTGTGTTTCTGGAGGCTGGACTCGCCGAGTCCATAGATGAACTCGCCGAGTCCATGCTGACTCGACGAGTCCATTCCTGACTCGGCGAGTCGGCTCGTCAGATGGAGGGAAAACCGGGATTTCTTGTTGTTTTGCTTAAGGATAGTTGCCTTATCATATTAGATCAATATAAATCCGATTTTATGATATATTTGACTATATTCTTGATCTAATTGAAGATATTTATCAATTAATAAAATATGCATTTCCTTATGTGATAATTGATTAATTATTTTGATTAAATTGGTAAATTGTTTTGCAAGAAATCATTAAATAAATCAAATATGGATAATTATGTGATTAAATGTTAATTTAGATTATTTGTTATTTGATACTTGTGCTTTGAAAAGTTTCATATTTTCCCCTTTAGGTTTTATAGTTTAAATTTAAACCCAAAAGTTTTGTTGTTTTGAAATTTAAATAGTTAATTAGGAATGTTGAATTCTAAAACCCTAGTATTGTTTTGAAAAGTTCAAATCACACCCTTATGGTTTTATTAATTAATTAAGGTGTATAATTAATAGAAGTTTAATAAATCCATAAAAGTTTAGGTTTACAATTTAATTGAATTAAAAGTATGATTATTAAATTTGACCACCTAGTATTTTAAAAGTTGTAAAATACACCCTATACTATATATAACATTAAAAGTCTAACATTGTATATATGTATGAGTAAAAGTCAGTCTTACCGTTAGTAGGCCTCATTCACGAAGCTGGTCTATAAGGGGTGTTTAAGGAAATTGCCTATAAAATGGCGATTGAATGGGTATCCACTCTTACCCACCGCACTCTTGACTAGTGGAGGGTCGTTAGCCGAACGGGTAGGATGGGACAAAACCTTCCATTATAAGTATAATGATATACAAAAGTAACTAAATGTTTTACAAATTCTCAATCTTAGTTACTTAGGCAAAAGTGAATTGATGCAATTCCATGAAATTACACTTTGTGCCCTTGCGAAGACGTTAATGGAGCGTGTGTGGTTTACCGGCACACTAAATGGTTCTAAGCAAAGGTAGCAAAGGGTGACTCAATGTTTGTCATAGTTCGGTGGAGCGTGTATGGTTTACCGGCACATCGAATAGGTGACTGTAACATGTGAGGGCACCATGTAGTTTGCATGGTTATTCACACCCGTTTTGTGATCCTCGGCATCCCAGTCACAAACAAGAGGGACATATCGAGATTTAAACATGTCATTGAAATGTTCAATGAATCTCATAGGATCTAGGAGTTTTCATAGATTTAAAACTTAAATTTCTTTTTTTTTAATGGTGGAAATTAGTGAATCGTCATTCACTTACCTTCAAATGTTCTGCAATTTGGGTTACGGCATCCCTCTCCTGAGTTGTAGAATATTGTGTTGGGTCCTATCCTTAGTATCTCATTTGGGTGATTTACTAAGGACTCAATCAATCAACTAACTTGAATTCGTTTTTCTCCCGTTTTGTAGATGTCAAAGTTCGACAACTATGGTCTTCCCAAACCCCGTGGAACAAGCATTCCACATGAAGATGATATTCCACGATTCGATCGAGGAACAAGAAATCATCCTTCACTTCCTCCACCTCGTCCAATTATTCTCCCTTACCCACAAGTTCGAAGGCTTGAAAAGTTCAAGCTCACTCAAGCCCTTTTGGCAAGTAAACATAAAGAAGGAAAGTCGGTGTGTGCACACGTCCTAGGGATGAAGTCACACATTGATAGGTTAAGAATGTTGGGATCCGTTGTCTGTGAGGAAATAGTTGTTGATTGGGTTCTTCAGTCACTTCCTAACTCATATAGTGAGTTCGTAAGAGAGTACTATATGATGAACCACGACGTGACCCTTATAGATCTCACCTATATGCTTATTGCTGCTGAATCAGAAATGTTTTGGCGCAATGGAAAAGCAAAGTTGATTGGTGAATCTGCCTTCAAGACCTCTATGGATATAGACAATGGCAACAAAAGACATGCTATGATCGAAAAGTTTGATCATAAGAGAAAGGCAATGTCTGAAGTAGTTCCATGTCATGTTCCAATAGAGTCAATTTGCTTTTATTGCCAAGAGAAGGGGCATTAGAGACGAAGTTGCCCTATTTACCTAAGAGATCTAAGAGATGGGAGAGTCGAAACATATGGCTCTAATATAGGTAAAATCCATTAACTAACTCTTTTAAGCTTCTATTCTAGATTCTTAATACATAATGTGATAAGATTACAATTGATGTTTTGTAAGATCGAAGAAAAGAAATGAAGCTTAAAGGAAGAAGTGAGCAGAATCTAACCGTGAAGGAATGGATTTCAATCGCATTTCTCGAAGATTAGATTCTTGAGCTACTACTTAGAGTTAGAATTAGATTGCTAAGAAAGATGTATTAGCATAGTTTTTTATTGAATTGCATTGTAAGGACAAATTTTTTCCGCAATAATTAAATTTTAATTTTATATTATCCTTACAATGGCGTGTATGAAAAATTGATGTTAAAATGTTTCTATTATTAGCAATAATGGATTTGGTTCTTATTATGTTATTTATGGAAAGTCGAGAATTTACCAAATAAGGAGAGTTTCTCATCGCCCAAGTTTCAATTGGACAGAAACTTGGAATCATGCAACTTGGTTGCACGATGAATGAGAAATTTCATATTTGGAAATCAGACTAATTCATTGACAAAGTGTCAAGTGAAGGACTAGGAGATCGAGTACACAAAGTTGCGTGTTGATCAAGTCCACCATAAGAGTAACAAAGATATTCGTCATGATTTACTAAAGGTTTAGTAAATATGATTATACTTATAAGATTAAGTGTAATTCTGAATTGATTGAAAAAGTTTAAATCAATAGTAGAACGAATAAGAAGAATCAAGTAGGCAGAAAGATAAAAGTTTTTCCATTCTAAGAAGAAGGGAGAGTACCTTTTATGCTTTATGATAGGTCTTAATGATTAAGAACCATATCTCAATTGATCCTCGAAGTGAGATTTAGCACAATTGTATGTCTAAGAAGAGGAATCAAGAATTGAAGAAATGGTTATATCAAGAAGTCGATCATGCTTCGTTCCAAAACAAGTCTTAGAGTTAAGATTGTGACTTTGAGTGACAAGTATTAAGAAGGTTTATAACATTCATCAAATGTGGAAAGTTGTGATGTCTTGGATAGACAAAGACCAACTAGGACCAAATTATGAAATGTTTTGATAAAAACTACACTAACTCTTGAATATTTGTTTGTCAAGAAATGTTTATTGACAAGAGAATCTTATATGTCAGTGGGAGTCTTAATGATCTTGAAAGGTTTCGAGAACAAATAAAAATAAACCTTATCGGTCATCACTAGCACACGAGTTGAGGTTTACAACCCATCGTGTTGACATTATTTTATTTCTGTGCCAATCCAATCGAGTTAATTATGCATGTGAGTCCTATGAGTTCTCATTTTGAATGCATAAAAGGCAAGGCACCTTAATCAATGAAAGGTACATTGATAGGAAATGGTGAGCTGCTTAACTACTTGGAAGACATGGTGGGCAGCTGTGCTACCATAAGGCAAGAAATCGAGATTAAGAAAGTTCGATCCATATGAGTTTGAATTTGTCGTAAACTTTGGTTTTGACAAATTCACATGGATAGGAACAAATACATCGTTTAAATCTAAGTGTCATAAGATTTCCTCCTTCATGAAAATGATTGTGAGGAAATACTTTCACTAAGAAAAAATTTTAAGAAGCTAGTGATTGTAAAATTGCATTCTCAAATTCGATTATGGTTACGGTATCCCTTTCCATGATTTGAATTGTGAGGTTTGGCAATTAGTCTTAATTGTTTAGACACACATATGAACTATCTAAGGCAAATGTGTATAAGTTTAAGAGGCCTTGATAAAAGATTATCAAAGCATTAAGTATTAGAAACATGGACTTAAGAAATTCAATAGGTATTGTCTTTCTGGAAGTTAAGATGTTTATGAATACATGTCGAAGCTAGTGGGAGCATAAGTGTTATGTTTTATAATAATCATCATGATAGTGGGAGCATAAATGTTATGATTGTATGATTATTAAGGCACGTATTGCAAGTTAGCAATATTAATTATAGAAAACAAGAGTCATACTTTGCAAAGTTGTAAGAGTTGAAAGGTTGTTTTGCTATAATTAAGGGAAAAAATATTATGCTTCATTTCAAATCTAAAGGCTTAGGTTGTGGAATATTAATAAAATTAGTCAAAGGTATATAGTGTGTTCTCAAAATTTCGATTATGATTACGGCATTCCTCTTCACAATTCGAATTTTGAGAACATAGCAAATGAAATATTATGGCGGAAGATTGATAAAGTATCAAATCTTTATGTAAGACATTATGCATCGTGTCCCATGCGCTTCGGGTATAGGATCGATTGCAAATGCTATAATATTTGACCATTCTAAAATTTTCCAAATGTCTAGCGCATTTAGAGGGAAAAAGGACAAGAATCGGTTTTGACTAAAATAATTAAACAACTATCAAAGGACAATCCAAAGTTCGACGAGGATTGGTTGCTTGTGAGTAGTTGGAAGCATGGTATTGAATGGACCATATCGACATTATTATGAATAGACAAGATTCTATTAAGAATAAGTTGTCATATGGAAAATATGGAAATGTATCCATATTGGGAATTGAATATTGAAAATCTATGACTAGATTAGAAACTTTTATGCAAAAGGATGTTCAAAGGAATGTACTTGGAGTGAGAGACATCACATCTAAGAAATTGTATTGTAACAATCTCCGATAGAGAACTTTGTAATATCATTGGCAATAGTCTTTGTGACATTGGTGCAGTGATATTACGAAAGGATCGTTGCATAGAATGTTAGAATCTAGCATATTCTATAAGTAGCAAGAAATTTGATATTCTTTCACTTATGGAAAAAGGATTTGGAGTTGTGAAATGAGAATGATTGGAAATGTGTTCAATGTGATCTATTTCACAAAGTGAGAACTATAGGTAAACATTGTGTGCATGTTAGGAGCATGGGACAAGTGTTGTAATTCAAGTAAGAAGTTGATTAACCGAAACGACAAATAATGAGTAATCAATATGGTGATAAATAAAAGGTGTTTTATTTATGCTCAAAGGTTTGAGGCCATATGGGATTAGTATTATTCTTGTGTTTCACTTTGCATGTTTTGACTTCCAGAATAATTTAATTGGTTAAGAACAGTCAAATTATTCAAACGGACCACAGTCATTCATATGTTGGAAGTAGATATGAAAGAAGACTGTCGTGAATTGGTGTGTGGATTGTGTAAATAGCATTAGACATAAGCAAATGTTTGCTGCAACATTCATGAGTGTTTATGAATATGATTTGAGCATTGGATTAAACCTACGCTCACTTGGATCACTCCATGAAATTGTATCACGAGTGATTGGTGAGACGATAACATCTTATATTCTTGAAATCGAGATGTGTGAGTTGTATCTTGCAAATCGGTTGCACATTGATAATATGTAAATGCACCAGTAACTTGGTGTCATAAAACATATTGTTGTGTGTAATTCGGTGAGTGAGTGCAAGCAAGCATTGTATCAACGTTTATCCGTTCCTTTTATCCAAAGTAGGATAAAAGCGATATCTTTGGGCCCCTCGATGATTTAGTGATGACAAACGTAAATGCTCGGCCGGGCTAGGGCTAATTTGATTTGTTCAATTAGTCAGTCGTCATAAATCGGGAATCGAGATATAGTACAAAGAGAATGATTTGAAATCATATCTCATATGATATCTAGAATGGAGGAATATATGATCCCTTATCTAAGGACACGCGTATCTGATAGGATCAGAGTTGACAGCGGCTTTGGAAAGCTACGATTGCAGATCAGGATCTGAAGTCATACGCATAATAGTTATTAGACTTATCCAAGTGGGAGACTGTTGGATTAGTGTCTAAGTCCATAACTATTTTGGTATGTACTTGACCCGATGGTGCATGGCCCTTTTGGGTTGCCTTCACCAAAGCAACTTGATAGGATGAATTATGGAGAGAAAGGATTAAATATGATATAGGAATAATATATTAAAGGAGAAATCATATTGTTTAATTAATATTAGTCAATAATTAATTGGTAATTAGTTTTGTGACTAAAAGAGATTAATTAAACTTAAGGGACTGGAATTATAATTATAAGATAATTGCAATTTGGGCCATGGATTGCCTTGTATTAAGGAGTGGACGAATTCTATGGGGAAGCCCATAAGAAATCGTCCAAGGCCTTAAGGAAAGGGATCCATGGGTTGCTTAGGGCTTAAGCATCCAAATTAGGGTTTCCTTGTTAGATAACCCTAATAGTCTCCTATATATATGGACCCCTTATGACCCAAAAACGTGGACAAGCAACCTTCTAGGGTTTCACATGTTTTTGGGCAGCCTCCATCCTCTCTCCTCTTCATCCTCTTGCTTGTGGTGTTTGTGAACCATTAGAGGAGTGACATTTGTGACTCTAGGCTTTCTAAAGTCAATACAAGGAGATTTGGGATTGTTATTACTACATAACAATCAAGGTAATATCTTAAACCTATTCTTATGTTAATATGATTGCTTGTATGCTAGAATTAGGGCTTATAGTCTTGGATAACTTGCATGTACAATAGAGAAACCTAGATCCAAGCATTAGGGTTTGTATGAGCACATAGGATGTTCTTAGGACCAAAACCCATCAGTTTTACCCATGTTTGACACTAATTTTGTGTCTGGTGTGTTTAATTTCTTTCATCTCTCATTTGCACATACTTCTTTCATTTGATAGCTCTACGTCTCTCTCATTCCGCTCTCGTTATTCTTCGCTGTTCTTAGTTAGGGTTTCGTTGTTCTAGCTTAGATTAGATACTTGTTGTTCTAGCTTATATTAGATATTTGTTTGGTATTTATTTGTAATACAAATGTGTTCTTAATATACGTTTGAGTGTGAGTGTGATTGTAGGAGTTTTCTTTTAAGTGTCTTGAAAACCAACCGATTCTTTGAAACAAAAGTGTTGTTGATGTTGTGCATTTTGTGTTCTTATATTTTTATCAGGACCATGTGTATAATTTCAACAATTAACTCATAGAAGTGAGTGGAGGCAATGATAAGGATTGTAGAGTATTAGGGAGGAATGAGTCATTCGCTCCCAACCCACTGAACCCACTGCCACATCACTTTTTCTCTTTTATTTTTCTTCATTTTTCTCAACCCACAACATACGGAAATCCTATCTTTTTGAACCCACTCAACTCATTCAATTAAAAATAATACAAACAATCAAAGGTAAAATCTTAATTAGCAATAGAGTTACCGGCGGTACCACTCCCGCTTCAACGAGTTGGTTAATTGGGTTCACTAAATTACTTCATCATCTCTCTCTACTTTCTCTCTCTCTCTCTCTCTCATTTTCTCGTGTACCATGTGTTTTAAAACTTGTACCTTAGTTGTTTTGTATTTTTTTTAATTGAGTGAGTTGAGTGGGTCAAGAAAAATAGGATTTTTGTGTGTTGTGGATTGGGAAAGATAAAGAAAAATAAAATAGAAACAATGATATGTCAGTGGGTTCATTGGGTTAGAAGGAAACGACTCCCTCCTTTCTTATGGATATTCTAAAAGTTGTAACACATGTTTCCACTTGTAGTGGTCATTTGTTGCTTTTATTTGTAGTCCTTTCATTGTGACCTTTGTTTGGGTGTGAATGCCCTAGGAATTTGTCCTTTGCCTCTCGTCAAATTGTACAATGTATTTGCTTGTATCCCTAGGAGTGCACTTTGCTTTGTTTCTTATTGTATGCTATATTTGATATGACAATTATGTATAGTGTTTGCTCCATTAATTATTGTTTTTAGTTTTTTTTTAGAACCGACAAATTTTATTAACGAAGCACCACCTAGCAAGGTGTTAGGCAGGCTCAGAAAGGAAAGCTACATTTGAGCTTGAATTACAGACAATTTAAAGGGCAAACACACCAATCAACCCATTTGAAATGACAATCTACTCTCCTGTGCCTAAGCCAATTGAATACAATAGACTTAACACTATCAATGATCTGGAAGTGTGAATTTCGTATGCTCCCGAACACCCATTCACATCTTGTTTTCCATAATATCCACATTACCCCAAAACATATACAAATTAGGTTGTTTCTCTTTCTCCGATATCTCCCACAAGTTTTCACGAACCCAATAATTATTGTTTTTAGTTGGTTTAGTGTTGTGTATCCATAAATTGTGCATATGTATACTCGAAACCCTCCTTATCCTAAGTTTACTGTCTATACCTTATTTTACTAAATAGACTTTAACCACAAACCACTATCTATTAATTTACTTGATTATCATTTATCTCTCTTTATATGTTTGATGGTGGCCTAATGTTTGCAAGATTTCTTATAAGTCGACAAATTATTTAATGTCGTCTTATTTGGAAATCGTTTCAGCTGTCTACCATCTATATTAGACATCTAAATTTATAGGACTTTGGGTTCTACTATTGTTATTGTTATATGTTAAATGAAACATTTTAAAATATATAATTTAACTTTTGATCATTCAAAATAATACGACAACCCGTAATTAACTTTAAATTATTAAAGTAAGTATAATAATTTCAATACAAGAATCATAAGGAAAAAAAAAAACAAAAAGAGAAATCATTTAAGATTTGATTTGAATTACACAGTTGTATTTATAAATGAAGCAGCCGATTATGTAATTACAGCAATATTAATCCATCAAACACCTATTTCGTTGGCACAACAAAAACACAAAATTCAGAATTTTTTCAAACTTATTTTAAATCAAGAAATCCAGAGAGAGAGAGAGAGAGAGAGAGAGAGAGAGAGAGTTCATCTCCACCACCCAGCGAACGATTCAACGGCATTGTTTCCCGGCGAAACAAAGGCCCTCTCATCTCTTTCAACCCCCAAACAATTCCCTCTCTTTAGGGTTTTCTGTTCCAACAAGAAAGAAAATTACTCCTTGTAGTATACAATTTTCCCTTTTGCATTTTTTTCTTAGGGTTTGTTCTTGGTGTTTCGCTGGAAAACTTTGCAAATTGTCGTTCATTTTAAACAAAACAAGGTCGAATTTTGTCAGAAGGTAACGAAAGAAAAGGAGAAAAGGGGAATTCTTGAGTTCTTCGGTAATCAGGTCTTCTGAAGGTAGAAGAAGATCTGAAGAAATATGAGCGCATCGAGGTTCATAAAGTGCGTCACAGTCGGTGATGGCGCTGTCGGAAAGACATGTCTCTTGATTTCTTACACCAGCAACACCTTCCCTACGGTGATTATTTTCTCCCCCAATGTTTTCAAATTCTTGTTAATTTTATGGACATTCTTACTTGGTATCAATTTATTTATTGATTGATGAATAGTGCTCTTGATTCTATTGGTTGAAAGTTTGAATGCACTTTTGATTGATTCCTATTTAATTGGAAAAAGAGAATCAGTATATGATGACGACATTCTTTTTGGGTATCTAACTCTAATATGGGTTTTCTTGATAAAGAGGATGAATTTTCTCTTAATAAAAATGAAAAAATTTCCTTAATTTTCTTTTCTGTTCTTGTTCTTGTTTTTTATTGATTAAAGATTTAAATACTCCTTTGTGTTGTTCGTGTAATCGTGTTCTCGTTCTTCGTGTCATTGCTTACAGCTGTCAAACTATTTTGCTTATTCTCTTTAACTCATTAGAACTTTCTCTTGTTTTGGGTTTTATTGTTATTGATCAAAGATTACTCCAATGCGGTTAAACATTTGTTTATAAAAATGATGAATTTTATCTTGTTCCCGATTTTACCAATCTGCATAAAGTTTGAGCATTTTGTTGACAAAATCGATGAATTTTCTCCAGTTGTATATCAAATTTATCACATAATCATATACTTTGTGATTAAAGTTACAAAACCATTATGAATATGTGTTATTGATTATGGTTAAACAGGATTATGTTCCAACTGTATTTGATAACTTCAGTGCCAATGTGGTTGTGAATGGAAGCACAGTTAACCTAGGCTTGTGGGACACTGCTGGTAATTAACCTTTTCAGTGAACTTTGCAATATATTTTCGATGGGTTAAATGCAAAAAATAGTAAATTTACTTTCATTGATTTGTTTATTATTTATTTAAAGTTAAAACCCTTTGTTTGATTTTGAAACATGGGTAAGTTAACTTAATCATGGTTTGTATGGAAACAGGACAGGAGGATTATAACAGATTAAGACCATTGAGTTATCGTGGGGCCGATGTTTTCATTTTGGCATTCTCTCTCATTAGCAAAGCCAGCTATGAAAACGTCTCCAAAAAGGTGAAACATCTCATCTTTTTTAAAAAAAAATTATAGCCCCGTTTAATGATAAGGGCATTTACGTCTTTTGCACAGTCCCAACTTTATGCATTGACATCAGTCCAAATGCCAAATGTAGGAGAGTCTGTTCTTTCATGTCATGTCATTGACATTGGTCTTAGTCCCAGTTTAATGAGAAGGGTATTTACGTCTTTTTGTTTATATTTTCAGTGGATTCCTGAGTTGAAGCATTATGCTCCTGGCGTTCCAATTGTTCTTGTTGGGACAAAACTTGGTGAGTTATGAATGAATGATTCTTCTTTTTTCATTTGTAATTTTTTTTTTTTTTTGGTATTTCATGAATGATTCTTTTTTTTTTTGGGTATCTTTATATGATTGAGAAATAATCAAATTACGTGTCAAAATTGAATATTTTTGGATTTTAGATCTTCGGGATGATAAGCAGTTTTTCGTGGATCATCCTAATGCAACACCCATTACTTCTGCTCAGGTGATTTAATACTCTTAATATTATTTTATTTTTTACTTTAAAAATATTTTGTGATTTAATTAATATTCTGTGTGTTTTACAGGGAGAGGAGTTGAAGGATACGATTGGAGCTCCTGAGTACATTGAATGTAGTTCAAAAACACAGCTGGTAGGTTTGACTTTGGTTTGATTTTTTTTTAGGGGATTTGATATTTTAAATTTTGATTTTTTTTTAATATTTTTTTTGGGGGCAGAATGTGAAGCAAGTTTTTGATGCTGCCATTAAAGTTGTTCTGGCGCCTCCAAAGGCGAAGAAGAAGAAGGGAAAAGGTCAAAAGGCGTGTTCCATATTGTGATGAAGAAGAGAGAGAAAACTAGTTGACCATGGCTTGTTCTTGGATTTCATTTTCATATATGTTTGTTGATTTGTATTTTGATTTTATAAGCTCTCAAAAGTCAAAAGATCTTAATGTAGTAGTAATCATGTAGTTTGCTATCGAAAGCTCTATTTTTCTTGTTGTTTACTTCAGATTCATGCTAATTTTCGGGTATGGGTTTTTGGTTAAATATGATAAAAGTATATATGATATGATGAAAGTTAAAAGTCTATTTCTATTGTGTATGATAAAGAATCCGTAAAGTATCATGTTGTATGCATTTGATTTAACCTTTAAGATTATTTATAGCGACAAAAAGACAACTCTAGTTGTGTAACACATAATTTGCTACAATATAGCATCTCTTTATTTTTTTTCTTTTTTCCACAAATAACCGCTAATTATGCATCATTGCGAGGTTTATTGTTTGCTGAGAACTTTTCTTTGTATGTCCCCGACCAAAAAAATTAAAAAACTAAAAGAAAATTGTATACCACGGAAAGTTTCATTCTATATTACGAAATTGATCTGTAAAATTATTTAAATTATTGCATAAATCGCTTTTTTTATCACAAAGAAATTTTTTAAAGTTGCAGTAAAAAATTGAAATGCTTGGTTGAGAGACATTTTTCAGAAAAAAATGTATATAAATAAGAAAAGTCTAAAGAATGTAACAAACAGGGTGCACTAGATTTGAAAAATAAGAAAGTCTCAAATACGAAATTGGTGATTATTTTGTGGAAATCAGAAAACTTGGAGCTATTTTTTTGCATCTCATATATCACTGTGGCCAGATTTGTCTTTTTTTTTTTTCTCTTATTTAATGGAAATGTAACTTCTAAAATTTATACGACGCGATTATTTAGTTGTGAATGAAATTTACAGTATAGGGTCTTTTAGATCAAAAAATGAGAACCCAACAACATTTTTTCTCGATGATTTTTTTTTTTTTTTTTGCAAAATAAAGAAACACCAAACATGTGCATTGAATTTGTCTATGTCTAAAAGTTTTGCTGAAAAAAAAAACAAAAAAAGAAAGCTTCTTTTTTTGAACTGGCATTTATAAATGACATGTTTAGTTGAAAATGAAATTTTTAATACATGCCAAATAGTAAACTCAATAAGTGTACTTGTGATAAGATTTATCAAATAACGTGTTTTGCATAAACATTATTTTTAAAGATTTTGGAAGTTTTAGTCATTCTATTTGAGCTTATAAAATTCTGTTATGTATGTTTTCCCTATAACCTCGCTTGCATACTTCATGTGATCATATTTGATACAACATTTTAGATTTCATCACATAATCATGTCATCCCAAGTTTGACATATTTTGCATTAAAATGATCATCACTTAACATTTTTTTTTCAAATCAAGTCTCAGCAATCAAATTGTTAATATCAGAAGGACCAATATATATGGATTCAATTAATGTATAAAAGTGATAAGCAGTGAAATGCATTTAATGCTAGTGATGTAGCTCCAATCACAAACAAGACCATGCCCACATCAATGAAGTGTTAAAGCGTTCTTGTGAGACATACAAGCTCCCCCATCACTTTCTTTCTCATTCATCCCATAAATGAACTACACTTTCATGTAAGTGTAACTACACTTTCTCATTCATCCCATAAATGAACTACACATTCAAAAACAAATAGTTTGTGCAAAAGACATGGATTTTCCTTCACTTTTAACATTAAAAAGCTACACAAACTATTTGTTTTTGAATGTGTTCATATCACATTCTAAAAATCCATGTCTTTTGCACAAACAAAATATCAGAACTCCCTCTCCAACCTTTTTGAATAGGAAAAAATACTTCAATTTTTGTTCCACTAATACCAGTCTCAATCTGAGTCCCAATGCACGCCAAACACAGTACAAACTACAATATATTATATCATGTCCCAAAAAGGGCCTTAAGACTACAAAAAGATTGTGGAAAGTTATGGAAAACACTCAAACTACAAAAACACAACATCTTGAAATGGATTTGAGCATAGAATACAAAGAATCTCAAGAACACAAACACAAAAACTCTATAGTATTATAGAAATATTATCCAAAAAGAGTAACAAACCAACATCCTAAAAGCAAATTGTCCTCACAATATGTACAAAACATAAAACCAAACACATTATTTCATATTATCAACCATAGTATTCTACCACTCACCCAAATCTTAAGGTCATCATCAAGCCGATGACAACCCCAATAGACTTTCAAAATTTCACCATCTTATCCTACCTACCTACTAGTGGCAAGAACCTAAAAACACATCAAAGACTAAAAGTTCCTCTTTTTTTTTTTTTTTTTTTTGGGGGGGGGGGGGGTACTACTGTACATAAAAGAAGGCCACAAATGAAGAAGACCGACTAACGAAGCTTATTCTGAGCGACAGCCTGGCAAAGCTCAAGCTCTTCATCATAGAACAATACCCGATTTGAAGCAAATGATTTGCAGATTGGTTTTGGTAAAAGAGATGGAACAATGTACCTAGGAGGAGGAAATGCTGATTCTTGAAACAGAACTGCTGCAATTTGGCGCATTTCAGTTAGTTTCAGGCGGGATGGAGGGCGGGGTCCATGCCTAGGTGCTTTTGGGGTGTTGGGTAGTGTCAAAACTTTGCCTTTTCCATCTCCCTTGCTGTAATAGATTCAAAATCAAATCATAATTCTAACTTTCAAGAAAAGGAGAGAAAAAGAAAAGGTAATCGAGATAATAACCTCACAAAAGGCCAATGTTCAGTAGGTAATGGTGTTGATGTGCACAGCATTTCTTGTCTAGATCTATCTGGTGTTGTGTAGTTGAAATGGAATTGTCGAGCTATAACAACCTGTGAAATGAACAGATGATCATTTCTTAGTTTTACAATCAAACTATTGGTTTGATGAGTAAATGGAAAGGAGAAACTTATGAAGAAACTCACAGCCTTTCTGACTCTTTCAGAGACATGGAAAACAGCTCTTAGTTGATCATGGTGCAAGTGGCAGAGTATTTTGACCTTCAATCATAGACAAGAATGAATAAGAATATAAGATGGAAACAAAATTATAGAAACAATCTAAGTAGATATGAAAATGTTGTTACCAGCAATTCCATTGGGAGAGATTCGAGTCTGGAGTCATAATCTGATGCATTTCCTTCAGGGCGTGGAGTTTTGGGTGTTCTTTGTAAATTATTCTCTTTGAGCAAATCAACTGGTCCAGCCACATTATATCTGAACTTTTCAGGGGATAAAATTATAGGTGTATCATTTGCATGTTTACTCTGAAAAAGAGGAGCTCTGTGAGTCTTCTCTTCATCCATAACATCAACACTGTTCTTTGAAATATCTGTAGATGATTTTGATGCTGAGGCCTTGCTATTACGGAGCTGAGCAAGAGCACCTGGCTTCAAGTACTTGTTAGAACCATGATTACGCCTCTTCTGCTTTGATGTCTTTGACATTTTCTCTTTAGGGGACACTTTACCCATTCAGTTTCTTCTTTTCAGATGTCAACCGTACGATTCTAATCCTTCCAGAGGGACCAAAAGCCAGAATTTATGTTTCCGCCTACTGCTGCTCAGATCCAAACTAACGTCACAACCAAAGGCAACCACCAATGTACCTAAAGCAGTATAATCACATCTCAAATCTGTTAAAACTCTGAACTTTAAAACTAAACAATCCGTGTGAAATATGAATAGCGAAATCAACACCAGATTGCGAGAAAATCAGATACAGATCTCTGTTTATAAAAATGAAGAATAACGACTGAAAACAGACAGGCAACAACAACTTCGTGCAAGTTCAGATCAATCAAAGGAAAGTACTTGTTCCAAGTTTGTGGACAGCAGTCTGATTGCACAAGCTGAACAACTGTCGTATACGAAGACAAAACCGAACTGCAGCCTACTGTCTATAAACACGAAGGAACTTTTTCTCTTAATATGCAAGTAATTATTACCATCAGAAGTCGCCATTGGCTATCATCCTCTCGCTCGGTTACTCAATTCACCTGTATCCATAACCAACAACCAAAAACCCCTAAAATCAGAAGCACAACATGCACAAATTGGAGATGATGATAATCACATCAAACAAACATCGTAGAACTGGTAAAAGGAATCACGAACGAGACTTCATAAACGGATAAAAACAACTAAAAGTCGATACGAACTAAAACACAAAATTGAAGCAATCAATCCATCCCAAAATGACGAATTAATCGAAAATCACGCGCCAACGAAAGCAAACAAACAGATTCGACCAGAGATTAGAGAGGGAGCAAACGAACCTGTAGAGAGAGAAAGTAGAGAGAGGATGAAGAAATTGGGGGAAGTGAAAGTTGCTAGGGTTTTAAATCCGCAATTTGAATTAATTCTGAATGCCCGCCAAATTATATTCTTTAATTGAGGAAATACAATTAAAAATGAAAAACCGTAGATCTTTATGCAGACGTGGCAAGATTCGATTGGATGAATGTGGAGACGTGTACGTGAGTTATGGGGAATCCAAAGTCTTTATCCTGTCCCACTAGGCCTACCTTACGACCGTAAATCGCGGTATATTTCAAAATATTATATTCATAAATCAATAATTATATTTAATTAAATTAAATGTTAATACTCGATCCTCTCTTATCCTACGCCTCAGGATGAAGACAAAATACTTATAAGAGCCAGTTACATAAATGGTCCTTTACCTTTCTGGAAATTCGTATTTCTAGTCCATATTTTTTTTTTTCACAATGAAGTTTCATCATGGTTGGAAGTCCACTAATTTCTCGGGAAGAAGGTGTATCAATGAAACCATAAACTATTTTGATGTCATAGATATCGATGATTTTTCATTTTATGACCCTCATGACATGAGTAATAAGTTAGGTTGTGATGAAAGTACCCCATCTACTATCATTTCTTGGTTCTCGTTAGTGATGTGGATTTTGTGCTTTTAGCCCTAGGTAATGATGAAGATGTGGAACTTCTTAATCTTTTGGTTCTCGGCGGTGATCTTTCTTTTGGGTATGTAGTTTATATGATAATGTAGGGTTGTCTTTTTTGTTAATATATTTACTAATTGTAGTGGTTATATACCATCTTGTTCTTTTGGATTGTACATGTATTAACAATTGATGTGTTGATGTTTTGGTTTGTGTATGTATTCATGTTTTGGGTTATGTATGTATTATTAATCTCCAATTTCCAATGATATCTTAACAAAGTTGAGCACATTCGAAAAGTATCAAATGTGAGCACACTCAAATTATTATCGTGTTACCAATTGGTATGGTTTGTATGTAATTTGCCAATTCCACTTTCATATTCATAGCCATATAATATACACATAAAGACAAATTGATATTTTTGGATAACACCACATTCTTGAGGCAACTACTTATTTTTTACAATAAACCCTTTAGCCAATTCTAACTTCCAACCTTCACCATATACAAACATTTTTTTATAAAAGATAAATATATATTCATAAAGTCACAATGCTAGTTTCACAAAATATAAAAACATGAAGTTGAGATTGCTAATGCAAGCATGCACTGGGATATCACATTCAACATTAAAAATGGTTCATCCACTCAATAACCTTACATTATGATATCATTTTGACTAAAACTTAACTAGTATGTTTTATATTTTCCTAATTAACCCTTCCTCGTATAATTTACGACATTCAAGTCCATTCGGTCAAGAATCTAATATTAACTTTCATAAGTTGACAGCTTGAGTTCTTCTAACATATTTTTTTTATTATTAAACTTGTAATTGATTTATAGCATTATATTTATCAATATTATTTATTTATATTAAAATAACTGTTTTATTTTGATTTAAACTTATTTATTTAATAAAATTACTAAATAAATAAATAAATAACGTATATAGTCACTTTGAGAATGTTACATCAGTGTGATTCCATTCCAAAGAAAGTTAATATTAATTTGGATCAACTTCCGACTAAAGGCAATTATTTGGTTAGAGGTATTGGTCTTCCTTCTTCTCTTTATCTTATTTGTAATAACCAATAGAAAAAAAAGCATATCATATTTTCTTTGGACTGTGAAGTGTCACCTATTACGGATAAGATAAGTAGATGAGTGATTGACTATCTTCGATGCATTCGGTGAGGGTGAAGGATTTAGGGTCTCATTCAGTCATTTGAATCACGGAATCAATCATTATCAGGTAATGGATTATCATCATTCATATTAGTTCATCACTAGCCATGCTCCACATTATCTATTTGATTCTAAACTTATCTTTTCAACATAAGATCAATGATGCAAAATCAAAATTCACACACAAATTGAAATAACTTGTGGGCAAAGTCACGGCCAAGAAAAAGAAGTAATACATGTCTTGGGCATGACAAAAATCTCGGAGAAGACGCATTAATGGTGAAACAAAGAATATACATACGAACATATCGTATTTATAAAAGGCAAATGGCAATTTGGGATTTTTTTTCCAATAGAAACGTCTTTTAGGTTATTGAAAACCATCTTTCCTATTGAAAATTGAAAAATACTTATAAAAATAAGTATTTATTAGATAAATTACTTCATTCATATCAAATACTAAACTGTAACATTTTTTCTGTGGGTCTACAATCTAGACGTCTAGGCCTGTTAAGGAACTTTTGATCAACGTTGACTCAACCAGTTTGGGGCTCTAAGCGAATCAAAAATTTGGGGCCCTTTGACATTTGTTATACTTAATGTTATAAACCAACATCCTCTATCCGAGCTTGGGACCATCAATAATAAACTAAAAAGTTTACAAATGGTGGAGTTAAAAAATATATATATATATATATATGTATATGTTTTTTTGTGAATATATTTTTAAAACATAAAGTTAATTTTTCTAACCTTTTTATATGCAAATTCTTTAATGAAATTTTCATAATCAATTTCTTTTACTAAATGTTTTTCAATCGAAAAAATATCTAATCCATTTAACATTTTTGTGGCATTGTAGATCTTAAATAATTTTTTAACAATTTTAATTTAGAATAACTTTTTTCTGTAGAGACAACGGTTACAAAAATAATTAACATGATCCTATAGGCAACATATGCATTTGGAAAAGAACTAAACTTTTTAATGTAATTAAATATATTAATAATTTTATCACGTTCTAAATGTACAATATATCTTAAAAGTTTTAGTTCATGAAATACCATCAATATTAAGTTATTGTCATGCTTTAAAGATTTTTCAAGATTTAAACAACGTTCTTTTAAAGTATTTTTTTATCAAATGAATTTAATTTTTCTATACTAAATAAAAAACCAAAAATATTTTTGAACTCGTTAAATTGCTCAAATATACTTTTAAGTAAAGTAACGGCTTTATCTACTTTATATAAAAAGTAATCAGTTTTAAATAACTGAAGAGGAGTTTTAGTAGTTTTATTAGCAACATTTTCATTATATCGTCTATTTCTTTGAATTATACGTTTTTCACGAAATTCAGGTTTTACGTTCATTTCTAAAGCCAACTTTCTTCCATAACCGAAACCTTTTCAAATCCGTTTTCTCTATTCTTTAAATAAACACAAAAATCCATTTAGTTGGTCTATAACATCACCAATACATATATCATTTGATTGCAAGCTTTTACTAAGAGTGTTAATAGCAAACAAAACATCAAACCAAATAATAATTCCTAAACAATTCATAGCTTTCAAGTTCATATGTAGCTAAACATTTAGCCTCACTTTTAATTTTTGGATCTCCACAATTTTTGGATAATTGCAAAAGTGCATTTCTTAATTGTGGTGCTTTAAATCTAATTGCTTTTACACTTTCTACCCTACTTTCCCAACGAGTTTGCGATAATGATTTAAGTGTTAGGTTTGATATATTATCTTGTAATATTTTCCACCTTTAAGTTGATGAAGCAAATATCGAATATATACATTGTATAACTCCAAAAAATTCATTAGCTTTATCACACGAAATAACCCTATCATAATTACTAAATTTAAATTATGACAACCACAAGAAGTGTAGAATGCTCTAGGGTTAATATCTAGCAATCGTTTCTGTACGCCTTGATGTTTCCATTTCATATTTTGACCCATTTTCATAACCTTGACCCCTAAAATCATTTATATCTAGTTCTATATTTTTAATTTCATCAACTATAGCATAATATAAGTCTTTACCGACTGTATTGTCTACAATTAAAAATCCTAGAAAGTACTCCTTAATTTATATTGGAGTTGTTGAAAGTTCTAAACATCATACGATAATTGACATTTGTTCCTTATGACTTGTATCGGGAGTACAATCAAGTTTTATTGAAAATTATTTGGCCTCTTTTACTTTGTTAATAATTTTACTTTTAACTTCTCCTAATAAACTACTGAGTTCATTTTGCATATTGTGTCCAAGACAATGATTATGAATTTATTTGTCATTACATAATATGTTCTTCATAATAATATCAAATTTCGCAATCATTTCAATTATAGTTAAAAAAAATTACCATTATTTTATTCATAAATCTTTTCATTTGTTCCACGAAATGTTAAATTATTTTTTCCTAAAGTTTTTACTACAACAATGATTCTTATTAACACATTTTCCAATGTTCTTTTTCTTTATTTATTTGTTCTTGGATTTGCTTGTCAATTGTTTTATTATTTGTTAATCTAGTTTCTAATTCAATCCATGACCTCATATTAAGAATGTGTTCGTTACATGCTTCATGTCTTTTTAGTATACTGGAAATATTGTCTCAATCATTGTTACATTTATGTGTTAATGAACATGTAGATGTATTCACATTAAATAATTTACAAGAAAAATAAAAAACTCTATCTACATCTATGGAATAAACCAACCATGTTCGTTCGTATTTTTCTCCATTTGGTATTTTTTCATATAAAGAGATGTACTAAAGCTTCTTGAATGTTGATATTTTGGAAATTTAAAACCATAAAGCTTAATAGGACATTTTTCTACGATTAAATCTCTTAAATTAATACTTATATTATTCCATACTTGGATCATATATGTTTAAAGGCATGTTATCATTTTCACTATTAGTTTGTTCGTTATCAATTTCAATATTAGTTTGTTTTTATCATTTTCACTATTAGTTTGTTCGTTATCAATTTCGATATTAGTTTGTTCGTTATCATTTTCATTATTAGTTTGTTCGTTATCAATTTCAATATTAGTTTGTTTATTATCATTTTCAATATTAGTTGGTTCATGCTCATTATTATCAACATTACCCTGTTCTTGTTCATTATCAACATTAGTTTGTTCTTGTTCATTATCAACATTTTTGTTTGTAGTTAAATATTTTAAAAACAACCCTTTTTGTTTATCTATAAAGGCTTCTTCTTGCATTTTTCGTTTCCTTTTTGAAGCACTTGATTCGTATTTTCTCTTTTACATGATTATTAATTATTTGATTAATAATAACTATATGTATAGAAGATATGGATTAGGATTCTACCGCCCCTGAGATAATCGAAAGCTCAAAACAATGGAATATGCCAATCTGGAATCAGTGAACAATGGAATCTACCAATCTGGAATCAAAAATCCGAAAATTGAAAAGATTAACAACTTTGATCATTCATGCCATTTGGTTAAATCCAAAAACAATTAAAATAAATATTACATAAGTTAATAATAAAACATTGTGCTTTAATCGGAAGACATTATATAACAGGATGTCAAACAAGAATCTCCTTTAAAACAAAACCAGATTATGAGCCAAACCATAAAATTCAAATCAAATCCAGCATGTTTGATCAAAAAAGCAGTGACAAAGATTACAACTGGTTACAAAAGTCATGTCCCCTTTCTAAGAAAATCGCAATTCAACCGAAGGAGAAGTTTTATGGGTACATTCCATCAAAATTCACATAACTGAAAAGACCAAAAGATTAACCCTAATCGGTTATTAACCCCAATTAGATTATTAGATAGTAGAAAAATCAAAAGTGAAAAGTGAAAACACAAGCAGATTATCGTTTCAATGACAACAGAATATCAGATCATTAAATCAATGATTTTTGAACAATAGAGAAATCGAGAAGGAAGAAGGAAGAAGAAGAACTGAAGTCTGAAGAACAGCAACGATTCAGTCTTTTAGTGTGGAAGAATCGAGATTGGAGAAGGCCTAGAATCGAGAACCAGAGTCCGAGAATGGAGAAAAAGAAGAACGAAAGTTTAATCGTCGTTGTTTGTGCCTTGTAGTTGAAAGAAACGATATCGCTTTTGATTTTTTGGGGAGTCAGGCACGTGAACCGTGAATCAAATGGAGACTAAGAAGCTGGAACTTGAAATTAAGTGGGGCCCCTTACAATTGGGGGACCTAAGCCTAACTTTACTCACTTATACATAAAGTCGACATTGCTTTTGATTTATAATTATATATATTATCATTGTGGTTTTACTTGCATGTCATTTGTGGAAGCGTTAATCATAAAATAGATTATCCGATGTAGACATGGCAAACGTGTCGTGTTGTGTCGTGTCAAGACATTGAACGGGTTGAAAGGGCTTGACCCTAACCCGACCCGTTTACTTATCACGTCATGCCGTGTCAACCCGTTTATTTTCGTGTCGGGTTTCGAGTTAATGTTTAGACCTTTTAAATATGTTGTGTCATGTCGGGTTGAAATATTTTAAAGGGTGGAAAGTAGGAGCTGTGGAGGCAAAAAGGAAAAAGTGAAACACATGAGTTATGAGATGGAATGACAAAATTTATAGTAAATTTAGAAGGAAAAATGAAAAGAGTTAAAGTTAGGGAGCAAAAGGGATAGGTGGTGAGGATGACTAAAATTAAGTAATTTTGAAAATTTGAATATTACTTCTAATTATTGAGTTTGACCCACTACAAGGGTATAACATTTAATAGATTTATAAAAATATGAAATTTATTATAAATATTATATAATTAAACGGGTCATATTCGAGTCAACTTCGAGTTGAAAGTCTTGACTCTAACTCTACCCATTTAATTACCATGTCGTGTCGTGTCAACCCATTTACATAAACGTGTCAAAATCTCTGACCCTAACCAACTAATTTCGTGTCGAGTTCTTGTCGGGTTTTCATGTCGTGTCATGTTTTGTCAGGTCTAATCCGATGTCATTTTCATATTATCAACCAATTTGCTATCAATAATGCTACGAGAGCCTCACGGGTCGTCGGTTAGTTGTTACGATGTGTAATTATTCATTAAAATAATATGATTTTGCTATGTTTATTGCTATAAAGTTTATAGTCGTTCTTTAAAAAAATAGTTTGCCTTACACGTTAAGGTCTAAAGGCCTTTTTTTCGACGGATATTTGAGTCCTCAAGACCGGCCTCCTAGCAAGGAAGTCAGAGTGGTTAGGAAAGACAAGAATTTGGCAGGCGCTACCGTCGGGGGGCTTCAACCGAGTAAAAAAAGCTTGAGCGTTTGAAGAAGCCGCTTCTTTTTTCCTTTCCTTTTCTTTTCTTTTCATTCACGTACACACACGTGTGTGTGCGTGCGTGTGTGTGTGTGTTTATGTTTGTATGTGTGTGTGTGAAAGAGAGAGATTAACTACAAACATTAATGGACAAAAAATAAGAGTGTGAGAATAAACTCCAGCCACAAACAAGAATGGAAAAAAGATGAGAATTCGAGAACGATGCATATTTTTTTCACAACATTTTGTTTAAATTAAAAATTAGTATTAAACCTAATTATTTTGTTTTATTTTGGATTAATTTTTTAGTTTGTATGTTTTTAATACTAAAAATAGTAATGTGGCGACTAGGTTGAGTGGATTGGAAAATATGTTATTTTCATGTGTTGTTGGTTCGAAAAAGATAAATTAAAAATGAGAGAAAAAAAATGATGTGTAGCTAATGTGACAGTAGATTAAGTGGGTTGGAAGGAACCACTTTCACCTCCATAATGGCTTGTTATTGTTGTTAAAGTGAAAATGCAATGGTCAATTATAATTGTAACTTACTTTAAGACTCGACGAGTCAGCCGACATATGTTCGACATCTGTGGCATACACCGTCCCTCAACGGTGGCATGCCGAGGAAGAGGTGGTCAAACGATATATTGTGCCGAGGTGAGAGAAAGGGATAACGACTATTTTTTGTTTTTTTTTTCAAAGTTTAACATTTTTAACCTACCAATTCAAATTTTATTTGACCACTTTTTACACATAACTACAAACTCAAACATTTTTTAAAACTAGTCCTTAAATTTTATACAATTCTATATTATAAAAATCTCATCCACCTCTATAAATACTTTTATATCTTCCGACTCATTCCATACCAACCTTCAAAACATCAGACCTCTTTCAATCTCTCAAATTCAAAAATTGTCTTCTCCTGACCAACAAAACCCCCCTTATAAGAAACAAGCAAAAAGTTTCAAGCACTTCATCAAGCAATTTTAGCCTTTGGTGACATCTAATCACCACCAATGTCTCATTATCATGTAAATATTTCATATTATACATATGGATCAAACCAACCCCAATTGCAATCTCCGTCCCAACCCTAATTTACATCCCAATCCCAACCCGGATTTAACACGTTTGAAACATTTCCTGAAAATATATTCCAGTCTATTGAATCAGATTCAGCGAATTCGAATATCCACCCTTCACTCAACCCGACCCTCGACCACATAACCCTCAAGTCGACAACAAGAAAAAAGGGAGGGCCGTCAACCCAAATCGGACATCAAATGAAAAAAAGGCATTAGCGGAAGCATGGGTTGAGACATTATAGGATCCTATCCTAGGAGATGACCAAGATGGAGACAATTTTTTATGTAAAGGTGTGAAATTTATATTAAGCGCATGAAGATTGGTTCATATCAAATGAAAGATCAAATATATTCAAAAATAGAGGAATACAAGTAAATGTGAAATGGAATTCAATGGTATCTACGTCAACGTGAAATGATCTTGGGCAATCGGTGCTAATGATGCAAAAATACTAGCCAAAGCTCAAAATTTGTACCGTAAAACAGTCAAAAGTATTAGTTTTTGGAATGTTGTGACGGACAAAGAAAAATGGCTCAAACAACACACATCGTAACACTAAAACATTTGGAAACACCCATAGTCAATCTTCAGATGCACTTGTTAGAATAGACCTCAACGATGGTGAACCATATGATATTCCGAGATCAATTCGTCCTATATGAAGAGATCAAGCGAAGAAGCTCAAGTGTAGCATCCCGATTTTCAGAATAAACTTTTCTTTTTTAAACAGAACAATCACACATTTTCATGAAGATATATTCAAAGAAAACTCATTTGTTCATAACCATAATCCAAAAATCAGAGTTATAACGAAACTATCACGGAATCCCAAATCATAAAATTGTTGAGGTGTATGTGTGTGTGTGCAATCACACTTTCGCCTTCCCACTATTTGATGAAGTACCTGGAAAAACATTTAGTCCAAAACAGTAAGTCAAAGCTTAGTGAGTTCCAAAAAATATCACATACATCATAGAAACCATAGGTAACAGTAACCATGGGTCTTCATCAAACCGCATAAACCGCCCACACCGCACCAAACTACACCGCATAACGCAGTTTAGAACTTATGTTGTGCAGTTGCAGTTTTTGATTTCTTATCACAAAATTGCGGCTCAAACTGCACAACACCACACCATGTGTGTGTGTGTATATACAAAAAATGAAGGGACATTGACCCAGTATGCTAACAAGTCCAAAATCCAAACACTAATCAAGCCCAAATATCAACTAAGCCCACAGACTACATACGCGCGTCGTACACGACTCCTACGCCCAACGTACACTGATTCCCATCCGGAGTCGGGTCACTGACCCAATATGCACAATGTACTCTGGAGTGCGCCCAGCGTACTGGCCAGTCAGACCAATCTCATTTCCATGTCTCAATCCATTCAGCCTTTACGTCCAAAACCTAGATCCAAGTTCAAAATAACGTCTTAAGCCATAAACTTGCAAACTTTATGCTTTTGCATGCATGGATGGGGCTCAAACCATGAATTAATTCCATTAACTTGTTTTTATGGTGACTAACACTTGCATGGTTGAGTCTTAACCACCAAGATCCGATTTTTATGACTCAAAACACTTCCAAGGGTCCAAAAGGACAACTCAAATGGTGTTATACCCCCGAACCGGAACGACGGAAACGTATGGGGGCGAATGACTTCATCTTGTAATATCATAACAAGTGTATATAAATGAAACATAGACATCATCACCGCCATACATAAAATGTAACAACATACATGGGTTGCATCATTTTATCCATTCATAAATTACATCCCAAAAATATTAAGTGTATGGTGAAAACAAAAATACAGCAAATTCTCAAAAGTCCAAAGCTGCCAATCTACTTAATGAGTTCCTGAGAATACAATTTATTTTGAAAAGCGTCAACATATAAAATGTCGGTGAGTTCATAAGTATGTTTAAATGAAAACTTTGTATTGGTTTGTAAACTCCAGAATATCTGATATTTCTAAAATAAATAGTTTTTGGGTTTTGTTTTAAATTTTGTATTATAGCATTTGTATCCTTGTTTTATCTTGTTTGAAAAAATGTATAGAGAGTGATTCCCAGAAAATTTTGTATTTTATGTGTTATGAGAAATTGTGGTCTTAAACCCTAAGACCGGAGTGAGGTGGATAGTACAAATAATCAACACAATGTTTATACTTTGCAAAACCAAGTGGTATGTATATTCACGTAAATCTTATAATAGTTTTGTTATTCTTTATGTGAGTCGTTATAACCATACTAATATGACAGAGTGTCTGTCTTGACGTTCTTCAGGCGCCGGTTTCTGATAAGACATTTGTCACCCTAGACTGGCCTTTCTAGCTGTAGCGAGCAACTCATGCGTGGGGTGTCAACCCCGTATAAATCTATACAAAAATTTCCGCTCTCCCTCTAAGAGACTCTGGTTATAACTACAAGGCTTACGGTGTACACTAAGGTATGTACGGTGAAGGTGCGTCTCACAAGAGTCTTAACGAAATTTTTACTCAAATAGTGTGTTTCATTATTTAGTGTTAAAATAATGCTATGAGTGTATATTTTTTTACTATAACTCATAAATAGTAAAAATATAATCATTTTTATCGAGAGTATCGGAATAGTTCGTTGTTTCATCGTTGTTATCAAAATAGTCGATTGTTAACGATATGTTCACGAAAGGCCCAATTTACATAAAATTGATACCAATGCCCAATTAACATAAAAGATGTCATATAAGGCCCAATTAGGATAAAAGGGTCATATAAGGTCCAATTTTTTGTCCAAATTGTTATAAGTGGCCCATTTTACTAAATAATCCAATTTCGGCCAATTTTATATAAAAATGTCATTTTTGGCCCAATTTTGTTAAATAATTCATTTTCAGCCCATTGTAAATGAAAATGTCATAAAAAGCCCATTTTTACCAAAAATTACCATTTTAGCCCAAATATACCGAAATTGACAATAAAAGGCTCATTTTTATCAAAAATGGCCTTTTTGGCCCAAAATATCAAAAATAACACAAATAGCCCGTTTTTATCATAAAATGTCCATTTTGGCCCATTAATACCGAAAATGACATAAAAGGCCCATTTTTACCAAGATTATCAATAAAATCCCATTAAATGATCCATGAAGGGTATTAGCCCAATTAAGTCTTAAATTAATTCATCATGGCCCAATAAGGCCCATTAGGAGGTTTACGGACCAATACTATGTTGATGAAGAGTTTTTGGCCCAACTATGGCCCAAATAAAGGTTCTCGGCCCAATTATACTAAATGGAAGTGTTTTTGGCCCATAAGGGGGGTTTGGGCCGAGAGAAATTGAGTTAAGTCCCAAAGTCGAGTGATTATAGGTTATCAGATTAGGTATAGGACTTTTACGAGGGAGTTTCGTCTAAATTCAAGTTTTGTATGTATATGTTCATATATCATTGAAGTCTGGTTCGCATTTAAACACATTGTTACATAGTTACATAAAGAACTATCTTGTACATGGATATGAAATCCTGGCTCTAAAATGCTAGTTATGAAAATGGCTTAGAGTTGCTCACACTCCAAGAAGCCAAGCTACGGGGCCAAAATATGCCATATTCTACCCTAAACCTAGATATAAGCTTGTAGTGATCAAGGTTCAAACTTCATACCTTCACCAGGCTTGAAATGGTGCACAATCTATGGATCTACAAGCACCTTCTTCTCGTTTGCTTCTTCCCAAACTTCCTTCTCCTTCAAACACTCAAGGCAAGCTCAAAATGCACAAAAGGAGGCTCGGGTTTTGCACAAAAAGGGAAGTGGTGGTTGAGAGGGTAGAGGAATTGCAGGACTTAAGGTCTTTAAATATGGTGCAAACCCTAAAAACTAGGGCTTGCCCCTGGCTCGATTACCCTCAACGTACGCATAGGTACGCCAGCGTATGCAGGGGATCCCTAGATTATGCGCATGCAAGGAGTATGACGTGCGTACCTAGTATACACCCAACATTTTGACAATCCTCCATCACCTTTTATTTGAATTAAAGTATTAAACATAGAATGAAACAGTAACTCATACCTGGAGACTCGGGTGCTACAATTCTCCCCCACTTGAATCAGACTTCGTCCTCGAAGTCCGTTGCCGGAAATAACTTTGGGTAATGCTCCCTCATTTTGACCTCTGGCTCCCACATCCATTCCACGCCATTGCATTGCTGCCATTACACCTTAACCAACTCAACCACCTTGTTCCTTGTGACATCCCCAAAATCACGGCCAGAAAAGACCGATTTGTTTATGCTTTGTTTAAAAATCAGAGTTACATTTTAAATGAAAGTGTTGCGGAATTTGTCCCAAAACAAAAATATGATAAAGATTTATCAAAAGCATTTCCATAGAAATGTATTTCATTAAAAGACTCGGGATGTCATGTTCATACAGATCAAAAGCATAAACAGTACAATATAAGCCTTACTACATTATTTCATATCTACATGCCTATATCCGTAATCCCTCGTCCAAAACATCACACCTATGCTCATGCGCCACTACCTGTAATACATAAAACTGAGTGGGTCAGGCTTGGGAGCCTGGTGAGCACATAGGGTTTTCAACCCACAATAAATAAGTTTATTAATTTCATCAATCAACAATAACCCGATTACCCATTCCCGTTATCCTCACTTTACGTCCCTAAACACCTATCATACGGGACCTAGCCTAAGGATCATCATCGGGACGGACACTACTGCTAAGGGGATTCCTCAGCAATAAATGTCCTAAAGGCAACCATGTGGGGGATGGAGTACACCGGTGAACACATCGTTCACAAACACCTACAGGTTGCGAGCCTGCTAGTGTTCCACTGGACTGTCTAGAAGAGTCCGTGGTCGTCATCCATACTCCGCTAGATGACAGAAACAACAACATCAACATCGAGGCCTCTCATCATTTTATCACACATCACCTATTACATCTACCCATGTTTTACCCCAACATTTTCGTAGATATAAAATACATATACAGTTTAAATCATTGAAAACATGTGTAACAATGTTCATCCGGCATAGATAGCAAGTATTCAGATAATATGCACACATAGCACGTAATTTATATAAAATATTTCATATCTATGTGTAAGTTGAAAGTAACTATGCACTCACCTGAAAGGTGGTGACTCAGTACTCGGACAGCGCTTCGATACTCTCAAAACGATATTTCTTCGATAAAACCTAGTACCAATGGTTCACTGACTCGCCGGGTCAGTGCCACGTGTCATCATCTGATGGCTTTCCTTGGGGAGAAAGTTTTGGCCCATATTCAACCACGTCACCCCTTTTGCAGCAGCACTCTGCCAACTTCTAAACCCCGTAACTTTCGCATACGAGCTCCGTTTTCGACGTTCTTTTTTTCCACGCATAGGTAAAATCAAGATCTACAACTTTCATTTAGACTCCGTCGGCTAATTCTCGACCGATCTCAAATTTAACAGTAAGAGGCGTTTAGACTGTTAAATGACCGCGAAGAATTCGTAACTCCTTCATACGAACTCCGTTTTCATCCATCTTTTTACCGTTGAGTTCCTATTAATGAGATCTTCAACTCTCATTTAGGTCGCGTAAGCCAAAAACCGCTCGAACAAAATTTCGAGTTTCGGACCGTGCACTGCTAAGCCGAATCTTAGAAAAATCATAACTTCCTCATACGAAGTCAGATTTGGGCGTTCTTTTTATCGACCTTCTTAGTTTAACATATTCTACAACTTTCATTTAGATTGCTAAGGCTAAATCTCACTCTATCGTAAATTCACTATTTACGCTTCCCGGTGTCGTGCCGGTTTTGCCGTAAAACTTCGACGGGCCATAACTTCTTCGTTATAACTCGGATTTCGGCGTTCTTTATATGTACGGAAACCTTGAGACATATTCTACAACATTATGTAGAGATATCGGGATTATCTCATACTTTAATTTTGACGCTTATTTTTATTCTCTATTAATTATACATTTATAATTAAATAATAAACACATAAACACACATAATTCACATAATACTCAAATATTTCATCTTTATTACTTCAAAAAGAGTTACTAGAGTTGACCTAGACTATTACATTGACAAAAATGCTTAGCCCTGAAACCCGGGCGTTACATTCCTCAAGGTCTTTGTCTTCCTGTCGTGGATCGTTATTGGTCTCTCGATATAGTTTAGGCGGTCGTCCACCTAAATGTCCTCCAATGGAACGACTGTTGAATCATCAGCCAAACATTTTCAGAGCTGCATGAGATGAAAAGTACTATGAATTTGACTGAGCTCCTCTAGAAGATCCAACTGATACGCTACCTTGTCCACCCGAGCTATAACCCTGAAAGGACCAATATACCTGCGACCCAACTTGCCCCGCTTCCTGAATTGGATAACACCTTTCCAAGGTGATACATTCAGGAGAACCATATCCCCAATATGATACTACAAGTCTGATTAGTGCTTGTTGGCATAGCTCTTATGTCAACTCTGAATTGTCTGAAGTCTGTTACGAACCTGTTGAATCAACTCGGTGGTATTAAGTACACATCGGTACTCCCCATGTCTCGCTAACCGACCTCGCCCTAGCATATCGGTGCTAGGGGGTTTTTCTAGGGTTTAGGGGGGTTTAGATGAGCTAGAGAGAGAAACTAGTGAGAGAAAGAAGTGGATTTGGAGTGAAGAATTATGGCAGCCTCGACCTTCTATTTATAGCCAGAGCTTCGGACCTTACGCTGGGCGTACTCCTCGGATAAGAACTCCAGCTCGGACCCAACTGTCTTCCACTCGTCGGATGGATCAGACCGAGGTTACGCGGGGCGTTCCGGATCTCGTACGTGGGGCGTAGGGCGAGGCTTCGTGGCATGATCCGAAGCGAGATCTTAATCATCATCCGACGGCCCACAACGTGCCACGTCATCAATCCTCATCAGCCTTCGCAAATTTGATTATAAAATTTAAAAATTCGTAACTTTCGCGTACGAGCTCCGTTTTCGACGTTCTTTATATCCACGCGAAGGTGGGAACGTACTCTACAACTTTCGTTTAGACTCCGTTGGCTAATTTTGGCTCGATTTTAAATTTTATATTATCAACGGGCCGGGACAGGATTGGTCCGTTTAAATCCTCATAACTTTTTCATCCGACATCCGTTTTCGCCCATCTTTTTCTCGTTACGCTACTCTTAACGAGATCTTCGATTCTCGTTCAGGTCGTGTCGGCTAAAAATCGCTCGATCTAATATTCGAATTTCAGGTTGTACACTGCTAATCCGAAACTTCGAAAAATCATAACTTCTTCATACGAAGTCAGATTTGGGCGTTCTTTTTATCGATGTTCTTAGTTTAACATATTCTACGACTTTCGTTTAGATCGCTAAGGCTAAATCTCACTCTATCGTAAATTCACTATTTACGCTTCCCGGTATCGTGCCGGTTCCGTCACGAAACTTCAACGGGTCATAACTTCTTCGTTATAACTTGGATTTCGACGTTCTTTTTATGTACGAAAACCTTGTGACATACTCTACAACTTGGTTAAGGTTATTTATTCTAAATAATCTTTTGTCGAAAAGTCGTTTTCGACCCCTATTGCCTCTAATTTGACTAGCCCGGATTTGCGGGCGTTACAATTATCTCCCCCTTAGGATGATTACGTCCCGGAACCATCAACGAAACAGGGTTGTATAATGACTCCATACATCATTTCTTCATCCTAGGTAATAATTATAACTTCTACATTCCTTCAAGTCTATCTCTTAATCTCATTGACTGTAAGAGTATTCGATCGTGCACCTGCTCTCTACCTCAGGTTAGACTCCAAATTATGAACTTCAAGTCACAATCTCGATCCTTGCTGGATACGGACTTAAGATAAGTTCTTTTATTACTATTATAGATCGATGTGTCATATTCTAGTGACATATCATCGTATGTTGCAACACTTAGACTTAGGTCTCTTAGAGTTAAATTCTAAAACAAGCTATGCCTTCCTTCATGTTCTAATGTGATATAATCACACTTTAACATTTGGCATTTCTAGCTACCAACTTCTTTAACAATGAGTGTGATACTTCTATTGATCGCTTTGATTTCAACCGTTTGGTTTAAGTCGGACGCTACATCAAACTTGGTTATCTGAACCACACAACATACTCATCGTAGTCGGACTCGATATGATATGACCACTAGGGTCGGAATATCAACAATCTTCTTAGTCATTACCGAAACGATGGTAACAACACACTTGAATAAAACGAAATCAATTACTAGCTTCTTGGTAACCTTGTGACTTTCCCTGATCCAAGTGTGAGTACTGTGCTTCCGGTAGTATAGGCCTCTACTACCATTCACACCTACTCATACTCGTCCCAAGTATTGTCTCGCAGTTTCCCAAGTCACCATGCAACAAATCATACAATCATTCAACACATCAGATAACAAAACGAAGATTTTATTATTTCTTGAACTATTACATGGGTGTTCAAGTTCACCCTAGACTATGTCTCTACTAGGCTACATCATACAAAACTATGGCTACTGCATAATCTGATTTTCGGGTAAGAATTCCTCATTCTTGATTCCTCGCATGGTTCTCTGCTTCGTCAAGGATCATGTGAAATGCCCTTGGCCTTGGTGGCGTTTCTGGTCTTGCTGCTTTATTTTTCCTTGGGCAGTCTCTGGACATGTTCCCCTTGCCTCCACATCCGTAGCATACTTTATCATTATGTGTGCAATCTTTGGAATAGTGACCAGTCCTCCCACACTTGTAACAAGTCAGTTCCTCGTTGCACTTCCCACCATGCTTCTTCTTGCATTTATCACACCATCTCGCTTCACCTCCATCTCCTCCTCCAAGCTTTGAGAATTTGCTTTCCTTGTTCGACCTCGAAGATCCTTCAAACTTCCGCTTCTCTCATGCCTTATCTTTTTCTAGACCCTTTTCTCTTATCTGGGCCTCTACGTTCTTAGCTGCCCTAACAGCTGCTTTCAAGGTAGTTGCCATTTTGACCATTGGGCCAAAGTCAGTGGGCAGTCCGTTAGCAAACCTATCAATCTTGGAGAGTTCAGTAGGCACCAAGTAGGGGAATAGCTTCATCCTCTCGGTGAATGCGGTGGCATACTCATCAACACTCATCTTCCCTTTCTTCAGGTTCTAAAACTCGTTGTTTAGGTCTATCAGATCTACCTCCGAGCAGTACTGCATTTTCAACTGTTCCAAAAACTCTTCCCATGACATCCTTAAAGGCTTCTCCTTGTGGCATCGTATCTGCCAATAGCTTCCACCAGCTCAAGACTCCAGTTTTCAGCTGTCTTACTGCGAAGACAATCTTCTGCTTCTCGCTGCAGTCGCAGCTCTCAAACACCATCTCCATCTCGGAGATCCAGTCCATAATCTCAACAGGCTTTGGGCTTCCTGAGAGACTTGGTGGTTTCGCACCCAAGAAATTCTTGTACATCCGCCCATCCTTGTTGTTTCTCCCTTCTGGGCCATCTCTTTGCTCACCTTGAGTCCTTACTTGACTCACTTGGCGGCTGTAGTTCCCTTCCTCTGATTGCTCGGGAACTGGCTCTGTCGTTTCAACATGTACGGTAGGTTCGTCCCTATTTAACATTTGTCTTATTTCTTCCCTTTGTTCAGCTAACATAGCCCGAATTATGGCTTGAACTCTAGCCATGGTGACTGGCTCAGGTGAAACTTCTTCAACAACAGGTATTTGCTGAACCACTGGGGGTTGGTTCCTATCTCCATTTGCGTTTACGTTTCCGCTACGGGTCCTTACCATCTTGATCTATACACCGAATAAGGTGAATCTAGATCTTAATTTAGGATTGACGTCTTAAATCATCCTTATCACCCCGAAACGTTTATATGCTAGTTCTAATATCGTAGTTAAACGCTTAGAATCCTAAACACATAAGGTTTCCAGATCCGGTCGGCAACAGACCATAGATCCGAACGAATAACAACATATCATGCACAAAGCATTTAGCACATAAAAGCAATTTAGGCATCATTCCTAAAATAAGCTAGTGCTCACACCTCACAATCATCGCTTAGCATTCTAAGTTTAAGTCTAGAAATAAATCCATATTCCTAGTTCGCTTAAACTAATGCTCTGATACCAGCTGTGACATCCCCAAAATTACGGCCAGAAAAGACCGATTTTGTTTATGCTTTATAAAAATCAGAGTACTTCATTTTATAAAAAGGTTGCGGAATTTGTTCCCAGAAAAACATGGTAAATACGTTATTAAAACATTTTCGAGGAAACGTATTTATTTCATTTTAAAATGTTTGGGATGTCATCGTTAATACCGAAACATAAGCATAAACAGAACTTACAATGATTTACACTGGTGATCTACATCTCTTTTAAATCTCTCAGTGTAATGTCACTTCACTTCGTCACCTGTGATATACATAAACTGAGTGGGTCAGTTTGGGAAACCTAGTGAGTACATAGGGTTTTCAACCCACAATAATATAATTATTATGTTCAATCAAACAATCAACCAAATTACCCATCCCCATTATCTTCTTTACTCTTTAAGGATTTAACCTAAGAGTCATCTATCCTGCATTCGTTTATTCCGAAGTCCCTTACTTACAGGGTTATAGGACTGGCACTAAATCCATAGCTGTCAATGTTCGTTTATAAAGCACTAATTCCATAGCTGCTATAGTCTATTCATCGGGTACTAAATCCATAGCTACCAGTCTTTATCTAATAGGTACTAAGTCCATAGCTACCAATGTTCAACAGGTACTAAGTCCATAGCTACCAATTCCTACAGGTACTAAATCCTTAGCTACCAGCATCTAACTAATAGGTACTAAGTCCATAGCTACCAATTCCCAACAGGTACTAAATATATAGCTACCAACGTCTAACAGGTACTAAGTCCATAGCTACCGGTGTTTGTCCTATAGGCACTAAGTCTATAGCTGCCAATGTATACTCACGTCATCTTCTATCTCTCATCATTCATCTACCCATCTCGTACCCAACATATTCGTATATAAAATACGTATACTATTTTAAATCCTTTAAAACATGTATAAAACGTTCATCCAACATAGACAACAAGTATTCAGATAATATGCACACATAACACGTAGTTTATATAAAATACTTCATATCTATGTGTAAGATGAAAGGGACTATGCACTCACCTTAGTAGGTGGTGACTCAGCACTCGGACAGCGCTTCGATACTCTCAAAACGATATTCCTTCGATAAAACCTAGTACCAATACCACTAGGGTTTAGTCTAACGATAACCGCGACAAATTAATTAGTCTGACTATTATTAAGCGTTAATAACGCTCAATATAACTCATAACAATAGCTCAAATAATTATTTTAAGGACCTAATAACATTCCTATAATTATTTGAAAGCTATATTAAAAATTGCGTAAGCGTAGCACACTTACAACGAATTTTATCGAAAATCGGAACTTAATTGGAGCAGCGTTTCGAAACCGAAAAACTCCTTTTTCTCGGGACTCTGGGAGCCTCGGGGCTTCCCTAGGGTGCTAGGGGGTTTTTCTAGGGTTTAGGGGGGTTTAGATGAGCTAGAGAGAGAAACTAGTGAGAGAAAGAAGTGGATTTGGAGTGAAGAATTATGGCAGCCTCGGCCTTTTATTTATAGCCAGAGCTTCGGACCTTACGCTGGGCGTACCGAGGGTACGTTGGGCGTACTCCTCGGATAAGAACTCCAACTCGGACCTAGCTGTCTTCCACTCGTCGGATGGATCAGACCGAGGTTACGCGGGGCGTTCCGGATCTTGTACGCGGGGCGTAGGGCGAGGCTTCGTGGCATGATCCGAAGCAAGATCTTAATCATCATCCGACGGCCCACAACGTGCCACGTCATCAATCTTCATCAGCCTTCGCAAATTCGATCATAAACTTTAAAAATTCGTAACTTTCGCGTACGAGCTCCGTTTTCGACGTTCTTTATATCCACGCGAAGGTGGGAACGTACTCTACAACTTTCGTTTAGACTCCGTTGGCTAATTTTGGCTCGATTTTAAATTTTATATTATCAACAGGCTGGGACAGGATTGGTCCGTTTAAATCTTCATAACTTCTTCATCCGACATCCGTTTTTGCCCATCTTTTTCTCGTTACGCTACTCTTAACGAGATCTTCGATTCTCGTTCAGGTCGTGTTGGCTAAAAATTGCTTGATCTAATATTCGAATTTCGGACTGTACACTGCTAATCCGAAACTTCGAAAAATCATAACTTCTTCATACGAAGTCAGATTTGGGCGTTCTTTTTATCGATGTTCTTAGTTTAACATATTCTACGACTTTCGTTTAGATCGCTAAGGCTAAATCTCACTCTATCGTAAATTCACTATTTACGCTTCCCGGTATCGTGTCGGTTCCGTCGCGAAACTTCAACGGGTCATAGCTTCTTCGTTATAACTTGGATTTCGGCGTTCTTTTTATGTACGGAAACCTTGTGACATACTCTAAAACTTGGTTAAGATTATTTATTCTAAATAATCTTTTGTCGAAAAGTCGTTTTCGACCCCTATTGCCTCTAATTTGACTAGCCCGGATTTGCGGGCGTTACAAGATATGTATCCCAGCTACTGCCGAAATCCAAAACACACGCCCGCAACATGTCCTCCAATGTCTGGATGGTCCACTTGCTCTGACCATCTGTCTGCGGGTGGAAGGTTGTACTGAAATGAAGACAAGTACCTAACTCGTCGTGGAACCTCTAACAAAATTTGGAAGTATACCGGAAGTCCTTGTTAGAAACCACGGAAACTGGCACCCCATACAGCGCTACGACCTCCCTGATGTATACCTCCACCTACTTCTTCATAGAGATACTCTCCTGAATCGGGATAAAGTGCACTCTATTGGTCAATCGATCCACGATGACCCAAATTAAATTCACTTTGCGCGTAGTTCGAGGCAACTTCGTAATGAAGTCCATGGTAGTCTCCTCCCATTTCCAAATGAGAATATCTAACGGTTGCATATTATAAAAGAGTTACCATCGAAATGCTTTAATTTGAAAGTGTTTCACAACTCTCATCAATATAAACATTCTATTACCCCGATTTTCTAAAAGGGTTACATAACTATTTCAACTATATAATTTTTTTTATATATAATCAGGGCCGGTCCAGACGATGGGCAACCCGGGCGACCGCCTAGGGCCCACGTCTCTAGGGGCCTAAAATTTTTAGGCTATATAGTGTATATATATAAAAAAAAAATATTATCTAAATAATTTTTAGTGCCTAAAGTTGGTTCAAACTCAAATTAGCTCGTAAGATAAAGAATTTGGTTACTTGTTATTGTTAATTGAACACGTTTATAGTGAAGAATAAATGACTGTTTTTTTTTAATATTTATTATATTTGTTCTTAAGAGGCCTTTTTTTTTTCTTTTTCGGCCCGGTCCCCATAAATGTTTGGACCGACTCTGTTTATAATACGAAGACGTGAGATTAGCTTAGTATTATATAATAGTATCGTAAGAGGGAGAGAGCATTTAATGGAATGGAAATTATTGAATTCCTATATATTGTAAAAGTACTTTATTTACGTACTATATTACCTTGAGATGGGCGTTCTACAAATGTCAAAAAGGAATTTACCCCAAGTGACAATTATGGTTCTCGTAAACGATGTTTCAACATATATTTAGTTAATCGTTATTATTTAATTTATTTATTTGATAAAAATCACATGTAATAGATTAAACCTTGGGACTTAAAACTTCTTTAACTCCAAACTGTCGGTGTTACACCATAATAACTTGAGAGGTCAAAATAAAATACTCGACATTTATAAACGTTTTACACTAACACAAATGAATACCTTGTCTTGTTTAAGTTATATTCGAGTAATGTTTTTGATAGGAATGACAAAAAGTCCCGTGGGACCCCGTTCCTGTGGGGTCCCGTCCGATTTGGGGGGATTTTTTTAAAAAAATTGGGGGCGGGAACGGAGGCGGGGGCGGAGGATGAACTTCCCGTCCCGTTTGCCCCCGTTGACATCCCTAGTTTTTGAGAGTCGATGGTGGCTTTTACTCTTTAGGACATAATGAACCTCACTCGTGAGAGGTCTAGCATTTGGGGCTATGAATAAGACATTGTTAGCCACAAGAGGTACGGTTTATCCAAACAATACTTTTTGTATATATATACTAGGTGTGAGACCCATGTATTACATAAGTTTATTAAAAAAAACTAAATACAAAATTCTAAACATTTGAGATGTTTGAATTTATAAGAAAATAAGAAAATATTGAATTATAAAAAATTAAAGTTTTTGTTTTTTCTCTTTTAAATTTAATCAAATAATTTAAATAAATAAATAAAGAAAATTAATGAATCTTTAATTTAGTAATTTTGAAATTAGAAGAAAAAATTATTAATAAAACTAGTTTATAACCCGTGAAACCACGATTACAAAATTAATTAAACTTTAATAGTTAGAACACAAAATTATTAATCAATTATAATCGTTAATTTAAATAAATATGTGAAATTATATCACCTTATAATTTGTATTAATTTTATTTTAATTTTTATTGCATTGTTATTAATTTATTGTAATTAAAGTGAAAATTTTAAAATTTGAAATAGATAATTAATAGGTTGACAAGTGGCATACATTAATTAAGAGGTTTAATAGGGTGACACATGGCAAAAAAAAAATAAAATGTGTATTAATTAGAAGGCTAATATGATGACACATGTCAAAAGGAGATTAAAAACTATTCTTTTATTAGAATAGGGATTGATATGCATTTATTATTGTATTTAAATACTATTTGAAATTTAATAAAATAAAAAAACTATAAAATGACATGTGGAATAGCATTTAATTTAAAATAACCACAAAATTACATGCAACAAAAAAAATGAGAATGTGACATGTGATAAAAAGATCTTTATTTATTAGGGAGAATGTATATATATATATATATATATATATATATATATATATATATATATATATATATACACACACTACTTGTGTGACTTATGTATTACATGTGTTAATTTAAAAAAATATATATATGAAGGTCTAAATAATTGATAACTTTTGAATTTATAAAAAATAAAAAAAATAATAAATTATTAAAATTGAAATGTTTTTATCTTTTAAATTTAAATAAATAATTTAAATAAATAAACAAAAAAAACTAATAAGCTTAATTTAAAGTTTATGAAATTAGAAGGTAAGCTAATTAATAAAATTGATATCCATTTATTACTATATTTATTGCAATTATTACATTGAAATATTATCTATAATTTAATAAAATAGAAAAACCCATAAAATGACGTACAAAAAAATTAATTCAAAATTACCACAAATTGATATTTGTCAAAACTAAAGGAGAGCATGCTATGTGGCAAAAAAAATTATTTATTAGGGAAGTATATATATATATATATATATATATATATATATATATATATATATATATATATATATATATATATATTAGTTGTGGGACCTAATATTATATGGATTAATTTAAAAAAAAAGTAAAATATAAAGGTCAAAATATTTGAAAACTTTGAATTTATACAAAAATAAGAAAAATATTGAATTATTATAATGGAAATGTTTTTTATCTTTTAAATTTAAACAAATAATTTAAATAAATAATCAAAAGAAAATGAGCTTTAATTTTGAGAATTTTTAAATTTAAATGTAAGTTAATTAATGAAATTAATATCAATTTATTACTATATTTATTGCAATTATTATATTAAAATATTATGTGGAATTTAATAAAATAAAAAAAGTCATAAAATGAAATGTGGAAAAATATTAATTCAAAATAACCATTAAATGACATTTGACAAATTGAATGAGAGTGTGACAAGTGGCAAAAATAACATTCATTTATTACAGTGTGTGTGTGTGTATATATATATATATATATATATAGAGAGAGAGAGAGAGTTAAGTTCATGTAAAATTCATATCTATTATGTGAATGTATTATTGATTCTCAGCCAATCAATATATAGGGGTTTTATAGCAAATTTGGAATTAATGAATTGATTACGAAAACTATAAACCTATAATTATGGAAAGAAATCCAAAAAAAAAAAACTCAAACCCTTATTTATTTTTTAATGTGCGTACCAATTCAGTTCTTGTCTCTCTCGCCGGTTGCTCGAAACCACCACTTCCAGTGTCGCCCTCTTCCATCGCTTGCCTGTCCTCCTACGCGAGTACCTCCCTTTGGAAATCTAATGATGACGATATTCTCCTCTGTTGTTTGATTTTTTGTTCAACAAAGCAATCCCTAACGGTTATCTCGAGATCATTCCTCAACCCCTACGATACTTCCACCTCTATCGATCGTAGTTTTCTTTTCCATCACCACCGACTACCATAAATAATTATTCTTATTTCCTCGCATCGCCACCGCTAGTAAAAATGGGATCAACACCATCTAAGTGTTCTCTCCTATAGAATTTAAGCGATTGCCGCCAGATTTATAATTTTTTTTACATTCTAATATTTTATGTAGAAGCGATGATCAGATTTCTGCATTTCGTTTATCTTCATCTCTAATCCCTCCGGTTAATATGATTTCAACAATTTGCACCAGTAACCTACATGAAACGCATAGACCATACCATACCTGGAGGGTTGTTCTTCTCATTTTTTCTATAAAAATAGCACAACACAATGTATTTGCCTCTCTTGTGGTTACTATGATGGGATTTTTTGAAACATTTCATGTAGGTTTCATTTAACTTTCAACATATTATGCCTTAAAGTTCTTTCAAGAACATCGGCTTTCCATTGGATGATATAATAATTATAAGGATGTTAAATTATGTTTGATAGTTTTTGACGGTTTTCCCCTTGACAGATTTGATTGGTTGTTTTGCCATTGGTAGGTTTTGGATTGTGTGGTGCTTTTGCTCATGTTTGCTTGGATCGGCTTTGTGTTGGACTTTCTTACCCCTATTTTGTGTCGATTGATCTAATGGTGCCATTTAGGAGTTTACTTTTTTTTTTTGGAAACGACAATTATATTAAGAGGGGAGAGCCTCACCTAGCAAGTAACTAGATGAGGATCCCAAAAACAAACGTACATAAGAGTATAGGTTTTACACACCAGTAAATGGGGACACTAACCATTCGTCCCGATTACAAATTTCTTTCCTACCCCTGTGTTTACCAATAAAATACTATAGTTTTAATACTTCCGGTCGCCTGGATTATAGAAACTCCTTCGTTGTCAAACAAACGTTTGTTCTGAAACCTCCATATACACCATAACATCCCGTAGCATATGATTAATAGCTGTTTCCTTTTCTTAAGACAGCTACCCCACGCAGAAATGGCATGAAGTAGATCTTCGGTAGTCTGTAAAGAGCAATGATCAATTGTTACTCCGCACCATCTCATAATGTTCTCACGAATTCTAGATGCAAACGTACAGCCAACGAGAACATGATCAACATTTTCCTGTTGTCCAATACACAAGCTGCACAACAGAGAATTGACCATAATACCCCTCGATATCAACTCAGCAGCTACAGGTATTCTGCACTGCGCAGCCTTCCAGATGAAACATAAGACCTTAATGGGAACAACTTTGTACCAGTTAATTGTCAGGGGGCCCAGGATAGGGCTGGGGTGTTTATCTAGGATTTTCCGAACTGAACTAATAGTATATCGGCCATCCTCTATTAGTTTACATTTGTAGTAGTCATTCCCCTGGGCAAGCCGAATACCAGAGAGGTCACTGACAAGAGCCTGGACAGCAGACCCAAGGCCAAGGTCAAAAGGATGAGACTTCCAATTCCAAGAGAAGGTTGTCCCGGATATTCTGTCAGCAATTGAACATTTTTTACTGGCTTCTAAGTCAAATAATGAGGGGTATTTGTCTTTTAAGTTCCCTGAACTCAACCAAGGATTGTACCATAATAGAGTTTCATTCCCTGATTGCACCTCCATCTTGAATATATCATGAACACCTAATCCATGCATCGCCAATTGATTTTTAATTTTTCCGATGGTGCTCCAGACCCCACTGACATTCCGATTAGAAAAGTGTCTAAAAGGCTTGTTTATCAGATTGTGAATCCCGTGTATTACCTTAGCCCAAAGATGTCGCCCCTCATTTTTTATACGCCACCACCACTTAATAAGTAACCCAATGTTTAGTGCCTGTATCGATCCCACCCCTAGTCCACCATCACTTTTGGCAGCTAGGACTTTTTCCCAAGCCACCCAATGTATTTTCCTCTTATCCTCACAACCACCCCATAAGAAGGTTCTTATTTTCTCCATTTCATCTACTATTCCACTCGGGGCTTTAAATAACGATAAATAGTATGTAGGAAGATTATCGAGGACAGACTTAATTAGAGTTAGTCTGCCCCCGAAGGAGAGGGTTTTGGCCTTCCATAATGATAACTTTGAATGAAATTTCTTTAATATTGGCTGTCAATTCTTTTTAAGATTCATGTTGGCACCAACTGGGACCCCAAGGTAATCAAACGGCAGCACCCCAGCTTCACAGTCCAATAAACTTGCCCAATTCGATGTTTCTTGCGTGGAGGATCCAATACCAAAGACTCTTGATTTGTGGAAGTTCACCTTGAGGCCTAATGATATATGAAAACACCTGAGTATACGTGCCAAATTTTTTAGGTTAGCTCTAGACCATTCACCAATAAACAACGCATCATCCGCATAAAATAGGTGAGATAAAGTTGGTCCATTTCTAGGAATTTGAATCCCTTTAAAGATCCCCTTATCCCTGGCAGATTTGAGAGCCACATTTAAGCCCTCCATGGCAATAATGAATAAGTATGGAGAGAGAGGGTCCCCTTGCCGCACTCCTTTAGAGATAGAGAATTCTTTAGTTGGAGAACCATTGATAATAATGGATGCCCTGGAAGACTTCAAACTCCCCCGAATCCACATTCTCCATTTGTTCCCGAAACCCATCTGGCCAAGGATTGAGTCTAGGTATTCCCATTTCACCGAGTCAAAAGCTTTGTCAAAGTCAACTTTGAAGAGCAAGACTCTTTTTTTGGAACGCTTCGCCCATGAGCAGATCTCATTGATTATAAGGGGACCATCGAGTATACATCGACCTTCCACATAAGCAGATTGAACATCGTCGATTACCCCACCAATGACAGTCTTCAAACGAATTGAGAGTAGCTTACTTATGATCCTACTAAGGCACCCAATTAGACTAATTGGACGATAGTCATTCAGGGAAAGAGGGTCTTTAACTTTAGGAACTAATGTGATGAAGGAAGAATTACACCCTCCGGAAAAGGAACCATATTCTTCAAAATGCCTCACAAAATTCATCACATCGAATTTGACAATGTCCCAAATTATGTTAAAAAATTTAAAAGTAAAGCCATTTGGTCCAGGGGAATTTTCACTGCCACATTGCCAGACCGCAGCTTTCACCTCCTCCAAACTGAAGGGAGATTCAATCCTAATGGCGTCCATCATTGGTAAAGTTTTGAACAACGGATTTATGAACTTGGGATGAACGACATGGTCTTCAGAGAACTTTTTTTCAAAGAATCTCAGAACTTCCTCTTTGATAAGGTTGACCTCTGTTGTCCAACGACCGTTAATCGATAGGCCATGTAGGTGATTCCTCCTAATTTTACCGTTGATGAAGCCATGGAAGAACTTAGTGTTTTCGTCACCATCGATAGTCCATTTAATTCGCGCCTTCTGCTTTAAGTCCATGGTTTTTAATCGTTCTAACTCTGATATCTTTTTGATGCCACCGTTCCATTTGCATGTCTCCAAAGCTGTGAGAGGTCTCTCTTCTGCCAGCTTCTCAAGATCCTTTACCAAAAGTATTGACTCATTCAGCTCCTTTATTTCTTTTTGACTTTCTTCCTTCCTCCACTTCCTAATCGAGTTCTTTAAGAACTTCAGTTTGGCAGCCAAATAAGCATCCGGAGTACCAAAACCATTGAAACGACTCCATGTATCAATTACCAGCTGATCAAAACCCTCTATTAGTAACCAGGAATTAAACAACTTGAACGGAATCGGTCCAAAGTCTGCAACAGCCGATTGTAATGTGACGGGGTTGTGATCGGATAATTCACGGGGGTGGGCAGTCACAGCACTAAGGGGGAAGTAATTAAGATAATCCGAGCAGACCAAGAATCTATCGAGCTTACTTAGTTTGGCATCAGTGCGACTCATGAAAGTATACTTTTTGCCGCCCATATTATACTCCTTTAGACCCGCTTCTTGAATGAACTTGTTGAAGGTTGAGGCACTAGAGGGGCAAAACCTGGAGTGACATCTTTCACTAGGGTATCGAACAACGTTAAAGTCGCCAAACACAATCCACTTGCCTATTTTTTTGTACTTTATCCTTATTAGTTCTTCCCACAACTTCTTTTTCTCAGACGGAGATTGCGGTCCATAGACGTTGACCATATTCAGGCTGCCCTCAATGGTCTTGCAATTGCCAATAATTATAAGGAAGTGCTGGTTTTTGATTACCTCAGTTTTCTGAAAAACTTTGGTATCCCATATAGAAAGGAGCCCACCAGATCTCCCATTAGAGCTGACACCATCAAAATCAAACTCATTAGAATCCCAGCACCCGTTTACATTAATGCGTGAGTAATCTGATATTTGGGTTTCTTGGAGCCCAATGAAAAATACTTTATGCTGTCTTTTCAACCTCCTATCCCAATTTACTTTCTCAACTTCCCCCACTCCTCTTATGTTTAGTGATAGGCAATTCATGGGTTAGGAATACAATCACCCCTACCAACCACTGCCTCAACCAAAATCTGATTGGAAGCATCCATTTGGAACCCAATTTCAGCTCCAATTTCAGCAGTTTGCCTGATCTTGTCAGACTCGGACTCGTCCAATCCATCTCTGTAGTTACTGTTTGGCAAGGAGTTTGAGGGATTTCTGTTTAGATCAAGCGAAGCATTGGAGCGGGGAGCAAGAGGGATATCACCGCCTTTAGACGAGGAATTGTAGCTGCTAGAAGATATGGAGGATCTTGGAGACGAGCGACTGCCAACTCTTGCCCGCTTCTTCTTTTTTTTAATTTTAGCTTCATTATTGCTATGCTCAGTGCCTGATTGCGTATCGTCAAACTGGGCTGAAAAAATGTTTTGGCCAGTGGTGGGAATAGAGTGGGGAAGCCTAGTGAAAATTTTATTATTGGGTCGGGTTCCATTTAGACTGGGTCCAACCTCCATATTTACCATACCATCCGTTTTTGTACCCATTAGATCACCGTTAGTATCCCCAATCTCCCTTCTGATCGGAATTCCAAACTTCATGTCGATCTCGTTTGACCAATCATTTGTGTCAGCCATTCTAACTTCGTTGTGTTGGGAATTGTTTTTTGTTCCTTCATTACCCCCGGCCTTAATATTCCCAAAGTTACTCGGAGACTTTACGCATGTATCACGACTTTCCGTCTTCTCCGGTTGAATTTCCGGTGTACCGTCCGGCCTAAGTTCTCCTTCCTCTAACTCATTTTCCACATCCTGCATCCATGTTTCTGATATGCCATCGTCTTCGTCAACATCATCGGTGGCTTCCGAATCACTATCTTTAGCGTCCATGTCAGTAGGTCTTGGGTTAAACGGCCTTCAATCCTCATTATAATCGAGTACACCAACGGAGAGTAGTGTACCATTCACCATAACTTCTACTTCTTCATTGATCCACTTCTTTCTAGCTGTGATAATACCGACTTTGCCCATGGAGAGATCTTTTCTATTGTGTATGTTATCAAATGGACTAATAACCTTCCCGAATCTGCTGGCAATACGGGAGAAGTTATCTTCATCCCAGTATTTGAGGGGCACGCCAATAATTTTCAACCTTGCTAGCCTTTCAAAACTGGAGTCCATCTGATCCCCCAGTATCAACCATTTAAACCATTCTTGCCATCTACCCTTGTCTTCAACAAATTCACGGGCGTCTTTCGAAGAATCAAATAAAATGGCCACCCTTAGACCGCCAAGATACTTCGTACCGTCGTTCATAAGGGTAGGAGCGAGGAGGTTGACAATGTGGTCAATGCTATGTGCTTCTCCAATCACCATAATTTTGCGAATCCATTTACTCATAGTAGTTTCGGATTTAAGAATGATTGGTGGGGAATTACTCGTGTTAAAGCTGGTCCTACCAGACACGACTTGCACGAACGTTCTGGCATCTCTAGTACCGTTCCTAGCAATGGATGATACGTTAGGCTTACCTTGAAAACTTGTTGGGGTTCTTGTAGTGCTGATACTTTCCTTCTGGTATTTGGCCAGGTTTGACGTGAGAAGTTTCCCCCTTATTCTAACCCCCTGCATTGTTGCCTCCATGGTTTTTACGTCCTTCACCCCAACATATCTGATGAACGCAAAGTTTTGCTGCCGTCGATTCTTCTTCCCACTAATGTAGATGTATGCAACGATTCCAAATCTGTCGAAAGACCTGTGTAACTCCCCTTTACTGGTTCCATTATGAAAACCTAATACATAGAAGGTGGTAACATCGTCTTTCCCGTCTTGTTTTAGTTTGCGCCGCCGAACCTCCGTCCAACCCTCCATCTCAATTGAATTAACTTTTTTGGTATTTAGGAGTTTACTGCCACTGATGTTTCATTCTTAGTCCATTGATATGTTTCGCTCAGATGCACCCTGGTTGTTTTTCCAATTGTTGTTCCACACTTCTTACTGCTTTGATTTTGTTTGTTGTGGTACTTCTAGTGTTTCAATCTTTCTAGTTTTGTTTTGTTGGTTAGGTTAGTTGTTATTTTGTTGTTTCTTTCTAGTTTGTGATTGTAATGTTCTTTGTTCCTCCATTGGCTGGCTCTTTTTTATTATTATTATATAATGCTTTGTTGTTAAAAAAACATGATTTGTTTTAACTATTCACTTTCTTTTTCTCTTAATACTTATGCAATTTTGATTCTTCTGTTGACATTTTTGATATTTTACAGGTAGCCTTCCATGGACCAAAGAAGTTATTGGTTTGGTTGCAACAAACGGATACTAGAATTCAACAACCCTCAAAGTTTTCGCTGGAAAATTGAAACTAATAAATGACTTTGGGTAGTTATTGCAATTTTTGTTTGCTTTCTCTAATATGGTTGATAAATGTTCTTGTTTATGATAGTTTATAATATTTTCAAATATTTTTTTTTCTTATTTTACTTTATTTTCACAAATAATGTTTCTATGTTTTTTTTTCCAATCTTAGTTGCAAGCATGTTATATTTTGTATTAATTTCTACACCATCAGAATGAGAACAACCTATTCATGTTAAAATACATCAAAGACCAAAGAATAATGCGGGTTGGAATTTTGTGAATTGTTGGATTACAACAAAAAAATTGTTTATCATTCTTATAGAATGTAGTATATGGAACACGTGTCCCTATGTAATACTATTATCCTTACAGAATGAACAATGTACCAAAGACCAAAGAACAATGCATCAAAGACCAAAGAATAATGCGGGTTGGATTTTGTGAATTGTTGGATTTCAATAAAAAAAAATTATCATTCTTATAGAATTTAATATCATTAACACATGTCCCTATGTAATACTATTATTCTTATAGAATCAACAATGTTATTCTTTAAGAACACATGCTTGTATGTAATTCATATGTATTATTCTTTAAGAATGTATACTACTTTTTAAAAAGTGTTATATTACTTTCAAGAATGTCAGTTATTTTCATCGTTTGTTTATATACAAATATATTTTTTTGTAGTACCTACTAATAGTATAATTTGTTTTGCTAAATGAGATATTAAAATACACATTCCTAAAGAATGAGCATTTCAAAAGAATTCTATTCGATACACATTCTTATAGAATTTTATATGTAAAATTTTTCTAATATGAAGAATTTTATAGCATATTCTTAAAGAATTTAGGAACACTAATAAAAAAAATTAAAAATCAAGACGGATGGAAATATTCAGGTTAATTAAAATATTCCTTAAAATATGCATCTTTCATATTTTGTTGTTAAACCAATTTAACTATTCTACAGTTACAAGTTGTTTCAAAGTTAAAATCAGTTAACTTTTTTATATTAATTATCATCATATCATCATCATCTTAATCACTAATTCTTTTAATCTAATGGACACAAATTGGTCATACATCCACACTATATTTGTGATTCATATCTAATCCTAACCCCTATATATATATATATATATATATATATATATATATATATATATATATATATATATATATATATATATATATATGTTGGTCCAAAAGAGAACAAAAAATCAAGTGAAAACGTAAGAACACTACTTTATGTTATTATTATGCTATGAATTTTATATATACAACTTTATATCATTATTAATCAATGAATATATGAACAATCTGTTGGATTAGTGTCTAAGCCCGTAACCATATTTGTCAAGTACTTGACCCAATTGTGCATGGTCCTTTTTGGGTTGCCTTCACCAAAGCAACTTAACTGGAGAAATAATAGAGAAAGAGGTTATTGTGATTTATTAATATGTTATAATAATAATATATTAAAGGAGAAATCATATTTGTTTAATTAATATTGGTCAATAATTAATTAAGAATTAATTTAGTGATCAAGTGTAATTAATTAAACTAGAGGGGCTGAATTGAAATTATGTGATAGTTACAAAATATGGTAATGGTTATCCTAGATATAGGTTGGACGAATTCAAGGGATAAGATATCCTTGAAATCGTCCAAAGGATAAGGATAAGGGTTTTCAAGGCTTATCTTATTGTTACTTGGTGGGCAAGCAATTAGATAAGGATAAGGACTGAAACTCTAATCTCTACACCTATATAAACACCCCTTTGGCACATGAATTCGTGCATGCCTTCCTAAAGGTTTCTTAGGGCCGATTTCATATATCCTCTCTCTCTCTCTCTCTCTCTCTTGTCTCTCCATTTGCTCTTGGTGTTTGTGAGCCATTAGAGGTACTACACTTGTGGTACTTGCTTTCAAGACTTAGGGTTTGAGTATTTGAGGTGTTATTGCAATATAACAACAAGAGGTATGTGATATAATCTTCTATGTGTATTTCGAAATTTACTAGGGCATATTAGGGTTCCTTTATGTGTTCATAATATTGTGTATCTAATAGTGAAAACATAGATCCAATTATAGGGTTGCATGCACACATAGGATTGTTTGTATAAAACCCGTCAGTGGTATCAGAGTCTGGTTAACTTGTTTTCAATTAGTATTATATAATTGTATGAACTTGACATACCAGGGTTTATAGCCAATAAACCCTAGGAGGCTAGAAATTTCGAGATTAGGATTTCTATACCCTAATTTGCGAAATTTTGAAAGGGTTTTCAAATCGTTTCCTTAAGCCTCAAGATTTCGAAATCTAGGGTTTGTAAAACCCCATGATTTTCGAAATTAGCCTCCTCCCCAAGATAAGATCCTAAATTTTAGGGATTTGGATTATCTCATATCTTGTAATTATTCTTTAATGGTTATATATGGTAATTAAAGATTTTGAATTATCCTATCCCATGATTTTCGAAATTTAGAGGGATTAAAAGGATTAGGATAAATTAATTGTTTAATTGGTAATTATCATTTATGATTTAGATAATCCCTTATGATTTAATAATTTAAATTAATAGTTTAATTCAAGATAATTATTAAATCAAGAGTTTTAATATTTAAAATTTTAATTTAAATAGTCTTAAATTCGAAAATTTTAAAGTGAGATTAAAATCTAATTATTTTGAAAAGTTTCAAAACCTACCATCAAGTTTTGGAATTTAAATTGTTTGATTAAAAGTTTAATTTTGATAGTCTAAATTATAAAACCCTAATTTTGAAAAGTTCAAATTACACCCTTATGGTTTATTAAATTAATTAAGTGTATAATTAAAAGAGAGTTAATAAATCCATAATGATATGGTTTATATTTTAAAAGTGTAATTTATAAAATTTAAACCACCTAGTATTTTAAAAGTGTAAAATACACCCTTATACTATGTATAACATTAAAAGTCTAATATTATATATGTATAACTAAAATGCTAGTCTTACCATTAGTAGGCCTCATTCACGAAGCCAGTCTATAAGGGGGTATAAGGTTATGGCCTATAAAATGGCCGTTTAATGGGTATCCACTCTTACCCACCGCTTCCTTGATTAGTGGAGGGTCGTTAGCCGAACGGGTAGGATAGGACAATCCTCTCTTCATTAATAAGTATAATGAATCTATGTAAAGTAACTAAACGCTTTTGCAAATTTCCAATCCTAGTTACTTTAGGCAAAAGTGAAATTGATGCAATCTCATGAAATTACACTTTGCACCCTTGCTAAGAAGTTAGTGGAGCGTGTGTGGTTAACCGGCACACTAATTGATTCTAAGCAAAGGTGGCAAAGGGTGACTCAATGTTTGTCATAGTTCGATGGAGCGTGTGTGGTTTACCAGCATATCGAATAGGTGACTGTAACAATGAGGGCACCATGTAGATTTGCATGGTTATTCACACCCACTTTGTGATCCTCGGCATCCCAGTCACAAACGAGAGGGGCATATCGAGATTTAAACATGCCATTGAAAAGTTCAATGAATCTCAAAGGAAATCTAGGAATTCTTAATACATTTAAACTCAAGCCTTTATGTTTTTCATGGTGAAGAATTAGTGAATCGTCATTCACTTACCTCCAAATTATTTGCATGTTGGATTATGGCATCCGTCTACTAATGTGTAAATAATGTTGTTGGATCCTAGCCTTAATGTCTCATTTGGGTGTTTCATTATGGATTCAATCAACTAACTTGAAATTTCTCCCAGTTTGTAGATTTCTGACTCTTACAGTGGTCTTCCCGAATCCCAAGGAAAAGGTGTTCCTATTGAAAGTGAAAGCTTGTTCCAAAGTGAAGGATCAATGTGGACTAGCTTGATTTCACTCCCTCCTCCTCCTCCAGTTGTTCTCCCTGACCCACAAGATCAAAGATTTGAAAGGTTCAAGATCACCGAAGCCCTATTGGCAATGGAACATGAAGATGGTAAACCCGTGTGTGCTCACGTCCCAGGGATGAAATCACACCTTGATAGGTTGATTATGTTGGGTGCGTCTTTCCCCAATAATTTGGCCGTGGACTGGGTTCTTCTGTCACTCCCTAAATCATATGATAAGTTCATAAGAGAATATTATATGATGGATCTTGACGCGACCCTCATTGACTTAACTTACATGCTTATTGCTGCTGAATCAAAAATGATTTGGCGAAGTAATGGAGCATATTTGTCTGATAATTCAACCAACCATGCTTCCGTGGACACTCTAGAAGAACCCACCTGTTTCTGCTGCCAAGAGAAGGGGCAATGGATACGAAGCTGCCCACAGGACCCGAAGAGTCTAAGAGATGGGAGATTCAAGAAGTATGGCTCTACTTTAGGTATAAAATCCACTATCTAACTCCATTAAATTCCTATTCTTTATACATAATGTGATAAGATTACATTTGAATGTTTTGTAGAATTAGAGAAAAGAGAGGAAGTTTGATGGAAGAGCAAGATGAGTCTGATCACGAAGAAATGGATTACGATCGCATGGATTCGAAGATCAGATTTTGAGCTTAGGAAGTTATGATAGATTTGTTAGGAGTATTTGATTACATAGTTTTTCAGTTGAATTTTGCATTGTAAGGACATGTTTTCCGCTACTTTTATGAATAAAATAAAATTTGGTTTTATCTTATTTGTTTATCCTTACAATGGCATATATGAAAAATTGATGTTTATATACTTCTATTATTAGCAAAATGGATTTGATTCTTAATCAAGTTATTTATGGAAGTGTCTAGAGTTTACCAAATAGGGAGAGTTTCTCATCGCACAAGTTTCAAGTGGATAGGAACTTGGAATCGTATAACAAGTATTATATGATGAATGGAAACTTTCACATTTGGGAAATTTGGACAAATTCCTTGACAAAGTGTCAATTGAAGGACTAAGAGATCAAATACACAAGGTCGTACGTTGATCAAGTCTACCACAAGAGTAACAAAGATATTCGTCATGGTTTATTAAATTTTAGTGAATATGGTTATACCTATAAGATTGAGTATAATTCTGGGTTAATTAAAAGAGTTTCAATCAATAGCAGAACGAATAAGAAGAATCAAGTAGGCAGAAAGATAAAAGTTTCTCTCTTCTAAGAAGAAGAGAGAGTACCTTTTATTATGTTTTATGATAGGTCTCAATGATTAAGAACCTTATCTCAATTGATCCTCTAAGTGAGTCTTAGTAAAATTTGTATATCTAAAAAGAGGAATCAATAATTGTGGAAATGGTTAAATCAAGAAGTCAATCATACTTCATTCCAACATCAAGTCTTAGAGTTATACTCCAAGATTGTGTATTGAGTGACAAGTCTTAAGAAGGTTTATAACATTCATCAAATGTAGAATTTGGAAAAAAGATTTTCTTATTCTTGCACATTTGAAATTGGTTAGTTGTGATGTCTTGGATAAGACGAAGACCAACTAGGACCAATTATGTGAAGTGTTTGTCTAGATAAAAGCTACACTAACTCTTGAATATTTGTTTGTCAAGAAATGTTTCTTGACAAGAGAATCTTATATGTCAAGGAGTCAGTGGGAGTCTTAATGGTCTTGAAAGGTTTCAAGAACAAATCAAGAATAAACCTTATCAATCATCACTAGCACACGACTTGAGGTTTACAACCTATCGTGTTGACACTAATTTTGTTTCTGTGCCATTCCAATTAAGTTAATTATGCATGTGAGTTCTACGAGTTCTCGATGGATCGTATAGGGGCAAGGCACCTTGTTCAATGGAAAGTACATTGAAATGAAGGGGTGGGCTGCTCTATAACTTGGAAGTAATGGTGGGACCCTTGATGGCAAGAAATAAAGAAGAACAATTTCTATCCATAAGAGTTTGGATTTTTCACTGACATTATCTTGTGATTATGGTTATGAAGAATTCACATGGATGGGAACGTATACGGCAAAATCTAAGTTTCATAAGGTTTCTTTCATTCATGAGAATGATTGTGAGGAAACGCTTTCACTAAGAGAGATTTTGAAGATAGCATTATGTAATTTGGGTTTCTCAAATTCAACTATGATTACGACATACCTCTTCATATTTCGAATTGTGGGAAATGACAAATGGGTCTAAACATTTTAGACTTGTTGATATGAGTCATAGAATCGTTTAGACATATACATATGAGTTGTCCAAGGAAAAGTGTATGAATTTTAGAAGCTTAGATAAAGTCTTATCGAAGCATCTAGTATTAGAAATATGAACTTAAGAAATTGTTTTCTAGAGGTTTAGCTTATTTCTTGTAACGCCCGCAAATCCGGGCTAGTCAAATTAGAGGCAATAGGGGTCGAAAACGACTTTTCGACAAAAGGTTATTTAGAATAAATAATCTTAACCAAGTTTTAGAATATGTCACAAGGTTTCCGTACATATAAAGAACACCGAAATCCGAGTTATAACGAAGGAGTTATGACCCGTCGAAGTTTCGCGACAGAACTGGCACGGCACCGGGAAGCGTAAATAGTGAATTTACGATAGAATGAGATTTAGCCTTAGCGATCTAAACGAAAGTCGTAGAATATGTTAAACTAAGAACATCGATAAAAAGAACGCCCAAATCTGACTTCGTATGAAGAAGTTATGATTTTTCGAAGTTTCGGAATAGCAGTATACAGCCCGAAATTCGAATATTAGATCGAGTGATTTTTAGCCGACATGACCTAAACGAGAATTGAAGGTCTCATTAAAAGTAGCATAACGAGAAAAAGATGGGCGAAAACGGATGTCGGATGAAGAAGTTATGAGGATTTAACGGACCAATCGTGTCCCGGCCCGTTAATAATATAAAATTTAAAACTGAGCCAAAATTAGCCGACGGAGTCTAAATGAAAGTTGTAGAGTACGTTCCCACCTTCGTGTGGATATAAAGAACGTCAAAAACGGAGTTCGTATGAGAAAGTTACGAATTTTTAAAGTTGAAGCATGAATCTACGAAGTCTGTTGCGAGGTTGATGACGTGGCTGCATCTGGGCCGCCCATCGCTGATGAAGGAACGCGCTTCGGATCATGCCACGAAGCCTTCGCATTACGCCCCGCGTACGAGGTTTGGTACGCCCTGCGTACCTTCGGTCTTATCCGGGTCCGTCCGAGTGCGAGCCAGCTGGAACGCGCCTGTCTACCTTATCCGAAGCTACGCCCCACGTAGAGCTTCTGAACGCCCAGCGTAGCGAGGCCCTCGCGGCTATAAAAGGAGGTCGAGGCTGCCCTCATTTTTCACACCAAAATCCTTTCTCTCTCTAATTTCTTTCTCTCTCTACAACCCCAAACCCCCTTAAACCCTAGAAAACCCCCTAGCACCCTAAGGAAGCCCCGAGGCTCCCGGAGTCCTGAGAAAAATGAGTTTTTCGGTTTCGAAACGCTGCTCCAATTAAGTTCCGGTTTTCGATAAAATTCGTTGTAAGTGTGCTACGCTTACGCATTTTTTAATATAGCTTTCAAATAATTATAGGAATGTTATTAGGTCCTTAAAATAATTATTTGGGCTATTATTATGAGTTATATCGAGTATTATTAACGCTTAATAATACTCGGACTAATTAATTTGTTGCGGTTATCGTTAAACTAAACCCTAGTGGTATCGATACTAGGTTTTATCGAAGGAATATCGTTTTGAGAGTATCGAAGCGCTGTCCGAGTGCTGAGTCACCACCTAATCAGGTGAGTGCATAGTTACTTTCAGCTTACACATAGATATGAAGTATTTTATATAAATTATGTGATGTGTGTGTATATTATCTGTATACTTGTTATCTATGTTGGATGAACGTTTTATACATGTTTTTAATGATTTAAACTGTATATGTATTTTATATCTACAAAATGTGTTGGGTAAAACATGGGTAGATGTAATAGTTGCTGTGTGACAAAATAAAATAATGAGAGGCCTCGTTATAGCTTTCTTGATGATCTAGTCATCTAGCAGAGTATAGATTACGACCACGGACTATTCTAGACAGTCCAGTGGAACACTAGCAGGCTCGCAACCTGTAGATGTTTATTCGAACTGTGTGTTTATTCGAACTGTGTGAACTGTGTGCTCACCAGGTATACTCCATCCCAATGATAGTCCTTTGACTAAGTCCCTTGTGTTAGATGTTTTAGGGACGTAATGTGAGGATAACGGGAATGGGTAACTGGGTTGATTGTTTGATGTTTAAAAATAATAATTATATTATTGTGGGTTGAAAACCCTATGTGCTCACCAGGTTTCCCAACCTGACCCACTCAGTTTATTTATATCACAGGTGTTGATATGAAGTGACATTACATTGAGAGATTTAAAAAGATGTAGATCACTAGTGTAAATAATTGTAAGTTCTGTTTATGCTTATGTTTCTGTATTAACGATGACATCCCAAACGTTTTAAAATGAAATAAATACGTTTCTTCGAAAATGTTTTAATAACGTATTTACCATGTTTTTCTGGGAACAAATTCCGCAACATTTTTATAAAATGAAGTACTCTGATTTTTATAAAGCATAAACAAAATCGGTCTTTTCTGGCCGTGATTTTGGGGATGTCACATTTCTGAATACATGTCGAAGCTAGTGGGAGCATAAGTGTTATGCTGGTAAAGAAATAATCATCATGTAAGTGGGAGCATGATTATTATGGTAAGTATTGCAAGTTAGCAATATTAATTATAGAAAACAAGAGTTATACTTTGCAAAGTTGTAAGAGTTGAAAAGTTGTTTTTCTATAATTAAGGGAGAGAATATTGTACTTCGTTCAAAATCTAAAGCTTAGATTGAGAAATTTTAATAAATTTAGTCAAAGGATACATAGTGTCTTCTTAAATTTCGATTATGATTACGGTATCCCTCTTCATAGTTCGAATTGTAAGAACGTGACACATAAAATATTATGGCAGAAGATTGATAAAGTATCGTATCTTTATGTAAGACATTATGCATCGTGTCCCATACGCTTCGGGTAAAGGATCGATTGCAAGTGTTATAATATTTGACCATTCTAAATTTTTTCCAAATGTCTAGTGCATTAAGAGGGAAAAAGGACAAGAATTGGTATTGACTAAGATAATTAAACAACTATCAAAGGATGATCTAAAGTTTGCTGAGGATTGGTCGCTTGTGAGTAGTTGGAAGTATGGTATTGAATGGACCATATCGACATTATTATGAATAGATAAGATTCTATTAAGAATGAGTTGTCATATGGTAAATATGGAAATGTTTCCATAATTGGGAGTTGAAAATTAAGAATTTATGTCTAGATTAGAAAATTTTATGCAAAAGGATGTTCAAAGGAATGTACTTTGAGTGAGAGACGTCACATCTATAAAATAGTTCTGTAACAATTTTGATAGAGTACCTTGTGATTTCGTTGGCTGAGTCTTTCTGATTTCGGGCCGTGACTTCACAAGAGGATCATTGCATAAAATATTAGAATTTGACATATTCTAAAAGGTGGCAAGAATGTGGTATTCTTACACTAATTATAAGGACTGGGGATTGTGAAATGAGTTGCATTTGAAAAGTTTCAATTGATCTATTTCACAAAGTATGGACAATGGGAAACCAAAGTGTGCATGCTTTGAGCATGGGGACAATTGTGGTCATGATTCAAGTTATAAAGTTGATTATCTGAAACATTAAACAATGGATAATGAGTAATCAATATGGTGATTAAATAAAGGTGTTTTATTTATACTCACAAGTTTGGGGTCATATAAGATTAAGTATTATCATTGTGTTTCTCTTTGCATGTTTTGAGTTCCTGAATAATTAATTATTTCAGAATAATCAAATTATTCGAATGGTCCACAGTCGTTCATATGTTGGAAGTAGGTATGAATGTAGACTGTCATGAATTGGTTTGTAGATTGTCTAAAGTGTATTAGACATAGCAAAGGTTTGCAGCAACATTCATGAGTGCTTATGAATATGATTTTGAACATTGGATTAAACCCACGCTCACTTGGATCGCTTCATGGATTTTATCACGAGCGATTGGTGAGATGATCATATCTTGTATTCTTAAAACCGAGATGTGTGAGTTGTATCTTGCGAATCGGTTACACATTGATAATATGTAAACACACCAGTAACTTGGTGTTATAAAACTTATTATTGTGTGTGATTTGGTGAGTGAGTGCAAGCAAACATTGAGTCGAAGTTTATTCGTTCCTTTTACCCAGAGTGGGATAAAAGCGATATCTGTGGGCCCCTCGATGATTTAGTGATGACAAACGTAAATGCTCGGTCGGGCTAGGGCTAATTTGATTTGTTCAATTAGTCAGTCGTCGTAAATCGGAAATCGGGAAACAACACATAGACTGAGAGAATGATTTCAATCCATGTCTCACGTCTATATGATATCTAGAATGGAGGAATATATGATCCCTTATCTAAAGGATAGGTTGCTAATAAGATCCGAGTTCGACAACGTCTTTGAGAGCTACGATTGTTAATCGAGTTGTATTTACATTTGTGGTTACTAGACTTATCCAAGTAGGAGACTGTTGGATTAGTGTCTAAGCCCGTAACCATATTTGTCAAGTACTTGCCCCGATTGTGCATGGTCCTTTTTGGGTTGCCTTCACCAAAGCAACTTGACTGGAGAAATAATAGAGAAAGAGGTTATTGTGATTTATTAATATGTTATAAGAATCCTCCTTAATAAATGAAAGTCTTTTTGCCACATGTCAATCTCTCATGAGTTTTGACATTTGTCATTTTGTAGTATTTTTGAAATATATATTATCCACTTGTCAATTTTTGATTTGTTTCGATTTTTAAAATTAAAATCATATATATGTAAAGTATTAAATATCATATATATGATATTAAATTGCAATAAATACGTTTATTCCTTTTTTATTTTAAAGTTGTACATTAAAAAATATTTTGTGTTTACACTTTACTTTAATGTTTCATTTTTTTTTAAAATCAACCCGTGTAATACACGGGTCTCACACCTAGTAATATATTAAAGGAGAAATCATATTTGTTTAATTAATATTGGTCAATAATTAGTTAAGAATCAATTTAGTGATCAAGTGTAATTAATTAAACTAGAGGGGCTGAATTGAAATTATGTGATAGTTACAAAATATGGTAATGGTTATCCTAGATATAGGTTGGATGGATTCAAGGGATAAGATATCCTTGAAATCGTCCAAAGGATAAGGATAAGGGTTTTCAAGGCTTATCTTATTGTTACTTGGTGGGCAAGCAACTAGATAAGGATAAGGATTGAAACCCTAATCTCTACACCTATATAAACACCCCTTTGGCACATGAATTCGTGCATGCCTTCCTAAAGGGTTCTTAGGGCCGATTTCATACATCCTCTCTCTCTCTCTCTCTCTCTCTCTCTCTTGTCTCTCCATTTGCTCTTGGTGTTTGTGATCCATTAGAGGTACTACACTTGTGGTACTTGCTTTCAAGACTTAGGGTTTGAAGATTTGAGTTGTTATTGCAATATAACAACAAGAGGTATGTGATGTAATCTTCTATGTGTATTTCGTAATTTACTAGGGCATATTAGGGTTCCTTTATGTGTTCATAATGTTGTGTATCTAATAGTGAAAACATAGATCCAATCTAGGGTTGCATGCACACATAGGATTGTTTGTATAAAACCCATCACAATCACACATCAATATTCACATTAAAAATCACTGAATTACTACACATATATAAAATTTATAGTAGGATAATAGGCAGAATTTTGTATATGCTGATGCTAAATAGCTAAATATCGTATTTGTCTGGCTTAAACTGTAAATATAATATTTGTCCTTAATGTTTTTTAATATTATATATACCCAAATCTATGTTTTTTGATTATTTTCATTGATTTACAATCTTTTTTTTATCACTTTAAAATCATTAAAACTAAAAAAAACATTTTAAATGGACAATATTGCCACACAGATCACGTTTTTTGTTCCACAGATCACATTTTTTTTTGTTAATCACGTTCACAACCTGCTTCTTCCTCACGATCGCAATATGATCCTGCTGAGAAAATCAGAGAACATGTAATCAGTTCTTGTTGTTTATTAACATGATAAACGATTACAAGAAAAACTATATATACGATAACTTAAAACATAAAAAAATAGACTAAAACATAGGGAACCTACTAGAAGATATAGATAAACATAACCAATAAGTATCTATATCTAATACTCCCCCTCAAGTTGGAACGTGTAGATTTTGAATGCCCAACTTGTTAAGAATAAATTTGAGTTGTTGAGTCCATAAGCCTTTTGTAAGAAGATATGCAGTCTGCATATTAGAAGCAATATAACACGGTTGTATCTCCTGAGAATCCACCCTTTCTCTAACAAAATAACAATCCATATCCATGTGCTTCGTCCTCTCATGGAAGACTGGATTATTATCAATGTGACGTGCAACCTAATTGTCACAATATAAAGGAGTTGGTTCATGCATAATCTTACCTAACTAGGTTAATAGCTAACGAACCATAAGACTTCACGAACAGTAGAGGTCATAGACCTATACTCTGCCTCTGCTGAAGATCGAGATATAACTGACTGTTTTCTTTCCATGAAATAGGAGCATCCCCTAGCAACATAATTTATCAAGTACTAGATTTCATGGTAAAAGGACATCCTAACCAATCAGAGTCACGATACGCCTTAAGAGTACAATCTACTTCACATGGGAGTAAAACTCCTTGTCTTAAGGTAGACTTTAGATAACGTAGTACTCGGTGGACGCCATTCATTTGGGATTGTCTTGGATCTACAAAGAACTAACTTAAGACATTTACTGTGTAGGCAATGTTTGGTCTTGTTGCTTGGAAGTAAAGCAATCTTCCCATGATATGCCGATAACGATTAGCATCGACTCGAGGTCCATCTTCATCTTTGCCCAACTTCAAATTTTGTTCAATTGGAAATGAACTAGGTCAACATCCTTGTAAACCACAATCTGGAAGGATATCCAATGCTTATTTTCTTTGACTTAAAAATAAGCCTTTAGTGGTTCTAGCTACTTCAATTCCAAGGAAGTATTTAAGATTGCCAAGATCCTTTATGTTAAATCTTTTATCAAGCTCTTTTTTGTGTCTTGTATTATTTGTTTGTCATCTCCCACAATATTCACATCATCGACATAAATGAGAGCAGCTACAAAGTTATCCTTCCTACATCAAATGAAAAGAGAACGATCCGCCTTGGAAGAATCAAAACCAAGCTGAAGGAGGGAATTGGTGGATTTTTGGTACCAATTCCATGAAGCTTGCTTCAATTCGTAAAACGATTTTTTTAGTTTGCAGACTTTCATTTCTCCTTCTTTGGAAAAACCTTGAGGAAATTTCATGTAAACTTCCTCATCAATATCTCCATGCAGAAAAGCTTTGTTTACGTCCAACTGCAGAATTGTCCAGTTCTTCTTTACTGCGTCAACCAAGAGGGTTCGAACCATGACCAACTTGGAAACCGGAGCAAAGGCATCATGATAATTGACCCCTTCCAACTGGGTAAAACCCTTGGCAACAAGGAGACCCTTGTATCGTTCGACTTCTCCGTTTGGTTTATACTTCACTTTGTAGACCCATTTAGAGTCGATAACACGTTTTCCTTTTGGAAAATCTTGAACAATCCACGTCCCATACTCTTCCAGAGCACAAACTTCTCTTTTCATTTCTTATTTCCACCACTCATACTTTATGGCCTAATGGAAGTGTTTTGGCTCATCGTTTGAATCGATGGCCGCTAAAAAGTCTTTTTTAGAGAATTTGAAAATTTTGTATAAGAAACATAATTTGTTAAAGAATGTACCGTTGAGGAGCTTTGATTTGGAGGGTTGTCGAAAGGTCTATCGAAGGAAGGAGTTGGACGACAAAATCCTGGAAGCGAGCTGGTTAAGTTCTGTTTCACTGTGGTCGTGGCTGTTAAGTTTTTAGAACCACTTTCTTGTTTGTAACATCTTGTTTTGATTTGGTTAAGTTATGTTTAGGTCCTTATACAAACAATTAACACATAGAACTATCACAACAATCCTACACTTTAGGATACATAAACTTAATAAATGGGCCAACCTTGGTACCTTCGACCCATTGACATAGTGAGAGAACTCGCCTCATGATCAAGGAGTAACTGCGTAGAGCTATGAACACATAGATCGACTCTAGTGTCCGCCTAAACAATAAAACAAGACCCAATTCGTAATGTTAGTCTACAGTTCTCCAAAAAACCTAATAGTCAAACTTTGTCAAAATTCAATGGTCAAAAAGTCAACGCTCCAAAGTCAACACAGACCGAGTACGCCCCACGTACTCTTGATCCTGGTCAGGCTCCTAACAGCATACGCTTAGCATACGTCCAGGTACGCCCAACGTAGGCGATGGCTGAATAATCCAACTTTTAAGGACTTAATTCTTTAAGTCATTTTGTCCAAGTCTCAAATCTAGCCTTAAAACATATCCCAAACCATAATGTTCCCAATTTTATGGTTTTACATGCCTATAACAAACCCAACAACAAAACCCTAACTCTTCTTAACCACTAAAGCTCTTAATGACTTGCATGAAAGGATCTCAATGGACAAGATTATATTTTTATCACTCATGACATGGAAAAACGTCCAAAAGGACAACCCAAATGTTCTATAGCATGTCATGCATAAGAAAGTCATAATTTGGGGACAAAAGCTCATAATACCACCATGCAAGCTAGATCTAATAATTTAATCATCATATTGGGAACTTTATACCTTTTTGAGATGTATAATGATGCAAGACTTCCAGAACCAAGCCTGCTTCTAGATTCTAAGCTTCACCACCACCTTCTTCTTCCTTTGGAACATACAAAAACACTCTCAAAAATCTCAGAATGCAATAATGGGGGATAGGGTTTGCAAGGGAAACATTTTAAGTGACGGAGGCTGGAAATGGGGTGAAGAAATGGGACTTAAGGTGCAATATATATATATATATATATATATATATATATATATATGGTCCAAACCCTAAAACTTAGGGTTTGATTCCATACTCAAAACGACGTCGCTTCCATTAAACCCCCTTACGCCCAACGTACCATCCAAGTACATCCCTACGTAAGGCCCAAAATTGCCAAAATCCCAAATTGAAGGATTATAAGAGAAATTTACCAAGAATCGAGTGTGAGAATTCTCCCCAGCTTGGATCAGACTTCGTCCTTGAAGTCCGTCGAAGTGAACAACTCCGGATAATGCTACCTCATCTCCGACTCCGGGTCCCAAGTCCATTCAGAGCCCTTCTGATGTTGCCACTGTACTTTGACCAAATATACCACCTTGTTGTGCAAGGCCTTCCTGTTCTGATCAAAAATTGCTACCGACCTTTCAATGTAGTTTAGGCGTTCGTCGACCTAAATGTCATCTAGCGGTGATACCGCCGTATCATCAGTCAATCATTTCCGTAACTGAGAAACATGTAATGTGCTATGGATCTAACCGAACTCTACCGGTAGATCCAACTGCTAAGCCACCTTACCCACCCTGGAAATCACATGAAAAGATCCAATGAATCGGTGTCCCAGATTGCTCCTCTTCCTGAAGCGTATCACACCTTTCCAGGGTGACAACTTTATTTATACCATGTCCCCAACATGGAATTCCAACTCAGAACGTTGACGGTCTGCATAACTCGTCTGTCAGCTCTGAGCTACCTGAAGTCTCTTTCCTAACCTGCTTAATCATCTATGAAGTTTTTATCACTACTTTAGTGCTCCCCATGATCCTCTGTCCGATCTCACCCCAACATATCATGGTGCGACACTTCCTCCCATAGAGAAGCTCGAAGGGAGGTGCACCAATACTGGAGTGGTAACTATTGTTGTATGAAAACTCTAACAAGGGAAGGTAGGTGTCCCAACTCCCACCAAAATCTGTAATGCAAGCCCTCAACATATCCTCTAGTGTTTGAATCGTACGCTCGCTATGATCATCGGTCTAAGGGTGATAAGCAATGCTGAAATGTAACCTCTTACCCAACTCCTCATGAAACTTCTTCAATAACCTAGAAGTAAAACAAACATCCATGTTTGATATGATGGAAACTGGCACCCCATAGCGAGAGATCACCTCTCGAACGTATATATCTGCCAACTTCTCGACCAATGAACTCTCTCAAATTACAAGGAAACGGGCACTTGTGGTCAACCTGTTGACAATCACCCCAATAGCACCGAAACCACGACGAGCCCGGGATAATTTCGTGATGAAATTCATAGAAATATGCTCATATTTCCAAACCGGAATCTCCAAAGGTTGCAACTTGTCTTGAGGCATCTGTTGCTCGGCCTTGACTTTCCTGCAAGTCGAGCACCTCTCTACATATCTTGCAATCTCCCTCTTCATGTAGGGCCACCAATAGCTAAGTCTCAAGTACCAATACATCTTGGTTGCACCAGGATGTACAGAAAGTTTAGACTTATGTGCCTCATCCATCAAAATATGCCTCACGCCCACAATACCCAGAATCCATACCCTACCGCACTGTATCAACAATCCTATGATGTCCTTGATACAAGTAGCAAACTGCCCTTTGATCTTCTCTCCCTTCCGACTCTCATCCTTGATTCCCTCCGCCTGTGCCTCCCTAACCATATCCAATATTGGAGAGGTAATCATCACCCTCATACTCAACCCCCCACTGGGTGTACTCACCACCCAATGACTCAGTGCGTCGACCACCATGCTGGCCTTACCCGGGTGGTACAAGATCTCACTATTATAATCATTGACCACGTCAAGCCACCTCCTCCGCCTCATATTCAGGTTAGGCTGGTCCACAACTCCTAAATCCAAAACATGAGTAGGGCAGTTAGCCTCATGAGGCTTCAACTATTGTGATGCATAAGCAATCACTCTACCTCGCTGCATAAGTACCGCGCCCATCCCGATGATGGAAGAATACAATATACTACCATATCCTCGATAACCTCTGGAAGGGTCAACATTGGAGCCTCACATAGTCTCTGTTGTAAAGTCTCAAATGTCGACTGCTGCTCAGGTCCCAAAACAAAATCCGCACGCTTCTTAGTTAGACGAGTGAAAGGAACAACAATCTTGGTGAAATCCTGGATGAACCTCCGATAATACCCAGCCAAACCCATAATTCTCCTAACCTCTGAGGGAGTCATCGGAACCTCCCACTGCATAACTGCCTCTACCTTGGCCGGATTGACCAATATCCCATTCTGGTTGACGAGGTGACCCAACAACTGAACCTCACGCAACCAGAACTCGCACTGGGAGAACTTGGTATATAGCCTCTCTCTCCTCAGAACTCCTCGGAGCTGCATTTAATACTCCTCCTGTAACTCCTTGGTCTTAGAGTAGACCAAGATATCATCGATGAATACAATAATGGACCGATCGAGCATCGGTCGACACACCCTGTTCATCAGATCCATGAATGTTGCAGGTGCGTTGGTGAGCCCAAGTGACATAACCATAATTGTGGAAAGTTGTCTTCTCCACATCCGCCTCTCTAACTCTTATCCAATGGTACCCTTACATCAAATCAATCTTGGAGAACCAAGATACACCTTGGAGCTGATCAAAGAGATCATCAATCATTAGGAGTGGGTAATGATTCTTCACTGTCAACTTGTGTTCGCACCCGGTAATCAATGTACATCCAGTAGGTACCATCCTTCTTTTTCACAAACAGAATCGGTGCTCCCCAAGGCGATAAGGTGCCTTGGCGATCGGGGATGTATTGGGGTTCATATCGATCCTAAACTCCACCTGCCTCTCTGGTGGTATGCCAGGAAAATCTTCCGGGAATACATCCAGGAAATCCCGAAATATCGGGACATATGATACTGAACGAATCGGCTCTACACGAGTATCTACCATATATGTCTAGTAACCATAGCACCCATGTTGAATAAACCTTCGGGCCCTCACTACTAAGCAGAATGTTGAACCAACCCTGGTACTCTCACCATAAATGGTCAACTTTCCCCCATTTGGGGTTCGAACCACCACAAGTTGTCTATCACAATCAATCTAAGCCCCAAACTGGCCCAACCAATCCATCCCAACAATAACGCTCACATACCCCATGGGAATCGAAACTAGGTCGATCAGATGTATCACTCCAAAAATCTCCAAGGTACAATCGCAGAAAACACTCGAAACAGGGACCCTGATGTTGCCGGCAATGGAAATCCGCAAAGGATGCTCCAAATCATCTAAATGAATGCCAAAACTCTTACTAAAAGCCAAGGATACAAATGACCGACTCGCAACCGAGTCAAATAACACTAAAGCAGTCAAGGAGTTCACAAGAAAAGTACCTAACACAATATGAATCATAACCATAATGTAAAATAATTAGATAGAAATATAAATAGATACATACCAGTAACGACGTCCGACACCACTCTAGCCTCCTCAGCCGTCATCCGAAAAGAACATCCTCTAGCTCTCGAGGAATCATCCCTCCCCTGACGTCCGTCTATGATCCGAAGAGTAGTCTGGGTTGGTGCATGCAGAGGCATGGCTGCAAGCTGAGGGCATTGGGCCTTCATATGACCCACCTAACCGTAATGGTAACAAATGTGTGCGCCTAGTGAGGGGGTTTGCTGTTGTGGATTTTGACAATCCCTTGTGAAATGGCCCTGTCTACCACAATTGTGGGACCCTATCGCTAATCGGCAAGATTCCTCATGTGTCTTTCTGCACCTACCATATGTGCGACCCTTCTGCCCTCCAGGGCGTGAATCGGTGGGCTTAGCCCGCTTCGCCTCCGGCTACAAATGGACTTGGGCCTGATGCTGCTCCGTAACCTGAGTCTCGATCTCAATCTCTCTCCTCCGAGCAGTAGAATGTAGCTCGTAAAGATTCTGATACTGCTGAGTAGACACAAACTCTTGTATCTAAGTCTTCAGCATGCTCAGATATCGTGACATATGGACCTGCTTGGAAGATGCATTCCCAGGGCAGAAAAGTTCCTTCTCAGTGAACTTCTTGGTGATCTTCGTCACCGACTCCGTCGTCTGTCTAAGTGACATATACTCCTGTGCCGAATGCTCTCTCTCTATGTACCAAAGGCACATAATCAACTCGAAACATCTCGGTAAATTGACCCCAAGTCACTGCGGCCATCTCTGCAGGTGAGTAAGAACTGGTCACAAGCTTCCACTAGTCCCCCCTAAGTGTAGAAGGTTCAGGACACACCTGACCTTCTACTCCTCCGGATAGAAACACGTGAAGAAACATCCCTCCACATCAGGCAACCATCTCATTGCTACGATTAGGTCCGTAACCTCATCGAAATCTAAGGGTTTCATGTTATTGAATCTCTGCTACTTAAGAGATCCTCCTATCCCAGCTGCAGCAATAACTACAGTGGCTGCGACATCGTCAACCTTAGTCACAGCGACATAGTGCTCATCAAAGAGCTCAATCATATCGGTCTTTGCTGACCCAAACATCTCCAAGATGGCACCCCGCACAGCTGCTACTACCTTTGTGGAGATCAACTCATGAATCTCCTCATCCAGTACAACCACCCGCACTGGATCACCATCTCCTAAACTACTAGCTTCGGATCCCGAACCTCTAGTGACCACCATGCTGAAAAATAAACATAAATTCATCAGATCACCAATAGAGTAACTCTTTACAGCTCATATAACTCAACCTCGGGTCTTATGGTTTTCATGACATGTGTACGAGCCCAATGTTTTCTATTGTACGGGCACATACTACCTTCCACACCTACCCATGTTTGTCTCAGTGGTCACCAAAAAACCCTTGGGTCATTAGACCCTCTATGCTTGGCACACATGCACCCTAAACTACACTCCTAAAGAGTGATCACAACTCCTAGTTGCACTAGGACCTTACAAATCCTCCTCACAACCCATGAAACCTCCATTAACATTGTGGTCACCTCGCATATGGCAATCATACATAGCGCCAAATCCAATAGATAATCGAATAAGTGATTCTATGTAACAAACCGTTACTTCAAACCTATGTAATAGTGTAGGTCAATTTGTACTTATTTGTAAATTAATAATGAGAAATTTTGGCATACTATGTATAATTACATAATTGACCCTCAAAAATAAATTATTAAATAATCTCAATTGGGTTGAACCAAGTGATAGAGATTGTAACAAGGTTTCCAAAAATATAAAAAACACTAAAATCCGAGTTATAACGAAGAAGTTATGACCAATCAAAAATCCGCGACAAAACCGGCAAAACACTGTTCAGTGTAAAAACTGGATTTTTGATAAAAGGCTTTCTAGCCTTAACAATCTAAATGAAAGTTATAGTTTATGTTAAACCGAGAACTTTCATAAAAAGAACGCCAAAATCTGACTTCGTATGAGGAAGTTATGATTTTTCTAAGTTTTAGTATAGCAGTGTACAACTAAAAACTCGAAATAAAGATCGAGTGGTTTTTATCCGACACAACCTAAACGGGAATTGAAGGTCTCGTCATTAGTAGTACAACGGTAAAAAGACAGACAAAACGGACGCCGTATGAAGAAGTTACGAATTTATAACGGATTCACATCCTGGTCTGTTTAAAATAATAATATTAAAAATAAAGTCAAAATTATCCTAAGAAGTCTAAACGAAAGTCGTAGAGTATAATTTTACCTACGCGTGCATATAAAGAACGTCAAAAACGGAGTTCGTATGCAAAAGTTATGAATTTTACAAGTTTTGGCAAAAGAATAAAGAAAAATAGCAAAAACCGGGAATTTTAGCATGAACAGTAACGCCACGTCACCCCTCGCATGCGAGGCCTCCACGTATCGGCTGCTGAGTGGACCGATGTCTCGCATGTCACCTCCTGATTCGACCAAGTCCAAGGTCCAGTAAGAACCGGACAGCCGCGCATGAGACACATCGGACCTCACCCTCGCACGCTCCTCGGACACCCCCTTCTCACATGCCCTCTTCCCATTGGACCGAGGTCTGGTCTAATCCGAGCCTACAACCTCCGAACCGAAGCTGCTTCACTTCGCAAACTGTCAGCCTCACATAGCCTCGCATAAGCCTCGGATCCGAGGCTTCGGCCTATATAACGCATGCGAGGGCTTCCGAAAATTTTCTCTTTTTCACCCCAAAAATCATTCTCTTTCACATTCTCCACTCCCCTAAGCTCATATACAACCCCTAAAGCCCCGATATCAAGACTCGAGCCCGAAGCAAGCCTTGAAGCCCCGAAATTCCCGAGAAGTAACCTCTCTCCTGTCAAAACTCTGCCCGATTTGAGCCGGTTTCTCGACAAATAAACTCCTTTTCGTGAAACGAAACTCTGTCCGAATTACCACCTATCAAGTGAGTTCATACCCCCGTATTTTCATAATTTCTACTGTTTTAAGGAGGGAAATACAAGTATAACACAACAACTTTGTGTTATAAATAAATGATTTCAAATAACGATAACATGATTTTAAAGCATGAAAAATACTTCAAATATTGAAGTCTTTTATAAACTTATATTTTTCCCAAATATACATATTTGTATATATAATTTAATATAAATAAGATTTAAAAGGCTTAGGACTAATAATTCATTCTAGGCCATTTTCCTTGTTTGGATGTGGACTTATAGTACCGGTTATTTGTCCGAAGGTCGTTCAAATTTTACTTATATATAAAATTGTATATGTATATAAAAATAAAAGTTATTTCATCAGTTTAATCACCCTTTGTAACATGTTGAGCAAAGGATTACATGCAAAAATAGTTATTTACCAATTCATAAAGTACATATAAATTGTAATAGATATAATTTATGATACATAGAGCAATAATTCATATGAATACACTGTTTTACATGCAACAAGGGTTTTAATTCAAAACAAATAAAGGGTTTACACTTATCAAATACATGTTCGGGATACTAAGTCAAGAACATACTGTTAATCATTTATTTCAGAATGATTGGGTTTTCATAACTAATATACATGTAACGTTTATATGCTTTTTATGAGACATTCAATTCAGGTTGTTTAATTCATTTTAGACAACCAAAGTAAAGCCCTGACATTATAACCAGAATCTCCAGTCCGGGGATCGAAACAAGTTGTGTGTAGATCTATATCGGGATTGACAACCCCGCACTCAGGCTGCTAGCTACAGTCAGGCATACACGCCAATGAGTGGCAATTGTTATCAACAGTTTAAGCGCTCATCAGGCGTTCATGTCTTAGTATGGTTATAATAACTCATTAAAAAGATATTAACAACACGTTAGTGTATAAACAACTAAACGTAAGTACATCTTCAAAGTACCAGTTTACAAAATGCAAAGTACAATGGTATACTATAGTTTTCAATAACAGCTGGTGAAGCCAGGCACACTCTCAAATACAAGTTTTACAAATACATTGGTTTACAAATAGGATGGTTTTATGGGAATAAAACTACTTTTCACATACCACAGAAAATATGGGATTTTCTAAAAGTGTTTTCATATTCAAAATACAAAGACACCCATTCAAACATAAAGACTTATGTACTCAGTCAACTTATTGTTGATACTCTCTTTTCAAATTACTTGTATTATCAGGGAAATAATAACAGGTACTCCCCGAGCTTTTTGAGAAGATGGAGCCATTAGGAGTCTTATCTTCTTCTTTTGTATAACTATTTTGGTTTCAATATACAATGATTGAACACATGTAAATATTATAGTTTTAAATACAATGGTTGTTTGTGCTTTGATTACTATGATACATGTGTTGTGATACTACAAATGAAGTCCTCCACCCCCGGACGTTTCCGCCGTCTGGTTTGGGGGTGTGACAGATTGGTATTAGAGCATTGTTTATAGTGAACTCTGTATATCAATCCATAAAAGATATACAAACTATAAATACATTGGGGCTGAGAGCTCTGACTACAAGTATACTTTTAAGAATTCTAAGTATTTTTACAAGAAGTATACTAACCCTCATACCTACAAGTACATAGTCATAAGAACTTTAAAGTATTTGGATGTTGAACATTACAGTTAAACCCGGGCAGTTATGTAATCATATATAGACTTAATTTAGCATGATCAACTATATTGATTTCAGACATGACCAACATGTGTTTGGGAGTGATAGTAGTGTTGTGACATGTCTAAAAGTTACCAACTACAGAAGAAACTCTAAGAACATAGCATAAAATACTATAAGAATATTATAAACATCGATATGCTTTAGTTTTTTTTTCAGGCATTTCTCATAACCTTATTCTCTTACAGACACAATGGCAGGACATCATCTACCAGGGGACCCTTATTTTCCAAATCATGGCAATCAAGGATGGATAGTGGAGGATCCAGAAGAAGACTCAGATAAAGAACCATTTGAGGACAACGAATCAAGCAGTACAGATACAGAGCCACAAGTCGGCAACCCGGGGTTACGTCCCCCGAGGCAAGAGGAAGCAATACCCATACCCGAGTGGGGCCAATACATAAACCATTGGAGTCGACAAGACGGCCAACGCCCTCCTTACAGAATGGCACGTGGTTTTTATAACGTCTCGGAAGGAGGAAAAGCCGACATAGCTCTTCCAGTTATAGTGAACCGAATTGCCTGACAATTCGGTCAATCAAGGATGTCAATCAATCGTATCCTAGAAGTGAATGCGGCTGCGTAGGCTAACGCTGCCGATATCCTTCGTCTTGACGGGATGCAAGATGATACCCAACACCATACTGAAGCCCTTCAAAGGCAACTTAATGCTGCTGAATCAGAGATTAGAGAACTGAGGGAGCATCAAGCTGCCCAAGAAAGGCGCTGGAAATCGCAAGACGAAGCGGAACCCAGTAACCGTCGTAGCAACTGCCGCAAGTAGTGTTACATTACTTTCTAGTTTAATATACTGAATGTATAGGCTACTTTCAGGATATGTATAAATCAAGTATCAATAAAATAATAAGCAATTTACTTCAACAAGAGTTATTACAATTTACATAAACATTCCATTCCAAAGTTTTGGGAGTATGGATACGTTCCAGTGTTATTTTCATACTTTTCAAATACGACCGCGAAAATTTTTATTTTCGGTAGGCCGATTTGATGTCGATACTTTTGCAATATTGTGGTTTATTAAAGACCTACTTTAGGGTTAAGTATCCAAATTACATATACTTAATATACCAATACAATCGACATGTATTTTCATACTCTTTGAAGAATAACCACTTCATTTTAATCTATCCAGTTGCAAGTTGTACTTGCAATGGACATCCATTTTCAATTCTTTACAAGATTCTTGTTGAATTAAGTGTTTAAGTTCAGAGATATCAAATTCATATTCATTCTTGATATCTCACTATCTTTTTATTTATTGACTTTTATAGAAAAAGATGCCTCCTCGTAGGAATCCAAGACGTAACAATGAAACGGAAGCACCGACGCCACCTCCACCACCACCCCCTCAATTCGATGCTGTCATGTTCCAAGCGGCAGTCACGGCAGTTGTAGCAGCTTCCTTATCTCATATCAATACTACTAGTGCTAGTGGGTCGGGAGCTGGTCCACGTCCTTCTAACCTTGCTGAGGGTCATGAGCACTCGAGAGAGTGCACTTATAAAGACTTCTAGAATGCCAAACCCAGGACCTTTAATGGAACTGGAGGAGTGATGGTTTTAAGGCAGTGGATTGAGAAAATAGAAGCAGTCTTTGAAATTTGCTCCTGTCCAGAGGGTAGCAAAGTTAAATTTGTTGCCTTTACTTTCTTAGATAGGGCCCTAACATGGTGGAATGGCCATGTTAAGTCACTAACTTTGGTAGTTGCTTATACTATAAGCTGGGAGAACCTAAAAACCATGTTGATGCGGGAATACTACCCGCGAGGGGAAATTCAGAAACTGGAACAAGAACTCCGGGGTATTACTATGGCCGGTGCTGACATAACGACTTACACAAATCGATTATGTGACTTGGCGATTCTGTTTCCGGAGATGGTTGCTCCAGAGAGCAAAAAGATTGAAAGGTATATTTGGGGACTGTCGCCCCAGATACAAGCAAGTGTCATTGCATCTAAACCTGTCACCTTTGACAGTGCCAAGGAACTGGCACAGTCACTTATTGACCACGGAAACCGTCAAAACTCTGTGGTTACTGCTCCAGAACAACCTAGGGAGAACAACAACAACAACAACAACAAGGGTTGGAACAAAAGGAAGGGAAAATCTCCTCTGGAACCTTCAAAGAAGCAACAAATAGTGGCAGTCCATGCTACTACTGTGCCTGCTACCATACCTACTACTGCACCTGTTGTTGCCCCTAACTACCCAGCACCAACTAAGCCCTATGCCGGTAGCCTCCCTAAATGCAACAAGTGCAATTTTCACCACACTGGAAATTGCCCTGAAATGCAGTGTCGTAACTGCAACAGGAAAGGGCATACTGCCCGATTCTGTAGAACATCGCCTCTACCCCTTAACCAAGTACCTGCCGCTGGGGTAAGTCGAGCATGCTACCAATGCAGTGATGTGGGGCATTTCAAGAAAGATTGTCCAAAAGCTAGAAATGCCGGTGGGGTTGGGAGAATTCTAGCACTAGGTCACGAAGAAGCGGTAGCAGGCCCTGCAGTGGTCACGGGTACGTTTCTTCTCAACAATACTTATGCATGCATTCTTTTTGATTGTGGTGCTGAGAGGAGCTTCATGAGCCATAACTTTAAACATCTACTAAATCAAAACTCCCAACCACTAAATGAAACCTTCACAGTAGAAATGGCTAATGGGAAATCTGAATCCACCAATGATATATACATAGGATGTACCCTTACCTTAAATGACTTGTCTTTCCCAATAGACCTTATGCCTATCTCTATCAAAAGTTTTGACATCATAATAGGTATGGATTGGTTGTGCCCCAACCATGCCGACATCCTATGCTATGAAAGAGTTATTCGTTTGAACTTGCCAACTAATGAAACTCTTATTATCTATGGCGACAAACCCGGAACGAACCTTCAGATCATTTCATGCATCAAGGCACAGAAATAAAGTCGCATGGAGTATTGTACATTCCTAGCTCATGTGGTATACAAAAAGCAAGAAGTGAGAGACATCGAGAGCATTCCTGAGGTCTGCAACTTTCCCGATGATCTTCCAGGGGTGCCTCCCGAACGACAAGTCGAATTTCGAATCGACTTAATCCCTGGAGCTACCCCCGTAGCCAAATCCCCCTATCGTCTTGCATCTTCTGAAATGCAGGAATTATCCAGCCAACTTAACGAACTCCTAAGCACAGGTTTCATAAGACCAAGCTTCCCACCTTGGGGAGCATCGGTTTTGTTCGTAAAGAAGAAGGATGGATTATTCCGCATGTGTATAGACTATTGTGAGCTGAATCAACTTACCATCAAGAATTGATACCCTCTGCCTCGCATTGACGATCTGTTCGACCAACTTCAAGGGGCGAACTACTTCTCGAAGATAGAATTAAGATCCGGGTATCACCAGTTACGAATTTTGGAGGAAGATGTTCCCAAAACCGCATTCAGAACTCGTTATGGTCATTACAATTTTATAGTGATGCCATTCGGATTGACGAATGCACCTGCAGTGTTCATGGACCTAATGAACAGAGTGTGTCGTCCATTCTTGGACAAATTCGTTATAGTCTTCATTAACGATATCCTTATATACTCAAAGAGCAAAGAGGAACATGGCCAACATCTTCGTCAAATATTACAAACTCTTAGATCGGAGAAGCTCTATGCGAAGTTTTCAAAGTGTGAATTTTGGATCAGGAAGGTAGATTTCCTAGGTCACGTGGTCAGTTCAGAAGGAATACACGTCGACCCTTCCAAAATAAAGGCAATTGAAAACTGGTCAGCACCTAAAACACCTACATAAATCCGTCAATTCTTAGGTCTTGCTGGCTATTATCGCAGATTCATTCAAAATTTCTCTCGAATAGCTAAGCCTCTTACTACTCTGACCCAAAAGGGTGTAACTTTTAGCTGGGGAGAAAAGCAAGAAACAACGTTTCAAATGCTGAAGCTAGCCTTGTGTATTGCACCGATCCTGTCTCTCCCTGAAGGGACAGAGGATTTCGTAGTGTACTGTGATGCTTCTAATCAAGGGCTTGGATGTGTTCTTATGAAAAGAGGAAAGGTTATATCCTATGCCTCAAGACAGCTAAAGACACATGAAGTCAACTATACAACACATGACCTTGAACTAGGAGCAGTGGTGTTTGCTCTGAAGATCTGGAGACATTACTTATATGGCACGAAATGCACAATATTCACGGACCATAAAAGTATCCAACACATCCTCGATCAGAAAGAGCTAAGTACGAGACAACGACGATGGGTGGAGCTACTGAACGATTACGAGTGTGAAATTCTTTATCACCCCGGTAAAGCAAACGTAGTAGCTGACGCCCTTAGTAGAAAAGAATACTTGGGACGCCGGGTAAAGTCGTTGACCATGACAATCCATTCGCATCTATCCACGCAGATCAAGGAAGCTCAACTTGAAGCCTTGAAACCCGAAAACGTAGCAGGTGAAACCCTGAGAGGAATGGATAAGAACTTCGAAGTCAGGGATGATGGAGTCTATTATTTCATGAACCGGATCTGGACACCAAAGTTTGGTGGTTACAGAGATGTGGTTATGAATGAAGCACACAAAACCCGATACTCCATCCACCCAGATTCAGACAAGATGTATCTAGACCTTAAGAAGCTATATTGGTGGCCTAACATGAAGGCCGAAATCGCTACCTTTGTGGGCAAGTGCCTTACTTGCACCAAAATTAAGGTAGAGTACCAGAAACCTTCAGGCTTATTACAGCAACCTGAAATCCCTGAATGGAAGTGGGAGCGGATTACAATGGATTTCATAACCAAGTTACCCAAGACATCAAGTGGTTATGATACTATTTGGGTAATCGTCGATAGATTAACCAAATCCACACACTTCTTACCAATCAAGGAGACTGACAAGATGGAAAAGCTAACCAGAACATACCTTAAGGAGATTGTTAGACTACATGGTGTGCCAATATCTATTATTTCAGACCGAGATAGTAGATTCACCTCTCGTTTTTGGCAGTCTTTACAAAACTCCTTGGGAACTAGGCTAGACATGAGTACAGCCTACCATCCGCAAACCGATGGATAAAGTGAGAGGACGATTCAAACGTTAGAAGATATGTTACGAGCTTGCGTGATAGACTTTGTAAAGGCATGAGATATTCATTTACCCCTTGTTGAGTTCTCTTATAACAACAGTTATCACACTAGCATAAAAGCTGCTCCATTCGAAGCCCTCTATGGCCGCAAGTGCAGATCCCCTCTGTGCTGGGCTGAAGTGGGTGACACGCAGCTAGCTAGAGGTCAAACTCCTGATAGTGCTCTCACTGGTCCATAAATTATTCGAGAAACTACCGAAAAGATCGTACAAATTCGGGAACGACTTAAAGCTTCCAGAGATAGACAGAAAAGCTACGCAGACAAAAGGAGAAAACCCTTGGAATTCCAGGTTGGCGACCGAGTTTTGCTAAAGGTCTCACCCTTGAAAGGCATGATACGATTTGGAAAGCGTGACAAACTGAACCCAAGGTATATAGGACCATTCGAGATTCTTGCCCGAATCGGCCCTGTAGCTTACAAACTTCGATTACCCCAAGAACTAAGTAACATTCATCCTACCTTCCACGTTTCGAACTTGAAAAAGTGTCTTTCCGACGAGACTCTTGTGATACCACTCGAGGAAATCGAGTTAAACGAGAACCTCAATTTTGTGGAAGAACCCGTAGAGATACTAGACAGGGAAGTTAAGAAAACCAAACAAAGCCGCATCCCGATAGTGAAGGTTCACTGGAATGCAAGGCGGGGACCTGAATTCACTTGGGAGCGGGAGGATCAAATTCAACAAAAATACCCACATCTTTTTCCCTAGTCTATCTGTAAAGTAAATTTCGGGACGAAATTCTCTCTAACGGGGGGATAATGTAACAAACCGTTATTTCAAACCTATGTAATAGTGTAGGTTAATTTGTACTTATTTGTAAATTAATAAAGAGAAATTTTGGCATACTATGTATAATTACACAATTGACCCTCAAAAATAAATTATTAAATAATCTCAATTGGGTTGAACCAAGTGATAGAGATTGTAACAAGGTTTCCAAAAATATAAAAAACACTAAAATCCGAGTTATAACGAAGAAGTTATGACCAATCAAAAATCCGCGACAAAACCGGCAAAACACTGTTCAGTGTAAAAACTGAATTTTTGATAAAAGGCTTTCTAGCCTTAACAATCTAAATGAAAGTTATAGTTTATGTTAAACCGAGAACTTTCATAAAAAGAACGCCAAAATCTGACTTCGTATGAGGAAGTTATGATTTTTCTAAGTTTCAGTATAGCAGTGTACAGCTAAAAACTTGAAATAAAGATCGAGTGATTTTTAGCCGACACAACCTAAACGGGAACTGAAGGTCTCGTCATTAGTAGTACAACGGTAAAAAGACAGACAAAAACGGACGTCGTATGAAGAAGTTACGAATTTATAACGGATTCACATCCCGGTCTGTTTAAAATAATAATATTAAAAACAAAATCAAAATTAGCCGACGAAGTCTAAATGAAAGTCGTAGAGTATAATTTTACCTACGCGTGCATATAAAGAACGTCAAAAACGGAGTTCGTATGCAAAAGTTATGAAATTTACAAGTTTTGGCAAAAAAATAAAGAAAAATAGCAAAAACCGGGAATTTTCGCATGAACAGTAACGCCACGTCACCCCTCGCATGCGAGGCCTCCACGTGTCGGCTGCTGAGTGGACCGATGTCTCGTGTGTCACCTCCTGATTCGACCAAGTCCGAGGTCCAGTAAGAACCGGACAGCCTCGCATGAGACACACCGGACCTCACCCTCGCACGCTCCTCGGACACCCCCTTCTCACGTGCCCTTTTCCCATTGGACCGAGGTCTGGTCTAATCCGAGCCTACCACCTCCGAACCGAAGCTGCTTCACTTTGCAAACTGTCAGCCTCGCATAAGCCTCGGATCCGAGGCTTCGGCCTATATAACGCATGCGAGGGCTTCCGAAAATTTTCTCTTTTTCACCCCAAAAATCATTCTCTTTCACATTCTCCACTCCCCTAAGCTCATATACAACCCCTAAAGCCCCGGTATCAAGACTCGAGCCCGAAGCAAGCCTTGAAGCCCCGAAATTCCCGAGAAGTAACCTCTCTCCTGTCAAAACTCTGCCCGATTTGAGCCGGTTTCTCGACAAATAAACTCCTTTTCGTGAAACGAAACTCTGTCCGAATTACCACCTATCAAGTGAGTTCATACCCCCGTATTTTCATAATTTCTACTGTTTTAAGGAGGGAAATACAAGTATAACACAACAACTTTGTGTTATAAATAAATGATTTCAAATAACGATAACATGATTTTAAAGCATGAAAAATACTTCAAATATTGAAGTCTTTTATAAACTTATATTTTTCCCAAATATACATATTTGTATATATAATTTAATATAAATAAGATTTAAAAGGCTTAGGACTAATAATTCATTCTAGGCCATTTTCCTTGTTTGGATGTGGACTTATAGTACCGGTTATTTGTCCGAAGGTCGTTCAAATTTTACTTATATATAAAATTGTATATGTATATAAAAATAAAAGTTATTTCATCAGTTTAATCACCCTTTGTAACATGTTGAGCAAAGGATTACATGCAAAAATAGTTATTTACCAATTCATAAAGTACATATAAATTGTAATAGATATAATTTATGATACATAGAGCAATAATTCATATGAATACACTGTTTTACATGCAACAAGGGTTTTAATTCAAAACAAATAAAGGGTTTACACTTATCAAATACATGTTCGGGATACTAAGTCAAGAACATACTGTTAATCATTTATTTCAGAATGATTGGGTTTTCATAACTAATATACATGTAACGTTTATATGCTTTTTATGAGACATTCAATTCAGGTTGTTTAATTCATTTTAGACAACCAAAGTAAAGCCCTGACATTATAACCAGAATCTCCAGTCCGGGGATCGAAACAAGTTGTGTGTAGATCTATATCGGGATTGACAACCCCGCACTCAGGCTGCTAGCTACAGTCAGGCATACACGCCAATGAGTGGCAATTGTTATCAACAGTTTAAGCGCTCATCAGGCGTTCATGTCTTAGTATGGTTATAATAACTCATTAAAAAGATATTAACAACACGTTAGTGTATAAACAACTAAACGTAAGTACATCTTCAAAGTACCAGTTTACAAAATGCAAAGTACAATGGTATACTATAGTTTTCAATAACAGCTGGTGAAGCCAGGCACACTCTCAAATACAAGTTTTACAAATACATTGGTTTACAAATAGGATGGTTTTATGGGAATAAAACTACTTTTCACATACCACAGAAAATATGGGATTTTCTAAAAGTGTTTTCATATTCAAAATACAAAGACACCCATTCAAACATAAAGACTTATGTACTCAGTCAACTTATTGTTGATACTCTCTTTTCAAATTACTTGTATTATCAGGGAAATAATAACAGGTACTCCCCGAGCTTTTTGAGAAGATGGAGCCATTAGGAGTCTTATCTTCTTCTTTTGTATAACTATTTTGGTTTCAATATACAATGATTGAACACATGTAAATATTATAGTTTTAAATACAATGGTTGTTTGTGCTTTGATTACTATGATACATGTGTTGTGATACTACAAATGAAGTCCTCCACCCCCGGACGTTTCCGCCGTCTGGTTTGGGGGTGTGACAGATTGGTATTAGAGCATTGTTTATAGTGAACTCTGTATATCAATCCATAAAAGATATACAAACTATAAATACATTGGGGCTGAGAGCTCTGACTACAAGTATACTTTTAAGAATTCTAAGTATTTTTACAAGAAGTATACTAACCCTCATACCTACAAGTACATAGTCATAAGAACTTTAAAGTATTTGGATGTTGAACATTACAGTTAAACCCGGGCAGTTATGTAATCATATATAGACTTAATTTAGCATGATCAACTATATTGATTTCAGACATGACCAACATGTGTTTGGGAGTGATAGTAGTGTTGTGACATGTCTAAAAGTTACCAACTACAGAAGAAACTCTAAGAACATAGCATAAAATACTATAAGAATATTATAAACATCGATATGCTTTAGTTTTTTTTTCAGGCATTTCTCATAACCTTATTCTCTTACAGACACAATGGCAGGACATCATCTACCAGGGGACCCTTATTTTCCAAATCATGGCAATCAAGGATGGATAGTGGAGGATCCAGAAGAAGACTCAGATAAAGAACCATTTGAGGACAACGAATCAAGCAGTACAGATACAGAGCCACAAGTCGGCAACCCGGGGTTACGTCCCCCGAGGCAAGAGGAAGCAATACCCATACCCGAGTGGGGCCAATACATAAACCATTGGAGTCGACAAGACGGCCAACGCCCTCCTTACAGAATGGCACGTGGTTTTTATAACGTCTCGGAAGGAGGAAAAGCCGACATAGCTCTTCCAGTTATAGTGAACCGAATTGCCTGACAATTCGGTCAATCAAGGATGTCAATCAATCGTATCCTAGAAGTGAATGCGGCTGCGTAGGCTAACGCTGCCGATATCCTTCGTCTTGACGGGATGCAAGATGATACCCAACACCATACTGAAGCCCTTCAAAGGCAACTTAATGCTGCTGAATCAGAGATTAGAGAACTGAGGGAGCATCAAGCTGCCCAAGAAAGGCGCTGGAAATCGCAAGACGAAGCGGAACCCAGTAACCGTCGTAGCAACTGCCGCAAGTAGTGTTACATTACTTTCTAGTTTAATATACTGAATGTATAGGCTACTTTCAGGATATGTATAAATCAAGTATCAATAAAATAATAAGCAATTTACTTCAACAAGAGTTATTACAATTTACATAAACATTCCATTCCAAAGTTTTGGGAGTATGGATACGTTCCAGTGTTATTTTCATACTTTTCAAATACGACCGCGAAAATTTTTATTTTCGGTAGGCCGATTTGATGTCGATACTTTTGCAATATTGTGGTTTATTAAAGACCTACTTTAGGGTTAAGTATCCAAATTACATATACTTAATATACCAATACAATCGACATGTATTTTCATACTCTTTGAAGAATAACCACTTCATTTTAATCTATCCAGTTGCAAGTTGTACTTGCAATGGACATCCATTTTCAATTCTTTACAAGATTCTTGTTGAATTAAGTGTTTAAGTTCAGAGATATCAAATTCATATTCATTCTTGATATCTCACTATCTTTTTATTTATTGACTTTTATAGAAAAAGATGCCTCCTCGTAGGAATCCAAGACGTAACAATGAAACGGAAGCACCGACGCCACCTCCACCACCACCCCCTCAATTCGATGCTGTCATGTTCCAAGCGGCAGTCACGGCAGTTGTAGCAGCTTCCTTATCTCATATCAATACTACTAGTGCTAGTGGGTCGGGAGCTGGTCCACGTCCTTCTAACCTTGCTGAGGGTCATGAGCACTCGAGAGAGTGCACTTATAAAGACTTCTAGAATGCCAAACCCAGGACCTTTAATGGAACTGGAGGAGTGATGGTTTTAAGGCAGTGGATTGAGAAAATAGAAGCAGTCTTTGAAATTTGCTCCTGTCCAGAGGGTAGCAAAGTTAAATTTGTTGCCTTTACTTTCTTAGATAGGGCCCTAACATGGTGGAATGGCCATGTTAAGTCACTAACTTTGGTAGTTGCTTATACTATAAGCTGGGAGAACCTAAAAACCATGTTGATGCGGGAATACTACCCGCGAGGGGAAATTCAGAAACTGGAACAAGAACTCCAGGGTATTACTATGGCCGGTGCTGACATAACGACTTACACAAATCGATTCTGTGACTTGGCGATTCTGTTTCCGGAGATGGTTGCTCCAGAGAGCAAAAAGATTGAAAGGTATATTTGGGGACTGTCGCCCCAGATACAAGCAAGTGTCATTGCATCTAAACCTGTCACCTTTGACAGTGCCAAGGAACTGGCACAATCACTTATTGACCACGGAAACCGTCAAAACTCTGTGGTTACTGCTCCAGAACAACCTAGGGAGAACAACAACAACAACAACAACAAGGGTTGGAACAAAAGGAAGGGAAAATCTCCTCTGGAACCTTCAAAGAAGCAACAAATAGTGGCAGTCCATGCTACTACTGTGCCTGCTACCATACCTACTACTGCACCTGTTGTTGCCCCTAACTACCCAGCACCAACTAAGCCCTATGCCGGTAGCCTCCCTAAATGCAACAAGTGCAATTTTCACCACACTGGAAATTGCCCTGAAATGCAGTGTCGTAACTGCAACAGGAAAGGGCATACTGCCCGATTCTGTAGAACATCGCCTCTACCCCTTAACCAAGTACCTGCCGCTGGGGTAAGTCGAGCATGCTACCAATGCAGTGATGTGGGGCATTTCAAGAAAGATTGTCCAAAAGCTAGAAATGCCGGTGGGGTTGGGAGAATTCTAGCACTAGGTCACGAAGAAGCGGTAGCAGGCCCTGCAGTGGTCACGGGTACGTTTCTTCTCAACAATACTTATGCATGCATTCTTTTTGATTGTGGTGCTGAGAGGAGCTTCATGAGCCATAACTTTAAACATCTACTAAATCAAAACTCCCAACCACTAAATGAAACCTTCACAGTAGAAATGGCTAATGGGAAATCTGAATCCACCAATGATATATACATAGGATGTACCCTTACCTTAAATGACTTGTCTTTCCCAATAGACCTTATGCCTATCTCTATCAAAAGTTTTGACATCATAATAGGTATGGATTGGTTGTGCCCCAACCATGCCGACATCCTATGCTATGAAAGAGTTATTCGTTTGAACTTGCCAACTAATGAAACTCTTATTATCTATGGCGACAAACCCGGAACGAACCTTCAGATCATTTCATGCATCAAGGCACAGAAATAAAGTCGCATGGAGTATTGTACATTCCTAGCTCATGTGGTATACAAAAAGCAAGAAGTGAGAGACATCGAGAGCATTCCTGAGGTCTGCAACTTTCCCGATGATCTTCCAGGGGTGCCTCCCGAACGACAAGTCGAATTTCGAATCGACTTAATCCCTGGAGCTACCCCCGTAGCCAAATCCCCCTATCGTCTTGCATCTTTTGAAATGCAGGAATTATCCAGCCAACTTAACGAACTCCTAAGCACAGGTTTCATAAGACCAAGCTTCCCACCTTGGGGAGCATCGGTTTTGTTCGTAAAGAAGAAGGATGGATTATTCCGCATGTGTATAGACTATTGTGAGCTGAATCAACTTACCATCAAGAATTGATACCCTCTGCCTCGCATTGACGATCTGTTCGACCAACTTCAAGGGGCGAACTACTTCTCGAAGATAGAATTAAGATCCGGGTATCATCAGTTACGAATTTTGGAGGAAGATGTTCCCAAAACCGCGTTCAGAACTCGTTATGGTCATTACAATTTTATAGTGATGCCATTCGGATTGACGAATGCACCTGCAGTGTTCATGGACCTAATGAACAGAGTGTGTCGTCCATTCTTGGACAAATTCGTTATAGTCTTCATTAACGATATCCTTATATACTCAAAGAGCAAAGAGGAACATGGCCAACATCTTCGTCAAATATTACAAACTCTTAGATCGGAGAAGCTCTATGCGAAGTTTTCAAAGTGTGAATTTTGGATCAGGAAGGTAGATTTCCTAGGTCACGTGGTCAGTTCAGAAGGAATACACGTCGACCCTTCCAAAATAAAGGCAATTGAAAACTGGTCAGCACCTAAAACACCTACAGAAATCCGTCAATTCTTAGGTCTTGCTGGCTATTATCGCAGATTCATTCAAAATTTCTCTCGAATAGCTAAGCCTCTTACTACTCTGACCCAAAAGGGTGTAACTTTTAGCTGGGGAGAAAAGCAAGAAACAACGTTTCAAATGCTGAAGCTAGCCTTGTGTAGTGCACCGATCCTGTCTCTCCCTGAAGGGACAGAGGATTTCGTAGTGTACTGTGGTGCTTCTAATCAAGGGCTTGGATGTGTTCTTATGAAAAGAGGAAAGGTTATATCCTATGCCTCAAGACAGCTAAAGACACATGAAGTCAACTATACAACACATGACCTTGAACTAGGAGCAGTGGTGTTTGCTCTGAAGATCTGGAGACATTACTTATATGGCACGAAATGCACAATATTCACGGACCATAAAAGTATCCAACACATCCTCGATCAGAAAGAGCTAAGTACGAGACAACGACGATGGGTGGAGCTACTGAACGATTACGAGTGTGAAATTCTTTATCACCCCGGTAAAGCAAACGTAGTAGCTGACGCCCTTAGTAGAAAAGAATACTTGGGACGCCGGGTAAAGTCGTTGACCATGACAATCCATTCGCATCTATCCACGCAGATCAAGGAAGCTCAACTTGAAGCCTTGAAACCCGAAAACGTAGCAGGTGAAACCCTGAGAGGAATGGATAAGAACTTCGAAGTCAGGGATGATGGAGTCTATTATTTCATGAACCGGATCTGGACACCAAAGTTTGGTGGTTACAGAGATGTGGTTATGAATGAAGCACACAAAACCCGATACTCCATCCACCCAGATTCAGACAAGATGTATCTAGACCTTAAGAAGCTATATTGGTGGCCTAACATGAAGGCCGAAATCGCTACCTTTGTGGGCAAGTGCCTTACTTGCACCAAAATTAAGGTAGAGTACCAGAAACCTTCAGGCTTATTACAGCAACCTGAAATCCCTGAATGGAAGTGGGAGCGGATTACAATGGATTTCATAACCAAGTTACCCAAGACATCAAGTGGTTATGATACTATTTGGGTAATCGTCGATAGATTAACCAAATCCACACACTTCTTACCAATCAAGGAGACTGACAAGATGGAAAAGCTAACCAGAACATACCTTAAGGAGATTGTTAGACTACATGGTGTGCCAATATCTATTATTTCAGACCGAGAGAGTAGATTCACCTCTCGTTTTTGGCAGTCTTTACAAAACTCCTTGGGAACTAGGCTAGACATGAGTACAGCCTACCATCCGCAAACCGATGGATAAAGTGAGAGGACGATTCAAACGTTAGAAGATATGTTACGAGCTTGCGTGATAGACTTTGTAAAGGCATGAGATATTCATTTACCCCTTGTTGAGTTCTCTTATAACAACAGTTATCACACTAGCATAAAAGCTGCTCCATTCGAAGCCCTCTATGGCCGCAAGTGCAGATCCCCTCTGTGCTGGGCTGAAGTGGGTGACACGCAGCTAGCTAGAGGTCAAACTCCTGATAGTGCTCTCACTGGTCCATAAATTATTCGAGAAACTACCGAAAAGATCGTACAAATTCGGGAACGACTTAAAGCTTCCAGAGATAGACAGAAAAGCTACGCAGACAAAAGGAGAAAACCCTTGGAATTCCAGGTTGGCGACCGAGTTTTGCTAAAGGTCTCACCCTTGAAAGGCATGATACGATTTGGAAAGCGTGACAAACTGAACCCAAGGTATATAGGACCATTCGAGATTCTTGCCCGAATCGGCCCTGTAGCTTACAAACTTCGATTACCCCAAGAACTAAGTAACATTCATCCTACCTTCCACGTTTCGAACTTGAAAAAGTGTCTTTCCGACGAGACTCTTGTGATACCACTCGAGGAAATCGAGTTAAACGAGAACCTCAATTTTGTGGAAGAACCCGTAGAGATACTAGACAGGGAAGTTAAGAAAACCAAACAAAGCCGCATCCCGATAGTGAAGGTTCACTGGAATGCAAGGCGGGGACCTGAATTCACTTGGGAGCGGGAGGATCAAATTCAACAAAAATACCCACATCTTTTTCCCTAGTCTATCTGTAAAGTAAATTTCGGGACGAAATTCTCTCTAACGGGGGGATAATGTAACAAACCGTTATTTCAAACCTATGTAATAGTGTAGGTTAATTTGTACTTATTTGTAAATTAATAAAGAGAAATTTTGGCATACTATGTATAATTACACAATTGACCCTCAAAAATAAATTATTAAATAATCTCAATTGGGTTGAACCAAGTGATAGAGATTGTAACAAGGTTTCCAAAAATATAAAAAACACTAAAATCCGAGTTATAACGAAGAAGTTATGACCAATCAAAAATCCGCGACAAAACCGGCAAAACACTGTTCAGTGTAAAAACTGAATTTTTGATAAAAGGCTTTCTAGCCTTAACAATCTAAATGAAAGTTATAGTTTATGTTAAACCGAGAACTTTCATAAAAAGAACGCCAAAATCTGACTTCGTATGAGGAAGTTATGATTTTTCTAAGTTTCAGTATAGCAGTGTACAGCTAAAAACTTGAAATAAAGATCGAGTGATTTTTAGCCGACACAACCTAAACGGGAACTGAAGGTCTCGTCATTAGTAGTACAACGGTAAAAAGACAGACAAAAACGGACGTCGTATGAAGAAGTTACGAATTTATAACGGATTCACATCCCGGTCTGTTTAAAATAATAATATTAAAAACAAAATCAAAATTAGCCGACGAAGTCTAAATGAAAGTCGTAGAGTATAATTTTACCTACGCGTGCATATAAAGAACGTCAAAAACGGAGTTCGTATGCAAAAGTTATGAAATTTACAAGTTTTGGCAAAAAAATAAAGAAAAATAGCAAAAACCGGGAATTTTCGCATGAACAGTAACGCCACGTCACCCCTCGCATGCGAGGCCTCCACGTGTCGGCTGCTGAGTGGACCGATGTCTCGTGTGTCACCTCCTGATTCGACCAAGTCCGAGGTCCAGTAAGAACCGGACAGCCTCGCATGAGACACACCGGACCTCACCCTCGCACGCTCCTCGGACACCCCCTTCTCACGTGCCCTTTTCCCATTGGACCGAGGTCTGGTCTAATCCGAGCCTACCACCTCCGAACCGAAGCTGCTTCACTTTGCAAACTGTCAGCCTCGCATAAGCCTCGGATCCGAGGCTTCGGCCTATATAACGCATGCGAGGGCTTCCGAAAATTTTCTCTTTTTCACCCCAAAAATCATTCTCTTTCACATTCTCCACTCCCCTAAGCTCATATACAACCCCTAAAGCCCCGGTATCAAGACTCGAGCCCGAAGCAAGCCTTGAAGCCCCGAAATTCCCGAGAAGTAACCTCTCTCCTGTCAAAACTCTGCCCGATTTGAGCCGGTTTCTCGACAAATAAACTCCTTTTCGTGAAACGAAACTCTGTCCGAATTACCACCTATCAAGTGAGTTCATACCCCCGTATTTTCATAATTTCTACTGTTTTAAGGAGGGAAATACAAGTATAACACAACAACTTTGTGTTATAAATAAATGATTTCAAATAACGATAACATGATTTTAAAGCATGAAAAATACTTCAAATATTGAAGTCTTTTATAAACTTATATTTTTCCCAAATATACATATTTGTATATATAATTTAATATAAATAAGATTTAAAAGGCTTAGGACTAATAATTCATTCTAGGCCATTTTCCTTGTTTGGATGTGGACTTATAGTACCGGTTATTTGTCCGAAGGTCGTTCAAATTTTACTTATATATAAAATTGTATATGTATATAAAAATAAAAGTTATTTCATCAGTTTAATCACCCTTTGTAACATGTTGAGCAAAGGATTACATGCAAAAATAGTTATTTACCAATTCATAAAGTACATATAAATTGTAATAGATATAATTTATGATACATAGAGCAATAATTCATATGAATACACTGTTTTACATGCAACAAGGGTTTTAATTCAAAACAAATAAAGGGTTTACACTTATCAAATACATGTTCGGGATACTAAGTCAAGAACATATTGTTAATCATTTATTTCAGAATGATTGGGTTTTCATAACTAATATACATGTAACGTTTATATGCTTTTTATGAGACATTCAATTCAGGTTGTTTAATTCAGTTTAGACAACCAAAGTAAAGCCCTGACATTATAACCAGAATCTCCAGTCCGGGGATCGAAACAAGTTGTGTGTAGATCTATATCGGGATTGACAACCCCGCACTCAGGCTGCTAGCTACAGTCAGGCATACACGCTAATGAGTGACAATTGTTATCAACAGTTTAAGCGCTCATCAGGCGTTCATGTCTTAGTATGGTTATAATAACTCATTAAAAAGATATTAACAACACGTTAGTGTATAAACAACTAAACGTAAGTACATCTTCAAAGTACCAGTTTACAAAATGCAAAGTACAATGGTATACTATAGTTTTCAATAACAGCTGGTGAAGCCAGGCACACTCTCAAATACAAGTTTTACAAATACATTGGTTTACAAATAGGATGGTTTTATGGGAATAAAACTACTTTTCACATACCACAGAAAATATGGGATTTTCTAAAAGTGTTTTCATATTCAAAATACAAAGACACCCATTCAAACATAAAGACTTATGTACTCAGTCAACTTATTGTTGATACTCTCTTTTCAAATTACTTGTATTATCAGGGAAATAATAACAGGTACTCCCCGAGCTTTTTGAGAAGATGGAGCCATTAGGAGTCTTATCTTCTTCTTTTGTATAACTATTTTGGTTTCAATATACAATGATTGAACACATATAAATATTATACTTTTAAATACAATGGTTGTTTGTGCTTTGATTACTATGATACATGTGTTGTGATACTATAAATGAAGTCCTCCACCCCCGGACGTTTCCGCCCTCTGGTTTGGGGGTGTGACAAAGTGATTGCAAGACTATGACTTGGCTCATGACATGCACTATCTTATGTATAGTTTGTGGTATTTCGGGAAGCTCACCAAACTTTGTGCTTACGGTTTTGTGGTTTAAATATTTTTAGGTACTTATAGTTCCAAAAGGATGGACCCGACTTGACTGCACACCATCCCCTGATGGCTTTTTCGCACTGATTACTACTGTTTTACTCTGATGTTTGAGAGATACATTTTATTATGATTGGTTTGGAACAAATGTTTATGGATTTGATGATTCAAAAATAAAAAATTTTATTGGTATTTTTAGAATGTTATGTAAGAAAGTTAGGGTTTGTAGTGGAGATCTGGATACCAACTTGGACCGTGAGAACACTTTCTGAACTGATATTTCTACCCTATGTCTGGGTTGCAAGAAATTCAGCCTAGAATAATCCAAGTGGGCTCTTACGATTCTAGGCACAAAAATCATAAGTCAATTGCAAGAGAGATTATGTGAGAGTTTGATGAGAACGAGGGCTAATAATCGTGACCTTCTTCTGAGAAGGAACAACCATTTATATATTAAACGAGATTATGGTCTCATTAGGGTTGGGCCGTCATTAGTTGCTTTGGAAGCAAGTCAGGATAATCCAGATCTAATGAGGATTTAGGGTTACCAAAACTAACGAGTCAACGGGACCCCAACCAGGGGCTCTACCCTTTGGACCCCGCTAGGGGCGCTGCCCCTAGACCACGCCAAAGGGGCGCTGCCCCTTTGGAAACCCCAAACCCAGGGGCGCTACCATCGGACCCCTGACTAGTCGTCGAACCGACTTCTAATTCAATCATATACATGCATGCACTCCGTACAAACCCGTACATATATTAGCATACTAATTATGAATCCCCTTAGCTCACATATCAGTTCTAGTTATTTAAAATGACATGGTGACACTAAAATCACCAACACCTTACAAATCACAATTGATTCGTTGACTACATGAGGGGGGGGGGGGGGGGGAAATGGGGAGATTTGTTTGTATGTATCTGCAAGCGTGAAAGTAAGTGGTAATGATCAACAAGGGAGGCGTTAAAGGGTTAGTTGAGAGATAAATGTCGGTGTCCGTGTGGCAGTTAACGTAAGCATTTGGCCTCATTAAGCTATACACATGGTAAGCCATGTGGCGACATGGGATGAACTAACGACTTATTCAAATGACGTTGGCCAAAAGGACCGAACAAGTTTTTAAAACTACATGACTAAGCGCGAAAGAGCTATAATAGTTTTATGCCTTGAAAAACTAAAGGGAAAAATCCAGCAATTTTGTTTGTTTAGAACGACAAATTTACACTACTCCAAAACTATTCCTAATACCACCCATGTCTCCAATGAGACTTGAACCTTCAACCTCCAGGAGGGAGGACAACACCTAGAAGCCCTTTGGTATCTAGTAATTTTGTACATTTTTATATTTGGAAAATACATTAACTTCCCATGTAATACTCATTTATTAATGTTTTAAGCATCATTGAGTCCTCCTTAGGTCCACAATACCAAATTTATCCTTTCCGTTCTCGCTGTCTCCCGACCAAGATTACTATCCCTTCCGTTCTCGCTGTCTCCCGACCAAGATTACTACATCGATTCCAATACCAAATTTATTAATGTATGTTCTTCTATGTTACATGTTCTCCAAGTCCATTCTAATTGAGGTTTATTGAATTCATTAACCTTTTCTTTTATGTAATAATTCAATTGTGTTAGGTTCTTTGAATTTCCGGTTATATGAAATGACTTTACATTATATTAAATGGCACTACATTAACGCATGTCTCAATATTTGATGTTTATGTTTGTGTTTCGCATTCAAGTATATTCTCCAATGTTGCAGAACTCGGCCTAATCGGCCGATTAATCGCTAATCGGACCTCCACTGACGAGATTTATTGCTAATCGGTCACTATAATCGGGTTTGGTAAATACAGGTCAAAGTCGGAGTTAATCGGACTTAATCAGACCTAATCGGATTTAGTCAACGCAGGTCAAATCGGCCCTAATCGGACCTAATCGCCGATTAATCACTTTTTTTGTAGGATTAAAATTAAATTTATAAATTTTTGAATAATTTTCTTAATAATTAATGGTCCCTGATTAATCTCCCGATTAATCCCCGCCTAACCGATTAATCTTTAATCGTTAGTCCACCGATTAGCGATTTCTGCAACCATGATATTCTCTGATTTGTACTTTTATTAAATTTCAATAAAGTTTCTTTGTTTATTGTTTTTTCTATAACTTTTTTTAATAGTTTACTTATACCATAACAATTTGTAGGATATAAATCATATCCTACTAATAAAAAAAATTGGATTGAATAGAACTTAATCTACCTTTCCTAATGTTTTGTTGTGTGGGCATGTGTTATAATAAAATACAAAAAAAAGACTATAAAACTGTAACAATATTTGTAAAAAAATCATATTCTCTACTATTTAATACATATCGTACTTTAAGGTTTGAAATAGTATCTGTAAAAGTTAAATTTTTTTTAGCAATGTTTGATTGTGTTTTCTTACCTTTTATTCAAATCTATATTATATTTTATATTTCATAATCATATTAAATGTCTTCACATACAAAATATATATAAAATATATATAGGATATTCAAATAAATATATATTAATTTTAAATAATCAATATAAAAATCTCCACAAAATTTATATCTTATTAATTTAATAAAATTTTATAAATCTTTTAAATCTTTTATCGTGTTTTCATAAACATCATTGAGTCCTCCTTAGGTCCACAATACCAAATTTATCCCTTCCGTTCTCGTTGTCTCCTGACCAAGATTACTACATAGATTCCAATTTCAACTAAAACCCTAACCCTAAATCGGAAAGGTATCAATCCAATTCTCTTTGATACATAATCAATTATCAAGAATTCGCCGAATGAAAATTGAAACCCCTAAAAGATAGGAGGTTCTTGAGCCCCAAGTTGCTCGCATCATGAACCTCGCACCACAATCATCGTTCACCATCTCGATGAATAATGATCACACTCAATCCCTTCCACCGTCGTCCCCCGGCGATGAAGATTTCGAAACGACGTGGTATGGAAACATACAGTACCTCCTCAACATATCCATCGTCGGCACCATCACATGCGTTCTCGTCTTCGTCCTCGTCAAGCTCCGCAGCGACCACCGCCGTATGCCGGGTCCCACTGCCATTCTGTCAAAGCTCTTAGCGGTTTGGCACGCCACTGGCCGTGAGATCGCCCGCCACTGCGGCGCTGATGCTGCTCAATTTCTCCTTATTGAGGGCGGGAGCTATTCGTTAATTTTATTGATTTCGGTACTATCCATCACTGTTATACTGCCGCTGAATCTTTACGCGGGAACAGTGTCTATGGTGGATGAGTTCTCAATGACTACGATTAATCATATCGCGAAAGGTTCGGGTTTACTTTGGATTCACTTTGTGTTCGTCGTGCTTGTTGTTATCTTAGTTCATTACGGAATTAATAAAATCGAACGGAGTTTGAAAATCACAAGGTTTAGAGACGGATATGGAAACCCTAGTGACCCTAGTAGCGCCAATTCATCCGCCATTTTCACTCTAATGATACAAGGAATCCCCAAAAACATAGGGCCCGCAAGGGATGCCTTAATGGAGTACTTCCAGCATAAGTACCCTGGAAAGGTTTACAAAGTTATCCTCCCCATGGATCTATGTGCTTTAGATGATCTAGTCACAGACTTGGTGAAAGTAAGAGAAGATGTCACAAAATTAGTAAACAAAATGGAATCAGAAGCTTTGTTCTACGAAGATACAAACTACGGCATCCTAGTTGATCATCATGATGGAATCCAATCAAAACTGCGTACTTTCTGGCAATCCCTGAAGGATTCATGGAGACGAATCAGTGATTTTCTCGGGTTTTCAGATGATGAAAAGTTAAGAAAACTACAAGAACGCAGAGCTGATCTTGAAATGGAAATGGCAGCTTATAAAGATGGAAGAGCAAAGGGTGCTGGAGTTGCATTCATAGTGTTCAAAGATGTTTACACTGCTAACAAAGCAGTTGAAGATTTTCGTAATGAAAAGAAAAAACGTGTAGGCAGATTCTTCTCTATCACGGAGTTACAACTTCAAAAAAACCATTGGAAAGTTGAAAGGGCACCTTTAGCAACTGATATTTACTGGAATCATCTGGGGTCCACAAAGCTATCTTTGAAAGTCAGAAGAATCTTCGTAAACTCATTTCTGTTACTCCTCCTTCTCTTTTGCAGCTCCCCTCTTGCTGTAATCAGTGCCCTAAAAAGTGCAGGGAGAATCATAAACGCAGAAGCCATGGACAATGCTCAATTATGGTTAACATGGCTACAAAGCTCAAGCTGGTTAGCAACTATAATCTTCCAATTTCTCCCAAATGTTCTCATCTTCATAAGCATGTACGTAATCGTCCCTTCCACCCTCTCATATCTTTCTAAATTCGAAAAACACTTCACTGTTTCTGGAGAACAAAGAGCTGCACTTTTGAAAATGGTGTGCTTCTTTTTAGTAAACCTAATTCTATTAAGAGCCCTAGTTGAATCATCTTTAGAAAGCCTAATCTTGAAAATGGGTAGATGTTATTTAGATGGAGAAGATTGTAAACGAATCGAACAATACATGAGCGCCTCCTTCTTATCAAGATCCTGTCTTTCTTCTGTAGCATTCTTGATCACTTCAACTTTCTTAGGAATCTCCTTCGATCTTTTAGCACCAATACCATGGATCAAAAAAAAGCTACAAAAGTTTCAAAAGAACGACATGCTCGACCTAGTCCCAGAGCAAAATGACGAATACGCCCTTGAAGAAAACGCTACCGAAGGGCTCGTGAGACCACTAATTGCACCGAGTCAAGGGCATAATAGGAACAACGAGGATAATAATTTTAGTTTACACGAGTATCCGATTAGTAGAACTTCACCGGTTCCAAAACAAGCGTTTGATTTTGCGCAATATTACGCGTTTAATTTAACGATTTTCGCCCTCACGTTAATCTATTCGTTGTTTTCGCCCCTTATAGTTCCTGTGGGTGCGATTTATTTTGGATACAGATACGTGGTGGATAAGTACAACTTTCTGTTTGTGTACAGAGTGAGAGGGTTTCCAGCTGGCAATGATGGGAGGTTGATGGATACGGTTTTGTTTATTATGAGGATTTGTGTGGATTTGTTTCTTGTGTCCATGGTTTTCTTTTTTGTGGTTAGAGGGGATTTGAAAAAGTTGCAGGCTATATTGACTCTTGGTGTTTTGGTAGTGCATAAGCTTTGGGTTTGGCCTACTGAGAATGATGGATTTCAGCCTGCATTGTTGCAGAGTATACAAAGTGTTGAGAATGTTGTAGATGGACCCATTGATTATCAAGTTTTTTCTCAACCTAAATTTGATTGGGATACGTATCATAATCATTCCTGATTATTTGCACCAAATTTGTAGACTTGTGTAATGGAGACATGATGTATAGGTATATTATTTGGATATAAGAAGTTCATTTAGTTTTGTTTTTGTGTTCATCTTCTTTTCTTCCCTTCCATATTAATAATGGTATGTGTGAAGATAGGCTTGGGCTTGGAGTTGTTTGATTGAGTCAAAGCCTGATTGAGTCATGAGTCAAAGATGCAAAATATTTTTAGGTTATGCATTAAAGAAAAGCTGAAAAGGATGAAAGGGACAAAACAGTCATTTGGTCTTGTACTTTTTTTCTAAAACCGAAAAACAAACTAACCTAGTTCTAAATACCATGTATGTCTTCTAAATAACTTGAACTTATGACCTCTTATTTGAGAGGGTGATACCTTACTGTTAATCTAAAGACACTTTGGTATTTGGTCTTGTACTTGATGATCATTTTAACAATGTACAAATCATGGATAAAAATTGAAATGAAACTGTGGTTTAGGGTCCACGGATGCAAAACAATCAAACATTTTGACTGAATTTGTAACTTTTGTATGTTTGTCACAAATATGAAAATTAACCTAAAGGGCTTGTCTTGAAACCGATCAAACATCCCTTGAGAGCATATGGTATGAGCAACTTGAAGTGATGTTATAACAAGAAGCAACAAGATGATGGGGTGGTGTTCATGGTGTTATAACACCATGTTAAGAGGAGAGAGATAGAGAGAGATAATTTGACAACCAATAGGTGATCATGTTTTTTCTTGTCATGGAGACAACAAGAAGCACCACAACAAGATGCAACAAGAAGGGGAAGTGGTGTTTTTTATGTTATAACGGCGTTATGGGCTGCCAACTCAGCCACAACAAGAAGCAACACGACCCACACCGTATGCTCTGAGAGTTGAAAAGATATATGGGATATGTTTGAGAAAAATGTCTTCGTAGTTGGAACTTGGAAGTGAGAATTTTTATTTGGAGTTTGAAACCCTTGTTTTTTACAAATGGAGAAATGTTTGGAGAAAATAGGTGTAAATTTTTGAAATCTTTTAAAACTACAAAAAAAAAAAAGAACACTTGAATAAAACAGTTGAAACATAAAAGATGAAAACAAATTCATTGTCTCAATTATAACTTTTTAAAATTGATTATTTATTTATTTATTTATTATTATCAATAAAGTAGAATATTTCATATTAAAGTAACAATATCATTATACATACATTTTTTTTAACCGGCAAACGATATATATATATATATATATATATATATATATATATATATATATATATATATATATATATATATATATATATATATATATATATATATATATATATATATATATATATATATATATAAACAAAAAAGCGAAGCACACCTAGCAAGGAGCTAGGAGTAAAAGTACAAAACAAGAGAAAAGCACAAAAACTAGATGAAAGTTACAATGATTTGAACGAGAGGATATTCCAATCCATTCAGTTTAAGCCTCTTTTACCACCTCTATGTTTAACCCAAAGAAATGTCGTTGATTTAACAATGTCCGCTACTTTTGTAGCACATAACCGTTTATTAGCAAATATTCGTTCGTTTCTTGCTTTACAGATACTCCATAAGGTCGCGTAATAAATGCTCAGCAGCCTTTTCTTCTTCTTGGGACAGGTTCCCCAATTGGAAGCATAATCGAGAACGTCGTGCACCATTTGGAAGCTTATTAATGGAACATTACATCAATTGAAAATCCATTATGTGACAGTTTTAGCAAGAACACATTGCACTAGGATGTGATCAGTTGTTTCTTCCATTGAGTTACATTGGCAGCAGGTGGTGGTTGACAAGTTTATTCCCCTACTCGATAGTGTTGTCGTTGTGGATATACGACCCCGTTTCGCCCTCCAGATAAAACACGAGACCTTTAGAGGTATCTCTTTGATCCAAATGAAGCTGTCAATAACTACCTATCCATTATCTTCCAGGATGTGGTGAAGAGCACTAACATTGTATTTTCCATCCCCGATAATTTCGCACCTCCATGAAATGCCGTTTCCTCCCTGATGCTTTTTGATAATATTTTCGTGTGAAATACCCCTTTTTTCTAGCTTTTTGATACATACACTTCATATTATTAGATTATTCATATAAGTCTTTATTAATTGTACCGTTGCCATAAATATCAACAAGTTCATAATACGCTATGTAATTTGGATGTTCAACCAAATTAAAAAATAATGTGTTATCACGAATGTAGTTACGCAAAGCAAATGAAATTCATCATATGCTATGTAATTTGGATGCTGTAAACATCACGTCTTCCTTTGAGTTACAACAAATGTAGCTATTGAAACAAATAACCCATACTAAGGTCTCTGTTTAAACACTAAATTTGGACATTCTATTAAGTATTTTTTATCAATTTGCATGACTCTAAACTTTGTAACGATGAATGAGAACGATTGAAAGCTTGTTGCATATTAGTTGGAGGCTCATTTCAATTTAACATCGATGATATCTTGTTTTTGGAATATAGAACCTTGTATCCATAACATTTAACAATCAAATAACATTTACCATCAAAATGGTTAAGGAAAAAATCTAAGATTATTATATATGTAATAACATACATATAATATAAATAAGTATGATAATATCCCTATATGTGGCTTTTCGTATTATCATTATTCGAGACCATCTAGCATCATATGATAATGTGCTTTGCAGAAAATATACATGACATGTTTTTTTAACTACAAATTTAACCTATTGCTAACCTACTCTTAATTTTACCTACGTCTCAAACATGATTTAAACCCTCGACTTCAAAAGGGAAAGACAACACCTGATACTATACTGCTTAGTTAGCAGACATGTGATTAAATAAGCTTCACTACCATGGTCTTCATAGAACACAAACAAACATTCGATTTTATTTTCCACATTCAACCATCTATATACATTAATAACATCTACAACTCAGTATGTTCATGTTATAACCACATTTATTTATCCGTTGTACATATAATTTTGGGGCCTAATTCTAAAAGAGCTGTCTAATAGAAGTATCGGAGGTGAATACATGAACATGTATAATCTCAAGAGGAATGATGTGGATTGTTGTTGTGTATGGGGAGAATAAAACTTATTGCCTTTGAAGATTGGACGTTATTAGGATTAATATAGATAAATATATACATGATTTTTTAAGGACAACTCAATAATTTTGTTAAAATAGGTGGAGGTTTTTCTGTAACATTACTTAAAATAAATTTTATATTAAAAGTTTTTTATTCTAAAATAAAAACTTTATGTTCATGCTCCAGACAAAGATTTCTTTTATGGTACTTTGAGCTCTGTAAGTCCCTAATTATGCCTGTGTATCAAACGGATGATGTCAGATAAAATAGAAGAGAAGAAGAAGAAGAAGAAGAATATGAATCTCTGTATGAATTGATTACAATTAAAGTTCCAGATATAAAAGATTCACACACAAAATGCTCTCTAGTTTCTCTCTTCTCTTGTTCATCAATCTGTACTCCTCACCCTAACACCTATATATATACATGGAGAATATGGGTCGTATAACATGGGCCGTAAATGGGTTTACGGCCGTAAACACCAAGTTGTTTACGGCCCAAGACACAAAAAAAATACATTTTTCTAGAAAAGTAAAGTATAAACCATATTTTTGACTCAACAATCTCCCCATTGGTTTATAACTTTCTTTTTTTAATTGACCCAACAAGCTCCCCTTAAAAGGTAGCTGGCTTTTCTTGTCAGTCTTCATCGAGAGCTTGACTTCAGCATTAATCTTCAAATTCTTCACGACTTCAAGATGAACTTGATGAATCTTTAATGAATGACTTCATCTTGAGCAGTTGGGTTTTTCTTCAGAATTTGACATTGAACGCACATTGAGTGAGGAGGCTTCTTGTACTGATTCTTGAAAGATGGCGCTTTCAGCTTGAGAATCTTCAGCGAGAACATCAGAGAGAAATAATCTTCTGGATCGCTTCAGCAGGTTTAAGATAGCAGCAGACTGATTGAGGAGGCTTCAATGCAATCCGTCACATAATCTTCAATTTCAGCTTCACCTTGCTTCTGGGGTTGAAGGATTGAATGTCGAAAGAATAATCTTCATTTCTTGCTCCTTCAAATGAGAATTCTTCGATGCTCACGGACGAGGCTTTGGCTCAGAAATTTTCAACACAAACTCCATGAGTCTTATCTATATCTGAAATCACTTTTCAAGACAAAACAAAACTAAAAGAAAACTTAGCACACAAAACAAAAACAAAATATTTTTGGATTTTTCATATTTTCTAAAAAAAAAATAAAACAGAAATAACACTATTTTTTTTTTTAATTCTCCCTTAATATTTAAATTAGAAGAACACTATGAATAAACTTAACAAAAACAAAAATAATAGCTAACTTTAAGAGTGATTTGGGATCAAAGTTGTTGGACAGTCTTATTCTACTTGTCGGTACCCTTATCTTCATATCTTCGTTTGATCGATCGCCAGTATTGTGGTCCACTTAAACACGAAAAATTTGTGACAATTTTGGACAATTTACCAATGACATGATACATGTATATATCTAATTGTAACTTTATTATTATGATTGGCCCTAATTCTTAAATAAAATTTTCTTATGACCATTTAACTGACTACAACCAGGGATATTGTTGTCCACCTAAATCGAGCAGCGAGATCTACAGACAATCTGTATGTGTTCAATTTTAAGTGTACTAGAACATGTTTCCCGCTTCCTGATATGCCCCAGCCATCAAGAACTTCCAAAGTACTCCTTACACCGGGTGAGCAGACAACCATTCAGAGAAAGGATAGATTCAGAATTCTATTACTCATTGTTTCAGAGGGGTTGAGAAGTAGAAGGTTGCATATGCTGTATACCAGGTCAGATTAGAAGTCATGCAAAGGAGACAACATATGGCTAACAAATAAGAGGAATTTCATGTATATAACATGCAGAGAAATAGAATTGCATATGTTGTGTACCAGGTCGGATTGGAAGTCACGCGAAGGAGACAACATATGACTAACAGACGGAAAGAAAGAAAATGATATTCTACAGACCTAATTTATCGGAATTTACCAGTCGCCCCATCCAACCGGAATTAAAGACAGAATTCGCACATCGAGGAAAAGTGAATCCACAGTTCTAGATACGGGTTATTTAATGTGACCGGTAGATTCCCATGTATATCTCCCTGCTCAACCTATCCGAGCGTTGTGACATCAGGTTAAACGGATCTAACTAGGTCAAAGTTTGTCAAGTCCTTAAATTCATTAGGTTCAACTCTCCCTAGTTAAGTCCATTTAAAATCTTTCGTGCCTACCAGCGCATCGAACAAAGAGCATAGACGATTCAACTTAGGTACGTTACGCCGATTCAGATTGCCCATTATCACTTGCTAATTTCATTTCCCAAAACATCTCCTGCAAGCACATTCCATTAACACCATATTTTTTATTTTCTGATTTTGTAATGTTTTTGGATTTTTTTTTAAATTTTTGTTTTTTTTATTTCTCCCCCTAAATTTGTGCATAGGAGAGAAACGAAAGTAAATGTGCAAATTTAAACTATCCTAAAACAAAAATTAGTCTTTAAAGCGAATCAGCTTAAGAAAAACTTAGGAGTATAAAGAAGAAAACGCAAAGCGTAATTCACCGATTGAATCTGCATTCAGAAGGTCTGAGAACAGCAAGCATAATCTCAAAACAGATCCGAAAATTCTTCATATCATTAAGCACTACCCCATTTGTGATCTCTTCCTTTCTTCCTTTCCCACAAAAGGACACATACTCTCAAACAATGTTCTAAGTGTTGTACAGTTGAGAGATGCCCCAATCATGTGCCTGGAATAGCCACTACCAACAAACCGAAGTATGATGATATGCCTCCATAGCTGCTCCAGCACAGAGCGGGATCAGTTGGTCTTTGGAACCCAGTCCATTTTGAAACTGGGTCGACCTGTGTCATCAACACACGATACTCTCTCCCATGACATATCCTGCTTATCACAAACAGAAGATGTAGAAACGTTAGAAGCATTAGGAGATTTGGGAGTTTTCACCTTTGGTACCCATCTATATTCGGGTTTAACCCATTTCTTGTTCGATCCGATGGGTGGCTCAGTACTTGCTTTTGATCTTGATGTCGGCCTTTAAGATGACTTTGATTTTGGCTTCACAGGAGCATCTCTTGGATTTGGCTTCTTGGCCATCATTCCTTTCTTGCCCTTGGGATTCAGATTCTTTGCCTTCTGCGCGTTCCAGTCACCATTGTTTGAACGTGAACTGGAAGGATTTCTTTTGAATTATCTCCCACTTGGCGTGTTTTTCCATCCTTGTGCGCAGTAGGGAACGTATGCGTGATTTGGACAGTTTCGGGCAATATGTCCAGGTGTTCCACAGTGAAAAAAAGTCTTTTTCTTCAGTGTAGAGTTATTTCTTCCTGCCCCTGGTGGCGTATCCTTGCCTTGTCTCTTGTTGTTCCCACATGCACAATTGCAACATGCACTCTGTTGCGTTGGAATCGGAGGCTTGTATTTACCAACGACAGGTTGATTAGAAGCAACATATTCAGAGTTCAAGGGGTCGTTTGTTTGTTCAGTAGATCTCTCCTTGTTCTCATCCTCTGTTACTTTGCCTGCATAAGAAGTAGAAACAATAGTATTTTCAACATTAATAACTCCTCCTGACACAAATCCAGCTCGTTTGCCATATTGAAGATGTGCCTCCCTGGCAATTTCTTCATGTGTCATAGGGATGGATGTGTAGTTATGATTGAAAGGTGGAGGAACACTATCATACCTTAGACCCTTGTTTTGATTATCTTTAAATTTTAATTGGGTTTCAAATAAGGACTTGACTGTCTGACTTGACGCAGTATAATTTTTGAAACTAACGTCTGTTTTTCCACACTTAATTTTCAATGTTTCAAGTTCTTCAGTTACAACAGCAAGTTGTCTCTTAATATAGTCATAATTTTCACACTTGTTGCTATACTCTTCCTAAAGTTTCCTAAAGTCCTTGGTTTTTGCTTCTAATTCAGCCTTCAGGGGTTTTTGTCCTTTCTTGAGTTGATATCCTTCATATCTCAGGTCCTCAACTTCTCTTTTTAATAAATCAATTTGTTCCCGAAGAAATTTAATCGTAGCTTCACAAGCTGGAGTACATGTAACTTCAGTGACCAGAATGTTTTCAGAACTCATTGTTTCTCTACACTTCAAAGCATCAAGTTCTTGAATTACATCAACAAGACTAAGATGATTGAGATCTTTTGTCTTCTTGATGACAGCAACGTTCATATCCCACGATTTCGGAAGTGAATTCAATAGCTTTTTGTTTATCTCAGATTTGGACAAGAAGATCCCAGCTATATTCATCTCAGTAGTGAGTGTAGTAAATCGCTGCAGCTGAGTTTCGAGGGTTTCTCCAGGGATATAATCGAACATGTTGAAGTTTTGTCTTAACATCTCTTGACGACTCTCTTTCATGTCTTCAATTCTCTAGTAAACTTCAAAAACTGTTAAAAACACAACTAGAAGTCAAACTTAAATTTAAAAATGCCCTTTGACTATAAACTTCAAAAGTCAACCTTCAAAGTCAAATTTAAAAAGTCAAACTCAAAAGTCAAACTGAAAAGCTAAATTTGAAAATTTAAAAGTCAAACGAGAAAGTCAAAGTTCAAAGTCAAAGGTCAAACTTTAAAGTCAAAGTCAAAATTTTAAGTAAAAAGCCAAAAATAAAATTCAAAAATTAAAAATTAAAATTTTAGGTTGAAAAAGAAATTTAAAATCGAAATTTGGTGCGACTGGGAGTGGTTTTAAGTTAAAATCGAAAGGTATGTAACAAGTTGCTAGTTGGTTCAACTGGTAAGATGTGTTTCTGGTGAACCAGAGGTCGCGGGTTCTATCCCCGGCACCCTGTAATACACCTCTAATTTTTTTTACTGTGCGAAGACGAAGACTGCAGCTTGCTGAACGAGATGCGAGACCGAGGCTCCGAGGCGCAAGCCGATGCGAGATGCTAGTCCGAAGGCGAGGACCTGGTGCGAGGATGCTGAACGAGGCGAGGTGCGATGTGCTGTTGCGAAGCTTGGCTTGCTGCTGCTGAGAAGTGTATAAAGTTTAAACAATCAAATTGTTTAACAAGATCCCTTGTATCTCAACTGGTTAAAGCGTGTGGTTTGAAATGTTGGAGGTCTTGAGTTCGAACCTTAGCACCTCAAAATCCCATTTCTTTTTATAATAAGAGTTGTTGATGCGAGGACGAGGCCGCAAACTCCGGACGAAAAACAACGTTTTTTCACCCTTTTTACTCTAAAACTCGATCAAAAACTCGTTTTTAGGAAAAACGCGAAGAACAAACCCCCCTTATTTTTGCGAGATCTATCCAGAAACGCAAAAATCTCTTCAAAATAAGATCAAATAAGCTCCAGATCTGAAAAAAACAATGATTGATACAACCAAGCTCTGATACCAAATGTAAGTCCCTAATTATGCTTGTGTATCAATCAGATCCGTTTGATGGTGCGAAATCCCAATCAAACGGATGATGTCAGATAAAATAGAAGAGAAGAAGAAGAAAAATAATATGAATCTCTGTATGAATTGATTAAAATTAAAGTTCCAGATACAAAAGATTCACACACAAAATGCTCTCTAGTTTCTATCTTCTCTCGTTCATCAATCTGTACTCCTCACACTAACACTTATATATATACATGGAGAATATGAGCCGTATAACATGGGCCGTAAATGGGTTTACGACCGTAAACCTGTTTACGGCCGTAAATACCAAGTTGTTTACGGTCCAAGATACAAAAAAATACATTTTTCTAGAAAAGTAAAGTATAAACCATATTTTTGACCCAACAAACTCTTTTAAAAAGTTGCAAAAACTCTCTTATAAAATCTCAAAAACTTGTTACCAAACATGTCAAATTTTTACTGTCTGAATCAATCAAAACCACTTTCAGTCTTGGCCAATATCGATAACAAAGATACTAAGACTATGCGATTTGTTTATTTTTTCGTCGTGAGTCCAAAAATCTTAAGTATGACTTCTATCTATACCGACAATATGGGCAAGGTTGACAAAATAGTTTTAAGAAGTTATAAAAGTTTATCTAGAAGTTGTAACTGTTTTCCTGAATTTTCATAAGTCATCAACGAATTAGCATTCTGCTTGGCTTTTGAAACAACTTAGGCGTGGAGACAACTTGGTCGTGAAAGCTAAGGATGAACTTTTTGACTGAAAATTTGAATCAGAACCGGTTGGAACCAAATAGGCGTACCTAGTCCGGTTATCAGTTCCCTAATTCATGCATTCCAATGTTGGATCCATCGGGTGCCCAGGGAACCGGGTTCTTGGAATTGGAACTGCTAATTTAAAAGACTTAGTTTTGCTCAACTTTAAATTGTTATAACTACTTCGTTATAAGTCATATTAAACTAAAGTTCAATGTTTTGGTTTAATATTATAATATGAGAACACCTTATTTTGTTAAATATAAACCGACTTACAACCCTAAACATAGCTTTCAAAAATTTCGATATCTATCTTTTGTTCCACTCCTTGAACTAATGGGTGTTCGAATTTTTGATTATCAGAAATTTGGAAGTTTATCTTTTGGATTCGGATACAGATATTGATTTCAAGAAATTTGGGGTACTTTGGATATCCCATATCTAAAAATTAGTTTTTCAATTATAAACTTAAAAAAAAAAAATTAAGTAAAAACTAAAAAGGAGCAGCTAGGGTCACGTTCATTTCAAATTTTCACCCAACAATCCTCACCCTTTCACTGTTTCACACGCCGTTCCCACATCTCGTCTCTCCTATACGCCTCAATCGATCATTTATATTTGCTTCTGCTTGCCCGATTACGATTTACGACATCGATCTATCTTCTAGCTTCTGTTGCGGGATTGCAAGGTACTCAAAGTTCACTAAGTACTCCTATCGATCCTTCCTAATTTGCGATTTCTGATTTCACATTCGATTTGCTCATTCGAACTGCAGATCGAACTATAAATATTGATTCTTGGTATAGACTAAAAGCAAGTAAAGCAACTGGGCATACACTTTCCCAGTCTTCTACTCATCACTGCTTCTTTAAATCAGTAAATGTAAGTTCTACTTCAAACTTCTAAGTTTTAGCTTTTAAGCATAATCATGCTACTGATTCCATTACTACCCCTCTTTACTCCATTTTTAGAAGCTAGTTTATGCATATTTAGTTTATGTGATATTTAGTATTTAACACTTTACAAGGGTTGTAAACGTATGGTATTTTCTAGAATTTCCTATCATTTTCAATTCATTTATAAGAATTTAAAAGTTGGGTTTTAATTGACTAATTGCAGCTTTCTTATCATTTTCAATTCATTTATAAGCATTGTAAAAGTGGTTTTTATTTGACTAATTGCAGATTGTTCAGGGAAAATGTGGAAAGTGAATGAAAAGTTAACCAAAATTTGCTTGGAAACTGTTGGAAGCTTTGTAGTCATTCTGGAAGAACAAATGGTTACACCATATGATTATTGACACTAAAATCACGAACATAAGACATAAAATAATTTATCATTGCAACATATGCCTTGTAAATGAGTTGCAAACCAAATATCTTGAGAAGATACATGTCATATGAACTATAAGGCAAAGTAGTAAGATTGTTCAATCTCTAATGACCTCGTAATTGAACAATTATTTAATATATAATTTTTATTCTACTCAAAAAGAACATAATGAGCACATTTGCATGTCTAACATCGTGAAGACCACCGACATAAAAACATACACAAAAGTCCAGTTTGGATGGTGCATTGTCTTTAGTTTATCATTATTTTGTCATGCCCAATGAATGTTTCTTAGTTTCCTGCATAATATATTATGTAACACCATGATATATATTATAATATTATTGTATTACATTGCAATACAATGCAACTTTATTTTTCTCTATATTTATCCAACACTTTTTCAAGTTTTTAAAGTTATTATGATAATATATGGAATAAAAGAGTAATTTCACAAATAAAAATAGTGTTTTGGTCGTAAAATTTGGTGTCTTTCACCTGTTTCTTAAAGAGTAATATCATATTTTTTTATTGATATTGTAGAAAGACGCATATATGAGGCAGGTTTCAACGAATCATATGGGTTAACCCTAAAGTTTAAAATTATTTTTTTTGTATTAAATTTTAGGAATATACAATAGTTTGCTTAGAAAGCTATTGAATTAAATAAAGTACTAAAGAGGTTATTGTATGCTCCAAAATATTCTTGTGACATCCCTAATTTTATGGCTAAAAATACCGATTAATTTATGCTTATTTAAAATCAGAGTATCATTTTTTAAAAATAATATTACGGAATTTGTTTCAAAAAACATGATAATGATATTGTCAAAATATTTCTGAAGAAATGTTTTTATTTATATTAAAAACGTTGGGATGTTATTGTCAATACAATACATAAGCATAAACGGAAATAATACAGACCTTACAAACATTTGTTATTCTACCGACTTATAATTCATAAATCTCTTATCAACCATTACATATGTGATCTCGTGCCACTACCTGTGATATAAGAAACTGAGTGAGTCAGACTTAGGAGCCTGATGAGCATATAAGGTTTTCAACCCACAATAATATTTTCTTTTAATTATATATGTTCATCACAACATTCAAGCCGATTATCCATTCTCGTTATCCCCACTTTCTGTTTCTAAAACATCTAAGTCAGGGGACCTATCCTAAGAATCATCTTCGGGATAAACAATAATGCTTAGGGGATTCCTTAGCACTATATGTCAATAAGGCAACCGTGTGAGGGGGGGGGGGGGTTGAGTACACCTGGTGAACACTTAGTTCAAAAACACTTACAAGTTGCAAGCCTACTAGCTTTCCACTTGACTGTCTAGGATAGTCTGTAGTCGTCATCTATACTCCACTAGACGACCAGATCATCTTTAAAGTCAAGGCCTTTCATCATCTATTTCATCTTTCATCTTTCATCATCTATATCATTTTTCATTTACCCATCTTTTACCCAATATATTTAAAGGTATAAAATACATATACAGTTTAAATCAAATAAAACATGTATAAATCGTTCAACTAGCATAGATATCAGGAACACATATAATAGGCACATATAACATGTAATTATGTTAAATACTTCATATCTATGTGTAAGATGAAAGTAACTATGCACTCACTTGTTAAAGTGGATGACTGGAAAGTTGGACATCGCTTTGCTTTAGCACTTGGCTTTTCCTTTGATATGACCTAGGTTCAATTATCTCTAAGTCTTAGTTTATTACATCTTACGACTAATTAATAGTCCAGATTCATCAACAATCTCAATGTCTACTGATCTATAGTTGATAAGAGACAACCAAGTAGGATCATATCGAAGGTAGGGCCAATTTGGTATATAAAGTGTACTGTTTGGAAATCCCAATTTAAACACCTCACTAAATTCAGCCTAGACATCATCCCCGTAAGTAGATCAATCAGTAGTATGACGTCGGAACCATTGACAAATCTTATTTATAAATTTATAACAACGACTATGAATTTTAAATATAAATTACACGAAAATAATATAGAGTGTAGTTTAACTTACAGAGATTCCCTAGACAAAAGTCTGGAAATTGTAGTGACAGAGTTCCTATTCGATGGGTGCTGCTTGTTGGACACTCAGAGATCGCAGGGCTTCGCCGGGATACTAATCCTAGGGAAATTTTGGGGTTAAAATTGGAAGAAACCGAGAGAAGATTGTATAGAGGGTGAGAGGAAGAATGAACTCGCATTAGCTATAAATCCCATATGCGTGCTACGCCCAGACCAGATACGTATTGTGCACTGGCCTAGTCGGCCCTCTCTGCAGCTGACATGTAGCTGTAGCCACATCACCCCTTCTAGAGGTATGCGAGCCGCACACATACGCTTGACGAATTTAAGATTTTCAAAATTGCATAACCTCTTCATACGGATCCTATTTTTGACTTACTTATATGTACATGTAGCTATCGACGAGATCTACAACTTTCAATTAGACCCCGTCGACTAGTTTTGACTTTATTTATTTCACATAGGCTTAGACTATTAAAGCCCATATAAAATGCATAATTTTGTCATCCTATGTCCGTTTTTGACTATCTTTATATCATTGAACTCTTATCAACGAGATCTTCAACTCTCATTTAGATTATTTCGGCTAAAAATCGACCGATCTAAAATTCGATTTCTGAGCTGTATATTGCTACACTGAATCTTAGAAAAATCATAACTTCCTCTATAGAAGTCAGATTTAGACATTCTCTATGTGCACACTCTTAGTTTAACGACCAATACGACTTTCGTTTAGATCACTAAGGTCAAAAAGTAATCTAACAAAATTTACTTTTTACGACGCACGTTGTCATATCGGGTCGAATAACAAGAGTTCAACGGATCATAACTCCTTCTTTATAAGTTGGATTTAAGTGTTCCTTATATCTCGGGAATCCTTGTCACGACTACTTCAAATTTCTTCAAGGATATTGGTCCTAATTATTATTATATTTAGACGTGTATTTTGTTCCGCAGTATGTGGTGAACGAGGAGATGAAGAAGGCGAGATACCATGAGATGTTGAAGAGTAATATCTGCAAGTTTGTGAGCTGATCCGGTTGTAAGACACTGGATGATATGATTGTGAGAGCCAAAGAGAGATTTATTTAGAGATAGAGGAAGAGGAAGCCAGATCAGGCTTAGAGTTCAAAGGGTTCGATTAAGAGGCCCAATGTTTTTGATTCAAGATCGAGAGGATAGCAGGGCTGGAATCACTGTGGCAAGTGCGGCACGGTATCTTTGCCTTGGCATTGTTTGATTCGGGGGCTACCCAATCTTTTGTATCTCTTGCGCTTAACAAGAGGTTTGTTGGTGCTTCGGGGGGAGTTGGATTGTCCATTAGAGGTTGAGATTACGGATGATCAATCTGTCCGGGTATCGACGGTTCATCAGGGTTGTATTCTAGAGATGTTTAGCGAGCAGTATCCGATTGATTTGGTTCCTATTCCTTTGTGCGGGAACAAGGTTATTGTAGGTATGGACTGGTTGAGCCCCAATGGGTCAATGATTGATTGTGAGCACCAAATAGTATGCATTCGGACCCCAAGTAGGGGAGAGTTAGTGGTTCAGGGAGAGAGTGTTCAACGTCGGTTGATTCTATGTTCAACAGCTAGGGCCAGACGTTATTTTCAACAGGGTTATTCCATATATGTTGCCTATGTTATGGATACCCAAGAGAAGGGTAAGACAACTGTGGATGATGTGTCGGTTGTCCGGGAATACCCGGATGTGTTCCCCCAAGGACTTGCCTGGAGTGCCTATGGAGAGAGGGAGGTGGAGTTTAGGATTGACTTGGTTCATGGTGCGACTCTAATAGCCAAAGCACCATGTTGGTTAGCTCCTCAAGAGATATAGGAGTTGTTTACACAGCTGCAGAAGTTGTTAGACAAGGGGTTCATTCGACTGAGCAGTTCGCCATGGGGAGCACCGATCCTATTTGTGAAGAAGAAGGATGGGTCGCATCAGATGTGTATTGACTATCGAGAGCTGGATAAGCTAACAGTGAAGAACCGTTATCCACTCCCGAGGATTGATGATTTTTTTGACTAACTTCAGGGCGCATCTTGGTTTTCCAAGATCGATCTACGTTCGGGTTATCATTCGATGAGGGTTAGAGAGGAGGATGTACAAAAGACGACCTTTCGGACTCGTTATTGTCATTACAAGTTGGTGGTGATGCCCTTTGGGCTCACCAATGCTCCAATCGCATTCATAAACCTCATGCACTGCGCATTATAACATCCTGTTTGGGGTCGTTTCATGATTCGGGGATGTGACTCGAAGATCAGTTGTTATAAGGCCTTGGGCCTTGGAGAAAGAAAGGTTTAGGTCTATTTGGATTTGGGTAATGTTGATTATGTGGTCTAAGGGTTCGGGTTATGCTTTAGAGCCCAAGGGTATCGGTAAAGGCATATGTTCGGGCCTTTCATGAATTTTGGATTTGATTTTGATTCGATTTCAGGAAAAAGGAAGTTGAATTTTGGATCTCATTACCTTTTCGTGGATATAAAGAACGTCGAAATCGGAGTTGGAACGAAGAAGTTATGATCATTTGAAGTTGCGAGGATTTAGGGTTAAGCCGTGTATACTAGGCGTACAAGAAGTACGTTGGGCATACAAGGCCTAAATGATCGCAAAGGGCATGCTTAGTACGCTGGGCGTAATGTAGTTTGGCCAAAAACCTAATTTAGTGTCTTGGACCCTATTTAAACACCTTAACTCACCTCCAACCCTCTTTTTCTTTAGCCTCCATCCTCTCTAACCCTAAGAACGAAACCATAGCCTCCATTTGAGTGATTATTGAGTTTTATGGTGACTTTGTGTGTTTTTGGTGCTTATATTGGAATAAGGAGTTTGTTGAGGAAGCATTTCTTGGCTTGGAGCTTGTGGATCCAAGTTCTAATCATATTGATCTAGCTTCAGAAGTTATAAACTTTTCATCTTGGTGGCTTTCTCATATGGGTCTAGTTGGGTTATGAGTTTTCATATTTTGGTCCCTTGAAGAAGAAGGAACTTAGTAAAGCATTGGTTGGAGTGGAGTTCCTAGATCCAGAACCTTCATCAACTTGGAAAGTATTTGGAGGTATAAAATTTCTATCTTGATGACTTCATGTGTTAGATCTATCTTGGGGCTTGGTTTTGAGCTTATTATGGTCCCTTGACTCATCCTTGTGAGTTTGGGAAACTCCAAGGGTTTAATATGTTTGATCTTAGTTCCTTTGTTGTTCCGATCTCGTAAAAATGTTACCTTGATGAGTTATTTTGGACCATGCATGTATTAAGTTATCTTATTATGAGTCTTAATGGATTAAGTCAAGTTTTGGGTCCCATTAAGTCATGCAATGAAGTAAAGTTGTCAACTTTATTTGTTAGGATCATATTTTATAAGAGATATGAGAGTTGGATCATTTGGCTGTATAATTTAAGCACTTAATGGCTTAATGTGGGAAACATGCCAGTACGCAGGGCTTAGTTCACAACGCATACTCGAGAAGCAGGGCGTACACCGTACGTACCAAGGTGTACGTCATGCGTACGTTCAACATAGTCAAATTGTGGGCTTTTGGTCTTTAGTTTGGCTTTGAACTTTTGGGCCTTACCTAGGTTTTGGGTCTTAGGCTGTTTAGAGCGTGAGTGGGCCTCTGGATCTTTATGATGAGTTTTGAGCATAACATCATTCATATGGTGTACATGCAACCCTAATGCTTTGGATCCAGGTTTTCCTCAAGTTATTCATGCAAACAATCTTCCAAAGCATAAAACCTAATCTAACATGTCTATGAACGAAATTCATATGTAAATAAGGGTTTGGAATCTTACCTTACTTGTTATGTAGCAATAACAAGAACAATCCACAAAGTCCTTGACTCTTGAAAGCTTAGTACCCCAAGTGTTACACCTCTAATGGAGTCACAAACACCACTAGCAACAAGGAAGAACAAGAGAGATATGAGGAGGCTTAAAAAACATCTAGGGTTCTCTTAAAACTCATTGGCCACCTTTTTTGGGAGCTAATGAGCTCCTTTTATAGTTGAGGCTTCTAAGGTTATCAACCTGGAAACCTTAATTCCCTTGCTTAGGCCCTAAGCAACATATGGGCTTCCATTGAACAAGCCTTGGACGAAATTTTTATGGTCTCTCATAGAGATTTCGTCCACCCTATACCAATGGGGTCCATGAGCCTAAACTACAACTATTACTGATTTACATAATCAGTCCCCATTTAATTAATCAGTCTCTTTTGGTCACTAAATTAATTCCAAATTAATTCTTGATAAATACTAACTAAATAATATGATTTCTCAATTAATATATTATTCTTATAATACATTAATAAATCATAATAAATCCTCTTTCTCCACAATTCACCCTATTAGTTGCTATGATGAAGGCAACCCAAAAGGACCATGCTCATAATCGGGTTTGAGTACATACCAAAACAGTTATGGGCTTAGACACCTAATCCAATAGTCTCCCACTTGGATAAGTCTAATAACTATTTTGCAAGTACGACTTCAGAACCTGATTAGCAATTGTAGCTTTCAAAAGCCGTTGTCAAACTCTGATCTTATTAGAAACGCATCCTTTAGATAAGGGATCATATATTCCTCCATTATAGATATCGTATGAACTGAGACATGGATTATAATCATTCTCTCTGTTCATGTGTTGTTTCCCGATTTCCGATTTATGACGACTAACAACAGACTACAATTGAACAGATCAACTTAGTCCAGGCTTGGCCAAGCGCTTAGGGTGTCATCACTAAATCATCGAGGGGCCCACATATATCGCTTTTATCCCACATTAGGTGAAAGGAATGGATAAACTTTGACTCATATGCTTGTGCTATTTACTCATCAAATCACACACAACAATACGTTTTATAATATCAAGTTACTGATGCGTTTACATATTATCAATGAGCAACTGACTCGCAAACAACAACTCATATCTCTCCGTTTCAAGAATATAAGATATTATCGTCTCACTAATCACTCATGATAAAATCCATGAAGTGATTCAAGTGAGTATGGGTTTAATCCAATACTTAAATCTTATTTCAGGAGCACTCATGAACACTACAGTAGACTTTTGCTATGTCTAAACGCTTTAGACAATCTACAGTAGGATTCATGACAGTCTTACCTCATTACCTACTTCCAAAGTATGATTGACTGTGGATGTTTGAATAACCTAGTTATTCTGGAAGTCAAAACATGTGAAATGAAACACAAGAATAATCGAATCCAATATGGTCTCAAACTTTTAAGTATAAATAAAACACCTTTTATTTAATCACCATATCGATTACACACTATTCATTGTATAATGTTTTGGATAATCAACTTAATACTTGAATTGAAACAATAGTCATCCCATGCTCCAAGCATGCACACTATGTTTACTTATGGTCCTTACTTTGTGAAATAGATCAATTTTAACACATTTCCAATGGTGCTCATTTCATAATTCCCAATCCTTATCACAAGTGTAGGAATACCAAATTCTTGCCACTATTAGAATATGTTAGATTCTACCATTTCACACAATGATCCTTTTGTAATGTCATAGCACCAAAGTCATCAAGACTTTGCCAATGAAATTACAAAGTGCTCTATTGAAGATTGTTACAATACAACTCCATAGACATGAAGTCTCAAATTCAAAGTACATTCCTTTGAACATCTTTCTTGCATAAAAGTTTCTAATCTACATAAATCCTTAATATCCAACTCCCATTATGGAAACATTTCCATATTTGACATATGACAACCCATTCTAAATAGAATCCTATCTATTCATAATAATGTCAATATGGTCCATCCATTACTATACTTCCAACTGCCCATAAGTGACCAATCCTTGGCGAACCATATATTATACTTGACTGTTGTTTAACTTACTTTAGTCATATCCAATTCTTGTCCTTTTTCCCTCTTAACACTCTAGGCATTTGGAATAGATAGAACGGTTGAATATTACAACATATGCAAACGATCCTATGTCACACCCCCAAACTAAGGATGGCGGAAACGTCCGGGGGTAGAGGACTTCATGTAAAGTATCACAACAACGAGTATAATGGTGCTCAAAGTAAATACAACCATCATAAATATAATTGAAAAAGTTACACCAAAATATATGTTTACATGATTCAAATCAATTACATTATGATGACAAAATGAACTATTTGACGATTCAACGTCTCATCCTCAAAATGCTGTTGGTTTTCCTATTTCACTGATTTCCTGATAATACAAGTTGTTTGAGAAAGTGTCAACATAAAGGTTGGTGAGTTCATAAGAGATTTTGTTAGAGAAGTAAACCGTTTTCCTTGTAAAAGCGATAGAGTATGTATCCAGAAAATCCAATATTTTCTTTACAAAAGTTATGTGGTCCTAAATCCCAAGACCGAGAGATAACAAGTATTTGCCATACTTAAAGATATAAAAGTGGTTTTAAATCGGCATAAAACCCTTTTTGAATTATAAAAAGTCCCGTAACGAATGATATGTAGTTTTAAATACCAAGACCGAAGGTGTACAGTAATATCCGTACTTATTGATATAAAAAGTGATTTTAAATCGACATAAAACCCCTTTTGAATTATAAAAAGTCCCGTAAACTTTACATATTGTTAGCTCCCTATGTGAGTCGCTATAACCATACTATGACTAGAGGTAACCTGCACAACGTCTTTCAGACGCCCTGATCCTATGACTCTTGTCACCCGCAGACCTGCCGGTCCGACTGTTGCTAGCAGCGAGGTGTGGGATGTCAACCCCAATATAGATCTATACACAATTATCACGCTCTCCCTACAAGAGATTTTGGTTATAACTTACAGGAATTTGGATCCTGTACTCGGACGTACGAGGAGAGAAAGTCTCACAACCTGAGTTAACAAGTTTACGTATAGTGTGCGTGAGTGTAAAACCTTTTTCTGTGGGAATAAAACCTTTTGAAATGTGTTTGTTGTGTTAATGGAAACATAAACCATACCTATTATAGTTTATCATAACAAGGGTAGAAATAGTAATGTACATGAACTATACTTTAACATAGTTTATTCGAATGTTTGTATGTAATAGATGTGCTGTGATTATAACAAATCGTTATTTCTATGCTTTATCTAGCAACTCCATTTGTTAACTGATGTATGACTATATACTAAGTCAAAATTTCATTTATTTGCAAAAACATATATTTACATAAAGATATACACCTTGCTCAACATGTTACAAGGTGAAATGAAATTGATAGCATTTTTCTGTGATTAATATTCTTAGAAAATTTATATAAAAATCATCAAAGGTCCAAATCAGAATCCATAAATTCTGAGAGTTTTGGAAATGAGTCTAGTTTGTTCAAAATTTTTATTATGAATTTTAATGACCTCTAACTTGTGTTAACAAGTCCATAATCACAGACTGGTCCGGATTGATGTTTGAAATGATAGGCAGTTTTGTAAAAATCACCATCAATTGTAGAAAAATCTTATGGAGATGTGCAAGTAGTCATTTTAAAGCTAAGAGCTAGAACTACTTGCACCTAAAACAGTTTTGAGAACTAAAATGTTTAAGTTGTCCAAAACAGTCTGTGAATGGAGTCCAACTTTTCTGATGAAAGCTGTTAGAAAAATTTAGTTATGTTCTTGGTGTTTTAACTTGTATTCCCCCCCTAAAAACTTGAGAAAACATGAAATTACAGGGGTATGAACTCACCTTGAGTGGTTTCAGTAGATGAGTGTTGAAGAAAAGAAGTGTTCAACTCAAGAACACTTGAAGAATCACTTGAAGATTCGAAGATCTAACAAGAATGTGATGATGTTGTGTAAGGAATCATTGATTTGAGAAAAAGGGCAGTGTAATAATCATAGAGAGGATGAATTATACTTACCAAGAGTGTGAGAAAGCTTGATAATCAGCCTTGAATCTTGAATTTGAGGGAGTAAATTGGAGAGAAAAGGTTGTTTGATCTTCTTGGTGAAAATGAGGAAAATGTGTGAAGTGAAGAGTGAAAGAGAGTTCTCCAGCTCTTTTGGACGTGGGTGGCTGGGAAAAGAGAAGGGTAGTGTCTTGAAGTGACTAGGAGTACAAGGATTGGTCAAAGGAATGGACATGGGGTGGTGGTTTGTGTCAAATATTATGACAAGATTCACACTCCACCTCAAGATCTCACTTAAAAGATTTTATTCTTAAATAAATATTTCCATAAAAATATGCCCAAATTATGAATATTTAGGGTCTTATATTGTTAAAATATGATTTCTGGAGAAAATCCCGCGTTAAAATGATTAAAAACGGACTTAAAATGGAGAAATGATCGAAAACCGGGTGAAAAATGAAGAAATCCGAAGTCCAGGACCGGAGGCGCTAAGGCTCGGTCATCAGCAGTCCACATCCGAAGGGAGGTCTTAGTCGCGGAGGCGGATCTGAAGGAAAAAGGGCTGTGGTCCGAAGTCTTGATGCGGTCAGGAGGCGAGGCTCGCTGCGGCTGGACGACTTCAGTCTCCTTGGCTGCGGCTTCGGATGGCTGCGGTCTCCTCGGCTGCGGCTTTGGATGACTGCGGTCTCCTTGGCCTGGCTCCTTTGACCTCGGTTCAAGAAGGGTTTGAACCCCATAGAAGGACTCCGGCCTAAGAGGCTATTTTCCAAGGTATCTTCCCGTTTCGCATGGTTTTTCACCAACTCAAGTGTCGGGATGCCCCAATTGATTACAAAAAAAAAACAAAAGAGGTTTTGAGAGAGATTTGTGAGAGATTTCACCTTCTTGGAGAGATTTGGGAGAGATTCCACATTCTTGGAGAGATTTGGGAGAGATTTGACATACTTGGAGAGATTTCTCATACAAAGAGAGATTTGAGAGAGATTCCACATTGAGAGATTTGGGAGAGATTTGACATACTTGGAGAGATTTCTCATACAAGGAGAGATTTGAGAGAGATTCCACATTCTTGGAGAGATTTGGGAGAGATTTGACATACTTGGAGAGATTTCTCATACAAAGAGAGATTTGAGAGAGATTCCACATTCTTGGAGAGATTTGGGAGAGATTTGACATATTTGGAGAGATTTCTCATACAAAGTGAGATATGGAAGAGATTCTTGATAAAGAGAGATAGAGTGAAAACGATTGAGAGAGGTTTCGTGTGTGACAATTGTGAGTGTCCGGCTTCACAACGTAAGGTCCATAAGCCCCATTAAGTCATGTTTAAGGATCTTACACACTCCCAATGAGTATGAAACACTGTTTTATCGGTTTGGTTTGTTACTTACCACAATTTTAGGTTAAGGAAATCTAGATGTACGAACTTTCGATTTATGATCTCTCATTAGAATAGCGAGTTGTTTAGTAATTACATAACGTAAACCCTAGTACCCATGGGCTAATTGAGTCGGCCGGTTTGACTTGTTAACTTTAGTTGACTTTGACTTGACCGAAACTTGACGGTTGTCACATCATCCCCCCGTTAGAGGGAGTTTCGTCCCGAAATTAGAATTTAGGCATGGAGTAGGCATGAATAATTGAGCCAAGAAGTGGGGATACTTCCTAATCGATTGATCCTCGCGCTCCCAAGCGAGTCCAGGTCCTTGGTTAGAATTCCAGTGATCCTTCACTAATGGGAAGCGACGTTGCTTCGTCTGCTTGACCTCTCGGCCATGGTCACTACGGTTCTTCCACAAAGGTGAGGCTCTTGTGGAACTCGATCTCGTCGAGGGGGATTACAAGAGTCTCGTCGGATAGATACTTCTGCAAGTTCGAGACGTGTCGGGTAGAATGTACTTTACTAAGCTCGCGGGAGTAGATTGAATTAGTGAGTTACAGGGCTGATTCTGACAAGAATCTTGAAGGGCCTAATTATCCTGGGTTTTAGCTTTCCACGCTTTCCGAAGCGTACTAAGCCTTCCCAGAGTGAGGCTTCCAGAGGAATTTGGTCTCTTACTCTGGAGTTCTAAAGGTTTCTCCCTCTTGCTTCTCTTCCCAGAAAAGGGCTGCTCCCTTTAGGGTCAAAGTCGTAAGGGAGTTTCGTAATTTGGGAGAAGTTCTAAAGGGACTAAGACGGTAGGTCAGCGAGACCCAGAATTTCGGCGTATTCCCATCGACGCCTTTGGTGCTGACAATTTCTCAACGGTTTTGATTAATTGAAAGGGTCCTCAAGAATTTCCACATCAATAATAGTGTGTCTTAGGAATTTGACTCTTCAATTCCAAAACTCGTATCTAGAGAACTTCGGGTAAGGTTTCTCTGATCGTATTGTTCCCACGGTTTGTTGTAGCTGCTCTTTTTGGTTTTCTTCTTAATACTAGGGTAGATAAGCAAGTCATTTTCAAGGATAATGACGAACTGGTCCCAGTAAGAATGGCGTACCCTATTCATTGAGTTCATGAAGACTGCGAGCGGGTTGGTCCTATCCGAGGGGTATCACTACGGACTTGCAGCGTCCGCATCGAATTTGGAGGATTGTCCTCGGACATCCTTTTCCAATACTCGCGACTGGTGATATTCAGATCTCAGGTCCAATTCCTGAAGGGTACCCCGTTCCTTGCGGTTGGTCGGCCTATTTATCTATGCGAGGCAGATAGTAATGATTTCTATTGGAGATATTGTCGGGGCCTCTGAAGCCGATGGACCCACGAGCAATTTGTCTTTCTATTTGAAGAACAATACCGGAGCTCTCCATGGTGAGGGGCTTGGTTCTTCAATTCCATTGTTGAGTAGTTCGACAGGTTTGACATACTAGGAGAGATTTCTCATACAAAGAGAGATTTGAGAGAGATTCCACATTCTTGGAGAGATTTGGGAGAGATTTGACATACTTGGAGAGATTTCTCATACAAGGAGAGATTTGAGAGAGATTCCACATTCTTGGAGAGATATGGGAGAGATTTGACATACTTGGAGAGATTTCTCTTACAAAGAGAGATTTGAGAGAGATTCCACATTCTTGGAGAGATTTGGGAGAGATTTGACATATTTGGAGAGATTTCTCATACAAAGAGAGATTTGGGAGAGATTCTTGATAAAGAGAGATAGAGTGAAAACGATTGAGAGAGGTTTTGTGTGTGACAATTGTGAGTGTCCGGCTTCGCAACGCAATGTCCATAAGCCTCATTAAGTCATGTTTAAGGATCTTACACACTCCTAATGAGTATGCAACATTGTTTTATCGGTTTGGTTTGTTACTTACCACAGTTTTAGGTTAAGGAAATCTAGATGTACGAACTTTCGATTTATGATCTCTTATTAGAATAGCGAGTTGTTTAGTAATTACATAACGTAAACCCTAGTACCCATGGGCTAATTGAGTCGGCCAGTTTGACTTGTTGACTTTGACTTGACCGGAACTTGACGGTTGTCACATCCTATACGCGAAGCGTATGAGATATAATACATAACGTCTTACATAAAGACATGATACTTTACTAGTATCTCGCTATAATATTGCTATATATAGAATTCCCTTATGTTGAATCTTTTCAACATACCATTCATATATGTCCTTTGACTAAATTTGATTAAAATTTCTCGATCTAAGCTTTTTGAATTGAAATGAAGTATAAGTTCCTCTCCCTTAATTATAGCAAAAAAACTTTTCAACCTCTACAACTTTGCGATTCAAAACTTTTGTTTTGTATAATTAATATTGCTAACTCGCAATAATAATCATGCTCCGACTAACATGATAATTATATCTTTACCAACATAGCACTTATGCTCCCACTAGCTTTGACATGTATTCAGAAATCAACTGGACTTTTAGAAATCAATACTTATTGACTTTCTTACCAAAGTTCCTATTTCTGATACGTGATGCTTCGATAAGACTTTATCTAAGCTTCTTAAACTCATACACCTTTCCTTAGATAACTCATATATGTGTCTAAACAATTCTAGAACTTACAACAATAAGTCTTAAATGTTCAAACTATTTGCCTTTTCTCACAATTCGAACTATGAAGAGGGATGTCGTAATCATAATCGAATTCGAGAATGGAAATTTCACAATCGCTATCTCCTTAAAATCTTCTTAGTGAAAGCATTTCCTCAAAATCATTTTCATGAAATGGAGAGAAACCCTGTCACTTAGATTGTATGGTGTATGTGTCCCTATCCATGTGAATTTGTCATAACCATAATCACAAGACAATGTTAGTGACAAATCCAAACTCATATGGACTGAACTTGTTCAATCTTAATTTCTTAGCACTTGGCATCACAAGGGCCTACAATGTCTTCCAAGTTGTTGAGCAGATCACCCATACAAGTTAATGAACTTTCATTGATTAAGGTGCTTTGCCTTTATGCATTCAAATGAGAACTCATTGGACTCACATGCATAGTCAACTTTAAATGGAATGGGCACAAAAACAAGAATGTGTCAACACGATAGGTTACAACCCTCAAGTCGTGTGCTAGTGTTTAACAATAGGTTTACTCTTGACTAGTTCTTGAAAATTTTCAAGATCATTTAGACTCCCAGTGACCTCTTGACATATAAGATTCTCTTGTTAAGAAACATTCCTTGACAAAAAAAATATTCAAGAGTTAGTGCGAGTTCTTATCAAGACAAACACTTCACACAATTGGTCTTAGTTGGTCTTTGTCCTATCCAAGACATCACAAATTGCCAATTTCAAACGTGCAAGAGTAAGATACTTTTCTACTCCATATTTTATGAGTGTTATAAACCTTCTTAAGATGATGTCACTCAAGTCACAATCTTGGAGTATGACTCTAAGACTCGATTTTGGAACAAAGTATGATTCACCTTTTTTGATTTAACCATTTCAACAATTTCCGATTCCTCTTCTTATCCATACTAATTCACTAAGGTGTCTTTAGAGGATCAATTGTGACACAATTTCATAATCATTAAGTTAATCATAAAACACGATAGTTAAGTACTCTCCCTTCTTTTCAGATTGGAGACACTTTTATCTTTCTGCCTAATTGATTCTTCCTATTTGTTCTGATTTACATTGAAACTTTTTCAATGATTCAGATTCACACTTAATCTTGTAAGCATAACCATATTTACTAAACTTTTAGCAAATCATGACGAATATTTTTATCGTTCTTTGTGGTGGACTTGACCTAGTGCACAACAGTGCGTACTAGATCCCCTAGTCCTTCACTTGAATCGCATACTTATGTGAACAAGGAATTAGTCTTAATTTCCGAAATACAAAGGTTATCATTCATCATACAATACCAGTTGCATGATTCCAAGTTTCTGTCCAGTTGAAACTTGGGTGATGAGAATCATTCCCAATTTAGTAAATTTCTAACACTACCACAAATAACATCACTAAGAATCACATCCATTTTCAATATTGCTTACAATAGAAATATACAAACATCAATTTTCACAAATGCCATTGCAAGGAGATATAAAGTAAGACAAAATCAAAATCTTTCTTTTATTTATAAAATGCGGAAAAACTTGTCCTTAAAACACAAATACAAATGAAAACTATGTTACTAAATGTTCCTATGTAATCTATCTAACTCCTAAGCAGCAACTCAACAATCCGATCATCGAACCATGCGATCGAAATCCATTTCTTCACGATCAGACTCAGCTCACTCTTTCCTTTAAGCTTCCTTTCTTTTTTTTGATCCTACAAAACATCAAAATGCAATCTTATTACATCATGTATTAAGAATCTACAAAAAGGAACTTAATAGAGTTAGGTAATGGATTTTACCTGAACCAGAGTCATACATCTTGACTCTCCCATCTTTGCGATCTTTCAGGTAGACATGGCAGCTTCGTAACCAATTCTCCTTCTCTTAAGTGTAGAAACAAATGGACTCTTTTGGAACAACACATGGGATAATCTCAGATTCAGCCTTTCTCTTTACCATCCGGTCAAACGGTTTGACCGTGGCCAATCCCTTTCCATTAGGAAGAGAAGACTTTTCTGGACTTCCAATGTTGCTATTGTCAATGTTCGTGGAAGTTTGGGAGATTGATCTACCAGAAAAATTTGCTTGACTAGTGCCCCAAATCATTTTTGATTCAGCGGCAATAAACAAATAAGTAAGATCAACGAGGGTCACGTCGTGGTCCATCATATAGTAATCTTTAACGAACTCACTATATGATTTAGGAAGTGATTGAAGAACCAAGTCAACAACCAACTTCCTTGAGACATCGACACCCAACATTCCCAAATTGTCAGTATGTAACTTCATCTCCAAGACGTGAGAAAATATAGACTTTCCATCTTCGTGTTTGCTTGCCAGTAAGGCTTGAGTGACCTTGAACTTTTCAAGTCGACGAACACGTTGGTCAGGGAGAATTATTGGAGGAGGTGGAGAAAGTGAAACATGATTTCCATTTCCATGATCCAATCATGGAACATCATATTCATGTGGAAAACTTTTTCCATAGGATTTGGGAAGACCATAGTTGTTAGATTTTGACATCTACAAGACGGGAGAAATTCAAGTTAGTTGATTCAATCCTTAATGTAACACTCAAATGAAATATTAAGGCTAGGACCCAACACAATATTCTACAACTCGGAAGAGGAATGTTGTAATCCAGCTGCAGAATATTTGAAGGTAGGTAAATGACGATTTACCAATTTCCACCATGAAAAACGAAAATGAAAATTAGGTTTTAAATGAATTGAAATTCCTAGATCTTTTGAGATTCATTGAACTTTTCAATGACATGTTTAATCTCGATTATGCCCTTCAAGTTTGTGACTGGGATGCCGAGGATCACAAAAAAGGTGTGAATAACCATGCAAATTAGCTTGGTACTCTCGAAGACGTATATCACCTAATCAATGTGCCGGTTAACCACACACGCTCCATTGATCTATGATAATCTATGAACTACCTATTGTAATCTTTTATTGGTCCCATATTAGTGTGCCGGTTAACCACACACGCTCCACTAACGACCAACAAGGTGCAATGTGCAATTTCATGGATTAGCACCAAATTAACATTTTTCCTAAAGTAACTAAGATTTGGAAATTTATAAAAGTGTTCAGTTACTTCGGATTTCATTATACTTTTAACGGAAGGTTGTGTCCTATCCTACCCGATCGGCTAACGACTCCCCACTAGTCAATGATGCGGTGGGTAAAAGTGGATACCCAATGTCAGTCATTTTACAGGCCGCTTCCTTAAACACCCCTTATAGACCAACTTCGTGAATGAGGCCTACTAATGGTACGACTGAGTTTTACTTAAATATATAAAATATTTAAACTTTTAATTTTATATAGTATAAGGGTGTATTTTACACTTTTAAAATACTAGGTGGTTTAATCTATTAATACATTAGACTTTTAATTTGATTAATCTTAAACCATATTATTATGGATTCGTTAATTTTCTCATTTAATTAAACACTTAATTAATTTAGTAAAACCACAAGGGGGGATTTTGAACTATTCAAAATGCGATGGTTTTAGAATTTAATGTTTCAAAATTAAAACTTTTTAATCAAATTTTAAATTCAAAAACTTGAGGGCAGATTTTGAAACTTTTCAAAATATCATTTAGATCAAATTTGAAAATTAATTAAATATCATATAATTAATAATTATCACATAATTTGACCTAATCTATTTTATTCACAAGATAATCAAAACACAAATAATTAATCTTTATCTTATAAAACAAATAATTATCTTAAATTGACAATTATCCATTAATTTGATTAGGATATCAATTACCATAACAGAAAATCTAATTTTTAATTTGAAAAACAATTTATGGTAATGATCCAAATCAAATTAGGGCGAAATTTTCGAAATTTTGTTGTTAGACTGTGTTTATGTCGTGAGTCTGGTCCAAAAATGAAATTCGAAAATTTCCAGCTTTGAAAACTTTACTTTTGCATCATATTACAGAAAACTACCCTAGTCTTTGATACCACTGATGGGGTTTTGAGCATAACATCATTCCTATGGTGTACATGCAACCCTAATGCTTTGGATCTAGGTTTTCCTCAAGTTATACATGCAAACAATCTTCCAAAGCATAAACCCTAATCTAACTTGTCTATGAACGAAATTCATATGTAAATAAAGTTTTGAAATCTTACCTTACTTGTTATGTAGCAATAATAAGAACAATACACAAAGTCCTTGACTCTTGAAAGCTTAGTGCCCCAAGTGTTACAACTCTAATGGAGTTACAAACACCACTAGCAACAAGGAGTAACAAGAGAGAGAGGAGGAGGCTTCAAAAACGTCTAGGGTTCTCTTAGAACTCATTGGCCACCTTTTTTGGGAGCTAATGGGGTCCTTTTATAGTTGAGGCTTCTAAGGTTATCAACCTGGAAACCCTAATTCCCTTGCTTAGGCCCTAAGCAACATATGGGCTTCCATTGAACAAGCCTTGGACGGAATCTTTATGGACTCTCATAGAGATTTTGTCCACCCTTACCAATGGGGTCCATGAGCCCAAACTACAACTATTAATGATTTACATAATCAATCCCCATTTAATTAATCAGTCACTTTTGGTCACTAAATTAATTCTTGATCAATACTAATTAAATAATATGATTTCTCAATTAATATATTATTCTTATAACATATTAATAAATCATAATAAATCCTCTGTCTCCACAATTCATCCTATTATTTGCTATGGCGAAGGCAACCCAAAAGGATCATGCTCATAATCAGGTCAAGTACATACCAAAACAGTTATGGGCTTAGACATCTAATCCAACACTATAGTGGGCCTTGAGTGGTATAAGTTGGGCCTTTGTGGCCTTGGGGTCCATTAGTGTGTTATTGGGCCGAGTTGGGTTAGGCCCATTATAGGAAGGGTAAAATGGTCTTTTACTCTAGAAGTTGGGTCTTGGGTTTTAGACCCACAGATATGGATTATGATCTAATTATTAATTGGGAGTTATCTGTTTTTAGTGTGCGATTTCTCGTTCGGCAGCCTTGTCTTTTCCGATTAGCAGCATGATTGAGGTGAGTCTTCTAACTATACTTACCTGTGTGGTAAACTGTGTATGTGAATAACTAGGTCTTATCTAATAATTGTGCATGTTGTTACACCCCCGGACCAGGACGGTAGAAACGTCCGGAGGCGGGTGACTTCATTGTGTAGTATCATAACAATTGAATATAAATGAAACATAACAAATCCAAACATCATACATCATTCTTGCATTGTTTTTACAATTTGTTCATGTTTTTGAAATACACAAAAGAGACAACTTTGAATAAATTCCAAATTACGACAAAATAATCTTGAATCCCCACGTCACTGAGCTGCTTATTGATTTCCTGATAATACAAGTCGTTTGAAAAGCGCCAACATAAAATATGTTGGTGAGTTCATAAGCATTTTGTATAAAATCTGTGGTAGTTGGTAAAACCAGAAAATCCCACATTTCCTTATCAATTGATTGTAAGTTTTCGATTCTAATTGGGTATAGTTGCATGTGTGATTTAGTTTATCATTTTACAAAATCGTATAATTTTTTTCCCTAGAAAATCCTATATTTTCTGATGAATAAGTTGGTGGTCTTAAAACTCTAAGACTGGTGTGATAAAAGCTTCGTTTATATTACTCAAAACAATCGTTGTCTAAAATCGAAAAGTGTAACTTGAGTAGTTTTCTAAAACATACTGTTATATTCTTAGTGAGTCGTTATAACCATACTAATATGACGGAGTGCCTGTTTCTGACGTTCTTCAGGCATCAGTTTTGTTTAAGACATTTGTCACCCTAGACTGGCCGGTCTAGCTGTAGCGAACAACGAAGGTACGGGGTGTCAACCCCGTATAGATCTATACACAAATTCCCGCTCCCCCTCCAGGAGACTCTGGCTATAACTCTTACAGGACTTTGAGCGTACACTATTATTTATGTATAGGTATTATGAAGATTCGTTTGACTAGAATACTAACAGATTTTGGAGCAAATTGTTGTGATCCATTATTTATCACATAAATAGAAACGGTGTAGTTGTTGACTAGATATTTCGTTTTCGTTTAGAAAATATTCTTTTGTAAATCAGGCTTGTCAAAAAGACCCAATATTCTTGATGTCGGCAAAATGGTCCTTCAATTTATAATTTAACAAATAAGACCCATTTTTGTTTAAAAAGTGGCTCAAATCTATGTGATATGTTGGAATTGGTCCATTCCCTCTAAAATACTCTTTTAAACTCTTTTGACATAAATAATTAGGATTTTTTTTCATAGAAATTTGTAACTTGTATTTCTTGTTACTCATGCATAAGTTGTGAAATAAGCTTCAACTCTTGAGGTTTGCTAAATTTTCGAGTTCTAGGAGTCTTCATGACTTTAATATACATAACTTAGCATACAAGCATAATAAGCAACTAAATCAAAGTTTAAAACAAGGTTTTTGACTTGCATTCTCCCCCAAAAACCTTGTTTTAAACTTTGATTTAGTTGTTTGATGAGTTGGTTTGAGTGTTACCTAAAAAATCTTAAGGAGAACTGTCAGAGTTGAGCCTTACAAAATCCTTGCTTTTGCTCTTGAGGGGAGTGTTTGAGAGAATATGAGGGAAATGAGAGAACTAGTGGAGTTCAAGTTTCTTTTACTGCCGTTGCCTTAAGAGGTGAAGGAAAAAGGGGAAAAGGTGTGCATGGAAATCTGAAGGGTCATGCATTGTTATTTGGTGGTTCTTGCACGGATTACTGGGAATTGTATGGGAAATGGAAGATTACATCACATCATAAGGTCAAACCCTCTTCCCTACCTTAGGATTCCTTTATAGATTTTGGATTTTATTTTGTGTAATTATGTTTAAAATAATTAAATTTGGCATAAAATAGTGGTTTAAGGGGTCTAAGTTATGAAAATTATGAGTTTGGTGGGATTCACGACGTCAAATTTTCTTAAAATGTAGAAAAAGTCCGAAATGGTAAAAAATCCGAAGTGTGGTCAGGAATCTGCAAGGGTCCGAAGTGTTTAGGGAGGTTTCCGGAGCCATTTAGCAAAATCCGGAGTCATTTACTCAATTCCGGAGCATTTTCTCGGATCCGGAGTTACATGCGAAGTCTGCGGGTCCGAACCGGAGGTGCGAAGCCGGCTAGCAATTCCGAAACGAGATGAGATCTTCCAAAGCAGAACCGAAGGATCCGAATGAGGGTGACTCCGGAGCGAAACCTTCCAGAGTGAAGGTGTTCCGAAGTGAGCAAGGGTATTCTAGAATCCATTAGAAGCTCTGAAGCAGGGAAGGGTGCCAACCCAAGAGGGTTCCATACTACGAGGGTCCTTTTGAGTTTTCTCCTTCGATTTTGGGCTGTTTTCGACTAAGGAAGATACATAGAGAGATTTGATATTCATGGAGAGATTTAGGAGAGATTTGATATTGATGGAGAGATTTGGTAGAGATTCAATTTTCATGGAGAGATTTGATATTTTGGGCTGTTTTCGACTAAGGAAGATACATACGGCCGTAAACACCTTACGGTCTTTAGTCAAGTCTATAAATAGAGAGTTGTGTCAGTCTTTGTTGGTTGTTGATTCTTTCGTATACTCCCAAGTTGTATCAGACGTTTTATAGCATTGAAGCGTATGCAAGCTTGGTCTTTTGTTCTATATTCGCTTATTATTTCGTGTTTGCATCTGTTATTATCTTTGATCATTGGTAAATCTGTTTTTCGGGACTTTACAACTGGTATCAGAGCTATACCAGTGTCAAAGGTGTTCAACAGCTGCGTTTTCAACTAAATCGATATTCACAGCAATATAGAAGGATTTATTCCAGTCGAAATCAAAGTTTCTCGAAGTTTACGGCCTGAGTTTACGGCCGTAAACTCCTCTTCACGGCCACAAGTGCATTCCACAAAAACGATTGTTTTACACATCATTCAAGCTTTCGTGATCACATTTTGATTCTGGCATTTAATTGAGTTGTGTTTAAAATAAAAATCAAACTTTTATATTTAACTTTCATTGACTGTAAACTCGAGCATTCACGAAAAAAATCGATTTTCTGTTAAACGATAATTACACCATTATTTTTCGGAGTTTAAATCAAAAGGTATACTTGGACCGCAAACTCGAGTTTACGGCCTAAGGTTTACGGCCTACGAGTTTACGGCTTATGAGTTTACGGCCAATTGAGTTTACAGCTAAGTCAGTTACGATATATTAGTTGAAATTAATTCCTGAATAAAAAATTATTACTAAAATTAAATTTACAGCCTTAAAATTTACTACAGATTTTTTTAAAAAAATGGAAACACAAAACTCAACTCAATACCAAGAACTTGATGCTGTGATGGGAACAACCACGCGTATTCCAAGACTTATGTCTGCTGATGGTTTCCCCGAGTGGAAATATAGAATTGAAAAGTATATAAAGATGAAGGATTTCAAGATTTGGAAATGCGTTTTAAAGGATCCAGTCATAATCACCACTACAGTTGGGGGGCAGGTAGTCGACAAGAAAATCGAAAACTACACTGATGAAGACTTTGAGAGTGTAGAAGAACAAGAAAAGGCATTGGCCATTTTGACTATGGCTTTATCTCCAGACATTGCACAAGGATTCAGAGAGTATACTTCTGCTAAAGCACTGTGGGAAGCTCTCATTGAAGTATATGAGGGAAATGAAGACATGCGAGAAAGTCGCCAAGATATGCTGAGACAACGCTTCAATATGTTTAATTATGTTCCCGGAGAGACTCTCGAAGCTCAACTGCAGCGATTTACAACTCTCAACACAGAGATGACTGTGGCAGGGATTTTTTATACAAAGTCAGAAATTAACAAGAAGCTACTAAATGCACTCCCAAAATCTTGGGACATGAATGTAGCAGTAATTAAGAAGACTAAGGATCTCAATCGCCTCTCCCTAGCTGAAGTGATGGCTGTCATCAAAGCGTGTGATATTGATGACAAGCAGCGAGAGATCAATCATGTGAACTCCTACTCAGCCGCAAATCTTGGCATTTCAACTAATAATGCTCTCTCTTCTTTCTCTTATACTCCTGCAGGTTCATCTTCCTCTGCACCGGTCATTCCTTACCCACAAAGCCAGCCTCTCATGTCTACCCAAAATGCTTCATCCTCAAATGTGGCTTCTTCTTCAAACGGAAAGGAGGGTGATGAAAATCTTATCTTTGCAACAGGGCTAGTGAATTGCTACAATGCTCTTGTAGCTGGGGAACTTCCACCTCAATTGTCATTTGCAGATCTTGATCAAATCCATCCGGAGGACGTTGAGGAAATGGACATCACATGGCAAATTGCCATGGCTGTATTTAGGGCAAAACAGTTTGCCAAAAAGACAGGAAAGAACAATTAGGGAATGAGTGCTGACAAGAAGGTTGGATTCAACAAAAGAAAGCTTCGATGTTTCAATTGCCACGAGCCAGGGCATTTTGCTCGTGATTGCCCACACCCTGATAGGAGGGTTAATAATGACAGAACAATGGTTGCAGTTGGGAACAACCGAAGCAGTGGTCAAGCAAACAATGAAAAGGCTATGGTTGCACAATCATTTGACTGGGATGATCAAATACAAGCTCTAAATTTGTCTGGACCAGAAAATGCTCACCTAGCACAAGTGAGGGATGACACTCAAGCAGGGACTGCAGTAGCTGAAGACAATATGATGAAGCTACAATTTGGCTTGATGGTATCTACTTCCCATGCACCTAATTCGTCCAAGGTAAGTCTTCTATCGTGCTCTAAAGCTTGTGTAGATTATGTGAAAACTTTACATTATAAAATTGAGACATTAGGAAATGAAGCAGAAAATCTTAGGATTCTTCGTGAACTCAATGAAAAATTAATAAGAGACGTAGAAGACCTTAGATATGAAGGGTACCGACTTTGAAAAGGACAAAAACCACTTAAAGCTCAACTAGAATAAAAAATTAAAGACTTTAGGAGACTCCAGGAAGACTACAACAACAAATGTGAAAACTATGATTATGTAGTCAAACAAAATGCTGAACTAGTAGCTGAAGTTGAATCCTTGAAAGGAAAATTTGAGACCGCCAAACTTGATGTTAGAAAATATGATTTCTCAAGTGAGGTGGTTGCAAATATGATAGACCAAAGTATGCAGTTTAAAAGGAATCAATCAAAAGGTCTAGGGTATAATCATGTACCTCCTCCTTTCAATCATTCATACGTGTCCAAGCCCTTGTCCAAAGAAGAGATTGCCAATGAATCATTTATGATTTATGGCAAGCCCTCCGGTTTTGTTTCAGGAGGATTTATTAATGTTGAAAGTACTAACATTTCTACTTCTCCTGCAGATCAATCCTTGAATCAGTCAAAGCACAAAGTTGAAGGATGTGTTTCTGAAAATAAAATCGAGTCCAAACCTGAAGCTTTCATTTTAAATAAAGACAATTCTTTGTTAAATGTTTTAAGTGACAATTTTTCTTGTGGTGTTTTTAATTATTCTGATACAGTAGCTGCTACCTCTGATACAGTTTTCAGTGTTTCTAATATGTCTGATAAATCTTTAAACAGTTTGGTTGACAATTTAAACGTTTGTGATAAAAATGTTGAGATACCACTAGTCTCACAACCCTCAATAAATATAGCACCCTCACTTGCCTCACAACCTAGAATATTGCATGTTTCTGTGAGACAAGCAAGGGTGTTTGTAGGGAAAACAAATCTGATAAATGCATCACAAGTTCTAACAATAACAATCAGATCTGTTTTAATTGTGGTACTAAGGGTCATATTGCTAGAAATTATCTTAATCGAATGTTTGTGAGTTATAATCTTCCAAGAGGAGAGAACGAGTTCAAAGGAAGATCTTTAAATAGAAATTCCTCTAGAAGTCGTTCTCGAAATGATTATTGGGTAGATAAAAGAAATAGAAAAAGGGATATTTTTCACAGTCATACAAGGTTTTTTAATCACCTTGTCCTGAACAGTCTGCCAAAAAAGAGCATAGCCACGCCAAGGTCAAGCTCATCCCAAAGCAATAGTGGATCTTCAACCAATTCTGGTAGAAGTAACACATGCTTTAAGCAGATTGTTAAACATAAAATGACAAAGTTGACTGAATTTTTCAAAAAACCTAATTATAAATGGAAGCCCAAATCTACTCCCAATATATCATCTGTATCCTCAGAAAAGTCCATGTGCAATAAATATGAAAAGGTATCGGGATCACCCAGGAAGATCATGACCTGGGTGCCCAAATCTAATTAAACCCGCACATTTTGCAGGGGCAGTTGCGGGGAAATGTCGTCAGACCATGGTTCGTCAACAGCGGCTGTTCCCGGCACATGACAGGAGACATCTCCCAATTGAACAACATTCAATCATTTAATGGGGGATACGTCTCTTTTGCGGGTGGAGATGGAGGAAAAATTACACAAAAGGGCACGGTATCAAATGGAGTTTTGAGTTTTGAAAATGTGAATTTCGCTCCAGAGCTAAAACACAGCCTGCTAAGTGTCTCGCAGATCTGTGACAAGGGCTATTCTACACATTTCACTAACAAGGAATGCATGATCTTAAAGCCAGGCTTTGTCATCCCTGAAGAATGGATTCTCGTAAAGTCAAAAAGGGATGGAAATGCTTATATTATCGATATGAATAGCAATCTCCCAGAGCAAGTTACTTGTTTGTTCTCAAAGATCTCTAAGCAAACTACAATGTTGTGGCACCGAAGATTAGGTCACGCCAACGCCAAAAATCTCAATCGTCTTGCAAAGAATGAGATGGTGCGTGGATTACCTGTCAAAGACTTTATCACGTTTGATAAATGTGTGTCCTGTGCTCAAGCAAAGCATCATCGAAAGCCACATTTTCCGAAGCAAGTTAACTCAATAAGTCAGGTTCTACAACTTCTTCACATGGATTTATTTGGTCCAGTGAACGTGCTAAGCATCAATAGGAGCTTCTACTGTCTAGTTGTGATTGATGATTTCTCTCGTTTTACGTGGGTTTTCTTTCTATCCAACAAAGTTGGCGTCACTAAATTGATCAAGAGGTTCATCATACTTGTTGAGAATCAGACCAATCAAAGGGTGAAGGCACTTCGCACTGATAATGGAACGGAATTCAAGAATTCTGTTCTCAATCACTTTTGCTCTGAGAAGGGGATCCTGCGTCAATTTAGTTCCGCTCACACACCTCAACAAAATGGTGTTGCTGAGAGGCGAAACTAAACACTTAAAGATGCTGCAAGGACGATGTTGTGTGACTCCAAGCTTCCTGTTTTCTTTTGGGCAGAGGCAATAAACACTGCCTGTTATGTTCAGAATCGAGTACTCATCAACAAAGCTCAAATGAAAACTCCATATGAAATTTACTATGGTCACAAACCGTCAGTCAGTCATTTTCAAGTATTTGGCTGTCCTTGCACCCTTCTTCACCTAGATGCCAATCCGAAGTTCAATGCCAAAGCTGATGACTGCTATTTTGTTGGGTATGCTGCATGTACCGCCTATAGAGTCTATAACAAGAAAACCAAACAGATTGTGGAATCCTATGACGTGCGTTGGTTGGAAGAGAATGAGACAGACGCAAGAGTGGGTCCGGACTGGTTGTTTGATTACACGTCACTTTTCAAATCCTTAAACGTGTATTCAAATGATGTATCAAGAACTGATTCGCATTGGAAGAGTATCTCTGAAGATGAAGACGAAGAAGTTGTATACAAACCTGTATCTAAACCTTCTAACTCATTGAAAGGAAAGTCTAAAGCTTCAACCGAATGGAAGTCCTCTGACTCGCACAAGGGAGAATCTTCTGCTTCATCTGAGGGGGAGCCTTCTGCTGCAATTGAGGGGGAGCCTTCTGCTGAAATTGAGGAGGAGTCTTCTGCAACATCTTCCGAAAAGTCCTCTGCTACCTCTCAGGGGAGGCCGTTCTTGGAACATGACAGTCCTCAATCAGACCACACTGATTCTTCTGATGCTGAATCAAGACCTCTCACATCATTAGGGAAAGAGTTCATTCCAAATGATGCTTCCGCTGTCTCTTCAACCCTGATGGAATTACTCTTTCCTGACCTTATTGCAGATGAGTATGTTGCAGAACCATCTGGTTCTACTCAACAAGCAAATGAAGGAGGTCTTAAGATTCACACTCTACCTATCTCTATCAATGACATCAGCCAAGAAATACCCTCTAGGATTCAACGTGATCATCCGATCGAGAACGTTATCGGCCAGCTAGATAGTGGTGTTAAAACTAGAAGTCAAAGTGGAGACGTGAATACATGTCTGTATTCTTGCTTTATCTCTCAAATTGAGCCCAAGAATGTAGAAATGGCTCTAAATGAACCTAGCTGGGTAGATGCAATGCATGAAGAATTGCATCAATTTGAAAAACTCGGTGTTTGGAAGTTAATTAAGTTACCAAAGGGCAAAAAGTCTCTTGACACACGGTGGGTCTATCGTAACAAGCAGGACGATTCAGGAGTCATTGTGAGAAACAAAGCTAGACTGGTAGTTCGCGGGTTTCAACAAGTCGAGGGTCTTGACTACACTGAGGTTTATGCTCCCGTAGCTCGCTTGGAGGCTATTTGTATCTTCCTAGCGTATGCTTCGTATATGAACTTTACTGTTTTTCAAATGGATGTCAAGACTGCCTTCTTGTATGGCAAGGTGAAGGAAGAAATCTACGTTGATCAACCTCCAGGGTTTGTCGACCCGAAGTTTCCTAATCATGTTTACAAATTGGACAAAGCGTTGTATGGGCTGCGTCAAGCTCCTAGAGCATGGTATGCAACTCTAACTAAGCATTTTGTAACATACACGTTCTGAAATTGTGTATTGTTATTATTAAAAGTGAATAAAATTGAGTGTTGAGTTCTAACAGCTAGTTTTTACTAGAAATGAAGTAAAACTATGTTTAGAATCACTCATAAAATGTTGGAAGTCTTATGAGATTCCAATTAATAGCCAAATCATGAAAATTTAGCGAAAATATAAAATTTGAAATAAGTAAAATTTTATTATTGAAAGTTGTAGATAATCTCGTTAGAAACATTTAGGCGAAAACCTCATCGAAATCCGAGTTATAACGAATAAGTTATGACCAAACGAAGATCCGTGATAAATCCGGAAAATACCTTGTCGCGTAAAAATTTATTTTTCGATAAACTAATTTTTAGCCTTAGTAATGTAAATGAAAGTTGTAGAACTTGTGAAAATAATCAACTTTCATATAAAGACCGTTTGAATCTGACTTCGTATGAGGAAATTATGATTTTTCGAAGTTTCAGCTTAGCAGTAGACAGCTAAAAACTCGAATTTTAGATCGAGTGATTTTTAGCCGACACAACCTAAACGAGAATTGAAGGTCTCGTCATTAGTAGTGCAACGGTAAAAAGTCTGACGAAAACGGACGTCGGATGAAGAAGTTATGAATTTTTAATGGATTTTCCTGTCCCGGTCTGTTAAAAATAATAATATTAAAATTAAAATCAAAATTAGCCGACAAAGTCTAAACGAAAGTTGTAGAGCATAATTCTAGCTTCGCGTGCATATAAAGAACGTCAAAAACGGAGCTCGTATGCGAAAGTTATGGATTTTAGAAGTTTTTGCACATTTTTCGAGAAAATTCGTATGAATAGTGGAATGCCACGTCACCCTCGTATGCGAGGCTTCCACGTGTCGGACAGATGTTCGCTTCTGATTGGACCGCAGCCTTGCGTGTTGCCTTCTGATTGGACCAAGCCGAGGACCACTAAGCCCGGAACACCTTCGCATGTGACACCCCCTTGATCACCCTCGCATGCGAGACCCACGTGCGAGCCACCTGCTGTCCGAGCCGAAGACCCAGCCGATGACGCGCCTGAAGCTGATGACTCCTCGCATCCGAGCCTCGCTGGAGCCCTGCGAAGCTGCCATCTGGTCCGAACCTCGCAGCCACCGTCTCCTTCCCTTCGCTTCGGATCCGAAGCTCAGCCCTATATAAGGGGTGCGAGCCCTCTCGGCTAGTTTTAGAAATTTGACATTTTCACCCTCTCTTTCAATATTTTTACGATCCCGACATCCCCTGAACCCCCGGTACTGATTCTAAAGCCCGAAACACGCCCCGAGACTCCCGAGAATCCCGAAAAATTTATCTTTTCGGTTTTGAAGCTCTACCTTTTTAGAGTCCGATTTTTAGCTAATTCTCACGGTTTTCAACAAATAAAGCCATATTTGGAGCCGATATGCTGCTCAAATTACTATTTTAACCCCCGATTATTTTAAGGTGAGTTCAATATATAGGAACAATTGTATGTTATGTGTTATACGTGCTATGTGCTTTTCAGTGTTATTATTCCGGGTTATTTTCCCGTGTTATTTTTATTCGCTATTTTTAATAAGCAAAGATATACCTTTGACCTTGTGATCAGTGAAAGGACTTAGATTCACGGTGGTACTGGTATGTAGCATCTGGCCATGTAGAACATGTCTCGTAAGAGAATGACTTCTATTCTATGACATTGGCAGAAGGTTAGATAGGACTGGTATGTAGCCTCTGACCATGTAGAGCATGACTCCGTAAGAGAATGAACTCTATTCTATGGTATTGGCAAATGGTTAGACATGGCTTTAAGCCTGAAATCTACCAAAATCTTAATCCGAAGTTGTATATCTTCTGTGCCGTTTGGGCCAAAAGCTTTATTGATGTATATCAAGTATTGAAATTGTTATGTCTCATTGATCGTAAATATTTGAATCAAATCTTGAGTTGATATTGAAAGCGTGACATATGATACGCATATGCTATTGTTGTTCTTGTTCCCTTTTGCTTCTGTCATATTGGTATATATAAGGCATAAGATTATATTGTATCTATTTATTGAATTCACTAAGCGTTATCGCTTATCCCTCTCAATATTTAACAATTGCAGGTGATGAGTATCCAATATAGTTTTATACTGCTGAAAGATTTAGAATAGTTAATACTATTTCTCTGTATTTTAATGTTCATGTATGTATATGAATAATAGATTCCTGGATAGATATGAAATGTAATAAAATTTAGTCGGTTTGTATCTAATCCTTTGTAATCACTTTATCAATATAAAATATTGTTTTATAAATATGCATGTAGCATGTTTCGAGGAAGTAACTTAAGAATAATGTTGGAATAATATGAAAGTTTGGGTCTTTCATAAATACGAAAGTTGGGGTCTTTCAATCATGGTATCAGAGCAATGGTTTAAGTGAACTAAATATCACAGATTGGTATTTAGACTTAAACTGTTGGAAGCTCAATATATGAGCTGATTCATAATAAGTATATGGATACAAACCATAGGAAATACTTAAGTGTGAGATTGGGTAGTGATAAACCCTAGTATTCTAAGATATTAAGTTACTTCAGAATTTTAAGAAAATTAGTTTAAGTGAACTAGAAATTTTGAGAATTTCCAAACTTAAACAAGAATTGTTAAGTAAAGATGATACGATATGTATCTGGTATATTTTAGGTTGAATACCTAATGGAATCAAGCACTAGAATATTAAGAGGAGATATGCCTTATATTCTAATATGTGCTAAATGATAAATGAATATAGCATGACTTAAGGTGCTTATCTATAATTGCTATTATTTGAGAAAGCTTAAGGACTGTTGCTGACCTTGGTTTAGAAAATTTTATGTTCACAATTCTAAGAATTTTCGTAATAGAATTTTTCGAAGTGATAAAGAGACTTATGATAGTTGACATCGATAAGTTTATAAATAAACGATCGCGAGATATCGTAAAATAATAAATATGAATTATTATCGTAATAAGTGTATTAATGCCAATAGAGTGGTAATATACATTTAAGGTATATTTGATATATAATAACATCTTTGGAAGAAAGATGTGCGTTTGAAACACGTTTGGGTGAGACAAATGTGTTGGTGCAAATCCACGAAGTTGTTTCCACCGTTGTTTAGATTGAAGCAGTGATTGTTTAGAGAGTCAGAAGAACCGAAGATGGCGGTCAATACTTCAATAGTATCTCAATTGATGTGGTACAAGATTAGAAGAATTAAATGAAGATCAAAGGAAAGGCTAATGAAGTTTTTTCAGACTCAATAGGCCAGGACTTTGTGATGTAGTATGTAGTTCGAGTAGTAACCCTATAAAAGATGTTCAGACTTAGTATTTAATAATACTAAGTGATGATTGACTTCTATCCCATCCTTATAGAAGTTCCATTGTATGTTAACCCAACTTTAACATACAAGATTGGGATGGTGAATTGAGTCATTTAATGGTAAATGGTTAAGCAACTTACTTGTTTAAGTAAGGTAGAATGCTTAATTGAAGAAGAAATACACCCATAGTATCGTATGAGAAGAGATGTTGTAGTCAGGAATGACAGAGAACTAAGTTGAAGCTAGTAGAGCTTGCTGAGATGCAGCTAAGATGCAGACTTCTTAGGATAGACTCCTATGAAGTAGACTTAGGCTTACTCAGATATAAGAATCACGATTTCAAGGAAGAATAATGAAATGAACAAATGTGCATGATGGTTTGCATGAGTTAGAAGATGATGCAGGTAGTAGAAGACCGTTTGTCTCCATGCTGCTAGAGTAAATTTTGGAATAATGTGTCTTGTAGAGTAGACACTACTCGAGAAAGAATTTATATGAAGAAATGGAAGTAAAATTTCTATCGACCTATGGAAAAGTATTAGGATATACTAAAGCGAGCATATGCATGAGAAGAATCCTAGAAGGCGAGTATAGGTAATCCAATATATGTTTGATAAAAACGTGAAAACCCTATTTGAGTCTAGGAGAAACTGTTGTATGTATTTGTTTGAACACATTCATGTGTGATAAGTTGCTTTATGGAAACTTTTGAATGGTGACTTGGGAACTGCGAGACAATATTTGGGATGAGTATGAGTAGGTGTGAATAGTAGTAGAGGCCTATACTACTGGAAGCACAGGACTCACACTTGGATCAAGAAAAGTCACAAGGTTACCAAGAAGCTAGTAAATGATATCGTTTTATTCATGTGTGTCATTACCTTCGTTTCGGTAATGACTAAGAAGATAATTATCGTTCAACTCTTAATGTCATAAAGAATCGAGTCCGATTAGTATAAATCCGCGAAAGGAGTTGATTGGTTCAGAGAACCATGTCTCATATAGTGACGAAACTTCAGTAGGAATACTGAAGAAGTAAATGGTCAAGGTAGTCGATAGAAATATAACGATCTTCATTAAAGAATTGAGCAATCATTTGCCAGAGATATGACTTGCTATGTGGTGTTACCGGACACAAGAAATGTTTCTGCCCTATTCTTACTAGTCAAATGGCGGAGAGTCAAGTTTCCGTTGAACAATCAAAGAGTACTCCAACTAAAAAGGAGGAGGTGCCAAATGCTAAAAGATGTGTAGGTCCGAAAGCACGAATTAGAGATACGTGGTACTATTCTTTCTGTTCCAAAGCATCTACGTGTTGATCAAACTCTTTTCATTTTCTTTATTCCATCAGCTTGATTTATTTGATCTGATTCTAATACAAGAGTTTGGTTCGTTATGTGTCTTGTGTGTTATAAATACAAATGTCATTAGAATAAAACCATTCGAGTTGCTGTTATAGCAAAAGTAAAGACCTTATCATGGGTTTAGTCTATAAACCAAGAAGGAGCAAGAGTCTGCAATGAAAATTGAGTTTTAACTCAAAGATTAGGATCGAAAGCCCAATAGAGAATGATGAGCAGGTGCAGGTTTGAGCACCGCTAGTAATTAATAAGTTTGAAGAGTTTGACAATCATTTGGCAAACTAAAAGTTAAAATATCATACATTTTAGATTACCACAAAGGAAGTAAGTTAAAAACTCGAATGTTGTGACTAGTAATTTTCTCGTAAACTCTAGATTTACTCACATCTTATTTGATTTCAATACCTCAGATTCTTTCGTGCCTTATAAATTCGCATATTCTTTTCCAATTGCTTGTTACGCAATTGTCCAATCATTTTGTATAGATAACATAGGAAATATATCATTACTTTCTGATAAAGCCTATAGGGTTACTGTTATAGGAATTGAAAGTTATAATCTACCTACTAACCTAATTCCCATCTTTGATATTATTCTCGACATGGATTGGTTGTTAAAGAACTACGCAGAGCTCTTGTGTTACAAAGAGATGATATGCATCCCTATCGAAAGGGAAGATTCTATTTATGTCTACGGTGAAAATAATAAATTTCTTTCTTAAAAAACTCGTAAATTATGTCGAAGGGATATTCTACTTATCCGACTTATACAGTTAATACCTTGAAAGAGCAGAAGAAAACTGATAATTGTCGACAAGCTGACTACGAGTGCATATTTTCTCGCCATACATACAACGGTTCTAATGGAGAAATAAGCATAAGTTTACTTAGACGAAATTGTGGCGAGACTTGGTGCGTCACTAAAGATTATTTCCGATTGTGATACTCGTTTCACTTCTCACTTTTGGGTGAGAATGAAGCATGAGTTAGGATCATGAGTTGCTCTTAGTACAACTTATCATCCTCAGACAAATGATCAAAAGAAGAGAGCAATCCAAATAGTAGAAAATATACTGAAGGTATATAAAGTACTGTATGCGCGTAAATGTCATACTCAAATATGTTGGCGTGACATAGGACATAAGATCTTTGGAGGATCTAAAATGATTCAAGACATCACTGACAAGATACAAATTTTCCGAGAAAGAATGAAAGCGGCCCGGGATCAACAAATGTCCTATGCAGAAAAGAGGAGACGACCCGTAGAATTCCGGGTGGATGATATAGTAATACTGAAGGTATTTCATGAAAAGGCGTTATACTACTTTGGAAGAAAGAACGGTTGGTAAGCAAGCATACTACTTGGAATTGACTGAAGATTTGACAGATATTCATGAGGTGTTTCATGTGAGTTATCTGTGCAAATGCTTAAGAGTATATGATGAAATGATTCCGTTATCCTAAGAGATATTGGATAATAAGTTAAGATATGTAGAAAACCCTGAAAAGACCGTAAACGAATGAACGACTAATCTACATAATAAAGAAGTAGAGTTGGTGATTTTCAAGTAGAAACACCAACGAGGTCCAAATTATACTTGGGGAAAATAAGAATGAGATAAGAGTGAAGTATCCTCATTTATTTTAATCGTTATGATTTCGGGGACGAAATCCTCAAAAGGAGGAGGTATTTGTAACATACACGTTCTGAAATTGTGTATTGTTATTATTAAAAGTGAATAAAATTGAGTGTTGAGTTCTAACAGCTAGTTTTTACTAGAAATGAAGTAAAACTATGTTTAGAATCACTCATAAAATGTTGGAAGTCTTATGAGATTCCAATTAATAGCCAAATCATGAAAATTTAGCGAAAATATAAAATTTGAAATAAGTAAAATTTTATTATTGAAAGTTGTAGATAATCTCGTTAGAAACATTTAGGCGAAAACCTCATCGAAATCCGAGTTATAACGAATAAGTTATGACCAAACGAAGATCCGTGATAAATCCGGAAAATACCTTGTCGCGTAAAAATTTATTTTTCGATAAACTAATTTTTAGCCTTAGTAATGTAAATGAAAGTTGTAGAACTCGTGAAAATAATCAACTTTCATATAAAGACTGTTTGAATCTGACTTCGTATGAGGAAATTATGATTTTTCGAAGTTTCAGCTTAGCAGTAGACAGCTAAAAACTCGAATTTTAGATCGAGTGATTTTTAGCCGACACAACCTAAACGAGAATTGAAGGTCTCGTCATTAGTAGTGCAACGGTAAAAAGTCTGACGAAAACGGACGTCGGATGAAGAAGTTATGAATTTTTAATGGATTTTCCTGTCCCGGTCTGTTAAAAATAATAATATTAAAATTAAAATCAAAATTAGCCGACAAAGTCTAAACGAAAGTTGTAGAGCATAATTCTAGCTTCGCGTGCATATAAAGAACGTCAAAAACGGAGCTCGTATGCGAAAGTTATGGATTTTAGAAGTTTTTGCACATTTTTCGAGAAAATTCGTATGAATAGTGGAATGCCACGTCACCCTCGTATGCGAGGCTTCCACGTGTCGGACAGATGTTCGCTTCTGATTGGACCGCAGCCTTGCGTGTTGCCTTCTGATTGGACCAAGCCGAGGACCACTAAGCCCGGAACACCTTCGCATGTGACACCCCCTTGATCACCCTCGCATGCGAGACCCACGTGCGAGCCACCTGCTGTCCGAGCCGAAGACCCAGCCGATGACGCGCCTGAAGCTGATGACTCCTCGCATCCGAGCCTCGCTGGAGCCCTGCGAAGCTGCCATCTGGTCCGAACCTCGCAGCCACCGTCTCCTTCCCTTCGCTTCGGATCCGAAGCTCAGCCCTATATAAGGGGTGCGAGCCCTCTCGGCTAGTTTTAGAAATTTGGCATTTTCACCCTCTCTTTCAATATTTTTACGATCCCGACATCCCCTGAAGCCCCGGTACTGATTCTAAAGCCCGAAACACGCCCCGAGACTCCCGAGAATCCCGAAAAATTTATCTTTTCGGTTTTGAAGCTCTACCTTTTTAGAGTCCGATTTTTAGCTAATTCTCACGGTTTTCAACAAATAAAGCCATATTTGGAGCCGATATGCTGCTCAAATTACTATTTTAACCCCCGATTATTTTAAGGTGAGTTCAATATATAGGAACAATTGTATGTTATGTGTTATACGTGCTATGTGCTTTTCAGTGTTATTATTCCGGGTTATTTTCCCGTGTTATTTTTATTCGCTATTTTTAATAAGCAAAGATATACCTTTGACCTTGTGTAGCACCCCGTTTATTTAAATAAATTAATAAATTTAAGTCCCGGACTAAGTTGTGAAGAATTTTGAAAGTCGAGGGTTAAAAGTGTACGTTCGGGACTTAAATTGAAAAGAAGTGAAGGCTTAAGGATTTATTGGCAAATTAAAGATTTAAACTGAAAAGATTTTATGGAGTCAAGGGCTAAAAGTGTAAGTATTGGATTCAAATTGAGAATAAATTATGAAGGAGGGGTTGTTTAGTAATTTTGGGCCTTATTATGAAAAGAATTTTAGAAGTTGGGGTCAAAAGAGTAACTATTGGATGAGATTTGAAAAGATTCTATGGGGAGGGACTAGAACTGTAAATATGGGAAAGATGTATGTGGAGCCGGGTATAAAGTGTGACATCCGGCCAAACCCTAACCCTACAGACCATTTATGCAGCCGCCATCATCGGAACTCCTCCGGCAGCCGCTCTCACCCCACCTCCCTTCCAGCCACCGCAATCATTTTTCCCTAGCCGTCGTGAATCTGGAAATCGCTGAGTGACCACCGCTACCCTCCTGCCGTCAAGTCGCATCCACTCTCCGCTGCTGTCGCTGCTGTTACATCGCTGCTACCGTCGATGGAGGGCTCGTTTCCATTGCTCCGGTCAGCGGTTTCCATCCCGAAGGTCTACTGATTTGTGTCGCTTCCCCAGCCACCATGAGCGCCGCTGTAGCACTGCCAATAATGCCACTGCCGTCATTACCATCGGCCGACAATGCCGCCGCTGTGCGTTGCTGTGAAGCTAATAGGTCGTCGGTTCTCGGGGATAGCTCAGTCGATGTTGTGGTAGTGTTCATGGTATAGCTGTCCCACTGGGAAGCCTTTGTTGCCGCCATCTCGTGTCACCACCGCCACTGTACGCCACCAAGTAGGTGGCCGAAGTTCGTTCGCAACAGAAGACGTATGTGTGGGTGTGTTTATTGCAGTTAGTGGTGTTTGGGTGTTGTTTAGTCGGGATTCTCGATGAATAGCCACAGCTACCACCTTAAGGTGGTGGCTGCCGCCTAGTACCACCGCCGGCCACCACTAGGGTGGTTGTGTGTGTGTGTGTGCTAGTTAGTTAGTGTGTGTGTGTGTAATGCATTGTAATTGTAATTTCCAAAAGATTTAATAAAAATATTAGAAACCACCACCGTAAGGTGGTGGCTGCCGCCGTGAGCCGCCATCGACCACCACTACCCGAGGTGGTAGTGGGTGGTGCCCCGCTAGCAAACCCTAATGGGCTTAGAGATTGGTTTTGGGCCTATTGGGCCATGTTTGAGTGAAAACCCTAATTGTGAGTAATTGGGCCTTAGACTTATTGGGCCTACTTTTGGGCCATTGAGATGGGATTATGTATTAAGCCCAATCACTCCATCTCATTTATCTAGTAGAGTAAAGAACTTAATGGACTAAGTCCTTAATGAGCTAATTGAGAAAATACTAATATTTGAGAGATTATCAGCACACACACGAGAATTATTTAATAAGTGAATATTAAATAATAATCATTGGCAGGAATTAATGTAAGCAATAATGGACTTAATGAATTAAGTCCTTAATGGATTAAGTCCCTAGTGTGTTAAGTCCTTAGCGGGTTAAGTAAGAAACACTTAACCCTAGTTATCATTTGATGTGAAACCCTAATTTTCACTTGGGCTTGTGTTGGGCCATCCGAGAATAATCAAATGGGCTAGAGTAATTAGTTGGGCTTTAGGGTAAGGCCCATATGAAGGATTGGGCCCAATTTGGAAAATTGGGCCATAGATAGGCCATAGTTGGGGCCTAGATGGTTGTAAGATATTGGGCCCTAGAATGATACATGTTGGACTGGACTGATCAATTGGGCCTTAAGGGATGTCCATGTAGAGGTTTGGGCCCAATTTGGAAAATTGGGCCATATGTTGGGCTTTGATCCCTAGTTGATTTTGGGCCTATGGATTGGGCCTTGGGCTTGGGTAAGCCAAGCTAGGGGTAATGTAGTGATTATCCAAAGCATGTATTTTTAGCTATGTGTTAGAACCTAATTATTAATTGGGTGTTATTTGGTGTTGACAGTTCGGGAATCTGTCAGCCAGCAGCTGAGGTGGAGTCTGCGGGACTTCAGCAGTGTGGGATTGTGTCTACGGGACTTCAGCAGTGTGAGGTGAGTTTCCTTCCAGTAAGAACGGGTCTAAGGCCACAATGCCGGCCCGTTTAGCTAGCAGTAGTTTCCAGATTTGATCTGATGCAGTAGTTAGTATGTTTGATGCCTTCGTGGCTCAGACAGGATTTATGTGTTATGTGTTCCGGGCTACGGCCTGATGTAGTATGCAGTATATGCGAGTTTATGCCAGTTGATATGTTATGATATGCTGTGTTCAGTCAGTTAGCTTCGGAATTCGGTCCGATGGAGGGGGCAAGGCCCCAGTCAGTTAGCTTCGGACTTCGGTCCGATGGAGGGGACAAGGTCCCAGACAGTCAGCTTCGGACTTCGGTCCGATGTAGGGGACAGGGTCCCAGTCAGTCAGCTTCGGACTTCGGTTCGATGGAGGGGGTAAGGCCCCAGTATGTGCTTGATATGTTATTGTATGGTATGTGGTAGTTTGGGGGAGCTCACTAAGCTTCGTGCTTACAGTTTCAGTTTTAGTTTCAGGTACTTTCGCAAGCAAAGGGAAGAGCTCGGGATGATGGCATCGCACACACCACAACTTCAGTTTTCATCCTGGGAGTTGATTCAGTTCTTGATTTTGATATGATATAGATATGATACAGTTTTCCTCACAGTGTTTTTACTATGTTTGAGATACATCACGTTTGGTTTTATGATATGATAATCAGATTATGGTTTTTGGTTATAAAAAAAATAAATTTTTGGGTCGTATTTTTGGGTTGTTTCACCTTGTGATCAGTGAAAGGACTTAGATTCACGGTGGTACTGGTATGTAGCATCTGGCCATGTAGAACATGTCTCGTAAGAGAATGACTTCTATTCTATGACATTGGCAGAAGGTTAGATAGGACTGGTATGTAGCCTCTGACCATGTAGAGCATGACTCCGTAAGAGAATGAACTCTATTCTATGGTATTGGCAAATGGTTAGACATGGCTTTAAGCCTGAAATCTACCAAAATCTTAATCCGAAGTTGTATATCTTCTGTGCCGTTTGGGCCAAAAGCTTTATTGATGTATATCAAGTATTGAAATTGTTATGTCTCATTGATCGTAAATATTTGAATCAAATCTTGAGTTGATATTGAAAGCGTGACATATGATACGCATATGCTATTGTTGTTCTTGTTCCCTTTTGCTTCTGTCATATTGGTATATATAAGGCATAAGATTATATTGTATCTATTTATTGAATTCACTAAGCGTTATCGCTTATCCCTCTCAATATTTAACAATTGCAGGTGATGAGTATCCAATATAGTTTTATACTGCTGAAAGATTTAGAATAGTTAATACTATTTCTCTGTATTTTAATGTTCATGTATGTATATGAATAATAGATTCCTGGGTAGATATGAAATGTAATAAAATTTAGTCGGTTTGTATCTAATCCTTTGTAATCACTTTATCAATATAAAATATTGTTTTATAAATATGCATGTAGCATGTTTCGAGGAAGTAACTTAAGAATAATGTTGGAATAATATGAAAGTTTAGGTCTTTCATAAATACGAAAGTTGGGGTCTTTCACATTTGCTCGAACATGGTTATACACGTGGTACTATCGATCAAACATTGTTTATAAAGCATGTCGACAAGGACCAGATACTTGTTCAAATATACGTCGACGACATAATTTTTGGATCAACCAGCCAACAACTTTGCAAGGAGTTCGAAAGTGTAATGAAGAAAAGATTTGAAATGAGCTCTTTGGGAGAAATGGCCATGTTTTTGGGGCTTCAGGTTAAACAGAATTCAACCGGCATCCTTATTCATCAGGCCAAGTATGTGGAAGATATTCTTGAGAAGTTCGCACTTCATGATGCTAAATCTGCTTCAACACCGATGGCTGAACGACCCCTCCTGACTCCAGATCCAGAAGGCGAACCCGTAGATCAAACTCTTTATCGATCGATGATCGGATCCCTGATGTATCTTACTGCAAGTCGACCAGACATTATGTTTGCAGTTTGTCAATGCGCACGTTATCAGGCTAATCCTAAACTCTCTCATCTTATTGCTGTTAAAAGAATTTTTTGATATATCAAAGGAAGCCCTAAATTGGGTCTTTGGTATCCGAAGAATTCTGAATTTAATCTTTATGCTTTTACTGACAGCAATTATGGAGGTTGTGAGCTTGACAGGAAATCAACTTCAGGAGGATGTCAATACCTAGGTGACAGACTAGTTTCATGGCAATGCAAGAAGCAGCGCGCACACTGTCTCGACTTCAACAGCAGAGGCGGAATATGTGGCAGCATCAGCTTGTTGTTCTTAAGTTATTTGGATCCAACATCAGCTGTTGGACTACGGTTTGAATTACTTAGAAACCCCTATCTATTGTGATAATGAGGCTGCCATTCAAATTGCTAAGAACCCAGTCCAACACTCTAAAACCAAGCACATCGATATTAAAATTCACTTTATCAGAGACTGTTATGAACGATCTTTAATTCGAATCGAACAAGTCCACACTGATAACAATGTGGCTGACTTGTTCACAAAGCCTTTTAACAAAGCTCGTTTTGATGTGCTTGTGGGATTTTTGAAAATGATACGTTTTGAGGATTAAGTTTTTTTTTTCTTTTTCTTTGTTTGTTTTTATTTTTTATTTTTTATTTTTTTGGTCTTATTAGTCTACTTTCAAATTTTAATAGGTTTGTTCTCAATTTTTGTTAGGTTTATTTAAATTTGCGCATTTTTATTTAAACTCTCAACCATGCACAAATTTAGGGGGAGAAATAAAATCCAAAAACAACAAAAAATTACAAAAACATCCAAAAATATTGTCATTTCAATTCAGCATTTTAATTTTTTTTTAACAACCTCGGTTGTAAGTACTGTGATGGGAAATGATATTTATAAGTGATAAAGGACAACCTGAATCGGCGTAACGTACCTAAGTTGAATCGTCTACGCTCTGTACTCGATGTGCTGGTAGGCGCGAAAGATTTTAAAAAGGGATTTGACTAGGAAAGTTGAACCTAATGAATTTGAGGACTCGACAAATTTTGATCTAGTTAGATCCGTTTAATCTGACATCACGACGCTCGGATAGGTTGAGCACGGAGATAAACATGAGAATCTACTCGTCACATTAATTGAACCCGTACTTGGAACCGTGGCTTAACTTTTCCTCGATGTGCGGATTCTGTCCTTAAATCCGGTTGGATGGGGCGACCGGTAAATTCCGATAAATTAGGTCTGTAGAAAATCACTTTCTTTCTTCCCGTCTGTTAGCCATATGTTGTCTCCTTTGCGCGACTTCCAATCCGACCTGGTACACAACATATGCAACTCTATTTCTCTGTAGGAAATATATATGTGCGTGAAATACATGTGTGAAAAACTTCTCATCTGTTAGCCATATGCTGTCTCCTTTGCGCGACTTCTAATCCGACCTGGTACACAGCATATGCAACCTTCTTCTTCTCAACCCCTCTGAAGTAGTTAGCAATAGAATTCTGTATCCCTTCTCTCTCTGAATGGTTGTCTGCTCACCCGGTGTAAGGAGTACTCTGGAAGTTCTTGATGGCTGGGGCATATCAGGAAGCGGAAAACACGTTCCAGTACACCTAAAAATTGAACTCATACAGATTGTCTGTAGATCTCGCTGCTCAAATTAGGTGGACAACAATATCCGTAGTTGTAGTCAATTAAATGGTCATAAGGTGATTTCACGTAAGATTTAGGAGTTATCATAATTACCAGAAATTTACAATTAGGTATATGCCCGAATCATGTCATTGGTAAAAAGTCCAAAAATGTCACAAATCCTTCGCGCTTAAGTGGACCACAATACTGGCAATCGGTCAGACGAAGATGTGAAGATAAGGGTACCGATAAGTAGAATAAGGCCGTCCAATAACTTTGATCCAAGCATCACAAAAGAAGTGGTAGTTAAAGTGTTTCTTAATTTTCTTTGACGTTAATTTTTATTTTATTTTATTTTTATTTTTATTTTTATTTTTAATTTTATTTTTATTTAATTTTTGCAACTTCAAATTTTATGTTAATTTTATTTTACTTTTATTTTTATTGTTTTATTTAAATTTGTTTTATTTTTCTAGCATTTAAAATTATGGTGTGTTAGTTTTTATTTTAAAAATTAAATTAATCCTCAAAAGTTTTTTAATTAACTGACGAAAAATTGGAAAGACTGGGTAGCTATCAGGCAGGAGGGTAAGAAAGGTAGAAAGGTAAAAAGGTAAAAAAGGGGGTTCACGGCCGGAATCTCCCCACTCAACAGTTTCCGGCCGCAAACTCACTCTCAAAAGCTCTCAAGGTGCTGAAAAATTTATTTTCGATTTTCAGAAAAACGATTACATCATCGTGAAGGTAGCATCGTGTAGATCTCGAATATGTATTTTATTTCACAGTTCACCATCGCATTGTGTGTCAAAATTAAAAAAAACCGAGTCGAGGAGTTTACGGCCGTAAGCATAGGCCGTAAACTCTAAAAATTGATGATTTCGATTCGAAGTTATTTTATTATGATGCTATTTATCTTTATATTCACGACTATATGCTTTTCGTTTATTATTTCAAAGAGAAAGATCGATTTTTAGCCACTTTTCGGAGTAAACATTCATAGGCCGTAAACTCCCAGTTTACGGCCCGTGAATTCGAGTGTAACTGCCCTGGATCGTTTGAAAGATTTCAATGATAACTGCGCATCGATTTTTCAAAGGAATTTCTAGGCTGTAAACTAGAGTTTACGGCCCAAGAACAAATTCTCGATTCAAGCTTATTTTGGTCGTAAACAGGTTGGGTAGCGATTGCGTGGTGCTTTCTCTTAGACCGTGAACCAAAGTTTTTTTTGAAGTGTTCCTTAGGCCGTAAACTAGAGTTTACGGCCCAAGAACCAAAATTGCTAAAAGGTTTCGTTTTTTAAAGGTGAAGGGCAGTAAACATACATCATTAATAAATAAATTTTATTTTGATCATATCTTTATTGTCATATTTTTGGTCAAAATAAATTTTTATTGTTGGTGTCGGTTTCTTACAATTGTGTTTGAGTGCAGAAAAATGGCAAATCTCAAGTTTGCAGACATGCACAATCTGGCAATCGTTCTTGCTGATCCACCTGTCATACATTCCGATATGCTATCAATGGTTCACAAGTTGCGTGAATGTTGTGTTGCATCAGCATTAACAGTCAATCCGGTGATATACCAGAACATTGTTCGTGAATTCTGGGAGACGGCAAGGACGCAGATGGATGATGATGGAAATTTCACGGTTGCGGCAAAGGTGCAAGGATGAGATATCGTGATCAATGAAAGCTTTGTTCGAGAGGCGTTGTTGATTGACGATCAACCTAACTATCCAACGGAGATTGGTATCGAAGACGTTCAGAGAATACTACGACGGATGAGTTATGAGGGAACCTACCCACCAACGTTGAAAAAGCTGCTTCATCCGTATTGGAGATTTCTAGCTCATGTGTTCGTGAGTTGCATATCGGGTAGAAGGAGTGGGGATGATGAAATTTCTCAACGCACAACTGGTGCGTTGGTGTCTTTAGCTGCAGGAATTCATTTCAATTTCACGAAGTTCATCCTAGAGGAATTTGTAATAAACATCCGAGCTTCTACGAGGGATACCTTTCTACAATATCCTCGCTTCATTCAAGTGTTTGTCGAGATGCAGTTTCCTGAGGTTAGAAAGTCGGGAGGCACTTTGGATATGAAATCTTTGGGTCCACACACTGTGGGACTCATTAAGCAAAACAGAAGAGGAAAAGTTGTCTTTCGAGGGCGTTATCCATTGGAGAAATTTGGAAAGTTTACAGAATTAGATGAGACGCCAGTGTCATACGAATCGTCAGAACCGACCTCTTCTGAGAAAACATCTACTGAGGGTTCGACTCCAGCAAACATAGTGATAGATGTGACTGAAGATGATGAAGATTCACCAACTCCGAGAGACCAAAGTGCTTCTAGTCATGAACACGAATCGAATGAAAGACAAGATGAAAGGGAAATGGGTATCGGTGATGATGGACATGATTCATTTGAAGATCTTGATCTTACAGGATTTGATAATGATGATATTGCGGCTTCCTTAGCTAGTAGCGCCAATGTTGTGTCCAATGAGATTTTTGACACAATTTTTCAAAATGTCGATGATGGTGTTTTGCCGACAAATGAGATGAGGAAGTCGAGCGAAACTCTTACTCCAACTTCTGAGCAGATGGTGTCAACTTCGATTTCAATGGAGGTAGTTGTGGGATGTTCCCCTCCCGTGTCTATTTCTCCTACAACTGAGCCATTTGTTAGTGTAATACCTCCACAAGCTGACCAACCTCAATCAAAGAGGAGAAGACTTGATGAAAGACAATCCGAGCTAATTACTAGTTTGGTCAGTGGTCTTCCTACACCACCAATTACTACTGCTACTGCACGACTTTCTGCAACAAAGATGTTTGCAACTGGACCTACTTCAGTTTTTGATGTTGGCGGCCCTTCAGCTCCGCCCGGTTTTCCTGTTCCAAGATTCAATAGGGATGCAACTTCTGAGAGGCTGGCTTTGCACATGGCAGAAGAACAGCTTCGTTCGCCCAGTCCTCAAGGAAATAGCATTTCTATGAACGAAGGGGGTACTCCAGATGATGATCCATCTCTTGCTAGTTTACGAAAGGAGATCTCTGTGCTAAGTCAGAAAAACATAGAGCTTGACATTCAAGTAGCTGAACTTCGTGCTCAGAACATTGAGCTTCGTACTCAAGTGTCTAAGCTTCAGTCAGATAGAATTTATCTTGGCGGACAGCTTGCAGAAGTTAAAAGGGATAAGAAAGTGAAAAATAAGCAGATTTCTGATCTTCAAGAACATTTCAATCTGCTAACTTCGAGCTACTTCGAATTGAAAAAGAAACTAGAGGATGATTTTGGTGAAAAGTATAAAACAAGCATAGAAGAACAAAGAATAAATCTACATGTGCAAGCATATCCAGTAGATGTGCCAACTGGTCAATCATCTGGTTCTGTTGAACGAATTGCAGTTGTTCCTCCTATGGCTTCTCACATTCAAGAGATCATTCGGGAAAATCAAGAAGATGATATTGAAAAGGGAAAGTTGTTATTCAAGAGAAATGCTACTCAGAGCACTTCTAAAGGAGGACCTTTGATCACTGTCACTGATCTTGAAATTGTTCGGTTCAGAGATACCTTTGGGGATCGATCAGGTGTGGCTGCTTGGGGATTTCACGATCCTCTTCGACTTTGGATTATTATTCGCAAGAGTGGTAATTCAGAGTTGTATAAAGATGTTTGTGCTTTTAGTTCGTTGACAAGGGTTGATCTTATGGAGTTATCACAAGCTCCTTTTATCAATCTATTAAACAATCCTCAGGTTTCGCAGTTCAAATTCTTTCTGGATGAGCAAGTCAAGAAGGGTTTTCCAACAATGCCAAATGCTGAGTCAGTCATTCTAGAACATCCAGATGTGTTTGAAGCCTCTTCTGATAAACCTCTGCAAGTGGTTATGTGGCCTCCCACGTCTCAAGTGAAACAATTTCCCATTGTTCAAGGCTATCCAGATGGATCACTCGGTTCTATGGAGTGTTGGGTTTATGATGAGAGTACTTGTGGTGCAGTCATTAAGCTCAAGAATGGGTGCATACGACTGTATGATCGAAGAGACCTACTGCAGTTCAGGAAGTGGGATATTCATTACCTGAGCAATTTTCAGATCAAAGTGGTTGAAGATATCTATGAGCAGGGAGCCAAGGTGTATACCAGGATGGTTGCTGAGATCTTGAGCAAGCAGATGTGGAATGGCGCTATGGCCCAAATGGATGTCATGCTGGTAAAGAAAGGAATGGGGCCGAGCTAGTCCAAACCAAGGGGGAGATTGAAAGACCCTGTATAGTGGTTTGGTCTAGACATAGTCGTTGATAGCAGTAGATATGTAATTATGATTGTTTTGTCATGAGTTTACGGTCAGAATGGGTTTACGGCCGTAAACTCCTTACGGCCGTAAACACCTTACGGTCTTTAGTCAAGTCTATAAATAGCGAGTTGTGTCAGTCTTTGTTGGTTGTTGATGCTTTCGTATACTCCCAAGTTGTATCAGACGTTTTATAGCATTGAAGCGTATGCAAGCTTGGTCTTTTGTTCTATATTCGCTTATTATTTTGTGTTTGCATCTGTTATTATCTTTGATCATTGGTAGATTTGTTTTTCGGGACTTTACACAGATCTATTCCGAGCAGGGCTCGATGCTGGGCGGGGCCCGATTATGGGTGGAGCCCATTATGTGTTTAATATGTATGGTATGTGGTATTTTGGTGGAACTCACTAAGCTTCGTGCTTATGGTTTTCACTTTATGTTTCAGGTACTTCCGGATCAAAAAGGAAGAGCTCGGGGTGATCGCATCGTACACACCATGATTGTTCCGCATTTTATTTGACTATGATGCAAATTGGATGATTTTGACATATTCTGATTTATTTATGGTTTTTATGAAAATGTTTTGGATGATGGCTGAGTTATTATAAAAACAAAAAATGTTGGTCTTAAATTTTAGGACATTACATGCACATCCTCCAGTTTTTATGAGATTTGATTTTGGGATGCTCTGATTTCTGACTATTGACACTTTGGAAACTATGTTTGTAAACATGTATGGTTTTGGGTTGCTTTGAAAAAAATGAAAATTTTATCGTGATTTTTGGGATGTTACAAGAATGAAAGGTAACGACCTTTCAATCTGATGCGTAACCACGCCGCGGCTACATGTTCGCCTCATCAAGATGACCATTTGAACCGAGGCCAAAGACAATCATTTACTTGCCACGTCGTGACCATCTTCTTGCCACACCGTGATAATCTTTCTCAGTGACACTACACTTTGGCCACCACACCATGGCATCCATATGTTGCGCCACGGGGAAAAGTGTGTTGCCATTATCTTTTATGGATAAGACTTGTCGCTCCATGGAGATTCATCCACCGTATTATGGTGCCGGTTTGACTGCAATCCTTAGTTGATTTCCTTCTAGCGTTGGGATATTTTTTCTTCAATCTTCAAACCTTCATAACTTCTTCATTACTAATCCATTTTTGATGTCCTTTGTATCCATGTGAAGGTGGGAACATGCTTTATAACTATGTTAAGTCATATATCACTAACTTAATACATGTCTTAATCTGTTAAGTCACAACGTTGGCCCAAAAAACATAAAATTCCCATTTTACCATTTTTACCAAAATACATATTCTCATGTATTATTTCTCTTGAATTTATTCATCTAACATCTTCTAAGTGACTTAAAATCTTATTGGCCATTTTTATGAAGTCACAACTTCATAATCTTATAGCTTTTTCATAATTGATCATTTTTCCCTTTGGTCAATATTTGACTAAAAGTCAATTTTTTCTAAACTTCAGGTTCTTACAATCGACCCATTAACCATTGACTTTTTGACCACATTGACTTATGGTCAAACTTGGATAAATATGAGTATTAGACTGAGGTTTGGCCTTTTATTAAATTTAGGTGGTTTGTGATAGCCATTTCATTTGCATATATTACTTTTAGATTTTAGCTGCTAGTTTCAAGTGAGTTTTCTAACTATACTATGTGTGACATTATATGTCCTGTGTGTGGTAGGATGTTTGTGTACTGTTACTATACATATGTCTGATAGACTAGAGTAGTCTTTTATTAGGATATTTAGTAGGTTGTATGATGTGATCTCATGCCTTCATTTGCATGATAGCTAAGAGCCTTCGTTTGTATGATGGCGAAGAGCCTATAATTTGTTTGATGGTTGAGAGCCTACAATTGTATGATGGTTGGGAGCCTATAGTTGGTATGCATGATGATATCGTGGGCTTACTGTTTTATGTATTGTATATGCGGTGAAATATTTTGTATAATGGGGATGTTATTAAGCATATGCTTATGTTTTAACATTAAATGCATTTTAGGTTGTTCAGATGTAGAAGGGAAGGGCGTGACGTGACTGTACACCCACATCGATGTTATGTTACTATTTAGAGACTTCTGCTGGTGTTTATGATTCAACTCTAATTTAACATTACGATTTACGATTTTGAAACAAATGATAGTTATGTTATTTATTCAAAAGATGAGTTTTGGATGTTTAATCTTATTTAAAAAACGAAAATTTTATCTATAAATTTGGGACGTTACATAATCATGTTGTAGTTTAGTGTTAGAACAAATCCTTGATCTCAAATTAATCATCATAAGCACTTAGAGTGGCATTAAGGGTCTTTAAATCAAAATGTTCAAGCTATGAAAGCTTGTTGGAGGTTTAAACTCGTCTTGTGCTATCAAACATTTCTAATTGACTAAGTAGAACCATATAGTGATTGTACTTGATCGAGTAAACCTTTGCTTGCACATAATTCTTTTGACCCATTTTCACTTTTTGTTGCACCATTGCCTTTTATAAGCTTATGGATGATGGAAAATGAGTAGTTTAGGTTTATATACTTTCGTTTATGTATACAAAAAGTAATTAGTAAATAATTCCTCAATTTATTTGATATTAGGTAACTAATATACATCCAAACGACACTAGAAATGAAGTAGTGTACTTGCAACATTTTAGGTGAGTTTATTACCTAAGAATACATGTCCCTATTGTACTTTGAAAAGAACCTTGATTTGATTTTTTTTTGTGCTTTTACTACTAGAGATACTATATGATATATATGTGTACATTTAAGAAATGTATTTATAAATAATTTTGAAAATGGGGACAGACAACTTCGTTTTGAAATAAGATTTTGGTCATGAATTTGTGCATCCACTTAGAATGAGATATGACTCACGTGGCAATTTATGACTCAAGTACCCATGTTATTGTGATGTACCAATATTCTAAATAATCCTTACTTGTACGTGAGGCTAACTACCTCTCATGTGTTTCATGTGTAATAATTTATAATTCAACTTTAGTTTGGTGTTTTGGGGTTGAGATGACTTGGGTTAGGATTTAGAAGCATATGCATTGCATCCTTGAAGTTGTTGATTTAATCTTGATATTTTGATGATGTTTACCGATGCCTATATGTAAAATGTGTTTTTCCCAAATGATGATTATTTACCATACTTTCCATATTCTAAAACATTTTAGGGGCTTGACTTTGGTTTGGATTGCCATGTATCCAAAACCCATAAGAGGTGACATCAATAATGCTTACTATGCTTTCCAACCATAGCTTACATATTTTGACATGTATTAAGATTGAAAAACTTAGTTCAAGACCGACCGAAGATAAATTTTAGCTTTACAATATTTAGAATATGTTGTAGTTAATATTTAAAATGTATGTTAGACTGTTTACTTCCCATATTTATATGATTATTTATTAGGGAAAATGACTCTTGAGGGTAATTAACTTTTGCGTTTGTACTCATTTGGTCCCTTTTCTTTTTTTTGTATTCAATATACCATCGAACTTGTTGTTGGTGTTTACCATAGCCCTTTTGACCGGCTTTTGACCTGTGATAGCCGGTCAAAGGGTTATGGTGAACACAAACAACAAGTTCGATGGTATATTGAGTACAAAAAAAAGGAAAGGGACCAAATAAGAACAAACGCAATAGTTGGTTACCCTCCTGATTCATTTTCCCTTTACTAATTTACAACAAATCCCACATCATCTCCTACTAATATTAATGACTTTATGAGATTCATTCTTGATTCTCTTCAAAACATAACCTACGAAAAGACATTATTCATACATGTACAACTTTGTAATGCACTTGAATATTTATTAGGAGAATCTTGACTAAGCAGATGCATTTCATGACTACATTTACATTTGCAATCAAATGATTTATCGTATCATGGATTCTAGACAAGTCTACAAACGAGTGGAATCACAAGTGCAGTGATTTTGGAGTTTACTTAGCTTTAAGATCGAACTCATGGGATAAGATACACATCAATATGTATAATATCATGTTGTTTTTGTAGACACATCACCATCATATTGTACATATTGATGTTGTATCTTATCCCATGAGTTCGATCTTAAAGCTAAGTAAACTCAAAAATCATAGCACTTGTGATTCCACTCGTTTGTAGATTTTGTCTAGAATCCATGATATGATAAATCATTTTATTGGAAATGTAAATGTAGTCATGAAATGCGCCTGCTTAGTCAAGATTCTCATAATAAATATTCAAGTGCATTACAAAGTTGTACATGTATGAATAATGCCCTTTCGTAGGTTATGTTTTGAAAAGAAACAAGAATGAATCTCATAAAGTCATTAATATCAGTAGAAGATGATGTGAGATTTGTTGTAAATTAGTAAAGGGAAAATGAATCAGGAGGGTAACCAACTGTTACGTTTGTTCTCATTTGGTCCCTTTCCTTTTTTTTGTACTCAATATACCATCGAACTTGTTGTTTGTGTTCACCATAACCCTTTGACCGGCTATCACAGGTCAAAAGCCGGTCAAAAGGGCTATCGTAAACACCAACAACAAGTTCGATGGTATATTGAATACAAAAAAAAGAAAAGGGACCAAATGAGTACAAACGCAAAAGTTAATTACCCTCAAGAGTCATTTTCCCTATTTATTATACCCTTATATGTCTTTATAACTTAAACAATTTCTAATCTTAAGGATTTGACCGTTTGAGACAATTGTCTTGCAAATTGATTTTTTAAAATATGTTATTTTTATGAAAATAGTTTTAGAGTTTAATTTCAAATGACTATTTTTAGATAACCCATAGTCCCTATACGAGGAATATATCATACACTATTTGCAAAATTTACAATTTCATGGTTAGTAGATATAAACTACATAGGGGTAGACCTAGAGAGTTTCCGGGGTAACCGGTGCACCTCTCAAATGTTTTTGGCATAATTTAAATTTTTGAGAAAATTTTCAGTGTAATATAAATTTTTCAAAATGATATCCCCAAAATCATGTGTGCTACTTCTGTAAATTCAGTAGCACTCTATTGTTCCCTTCGATAGCTTTCAAGAATCTATTTCATACATCATGAAAAAACACCATGCTATTGTTGAAGAGATCGGCTTGCCGTTGTTGAAGAGATTGGGTTGCGTGATCTCAGAAATGATTTGATTACTAAAAATTCATATTAAGGAAAAGAGAGTGAGGGGGCAGCCCTCGCCCCTATCATCCAATTCGCTCCAACATACATGCATCCACTCTTCACTTTGCTTTCCACCAAGCCAATAAAATTTGCCTCTTTGCTGACCAAACATAGCATTGAAGAGCCTATTTTACAATAAACCTTTCTTTCTAGTACTGTGACTTCAAAATATTCTAAGTTCAAAATGCAAATTAAAAAAAGAAAAAACACTTTTCATTCATAGCCAATTGATTGTTGTTCATGAAATATTTATTGCAAGTGTCAATCTTGTATAGGATAGGCTTTTAGAAGCTATTTTACGTCTTGCAGCCACTTCCACAACCACGGTTGAACCAGACAACTCCAACCTACTATCCAATTTGTTTGACTGGCCCATTTTGTTTCCTATGAAGGGACGAAAAAAACGAATACAAGCAATCACAACAATACAAGGGTTGAATAAGCAATAACTTAAACTACAGGGGCATGTTGATATTATGCATCCTAAAATTGTAGCAAAGATAGAGAGGCAGAAGGAAACATTGAGCAACGCTAAACTCACAGCCGAACAATACCGCATTCCGTGCAACTACCCCTCGGTCAACACCCTTACATCCTTATTTCCAAGTAAAAGGTCAACAGTAAAAAGGGTATTATAGTCATTTGATTTCATCCAAAAGCGTCCAATATCCCAGAGATATAGATATCAGATAGAGACACAGCTCCGTTACCATTTGTGCGTATTTTCTCTGTGCGTCTGAACTTCAGCCTTCGTGCTGTGTGTGATAGCGGCGATCGGATCCTCTTGTGATCCGTCGAAGCAATAATCTTTGGAACATCAAACCCTAAGCATAGCATTCTCCGTTAATTAGTTGTTCGGATTTCATTTCCCTTTTATCCCCCAATTTTGATCGTGATTTTGGGTTTTGGTTTTATATAAACTACATCGTCGATCAACTTATCGACCTAGAATCCTAATTTGAATCTGAATAAATCAATCGTATTCGAAACAGATTGAATTTGAAGTTTGTGTTCGAATAAAAACCCTATGGCTGCCACGAACGTTCAATCTGGTGACGGCGGGATTAACAGCCCTACTTCGCAGCGGGGGGTTTCCTCGTCTCCGTGGAGTCAGATTGTTCGCCGTGGCGGCGGAGGCGGCGAGTCAGAAGTGATTTCTCCGGTTGTGGTGGCGACGGTTGGTTCTGCTCCGGCATCACCGTCGCGTTCATCTGTTCAGGAGCATGTTGGTAACTCTTCTCCTGATTGGTCTCCGTCTAAGGTGGTTCAGGAGGCGGTCAGCTCTCCGGATGATTCGGGTACTGAGGGTCAGCCTGATGGTTCTGATAACAGCGGCGGTAATAGCGCGTCTAAGAAGCCCGTGTGGAATACACCATCAAAATCAAATGGAGTTGTTGAGGTCGTCAGTCCAGTCATGGGTACGGCTTGGCCTGCGCTAGGTGAATCCACTAAAGCTTCCCTTAAATCCTCTTCATCGGAGTCCTTAAAAGCCCTTTCAGATGGCCCTTGGCCACCTGCATTACAGGTAATACCACAGTTGTCCTGCACACCCTACATCTATGATCTATCGATAATAACCTAATCGACTGTTTCATCCGATGAAATTTGGCAAATTGAGCCTCCCGAATGTGTATACCTTGATAATCTCACCAATGTATATAGATAAAACTTTGTCTTTGAATTCAACCATGTTTAGGCTTTATAAAACTTTCTAAGTTTCAAACACAGGAAGTTCTCAAACCCATACATATCCAAATCTTACAATATACAGTTACGATTCATCTTATATGTTTATATGCTACAATGTAGGCAACTGGAAATTCATCTTCACCACATAAACAGTCAAGTGCTAACAATGCAAATTCCACTTCACCTCCAAACCATGTGGCACCAACAAGGCAAAGGTCCATGAAGCGAGGTGGTGGCAACTCTACTGCAAATGGGGTGGTTTCTCAGCCACCACCACCACCACCAAGCCAAGATTCAGTGGAAACACAAACACCCAATAACGCATCTGGGAAACCAGGTCTTGTTGCAGACCAACAACAACCTTCTCCAAGAGACCACACAGTCACACATAAAGATTCACAAAAAGGAGGCTTTGGATCACAACCTCACAGTGGCAACGATCACAATCACCACCGGGGTTCATTCAGAAGAGGCAATGGTGGACAACATAATCACAACTATGGAGGGAAACGAGATCATGATCGTGGTAATAATCACCAGGAATGGAATCAACATAGTAGAAGCTTTAATAACAGAGATTCACATGTGCAATCTCCAAGAGGTTTTTCCAGAGGTGGTGGTTACATGCGACCTTCTGTACATACTTCTGCTCCATTTATCTCTCCACAGATGCCTGTTCAAGTGCAGCCTTTTGGCAACAACATGATGTACCCTGGTGAGTTCAATTTTATTATCATGCTATAAAGTTTGTGGTTCTGTATGATGTTTACACTGTGTTGCAGATCCGACATCTCCTGTAATTTATGTTCCATATGCACCACCACCAGAGTCCCTTAGAGGCATGCCTTTTGTTACTCCATTAGCACCTTCAATGTACTTTGCTGTTCCAGATCCCCAATTGCATGCTAAGATTGTGACCCAAATCGATTATTATTTCAGGTAACCTCATTTTAAAAAAATGTAGATTAGGTTTGTTTAGATTACTATCAAGTTTTTTGTTTAAATGTTTCATTGTAGTAATGAGAACTTGGTGAGAGATACATACTTGCGAAGAAACATGGATGAACAGGGCTGGGTTCCTGCTAGCTTAATAGCAGGCTTCAAAAAAGTTAGTACTTTTTTTTTTTTGCTAAAAAAACAAATGATTTCTTATATACTTCTAATTATCTTTTGTTGTATTACAGGTTTCTTATTTGACAGATAACATTCAACTAATATTAGATGCTATGCGAACTTCGACAGTTGTGGAAGTGCAGGTACCTTTTATCATGATATTTTAATCCTCATTAATTGGATTTCTTTTACTTTGTAGTAATTTAAAATATGTTAATTTAGAAAGTGAAAGTAGTTGAATGATTTTGTTGTAGGGTGAGAAGATACGGAGGCGAAATGATTGGATGAAGTGGATGATGCCTGTAGGAGGCCCATCAAGTCCTCAAGCTGCTGTTGGAAGATCTTCAAATGATAATGAAGAGTTGGTGTCACAGCTTCAGGGTGTTCATCTTGCAACTTCTCAGGAAAAGTTCACTACTCATGGAGGCTCAATGGCTTGAAACTTATACCAAATCTTTTAACTAAAAATTCAAACATTTTGAGAAGTTCGGTTCTTGATGATCATATGATGACGTTTTGAGAGAGGCAAATGGACTGATTTTAAAAAAGAAAAAAAAAAGAGGAAAAACTTTAATAAAAAAAGATAGAATTATTATTATGATGAGGAGACTTTAAACAGTGGTAGTATGGGTTTGTTGGATTTAAAGATTTACTTTTGTTTGGACCATTATAATTTGTGGATCTTGATTTATTATGTTTTGTTGATACTTGATACTACGGGGGGAGAATTTTGTGATTTACTTCCCCACCACCACCAACTATACTATACTTGTGCTGCACCTTCTTTCAGGTGGTTGAGGGTTTCCAGATTTGATCAATTCAATTGTGTGCTTATTATATTCTCACTTAAATCTTTTACTTTCAATTTTTTGAATACACTTTTAGATGCTATAATTTTGATATGCTGGAATCATCTATTTCAAAGTCAAGTTTTATGTTTATGTTGTTTGTGTTCCAAAAATTGAAACTGGTTGTGGTTTAGCTTTGGATAAGCTCTAAATGATAGTCATACAGGGTGTTGTGTTGATGTGATACAAGTAACCCTTTTTCTAAGTGTTGAAAGGTGAGCTTGTAGAAGGTATACACATCCTTTGGCTACTCAAACATCAAAGTGATGATTTCTCATCCTTTTAAGCTTGTAGATGGAGTTGCCTTAATTTGTTGCACATTCTTCTACATTTAAGTGACATTTAGAGTTTCTTTTGCTTCGATCTTATATCTTATATGGGTATTGTCAAACATTTCTTGGCCTAAGGACATGTCAACCCTACAGATTGAGGAGACAACATTTTTCTTTGACAAAGATTACGCGAGTTGATTGACCACATCATGGTGTTAGGTTTGCGAAGCATCTTTCTTTGGAGACATCAAGTGGCGACTTGCTTCTTTACCATTAGGTTTGGTGGTTTGTTGTTGTACTCAGCAGTAGAGGTTTTCTTTTATGCTTTTAAGGACTCAAGTGTCTAATATTAGGTGTTATAAGACCACATCTTACATGATAGTGACCTATGCAATATGGATTATGATTATGTTTTTGTTTTGGTTTTTTTTTGTGATACGATTTCAAGCTTTGACTTTCATGGTTGCACTAAGAAGGATACCCCTAAAGCCCATGCAATGTCGTAAAATTGACTAGACATGGAACAACACATTGACACGATTGTTAGACAAAAATCAATTTTTGAGTGTCCATGAGCACAATATATGTTGGATTTTCTCTTGACTATCCCTATAGATGGAGTTGTGGAGTATCGTACGATTCTTAAGTATTGCCTCATGATTTGATTATTTTTGGTTGATGAGGTATGTTGAATTTGTCGAAAGGCTTGTTTGGACTTTTTTGGAGAGCATTTAGTACATTGTAGAGAGCTCTCAGGATTCAAGTACCGACATGATATGATTATGGATGTTCTTTTGACGTATTTAAGCACACCAATGTTTCTACCAAGAAAGAGATAATTGTGAACTTCTTGACTTACTATTGGATGATAGGTAACATTTTGTTTTGTTTTTTGAGTGGGTAGGAAGAAAACACATATGTATGGATTTAATAAGGGGGTTCCCTTTTGCGAGCCTGAGGAGTGGGTGTTTCACCATGATGCATGCTGTTTGAAAAATGTCTCATGCAAAGTAACAAACCATGAGAAAATATGCATGAAAAATCAACATGTTTTTGTATCATTTGTGTTTGATATAGTTGGTTTCCTTGCCCCAGACGCAACTGGTGAAGCATAGTAATTTTAAGACCTTGGGATTTATGAATGTAGTTTTAAAAGAATTTGAATTTTTCATCTAGAAGGTGTTAGCGTTGCGATTTATTACCCGTTTGTCTTTCATCTCAATATACTGCTTAAATATGAAACACTACTTTTTGTTAGGTGAGATTATTAATCCTCCTATTATTTTAGTGTTTACGGGCAGGGGCGGACGCAAGATTTTTACAGTAGGGGTGACACGGTAGTAGAAAAAAATAAAAATTCAAATTTTTTTGAAAAAATTTCCACCGCGGCCGGAAAAGTTAGGGGTTGCCGGGGCCACCGTGGACTAACCCTAGGTCCGCCCCTGTTTACGGGAATGTGGAACATAGGGCCTAACTTCCTTTATATATATATATATATATATATATATATATATATATATATATATATATATATATATATATATATATATATATATATATTTCAGTTGGGAGTAGCTTTTGTTTTTGGTTTTGGACTAGCTACTTGCATATCCAAATCTATCATAATGTTCGTAGCCAACACAAAATTCATCTTTTAGGTGCAGCCCACCACCAAGTACCTTGACTTCATGAGAATATTAGACTGTTGAGTATGAGTTAAGTAATGACATTGAGAGGCCGACCTGGCCATCCTTAACGACATGGAGCCTATAGAAACACAATCCCATAGCAACACCTTGTTGCTTCTCGTGGACTGCTTGACGCATCTCAATGCCGGTGGAGAAAAGAGAAGGATTTATTTTTTATTTTAAAACCAATAAAAATATGGTATGGTGTGTGGTGACCATAAAATGGTGTGGAGAATGACATGACATGTGATGTGACATAAAATGATGCAGATGATGTGACCCATACCCACAAACCTTAAAACTTACCGAAAAAGAAAAAAAAATTAGATGCACATTTCGAGTAAACTCAATATGATGTACCCCTCCTCCGACCACAATAAACTCCCAAATACTTTACAAAACATACAGAACTCATCCCACTAACATCCCCTTGACATCGTCATAATTTTTTGTAATAGTTTATTAATTGTAATTTAAAACTTAAATCGCGTACAAAAAATATATGCTATAAATAAAACTACTTGGATGAAGTTGGTCCTAACGAAATGAATTACCACATTTTTTTTTTCTGTATTTGACTTGGAGATTGAAATATTTAAATTCTAATTTAATCCTATATTTTTATAAACTATAAATAGAATATTGGTTAACGCTATTAAAAATTGAAATAATTCCATGGGAAGTTCAATGTGTATATTAATATTATAAACACGGGTTCACACACTAGTTAATATTATAAACAATCGACAATTTGACATCTATTCCAAAAATGTGTCAATTGTTGAAAAATATCTTATTATTTTTTTTTTTTTCATTTTCTTTCGGTTTTAGTTTCTACTACAATAATAAAGAAGTCATGTTTGGAATGAGCCTTTGTTAAAATCCAGTTTCAAAATAAAATGGAAAATATGTTTCACTGTAATCAATGATGTAAGAATATAAATTAGTTGTCTTGCATAGATGTTTGATATTTCATAATTTTGAACCAAAATAAACATGTTAATACGATCTTTTGAAATTGGATCTGGCCCCCATGATTTTCATAACCATGTTTCGTCTCTGGACATGTGTCATCATACGTAGTAGTGGACGTAGAACGTTTGAATAGTGGTGACACTAAAAAAATAATAATAACACTCATATTTCGAAGACGTTGCATCTACTAGAAAAACAAAAAAAAAAAAAAAAAACACTATGAGGCTGAATCGGAGTAGTGGCCCGGGACCTCAGACACTACATAGGTCCGCCATTGATCATACATGGCAGACGAAAATAATTTTAGTGTTGATGGTATACACATTTCACCATTAAATATTTTGTGCATATTTTACTATTTATTTTTTTTGTATATATTTTATCATTATTTTTTCTGTATATATTTTACCATTAATCTTACATGTATATAAATAAATTTGAAAAGATACTTATACTTTATTATAAATACATATTTTTACTTATAAATAAAGTATTTTTTGATGACAATTTTTTTCTCTGAATACTAATTAATGGTCAAATTTCTTTACCTTACTAATCGATCTAACCTACTGATTGGTCTAATATAATGTCAATTTTTTTGATTAAATAATGAACACCCATCACTTTTGCAAATCTAACAAATCAGTATCATAGGCTCATAGCATAGCGTTTGATAATGAAATCAAATAGTGATTCCAATTCGGTGAAACAAAGCAATTGGGTGACAACGATTGCCAATTCACAAGTGATTCTCAATCAAGAAAATTGCAGAGAATGAAATATAGTCTGCGACTTCTATGGCTTCATCAAAATTCATTCTGGTTATTAAAGACAAGTCCAAATTTGTTGTTTGCTCATTGCTCATTGATATGTTTTTGCTTACTCGTTTCAGGGTACATATTGTTGTTATTTGTAAAAAAATGTGAGTATGTTGCTATTTATATATCGGTAAAAAAGAGTAAAATGCATTGCTATTTCTTGCAATCTTCCCTTATTCGTTAGAACTAAAGACAGTTAACGAATGTTTGCAGGGAGTTGCTAGAAGACCGGTGAAAACTGCCTTACAAGAGGCGGCAAAGATGAGGGAGATGAGGTACTCAGATTTGAAGAAAATATAACTGACAGGGGCATAAGGCGTCATTTTCATTCAAGTCAAGGTTAAAAGGGTAATTTCCCATCTCTAATTTTAAATTTCTTGATGTATAATGAAGGAATGAACAGAAAAATTTAAAAAGAAATGCAGAGTTTTGAGAAAATGAGAACACTGTGCAAGTTTGACTTCAATTAGTTCAAATTTATATATCAATCACGAGGGATACTTAAATCCGGAAACCTGGAACTTTAATACATGAATAATTTATTTATAATTTTTACAAATTTATATATCAATCACGAGGGATACTTAAATCCTCGTCCACACAAAAACTCATCTCTTCATCAACATTAAAAATCAAACTATCTGAATCTAAACATCTCAAACTTGTACTCTGAAAAGAAACACTCTCCATGTCTACACGAAATCTCTGAAGCCCAACACCATCCAGACTTACCGAATTACTATCATGATCAGTCCCTTGACCGTTACGAAGCTCCGTTGACCTACCACCGGAGGTTGCCGCCAGAGGTCGTGGTGGCAGTAGATGGTGGATGAATCTATCGGCTGACAAGAGAGCTGCCTCTAGCTCACGAAAGACTTGAGTCATTGTGGGCCTTTGTTTGGGCTCTTTTACCACACATCGTAAGCCCAATCGACCCATTTTAAGCATGATATCCATGTTGCATGGCCCTAGCAACAGATTTGTATCCAGGATTTCTTCAATATTCCCACGTTCAATATGAGGCTTCGCCTGAGAAAAGAAAACAAACTAAGTTTATAACTTACACTCTACCCCTTGTACTATTACTGCATTACGATATAACTCCTTGGGATTTTGTAGAAGAAAAATTGTTTATTATTTAAATTAACTAACTTATATTGTCCAAAAGTTCATACAAAACAAGTCGCTTTTGGTCTGGTTTAGATTTGGTTTCAAGGTTATAAATAATTTTTGTGTCTCTTTCATGACTTGGTCAGCTTACCAAAGACGTTTTTTGGTTATTAAAATAGTTTAAGGAGGATATTTCTTGACCATTTCAATTTTCAAACACAAATTGGAAAGAAAACAAAAAATTATTACCCATTCAATGATGTGATAACTGGTACGACACCGGTTTGAGTCAACAGCCGGCCGAGCCGCAATGAGTTGTAAGAGAATGACTCCAAAGCTATAAACATCGCTAAACTGGCTCAAATGAAAACTTGTACAGTATGCTGGATCAAGATACCCTGGTGTGCCTTTAATCTGACTACTAACATGCGAGTTATCCCCAATTGGGCCGGATCTAACTAGCCCGAAATCCGAAACTTTGGCCTCAAACCTATCTCCAATGAGAATATTGCTTGGTTTTATATCTCGGTGGATTATGCTCGGTTTAATTCCTTCATGCAAATGAGCTATACCTTTAGCTGCTTGAATTGCTATGTTTACTCTTTGCCTCCATGTTAAGGGCTCTCTCCCCCTTCCTGTTAGACATTTTGTCGATGAGAGTTACAAATCGGTATGATGGCATAACATAACGAATAATTGTTGAAGAGTTTAATTTAAACTTACCAACAATATGTTCAAGCAACGAGCCATTTGGGACATATTCATAAACCAATATTTGCACTCCCTTCGTTCCTATGCTCGAAAAATACCAAATTTGGATTAATGTTGATAACTTATATATTTAGCGACATAAGATAGAGTTTTACAAACCAGTTTCTTCACAGTAGCCCACTAGGCTAATGAGGTTTGGATGCTTCACCTTTGAGAGTAACTTGACCTCTATCAATTTCAAATGAAAAAATGGTTTAGAAAATGAAAACGAAGCATGATCAAAGGTGATTTGGGGGTTTACCATTCCGGAATTCTTTTATGCTTGTATAAGAATCGTCACGCGCCTTCTTGATGGCTAGAGTTATATCCCCTTCAAAAGTACCTTTGTATACATTTCCGAATGCACCTGATCCTATCAGACACTCTTTTGCAAAATGATTGGTAGCATTCTCGAGCTCTTCGACTTGAAATTTCCTCAACATAAGCTCATGAGCATCAATCTTATCTTTTTATATCATACACAAGATAAAAATTATTACATGCATAAAATCATAATGACAAAAACACGAGTTTTCTTTATACAAGCTTACTACTAGATTTAGAAAGTTCGATAAATTTAAACAAACCTTTCATGTACTCCATTCGTCTCTTGAATCCAGCCAAAAACTTCTTTTTCTTGCATAAATATAACATTGCCGCGACAGAAAGTATGAGGCTACAAACGATTAGCGTTGCCCACAAATACTTGTTGTATAGTAATGAATTATCAAGCTTTTTACTCTGAAATGGTGCTTCTGGCTGTGACGCTGAAGAATCCCATTGCTTTTCGGCCATTAGCAACACGATTTTCGTGTTCTTTTTCTTGGAAAGAACAAAATCTAAATTTCTAAATTTACATAGTTCGTTCGCAGAACTTGAAGCAATATGATCTCAAAGAGATGGGGTATTGGAAGCTTTAGTGGGATTTTTTTTTTTTTTTTTTTTTTTTTTTTTTTTTTTTTTTTAAATTTCCTTCAGCCGGCACTTTGAATTGTTTCATGTTGTTTTCAATACGTCTAAATTTGATTTGTTTTTACTCTCTCTCTCTCTCTCATATATATATATATATATATATATATATATATATATATATATATATATATATATATATATATATATATATATATATATAGTTAGGTTCATGTGAGACCACTAGATTTTATGAGACGGAGAGACCAAATCTTGACCACTCATCTTGAATAATCAAAGGCTAATATTAATTTAGATTAAACCATAAAATAGGCGGTGACATTTTTGTAAATTAATGGAACTTTGGGATTAGATCAAGACATGGAGGGGTAGGAATGAAATTTTGCATTCTTTTCGGTCCAACACACAAAAACACCCGGTATTCTTCCTAAAAACCCTAGATACGAACACTAAAACCTATTTGATCCAAATCTCGATCATCGTTCTACTTCCTGAAATTCATCTTCCGATTCTTACACGAAAACCTTCGATAATCAACTAGAACACTAACTTCTTGTGATTTTGAACTCGTCATCTTCAATTTCTCTTTGGATCGATTTCAGTTTGGAGTTCTGCACTTTAATCCCTCGATAAAACCCTAAACTTACTTACTTTGATTCTTATCAAATATTTCTATCAAAGAAAACGAATACATCAACACGCGCTTTAGAATCTACACCACCAGATCATTTAAATGACATTATTACCAAAATTTCTCAAGAAATTCCAGGTATTTTCAATAGTTCTGTTAATTATCATTATATATCCTTGTTCTCGTTTGAAAACAAGGATGTTGCTTCGAGAATTGATCTTCTATTGTTGCTCCATTCTCCATATCTACATACTGTTAGTGATTAGGGTTAGACAAATACCCATTATTAGGATCATAAAGTGAAATAGGTGAAACAAATGAAATAACATTAATATTAATCTGCAAAATCGGTAGTAATCAAACTAGCAGGAGTAAGGACCTTGTGTAAATGCATTGCAAAGTATTGAAGATTTTACCCCTGTGTAACATCTCGAAATTTCAAAAGGCAAAAGTGTAATTTCAAAGGAGGGACTCGATTAGTAGGCACACTTACTCGCCGAGTCGGAGCGGGTTTTGGCTGTAGTTTAAGTGACCAACTCGCCGAGTCGGCGGCTGGACTCGACGAGTTGGTGCTAAAGAGAGAAAACCCTAATCCCAGGGGTTGCAACCTATTTAAAGGACTTTATGTCCTTCTCTCAGCCTCCTTAGCACCCCCTTGAGGCAGAGAAACCCTAGCTCGTGTGTGTGAGGCCATTGAAGAGAGATTTAAGCTTGGAAAGGTGTTCTAGTGGAAGAAGCTTGAAGGTTCAAAGGGCTTACTGCAAGGGAGTGGTGTAGATCAGGAACTTACTTCAGTTGGAGCATATGTTGGAGGTAATTATCTGTTGCTTGGGCTCTTTTTGGCATCTAGATTCATCACTTCTTGAGATTTGGGGCATTTTTGGTATGTTAAAGAGTCATTTCGGGTTTGGAGGTTAGATCTGAGGTTGCTACCTCAGATCTAGACTGGAGATGGTCCTAAATGTCATAAAGTTCCAGTCTTTGAATGATTGGTGAAGCCTCTTTGTCATAAACCCTAGCCATGGTGTGTTTTGGGCCTATATCTCTTTGCTATCACGTAAAGTTTGCAACTTTACGTGTGAGGCATGCTCTAGGACAGTGGATCTTCAGTTTGGAACCTCTACATGGCTCGAAAAGCCACTGAATGGATTAAGAACTGAAGCGACTCGACGAGTCACATGGGTGGACTCGGCGAGTTGGATGAAGATGGGCAGGAACTCGGCGAGTTGGAAGAACAACTCGGCGAGTCTGTTGAAGAATGCCTTGGACTCGGCGAGTCAAGTTGCGAAACCCCAAACCCTTCACGATTGAGACTCGGATTAGTGAGTTGAGTGGGGACTCAGTGAGTTGGACAGGGCAGGACTTGGAAATCGGTAGACTCGGCGAGTCAGGGGCTTACTCGGCGAGTCGAGTTGCGAATGGAAGGACTCTGAGCGTATGAACTTGGCGAGTCAGTAGGCAGACTCGGCGAGTAGGGTTGACTTTGACCAGGACTTTGACTTTGACCAAGAGTTGACCAGTTGAATTCCAGGGGTATTTTGGTAATGATTGATCTTTATTGAGTTTAGTTATTTGGTGTTGACCAGTAGATGAGTTCGTGTCGGTGGTTGGAGCAGCGTGATCTTATTTCTTCAGATGATAGTTGCAGGTGAGTCTTCTCACCATACCAATGGGTCTAAGGCACCAAGGCCGACCCATCTTATATTGTCTGATATGATAGTTAGCTTCATGCTAGGTGGTATGCTAGTAACTATGTGATATGTGATATGCTAGATGTCTTTGTGATACTTGCATGGAGGACCATGTGGGGTAGCCCATGGCACAATGGTATAAGACCCTGGGGGTAGCCCACGACATCCTTACATGTTTATGTACGTGTTATGTGTAGATATTTATGTGATGCATGATATGCTATTTGGTTATATATGGTATTTGCAGGGAAGACCCCGGGGGAAGCCCGTGGCATTGGATGGAAGACCATGTGGGGTAGCCCATGGCAGTCCTAGGTAAAGACCATGTGGGGTAGCCCATGGCATTAGATGTAAGACCATGTGGGGTAGCCCATGGCAGTCCTAGGTAAAGACCATGTGGGGTAGCCCATGACACTATTTCAGGTTCTATGTATGCAGGGCTTATGTGGTACATGGTAACTTTTATAGCTAACATTATATATGATACGTGTGTAGTTTTTATAGCTACAGGATATGTGATATGTGGTTTGTGTGAATGGTATGCTCTGAGAAACTCACTAAGCTTCGTGCTTACAGGTTTGTTTATGGTTTTAGGTATCATCGTGTTGGAAATGAGAGCTCGGATTGATCGCAGTGCACACACCTATGATTTCCGCAATGAATGATTTTGGGATGAACTCTGATAAACGATTTGATTGACTATGATTTGATTGTTTGAAATAAATGGTATCAATGTTTTAGTTATATTAAAAATGAAATTTTTACCCCTGATTTTTGGGACGTTACAAGTTGGTATCAGAGCCTTGGTTTGAGGGATTCAGACATACTTTTGGGTGTGTCTGGACTCAGGCTGAGGATCTGTAAGGTTTTAAAGGAAAATGTTTTAAAGGAAAAGTTTTCTAAGAAACAAAGAGGTGTGGTGCATGCAATCAACCGGGCTCAAGTAAGTTTCCCCAGAATACCCACATCTAGTTAGGGCTAGGAGAGATGTCTTTGTATGCTATATGAGCTCTTATACTTGCATGCTAGTGCTGAGTAGTAAGCGATAGATTGGCTTGATATGTGACGTTTGTAGCCTTGGGATGCTGGATGCCATGCTAGAATGAAAATGATTGTTGATATTGGTAACTGTTACATGTATGTTTTAAAATTGTATACAGTTAGGATCTCATGGCCATAGAACAATTGGTGCGGCTCGTTTCCTGTTCTGTGTATAATTTGCATGCATAAGGCAGCCGTCAGCGAGGGTGGATGTGGACAACTTGGGTTGTGGTACGTGGGCCGGATATTCCATGATCGTTTGTGGGTCGCGGATTACCCTAGGATGAGCCTAGGATGAGATTAGTGTCAGGAGTGCGTCTGTACGAATGCTGCTTGCTTTGTGCTTTGTGGGACTCTTTAGTGATGAGAGTCAGCTACTAAGTGGATGTGATGATATCCAGGAGGTAGATGACTGACATCGTGCAGAGTTCCTCAACAGCTGATGGTAGGGCAAGGTCGGGAACCTAGGAAAGCCTAGGATATGCTCCAGTGAGTTAGTGGGCGGTTCGGAGTGGTTGGGAGCCCAGGGGGAGACCTAGGAGATGCATTGATGGCCATTGTGCTGCTGTTTAGCAGACCTTTAGTACATCAGGGAAGTAGATGACTTAGAGGATTTAGGATGATTCCGGAGGAAAGTATGGATAGGTGTGGAAGGTAGTATTGGGCCCGTACTACTAAAAGCACATGATCCATACTCGAATTGGGGAAAGTCTCGAAGAATCCAAGAAACCTGGGAAAGCAATTCGTGGTTATGAGTGGACTGTGGGGATAGCTGCAGTGTAGAATGTGGATGAGCACGCAAGGGGGAAAGACCAGGGTTTGGTCCTGAACCCGGTAGAGAGCCAGTTAGCAGAAGGACTGCCAGGATTTGGATTTCGCATTGGACCTCTTGCATTAGGCGGCAAGGATTGATGGTGCGATCTATTGCACTTTCGGAGTTAAAGACCTTGTCTCGGGGATAGTTTGTAACTAGTTGAGAACACAGGTTGCTCCATTTATTGCAGATCGGCTATAGACGATTGAGCCGGTGAGTGTGTCAGGGTGCGAGACCCTGAATGTTATGACTTCTAGAGTTCGAGAGCAGGGATTGATTAGGGTCACCTTTGGAAAAGGGGACCAGCTCAGGTGCCTATAGTGGAGGATCTCGGGAGGGGATCCAGGAGTTTGGATCAACTTTGAGAGGCCAACAGGGCCGGATTCGGTACAACACTTGCGAAAACTACGCGATGGAGCTTCGTTACAAAGGATTGGATTGCCACTGGGATCGGGATGAAGTGTTGCATCATGTTTTCCGGATGGTCGAGGTGACTCAGGAGGAGATGTTCAGGAGTTCTCCAAATGTTTGAGGATATGCTATCTTTGGTCATTTCCGGTGGTATCAGTAATATATTACTTGGGGAGTATGATAGTTAGATCTCGGGCCGGTTTTCTGCTATTGTTTAAGTTAGCAAGAGTATCAGGTGCCAGCCAGCACGCCGAGGAATCCTTAAGGAATCTTCAGACGGACGTATCTTGCGGAGTAGATTCCACATATACCGTGATTGCTCCGAGTCATTGTCGGAGGTTGTTCAGTGATCTGGGTAGCTACAGGTGTAGCAGGTTTGACCACGTCAGCAGGGAATGCCCATAGGGAGCAAGTTCGTCATATTGTCATTAAGGGCAGATGGGTGACAGGAAAGTCAACTACTTGACGATCAGGGAGGAGCAGTGAGGGCACCGACTCCAGTTATCTTGGAGCTTTCAATACGCGCATGTCATTTTGGGTATGGTCGGGATTGGTTCAAGGGCTTATATGAGGGAATTATGACTAGGTTCCAGTAACCTTAGCTATCATGTTTGGAAAGGCTTTCGAGGTTGTCAAGGGAACAGAGAATCGTTGATGAAGTTTTGGTTAGACCATCTGACCTTTGATTAGCAAGAACTGAGTATGTCAGTATTTAAAGCATCTCAATCCATTGATATGATTGGGATTCAGAGATGCTAGCAGGTTTTCAGAAGTTTTGTTGTTTTGGGGAAGGGTTATTCATGGTGTTCTAGCTTTGTTAGGCACCGACCGTCAGCAAATTGATCATTAGAACGAGAGAGAGAGAGGATTTAGGAATTGTTAGGTGCATTTCATGCATTCATTTTATAGTTTTACTTCATAAAAGTGCATTGCATTTAGGTTTAAACTCATGCATTTTGCATATTTTTCGGGATTTTTCATGATACAATTCCATTTACACACTTTTATGATATTTTAGGGATTTTTGAAGGTTGGATCTTGATGGAGGAAGTTATAAAGAGTTGGAGACAAATTTTCAGAAGTGTTGGAGCATTGAAGAGAGAGAGAATGAAAAAAATAAAGAATTTGGCTTCTCAGGAGTTTACACGGCCATGTAAATGGTACCCTTTAATTTACACGGGCTGTGTGAATGTATATACAAGAGCATTCTACTTCGAAGGCCTAGAAGGATTGAGCATTCTACTTTTCTTGTTTACACGACCGTGTAAATGGCAGCCTTTAATTTACACGGGCCGTGTAAACGTCTCGACAATTTTTAAAGAAGTTTTACTCTCATATAATTGAGACAATCAGTTTTGAGGAGGAGTTAGGTCGGATTTTGGGCAGAGAGAAGGCGATTTTCAGAGCTTTTGCAAGTAGATTAACACTTGGAAACAATTTAGTTTCCTTTTTGTAAGTCAATTTGAAGTTTAAACTTGTTTGATTTGTAGTTCAACCTAGACATGTGTGGTTGATTTCATTATCATTTCCGAATCTGAATTCTCAAGTATGTGTTGTTAGGTTGTAACTTGAATATGATTTGTGTTTAACATCTAGTAATCTTTGATTTGATCTTAATCATGTGTTTGGTTGGTTCTCTTTTTCACTTGATCAATGAATTAGGGTTCTAGTCAATCTAGTTAATCAAATTATGAAATTCGTATATGTTTTATGATTTGATGTTAGTAACACACACTTACTTGGTTGTAATTAGATCAAAATTAGTGCAATCAAAGATTAAATGTTTATATTCCCAAGCTTAAGAGGAATGTTAAACATTGTTGGTATTTAGTGCAAGAACTTAATGTCATTTAATGATTTGATGCAAGAACTTATTTGAATTGAATCAATTAAATGAAGTTTTATTTGAAGAGCTTGTTTTAAATAAAATACTTTTTCCAATTTGGATATTAGAGCTTATTAATATCTAACTTACCAACCTAGATTGAACATGAGTTATGATGATATTACATCTTTCAACATAATACATGTATAAGAGTCATAATCGGAAATGTACTTCTTTTACTGCGTTTGTTATCTATCTTTCTTATTTATGAAGTTTTATTCAAGTTCAAACACAATCCCCCATTTTAATATTATTTGTATGTTGTGTGAAAAATGGCAAGATAAGAAGTCCTGTATTCCTGTGGACGACCCTGCTTACTCTATACTATCTTTAGTATAAGAAATAGTAGTGATTTGAGCTTTATTAATATTATTTTATCCCATTATTTGTTGGTTTGACAGCCAAACAAATTGGCGCCGTTGCCGGGGATATGGTAGTACTAATTGTTTATGCCAATATCTTTTCAGACAGGTACACCTATACCGGTTGATTTGGAGATAGAGAAATCCGCTAAACAAAGAAGGAAGCAAACCAGACTTTTAAAGAAACAACAACAATCCGGAGCTTCTTTATCAAATCCATAAACCACATCCTCTTCAACATCCAAAAGTATCACCCCACCATCTTCACTTACTCCTACCATGGAAGAAAACCATGAAGGAAATCAAAATCCTCCACATCCACCACCTGAACAAACCTTTAGACAATGGGCCACTCAAGATGTCACCCAACAACCTTTGTGCATAAATTACCCTGCAACAATCAACTTTGAACTCAAGTCTGGACTCATCCATTTGTTACCCTCATTACGTGGTCTTGAGAATGAAGACCCACATAAATTCCTTAAGGAATTTCATGTTGTTTGTGTGGGTATGAAGCCACATGAAGTCACAGAAGATCAAATCAAGGTAAGGGCATTCCCCTTTGCTTTACAAGATTCAGCCAAGGAGTGGTTATATGACTTACCACCGGGGTCAGTCACAACATGGAATGAACTTGCAAGGATGTTTCTGGATAAATATTTTCCAGAAATGAGAGCTTCAGCTTTACGCAGAGAGATAATTGGTATCAAGCAACAAAAGAGAGAAGCGTTGCATACTTATTGGGAACGGTTCAAGATATTGTGCTCAAGATGTCCACAACATGGGATTATGTTGGGTCAAAATATGGTTTATACTTTGCTTTTCTGGGAAATTATGTTTTTCTGTAATATTTTATGAGTTTACGGCCAGGTGGGGCGTTTACAGTTGAGTTTACGGCCGTAAACAGGTTTATGGCCGTAAACAGGTTTACGGCCGTAAACCCATTTACGGCCCATGTCCACCAAGCCCATGTTCCCCTTGTATAAATATAGGTGTTAGGGTGTGAGGAACAGATTGATGAACCCTAAGGAGTTTACGGCCAGATAGAAGAGAGTTTACAGCTAGAGAGCATTTTGTGTGAATCTTTTGTATCTGGAACTTTAATTCTAATCAATTCATACAGAGATTCATATTCTTCTTCTTCTTCTTCTTCTCTTCTATTTGATCTGACATCATCCGTTTGATTGGGATTCCGCACCATCAAACGGATTTGATTGATACACAGGCAAATTAGGGACTTACAATTGGTATCAGAGCCAAGTTGTATCAGTCAATTTTGTCAGATTTGGAGCATTATTTGATCTTATTTTCGAAATATTTTTGCGTTTTTGGATAGATCTCTCAAAAATAAGGGGGGTTTGTTCTTCGTGTTTTTCATAAAAAAAAGTTTTTGGTCGAGTTTTGGAGCTTTAAAGTCGAAAAATCGGTGTTTTTGGTCGGAGTTTGCGGCCGGCGGCTAGGGTTTCGGAGTTTACGGCCGGAAACTGTTCACGGTCGCCGGAGGATTGCGGCCGGTGTTTGCGGTCTGAGGAGTTCACGGCCTCAGTTTGCGGCCTCGAAGTTTATGGCCTCGCAAGAAGCAGCCTCGTCCTCGCATAGCTCCTCGGCCTCGCAACCAGCTTCGCTTCAAAAAATAGGACGCGAGTTTGGGGGCTGCCGAGAATCAAACTCGAGATCTCCCATTCATCAACCAGCGCCTTAAACAACTCCTCTAGCATCACATTTGTTCCTTTCCTCCGCATTCTTTGCTCAAAAACACTCCTTTTCGGTTCCAAGTTTCGCAAAATTGTCATTTTTAGCCCAAAAATTAAATTTCTTTTATTTTTAAATTCCTTTTTCATCAAAAAAATAAAAATAATAATAATAAATAAATAAAAAATAAATTAAATTGAAATTAATAAATAAAATTATATTTTAATTTTTTACTTTTATTTTTTTAACATTTGACCTTAAATTTTGACTTTGACTTTCAAGTTTGACCTTTGACTTTAAACTTTGACTTTTTCGTTTAACTTTTAAAATTTCAAATTTAGCTTTTCGGTTTGACTTTTAAGTTTGACTTTTCAAGTTTGACTTTTGAGTTTAACTTTTTAAATTTGACTTTTAAGGTTGACTTTTATAATCAAAAGGTTTGACTTTTAAGTTTGATTTTGGCTTCTAGTTGAGCTTTTTAATTGTTTTCAAGGTCAATGAGGGTAATAAAGACATGAAAGAGAGTCGCCAGGATATGTTAAGACAAAATTTCAACATTATCGATTATATCCCTGGAGAAACCCTCGAAACTCAGTTGCAGCGATTTATTACACTTACTACTGAGATGAATATAGCTGGGATCTTCTTGTCTAAATCTGAGATAAACAAAAAGCTATTGAATTCACTTCCAAGATCGTGGGATATGAATGTAGCTATCATCAAGAAGACAAAAGATCTCAATCATCTTAGTCTTGCTAATGTAATTCAAGAACTTGATGCTTTGAAGTGTAGAAAAACAATGAGTTCTGAAAACATTTCGATCACTGAAGTTACATGTACTCCAGCTTGTGAAGCTACGATTAAATTTTTTCGGGAACAAATCGATTTATTTAAAAGAGAAGTTGAGGACCTGAGATATGAAGGATATCAACTCAGGAAAGGACAGAAACCCCTGAAGGCTGAATTAGAAGCAAAAACCAAGGACTTTAGGAAACTTCAGGAAGAGTATAGCAACAAGTGTGAAAATTATGACTATATTAAGAGACAACTTGCTGCTGTAGCTGAAGAACTTGACACTTTGAAAATTAAGTGTGGAAAAACAGATGTCAGTTTCAAAAATTATACTCCGTTAAGTCAGATAGTCGAGTCCTTATTCGAAACCCAATTAAAATTTAAAGATAATCAAAACAAGGGTCTAGGGTATGATAGTGTTCCTCCACCTTTCAATCATAACTACACATCCATCCCTATGACACAGGAAGAAATTGCCAGGGAGGCACATCTTCAATATGGCAAACGAGCTGGATTTGTGTCAGGAGGAGTTATTAATGTTGAAAATACTAATGTTTCTACTTCATGTGCAGGTAAAGTAGCAGAAGATGAGAATAAGGAGAGGACTACTGAACAAACCAATGACTCTTTGAACTCAGAATCTGTTGCTTCGAATTTTGTTACTCCTAACAAACCTGCCGTTGAGAAATATAGGCCTCCAATTCCAGCGCAAAAGAGTGCCTATTGCAAGTGTGCATCTGGGATCAATAAGGGACAAGGCAAGGATATGCCACCAGGGGAAGGAAGAAATAACTTCATAGTGAAGAAAAAGACTTGTTTTCACTGTGGAACACCTGGACACATTGCCAGAAATTGTCCAAATCGCACATACGTTCCCTACTGTGCACAAGGATGGAAAACGCGCCAAGTGGGAGATACTTCAAAAGAAATCCTTCCAGGTCACGTTCAGACAATGGTGACTGGAATGCGCAGAAGGCCAAGAATCAAACCCACAAGGCCAAGCATCCAACTCCCAAGGCCAAGCATCCAACTCCCAAGAACAAGAAGGAAATGCGGGCCCATAAGTCTAGTTCAAGAGATGCTCCTATGAAACCAAGACCGGTTAGGTCAAAGTCATCTAGGCAGATGGCTTCAAGTTCCAAATCAAGTGCCGAGGCACCCATCAGATCGAACAAGAAATGGGTTAAACCCGAATATAGATGGGTACCAAAGGCTCACTCTCCCAAATCTTCTAACGTTTCTACATCTTCTATTTGTGATAAGCAGGATATGTCATGGGAGAGAGTATCGTGCGTTGATGACAAAGGTCGACCCAGTTTCAAAATGGATTGGGTTCCAAAGACCAACTGATCCCGCTCTGTGTCGGAGCAGCTATGGAGGCATATCATCAGTCTTCGGTTTGTTGGTAGTGGCTGCTCTTGGCATATGATTGGGGACATCTCTCAACTGTACAACACTCAGAACATTATTTGAGAATATGTGTCCTTTGCGGGAAGGGAAGAAAGGAAGGGATCATTCATGGGGTTAGTGCTTAATGACGTAAAGAATTTTTGGATCTGTTCTGAGATTACGCATGTTGTTCTCAGACCTTCTGAATGCAGATTCAATCGGTGAATTACAGTTTGCGTTTTCTTCTCTATACTACGGAGTTTTTCTTAAGCTGATTCACTTTAAAGACTAATTTTTGTTTTAGGATAGTTTAAATTTGCGCATTTACTTTCGTTTCTCTCCTATGCACAAATTTAGGGGGAGAAATAAAAACAAAACAAAAATTAGAAAATTTAAAAAAAAAATCCAAAAACATTAAAAAAATCAGAAAATAAAAAATGTGGTGTGAATGGAATGTGCTTGCAGGAGATGTTTTGGGAAATGAAATTAGCAAGTGATAACAGGCAATATGAATCGGTGTAACGTACCTAAGTTGAATCGTCTACGCTCTGTGTTCGATGCGCTGGTAGGCATGAAAGATTTTAAATGGACTTGACTAAGGAGAGTTGAACCTAATGAATTTAAGGACTTGACAAACTTTGACCTAGTTAGATCTGTTTAACCTGATGTCACGACGCTCGGATAGGTTGAGCAGGGAGATATACATGGAAATCTACCGGTCACATTAAATAATCTGTATCTAGAACTGTGGATTCACTTTTCCTCGATGTGCGGATTCTGTCCTTAATTCCGGTTGGATAGGGCGACTGGTAAATTCCGATAAATTAGGTCTGTAGAATATCATTTTCTTTCTTTCCGTCTATTAGCCATATGTTGTCTCCTTTGCATGAATTCCAATCCGAACTGGTACATAACATATGCAACTCTATTTCTCTGCAGGCTATATATATGAAATTCCTCTCATCTGTTAGCCATATGCTGTCTCCTTTGCGTGACTTCTAATCCGACCTGGTACACAACATATGCAACCTTCTACTTCTCAACCCCTCTGAAACAATAAGTAATAGAATTATGAATCTATCCTCTCTCTGAATGATTGTCTGCTCACCCGGTGTAAGGAGTAATCTGGAAGTTCTTGATGGCTGGGGCATATTAGGAAACGGGAAACATGTTCTAGTACACTTAAAATTGAACACATACAGATTGTCTGTAGATCTCGTTGCTCGATTTAGGTGGACAACAATATCCCTGGTTGTAGTCAGTTAAATGGTCATAAGAAAATTTTATTTAATAATTAGGGCCAATCATGATAATAAAGTTACAATTAGATATATGCATGTATCATGTCATTGGTAAATTGTCCAAAATTGTCACAAATTTTTCGTGTTTAAGTGGACCACAATACTGGCGATCGATCAGACGAAGATGTGAAGATAAGGGTACCGACAAGTTGAATAAGGCTGTCCAACAACTTTGATCCCAAATCACTCTTAAAGTTAGATATCATTTGGTTTTTGTTAAGTTTGTTCATAGTGTTCTTCTAATTTAAATATTAGGGGAGAAATAAATAAATAAAAATTCAGAAAATTAAAAATTAAAAAAATAGTGTTATTTCTGTTTTATTTCTTTTTCAGAAAATATGAAAAATCCAAAAATATTTTTGTTTTTGTTTTAATTTGTGTGCTAAGTTTTCTTTTAGTTTTGTTTTGTCTTGAAAAGCGATTTCAGGTGAAGATGAAACTCATGGAGTTTGTGTTGAAGATTTCTGAGCCAAAGCCTCGTCCATTAGCATCGAAGAATTCTCATTCGAAGGAGCAAGAAATGAAGATTATTCTTTCAACATTCAGTCCTTAAACCCCAGAAGCAAGGTTAAGCAGAAATTGAAGATTATGTGACGGATTGCATTGAAGCCTCCTCAATCAGTCTGCTGCTATCGTTGTACCTGCTGAAGTGATCCAGAAGATTTGTTCTCTCTGATGTTCTCTCTGAAGATTCTCAAGCTTAAAGCGCCATCTTTCAAGAATTAGTACAAGAAACCTCCTCACCCAATGTGCGTTTAGAGTCAAATCTTGAAGAAAAGCTCAAGTGCTCAAGATGAAGTCATTCATTGAAGATTCATCAAGTACATCTTGAAGTTGTGAAGAATTTGAAGATAAATGTTGAAGCCAATCTCCCAATGAAGATTAACAAGAAAAGTCAGCTACTTTTTAGGGGGAGCTTGTTGGGTTAATTAAGAAAAGAAAGCTATAAACCAAGGGGGAGATTGTTGGGTCAAAATATGGTTTATACTTTGCTTTTCTGGGCAATTATGTTTTTTTGTAATATTTTATGAGTTCACGGCTAGGTGGGGCGTTTACAGTTGAGTTTACGACCATAAACAGGTTTACGGCCGTAAACCCATTTACGACCCATGTCCACCAAGCCCATGTTCCCCTTGTATAAATATAGGTGTTAGGGTGTGAGGAACAGATTGATGAACCCTAAGGAGTTTACGGCCATATAGAAGAGAGTTTACAGCCAGAGAGCATTTTGTGTGAATCTTTTGTATCTGGAACTTTAATTCTAATCAATTCATACAGAGATTCATATTCTTCTTCTTCTTCTTCTCTTCTATTTGATCTGACATCATCCGTTTGATTGGGATTCTGCACCATCAAATGAATTTGATTGATACACATGCAAATTAGGGACTTACAGATTACAGAATATCAGTTGCTGCAGTATTTTTGTGAAGGAATGTCATCTTGGGATACGAGATTACTCAATGCATCAAGTGGTGAATCTATAGCTGATAAGACTCGAACAGAAATTAGAGTTCTTATCAAGAATATGGCAGAAGAGTCCAAGCATACAGTCCAAGAAGAAGAATGGTACATGGATGCACCCCGAGGTGTAAAGGAGGTCCAAACTCCTCAAATTGAAGCTCAATTGTCTGAGCTTACAAAAGTAGTTATGATGCTAGCCAAAGACAAAGATGTGCAACCCACACCCCGTCCATGCGGTATTTGTACTCAAGTGGGGCATCCAACCGACATGTACCCTCAACTTCAAGAGGAAGATTATGAAGAAGCAAAAGCCATGGGAGGTTTTCTTGGTCTAGTTAAAGGGGATATGAGCAGCCACGAGGTGATCAAAGATGGAACAATAATCAAGGTTTGGGAGGAAATCAACAAGGGAACTATCAACCAAGTCAACCACATCAATACCAAAAAAGACCACCTTTTCCACCACAAAACTTTCAGCCAAGGCAACCACAACACCCTCCTCAACAAGCGGGTTCATCAAGTATGTCTTTAGAGGACATAGTGAAAAGTTTGGCAACTAGTACACAAGCTTTCCAACAAAATACAAAAGCAAGCATAAAGAACTTAGAGAAACAAGTTTCATAGCTTGCTATTTCCGTAAGCAAACTAGAATCTCAAGGAAAGTTGCCTGCCCAAACTAAAGCAAACCCAAGGCACAATGTGTGTGCCATCACATTGAGAGGCGGGAAGAGCTATGATGGTCCAAAATTGTCGGTTGATCAAAAGGAAGAAGAAATAGTGGTTGAAAAGGCAACCAAAGAAGATAAGGAGGAAGAGAAAACAATCGAAAAGAAGCCCTTCATCACTGAGTCTAAAGCCACACCTGCTCCATTTCCCGAAAGATTAAAGAGCACGAAGAAAGAACGGGAGGAGAATGAGATCATGCAAATGTTCAAGAGAGTTCAAATCAACATTCCATTCCTCGAGGTCATCAAGCAGGTACCTAGATACGCAAGGTTCCTTAAGGATCCTTGTGTATCTAAAAAGAAATTAAAAGGAAATCAATTCGTAACAGTTGGGGAGCATGTATCCGCGGTTTTGCAAAAGAGGATGCCCCCGAAGTGCAAAGATCCCGGTGTCTTTATCGTGCCTTGCAAGTTAGGAAATTTTTATGTACCCTGAGCTATGCTTGATCTAGGTGCATCCGTAAATGTCATACCATATTCTCTTTTCAAATCAATTGGTGTAGGAACATTGAGCAAAACCGGTGTGATCATCCAACTTGCTGACCGGTCTTTGGTACACCCAAAGGGAGTATTAGAGGACGTGTTAGTGCAAGTCGATGAATTTGTCTTCCCGGTTTTATGTCTTAGATATGGGAGATGGTGACTCTCCAAGTTCAAGTTCCATACTTTTGGGTAGACCTTTTCTTAAAACTTCTAAAACAAAAATTGATGTCTATAATGGAACTTTGAGTATGGAATCTGATGGTGAAGTTATCAACTTCAATGTGCATGAAGCAAAAAAAGACTCCTTTTGATGTTCAATCTGTTAATTTTGTCAATTTGATCCATCCCTCAACAAAAAAGGGTTTGAACTTGTCTAACAATGAATTTCTAGAGTTAGTTTTGTCACGAAAACTAGACAGGGACAAAGCCAAAGAGCTTGCAAAGAAGTTTGATATGGATAATGAAGTGTTGAAGATTTTAGAGTTTATTGATGACAAGAAGCATTTGAGGAGTGATGATATAAAACCCAAGCCATCCACCAAAGTCAAAATCCTTCCACCGGTGGAACAAGCACAAGATTCAGAAAAAAAAACTCCACTGGATCCCTTAAAGAATATACATGTCAAGAAGGAGACGGCGAGGATGTTGATGTGTTGGAGAGGCCCACGTATCAAGACTGATGTAACAGCCCGGAATTCCAAATATTGATATAATTATGATTTTGGGGGTGTTTTAAGAGGGGACTCGGCGAGTTGGAGCCTAGACTCGCCGAGTAGGATCGCAGACCGGGTCGCGGGTTCGCGACTGGACTTGACGAGTCCAGATATGGACTCGGCGAGTCTGCGCTGTTTAGCGAAAACCCTAACCGTTCAGGTTTGGGACGTATAAGAGGCACTTATTGGCCGTCATTGTTCATTTTAGCCTTCTGAGAAGAACCCTAAATCGATTGGGTGCATCTGGAGCAAAGTTTAAGGGCCATTGTTGATCTTGGAAGAGTTGTTGTGCAAGGAAGAGAAGGGCTTGGCTAAAGGAACAGCAAGGGAGTCACGTTCTGAGGATTTGGGGACATAGAGGGCACATTATTCAGGTAAGAATTCGAGTTATGCTCTGCTATGTTGATGTGTCATGGAATTAGGGTTTATGGAACCCCTTTTGTGACTAGATTGAATGTTACCCTAGTCCCCCAAACGATTGTAACCCTGTATTAGGACCTTTAGAGGTCCAGAAGGTCCCATGCTTGTGTATTTCGGAACCATGCGGATCTCAGGAAGCAGTTTGATCGACTGCATGGCATGGACTCGCCGAGTCTGATGAACAGACTCGACGAGTAGCTTGGAGATTGACGGGGACTCGTCGAGTTGTTCTTCAGACTCGGCAAGTTGAGTCGGGGTGGCCCCGCGATTCTTCCAAGAGAAACTCGTCGAGTAAAAAGGGGATACTCGACGTGTAGGAAGGGAATCTTAAGGGATCGGTGAGTTAAGGGCGAGTGGACTCAGAGTGGTCGAACTCGGCGAGTCTTGGGGTGACTCGGCGAGTTAGGTCGCGGGTTGAGTGAAGTTCTAAGCCTGGGGACTCGGCGAGTCTTAGGGTTGACTCGGCGAGTAGGGTCAGTCAGGGGTTGACTTTGACCTTGTCTTTGACCAAGGATTTACCAGTGGTTCCAGGGATATTTTGGTAATTGTTGTTTATCGTTTGAGTTCAGTGCATTGGTGGCTATCCAGATGTGGAGATCGTATCAGTGATCGGAGCAGCTTGAGCTATCTGTTCAGTCGGCAGTTTCGAGGTGAGTTATCCTCACTATATCGCTAGGGTTTATGGCACCAAGGCCGACCCTTTTTACCGGATGGAAATCCGGGTAGTTGTCATTATATGTTACAGGTCGGAAGGCATTACTATGTGGACCGGAAGGTCATGGCCTGGAAAGGCGTATGTATGCATTTAGTATGTTGACTGATTGATAGGGTAATGTTATGATAGTGACCGGCTAGACCGGTATCTTGTTAGAGTAATGCTATGATATGTGATCTGTTGATCGATTGTTGTCTATGAACTGCTATATGATTGTTTGTTATTTTATATATGCATTTTATGCTTATGGGCCGGAAGGCGATATGTTATGGGCCGGAAGGCGATATGTTATGGGCCGGAAGGCGATATGTTATGGGCCGGAAGGCAATATGTTATGGGCCGGAAGGCGATTATGTTGTGTGATGGACCGAAAGGTCGGCGTGGGTAGGACCGGAAGGTTTACCCAGTAGGGACGGAAGTCCCCTGAGACACATGGACCGGAAGGTCAGGGCCTGGAAAGGCGTATATGTGGTTGGTATTCTGGGGGGTATCTCACTAAGCTCTCGGGCTTACAGTTGTGGTTTTATGTTTCAGGTTCTCAAGAGTCTGTGACAAGGCAAAGGCGTGATCGTACCGTTCCTCGCGTTGGTGTTTTATGAATTGAACCTGGGAAATACTCTGTTAAATAATGTATTGAAAACCTTTTTGTAACAACATTATTAAGATGAGTGGCTTTTGAAAAGTTTTAATTTTTTTGAAATTTTGGATGTTACAACTGAAGCACAAATAGTTGGGGCAAAGTCAAGCCAACGACATTAAAAAGGGGCGGCTAATCGGGAGGCAACCCATGGGTATTTTTGTCATTTCTTATATTTTCATTGTATTTTCTTTGTTTTCAAACTTCCAAGTTGTTTTTCATGCTAAAAGAGGGTAAAAAATCATTTTCCGGGCAGTAGAGATTTAGCGGGTTGCAAATTCACAAAGTGAAAAAATCAAAATTTTTTGGCTTTACAGGAGTTTACACGGCCGTGTAAACGTATACCTACAATTTACACGGGCCGTGTAAACGACCAGACAACTGATTTCAGGATCCTCATTTACACGGCCGTGTAAATTCGACCCTTTAGTTTACACGGGCCGTGTAAACGTAAAACACAGATCTGGTCGATTTTAAGGCTACAACTCGATTTTTTTAACTCATTCTTTTCACATAACCTGCGATTTTTCTCCTTCCTACTGCCCCTACGAAAAAACCCTTCAAAATACTCAATCTTCCTCAATTTTGCATCCAAAATCAAGCTCTAAGGTATGGATTTTTCTCTTTTCTTCATCTTATTTATCTTCCACCTCTATTCTACCCTTTCATGGTTGATTTTGGGGTTTTTGAGCAAAACCCTAGAATTTTTGAACTTCAAAATCTCGACCTAATGCTTGAAATTTCTTGTAGGATAAGCTTGGGAAAAGCTTGGGGAAGCATTAGATATCCTCTTACCACCATTTTCAAGCACAAATCGGTATAATTGTTCCAAACCCTTACTTTGTGCATTTAGATTGAACCATATTCCTTTTTTGGGTGATTTTTGGTGAAACTTGCTAGTTCTTGTGCTTCAATTTTCCTAAATTGTGTGCAATACTTTGTTGATTCATTTGGGTAATGGCTTCCTGGGGTAAAAGACCTAGAATTGGAACTTCACATGATGAACAAGACCCACATGCCATGGACAACCCTTATGAATTTGGTCTTATTTTTGTGACCAATCGGCAAGAAATCTTGTATGCAAATCTTGTTAGCAGAACAATGGGTGCTCAAAAATTTGTGGACATCCAAGCCGTCAAGGATTTACATATCTATAAGGGTGTCCATAAACTCTTCAAAAACATAGGATGGGAAGGACTTTTGAATCTACATGCAGTTAGCTATCAAACACCAATGTTGGAACTTTTATCCACCATTACCTTTGACTATCAAACCCATCTCCTGACTTTCCGTTTGCTCAATCAAACACATCAGTTTCATGCTGACGTCCTTTGTGATATGATTGGCGCTCCCAAAGCAAGAAGGGATGTATACACAACAAAGGGCAAGAAAAATTGTTGTTTTTGAGCAAGACTGTGCAAGTTTTTGGAGAAGCATCTCTTGTGAGTATGAGTATCATTCAGGCACAACCAAAGCTTCTAGCATTATCCATCCAGTCTTGAAAGTCGCTCACCGGATTATTGCTTCTCTCTTATTCCCTCAAGAAGAGATTAGCAAGGCTAATAAGAAAGAGCTAGAAGTATTGTGGTGTATGATTAACAAGCCTGCAAAAGTCCCTCATTTTGGGTGTTGGGTGATTCAGAAAATGCTCAGAAGTGCTACGAGCAATGGTGGGCAGCTACACTATGGAGGCATGGTTTCTATTATTGCTGAGCATCTTGGCCTCCATCTACCCAATAACCCAACAAATATAGTCATGGGCCATACTCGTCTAACAATTGATGTTATGGAAACAATGCATCTTTTTTACCGCCTTCCCACTGGGGATGTTCATTGGACAGTAGATGGGAAAGAGTATCTATGCATAGACAACAGAAACAAAAAGATACTCAATTTAGCCAATGACATTCCATCAACCAATTGGAAACTCAAATCCAACTTAGGTGTTACAGTAGATCATAGTCCTCCACCATCTCCTCCTCCTGGTCCTACTGCTGGTGCCTCTAGCTCATCTCGCCCCATTCCTTCTTTTGAACACAATCTTTATATGGGCGAGTTTGCACGCTTGAACCACTGTTACACCAGTATACAACAGGAAGTTGGAGAAATTTATACGGGTGTCGCTGAAATCACTTCTGATTTTTAGGACTACCGTAACTTGCAAGAAGAGCATTGGGCCCAACAAGAGCTGCGGTGGGCTAAACAGGATCAGCGATGAGCCGCTCAAGAGCAGCACAACCGCAGTATTCATCACCTGCTGAGCGATATCCATAGATTTCTTGTGCTTCCCACACAGCCGTAGCCACCATCATCATCCCAACCCCAATGGCCTCCCTATTAGCCTGCAGATTACCCTTCACAGTTCCCTCCATATCAACCGCCCGGTCCTCAATAGGACGGCTATGCCTCTCTCCAAGCATCGAGGACAATGCTTATTTTAAGCTTGGGGAGGGGCATCCATCCATGCATTATCCCGTTGCATGTAATTTTGTACATTTTGCATTGCATTAGTTTTCTTTTTATTTTTATTTTTCTTTGTCTTAAAAAAAAAATACAAAAATCCAAAAAATTTTCTTTCCACTCTATTTTTATTATACTTTTGCATTTTGCATCTAAATTTTTGCCTTGCATGATTTAAAAAAAAATATATTTGATCCAATTCCAAGCTTCCAAATCTTTTCAAAACAGTTGAGATGGTAAGTCAATTGTGTGCCTTGAGATTTAACCTGCTCTTTTTATTGAAAATTTGAAAGCAAGTTAATCACACACGAGTACATCCCCCGAAGCTACTTGTGCAAAATAGAAAATGAGAAGATTGTCAACATTGGAGCATAACAGCAGGTATGAGTCGATTCTTTGGGACATATGACCGGTCTTATGAGTAGTAATGCTCAATTGAATTTAAAATGCCAAATTCAAAAGTTCATAAAAAGAATGCAAAATCTCAATGTCCCGCCTTCCAACGCTCTTAAAAGTCCTTTTTACTCATTCCCTTTTATATACTCTGCTTGGGGACATAGCTTTCAACTATACTTACGGGTCTTTGCATGTTAACCTTTAGTCCCCTGAAAAATGTCTTAGAAGTCCTCATGGTAATAGACCGTGAGATGTCCCACAATAGAAAAGTTAAGGACGAAAATATAAAGAAATTGGCCAAATAAATAAATAAATAAATTAATAAGATTGTTATGTGTTAACTTAGTTATTTGTTAATAATAATAATAATAATAATAATAATAATAATAATAATAATAATAAACTATTATTAAGTTAATCTGTGACCTTTGGGATTCGAACAAGTAAACTCTGAGGGGTGTTTTACACCTAATCGCCTAAAGCTAAATTGTTTGGGACTGATTGAGTTGAAAATTCGTTACATGGGTTCCATAGAAAGTCATGAATTTAATAATAGCAAATAAAGCTAATCTGTGGCCTTTGAGGTTCGGGCAAGTAAACCCGAGGGATCTCTTTAAATCTAGCACACTAAGGTCATTTGATTTGGATGTGTTGGTTGGAAGCCCGTTACATGGATTTCAAAGAAATCCATGAGCTTTATTTGTAAAAAATATATATAATTAAGAAGTTTGTATATAATTGTGTTTATAGTTTAATTGAATATTGTGTTTAGGAAAAATACTTGGCTGTCAAAAGATTCCCTTGGACTTGGATTTGAATTTATAACATTGGACTGAATGTTAATTACTTCGACTGGTGTAAGTGGTTTGAAGTTTGTAACCAATCTGGATAAATATTAGAGAATTTTTAGAAAAGATTTTTCAGAAAAAGATTGTTGTTGACCAACAAATAGCTGGAATCGGACATTGTTATATTTTCTGAAATAAAGATGGTTGAGCATGTTTTGTTACACATAATTTCACAAGAGTAAGACCATAATTTGTTCCAAGAATTGACTTGATGATATTGAAAAGGAATAAGTGTTGTGATCTTTGATTCTGTTAAGTTGTACTAGGGAATGGCCAAAGTCTTGTTTCTATTATCATATAATATTTTGAGACTAAAGCCAAGTTGACTCAAGGCATGACAGGTACATTCTCAACAATGGTACAAAACAGGGTAATTGGGTTGGATCTTTTCATGTTTGTTTTGATTTCATGCATTAAGTTTCAAATAGTTTTAACTTTAATTTTCTTTTCTTCTATTTTATTTTATTTTCTCCAGTTTAAATCTTCTTGTTCTTTCTTGATGACAAGAAAGGTTCAAGCTTGGGGAGATTTGTTAGGTGCATTTCATGCATTCATTTAGTTCATAAAAGTGCATTGCATTTAGGTTTAACCTCATGCATTTTGCATATTTTTCGGGATTTTTCATGATGCAATTCCATTTACACACTTTTATGATATTTCAGGGATTTTTGAAGGTTGGATCTTGATGGAGGAAGTTATAAAGAGTTGGAGAAAAAGTTTCAGAAGCGTTGGAGCATTGAAGAGAGAGAGAATGAAAAAAATAAAGAATTTGGCTTCTCAGGAGTTTACACGGCCATGTAAATGGTACCCTTTAATTTACACGGGCTGTGTAAATGTATATACAAGAGTATTCTACTTCGAAGGCCCGGAAGGATTAAGCATTCTACTTTTCTTGTTTACACGGCCGTGTAAATGGCACCCTTTAATTTACACGGGCCGTGTAAACGTCTCGACATTTTTTAAAGAAGTTTTACTCTCATATAATTGAGACAATCAGTTTTGAGGAGTTAGGTCGAATTTTGGGTAGAGAGAATGCGATTTTCAGAGCTTTTACAAGTAGATTAACACTTGGAAACACTTTAGTTTCCTTTTTGTAAGTCAATTTGAAGTTTAAACTTGTTTGATTTGTAGTTCAACCTAGACATGTGTGGTTGATTTCATTATCATTTCCGAATATAAATTCTGAAGTATGTGTTGTTAGGTTGTAACTTGAATTTGATTTGTGTTTAACATCTAGTAATCTTTGATTTGATCTTAATCATGTGTTTGGTTGGTTCTCTTTTTCACTTGATTAATGAATTAGGGTTCTAGTCAATCTAGTTAATCAAATTATGAAATTCGTATATGTTTTATGATTTGATGTTAGTAACACACACTTACTTGGTTGTAATTAGATCAAAATTAGTGCAATCAAAGATTAAATGTTTATATTCCCAAGCTTAAGAGGAATGTTAAACATTGTTGGTAATTAGTTCAAGAACTTAATGTCATTTAATGATTTGATGCAAGAACTTATTTGAATTGAATCAATTAAATGAAGTTTTATTTGAAGAGCTTGTTTTGAATAAAATACTTTTGCCAATTTGGATATTAGAGCTTATTAATATCTAACTTACCAACCTAGATTGAACATGAGTTATAATCATATTACATCTTTCAACATAATACATGTATATGAGTTAGAATCGGAAATGCACTTCTTTTACTGCGTTTGTTATCAATCTTTCTTATTTATGAAGTTTTATTCAAGTTCAAACACAATCCCCCATTTTAATATTATTTGTATGTTGTGTGAAAATATGGCAAGATAAGAAGTTCTGTATTCCTGTGGACCGACCCTGCTTACTCTATACTATCTTTAGTAGAAGAAATAGTAGTGATTTGAGCTTTATTAATATTATTTTATCCCATTATTTGTTGGTTTGACAGCCAAACAGGAATCCTTCAATTTTCATGTGCCAGGCGGACTTAGTAGAATCTAAGTGGGGGAGAATCATTCAGATATCCAGGATAAAAGCGAGAGTGAGACGTGGATGCGTCTCACATTTTCTCTTTTTGGGGAGGAAAGGCGGCCTTAGGAGCCAACTGAGTATCGGATATCATGGGATGGGAGTTCGGGAAACTCCCCGACATTTGGATCGCGTCCTTCTGACGACATATTGCAGGCTTTGGGGGAAGGGAACCAAGTAGTGTTCCAGTCGGTAATTGAGTTCAGTCTGAGAGGATAGACTACATGGGTGCTTAACAGTGAGATACATTCGGATTGATAGGTGAGCAGTAGGGTCATGGGCAGCGATCATGTAGTATGAAAGTGTTGTAAGACTACGGGGGAGCCATAACATTCACCGTGGAAGTGTTGTAAGACTACGGGGGAGCCGTAGCATTCATTGTGAAAGTGTTGTAAGACTACGGGGGAGCCGTAGCATTCACTGTGAAAGTGTTGTAAGACTACGGGGTAGCTGTAACATTCATGAGCTCATCGAGTGATTGGGTTTATGGTAGATCAGTTTGCAAGTCGTGGGAAAGCCACAACTTAAGTAGAATCAAGATCCGAGGGGTTATTCGATGGATTATCCACGGACGAGCCCGGATGGGTATGGGATTTCAGAATGGAAATGGTAGAGACTGTTGAGTCAAGGGTGGACCTTGAGTTGCAGGATCTTGTGGATATGTGGTACGTGATGTAGTATGGCTACAGATGGGTAGTCTTGGTTTTTGATCTCTTGAAAACCTGGTGGTTGGACCGGATGAGAGGCTGGTAGTCTCGGGGATCAGCTAAGGGTGATTACTTATCGGTCATGAAGAGGACGTCGGAAGTTATGGTGTATTATGAATCTCGAGGTAGTAGCAGGGTATCGACTCGTTTCAGAAGGATTCCGAATTGGGGTTTGTGCATGTTCAGTACATGACTTTGTTTTAGTGAGATGAGATTCTAGAGCGTAAGATGCCAAGGGCATGCAGGATTGTAACGATCGTTTCCGAGGTATAAATTTATTTAATTCTTCAGTTATTTATTGAGCTATAATTGAATTGTTTTTGTGAGTAGACCTCTTTTTGGGCCGAAGTGTAAGCAGCCCATAAGCTGTACGCGGGGCGTATCCCCCCTTGTACGCTGGGCGTACTGATTAAATGAAACGCGGGGAGGCTGAGCATACACGCAGCGTACCTTATGGTACGCCCAGCGTACACGACCAGGTGGCAAACCCTAATTTTAGGGGTTGAGGCGTATTTAAACCCCATTATAGCCTCCCATTTGGACTCCTCACTTATCATTCACTCCAGAGAAACCCTAGTTCGTCCCCTTTGCTCCTTGTTTGTGTGTGTTTGATCTTTGAGCTTATTTTTGTGAAGAAGGAGAAGAAGAGAAGTTGAAGAAGAAGAGCTTGAGCACCTTGAGCTCATAGATCTGGGATCATTCCTTCATTTGGCATTCAAAAGAGGTATAAAGCTTCCAACTTTCCTCTTGTAAGTTTAGATCTAGGAGTTTTTGGAAGTTTGGACCTTTTAGGTCCAAAGGAAGGACCTTTATATTGCAACTTCGTTTTTGGAGCATGGGATTGCTATCCTTGAAGCTCAAGAGTCCCCATAGCAGTAAAGTTTCGATCTTTATGGCTTATATGGAACCATGCATGAGATCTAGTTAGTTTATGGAAGTAGAATGTTATTTGTGGAAGTTTGAGCCTTATGAGACTTGTAAGCCATCAAGTAAGCAACTTTATGGCTTAAGTCATGGAATAAACTTAGGATCTGGATTTGTAGCTTCTGGATCGGATTATTAAGCACTTAATGAGATGTTGGCTTAACAGAGTTGTACGCTGGGCGTACAAGGAAGTACGCGCCGTGTACAAGCCAGCAGCCGGTACGCTCAACGTACCTTGGTGTACGCCCCGCGTACGCTGCCAGTTTGGGCTCCGAGTGTTGGGCCTTGGTGTGGGCTGGGTTTCAGGCTTAGGGTCCTTGGGCCTATAGTGGGGCCATAGATGGACTTAGAAGGAATTAAGGATTTGGGCCATGTTTGTGACCCACACCATAGTAGGGGTAAGATGGTCATTTTACCCATAGAGGAATCCCTATTCTGATTTAGTATTTTATTTCCCATGATAGCCAGGAAGCAGCCGGAGCAGCAGTCAGGGATTTCTCATTCAGGAGTTCAGCAGTCAGTATCACGAGGTGAGTTTCCTTCCAGTAGGAACGGGTCTAAGGCCACAATGCCGGCCTGTTTAATTAGTAGTAGTTTCCGGACCTCGGTCCGATGCAGTAGTTAGAATGTTTGATGGCTTCGTGGCTCAGACAGTGTTTATGTGTTATGTGTTCCAGGCTACGACCCGATGCAGTATGCAATTTATGTGTTCATGCTAGTTGATATGTTTATGCTATGCTATGTTATGCTCAGATAGTTTCCGGACTTCGGTCCAATGGAGTTAGTTCCGGACTTCGGTCCGATGCATGGGACAGATCCCAGTCAGTTCCGGACTTCGCTCCGATGCAGTTAGTTCCGGACATCGGTCCAATGCAGAGGGCAAGGCCCTGGTTAGTTCCGGACTTCGGTCCGATGCAGCTTCTGGACTTTGGTCTGATGCAGTGGGCAAGGCACAGTATCCGTTATATGATATTGTATGGTATGTGGTAGTTTGGGGGAGCTCACTAAGCTTTGTTCTTACAGTTTCAGTTTTGGTTTTAGGTACTTCCGCAAGTAAAGGGAAGAGCTCGAGTTGATGGCATTGCACACACCACCGTTTCAGTTTGTCCTGGGAGTTGTTTTAGCTTTTCATAGATGTGATTTGACACAGTCTTGATACAGTTTTCCCGTGATACTTTGCTATGATTTTGAGATATTGACGTATGGGTTTATTTTATGATATTGACATGATGTTTTTAGTAATTATTAAACAAATTTTTTTGGGTCGTATTTTGGGATGTTACAAGGATACCAGGGTAATGAATGGGTTTGTTTCGATGGTAGCTCAATCCATCATGGCGTGATGCGAGTTGGTTTTGTCAGTAATGGGACCACGACATGTTTAACCAGGAAAATACAGGTCGAGGGAGGTCGGGTATGATGTAAGACCACAGTTGTTCTCGTGGCATTCATTTTGTGTCGGATTTGGTGGCGACGGGTTGTCAGCTTGTCATGATCGGAGGGATCAAAGGAGTGAAGGAGTTGAGAGAAGAGGTATCGCCAGGGCGGTTATTGTCAGACGAGGTGTCCTTTGGAGGTCATGTGGGAATGTGGAGAATGTGTCTCTGGCTCAGCAATCGGGAAGGTGTCCGGTGTTTCGGACAGTGGACAGTCAAGTTGGGACCAGGGAGGTCCCGGTCGTTCTTCGGGAAAGCAGTTTCATAGAAGCAAGAGGAGTTGGAGCGACTCGGGTGATTTTGGGGTACATATGTGGAGCTACTTGCATTCGCGATATTCGTACGATGACTAAAGTTGGGTTAGATGATCGGCTAGGAGATAAGTGCAATGAATGTGGCAATGATGCAGGTTAAACGCTCTGGTAGGGGGGACATACCATCTCGAAGTTTCAGGTTTTGGATTGAATGACGTGATTATGTTGCAAGGAATCCAACTCATTTTCGGGTTTTCGGAGCCAGCAAGGGTTGACTTGGTTGCCATGGTAAGGCCAATGACAACGCAGGATAAAGGGGTGAACCCCTTGGATGCCAATTATAAGTGCTCGGGTAGTACCGGAAGGATTACCGGTTGAGTAAGAGTGTTGTACTCGAAGGTACTAATGATCGGATTACTCCAAGGTTGATATTTCGATGTTTGGGCCGAGCAGGCAAAGTATGCAACGATTAGAAACGCCGTGGGGGGGGTTGTGGAGTTGCTAGCTGGAACGGACTTCGAGGACGAAGCCCAATTTAAGTGGGGGAGAGTTGTAACATCTCGGAATTTCAAAAGGCAAAAGTGTAATTTCAAAGGAGGGATTCGAAGAGTAGGCACACTTACTCTTCGAGTCGGAGCGGGTTTTGGCCGTAGTTTAAATGACCAACTCGCCGAGTCGGCGGCTGGACTCGACGAGTTGGTGCTGAAGAGAGAAAACCCTAATCCCGGGGGTTGCAACCTATTTAAAGGACTTTATATCCTTCTCTCAGCCTCCTTAGCACCCCCTTGAGGCGGAGAAACCCTAGCTCGTGTGTGTGAGGCCATTAAGGAGAGATTTAAGCTTGGAAAGGTGTTCTAGTGGAAGAAGCTTGAAGGTTCAAAGGGCTTACTGCAAGGGAGTGGTGTAGATCAGGAACGTACTTCACTTGGAGTATATGTTGGAGGTAATTATCTGTTTCTTGGGCTCTTTTTGGCATCTAGATTCATCACTTCTTGAGATTTGGGGCATTTTTGGTATGGTAAAGAGTCATTTCGGGTTTGGAGGTTAGATCTGAGGTTTCTACCTCAGATCTAGACTGGAGATGGTCCTAAATGTCATAAAGTTCCAGTCTTTGAATGATTGGTGAAGCGCCTTTGTCATAAACCCTAGCCATGGTGTGTTTTGGGCCTATATCTCTTTGCTATCACGTAAAGTTTACAACTTTACGTGTGAGGCATGCTCTAGGACAGTGGATCTTCAGTTTGGAACCCCTGCATGGCTCGAAAAGCCACTGAATGGATTAAGAACTGAAGCGACTCGGGGAGTTAGATGAAGATGGGCAAGAACTCGGCGAGTTTGTTGAAGAATGCCTTGGACTCGGTGAGTCTGTTCTTGGACTCGGCGAGTCAAGTCGCGAAACCCCAAACCCTTCATGATTGTGACTCGGATCAGTGAGTTGAGTGGGGACTCAGTGAGTTGGACAGGGCAGGACTCGGAAATCGGTAGACTCGGCGAGTCAGGGGCTGACTCGGCGAGTCGAGTCGCTAATGGAAGGACTTTGAGCGTATGAACTCGGCGAGTCAGTAGGCAGACTCGGCGAGTAGGGTTGACCTAGAAGGTTGACTTTGAACAGGACTTTGACTTTGACCAAGAGTTGACCAGTTGAATTCCAGGGGTATTTTGGTAATGATTGATGTTTATTGAGTTCAGTTATTTGGTGTTGACTAGTGGAGGAGTTCGTGTCGGTGGTTGGAGCAGCGTGATCTTATTTCTTCAGCCGACAGTTATAGGTGAGTCTTCTCACCATACCAATGGGTCTAAGGTACCAAGTTCGGCCCATCTTATATTGTCTGATATGATAGTTAGCTTCATGCTAGGTGGTATGCTAGTAACTATGTGATATGTGATATGCTAGATGTCTTTGTGATACTTGCATGGAGGACCATGTGGGGTAGCCCATGACACAATGGTATAAGACCCTGGGGGTAGCCCACGACATCCTTACAGGTTTATGTACGTGTTATGTGTAGATATTTATGTGATGCATGATATGCTATTTGGTTATATATGGTATTTGCAGGGAAGACCCCGGGGGAAGCCCGTGGCATTGGATGTAAGACCATGTGGGGTAGCCCATGGCAGTCCTAGGTAAAGACCATGTGGGGTAGCCCATGGCATTAGATGTAATACCATGTGGGGTAGCCCATGGCAGTCCTAGGTAAAGACCATGTGGGGTAGCCCATGACACTATTTCAGGTTCTATGTATGCAGGGCTTATGTGGTACATGGTAACTTTTATAGCTAACATTATATATGATACGTGTGTAGTTTTTATAGCTACAGGATATGTGATATGTGGTTTGTGTGAATGGTATGCTCTGAAAAACTCACTAAGCTTCGTGCTTACAGGTTTGTTTGTGGTTTTAGGTATCATCGTGTTGGAAATGAGAGCTCGGATTGATCGCAGTGCACACACCTATGATTTCCGCAATGAATGATTTTGGGATGAACTCTGATAAACGATTTGATTGACTATGATTTGATTGTTTGAAATAAATGGTATCAATGTTTTAGTTATATTAAAAATGAAATTTTTACCCCTGATTTTTGGGACATTACACCCTGTTTCAAAAATGGTTGGTTTGAGAGATTTTTAGAATCGTTTGACTGGTACCTTGTTGAAAGATGAAATTAGGTGACAATTCCCTCGTATAAGTATTATGATAAGATTTTTTATTTTTCTAAATAGAACAAATAACATATGAAGGAAAAATGATGATCAATTAAAGAATGAAGAAAATACTTTTAGATTGCTACCCTTTTAAGCTCAATATTTGACGTTATAGTTTATAATTCTAATATTATGCAACTGTTTGTATTAACATTAATTATTTTCATGCAACTAATATTAAAACAAGAATGACAGAATAAAAAAATAAAAATGATGATATAAGGTAGAAGTAATGAAGTTGAAACTTCAACATGCAAATGGTTGGTTCAAAAAAGAAAATCATTGAAGTCTATCGATGAATCAACAGCTACAACTTCAAAACAAAAAGAAAAAAAGGTACATTATCAGTTATTCTATTCTAATAAAATATTTATCTCATTTGTTACTGTTATTCTATATATTATAATAAAATATTATATATTCTATTAATGTTTTTCTATATTCTATTAATCTTATTCTAATAGAATATTTTTAAATATTAATCTCATTTGTTTATATTATTCTATGTATTATAATATAATATTCTATGTATTATAATCGAATATAAAAGAATAAATGATATCTTGTGTATTCTATGTATTCTAATAAAATATTTATCTCATTTGTTTCTGTTATTCTACGTATTATAATAAAATATTATATATTCTAATAATGTTTTTCTATATAGGGTTAGGTTCATGTGAGACCATTAGATTTTGTAAGACGGGGAGACCAAATCTTGACCACTCATCTTCAATAATCAAAGGTTGATATTAATTTAGATTAAATCATAAAATAGGCGGTGACATTTTTGTAAATTAATGAAACTTTGGTATTAGATCAAGACACGGAGGGGCAAGAATGGAATTTTTCATTCTTTTTCGTTCAACACACAAAAACACCCATTTGATCCATACAATATTCCGATATAATAGGTGTATATGTATAATATTCTTTTGGAATATTACTTTGTAATTAGATGATATAGGATTTTTGGATTTTTGTGGTGTTACTAACATTTATGACTGATGTAATGAATTAGATGATGAATCTGATGAAGAAATCTATGTAAAAAAAAGAGCCGGTGATAGAAAATATGTTAAAGGAGTGACAAAGATTAAATAAGCAAAAAGGAAGAGGAATAGTGGGGACAATTGTGCAACAATAAAGAAGCAAAAAACCATGAAAGAGCAAAAGACTGTAAAAGATATATTGAAGGAGTTGCCTTCAATAAACACTAGATCGACACATGGATTGATGACATATGTTGTAAGTTCTTTGACATCAGAACAAAAAGATTGGGTGAAAAGGATGAGATTTAAAGCATTTTTGAAGATCAACATTAAGAGTATTCCCTTAAAGCTTTGCCATTTTGTGCTTGAGCATTTTGATGAAGACACAAACAGTATTCTGACTAAAGGAAAAAGAATAAAGATCACAAAGGAAAAAAATTCATAAAGTGTTTGGTTTATCCAAAACTGGTAAAAACTTATTTGACTTGGATATGGTTAGCGAAGATCATCAAGTGTTTGATGGATGGATGAAGGAACTTGAAGGTGGAAAGGCACATGCAACAAACTACAAGAAGATTATTCAAAAATACGAACAAGTGGATATGAATTCAAGCTGGGTTTCATAGATTTATTTGTTAATACGTTTGCAGAATCCATTCCTATGGGGACAAACAACTTAGTTCCAGTTAGAGCACTTGTTGAAGTAGATGACATTTCTAAAATCGATTGGTGTGCGTATTTGTTGTAATGTGTGAAAAATTCAAAAGGGAGATGACATCCAGACAACCCCAAATGTTATTACAGAGGACCGATGTTGTTGCTATTGTTATGTTTTTTCATGTAGTTATTATTTTCTTAATAATGGATATCTAATATGATGTTTAAATAATGCAACTAATTTATTGCGATGAAATTGAATGCAAGATCCAAAAAATAAAATGTAAAACACCATTAGTTACGATGTGGACAACATATAAGTTGAAGGAAATACAATCTTTTGAGATTGAAGCTGGTAGATTTGGGGTTGGAAATCTACTTGAACAAAGTTCAAATTTAGAAGGTGAGAAGAATGAGAATCAGTAGAATGAGAATCAGGACACACATATTGAGGTATATTCTAAATAGAATATATTATTTAATTATGTTTTAGAATATATTTTAGTTACGTCCTAACTTAATATAAGAAAAATATTCTAATGTCTTTTTTCTCCCGGGAGTATGAAGAAAAGTATGAAACAATTTTCAACATTGTCTCGATTGAAAAAGATAATATGGAAGATTTTATTTTTCATTGTCTATCGAAATTTCCTGAAGACAATAGAATGAAGGAGATGATAAGGAAGTTTAGAGACATATTTTCAACTACATGTTTTTCTAGTTGAGAAAAGGGTAATAAATATGATTTGATAGAAGTTTGGAATTACTTAAACGTGGTTATGGTGACTAAACAACAATTCCTTTTGTAATATCTATCTTATTTTGAACAAATTAGACAAAAAAAATGATGTCTAGTATTATGTTAGAAACTTGATATGGTTTATTAGGTAATTAATGTTTAATGTATAGTTGGTATTATGATCACTTCTTAATGGTCATGATAGAATATTCTATAGTAAACATAATTTTTTTAGAATATTCTAATAGAATAATGTTAAAAGCATCATTATTCTATTAGAATAATAAAAGATGCTGCATATATATACCAATATAGTATTCTTACATGTATAATATGGTATTATAATAATTTGGTAACAAAACATTATGTAATCATCATACATAAGACTATTCATATATACTTCAATGCAAAAATTATGTAAGATTATATAAGATTATACTGCAATCATCATACAAAAGATGTTTGTCCTTTAAAATTATGTTGTAATGTGTACAATTAACTTACATTATGTAAGATTCTAATATTATATGAAATATTATGTAATATTATGAATTTACAACTTATAGTGTTATAGGAATATATATAATAGTCTATAGAAAAAAAATTGATTTATAGAAAAGAAATGTTTATAATGTTAATGTGTAATAATTTGAAAGATTGTAATATGATGTAATATTATATTATAAGACGAAATATTCTAATTCAGACCATAATTCCCTTCAAGTATGTAGGAAACCAAATAATATGTAGGAACCTAGACTAATAAACTTTTTAAACGAGTGAGAAACATATAGGTTTATAAAATGAAATGAATACTTTTAGGATAAATATCAAACTTTTCTCTGGAAGTTGAAACGTATTCTAAAAACCTCATAGATTAAAAACCAAATTCAAGTTTGTATTATAAAAAAATATATCACAAAGTTACAGTATTTACTAATATGTTGTTAATCGATACGTAATATTATGAAATTGTATGGAATATTATAATATTAAAGTGTAATATTCTAAATTGTGTTATAACATATAAAATGAACTTATATTACATAAGATTCTAATGTTATATTTAATATTCTGAATATACATACCATTCTAACAGAATAATTTAATTAGGTTGTCTATATTCAAGTCACAACTTAATATTCTTATAGAATAATGCTATATGATGTTTGTATATGTAGAACATTCTAAATAGAATATAACACTAAATGATTATATGAACATCAAATATTGAACTAGAATATAACAATATATATGTAAGAAAATTAAAATAATGCGCAGTTTATTTGTAAATACCAATGTAAAAGTAAAAACTTTGAATATAGTGTTATCGTTTTATTCAATCACCTCAAATACATCACTTGAAACCAAAAAAAAAAGAAATATAAGCAAATTTACAACATCCCACTACATTGAACGAGATACTACACGAAATTATTATCGAGCTACATTCTCTACAGTTCTATTCAAGACTTACCTAAAAAGTTGTAATGATAGAAAACATGAAAGTTTTGGCTAATTTAATAACTATATGTACCACTTTACACTGTGAGAGGGATGAAGGGGGTTTGATGGGTATTAGGATATATATCTGCTGCAATAACAATGTTTAAAGTTGCACAAATATAGAGAACAATTTCATCAAGAAAGAAATAAAGAGAGTGCATGGAGTAAATTAAACCAACATCCTCATTACAGATTTCGATTCTAAAGATGATGCGAGTCCTCATCATCCATTAACTTCTTAACATGGACCAAGCACCATCGAAACCAACATGTCCATATGCTTCTTGAAGTTCTCATCATTAATTAAGGGTGGCAAGATAGGAATGATATGCTTCTTCCAACATATGCACTGAACATTTGCATAGATGACAGTTGTATGTCCTTCAACTACTGAAAAAAAGAAGTACACCAATCATCACTAATTTAAGAAAAACCAGCTTGGAATTTAGGGTAAATATCATTAAATAGTAACAAAGTTTAAGGGTGGGAAGGAAGGAGTGATATATCAGACTCTACATCAGACTCTTTATTCATTCAGGACTTTCATCAAACAGGTGGAGTGCACGTATAATGTAAGCGAATTGGCTCAAGAACAATAATAATTATATACATACCTCATTGATTTTATAGAATGAGCACCAAATAAAACGAAGATACGTTGTATTTGCTTGCTTATCTTCATTTAATATGTGCTCGAATGCATAGAAAAAACCAAAAGCTTGAAAGTGATAATCGATGGCTGAAATCAAATACTTGAAATGATAATAGATTTAAGATGAAGTTAAATTGATAAAACACATGATTTGAGAGTAAACTCGAAGCATCAATATGGTGGAAATCGATATCAGTTGATGATTGATTACTAATGTTGATGAATGGCTAAAAATCGTTGATCTGAAAGCGATGAAAACTCAGGGGAAGAGAACTCAAACCTTGATCAATTGATTAAATCATGATGTAGAGTAAAAAGCACAACTTGAAAGATCGTTAGCAGTTGTTGAAGATGAAGATTAGCAGAAATCGACTGAACGCTTGAACTTCTACCTTGGATGAAATCGATGATCACGGAGCTAAAATCAATAAAAATCTTGTAATGAATTGTTGATGCCGATATATGAACATAAACCTCAATCACTCAAATCAAAGCAAATAGAAGATTGATTAGCATGAATTGAAGATTAAGGAAAGTTGATCGATTAGAGTGAATTGGTAGAAATAATTTAAGCAGCTGGGTTTTGTGATAACGTGAAGATAACAGATCTGATAATCTAAAATTTAACCTAGTGACTAATATACCCCTAATTAACTAACTTTTTAGATTAATTAGTGTTAATCACGTTTTCTTATGAGCCACAAGATTAGTTTTAATCAAAGGCTCAGATTTGGTCCCCATGTCTCACAAAATATAGGTGGTCTCAAATGAACATCTCTCTCTCTCTCTCTCTCTCTCTCTCTATATATATATATATATATATATATATATATATATATATATATATATATATATATATATATATATATATATATATATAAGATCAACAACGAACTCTTAAAAATGGAGCCAACCAACGAACTGTGTATCTATTTTTTCTCCATCGATTGACACCCACCCATCATCTTCTCTCTTGGAGATCGATCATAGGTAACCTCCTTTTCTCAGCCTCTCCAATTGATCTCAACCCCACTTTCTCCTTTCAATTGACCGCATGTCCTTTTTCGTTTTTCTCAAGTTTCAACTTCGATCGGAAAGAATACTAAACAACAGGGTAGATGGTGTAATGCGTTGCACCGAGATTTTGTTTGTGCAAGTATAGAGATTCATGGAGAATAGTGTTGAGAATAATGTTGATATCGAAAGTAAACGGAAAAAAACAATGGATCAATCAAATGCACATTTCTTTTAAATTTATTTATTTATTTTTTATTTTTAAAGTTTACTTGAAACATCCCAAAGTTACGGTCAAAAAATTTCGTTTTTAATTATTAATAAAAACATTAATATCATTCATCATGTGAAAATCATATGTCGTGTATCTCAAAACATCAAAAAATATGTTAATGTATCAAAATCTCATATCTAAATATCAGAGTAAATTTTCTCAGGCTAAAAGTTGTGGTGTGTGCCATGCAGTCATCCCGAGCTCTTTCCATTGCTAGTGGAAGTACCTGAAACCAAAACTGAAAACTGTAAGCACAAAGCTTAGTGAGTCTCCCCAAACTAGGGGTGGCAAATCAGGCCATCGTGTCGTGTTTTTGTCTAACACGACACGACACAACAATGTTTTTTGTAACATGAACACGACACAACACGATGTCGTGTTTTTTTTCAGTTAACATAAAAAGGAACCAATTAAAAAACAACAAACACGACACGCCATGAAAAAGATGGCATAATATAACAATTAGTTTATATTAATTAATACTTAATCATACATAACACGAAAAACACGGCTGAAAAATGCTAAATCATGTCAATTTCATGTCAAATTTTGAACAAGAACACGACGTCGTGTTTTTTATACTCGACACGAACACGACACGAACATGAATTCGAACTTTAGTTGCGTCCCAATTTCGTTTTGTGTCGTGTATTTTTTTCGTGTTGTGTCATCAATTGCCACCCCTACCCCAAACTACCCCATACCATACACATATAACATGCAACTAAGAGATACGGGTCCCACCCACTCTCATGGAGATACGGGTCCCGCCCACACTCCACTAACTAGGAGATACGGGCCCCCACCCACACTCCACTGACTATGAGATACGGTCCCCTCCCATACTCAACTACTATAAGATACGGACCCCTCCCATACTCAACTACTATGAGATACGATCCCCGCCCATACTCAGCTAACTAGGAGATACGGGCCCCACGCACACTCTGCTGGCTATGAGATACGGGCCCCACCCACACTCAGCTACTAAACATACATACAGTATCACACAGAAAACAAGTATAACTAAATCTAGCAATCAATCATATATCCATAATTAAAATAAGCTATGAGATACAGGCCTCGCCCACTCTCGGCTAACTGTGAGATACGGGCCCCGCCCACACTTGAAGAACTGATCATATATATACGGGCCGAGCTTGGCGCACACGAACTGTCCTACTCGAGGAAAACTCACCTCAATACCATGTGAATAACTGAAGTGTCTCTGCTCCGCAACCGACTATACTCACACCTTGTACATAACAATCTCTTAGATACCATTCCATACTCAAAACCCTTCATGGGTCAACCTTGCCCAAAGTCAAAGTCTAGTTGAAGTCAACCCTGAGTTGACCCAACTCCTCGAGTCACTCTACTAACTCGCCGAGTTCCCATGTTACTCATAGTCGCGATAAAACGAGTCAACATGTCGAGTCCTCCTACCGACTCGCCGAGTCCCGTCCTTCACATAATCGGGCCAAATCGACTCAACTCGTCGATTTCCTTTTTGGACTCGACGAGTTCATCAGTCTGTTTAGGTCTTCTTAAGGGATTAAGCCCCTACTCTTCAGATCTAATCTTCTTACTTCTCATGCATACTGAACACGTCCTTTTAAGGGTAAAGTTTCCAACTTTACCCGTTAATACCTCTACTTCATGGGTTTAGTTCAAACCCTAACTCTCTAGAACTTAGATTTTGGTCCACAAGTCATCCACACTCCATACTAAAGCATACAAGAGAGATCTAGGCCTTAGACATCATTTGAACACGTAAAGCTTCTGCTTTTTCCTCTATGCATGGCCTTTTGGGGCTTAAAAGGCCAAGATGACATCTTAGAGATTGCATGGGGGCTCCAATGGCATAAAGTTTGCACCTTTATTCCATAGCAGCCCTTAATGATTCTAGATCTAAAGGTATCCTCGCTTGGGACATCCACATCCCAAGGATCAAGCTTCTTGGACCAAAAACCCAATAAAGTGAAACTAAGGAGATCTAAGAAACTACTAGTCAAGTTAGAGGCTTGATTACCAGAAAATGATGAGGATGGAAGAAAGTCTCTGGATCTACTATCTTCTCCTTGAATCCTCTAGCTTCTTCTTCTTCCACAAGCTTCAAGAACACACAAAGAGCACTAAAATGGCTCATAAGATCACAAATACATTAGGGTTTCTGAAACTAGGTTTTGGGACTTGGAGGATGGAAATGAGGCCAGCAAGTGGGGATTAGAATGCTTAAATAGGGTGCAAAACCCGAAATTAGGGTTTCATTCTGGCAGCTATACTCGTCGAGTAGATTGCTTAAAACCCGCAGCTGAGAAAAATAGAAGGTGCTATGGATCTGGCTGAGCTCTGCTGGAAGATCCAAACAGTAAGCAGCCCGACCCACTAGAGCCAAAACCCTGAACGGATGGATGTATCTGGGGCCCAACTTGCCTCGCTTCCTGAACCAGATGACACCTTTCCAAGGTGACACCTTCAGGAGGACCATATCGCCCACCTGAAACTCTAAGTCTGAACGCTGCTTGTCGGCATAGCTTTTTTGTCGACTCTGAGCAGTCTGGAGCCTGCTATGGACCTGCTGGATCCTCTCAGTAGTCTTGAGTACTACCTCAGTACTCCCCATGACTCTCTGAACAACCTTGCCCTAACATATTGGGGTCCTACACTTCCTCCCATAGAGCATCTCGAAGGAAGGTCGGTCTATGCTGGCGTGGTAACTGTTGTTATAAGAAAATTCCGCTAACGGAAGATACGTATCCCAACTGTCACCAAAATCCAAAACACATGCACACAATATTTTCTTTGAGAGTATGAATCGTCCTCTCGCGCTGCCTATTCGTCTAAGGGTGGAAAGTGGTGCTGAAGTGGAGACGAGTACCTATCTCGTCGTGAAACGGCTTCCAAAATCTGGAAGTGAAACGAACATCCCGATCTGACACAACCAAAACAGCCACTCCATGTCGTGCCATTACCTCATGTACGTAGATCTTAGCCAACTTCTCAGCCAATATAATCTCTTGAATCGGGATAAAGTGATCACTCTTGGTCAACCGATCCACGATGACGCATATCGAATTTACTCCACATGCGGTCCTGGGAAGTTTCGTGATGAAGTCCATAGTGATATCTTCCTATTTCCACACGGGAATGTCTAACAACTGCATCTTGCCGTGTGGGCACTGGTATTCAGCCTTGACTTTCCTACAAGTCAAGCACCGCTCTACATACCATGCTACGTCCCGCTTCATGCAGGGCCATCAGTAATCAGGGCGAAGATCCCGATACATCTTCATCGCCCCTGAATGGATGGAGAACCTCGACTTGTGGGCCTCATCCATCAAAAACTGCCATACACCGCCCCAATATGGAACCCAGACACTCCCATGCAAGGTAAATAATCCACGACTGTCATAATCAAATGAGGCCACTTGGCCTATGATCCGCTCACACTTCCGACGCTCCTCCTTCAGGCCCGCGACCTATGCCTCACAGATCTACTCTAGCAATGGTGTAATCAGTTTTAGCCTCATATATATGTCTCGAATCGGGGCCGCCACTGCCTTATGGCTCACATTCGTAATCCTTCACCGCATCTAACCACCGACGCTGCCTCATTTTCAGATTTGGCTGATCCATGAGGTACCTCAAGCTCTTGTGGTCCGTGTAAATGGTACACTGAACCACATATAGGTAATTCCGCCAAATCTTGAGGGGGAAAACCATAGCCCCCAACTCTAAATCATGTGTCAGATAGTTTGCCTCATGAGGCTTTAACTGCCTCGAAGCGTATGCTATAACATGACCCCGCTGCATCAGCACTGCACCCATACTTGTGATAAAAGCGTCACAGTAAACCATGAAATCATCTACTCCCTCAGGCAGAGTTAGAATCGGTGCCTCGCAAAACCACTATCTGAGAGTCTCGAAGGTTTCCTGCTGCTCAGGCCCCCAGCAAAATGTCACCAACTTCTTGGTCAATCGGGTCAAAGGAACAACGATCCTGGAGAAATCTTGGATGAATCTCCGGTAGTAACCCGCCAAACCAAGGAAACTCCAAATCTTAGATGGAGACCTCGGAACCTCCCACTGCATCACGACCTCTATCTTGGCCGGATCGACCAGAATACCCTTTTGGTTGACAAGGTGCCCTAGAAACTGCACCTCATGCAACCAGAACTCACACTTGGAGAACTTTACGAAAAGTCTCTCCATCCTTAATGTCTCCAGCACCTCCCTCAGGTGCTCCTCGTGCTGCTCCTCAATCTTGGAATAAACCAAGATGTCATCAATGAAGACTATCACAGACCAGTACAACATCGGTCTGTACACGTGGTTCATGAGGTCCATGAACGCGGCTGGAGCATTGGTGAGCCCAAAAGGAATCACCACAAACTCATAGTGACCATAACAAGTCCTAAAAGTTGTCTTCTGCACATCCTCATCTCTGACTTGCATCTGGTGATAACCCGATCGTAGATCAATCTTAGAGAACCAATATTCACCCTGTAGCTGGTCAAACAAATCATTAATCCTTGAGAGGGGATAACGGTTCTTCACCGTTACCTTATTCAGCTCCCGATAATCTATACACATCCAATGGGACCCGGCCTTCTTCTTCTCAAATAGGATCGTGGCTCCCTATGGTGAACAACTCGACCTGATGAATCCCTTGTCCAACAGCTCCTACAGCTATGTGGACAACTCCTGCATCTCGAGAGGAGCTAATCGATACGGTGCCTTGGCTATCAGAACCGCACCAAGAACCAAGTCAATCCTGAACTCTACCTGCCTCTCCGGGGGCACCCCAGGAAGATCCTATGGAAATACATCCGGGTACTCTCGTACGACCGATACATCGTGCACTGTCTCCTTACCCTTATCCCAAGTATCCATAACATAGGCAACATAACCTGCACAAACCTGTTGAAGGTAGCTCCTCGCCCTCGCTGTCAAACACAAAGTCGGTCCACTCTGCGGCCTCTCTTCCTGAATCACTAACCCTTCCCCAATGGGAGTCTGAATCCTTACTAGCTGCTACTCGCAGTCGATCACTACCCCATTGGGGCTCCGCCAGTCGATACCCACGATGATCTTATTCCCTCGCAGGGGAATAGGAACCAAATCTATTGAAAATTGCTCATCGAATAACTGTAGTTTACATCCCCGATGAACCCTCGCAACCTGAACGATCCTATCATTTGCTATCTCTACATCCAGGGGACAGTCTAGCTCCCCTAGAGCTCTAATAAATCATTTTCTAAGTGCGAGCGACACAAAAGATCGGGTATCTTTTGAATTGAACAATACCAGAGCAGATATACCGTTCACAAGGAACGATCCTATGATGAAACACATAAACATAAACGATAATCAATATAAAAAAGAGATAAGGAGAAGATACATACCCGTAATGACATCAGGATTTGCACGTGCCTCCTCTGCCGTCAACTGGAGGAGTCTACTCTTCGCCACTAGCGCCTCTGTACGGCCCTATCGGCCATTTGTAATCCTCAATGTAGCAGGAGCGGGTGCCGCCACCTGTCCTGCTGCTGCCAAGCTCGGACACTAGGACCTCTTGTATCCCCTCTGATTGCAATGAAAGCAAATCAGATCAGAGGTTGTCGTGGAGGTGGTGGTGGCTGTACAATCCTTACTCACATGACCAATTCGGCCGCACTTAAAGCAGCCCGAACTAGAAGGCCCCGTTGAGTTCTTACGCTTTCATGTTTACAACTCAATTCATGCTGATTTCGGGTGCTCTGTTCTTTCTGTGCATTTAGTTGTGCTTGAACCGCATACTTGGAGCTGGACTCTTCCCAAATAGACGACGACCTTCTTCCCGTTGCTCTATAGAGGAGGACTCAATGATTATTCGTTCGCCGGAACCAGAAGTAAAAATTTTGGTAGATACCCGCCCTACACGCCCCCTCGTACAACCTACTGCACTTGTCGCAACGGCCTTCTTCGTAAGCAGCGCTTAGGTCCAGAAATTAGGAGCTAAAGACGCTTGAAATATAAATGTGCGAACGATATTATTAATGGTATGAATAGAGCGTTCAACTTTTCCATTTTGTTGAGACGTGTATGGACATGAGAAAAAAAATCATAATGCCATGAGTTTTAAGTTAAGTAAGTAGAATGGTTATTAAATTTGTGCCCATTGTAACATTGGAATGATTGAATGTCAGTTCTAAATTGATTTTTAACATACATTCTAAAATTGCAGAACACAGTAAACACCTCAGATTTAGCACAAAGAGGAAAAACCAATAGAAAATACGAAAATCATCAAGAAATAAAGTATAATATTTAAAATCACACCAACTAGTGACATGGGATATCCATAAGTCAAAATGAATAAGTTCAAGCATACTAGTAGTTTTACACATAGAAGTAGGAAAAGGTAAACGACAATGTTTTCCAAGTGGACAAGCATGGAAAATTGGAATTTTATTTTGATTACTAGAAATAAAATGACGTGATTGTAAGAACTTGAGAATTGATGAGACGGGATGTCCCAAACAACGATGCTAGATGGGAAGAGACACCATAATAAGCGCTTTATTTATAACAGAGGAGACATATGAAGGAGTACACGGGTACAAATCACTGATACTATCACATCCTTGTAGAAGAGCATCCGAATCAAGATCCTTAATAGAAAAACCAAAGGGGTCAAAAGATACATAAAGCCAATTATAGGAGTTAAATTTATGGACATACACAAGATTTTTAACTATTTGATTTGACGCGAGAATATTTTTAAGAGAAAATTAATTATTTTAAGATTGAGGTAAAAAGGCATGACCAATGTGTGATACCGGGAGTATAATACCATTTCCAACCATGATAGATCTAGAATTACAAGGTGTGAGAGAAGTGAGGTTACCTTGGTCGAAAGATATGTGCGAAGTGGCACCCGTATCAATGTAGTAGTGATTATCCGGTGGCGGTGAGAGAGACATTGCTTGGAAAACGGAAGCTAAGTCTGCAGGTTGTGATGTAGCTTGAGGAACCGAGACTTGAGAAGCAAAAAAGATTCGAAAGGTTGCTGTTAGCTAGCGTGTTGTCATAGCGGGTTGGCCATAGTGGCCTCATTACAAGGAAATAAGCAATTAGCGGCGACAAAAGTCGCCGGTAAAGGATCGAGAAGTCGCCGCTAAAGCTAATAGCGGCGACACATCGCCGGTAAAGAGTGGCCGCTACTGCTGCGTCGCTATTGATCAGATTGTCGCCGCTAAAGACAATTGTCTCCGCTAATGTACCTGTCGCTGCTAATACTTCATGTCGCCGCTAAAGACAATGTCGTCGGTAATACTCTTGTCGCCGGTAATAGTGTCGCCGTTAATAATGTTTTTCAATTTTTTTTTATATATTTGCAATTTTGGGTATAATTTATTCCAAATACTGTTATAATTAATTATATACCAAAAACTACATAACAACATCAAATTAAATACCAAATACTGTTATAATTAATTTAATACCAAAATAAAACAACCAAAAGTTTGATAATTCTAACAAGTAGCAAAGTAAGTTTTACAATTCTAACAAATAGCAAAGTTTGACAAGTATAACATACAAATAAAGCTCCTCCCTACATATCATCATCTTCGTTCCCATCATGTCCTCCTTGATTATTCTGTGATTGAAAAAACGAATAAAGCTCCTCTCTACATGTCGAGTCGTTGAGCAATGCCCGAAGATTTTCCAACTACATAATAAATAACAACATATATAAATTATAAGTTAAAATTTCCAACTAGGGACGAAAACACAATTACCAAATGCACATGCATTTTATGACGCCAAAGTACATTGCTATTTTTAAATTAAGACAAAAAAAACAAAGTACATTGTTATTTCTTGCATATGGGACAAAAACTCAAATACCAACGATTTTAGCAAATACTCACCAAAAACCAAAATGACCAAATCAACTTACATTTTATGATGCCAAACTACATTTCTATTTTTAAACTAAGCCAAATAATCAAAGTACATTGTTATTTATTGCATTTGGGACAAAAACATAATTACCAAAGCTTTTAGTAAATCATGATGACCAGCACCTTAATGCCTTTTACTTTTCAAATTTTCATATCGATTGTAACGACCCAAAAATCCTGACTAAAAATTTCTTTTTAAAACATTATTAGAACCAGATTTATAAAAACGTATCATAAGTCATAACATAACTTTTGAGTATTAAATTCAAAACATAATCTCATTATCAGAGTCAAACATTCCCAGGCTAACTGACTATGGTGTGTGCACTGCAATCTTCCCGAGCTCCTCTTTTGAAAACTGAGTACCTGAAACCAAAACTGAAAACCGTAAGCACGAAGCTTAGTGAGCTCCCCCAATCTACCACATACCATACAATAACATATAAAGCACATAATGGGCCTTGCCCACTGCATCGTACCGAAGTCCGGACTAATTGGGGCCTTGCCCCCTGCATCGGACCGAAGTCCGGAAACTGACTGGGACCTTGTCCCCTGCATCGGACCGAAGTCCGGACTAACTGACTGGGACCTTGTCCCCTGCATCGGACCGAAGTCCGGACTAATTGACTGGGACCTTGTCCCCTGCATCGGACCGAAGTCCGGACTAACTAGGGTCTTACCCCCTGCATCGGACCAAAGTCCGGAACTAACTGAACATCACATAACATAAACATATCAACTAGCATGAAAAGACATATACTGCATACTGCATCGGGCCGTAGCCTGGAACACATAACACATAAATCCTGTCTGAGCCACGAAGGCATCAAACATACTAACTACTGCATCAGATCAAAATCCGGAAACTACTGCTAGCTAAATGGGCCAGCATCATGGCCTTAGAGCCGTTACTACTGGAAGGAAACTCACCTCGTGAACTGGCTGCTGAGTGTATGGCTCTGGAAGCTATCTGCTGCTGCTCCGGTATCTCCCCGGCTACAATTCCATAAACACACTCAATCAAATACTAATAACTGAATTGGGGTAAAATGACTCTTTTACCCCTGGTCAAAGTCAACTCTCCCGAACAAAGTCAACCTACAGTTGACCTGACTCGCCGAGTTGGGCCGCCAACTCGCCGAGTCTCTATTCTCACTTCTCAACCCTACTCGCGGCTACTCGTCGAGTATGGCATCAACTCGACGAGTTCCCTTTCGATTCTAGAACTCAGGCTATCTGCATCCGACTCGCCGAGTCGTATGAACAACTCGACGTGTTGTTCTTGAGCTAAGAAGATTGTCTTGGACTCGCCGAGTTGTATGAACAACTCGTCGAGTCCCTCCATTACTGAGTCTGACCTCCAACTCACTGAGTCCACTCTACTACTCACTGGTCCCCAATCGGCATCACCCAAAAGGGGAAAAATCGGGGACTCGCGACTCGACTCGCCGAGTCGCATGCATGCAGCTACTCTAAACTTGATTCTGCTTGAATCCAGCGCATAAAACTTATAGATCTGGGCTCCCTTAGCTCGATTAACACGTAAAGATTCTATCTTTACGTGCCCATATGCACCCATGAAGATTAAAAGGCTCAAAAAGCACAATAAAGGCTAGATCTAGGGTTCTCAAGCAAGGAAACTTCGAAAAGGCACTAGATCAGGGCTCTAACACTCCTAAATGAACAGATCTAGGGATATCTCGACCCAACAAGGCATCCATACAACTATAAAGCTTGGAAAATACATTAGACTAGCCTTAGAGGTGTTCTAATGGAGGTTTTAAGCACAAAACAGGTTAATTCCGAGACATACGTCAATGAACTCTGACTTTGGCCTTGGATCTTTGCTCTACACTTCCTCTTTTGGTCCTTTCTTCCTTTTCTTCTTCAATCCTTCAAGAATCCACACAAAAACACTTAGATCATACAAGGGATGGTTTAGGGTTTCTCACAAGCTCTCTGAGGGTGAAGGAGACGAGTTTGGGGGCACATAACATTGCTTAAATAGTGAGCAAACCCGGGGATTTAGGGTTTCTTCCTGGCAGGCAGACTCGCCGAGTCCCGAATATGGACTCGTCGAGTCGCCGACTTACGCGTGCTCGAAATCCCGTCTCTACTCGACGAGTCGGGCTACAGACTCGCCGAGTCAACCCTCTTTAACTTAGGGTTTCTCCTTTCCTTTCTTGATCTTTCTGATTTCGGGTGTTACATCGATAGATTGAAATATTATGCAAGAATAAACAACACAACAACAACAATAATAATAATAATAATAATAATAATAATAATAATAATAATAAGAATAAGAATAATAATAATCAAACAAATGTAATGTAGACTTTATAACACATGACATATATATATATATATATATATATATATATATATATATATATATATATATATATAATTAAACTAAAATTTCACATATTTATTAATTTTATTTTTTAATTTTATTTAGACAAACTACACATATATACATTGACATATATACAATTAAACTAAAATTTCATATGTTTTGACATATATACATCAAACATCAAACACAACACCTACACATATATACATATATACATCAAATTTTAACATATTTTGACATATATATACATCAAACACACATACATTGACATATATACATTGAGACACCTACAAATATTTTTCAATAAAACTAAAAATTCACAATAAATAGAAGTAAATAGAACCTGTGGTGGTGGAAGTCAATGAAAATAGTCCAGTGGTGGCGATAGTCTCGGGTGGTGGTCGGGAACGTAGTAACACAATCAACAAAACTGAAATTGAAATTTTTTTACAATTAACCACTCCAATAAGCATAAAATCGATGTTACAAGACAAAAGGGAACGAAAATTGACCTGAAAATAGCTTGGTGTCGCCGGAAAAAGTTTGGTGTCGTCGGAAAAGCTTGGGCCTCACCTAGAAATCTTTCTCCACCGGTGGTATCTTCTTTGTGGACAATTTCACCCACCCAAAATTGATAATTCTCACTGGTAGCCCACAATAATCGGTGAAGCAAGATGTAGATGAGAGAAGAGAAACAGGCGAAGGGAGTGAAACAGAAAGAGCAAAAGGAAAAAGATCGAGTTTTTGGGGGTAACTGCGTCGGCCTTTAGCGGCGACACCTTTACCGGCGACAAATTGAGCTTTAGCGGCGACACCTATCAATAGTGGCGACTATCAGGAGGGAATTATTACCGCGTCATTTTTTTTTTATCTTTAGCGGCGACTATTTTGGATCATTACTGGCGACAAAAGTCGCCGGTATTTCATTTATGCGTTCCACGAGCACCCTAGCCGTTGGATTAGAAAAACGATCGGACGGTTCGTGTTTGCCAAAACGTCAAAGAGCGGATCAGTGTCATTCAGCCTTTAGCGGCGACTATTTTGGATCATTACCGGCGGCAAAAGTCGCCGGTATTTCATTTATGCGTTCCAAAAGCACCCTAGCCGTTGGATTAGAAAAACGATCGGACGGTTCGTGTTTGCCAAAACGTCAAAGAGCGGATCTGTGTCATTCAGCCTTTAGCGGCGACACAGGCCTTTAGCGGCGACTTTTTAATTTGTCGCTGCTAAAGCTCCCTGTCGCCGCTATTGGTGTCGCCGCTAAAGCCTCTATTTCTTGTAGTGCCTGAATAAATCATTGGACCAGAAGCATTGGGCTATTGGTGATAGTAATAGTGTGAAAGACCCGGAGCAGCAAATTGGGCTGAGGGAGTTAGGCTAGAAGTAGCAGGAAAAAAGGGTGTATGCGCTGGTGGATTTGGACTTCCAAATGTACTATACGCAAAAGGAGTTGGTGGAAAATAATTCCCAATAGGCCTAAGACATTAACAAATAATGGGTGCTAATTGTTCTGAGAATTTTGAGCATGTGCACTTGGATGGGATCCCATGATGCCTGCAAATTCTAAGTTTTGACTAGAAGATGAAGCTGCAAATTGGTTAGCATTAGTAGAATTACTAGAATCACCCCCTAGAAGTAACACGATTATTATTACTGTTTTTATTCCAATTATTTTGCGATTTTCCGGGTTGGTTTGAAGTGGAATAAAGAGCCGTAGTGATGGTTTTCGAGTCCAACAATGTTTCAATACTTTCTTCTCGATTTCCATGTAGTAGTAACATATTTTTTACTTTTTAGCTTCCATGAACGAGGGAAACGGGTTGGTATTTATGATCACATCAATAATAATTTGACAGGATGGCGGGAGACGGCAAAGAATTTGCATGACAAGTTCAAGTTCGGATATATCAGACTCAACATCATGAAGAGCATCAACAAGATGCTTTAGATTATGAGAATTCTCATGAACTGAAGAAACTCCTTTCTTAATGTTATGAAATTGTTCTTAAAGTTAAAGCATACTCGACATCTTGTTGTTGAGGAAGAATTCTTGTAGATTATCCCCCATATCTTTGACGGTACATGAGTTTGTAGTAATGACCTGTAGAATAGAAGGATCACACATGGAGTAAAACCAAGATTTGACACGAGAGTCAATAGATGCTCAATATTAATCATCATCATCATCATCATCAAGTGGTTTAGATTTTCCATTGATATGGCCAAGAACTTTAACACCTGTACAAATGTCTTCAAAGATATGACACCATAACTTGTATTTGGACCCATTAGGAGTAAGTTTGAAGCTAAACTGGTTATAAACATTTATAACCATGTACACCAATTGTTGAGTAGTAGGGGCAGTGGTGCTAGAACCAGCAGTAAAGGATACGAGTGATTGGAAAATCGAATAACAAACAAAGATAAAAATGAACATAGTAATAAGCAGAAAATTAACCTTAGGTGGAAGGATTGTAGTAAACTAACTTTGCTAAACCAATAGAATTGGAGTGAGTAGAGAGGCAGTAGAGTAGAGGATCGATTGTTGAAAAAGGCAAGGCACTAGAAAGCTTGAGCGGGTGATCATACAGTAGAAGAGTGCGTGCATGGGACAGACGATAACCATGTCAGACGAGGGGGAGAAAAAAATCAAATTAGACCGGAGGTTTTTACAATGTTTTAAAAACCGGTTTTTTAGTTGAACCGGTATGGTGATCAATTTCCGGTTCAACCGGTTTCAATTTTTTTTTTTTTTTTTTTTTTTAAATTTTATTTTATTTTGCTACACATAAGTACATATATAAATCATGAATTTCATGGTTACAAGTTCAAACATTAAAAATACACATAAAAATAAGTTTTAAATGAATCCATATACATTAAAATAACATATAATTATAAGTTTTAGTGTTTTACACCAATCCATAACGTCAAAAAGAAAATAAAGTATAATACAAAAACAAAATATAGAATAAGATGAATACAAACACATCAAAAAACTTTATAGCATTTATCTTATTTTTTTTATTTAGAGAAAACTAAATAGATTTGAAAAAAAATCACTAAAGTTTAATATGTAATGGTTTTTTTTTCGTGTGTATGTTTTTATTCGGTTTAACCGGTTCAACCGGGTTTTTCTAAAAACCGGCCGGTTCAATCCAGTTCAGAAATCGACATAAAACCGATGATAGTTGAACCGCTCCCTCCCCCGGTCCAACCGGTTCGACCGACCAATTCAAACTGGTTTTTAAAACATTGGGTTTTTAGCGCCATGAGTAATAGAGCTTGATACCATGTTTGTGTGAAAATAATACATAACACAATTGTCAAAGGACCCCTAAACTATACATTGTATATAAACCTACACTGAACATAGAAAATAAATAATACAATTAACAGTAAGCAACCTTGTTTCATCTTTGTTGCTTAAAACAATTTTCTTGTCTTTGACATCAATTTCAAAACTTATTCAAATGCACACCAAACATAATAAAATGCTGCATAATAAAATGCACTTAAACATAATATTTTGGTACATTGCATAACAAACATGGTCCAAAGAAACAATTAGGTTTTTATTAATAAAATGATCAAGAAATATGAAGCATATGTTTCATCAATGACTCTTGATTAAGGTTTTTTTTGTACCTCAATTCCCTTTCTATCGATTTTTTTTTTTTTTTTTTTTTTTTTTTTTTTTTTTTTTTTTTTTTTTGGAAACTGAGCAAACAAACTACTTTTTAATGTTATTTTAATTATAATAACATTTTTCTTTTTGCAAAATGACTACTCGGTCATTTTGGACCAAAATACTCAGTCCAAACTCAATACTATTGCCTAACTATATATATATATATATATATATATATATATATATATATATATATATATATATATATATATATATATATATATATATATGCGTTTCGGATTTTTCAATTTCGAAGTTCGTTTTACCTGCATTTCAAACCTATTTTCAGCATGTATTTTTTCAAACCAAGTAAGTTCCACTCTTTAAATTACTTGCATTTGAGTTTTGAAACAAAAAGACGTATTCCAGAATGCGATGAACACTCCAAAATACGAAGAATGAGTCTAGAATGCCCAATATGTCTATGTTTTTGCTAGTTGTACATGTATGAGGTGTATGTAAGTATCTTATATTTTGTTTGGAACCGTTTTTTAGTTCGGAACTATGTTTTTGGGGGAATCCGAAAAGGTTATGTAGATCCAGAATACGAAGATATTGGTATGGAATGATGTTCTGGAATACGAAGAACTTGGTCCAGATTGATGTTCCGGAATGAGGAGACGGAATGGTAATTGATTATTAATTTTTTTTTGGTGCGTGACATTGTTTAATAACACATATTATTCCAAAGACAAGTTTACGTGGATGCTATTAAAAAAGTGGGTTTTACGGACAAAAAGTTTTATTTCATATACAGAAGCTTTCAAAATTGCACCTAATAAAGGTAAAAACGATTAAATTTTTTTTAAAGTGGTTGGTTTTATGGTAATACGTATTAAAATACTGTTGGAATTTTGTTTTTCAGATAACAAGCCAGGATTCTGTTTTAGAAATTAAAAAAAGTAATAAAAATAAATAAATAACAAAGGCACGTTTAAAATTAAGAAAGAAATTAGAAAGGGTGTTAAAACATAAATTGAAAGTAGATAGAACTCCGAAAGATGAGAACGGAGCAAGTTCAGACAAACATGTTATTATAGACTAATTGTAATGTCATTATATTTTTATGGCTATGTTTCAACAAGTTGGTTTTATTGTTGGATACGTTTATGCAAGTCCCTTTTTTAATGACTATGTTAATATATTTAAAATATTCACTCTCCAATATCTAGTGACCCAATCAATGAAGATGAGTTGCCAATAGAATATGATATACTACATTTTGAAGAAGAACACCGACGTCTTGTTGATACGATTGCATTAGAGTTCATTCATGATTATCAAAGTACGAAACAACGAATGTTGATACTAGAAATCCCATTACCGCCTTCTACGGTCGAGAAGCGGATAAAATTAGCATTGTATAATATGCAAATGCTCCTCAATATGATGCCTGAAGATATACGATAGTTTGTCAATACAATGGACCTCATCGGAGAAGCATGTAGGACAACTCCAACAATAGAAGATTGAGTCCAATTGACAAATGATGGGTTCGTCCTAATTGAAACCTAGATGAAATTGTTTGAAAATCATGTAGACACTGCTAGTTTGCATCGGATGCAAGTTCCTAGTTATCCTGAAAATGTAATATAAAAATTTAATATTGTAATGACTTTTGAAACTTAAATATGTAAACGAAACGGTAGGGTTATCTAAAATGACAATGTTTTTCATTAACATTAGTACAAAATTGTTACAAATCCTAATAGACAGTTATATTGATTTCACAAATTAGGAAATTTTAAGGGATTCATATTTTGTTCACAGTCAATAAAATCTCCTCTAATTTTAACAACATCTGTTAAATAGTCCCATTCTGCATGAAGCTTATCAGTCTCCGCATTTGCATGTTGAATCCACTTTTTAGCTTCTTTGACCTGTTTCATAGCTTCGACAACCCATTTTTTTGTTTATTTGTTCCGCTAGGTCGTCTGTACGTGATATAGTGTCTGACTTGTTTCGGAATCCATTTTGTTTTCTTGTTCAACAGCCTTCATAGCATGGAAAATGTCATCAGACATTTTGTCCGGTAGTAGGAAATTTGGGCCTTCTAGAAACGGGTTAATGTTTGCATAAACATAGCAATCTTTTTCTTCACAATGCTAAACACCAAACTCAGATGAACTCATTCTCAACTTATTTCTACATTTACGATGCATTGTAGGTACATATTAATAGTCCGAAATGCCATGTCTAAAATAAGTGTCCGAAATACGATGTCTGGAATCTGTGTCTCTAGAATGCAACGTTCGAAATATGCGTTCGTGAATCAAATTCATCAGGAATCTACAACATATATGATTGACTTTACTATACATGAATGATTGATATTGATAGGTTTTGAGTATTATATAAATCCTATGGTGTACATGCAAACCCTAATGCTTGGATCTAGTTTTTCTATTTGTACATGCAATAATTATCCAAGTCTTGTAAACCCTAATCTAGCATACAACAAAATCGATTTCTATAACTAAAACCAAGTTAGGAAATTACCTTTCAGTTGTAGCTTGAAGAACCTTGAGCTTTTGAGAACCTAGCACCTCAAATGTGATGCCTCTAATAGATCACAAACACCAAAGCAATTGGAGAATATTAAAGAGAGAGAAAGGGGAAGGCTAAAATAGGCTCTAGGAATCCTTCTAGGGTTTCTGGTAGCCGAATTCTAGTGCCCAAGGGTTCTTTATATAGCTGCAGAGTTAGGGTTTCGGTCAAAGACCTAATCTGGTTGCTTAGGCTCTAAGAAGCCCACAAGATCCTTCTAGAATCCCTAGCTTGGATGATTTCTATATTGGCTCCCATATAAAATCATCCATCCGTTTCTTAAGGGATCCATAACCCATATTGCAACTATCTTATAATTACAATATCATTCCCCCAAGTTTAATTAATATCTTTTGACCACAAAATTAATTCTAAATTAAATTTTGACCAATATTAATTAAAAAATATGATTTCTATTTTAATATATTATTCACATAATATATCAATAAACCACAATAACCTTTTTCTCCATTATTCTTCCAGTCAAGTTACTTCGATGAAGGCAACCCAAAAGGGCCATGCTATAACCGGGTCAAGTACATACCAAATATAGTTATGGGCTTAGACACCTAATCCAACAGTCTCCCACTTGGATAAGTCTAATAACTATAAATGCAAATACGACTCCAAAATCCGATTAGCAATCGTATCTCTCAAAAGTTGTTGTCGAACTCTGACACGTCCTTTAGATAAGGGATCGTATAGTCCTCTGTTCTCAAGATATCGTGTGGAAAATTACGTGGAACATAGTCATACTTATTGTCCAACAGTTTGTGTAAGGTCCTAAAACGGATCTTACCAGTGATCAAACAAACAAAACAATCAATAACAATAAGAATGAAGTAGAAACAGAAATCAGAACAAGCTTGCACACGCTTCTATTAATGAAAAACATATGGTACAACTTGTCTATAGCAGCCACGAACTCTGTGGCATCAACAACCATTAAATGACCTAGCTAGCATCTATATATAGTGGATTTGGGCCGACCTTGGGTTTACGTCCGTAAACAGGCTTACGGCCGTAAACTCATGACATGGCCGTAAACTACTATCAACACTACCAAAACTGCATATCGACACAAAAGAACCTATTGCAACAAAAGCCTAGACCAAACTAAGGTCCTAAAACGGATCTTACCAGTGATCAAACAAACAAATTTCGAGCTTGAGAGAGAATGAAGGGGTGTTTGCGGCCGGAATCAGAAAAGTGAAGGGTTTCCGGCAGTAAACCCCTATAAATACCTTTGACCTTTTACCTGCTTTCCACACTATGTAAGACACTGTCCAATTTTTTTTAAAAGTTTTCAAAAATAATACTTTAAGGATTTTAAAAATTAAAATAAGACTAAAAATAAAATAAAATAAAATAAAAATTTAACAGAAATAAGAATAAAAAAATAAAAATAAAAGGAAAATAAAAATAAAAATAAAAGGAAAATAAAAATAAAAAATAAAATAAATAAAAAATAAAATAGCAAATAAAATTAAAATATTTCTAAAATTTTGATACACACAAAGAAAAAATAAAAATAAAAGTACAAATTAAACAAACCAATTTCCAAAATTTAGAAGTTTAAATTTTGACAATTACAAAATAAAATTTAAGACAAAATAGACTAAACTTTACCTATACAAACACTGAATATTAATTTTGTGACTTTGGGATCAAAGTTGTTAGACAGCTTTAGTCTACTTAGCGGCACCTTTATCTTCATGTCCATGTCCGATCGATCGTCGGTATCGTGGTCCACTTATACACATAAAATTTGTGACAATTTTGAACAGGCCAATAATGACAAGACATTTTGATCCTATATTCTTAGATATATTTCCTAGGGACCATTTAGCTAACGACGACCAGAGATATTGTTGTCCACCTAAATTGAGCAGCGAGATCTACAGATATTCTGTATGTGTTCAATTTTAATTGTACTAGAACATGTTTCCTGCTTCCTGATATGCTCCAGTAATCAAGAATTTCCAGAATACTCCTTACACCGGGTGAGCAGACAATTATTAAGAGAAAAGATAGATTTAGACTGCATATGCTATACACCCAGGTCGGATCTCTTCCAATCATATAGAGGATGAAACATATGACTAACTGAAGTTTTTAGAGGGATTGAGAAAAAGAATGATGCATATACTGTGTACCAGGTCGGATTGTGAGTCACACAGAGGAGACAGTATATGGCTAACAGATAGAAAGAATTACATAGAAAGAAGACGCAGAGAGATAGAATTGCATATGTTACAGTCCAGGTCAGATCTCTTGATCACGCAGAGGAGGTAACATATGGCTAACAGACAGAGAGAAAGAAAATAACTTTCTACATACCTAATTTATCGGAATTCCCCAGTCACCCTATCAATACCGGAATTAAGGACATAATCCGCACATCGAGGAAAAGTGAATCCACAGTTCTAGATACGGGTTCTTTTAGTGTGACCAGTAGATTCCCATGTATCTCCCTGCTCAACCTATCCGAGCGTCGTATTGTCAGGCTAAATGGATCTAACTAGTTCAGTATTTGTCAAGTCCTTGAATTCCTTAAGTTCAAATCTTCCTAGTCAAGTCCATTTAGAATCTTTCGTGCCTACCGACGCATCGAGCACAGAGCGTAGACAATTCAATTCTGGTACGTTACGCAGATTCAGATTGCCCGTTATCACTTGATAATATCACTTCCCAACACATCACCTACAAACAAGATAATTAGCAACATACTTTTGATTTTCTGAATTTTTATTGTTTTTGGATTTTTAATTTTTATTTTTTGTTTGGTTTTTGTTTATTTCTCCACCTAAGTTTGTGCATGGGTGAGAACGAAATCACGAAAATGCGCAAATTTAAACTATTCTAACCAAAAAATAATAAAAAAAAAATAAAAATAAAGAAAAAAAAAATTAGAGATAAGAATTAAAAAAAACTTAAATTAAGTAAAAATAAAATTAATCCTCAAAACGTATCATCTTCAAAAATCCCACAAGCACATCGAATCGAACTTTGTGAAAAGACTTGGTGGACAGATCCGCCACATTGTTAGCAGTGGGAACCTGTTCTAGCCGAATAAGTGAACGTTCATAACAATCTCTGATAAAATGAATTTTGATATCAATGTGCTTGGTTTTTGAGTGTTGGACAAGATTTTTAGCAATTTGAATCGCAGCCTCATTGTCACAGTAGATTGGGGTTTCTAGATAATTCAAACCGTAATCCAACAACTGATGTTGGATCCATATGACTTGAGAGCAACAGGCAGATGAAGCAACGTATTCTACTTCAGCTGTTGAAGTTGAGATAGTGTGTTGCTTCTTGCACTGCCATGATACCAGTTGATCTCCAAGATATTGACACCCTCTTGAAGTATATTTCCTGTCAAGCTCACAGCCTCCATAATTATTGTCAGCAAAAACATATAAATTAAATTCAGAATTTTGGATACCAAAGACCCAATTTTGGGCTGCCTTTAATATACCGAAGAATTCTTTTGACAGCAATAAGATGTGAAAGTTTAGGATTAGCCTAGTAACGTGCGCATTGACAGACTTCAAACATGATGTCAGATCGGCTTGCAGTAAGATACATCAACGATCCGATCATCGATCTGTAGTGTGTCTAATCTACGGATTCGCCATCAGTATCTGGAGTTAGAAGAGGTCTTTCAGCCATCGGCATCGATGCAGGCTTAGCGTCTTGAAACCTGAACTTCTCAAGAATATCCTCCACATACTTGGCTTGATGTAGCAGGATTCCGGTTGAATTTTATTTGACCTGAAGCCCCAGAAACATGGTCATTTCTCCCAACGAACTCATCTCAAACCGCTTTTTCATAACACCTTCAAACTCCTTGCATAGCTGCGGACTGGTAGACCCAAAGATAATGTCGTCAACATAGATTTGAACTAGAATATGATCATTACCAACATGCTTTATAAACAAAGTTTGATGGATAGTGCCACGAGAGTATCCATGGTTGAGCAAGTGCTTTTTAGAGTCGCATACCACGCTCGAGGAGCTTGATGTAACCCATACAATGCCTTGTCCAGCTTGTAGACATGATGAGGAAACTTCGAGTTAACAAACCTAGGGGGTTGATCAACATAAATTTCTTCCTTGAACTTGCCATACAAGAAGGCAGTCTTGACGTCTATTTGATAAACCATGAAGTTCATGTAAGAGGTATATGCAAGAAAGATACGAATAGCCTCCAAGCGAGCTACTGGAGCATAAACTTCAGTATAATCAAGACCCTCGACTTGTCGAAACCCGCAGACCACCAATCTAGCTTTATTTCGCATTATAACCCCTGAATCATCCTGCTTATTTCGATAGACCCAACGTGTGTCAAGAGACTTTTTTCCATTTGGTAACTTAACCAATTTCCAAACCCCTAGTTTTTAAAACTGATTCAATTCTTTATGCATAGCATCTACCCAGATGGGTTCATTCAGAGCCATTTCAACATTCTTGGGCTCTATTTGAGAGATAAAGCAAGAGTAAAGACATGTATTTACATCTCCACTCTGACTTCTGGTTTTAACGCCATCGCCCAGCTGGCTAATGATATTCTCGATCGGATGATCGCGTTGAATTCTTGAGGGTATCTCCTGGCTGATATCATTTAGCAAGACAGGAAGATTGTGAATATTGACACCTCCTTCATTTGCTAATTGTTCCACACCAGAAGACTCTGCTACAAAATCATTAGAAATGTCTTCAGGAAAGAGTAGTTCCATAAAAGTTGAAGTGACAGCGGAAGCATCTCTAGACATGAACTCTCTTTCAACAGGAATGAGTGGTGTAGCCTCAGCATCAGGAGTATTATTCTGAACTAGAGATTTTGGACTATTAGGTGGTACAGAAAACTCCCCCTCAGGCGAGGCAGAGGACTCCACCTCAGACGGTGAAGAGGATACCGATGGAGGTCTGTAGACAACTTCTTCGTCTTCGTCTTCAGAAGCATTCTTCGAACCAGAGAAAGACCCAGATGAGTTATCCGAAGATACATTTATGGACTTGAAAAGCGATGTGCAATCAAATAACCAATCCGGACCCACTCGAGCATCCGTTTCGTTCTCCTCTAACCGGCGCACATCATAGGATTCCACAATCTGCTTCGTCTTCTTATTGTAGACCCTATATGCGGTGCGTACAGCATACCCTACGAAGTAACAATCATCGGCTTTGGCATTAAACTTTGGGTTTGACTCTAGGTGAAGAAGGGTGCAAGGGAAGCCAAATACACGGAAATGACTGACTGATGGCTTGTGACCATATAGGATCTCATACGGAGTGTTGATCTGAGCTTTGTTGATCAACACACGATTCTGAACGTAGCAAGCAGTGTTAATCGCCTCGACCCAAAAGAAAACTGGTAACTTGGAGTCACACATCATTGTCCTTGCATCGTCTTTTAGGGTTCTATTTCTCCTTTCAGCAACACCGTTTTGTTGAGGTGTGTGAGCGGATCTGTATTGACGCATAATCCCTTTTTCAGCGCAAAAATGATCAAGAATAGAATTCTTGAACTCTGTTCCATTGTCGGTATGAAACGCCTTCACCCGATTGTTGGTTTGGTTCTCAATTAGCACTATGAACTTCTTTATCAGTTCTGCAACTCCAGAGTTGTTGGATAAGAAGAAGATCCATGTAAACTGAGATAAATCATCAATCACAACCAGAAAGTATGAACTTCTGTTGATGCTAAGGATGTTGATTGGACCGAACAAGTCCATATGTAATAATTGGAGCAGCTGACTGATTGAGTTTACTTGTTTTGGCAGGTGTGGTTTTTTGTGATGTTTACCCTAGGCACATGACACACACTTTTCAAACGTTATGAAGTATCTGACAGGTAAACCACGAACCATCTCATTGTTTGCAAGACGATTTAGGTTTTTGACATTAGCTTGACCGAGTCTTCGGTGCCACAGCATTGCATTTTGTTCTGAGATCTTTGAAAAGAGGCACGTAACCTTTTTTGGGAGATTGCTATTCATATCAATAATGTAAGAATTCCCATCCCTTTTAGATTTGACTAGAATCCACTCTTCTGGGATGATAAAGCCTGGCTTGAGAATCATACATTCCTTGTCAGTGAAATGTATAGAATAGCCTTTGTCGCATATCTGAGACACACTCAACAAACTATGCTTTAATTCGGGAGTAAAGTTGACATTCTCGAAACTTAACACTCCATTTGTAACGGTTCCTTTCTGAGTGATCTTGCCACCTTCTCCACCCGCAATGGAAATATATCCCTCATTAAAAGATTGAATGTTGTTCAGTTGAGAGATATCTCCTGTCATATGCGGGAGCAGCCGCTGTCGACGAACCAAGGTCTGATGACATTCCCCCACAATTGTCCCTGCAAAATGTGCGAGTTCATTTAGATTTGGGAACCCAGGTCATCACTTTCCTGGGTTGTCCCGTTGTCACTTCAAATTTATCATTATTTTCTAATTTTTCAGAGGATACAGATGATGGATTGGAATTTATTTTGGGTAGCCATTGATAATTAGGTTTTCTAACAGTCACTGATGGTTTTGAAACATGATTTTTATTAGTGTTCTTTGAGCATCTGGGTTTTCTACCAGAATTGGTTGAAGACCCAAAGCTGTTCCTTGACTTAACCAATATTGTCTAATCCATGTTTGGTTTTGGCAAACTGTTCGAGACTTTGTTATGAAAAACCTTCTTATTGATTTTAAAAACTCCCTGTTTTCTACTATGATCACTCTTCCAATCATCATTCCGAGAATGAGTTTTAGAGGATTTTCTAGTTAAAGACCTTCCTCTAAATTCATTCTCTCCTCTTGGGGACATATAATGTACAAACATTCTATTAGGACAATTCCTAGCTATATGACCACCAATACCACAATTGAAACAAATTTGTTTGTTATTGTTAAAACCTATACTATTTTCAGATTTGTTTCCCATACCAACACCCTTGCTTTTCTCACATGAACATGAAAACAAATTAGGTTGTGAGATAAGGGAGGGTGTATCAGATGGAGAAACTTGTGAAACTGGTGGTTTTTCTTTAGAATCATCACAAACATTAGAATTGTCAACCACATCATCAAACACTTTAAAAGCATTCAAATCAGTATCAGAAGGTGCAGAAAAATCACAAATAACATTGTCACTTGCAACATCAAAAAAATTAAAGTCTTTATTTAAAACTAAAACTTCAGGGAGACTCAGTTTTTTTTTTCAAAAACTGATTCTTCAACTTTGTACTTTGACTGATTTAAGGATTGATCTGTAGGAGAAGTAGAAATGTTAGTACTTTCAACATTAATAAATCCTCCCGAACAAAACTAGATGGCTTGCCATAAACCATGAATGGTTCGTTGGCAATCTCCTCCTTGGACAATGGTTAAAACTGATATGAATGGTTGAAAGGAGGAGGCACTTTGTCATACCCCTAGACCCTTTGGCTGATTATGTTTAAATTGCATGCAGTGATCTATCATTTTGGCAACTACTTCACTTGATACATCAAATTTTCTAAAATCAAAATCAGCAGTCTCAAATTTGCTCTTTAATGTGTCAAGTTCAGTAATTAATTCAGCGTTCTGTCTCTTTATGGAGTCATAATTCTCACATTTATTACTATAGTCTTCCTGAAGTCTTCTAAAGTCCTTTATTTTAGTTTCTAACTGGGCCTTAAGGGGTTTTTGTCCTTTTCTAAGTTGATAGCCCTCATATCTAAGGTCCTCTACTTCTCTACGTAAGGTTTCTATTTCTTCATGAAGAATTTTAACATAATCAATACAAGCTTGAGAGCATGAAGGCAAACTTACCTCACTTTTCTTTGGTTCAGAAGTAGAAGATACCATAAACACAAACTGAAGCTCCATCATCTTTTCTTCAGCAACAACACTCTCCACAGAAGGTTCATCCTTAACTTGGGCTAGATGAGTATTTTTAGGTTTTGAAATATTCAAGGCCTACATCTGGTCCTCCCAGTCAAATGACTAAGCAACCATAGCCTTCTCGCTGTTGACCTGAGCACCTCCCCGATTGTTTCCCATCGCCACCATTGTCCTGTCGTTGTTCAATCTTCGATCCGGCATCGGGAAGTCACGGGCAAAATGACCTGGCTCGTGACAATTGAAACAACGTAGCTTTCCCTTGTTGAACCCTACCTTCTTATCGACACTCATACTCCAGTTGTTCTTCCTGGTCTTCTTAGCAAACTGCTTCGCCCTGAAAACTGCCATGGCAATTTGCCATGTTATATCCATTTCTTCCACGTCTTCTGGATGAATCTGATCCAGATCAGCAAACGACAATTGTGGTGGAAGATCTCCAGCTACGAGAGCATTGTAGTAGTTAACAAGTCCTAAGGCGAGAGCAAGATTTTCATCACACTCCTTAGCACTTGAGGAGGAAGCCCCATTAGAAGAAGAAGCAACTTGAGAGGCAGAAAATGATTGATTCTGAGGAAGAGGCATGGATGATGCAACAGGAAGTGAAGTAGCTGATGAAGTGGAAAAGGATTGATTTTGAACTTGCTGAACCACATAAGGTTGACCTATAGAGGGAAAAGTGAGAGATGAAAGAGCATTGTTAGATGAAGTTCCAAGATTTGTAGCTGAGTACGAATTCACATGGTTTATCTCCCGCTGTTTATCATCAATATCATACGCCTTGATGATTGCCATAATTTCAGCAAGAGTAAGACGATTTAGGTCTTTGGTCTTCTTGATAATGGCTACATTCATGTCCCATGACTTTGGAAGGACATTTAGTAGCTTCTTGTTTATTTCAGACTTTGTCAAGAAGATTTTGTTGGATTAATGTCTAAGTCCATATCTATAATTGGTAAGACTTGACCCGACCCGGCATGGTCCATTTGGGTTGCATGGCATCATGCACTTGGATAGACTATAATGAGAGAAATAAGACACTTATGGTTATTAATATATTATAAGTTCTAGTATATTAATAATAAGAATAATAAGATTATTTAATTAGTATTGATCAAGAATTAATCTAGGATTAATTAAGTGATCAAAAGAAGGCTAATTAAATATATGGGTTGATTGTTTAAATCATCCATACTTGTATAGTGGGCTAATGCTCCATGGATAATCAAGTTGGGCTAAAACCCATAGGATGGTCCATGGATGCTCCATGGTGTATTTGAACCCATGGGTCCAAGGAAATGGAAAGTCATGACAATTAGGGTTTACCCTAATTGTAACACTATATAAAGATCTTATTCTTGACAAAATCGGCGACTAGTATCATTCTAGAGAGGGCTAGCCGATTTTCATGAAGTGTAGATTTCTCTCAAGTTATTCCAAGTGTATTTGGTGTTGTGTGAACCATTTGAGGTGTCACACTTGGGGCACTAGGCACTCAATTTTCATGAAGACTTTCTATATCAAAGAGGTATGTATTCTATCTTGTTATATTTATTGTTTTGTATGCTAGATTAGGATAATACCTTGGAAAGTTCTTATTTTCATGTATAATAGAGAAAACATAGATCCAAGGTATTTAGGGTTGCATGTACACTTAGGAGTGTTAGAATGCTCAAAACCCAATAGTGGTATCAGAGACAGGTTTGTTTTCAATTATACTTGATGCAAATTGCTGAAAAATGCTGAAAAACTCGATTTTCTAGCTTTCTGGGCACTGGACTCGCCGAGTCCACTGATGAACTCGCCGAGTCCATGAGTAAAATCATCCTACTCGTCGAGTATGTTCATGCACTCGACGAGTAGGAGCCCCAGACAACATATTTTCGAGGTTTTTGGCTAGAAATGGACTAGGAACATTACCCTAAGTTGTTTTTGAACTTATAAACTTGTTTTTGATGTGGTAATGTTCATGCTAATCCAATTTCAAAGATAATTGTCAATAGATTCATGTTTTGTATTAGTTTAAGGTTTAGACTAATTACATGAAAAAGTTTGATTTGAATTATCTTGTTCTTATGAGTTGCTTAGATTAATAGAAAAGTTGAGTGAAATAGTTGTTTTCAATCCAAATTAATCTAAGAGTTGATTCTAAAATGTGTTTTTGTAACTTGTCCTCAAGTTATATGAAAAGTCACATTTAAGTTTCATAAAACTTATAAAAGTTGGCAAAGGTTACAAAATGAAGAGTCTAGTTCTAATTAAATGGTGTTATGACTCCATAATTTATCCTCAAGTTATGGAGGACCAAGAGTCTCTTCATTAAATAATAAATTAAAAAAAAGTGTAACCTTAATTAATTCCATAAGTTATAAAATAAAGAAAAATTAATTCTTTTATTAGTTTAAAGTCTTCCATAACTTGTCCTCAAGTTATAGAACTTGAAGAGTTTTTGCATTAAAACTACTTTAAACACATAAGTTATGGAATTAATTAGTTTTGAATAATTTCAAAAACTTGCCCTCAAGTTTTGGAATTTGTAAAGTTTTCTCTTATGAATACTTTAATTCCAAGTTAGCCCTTAGAATTTTAAAAGTTAAAATTCAACCCTTATACTTTATATTATTATAAGTTAATAATATATATATATATATATATATATATATATATATATATATATATATATATATATATATGTATAAGAGTAAAGTCAGTCTTACCGCTAGTACGCCTCATTCACGAAGCCAGTCTATAAGGTGGGTATAAGGTTGTTGCCTATAAAATGGCAACTTAATGGGTGTCCACTCTCACCCACCGCTTGCTTGACTGGTGGAGGGTCGTTAGCCGAACGGGTTTGACAGGACTAGAATTCTCCCTTCATTAAAAGTATTAATGATAAATACTAAGTAACTAAACTCTTAATAATACCCAATCTTAGTTACTTAGGAAAATGTGAATAAGGTGCTAATCCATGAAATTACACTTTGCACTTTGTTTAAGTCGGTTAGTGGAGCGTGTGTGGTTAACCGGCACACTAACTCGTATTTAACAAGGTAGGCAAAGGGTAACTTAATGTTTATCATAGTATCGATGGAGCGTGTGTGGTTAACCGGCACATCGATTGAGGGGTAAACACTTAAGGGTACCAAGTAATTTGCATGGTTACTTCACACCTTGTTTTGTGATCCTCGGCATCCTAGTCACAAAACCTAAAGGGCACACTCGAGATTGAAACATGCCATTGAACAGTTCAATGAATCTCAAAAGATCTAGGAGTTTCAAAACCAATTAAAACCTATTAATACATTTCGTTTATCTTGGTGGAAATTGGTGAATCGTCATTCACCTACCTTCAAATATTTTATAGCTTGGATTACGACATACCTCTTCTAAGTTATAAAACAGTTTGTTGGGTCCTAGCCTTAATATTTCATATTGGGTGTCATATTAAGGACTTAAGATCAACTATCTTGAATCTCTCCCAAAAGATGTTTGGTTTAGACATTTATGATCTTCCCAAATCTCTTGAAACAAGCTTTCCTAATGAAGATGATGTCCCATGGATATCATACTTCTTCACCTCTTCAAATTATTCTCCCCAACCCACAAGTTCATGAAAAGTTTAAGGTCATTCAAGCCCAATTGGCAAGGCAAGGTCTAGGTGTGGTCACGTCTTGGAGATGTAGTCACATATTGACAAGCCGGGAGAGTTGGGTGTCAAAGTCTTGAGAAAGTTGGTGGTTCAATCACTTTCTAAGTCACATAGTGAGTTCCTTTGGGACACCTATGAAACAGACTATGACAAGACCCTTAATGATCTTATCTATTTGTTAAGATCAACTTCCTTAAAACTTGATGGACATTGACAATAGTGACACAGGAAATCCAGGAAAGCTCTCTCTTCCCAGTGGAAAGGGATCGGCCATAGTCAACTCGGTTGACCAAATGGTAAAGAGAAAAGCTAAGTCTGTGATAGTCCCGTGTACCATTATCAAAGGGTCATATGTTTATATTGCCAAAGAAAAGGGCATTGGTTGAGAAGCTGCCAAATTTACCTAAGGATGTTAAAGTCAATAAGTTTGACTCTACTCCAGGTAAAGTCCACTATCTAACTCTGCTAAGTTTCTATTCTGAGATTCTTATTACATGATGTGACTGGGTCACATGTTGATTTTTTAAGAATCAAAGAAAAGTAAAGAAACTTAAAGAAAGAATATGCTGAATCTGATCGCGTAGATGGATTTCTATCGCGTAGCTTGAAGATCGGATTCTTGAGCTACTTCTTAGGAGTTATGAGATATTGCTTAGGAATAGATAACAACAAGTTTTCATATGGATTGTAAGGATAAGTTTTTCCGCAAAGTTTTAAAATAAAAGAAAATTTTAGATTTTATTTATTTTAAAATATCCTTACAATGGCATTTGAGGAAAAATTGTTGCTTATATGATTCCATTGATAGCAAGAGTGGAAATATGAAATTGATTCTTTCATTTGTGGTAATGTCTAAATTTACCAAATAAGGAAAGATTCTCATCACCCAAGTTTCAATTAGACCGGAACTTGGAATCATGCAAGTTGTATAGCATGATGAATGAGAACTTTCAATTATTGGAAAATTATGACTAACTACTTGTTCACATGGATGTGTGAGTGAAGTAACAGACTAAGGGATCGAGTACACATTCTTGTACACTGGTTAAGTCCGCCACAAAAGATCGATAAGACTATTCGTCATAGTTTACTAAAGCTCAGTAAATATGATTATACTTACAAGCTTAAGTGTAATTCTGAGACATTGGAAAAGGTTCCAATGTAAGGCAGAGCGAATAAGAAGAATCGAATTAGGCAGAAGGATAAAAGTTTCTCAAATCTGAAAAGATGGGAGAGTACTTTAGTATTAGTTTTGTGATCATCTTAATGATTAAGAAACCATATCAAAATTAGTTCTCTAAGGAAATCTTAGTGCATTCTTCTGACTAAGAAGAGGAATTTGAATTGTTGAAGTGCTTAAATCAAGAAGATGAGTCATACTTCGTTCCAATACAAGTCTTAGAGTCATACTCCAAGATTGTAACTTGAGTGACATGTCTTATAGAATGTTTAAAACACTTGTCAAATGTAAGAGTAAAAGTTTTCTACTCTTGTACATTTGAAATTGGTAAGTTGTGATGTTTTGGATAAAACAAAGACCAACTTAGGCCAATTTTGTGAAGTGTTTGTCTTGATTAGAATCCGCACTATCTCTTGGATGTTTGACAAGGGAGTCTTATATGTCAAGAGGATAGTGGGAGTCTTAAAGGTCTTGAAAGTCTCAAGAACTAATCAAGAAGAGAACCTGAAGTTCTTCACCAGCACACGACTTGGGGTTTATAACCTATCGTGTTCACATATTCTGTGCCCATTCCAGTTAAAGTTGGCTTTGCATATGATTTCTTAGAGTTCTCAATGTGTTGCACAACAACTTGGAAGCAATGGCAGGCCCTTGAGCTGCCAGGTGGCAAGAAGTTAAGATTGAGTTCAATCCATATGAGTTTGGATTTGTCATTATCCTTGTCTTGTGACTATGGTTTTGACAATTCACATGGATAAGAACACATACACCATTAAATCGAAGTTTCATAAGGTTTCTCTCCGATTCATGAAAATGATGGTGAGGAAACACTTTCACTAAGTAGATTTTAGCTAGATAGCAATTGTGATATTTACATTCTCAAAGTCGTTAATGGAGCGTGTGTGGTTTACCGGCACACTAACCTGGACTTGTGAGAAGTGGAAAAAAGGTCTAACCATTATGATTACGACATCCCTCTTCATAATTGTCTAGACACACAAGTGTGCTATCTAAGGGAAGGTTTATGATTTTGATAAAGTCTTATCAAAACAATCTAGTATCAGAAATCTGAACTTTGGTAAGAAAGTCAGCTGATTTCTAAGTACATGTCAAAGCTAGTGGGAGCATAAGTGTTATGCTAATAATCATCATGTTAGTGGGAGCATGATAATTATGATAAGTATTGCAAGCTAGCAATGTTAATTATAGAAAACAAAAGTTTCAATTGGGAAAGAGTTGTTTTGCTATAATTAAGGGAGATGAAATTATACTTCATCTCAAATCTATAAGCTTAGATCGTGAGGTTTTAATCATTTAGTCAATGAAATATATATGCATTTCATGTTGCAATGGCTCAACATAAGGAAATTCTGTATATGGGTCCATTATTTGCGTTCTAAAATTCGATTATGATTACGGCATCCCTTTTCATAATCTGAATTATGAGAGCTTGGCAAATAGAAATGGAAATACTATAGCAAAAGATTGGTTTAGTCTTTATGTGAGACATCATGAATCGTTTCCCATATGCTTCGGATATAGGATCGATTACATGTGCTATATTCATCCTTTCTAAAATTTTCCAAATGCCTGGGGCATTAAGAAGGGAAAAGGTTAAGAACTGGATATGACTAAAAGGATTAAACAATTGTCGAGGACAATCTAAGGTTTACCAAAGATTGGTTGCTCAAGGACAGTTGGAAGTATAGTGATAATTCTGGAAGGACCATATTGACATAGTCTGTAAGGAGGCAACTCTTGTTCAGAAGTGATAGTCAAAATGGAATCTGGAAATGTTTCAAAGTTAGAATTTTCAATCTGTTTAAGATTAGGAAACTTAATGCAAGAAGGATGTTTCCAAGGAGCTGATCTCCTTTGGAATACTCTGTAATGATTGTTGTCAAGTCTTTCGGACTTTGTGCATAATCATTACAAGAGGATCAATGCATATAAGTTTAGAATCCAACAGATTTCAGTAAATGACATGAATTTGGAATTCTTGTATTTGCAGTAAGGATTTGGGAGTGTGAAAAGAGAATCATTGAAGTTATGTTCAATGGATCTAGTTCACAAAGTAAAGATCATAGAGAAACATAGTATGCATACTTGGTGTATAGCAAGACTAGTGTTTAGAAAACATAGTGTACATGCTTGGAGCATGGGACAACTATTGTTTTAAATTCAAGAATAAAGTTGATAGCTGAAACAGTATACAATGAATAATGTGTAATCATATGATGATAAATAAAAGGTGTTTTATTTATGTTCATAGGTTTTGATACCATATTGGATTCGATTATTATTGTGTTTCACTTTGCATGTTTTGACTTCCCGAATAAACTAGGTTATTCTTCCTGAATGACTAAGTTATTCAAACCATCCACACTCGGTCATATGTTGGAAGTAGATATGAATTAAGACTGTCATGGGTTGGCTTGTAGAGGTCTAAGGTGTTGGACAAAGGGCTACAACACTCATGAGTGCTCACAAGTTATGGGTATTGGATTCAACCCGCGCTCATTGGAATCACTTCATGGATTTTATCATGAGTGATCATGAGACAATAATATCTTATATTCTTCAAACCTAGAGATATGAGTTGTTACTATGAGTTGGTTGTACATTGATTGCACGAAAACGCATTTGGTAACTCGGTGCTATAAAACGTGCCTTTGTGTATGATTCAACAAGTAGTAGAACAAGCCATATGAGTCGAAGTTTATCCATTCCTTTTACCTTCGGGATAAAAGTGATATCTATGGGCCCCTCGATGATTTGATGATGACAAATGGAAGTGCTCGGCCGGGCCATGACTGATTTGATTTGTTCAATTAGTCAGGCGTCATAAATCAGAAATCGGGAAACAACAAATGGACAGAGAGAATGATTATAATCCATGTCTCAGTCCATATGATATCTAGAATGGAGGAATATATGATCCCTTATCTAATGGACAAGTCACTGACAAAGGTCAGAGTTCGACAGAAGCTTTTGAGAGCTACAATTGCCAATCGGTTCCTGAAGTCATACGCAATATTAGTTTTAGACTTATCCAAGTGGGAGACTGTTGGATTAATGTCTAAGTCCATAACTATAATTGGTAAGACTTGACCCGACCCGACATGGTCCATTTGGGTTGCATGGCATCATGCACTTGGATAGACTATAATGAGAGAAATACGACACTTATGGTTATTAATATATTATAAGTTCTAGTATATTAATAATAAGAATAATAAGATTATTTAATTAGTATTGATCAAGAATTAATCTAGGATTAATTAAGTGATCAAAAGAAGGCTAATTAAATATATGGGTTGATTGTGTAAATCATCCATACTTGTATAGTGGGCTAATGCTCCATGGATAATCAAGTTGGGCTAAAACCCATAGGATGGTCCGTGGATGCTCCATGGTGTATTTGAACCCATGGATCCAAGGAAATGGAAAGTCATGACAATTAGGGTTTAGCCTAATTGTAACACTATATAAAGATCTTATTCTTGACAAAATCGGCGACTAGTATCATTCTAGAGAGGGCTAGCCGATTTTCATGAAGTGTAGATTTCTCTCAAGTTATTCCAAGTGTATTTGGTGTTGTGTGAACCATTTGAGGTGTCACACTTGGGGCACTAGGCACTCAAGCTTCATGAAGACTTTCTATATCAAAGAGGTATGTATTCTATCTTGTTATATTTATTGTTTTGTATGCTAGATTAGGATAATACCTTGGAAAGTTCTTATTTGCATGTATAATAGAGAAAACATAGATCCAAGGTATTTAGGGTTGCATGTACACTTAGGAGTGTTAGAATGCTCAAAACGCAACAGATTCCAGCTATGTTCATCTCAGTGGTGAGAGTTGTGAATCGTTGAAGCTGTGCCTCCACGGTCTCACCAGGAATGTAATTGAACATATTGAACCTTTGGCACAACTTGTCCTGGCGACTCTCCTTCATATCTTCATTCCCTTCATATACCTCAATTAGGGCTTCCCACAAAGCCTTTGCTGAAGTATACTCCCTAAAACCTTGAGCTATATCCGGAGACAGGGCCATGGTAAGAGTGGCCAAAGCCCGTTCTTGTTCCTCAACCTTCTCAAAATCTTCATCAGTGTAATTCTCAACCGCTTTGTCAACCACTTGCCCTGCAACAGTTGTGGTTATTCTGACGGGATTCTTGACGACGCTTCTCCAAATTTTGAAGTCCTTCATTTTAATGTACTTCTCAATTCGGTATTTCCACGCAGGAAACCAATCTGCTGAAAAGAGTCTTGGAGTGCGAGTAGTTGTGCCTATAACAGAGTCCAACTCATGGTGATGTGATTGATTTTGAGAATCCATTGAATATTAATTTAAATAAAAATTAAATTATTTTAAAAAAAAATTTGAGTTTTCGGTCAAAACAAACGTTTACTGTCAAAGGTGTCTTTACGGCCGTAAAATCTGTTTACGGTCATGAATAGTTTGCGGCTTCTATATACGATTTATGAATCTAAGCTTGCAGTTATTGAAGATGCTTGATTCACGGCCTAAGAACGAAGTTTACCGCCCAAGAAATTTCTTGAGCTTGCGGCCGTAAACTGAGTTTGCTGCCGTAAACTCTAGGCAGTAAACTCTCAGAACTTCAAGAAATCATGATTTTTGGATTAAACTTGATTCTCCTTCACAGCAAACACCAACTCCAGTCACAAACAATGATGAATACGCCCCAAAACTCGATTGTAGGATGCTTTGACACTGGTTCCGATCTGATACCAATTGTAAGGTCCTAAATCGGATCTTACCAGTGATCAAACAAACAAAACAATCAATAACAATAAGAATGAAGTAGAAACAGAAATCAGAACAAGCTTGCACACGCTTCTATTAATGAAAAACGTCTGGTACAACTTGTCTATAGAAACTGCGAACTATGTGGCGTCAACAACCATTAAATGACCTAGCTAGCATCTATATATAGTGGACTTGGGCCGACCTTGGATTTACGGCTGTAGACAGGCTTACGGCCATAAACTACTATCAACCCTACCAAAAATGCATATCGACACAAAAGAACCTATTGCAACAAAAGCCTAGACCAAACCATTAATTGGACCCTTCAGTTTGTTTCTTGATCTATGATTTTTCTGACATAAAACTTAAATGAACACATCAATTCAGCCTTGACCGGGCCTGATACATAAGTCAAAACAAAATCCTCGAGGGGCCCAATATATCGCTTTTAACATTATGGGATAAAAGGAACAGATAAACTTCGACTTATATGCTTGTACTATTTACTCATCAAATCGTACACAACAATGTGTTTTATAACATCAAGTTACTGATACGTTTACGCATTATCAATGCACAACCAACTCATAAACAACAACTCATATATCTAGGTTTAAAGTCTATATGATATTATCGTCTCATAATCACTCATGATTAAATTCCATGAAGTGATTCATGTGAGTGCGGGTTTAATCCAATACTTAAATATTATTTCAGGAGCACTGATGAACGTCACAATAAACTTTTGCTATGTCTAAATGCTTAGACAATATACAAGACAATTCATGACAGTCTTCTTTCATACTTACTTTAAACGTATGATTGACTATTGATAGTGTAACGCCCCAATTCTCAGGTATTGTTTTAAATGAGATTTCTTGGGTTAAGCTCTACTCGACGAGTTGGTTTCCATACTCATCGAGTAGCAGCGGGGTGGGTTCGCATGTTAAGTGACCTACTCGACGAGTCCATATCGGGACTCGGCGAGTAGGAGCTGGCAGATGAAACCCTAAAATCCCGGGGGTTTGCACCCTATTTAAAGGAACCTTAGCCTCCCTTGGGCCTCTTTACAGTTCTAGAGAGTCCTTGAGAACCCTAATACGTGTGTGTGTGCCCATTGCATGTTTGAAGCTTGAAAAGAGGACCTTTGGAGGGAGAAGGCTTGAAGGAGAAGGAGATTATAGCAGGTAGAGTGTGGGAATCAACACTTATCTCAGTCATGATCTTCTAGAGGTACCCAAATCACCATTTTTCCTTGTAGATCTCTTCTATTGGTTGAGTTTTAGGCTTTTTATGGAATATTAAGTTGATAAGATGAGCTATGGGCTAGATCTAAAGTTGTAACTTCATATCTGGACCCTCCTTAGGTTCTAGAAGCATAAAGTTGCAGTTTTGGTCATGATTGAGGTCCCTCTTGAGCATGAAGCTCCATTAAGAACTTAAAATAGGCATTTAGAGCCTTTATAGCCATGCATGCACGTAAAGTTTGCAACTTTTCGTCATAAGCATGCCCTAGAAGCTTGGATCTGTGATTTGGAGCCGCTGCATGGCTCAAAACAAGTCTGTATGGAAAAAAGACTGAATGGACTCAGGGAGTCACAAGGTTGACTCGGCGAGTCACATGAAGATGGCCGTGAACTCGACGAGTTGGATGAACAACTCGGCGAGTCCGATGAAGATTTCCATAAACTCAACGAGTTGAAGAACAACTCGGCGAGTCGGATGAGTTTTCTCTAGGATATGTATGCGTGTGTATCCTTTGAGTTGCAAGGAGGAAGCTCGAACGGTGGCCTTAAAGTTTGATCGAGAATCGAAGGAACTCGATGAGTCACCCTGATGATGTGACATCCTCAAAATCACGACCAGAAAAGACCGATTTTGTTTATGCTTTGTTTAAAAATCAGAGTAACATTTTAAATAAAAGTGTTGCGGAATTTTTCCCAAAACAAATTATGATAAAGATTTATCAAAAGCATTTCTAAGGAAACGTATTTCATTAAAAGACTTGGGATGTCATGTTCGATATAGATCAAAAGCATAAACAGTACAATATAAGCCTTACTGCATTATTTCATATCTACAGGCCTATATCCGTAATCCCTCATTGAAACATCACATCTATGCTCATGCGCCACTAGCTACCTGTAATACAAGAAACTGAGTGGGTCAGGCTGGGGAGCCTGGTGAGCACATAGGGTTTTCAACCCACAATAAATAAGTTTATTAATTTCATCAATCAACAATAACCCGATTACCCTTTCCCGTTATCCTCACTTTACGTCCCTAAACACCTATCATAAGGGACCTAGCCTAAGGATCATCATCGGGATGGACACTACTGCTTAGGGGATTCCTCAACAATAAATGTCCTAAAGGCAACCATGTGGGGGATGGAGTACACCAGTGAACACATCGTTCACAAACACCTACTAGTTGCGAACCTGCTAGTGTTCCACTGGACTGTCTAGAAGAGTCCATGGTCGTCATCCATACTCCGCTTGATGACAGAATCAACAACATCAACATCGAGGCCTCTCATCATTTTATCACACATCACCTATTACATCTACCCATGTTTTACCCCAATACTTTTGAAGATATAAAACACATATACAGTTCAAATCATTGAAAACATGTATAAAAACGTTCATCCAGCATAGATAGCAAGTATTCAGATAATATGCACACATAGCACGTAATTTATATAAAATACTTCATATCTATGTGTAAGCTGAAAGTAACTATGTACTCACCTGAAAGGTGGTGACTCAGCACTCGGACAACGCTTCGATACTCTCAAAACAATTTTCCTTCGATAAAACAACGAATTTTATCGAAAATCGGAACTTTATTTGGAGCAGCGTTTCGAAACCGAAAGACACTTTTTCTCGGGACTCCGGGAGCCTTAGGGATTCCTTCGGGAGCTAGGGGGTTTATCTAGGGTTTAGGGGACTCAAAAGGGGTAGAGAGAGAAAGTTCTTAGAGAGAGAGAGTGGAATTTGGAATGAAAAATGAGGCTGCCCTCGGCCCCCTTTTATAGCTGCAAGGCCTCGGACGTACGTTGGGCGTAGTTCGGATAAGGCTGCCACCTCGGACCAGCTGTCTTGCACTCCATCGGACGGATATGAACCGAAGTATGCGGGGCGTACTTGGCCTTGGACGCGGGGCGTAATGCGAGGGTGACGCCTCAAGATCCGAAGCGAACTCATCGAACGGCTGGGAGTTTGGCCACATCATCAGTCCATGCATCAGCTTCGCAAATTCACTTTCCAACTTTAAAAATTCGTAACTTTCGTGTACGAGATCCGTTTTGGACGTTCTGTATTTCCACACAAAGGTGGGAACATACTCTACAACTTTCGTTTAGACTCCGTTGGCTAATTTTGAATTGATTTTAAATTTTATATTGTTAAAAGGCCGGGACATGATTGGTCCGTTAAATCCTCATAACTTCTTCATCCGACGTTCGTTTTCGCCCATCTTTTTCTCGCTACGCTACTCTTAACGAGATCTTCGATTCTCGTTCAGGTTGTGTCGGCTAAAAATCACTCGATCTAAAATTCGAATTTCGGGCTGTACACTGCTAATCCGAAACTTCGAAAAATCATAACTTCTTCATACGAAGTCAGATTTGGGCGTTCTTTTTATTGACGCTCTTAGTTTAACATATTCTACGACTTTCGTTTAGATCACTAAGGCTAAATCTCGCTCTATCGTAAATTCACTATTTACGCTTCCCGGTATCGTGTCGGTTCTGTCGCGAAACTTCGACAGGTCATAACTTCTTCGTTATAACTCGGATTTCGGCGTTCTTTATATCCCCGAAATCCTTGTTTCGACCACTACAACAAGATATCAGGCTTATCTCACGCTTTAATTTTGACGCTTATTTTTATCTTTTATTTATTAAATATTTATAAATACATAATAAGCATAAAAATTCACATAATCCACGTAACACTCAAATATTTCATCTTTATTACTTCAAAAAGAGTTACAATAGTTGACCTAGACTATTACATCATCTAAAAATGTTTAGCCCCGAAACCTGAGTGTTACAATTTTCTCCCCCTTAGGATGATTCCGTCCTAGAATCATGCATCAGCAAACAGATGTGGATAGCGACTCATCATGTCATCCTCTGTTACCCAAGTGAGATTCGGCCCATTCGAATGTTTCCATCGGACTAGCACTAAGTCGACCATCTTGCGTCGTAACTTCTTAGTCTTACGGTTAACAATTGCCTCAGGCTCTTCGATCAGCCTCTTATTCTCATCCATCCTTAACTCTGAGATTGGAATTATGTCGGGAACTTCTCCTATGAATTTCATCAGATAACACACATGGAAGGTGTTATGAATACCATCGAGTTCTTCGGGCAATTCCAGCTTGTAAGCTTGGTTCCCAATCTTCTGAAGAACTTTGAACGGTCCAATAAACCTTGGACTCAACTTTCCTCGTTTCCCAAATCTTATAAGTCCCTTACACGGTGAGACTTTTAGCAAAACCGAATCCCCAACTTTGAAGGTCATCAGTCGTCTTTTCTTGTCCGCATAGCTCTTCTGACGATCCTGAGCTGCTAACATTCTTTCCCTAATCACCTTCAACTTCTCAGCAGTCTCATGGACTATCTCGGGGCCCATAAACTGCTTCTCTCCGGCTTCAAGCCAACAAGACGGCGTACGACACTTCTGTCCATACAAGGCTTGATAAGGTGTCATCTTGATGCTCGAGTGGAAACTATTGTTGTAGGAGAATTCCACCAGAGGTAAGTGTTCGTCCCAGTTCCCTTGGAACTCGAGGGTACATGCTCTCAACATATCTTCCAGTGTTTGAATCATTCTTTCGCTCTGAACATTAGTATGCGGATGGTAAACAGTACTCAAACACAACTTTGTACCCAACTCCTCTTGTAGACTCCTCCAAAACCTCGACGTGAAACGACTATCATGATCTGATATGATTGTAAGAGGAACACCGTGAAGTCTTACAATTTCCTTCACGTAAGCATTTGCGAGCTTATCCATAGACCACTTCTCGTTGGCTGCTATGAAGTGTGCACTCTTGGTGAAACGATCCACGACTACCCAAATCATGGCGTGTCCGTTCTTCGTCCTGGGCAGTTTAGTCACAAAATCCATGGTGATGTCTTCCCATTTACCCATGGGTACAGGTAAAGGTTCTAAAATCCCATACGGTTCTGATGTTGTGCCTTAACTCTCGCACATGTCACACACTCGGCCTCGTATTTCTCAACATCGAGCTTCATCTTCGGCCACCAGTAGTAGGGTTTTAGGTCCCTATACATTTTAGTGCTACCAGGATGAATCGAGTACATGGTCTTGTGTGCTTCTTCCATCAGAAGGTGTATTATTCCTCCCATCTTAGGTACCCAAATCCGATCTTGGAATACCTTCAGTCCTCGACTGTTTGTACCGACCACTAACGTTTTGCCCAAACGTTCTTCCTTTCGGTCATTCTTCTCTAAAGCTTCTTCTTGGGCTTTCTTGATACTTTTCACAATTGTCGAGACGACTTCGATTCTCAACGCTCTTGGCCTTTTCCTTTCAAGGTTGACTTTCCGACTGAGAGCATCAGCAACAACATTTGATTTACCAGGGTTGTAAAGTATCTCACAGTCGTAGTCCTTGAGTAACTCTAGCTAGCGTCGTTGCCTCATGTTCAATTCTTTCTGATTAAAGAGATACTGGAGACTCTTATGATCAATGAAAACCTTGCACTTCGTGCCGTAGAGGTAATGCCTCCATATTTTTAGAGCGAAAACTACCGCAGCCAACTCCAAATCGTGAGTGGGGTAGTTCTTTTCGTGCTCTTTCAATTGTCGAGATGCGTATGCTATCACCTTTTCTCTTTGGGTCAGAACACAACCCAACCCGACTCTAGATGCGTCACTATAGACTGCGAAGTCTTCAACTCCATTGGGTAGAGAAAGTATCGGTGCTTCACATAGCTTCTTCTTCATCTTCTCGAACGCTTCTTCATGCTTCTTATTCCACGTATATGTAGCTCCTTTATGGGTCAAAGCTGTCAATGGAGATGCTATCAAAGAAAAGCCTTGAATAAATCTTCGGTAATATCCGGCTAATCCTAGAAAGCTTCGAATCTCCGTGGGATTCTTTGGACGTTCCCACTTCATTACAACTTCGATCTTTGCGGGATCAACCATTATCCCTTCTTGGTTAACCACGTGACCCAAGAACTGGACTTCTCGTATCCAAAAGTCGCATTTAGAGAACTTAGCGTAAAGCTTCTCCTTCTTTAACACTTCCAACACTTCCCGTAGATGCTTGCCATGCTCCTCTTGGCTTTTCAAGTAGATCAGAATGTTGTCGATGAACACTATCACAAATTTATCGAGGAATGGTTTACAAACTCTGTTCATCAAATCCATGAACCCAGCAGGAGCATTGGTTAGTCCAAACGACATAACCAAGAACTCGTAGTGTCCTTATCTCGTTCTGAATGCAGTCTTCTCAATATCCTGATCTCTCACTTTCAGCTGATGATATCCCGACCTAAGATCGATCTTTGAGAAGTAGCTCGAACCTTGCAGCTGATCGAATAGGTCATCAATCCTCGGCAATGGATACTTGTTCTTCACTGTTTCCTTATTCAGCTCTCGGTAGTCTATACACATTCTCATACTTCCGTCCTTCTTCACGAATAACACCGGAGCTCCCTAGGGTGATGAACTAGGTCGAGTGAAACCGTTGTCCAACAGCTCCTAAAGTTGCGTCATAAGCTCCTTTATCTCCGTCGGTGCTAATCGGTAAGGTGCTTTTGCTATCGGTGTCGTTCCTGGTAACAAGTCTATACTAAACTCCACTTGCCTATCAGGTGGTAATCTGGGAAGATCTTCGAGAAAGACTTCCGGATAATCGCACACAACCGGTATATTCTGCACCTCTTTCTTTTCCTTCTTAACATCGATTAAGAATGCCAAGTATGATGTACATCCTTTGGACAAACATTTCCTGGCTTTCATCAGGGAGATGATTCCAGAATTCACTCTGCGTTTGTCCCCGTACACCATAAGTGATTCCTTTCCGGGTGGGTTTACCCTTACTATCTTCTTTCGGCATAATATCTCGACATCGTTGGCGCTAAGCCAATCCATACCCAAAACGATGTCGAAACCGTTTAGCTCTATGGGTAATAGCTCTTCGTGGAATTCGTTTCCGTTTAGGTTGATGACTACGTTCCTAATACGATTACTAACAGGTACGAATTTGCCACTGGCAACTTCTACAATCAGGGCATTATCAAGTATTTCTACAGGCAATGCTAATTTCCCACCAAATTTATGCGACACAAAGGAGTAGTTGGCTCTGAAATCAAATAGTATATTTGCACGAAAACCATTTACAAGAAAGGTACCTGAAGCGACGTCTGCTGCCTCCTTCGCAACCTCGAGCGTCATCTGGAAGGCTCTTGCCTTTCGCTTCGGTGGTATGTTGGGTCTTCCTGCCTCCTTCTTCTTCGGGCAACCCTTCAAAACATTCCCTTCTTCATTACACCCATAACAGGCCTTCTGAGTGAGGGTGCATTCATTGGCATAGTGCCCAGGCTTTCCGCATTTGAAAAAAGTGACCCCTCCGTCACACTTCCCAGAGTGCTTGTTCTCGCACTTGTCACACCACTTCGCTTCTGATCCTCCTCCTCTCGAACCAAACTTCGAGAATCTACTCTTCTTTTTGGACTTCGAGGATCCATCAAACTTCCGTTTCTCACCAACCTCAGCCCTTTCCATACCTCTTTCCTTTTGTTGGGTCTCCACATTCTTAGCTGCTCGAACGGCTGATTTCAGAGTGGTTGCCATCTTGACTGTCGGGCTAAAGTCGGTTGGCAGTCCGTTTGCGAACTTCTCAATTGGAAAGTTCGGTTGGCACTAGGTATGGAAACAACTTCATCTTTTCCGTGAATGCAACAAAATAGTCATCGATGCTCATTCTCCCCTTCTTCAAATTCTGGAACTCATTGTTCAGATCAATCAGATCTATCTCTGAACAGTATTGCGCCTTCACTTGTTCCAAGAACTAATCCCATGACATTTTCAGAACTTCTCCTCGCGGCATTGTATCTGCCAAAAGCTTCCACCAGCTCAAGACTCCAGTTTTCAATTGTCTCATAGCGAAGATAGTCTTCTACTTCTCGCTGCAGTCGCAGCTCTCAAACACCATCTCCATCTCGGAGATCCAGTCCATAATCTCAACAGGCTTTGGGCTTCCTGAGAGACTTGGTGGTTTCGTACCCAAGAAATTTTTGTACATCCGCCCATCCTTGTTGTTTCTCCCTTCTGGGCCATCCCTTTGCTCACCTTGAGTCCCTACTTGACTCACTTGGCGGCTGTAGTTCTCTTCCTCAAATTGTTCAGGAATTGGCTCCATCGGTTCAACATGTAAGGTAGGTTCGTCCCTATTTTCGTGGAGCATCTGTCTCATTTCTTCCCTTTGTTCCGCTAGCATAGCCCAAATCATGGCTTGAACTCCAGCCATGGTGACTGGCTCAGGTGCAAGTTCTTCTACAACAAGTATTTGCTTAACCACTGGGGGTTGGTTCCTATCTCCATTTGCATTTACGTTTCCGCTACGGGTCCTTGCCATCTTGATCTATACACCAAATAAGGTAAATTTAGATCTTTATTAAGGATAGTCGTTTAAATCATCCTTATCACTCCGAAACGTTTATATGCTAGTTCTAATATCGTAGTCGTACGTTTAGAATCCTAAACACATAAGGTTTCCAAATCCGGTCGGCAACAGACCATAGATCCAAACAAATAACAACATATCATGCACAAAGCATTTAGCACATAAAAACATTTTAGGCACAATTCCTAAAATAAGCTAGTGCTCACACCTCACAATCATTGCTTAGCATTCTAAGTTTAAGTCTAGAAATCCTACAAATTCCTAGTTCGCTTAAACTAATGCTCTGATACCAACTGTGACATCCCCAAAATCACGGCCAGAAAAGACCGATTTTGTTTATGCTTTGTTTAAAAATCAGAGTAACATTTTAAATAAAAGTGTTGCGGAATTTGTCCCAAAACAAATTATGATAAAGATTTATCAAAAGCATTTCTAAAGAAATGTATTTCATTAAAAGACTTGGGATGTCATGTTCGATACAGATCAAAAGCATAAACAGTACAATATAAGCCTTACTACATTATTTCATATCTACAGGCCTATATCCGTAATCCCTCATCCAAACATCACATCTATGCTCATGCGCCACTACCTGTAATACAAGAAATTGAGTGGGTCAGGCTGGGGAGCCTGGTGAGCACATAGGGTTTTCAACCCACAATAAATAAGTTTATTAATTTCGTCAATCAACAATAACCCGATTACCCGTTCCCGTTATCCTCAGTTTACGTCCCTAAACACCTATCATAAGGGACCTAGCCTAAGGATCATCATCGGGATGGACACTACTGCTAAGGGGATTCCTCAACAATAAATGTCCTAAAGGCAACCATGTGGGGGATGGAGTACACCGATGAACACATCGTTCACAAACACCTACAGGTTGCGAGCCTACTAGTGTTCCACTGGACTGTCTAGAAGAGTCCGTGGTCGTCATCCATACTCCGCTAGATGACAAAATCAACAACATCAACATCGAGGCCTCTCATCATTTTATCACACATCACCTATTACATCTACCCATGTTTTACCCCAACATTTTTGTAGATATAAAATACATATACAGTTCAAATCATTGAAAACATGTATAAAAACGTTCATCCAGCATAGATAGCAAGTATTCAGATAATATGCACACATAGCACGAAATTTATATAAAATACTTCATATGTATGTGTAAGCTGAAAGTAACTATGCACTCACCTGAAAGGTGGTGACTCAGCACTCGGACAGCGCTTCGATACTCTCAAAACAATTTTCCTTCGATAAAACAACGAATTTTATCGAAAACCGGAACTTTATTTGGAGCAGCGTTTCGAAACCGAAAGACACTTTTTCTCGGGACTCCGGGAGCCTCCGGGCTTCCTTCGGGAGCTAGGGGGTTTATCTAGGGTTTAGGGGACTCAAAAGGGGCTAGAGAGAGACAGTTCTTAGAGAGAGAATGGAATTTGGAGTGAAAAATGAGGCTGCCCTCGGCCCCCTTTTATAGCTGCGAGGCCTCAGACGTACGCTAGGCGTAGTCCTCGGCTACGTGGGGCGTAGTTCGGATAAGGCTGCCACCTCGGACCAGCTGTCTTGCACTCCATTGGACGGATAAGAACCGAAGTACGGCGGGCGTACTTGGCCTCGGACGTGGGGCGTAATGCGAGGGTGACGCATCAAGATCCGAAGCGAGCTCATCGAACGGCTGGGAGTTTGGCCACGTCATCAGTCCATGCATCAACTTCGCAAATTCACTTTCCAACTTTAAAAATTCGTAAATTTCGCATACGATCTCCATTTTGGACGTTCTTTATATCCACGCGAAGGTGAGAACGTACTATACAACTTTCGTTTAGATTCCGTCGGCTAATTTTGATCTGATTTTAAATTTTATATTGTTAACAGGCCGGGACAGGATTGGTCCGTTAATTCCTCATAACCTCTTCATCTGACATCCGTTTTTGCCCATCTTTTTCTCGTTACGCTACTCTTAACGAGATCTTTGATTCTCGTTCAGGTCGTGTCGGCTAAAAATCACTCGATCTAATATTTGAATTTCGGGCTCTACACTGCTAATCCGAAACTTCGAAAAATCATAACTTCTTCATACGAAGTCAAATTTGGGCATTCTTTTTATCGACGCTCTTAGTTTAACATATTCTATGACTTTCGTTTTGATCACTAAGGCTAAATCTCGCTCTAACGTAAATTTACTATTTACGCTTCCCGGTATCGTGTTAGTTCCGTCGCGAAACTTCGACGGGTCATAACTTCTTCGTTATAACTCGGATTTCGGCGTTCTTTATATCTCCAGAATCCTTGTTTCGACCACTACAACTTTATATAAAGATATTGGGATTATCACACACTTTAATTTTGACACTTATTTTTATCTTTTATTTATTAAATATTTATAAATACATAATAAGCATAAAAATTCACATAACACTCAAATATTTCATCTTTATTACTTCAAAAAGAGTTACAATAGTTGACCTAGACTATTACATCATCTAGAAATGCTTAGCCCCGAAATCCGGGCGTTACAGATGACTCGGCGAGTTGGAATGTGCTTCAAGGAACTCGGCGAGTAGCCGAGGGTACTCGGCAAGTTGAGGTCAACATGGACTGTTGACCTTGATTGAGGACTTTGAATTTGGCCAGGGGTTGACTAGTGGGCTATGGAGTACCTTATAAGGTTAAGGACTTATGAGTATAGTGTACCACGATAATAGGTGGTGGAGCTTGTGTCAAGTGATCCGAGAGTTGGATATTACCTTCCGAGTCGACATTTGCGAGGTAAGTTATTATGGTTATGATGTGCTACTTGTGGTTACGATATGCTATATGCAGTTATGATCTGATAGATCGGAATCAGGATACATAGTACGTTATGCTGTATGATCTTTAGGGATTGGTATGTTGGCGGCCTTCTAGGTCGGTGCTTTAGTTATAAGATAATGTTATGATTGACGATCAGTAAGATAGATATGTTTGATGTTTGTGTATGCCAGTATGTATTACATATGCACATATTATTATTTGTTCGTTGGTTGGGTTGAGGCGGTCCTGCTTTGTGGTGAAGGCCAACAAACCCTACGAGCGGTCCGGGGAGATTTTAGGCCCATGTGGCGGTCCAGTCATGCCGAAGGCTCGGTTTATATTTAGTCAGACTGTAGGCCCTGTAGGGCGGTCCAGTCGGGCCGATGGTCCAGTATGCATGTTGATTGATTGATTATTACTGATATGGTATTGTCAGTGTGGTAATTCTATTTTGGGGGTAGCTCACTAAGCCCTCAGGCATACAGTTTTTAGTTTATTGTTTCAGGTACTTCAGGAGATCATGGCAAGGCGAAGGCGTGACCGTACCGCTCCTCATCTGATATGATTTTGGGACACTCTTATGTATAATGATTTGAAAACATTTTTGTAAACAAATGCTGTTTGATTTTATTTACGATTGAAAAAGTTTAAATTTGGCATAAAATTTATGGATGTTACAAGTTGGTATCAGAGCCTTGGTTTGTGTGAATTGGAGGAACACTCGTGTGAATCCAATCTCAAATCAAGGAGATTTTCAGAAAGTAAGTTTTAAGATGATTTTCAAAATAAAGGATGGAGGGTGCAGAGGGTACGATCAGCCGGAGCCTGTAAGTAAACCCCAAAATACCATACAATTATTTGAAATTTTTATATGTTAGAACAACATGCTAGTGCTAGGCTAGGGATCTTCAGGAATCGCATGATAGATTTGCCTGATTATATGATGCCTATTAGCCTATGGTTTCTTGTATGTGGAATTGACATCATAACTGTAGAGGTTTAGTGTACGCATCACGGCTGTGTATAGTCAAGATCTTATAGCCTGAGAATGTCAGGTTCGACCTTAGTGTAGGATTGGATATTCGAAAGTCTATCAGGTCCAGGGTTATGTGCGGCTTGCATACACTAGCGCCGCAGGGGCTGATGGAACTTTAATGGAGGTGTGAGTTGTGCGGAGCTGTGGGATCAGTTTTGAGATAGGAAATGTCCCCTAGTAGTGAGGGTTAAGAGCACATTATGTTGAGTATAGTATTAGGGCATTGTGATGATACTTGAGACAAATATGGGTAGGTGTGGAAGGTAGTATGGGCCCGTACTACTGGAAGCACAAGACGCATACGCATAGCAAGGAAGTCACAACTCCTAGGGTTTGAGGGTATTGGTCTCCTGACATTATATTGTTTATCTGACATCTTGAGCATATTTTTTTAGTATGGTGGTGACGAGACATTTCGCTACGGGGTCGGGATCAGGTTTGGGATCCGGATCGGGGTCAGGATCAGGAGGTGGAAGGTCAGAGGTGCCGGTAGCACCTGAGCCCGTGGTACAAATAGGGACTGAGGAGTTGGATGCCAGGATCCGAGAGATTCTGCACGTTGATGTCGTTGCGGCTTTCCGAGCACAGCTACCAGAGATGTTTGGGTCGATCAAGACCGCGATGGTTGAGTATTTTGAGGAGCGATATGCAGCTTTGGCAGAGACAGCAGCCGCTGCAGCTACTTCGACTGTAATTGCGACAGGGGTTGGAGGAGGAGCCAACAGGGCTTTCCAGTACCAAGACTTCGATAATACGAAGCCCCCGACATTTGATGGTATACAAGATGCGATCAGGGCTATGCAGTGGTTGTCTGACGTGGAGGGCTGTTTCTTCACGTGCTCATGTCCTGCTGACCAGAAGGTCAGGTGTGCCCTGAACCTGCTAAGGCTCGGGGCAAAGTACTGGTGGAGATCGACGATAGGTTCATATTCTGATGATCAGCGAGCTGCTGTTACATGGGAGCAGTTCTGGGAGATGTTTCGCACCCGCTGCGTTCCACGTGTTGAGCGGGAGCGGCTGGATCAGGAGTTTTTAACTTTGAGGCAGGATGGGGAGTCCGTGATGGAGATTAACAGGATGTTCACTGAGAGGGCTATGTTTTGCTCGGAGTTTGCGTCAGAGCAGTCTCAGATGACTCGTTATCTGATTATGCTCAAGACGGATATACGACAGTTTGTGGCTACACAACGTTGTGATACCCTCTTGGATCTTCAGGAAGTTGCGAGGCGACGTGATTTGGAGATTGAGCTGCAGCTGAGGGAGCAGCGTCATGTTTCTGCACAGTCTCAGCCGACACCTAAGCGGTCTAAGACTACTGATACTCGGACCGAGGGTCAGCAGAGTCGCACGTGTGGAAAGTGCGGCCGAGGTCACTCAGGGGTTTGTCGAGCGGGAGGAGGTTGCCACAAATGTGGCAAGGAGGGGCATTATGCCAGGGACTGTCGTCAGTCCGCCCCTCCAGCAAATATGAGGATTTGTTACCATTGTCACCAAGTTGGTCATGTGAAGACCAACTGTCCACAGCTCGCCGCCAAGCTAGCGCTGGGTTTCGCATTGACCACTACGAGGATTGGGGATGGGAGGCCAGTCAAGGTGGAGTCTCCGAAGGCTCAGGGGCGCGCCTTCCAACTCACAGCCGAGGAGGCCAAGGCAGCACCAAATGTGGTTGCTGGTATGTTTCTATATTTCCATTTCAATTATTATATCTGTAATATGCTTATTGGTTGTACCTGTGTTTAGGTACGTTTTTAGTAAATTCTTTTCCTGCTTTGGTATTATTTGACTCGGGGGCGAGTCGATCGTTTGTATCTCAGACCTTCTCGAGAGGGTTCAGTGTGCCGATGGATGATCTTGAGTGTCTGTTGCGAGTTTCGATCGCCAATGAGCACGTGGTTTCTTCTTCTTCGGTCTACCGAGGATGCGAGTAGGAGATTTTCTGGGTGTCCTTCCCGATAGATTTGATTCCTATGCCCATGAGGGAAGTATGCATGATTGTAGGGATGGATTGGCTTAGCCATTTTGGTGCCATGATCGATTGTGAGGGACAACGAGTGGTGGTTCGAACCCCAAGTGGGGTAGAACTTGTAGTATATGGTGAGGGCACCCGGTTGGGATCAGGGTTTTGTTCGGCATCCAGGGCTCGGCAGTATATTCAGCACGGGTGTGCTGGTTATTTAGCGTATGTGGTTGATACACGGGTTAGGGAGCAACTCTTAGTTTCTGAGGTCCCGGTAGTTAGGGAGTTTGCTGATGTGTTTCAGGACGAGTTACCCAGAGTTCCTCCGGAGAGGCAGGTTGAGTTCAAAATTGACTTAGTGTCGGGTGCAGCCCCTATCGCCAAGGCGATGTACCGTCTGGCACCACCTGAGATACTGGAGCTATCATCTCAGTTGCAAGAGCTGCTGGGTAAGCAGTTTATTCGTCCGAGTAGTTTACCCTGGGGAGCACCGATCCTTTTTGTCAGGAAGAATGACGGCTCGCACAGGATATGTATTGACTATAGGGAGCTGACCAAGTTAACGGTGAAGAACCGTTATCCGCTCCCAAGGATAGATGATCTTTTTGATCAGCTGCAGGGTGCATCTTGGTCTTCCAAGCTTGATTTGAGATCAGGATATCACCATGTCAGGGTGAGGGAAGAGGACGTGGAGAAGACCGCGTTTCGGACTAATTATGGTCATTACGGGTTCGTGGTGATGCCGTTTGGGCTCACCAACGCGCCAACGGTATTCATGGATCTGATGAACCGAGTCTACAAATCGATGCTCGCTCGCTCGGTCATTGTGTTCATAAATGATATCTTGGTGTATTCCAAGACCCGAGAGCAGCATGAGGAGCATCTCAGGGAGCTGTTGGAGGTTCTGAGGCGAGAACGGTTGTATGCCAAGTTCTCGAAATGCGAGTTTTGGTTACGAGAGGTCCAGTTCCTCGGACATCTCGTTAACCAAGAGGGGATTTTTGTCGATCCGGCCAAGGTGGAGGCAGTTATGTAGTGGGATGTTCCGAAATCTCCCACATATATCAGGAGTTTCTTGGGTTTAACAAGGTATTATCAGAGATTCATTCATGATTTCTCCAAGATTGTCGTACGCCTCATTCGTCTAACAAGGAAAGGGGTGGATTTTCGGTGGGGCCCTGAGCAGCAGAGGGCATTTGAGACCCTCCGGCGATGTTTATGCGAGGCACCGTTGTTGACACTCCCCGATTGAGTTGAGGATTTCGTGGTATTTTATGATGCATCCATCACAGGCTTAGGGGCAGTCCTCATGCAGAGGGGACGAGTGATAGCCTATGCATCGAGGCAGTTGAAGCTGCATGAGACGAGATACCCCACACACGATCTTGAGTTAGGAGCGGTGGTCTTTGCTCTCAAGATTTGGAGGCATTATCTGTACGGGGTCCGTTGCTCGATATACACAGACCACAAGAGTTTGAGACACATCATGGACCAGCCGATCTTGAACATGAGGCAACGCAGGTGGCTGGATGTGGTCAAGGACTATGATTGTGAGATCCTTTACCATCCTGGTAAAGCGAATGTGGTTGCGGATGCTCTGAGCCGCAATTTAGCTGGGTCCTCGACCCCAGCCAGGTGTATGAGGATAGCGGTGGATTCCCCGCTGGTGGGTTTGGTCAAGGATGCTCAGATTGAGGGTATGAGACTAGAGAACTGGAAGTTGGAGAGGATTAAGGGCGAAAACGCCCAGTTTGTTCAAGATAGCCGCAGATTGTTGACTCGTTACGGTCGGGTTTGGGTTCCGATGTCCGGAGGGGCCCAACAGACAGTTATGGAGGAGGCTCATAAGTATCGTTTTTCTATTCACCCGGGAGCCAGCAAGATGTACCGTGATTTGATTTTGAGTTATTGGTGGCCTGTTATGAAGCGAGATATTGCTTGGTTTGTTGAGAGGTGCTTGAACTGTAGGATGGTCAAGGACGAGCACCAGAGGCCGCATGGTAAGCTGCAGCCTCTGGAGATTCCCATGTGGAAATGGGAACGGATCACGATGGATTTCATCACAAAGTTGCCAAAAGACGGCAAATGGGTTCGATGCTATATGGGTCATCGTGGATCGATTGACTAAGAGTGCCTATTTCCTAGCCATACGGGAGAGTTCGTCGGCTGAGAAATTGGCCGACATGTATGTCAGCGAGATTGTCTCTCGCCATGGGGTTCCAGTCTCTATAGTTTCCGACCGGGATGTCAGGTTTACCTCCCATTTTTGGCAGAAGTTCCATGAGGAACTGGGTACGAGACTGCATTTTAGTACGACGTTCCATCCGCAGACTGATGGGTAGAGTGAGCGGACCATTTAGACCCTCGAGGATATGTTGAGGGCGTATGTCATTGATTTAGGTGGGAGTTGGGATTCCAACCTACCGCTTGCAGAGTTCGCCTACAGCAACAACTATCATTCCAGTATTGGTGGCCCGCCTTTCGAGCTGTTGTACGGGTGGAAGTGTAGGACCCCAGTCTGCTGGGGCGAGGTTGGGCACAGGGTGATGGGTCGAACTGAGGTATTTCTGCAAACTACCGAGATGATACAATAGATTAGACAACGACTGCAGTCCGCTCAGAGTCGGCAGAAAAGTTATGCCGACCGACGCTGATCTGAGCTGGAATTTCAGGTGGGTGACATGGTTCTCCTGAAGGTCTCACCCTGGAAGGGTGTGATCCGCTTAAGGAAGAAGGGGAAATTGGGTCCCCGTAACATTGGGCCACTCAGGATTGTTGCCAGGGTTGGCAGGGTGGCTTATAGGCTAGAGCTTCCAGAGGAGCTTAGCCGGATCCACAGCACATTTCATGTTTCACAATTTGTGAAAATGCATTATGGACCAAGAGGCAGTGGTATCGTTGGATGATATTCAGGTCGATGAGTGCCTGAACTATGTGGAGAGGCCTGTGACTATTTTGGAAAGGAAGAAGAAGATTCTATGGAACAAGGAAATACCATTAGTAAAGGTACCGTGGGAACATCGGAGGGGATCTGAGTGGACATGGGAGCTGGAGGCGGAGATGCGCGGGCATGACCCAACATTGTTTATTCCAACAAACTTCGAGGGCGAAGTCTAGATCAAGTGGGGGAGAATTGTAATGCCCGATTCTCAGGTATTTTTTTAAATAAAATTTCTCCAGTTAAGCTCTACTCGATGAGTTGGTTGCCCTACTCGTCGAGTAGCAGTGGGGTGGGATCGCGTGTTAAGTGACCTACTCGATGAGTCCACATTGGGACTCGGCAAGTAGGAGCTGGCAGATGAAACCCTAAAATCCCGGGGTTTTGCACCCTATTTAAAGGAACCTTAGTTCTAGAGAGTCCTTGAGAACCCTAATACGTGTGTGTGTCCATTGCGTGTTTGAAGCTTGAAAAGAGGACCTTTGGAGGGAGAAGGCTTGGAGGACAAGGAGATTGGAGCAAGCAGAGTGTAGGAATCTACGCTTATCTCAGTCATCATCTTCTAGAGGTACCCAAATCGCCATTTTTCCTTGTAGATCTCTTCTATTGGTTGAGTTTTAGGGTTTTTATGGAATATTAAGTTGATAAGATGAGCTATGGGCTAGATCTGAAGTTGTAACTTTAGATCTGGACCCTCCTTGGGTTCTAGAAGCATAAAGTTGCAGTTTTGGTCATGATTGAGGTCCCTCTTAAGCATGAAGCTCCAATAATAACTTAAAATAGGCATTTAGATCCTTTATAGCCATTCATGCATGTAAAGTTTGCAACTTTACATGATAAGCATGCCCTAGAAGCTTGGATCTGTGATTTGGAGCCGTTTCATGGCTCAAAACAAGTCTGTATGGAAAAAAGACTGAATGGACTCGGCGAGTCGCAAGGTTGACTCGGCGAGTCACATGAAGATTATCGTGAACTCGACGAGTTGGATGAACAACTCGGCGAGTCCGATGAAGATTGCCATAGACTCGACGAGTTGAAGAACAACTCGGCGAGTCGGATGAGTTTTCTCCAGCATATGTATGCGTGTGTATCCGTCGAGTTGCAAGGAGGAAGCTCGATAGGTGGCCTTAAAGTTTGATCGAGAATCGAAGGAAATCGACGAGTCACCCCGATGACTCGACGAGTTGGAATGTGCTTCAAGGAACTCGGCGAGTAGCCGAGGGTACTCGGTGAGTTGAGGTCAACATGGACTGTTGACCTTGACTGAGGACTTTGACTTTGGCCAGGGGTTGACTAGTGGGCTATGGAGTACCTTATAAGGTTAAGGACTTATGAGTATATTGTACTGTGATAATAGGTGGTGGAGCCTGTGTCAAGTGATCCGATAGTTAGATTTTACCTTCCGAGTCGACATCTGCGGGGTGAGTTATCCTCACTATATCGATAGGGTCTACGACACCAAGGCCGACCCTTTAGCTGTTATTGTTATGATGTGCTGCTTGTGGTTACGATATGCTATATGCGGTTATGATCTGATAGATCGGAATCAGGATAGACAGTATGTTATGCTTTATGATCCTTAACGATTGGTATGTTGGCGGCTTGCTAGGTCGTAGCTTTAGTTATAAGAGAATGTTATGATTGACGATCAGTGAGATATCTATGTTTGATGTCTTTGTATGCCAGTATGTATTAGATATGCACATATGATTATTTGTTCATTAGTTGGGTTGAGGCGGTCCTGCTTTGTGCTGAAGGCCAACAAACCCTACGAGTGGTCCGGGGGGACTGTAGGCCCATGTGGCGGTCCAGTCATGCCGAATGCTCAGTTTAGATTTAGTCAGACTGTAGGCCCTGTAAGGTGGTCCAGTCAGGCCGATGGCCCAGTATGCATGTTGATTGATTGATTATTACTGATATGGTATTGTCAGTGTGGTATTGGTATTTTGGGGGTAGCTCACTAAGCCCTCAGGCTTACAATTTTCAGTTTATTGTTTCAGGTACTTTAGGAGATCATGGCAAGGCGAAGGCGTGACCGTACCGCTCCTCATCCTGATGATATGGTTTTCGGACACTCTGATGGATAATGATTTGAAAACATTTTTGTAAACAAATACTGTTTGATTTTATTTACGATTGAAAAAGTTTAAATTTGGCGTAAAATTTATGGATGTTACAAATAGTTTAAATAATCTTATTATTCAGGAAGTCAAAACATGCAAAGTGAAAAAACAGTAAATAATTAACACAAGACAATAACATTACTTATAAATAAAACACCTTTATTTAATCAACAAATGTTAATTACAGTTTATCTATTACAAGTTTGTAAAAGTTGTCTAATCACTAAAACTAATATCGTCCTTCAGCCCAATGCTCCTAGCGTGCTGCAAGTGCTTAACACTACTTAATCCCTTCGTAAGGGGATTTGCCGGGTTCTCTTCTGACGATACCCTCTTTACTATGAGGAGCCCCTATTCTACCCGATGGCTAATGAAATGATATTTTCTGTCGATATGCCTCGATCTGCCATGATCCCTCAGTTCCTAGGCTAAGGCAACCGCACCTTCGTTATCTAAGAAAATCTCCATAGGGTCCTTTATGGCCATTACACATCCAAGGTCTCGGATGAAGTTCTTCAACCATATCGCCTCCTTCGACGCTTCGCTTGCTGCTATGTACTCCGATTTGCATTTTGAATTAGCTACGATCTTTTGCTTGGAACTTTGCCAAGTCACTACTCCTCCATTCAGGGTAAAGACCCTCCCCGACAGAGAGCAAAAATTATCTCGGTCGGTCTGAAAACTGGCGTCACTATACCCTTATACTCTCAAGTCATCACTCCCACTGAGGATAAGGAACCATGCCTTAGTCCTTCATAGGTCCTTGAGAATTTTTTTTTACTGAGGTCCAATGTGCTCTACCAGGGTTCCCTTGATATCTGTTGACCATGCTCCAAGAAAAGGCCACATCAGGGCGAGTAAATGTCATAGCATACATGATTGAACCAACTACGGAAGCAAAAGGTACTCGGCTCATCTCTGCTATCTCAGCTTCGGTACTCAGGCTTTGAGTCCTACTCAACTTGGCATTGCTTTGGATTGGTAACTTCCCTTTCTTGGAATTCTCCATGCTAAAATGTTTTAGCACTTTGTCCAAGTAAGTACTTTGACTAAGTCCTATTAGTCTTTTACTCCTATTTCTCACTATCCTTATCCCATGAATATAAGCATCTTCTCTGAGGTCCTTCATAGCAACACACCTTCAAAGCCAGGACTTAACCTCCTGTAGGATTGGGACGTTGTTTCTTATGAGCGGTATGTTATCCACATACAAAACGAGAAAGCTAACTATACTCCCACTGGTTTTGACATAACTATACTCCCACTGGTTTTGACATATACACAGGACTTATCTTCGCTTCTCAAAAAACCAAACTCTTTGACTTTCTCATAAGAACAAAGATTCCATCTGCGAGATGCTTGCCTTAATCCATAAATGGATTTCTCAAGCTTACACACTCTAATAGGGTGCTTTGCATCGAAAAAACCCTCTGGCTGACTCATATAAACATCCTCAACCAACTTTCCATTAAGGAAAGCGATTTTGACATCCATTTACCATATTTCATAATCATGAAATGCAGCTATGGCTAGCATAACCCAAATAGATTTAATGTTGGCTACTGGTGAGAAGGTCTCATCATAGTCAACTCCAGGAGTTTGAGTAAACCCCTTCATAACCAACCACGCCTTATACGTGTGTACTTTCCCATCCATTTCGGTCTTCTTCTTGAAGATCTATTTGCACCCGACCTTCTTATGACCAGTTACATTGTCAACCATGTTCCAAACTTGATTGTCATATATGGACTGAATCTCGCTGTTCATAGCCTCTTTTCACTTTGCAGACTCTGGGCCTGCCATGGCTTCCTTGTAGTTGCTAGGTTCATCCAAATTTATTAGTGTGATATCACTAATAAATGTATCACCCTCACTTGTTATATGAAAACCATACAACACAGGCGGAACACTAACTCTACTGGAACGTCTAAGAGTTAAGGACTCGTCAATCAGTTCAACAGGAGTTTCCTCATCGAGTTGAGCACTAGCGTTAGAGGTTTCTTCATTGATTGATTCTTAAAGCTCTTCAAGATCAATTTGCCTCCCACTGTCCTCTTGGCATATGAGTTCTCAATCTCAGAAAACCCCTCTCCTCGCAAGAAAGACAACATTGTCACTCGTCTATAGAAGGGATATCCAAAGGACTTCTGCGGATAGCCGATGAAAATACACTGCTCACTACGTGGTTCAAGATTTTTGTGAGTCTCTTGTCTTACGAAAGCCTCGCAACCCCAAACCTTGATATGTGCCAACGAGGGAGCTTTCCATGTCCACATCTTGTGAGGTGTTTTGGCAACCTTCTTAGTAGGGACTAGATTAAGGATATGGGTGACAATCTCTAAGGCATACCCCCATAATGAGATAGGTAACGAAGCTCCACTCATCATGGAACGAACCATGTCCAACAAGGTTCGATTACACCTCTCAGCCACACCATTCAAATACGGTGTCCTAGGTGGCGTCAATTGCGAAACAATTCTGCATTCCTTCAGGTAGTCATGGAATTCTAAACTAAGGTACTCACCACCTCGATCAGATTAGAGCATCTTAGTTTTCCTGCCCAGTTGATTCTCCACTTCCTGCTTAAAATCTTTAAGCTTTTCATAGGTTTCTAACTTGTGCTTGATTAAGTAGATATACGCATATCTGCTATAATCATTGGTGAAAGTCACGTAGAAGCGATTTGCATCCCTTGTGGCAGATCTAAAGGGCCCACATACATCGAGATGTATGGGATCGAATAAACCCTCACCCCTTTCACAAGTACCAGTGAAAGGTGACTTGGTCATCTTTCCAAGTAAACAAGACTCACACGTGTCATCATCCCTAAGTTCAGATGACTCCAACACTCCATCCTTTTGGAGATGGGCTATGTGCTTATTGTTGACATGTCCAAGACGAAAATTCCACAAGCATGCTTTATCCAAACCATTAGAAGAATCGATATGCAACACATCATTTCCTAAGTTGTCTACAACCATCACAGTTTCATATATATCATTACAAGGCAATGCTTCAAAATAGAAAGTACCATTAAAGAAAGCATTAATAGAACCACTTTCATTATTAAATGAAAATATAAAACCTTGTTTATACATACGATGAAAAGAAATAATGTTTCGTGTCATTTCTGACGAATAGCAACAGTTATTCAAATCTAAACCTAACCCACTACTAAGCACTAAAGAGTAAACTCCAATCTTGGTGATAGGCGACACTTTCCTATTCCCCATGATCAAGTTTATCTTCCCATGCTCCACATCCCTACTTCTTCTTAGACTCTGCAAATAAGAACAAATGTGAAAACCACATCCTGTATCGAGGACCCAAAACATAGCATGCGATGATTTATTATTAGAAAGAATAGTATAAATACCTGTGAAGGATGGATTTATCTTCCCATCCTTGATATCTTGCAAGTACTTCGGGCAGCTTCATTTCCAATGCCCTTTCTCGTGGCAGTAGAAGCACTCTGCATGCTTCGGGCTGGAGGAGGGAGCAGAAGGACCAGCCTTGTTTCCACTAGAATAGGTACCATCGTAGGACTTTTCCTTGTGGCTCTTAGAAGGAGTCTCCTTCTTCTTTCTGTTTCCTTGCCCAATAGCCAATATGGGGGCATTAGTCATAGGAGTAGATGCAATGGATTTTCCTTTTAGACTACTCTCAGCAGTTCTTAGCAGGCCTTGAAGCTTGCTTAGAGTGACCTCCTCCTTGTTCATGTGGTAGGTCAGACGAAACTGGTCGTAGCAAGAAGGTAAGGTATGTAGAATGATATCTATGGTCGGCTCCTCATCGAAGTTAACATTTAACTTCAAAAAGCGGTCCACATACCTTTACATTTTCTGTAGGTGGGTCGTGATGGATTCTCCATCCCTCATTTTGGGGGTGATCATCGCAGCAATGATCTCGTACCTTTCCTGCCTAGCGCTTTGATGGTACCTGTCCATAAAATCTTGATGCATCTCGTACGGATAGTAGTCCTCGTAGGACTTTTAGAGTTTAACTGTCATTTTTGCGAGCATGATGCAATGAACCTTCGTAGCATCTCGCTCATGAGCCTCATATGCAGAAATCTCTTCGGGAGTAGCAGTGTTGGTGTCAATGTTCTTTAGCTCCTTATAGAGAACATACTCTTTGTCCTCGTAACGGTTGACCATTTTGATGTTCCGGATCCAGTCATTGAAGTTGGACCCATCAAAAATCACCCTCCCACACAAGTTCATGAGTGAGAATGACCCAGAAGGGGTTGAGCCAGAAGCGTTGTTGTTTGAAGTAGACATCTGAAAAGAAAAAGAGAAAAAGTTTGATTAGATAAGAATCCCCAATTTAATACCCAAATGAGAAATTAGGGCTAGGACCCAACACAATTATTTACAATTCAGAAGAGGGATGTCGTAATCTAACTGCAAATAATTTGAAGGTAATTGAATGGCAATTCACTAATTTCCACCATGAAAAACAAAAAAGACAATTAAGTTTTAATTGAATTGAAATTCCTAGATTCTTTTGAGATTCATTGAACTTTTTAATGGCATGTTTAAATCTCGATACGCCCTTCAAGTTTGTGACCGGGATACCGAGTATCACAAACAAGGTGTGAATAACCATGGAAATATACCTAGTACTATCGATGTCATTTTACCACCTAATCAATGTGCCAGTTAGCCACAGATGCTCCATTGATCTATGATAAACATCGAGCTACCCTTTTCTACCTTTGCTAGTCCCAAATTAGTGTGTCGGTTAACCATACACGCTCCACTAACGACTTGGCAATGTGCAAAGTGTAAGTCCACGTGATAGCATCTATTTCACATTTTACCTAAGGTAACTGAGATTGGGAATTTTGTAAAAACATTTTGTTACTTTATTAAAATCATTATACTTATTAATGAGGAATTAGTTGCCCTATCCTACCCGTCCGGATAACAACCCTCCACCAATCAAGAAAGTGGTGGGTGAGAGTGGACACCCATTAAACCACCATTTCATTCGTGAATGAGGTCTACTAACTGTAAGACTAACTTTATTGTATACATTTATATAATCATTACTCTTATAATATTATAATAGTATAAGAGTTGAATTTTAAACTTGTAAAATTCTAGGGTTTAGAATTTATATGTTTCAAAATTAAAACTTTTAATTAAAATTTAAATTCCAAAACTTGAGGGCAAGTTTCGAACTTCTCAAAACATCTTTTAGATAAAATTTGAAAAATAATTAAATATCATATCAAAAATATTTATCACATAATTTGACCTAATCCTTTTCTAGACAAGATAATTCAAATCAAAATACAAATAGTTAATCTTTATCATATAAAACAAGTAATTATCTTAATTTGACAATTATCCTTTAATTTGATTAGGATATCAATTACAATACCAGAAAAATCTGATTTTAATTTGAAAAAACAATTTTTGGTAATTATCCAATTCAAATTAGGGCAAAAATTCTGAGATTCAGCAACAGAGCTTAACTCACGTCGTGACAGGCTCTGTGTCACGTGGTGAGTCCAGACAAAATCCAAAAAACGAAATTTCAAGCTTTAAAAATTTAACTTTTGCATCAAATACAATAGAAGAACATGCTAGGCTCTGATACCACTGATGGATCAAATTGTACGTAAATCAAGCAAGAACATAAGATGAATCAAACTGTTGTCGAATGATTAAAAAGCCACAACCTTAGAACTCTATGAAGAATTGCTACTGTAGAGGTGCGGTAGGGTTACAATGATGTTTAGAATGATAAAATCAATTGAAAACTCTCTACGGTGCATGCATGCACTATATATATATATATATATATATATATATATATATATATATATATATATATATATATATATATATACACACACACTATAACCCTAATAAAAAACGGTTGGACAGGCCCAAAACCGTGTACATACTGGACTAATACAAAAAGCCCAATGACGCAACACATAAATACTTAAAAATCTCCCCCTTTGCGTCAATGGAGACTATAGTCCGTCAGCTAGTGATTTGCTTCTGTACTTCGTAAATTTTTGGAATGAAGCTTAGCCACAACTTGCGAACATGGATGTACCACAAAAGCATATCTGAAAAGCACTTGACATCATCCGGATGCTTTCCCTTAAACTTGTTGATCAGGTCCAATATAAATTCCAGACAGGCAGTGTTGTAGAGATGCTTGTCTTTGAGATGGAAGTATGACTTGTGAAAGTTTGATCCCGTTCCCTCTCTGGACTGATACACCATGAACCATCCTTCCTTGTATATCTTCCCTGGCTTCAACTTCTCCAAGTCTTTTGGAGCTTCCTTGGGAACAACTGTTGGCTTCTTCTTCAAAACAGTGGCAATATCCACATCCATCGAACGAACTTCTTGAATATACTATTTGATCATAAGTTGAAGATGGGACATCATAGGCTTGTACTTATCTTTCTCTCACGGCAACATGTTGTAGAGAACGATCCAGTCATTGGGATTCAAGCAAGGCAGGTCTGTAAGAGAGAATTCGTAGGCCTGACATGATGATCCTCTCATAACCTTAAACTTCGCATTCGGAAAGCTTTCAGTTTCGATATGCCTAGTAACCTTCACAGCAACGATTTTGTGGGCACTCCAGGTTTCATACTGGGGTTTCATGTGCTTGAAGTAAAAAAGAAAACATCATCTGATCAGCACTGTTGTTTGTAAAAGGAACATTCACAACCTTCACAAAGGCACGAAACCTGAATGCTTTTAGAGTGATTGGAAGATCAAGTTGCGAATCCTGAGCATTCTGATAATCAAAAGACGCAACAGGACCCAACCATTATTGACTTGGTAGCTCCACAGCATCATGCTGAATTTTCTTCAAGGTCCACTTCGGAAATAATAGCATTTTGCTGTTGAGAGTGGCCTGAGCTTCCCTTTCGGCTTTTTCTATCTCTTCAGCCTCTTTGACGATTCTCTAAGTTTCATTAATTTCAGCGTCACAAACCTTCCTCCTTTTAACTTTAGCTTCATTAGGCTCTTCATCTACATCAACATCAATGATTGGATCATCTTCAATCAAAATTTACTTGCCCTTAGGTTCGTTCTTGATGATGGGATTGGTAATGATTTTCAAAGGTTGAACCGTTGATGCACCTTCTCCCCATTGTTTTTGTTCAGAGGTCCGAGGAGAAACACCCTTCAGCCTATATAACATTGTGAAAATAGGGCGTAACCTCTCAGAAAGGTGTTTTGAATCGTAATGGAGATCATTGAGTCCCTGGTCTTAATGATATCAGAGAGCAAACTGGTAACATCGGTAATGCACCTTATCCTTTTCAGTCTTCTTCCCAAGGGTATCCATGATTTTATTTTCCATCGCCAGATCATCTTGAATCTTTGTAATCTTCGAAGTAAGAGATGTTTGGAACGATGCATGGTCTTGCTGTAGCCCAGTTCGAATCTTCTCCAGATTGAGCATCTCATTCTTGAACATTGCCCCCAAGTTCTGAAGTGCTTCATTCACAGAGGAGGTATTGTTGTTGTAGGTGGTTTGATAAGTCTCCATGAAATTGGTTGTTTCTGAAATTAGTTTATCGACTTTTTCAGTCGTGGATTTGCATACTTCAATAGATGCAGAAACTGTTGCATTCATCTTCTTGGCATTTTCTTCATGCTTCTTTGTTATTCTTTCAAATAAGGATTCAACCGTTGCTTTTGAATATGCTTCAGAAGAAGAAGCCTTGGAAGCTAGCAACAGTTGATCAAGCTTCTCGTTAATATCATTTAACTGTCCTTTCGTAACTGAGGCTTCATCTTCACTGTCAGTCCGAATCTGGAATGGACTATAAGTGAATCCGCCTAGATTATCTTCATCACCATCATCGCCAAAAATCATATTCGGATCGTCAGTACAAATAGGAGAAATTGTGTAATGACATAAATTTTTCAAAACAAATTTTCATTTCCAAACATAATATATTTCATAAAACAATTTCAAACCCATTGTATCATATGTCATTTCAATAAAACAATTCCTAGAATCTCAAAAACATAAAAACTCCATCGGTGTGTACGGATCATGTCGGCGCCTTCCCACGATCCTCGTTGGTACCTGAAACACATATCACACCAAACGGTAATCATAAATGCTTAGTGAGTTCCCTAAAATACCACATATAACACGTATGCCACTCGAGGCTATAACTCTACAAGACCTTCTGGTCAATGTGTCTCAGGGGACTTCCGTCCCATAATCCTGGTAGACCTTCCGGTGCCACTTCTCTGACCTTCCGGTCCGTATCATCTTGACCTTCCGACCCATACATTGTTGACCTTACAGTCCATTTCATAATACTCATAACATAACATATCAAATACATATCATATAACAACATATATCACATACTCATCATAGCACATAAGACCTTCTGGTCACACATAATTACCACTCTAGGTAAAGTATAGTGAGAAGACTGGCCTCGTATGCTGTCTAGTAACTCACGTGCTCGATATCCCCGAATCTCGTAATAATGACCTAGCCCCGCCTAAACACATAAGTAATCATCTCAAATCAATAACGACTCTCAAGGATAGACTAGTCCCTTCCTATGGTCTCTCAGAAGGCCAAAAGACCATTTTACCCCTTTAACGAAAGTCAAATGTGGAGAGGTACGCTGCGCGTACCAGATCTGTACACGGGTCATACTCCATGTCATCCAGAATCGGGGAATGCGACCCCCTACGTGGCGCCTACTGGGATTACACCCAACGTAAGTCCCAGTTTCCTAGTTCCTTCATTTTTGGTCTGAATAGATTAAGACCTAGGCTCATAACTTAGATCTAAGCTCCCTACTACCCCTTAAGTCATAATGTCGGGACCTTTAAGCCCTTGCATGGCTATAAAGGTCACCAATCACTTCAAACATATATCCTCTTTTCCCATTAAGCCATAATCTCATGCATGACTTAATCTCAACGTCCAAGATTGGATTTTTATGAACCTGCAATATACATTACACTGGAATAGGTCAGATCTAAGCTTATGGATACCCTTTACTCATGAAGTCTCCACCTTGGGACCAAAAACCCTAAAAATGGGTCCATAAAGCACAAATCAAAGGTGACAAGGAAAGCTTTGAGCTTTTTACATCCAAGTGAAGCTCCAACCTCTGTAGAACTCGGATCTAAGCTTGTCCTCCAACTTCTATCTTCCACAATGGCCTCCTCTTCTTCTTCACCACCACAAAATGGCACTTTCAAGCTTAAGAACACACACACAAGCTTATAACGGGGTTTTGCTCTCTTAAGGTTTCACTCTCTGTAATATCGTGGCTGGGGTAAGGACCATATCATTCCTTTTATAGTCCTCAAGCCTCATTTAGGGTTTTGCATCTGAACCAGTTACGCCCAGCATAACTTTGGTATGCCCAGCGTACCTAATTAAGTCCGCGTCCGTAATCAGCGCATGAGTATGCGTAGCGTACTCTTCAGTACGCCCAACGTACTCGTTTGCAACATTTTTCACTTAGGGGCTAAACTTGACAGTTTGGTAAAAAAGAAGGGTTAAATAGATGTACCTGACTTTCGAGGTGTTACAATTCTCCCCCACTAGAAGTAGACTTCGCCCTCGAAGTCTCATGCTCCAAACAACTTCGGATGTTGCTCCCGCATCTCCGAATCTGGCTCCCATGTCAGCTCGGACCCTCTCTGATGCTGCCAGTGGAACTGAACCAGGGGCATCTTTTTGTTCCTCAGAACCTTGATCTTCCGATCCATAATTGCGACTGGCCTCTCAACGTAATTCAGGATCGCATCCACCTGAATATCCTCCAGCAACACTACTGCCGTCTCATCGGCTATACACTTCCTCAACTGATACACGTGGAAGGTACCATGTATCTGACTCAACTCTGCAAGTAGCTCCAAACGATATGCTACCTTGCCCACCCTCGCGATCACCCTGAATGGATAAATGTACCGGGGCCCTAGCTTGCCCCTTTTCCTGAATCGGATCACTCCTTTCTAAGGAGATACCCTCAGGAGTACGAAATCTCCAACCTGAAACTCGATCTCAGATCGTCGCCTATCCGCGTAACTCTTCTGGTGACTCTGGGCTATCATCAACCTCTGTCCGACTTGCTGTATCTGCTAGGTAATCTGAAGCACTATCTCAATGCTTCCCATCACTCGCTGTCCTACCTCTCCCCAACAGATGGGCGTCCTACACCTCCTCCCATATAACAACTCAAAGGGAGGCATACCAATGCTCGATTGGTGGCTGTTATTGTAGGAAAACTCAACCACAGGTAGGTACGTATCCCAACTCCCACCAAAGTCCACGACACATGCCCGCAGCATGTCCTCAAGCGTCTGTATCATCTGCTCACTCTGTCTATTCGTTTGCGGATGGTAAGCTGTACTAAAATGCAATCTCGTACCCAACTCCCATGGAACTTCTTCTAGAATCTAGAAGTGAAACGTACATATCGATCTGACACAATCGAGATTGACACTCCATGCTACGACACCACCTCTCTCACGTATGTCTCGGCCAGCCTCTCTGTAGAAGAGCTCTCATTGATAGCAAGGAAGTGAGCGCTCTTCGTCATCCGATCCACAATCACCGAAATTGCGTCCACACCCCTCGCGGTACTCGGCAATGTGGTGATAAAATCCATAGAAATCTATTCCCACTTCCACTGGGGAACTTCTAATGGCTGTAGCTTGCCATGCGGATGCTGGTGCTCAGCCTTAACCCGACGATAGGTTAAGCACCTCTCAACTACCCACGTGATATCCCTCTTCATACAGGGCCACCGGTAGTCTCTCTTCATGTCCAAATACATCTTTGTGGCCCGGGGATGGATCGAGAATCTCGATCTGTGAGCCTCCTCCATCAATATGCTACGCGCCCCTCCCATAAATGGCTCCCAAATCCGACCATGAAAGGTCATAAGCCCTCGTCTATCAGTAACAAACTCAGATACCTGCCCAATCACCCGCTCCCTCTTGCGGTTCTCCGGTATCACAGCCTTTTCCTGGGCCTCTCGGATAGTATCCAATACTATAGTCATCACTGTCATCCTCATACATACATCTTGTATAGGGGTACTCTCTGCCCTGCGGCTTAGGGCATCGGCTACACCGTTAGCCTTGCCTGGGTGGTACAGGATCTCACAGTCGTAATCCTTCACCACATCCAACCATCTCCTTTGCCGCATGTTCAGGTTGGGCTTATCCATTAGATACTTTAAGCTCTTGTGGTCCGTGTATATGATACACCAAACCCCGTACAAGTAATGTCGCCATATCTTGAGGGCGAACACCACTGCCCCCAACTCCAGATCATGGGTGGGATACCTCGTCTCATGAGGCTTCAGCTGCCTCGATGCGTATTCTATCACGTGCCCTCTTTGCATAAGCAACGCACCAAACCCCGATATCGACGCATCACAGTACACCATAAAATCCTCCATTCCTTCCGGAAGGGCTACCACCGGGGCTTCGCATAATCTCTGGCGAAGAGTCTCAAACGAGGTCTGCTGTTCTGGACCCCACGTAAAAGCCACACCCTTCTGGGTCAATCTGGTGAGGGGAACAATAATCTTGTAGAAATCCCTGATAAATCTCCGATAATAGTCGGCCAACCCAAGAAAACTCCTGATCTCGGTGTGGGACCTCAGCACCTCCCAGCTCATAACTTCCTCAATCTTGGCCGGATTGACAAATATCCCATTCTGGTTGACGAGGTGTCCCAAGAACTGGACCTCTCGTAACCAGAAATCATACTTGGAGAATTTGGAGTAAAGCCTCTCTGATCTCAATACTCCGAGAATCTCTCTCAGATGCTCATCATGTTGCTCTCTAGATCTCGAATACACCAGAATATTGTCGATGAACACAATCACCGATCTATCCAACATCGGTCTGCATACTCTGTTCATGAGATCCATGAACGTTGCTGGTGCATTGGTGAGCCCTAAAGGCATCACCACGAACTCGTAGTGCCCATAACGAGTCCTAAACGTCGTCTTCTGGATATCCTCATCACGCACCTGCATCTGGTGATATCCAGACCTCAAGTCTATCTTGGAGAACCAAGATGCTTCCTGCAACTGATCGAACGGATCATCGATCCTCGGTAATGGATAACGGTTCTTGACCGTCAACATGTTCAACTCCCAGTAATCGATGCACATCTGGTGTAAACCATCATTTTTCTTGACAAAAAGGATCGGCGCTCCCCATGGTGACCTACTCGGCCTAATAAATCCTTTCCCCAACAGCTCTTGAAGCTGTGAGGATAACTCCTGCATCTCTGGTGGTGCAAGGCGATAGAGTGCCTTGGCGATAGGTGCTGCCCCCGGAATCAAATCAATGCGGAACTCCACCTGCCTCTCAGGAGGCACACCCGACAACTCCTCAGGGAAAACATACAGGAACTCACGTACTACCGACACATCATCGACCGAGCTTGGCCTCTATGTGGCCACTCATGTATCCATCACATAGGCTACGAATCCTTTACAGCCCTTCCGTAAACTCTGTCTCGCTCTGGCAGCCGAACAAAATGCTAACCCAGATCGGGTACCCTCGCCGTACACCGTAAGTACTCACCCACTAGGGTCTCGTATCGTCACCAACTGGCGCTCGCAGTCTATCACAGCTCCGAATCGGCTCAGCCAATCCATGTCCACAATAACACAAACACCCCCCATCGCACTCGGGACCAAATCTATCGGGAACTCAACACCGAAGATATCCAATATACATCCTCGAATCACATCCGTAGCGTAAACCGCTCGCTCGTCAGCTATAGAAACTCGTAGAGGTCGACTCAACACCTCTCGCCGGATACTGATGTGCTGACTAAACGCTAAAGACACGAAAGATCGACTCGCACCCAAGCAAAATAACACCAAAGCAGGTACAAAACTCACAAGAAAAGTACCAACGCATATCATAATATAAGCACAATATTTCAAACTCAGCAAAAAATAAATGAAAGAATACATACCAGCCACGAGATCGGGCACTACGCAGACCTACTCCGCTGTCAACTGAAAGGCTCTCTCACGAGCCCTCAGTACCTCGGCCTTCACTGCCCGACCCTCGGTAGCTCGCGTAGTAGCAGGGGAAGATCTCTGGGCTAATCCCTGTAATAGCTGCGGGCACTCGACCTTCCGCTGGCCCGTCTGGTTGCAATGAAAGCAAACCATAAATCCCTTGGGGCAGTCCTTGACTATATGCCTCTCCTTGCCATACTTGTAGCAACCACCTGCTCGACACACTCCATCATGACGCTTGTTGCGCTTCCCACAAGTGTGGCCCTTATGGCCTCCAGATCTCGTATCGGCGGGCTTAGCCCGCTTGGCTGCCGACTGAGACTGTACCGACCGCCTATCCTTCCCCTGAGACTCGACCTCCTCCCTGACCTGAATCTCCAACTTGATCTCCCTCTTCCGAGCATTTTCCTGGAGCTCGGAAAATGTCCGGTATGACGAGTTCGCCACGAACTCCCGAATTTCCCTCCTCAATATGCTCATATATCGACTCATGCATGCCTGCTCAAAAGACACGTGGTTAGGGAAAAACAACGCCATCTCATGAAACATCCATGTAATCACAGTCATGGACTCTGTCCCCTGCTTGAGGGACAATAACTCCTGCACCAACCGTTCCCTCTCCACTGGGGGAACATACTCGTCTTTGAACATGGTGGTGAACCTCTCCCAGGTCACCTCTGAAATATCTGCAAGAGTGAAGTTTGCCGTCACAAACTTCCACCAATCCTTCGCTCCTAAGCGAAGCTCGTTCAGCGCGAACCGTACCCTCAGATGCTCCGGACACGAGCAGGTGTAGAAGCATCCCTCAATATCATAAATCCATCTCATCATAGAAATCGGATCATGCATCCAATCAAACTCTGGTGGCTTCGTGTTGCTGAACTCACAGAACAGCAACGAGTCACCCCTTTGAGTTCTAGCAGCAACAACAGTTGCAGTAGCTGTAGCTTCCACAGCCTCAGTAACCGCATCGTATCTTTCATCAAACGTCTCAATCAAAGTGGTCTTGATAGACCCAAACATCTCCGGTATCTTTGCGCGGATAGCCACGACCACCTCATCGTGGATCATCTGAGGAAGCTCCTTGTCACTAACGCCGCTGGTCTTTGGTCTGTGGTGTGTCCCAACCATGATGTCTCTGAAATACAACATAAAAATATCAGAGACTAGCTTGAGTATACTCACACTCGATAACCCAACCCTACTTGTTCCTTAGTACCTTAAGGATTCTTACTTGGACTGCTCACTGATCCGGTGTTTCTTGTAGTACAGGCCCTGTACTACCTTCCACACCGCATCAGCATTCACCCCAAGTCCTCCTCCTAGGATCCTAAGTCACAAGTACTCCATATCTTGCTACGCATAGGCTCCCTTCTGGTAGATCACTCATAAGCTCCTCACAGCTACCTACTCACTCTCGAAGTATCTCATAGTAGCAGTAATCTCCTAGGCTAAGGCATCACAAATCAGGCCACTCTAGTCCTAATATGAATACCTAGCCTACTCTAGCATGCATAGCATATCATATTATATCTCATAACACATAACATAAGGGTATTTTGGGAAATCATCGTTCGGGCGCTGGCTAATCGTACACACTGCTTCCTCCTGGCTTTCTCAAATTCTTTAATGTTTTTAGAAAAATTGTTTCTTTTATGAAAAACTTTCTCAAATCCTCAGTTTGAGTTCAAATACGTCCGAAGGTGCATCTGAATCCCTCAAACCAAGGCTCTGATACCAACTTGTAACGACATAAATTTTTCAAAACAATTTTTCATTTCCAAACATAATAGATTTCATAAAACAATTTCAAACCTATTGTATCATATGTCATTTCAATAAAACAATTCCCAGAATCTCAAAAACATAAAAACTCCATCTGTGTGTACGGATCATGCCAACGCCTTCCTGCGAGCCTCACTGGTACCTGAAACACATATCACACCACACGGTAAGCATAAATGCTTAGTGAATTCCCCAAAATACCACATATAATATGTACGCCACTCAAGCCTATAACTCTACAAGACCTTCCGGTCAATGTGTCTCAGGGGACTTCCGTCCCATAATCCTGGTAGACCTTCCGGTGCCACTTCTTTGACCTTCCGGTCTGTATCATCTTGACCTTCCGGCACATACACTATTGACCTTACAGTCCATTTCATAATACTCATAACATAACATATCACATACATATCATATAACAACATATATCACATACTCATCATAGCACATAAGACCTTCTGGTCACACATAATTACCACTCTAGGTAAAGTATAGTGAGAAGACTCACCTCGTATGTTGTCTAGTAACTCACGTGCTCGATATCCCTGAATCTCGTAACAATGACCTAGTCCCGCCTAAACACATAAGTAATCATCTCAAATCAATAACGGCTCTCAAGGATAGACTAGTCCCTTCCTATGTTCTCTCAGAAGGCCAAAAGACCATTTTACCCCTTTAATGGTCCAAAAGTGCAAGTGTTGACCAAATCCCAAAAGTCAACAAAAGTCAAATGTGGAGAGGTACGATGCGCGTACCAGATCTATACACGGGGCATACTCAGATCTGTACACGGGGCATACTCCATGTCATCCAGAATCGGGGAACGTGACCCCTTATGCGGTGCGTACTGGGATTACGCCCAACGTAAGTCCTAGTTTCCTACTTCCTTCATTTTTGGTCTGAATAGGTTAAGACCTAGGCTCATAACTTAGATCTAAGCTCCCTAATGCCCCTTAAGTCATAATGTTGGAACCTTTAAGCCCTTGCATGGCTATAAAGGTCACCAATCACTTCAAACATATATCCTCTTTTCCCATTAAGCCATAATCTCATGCATGACTTAATCTCAACGTCCAAGATTGGATTTTTATGAACCTGCAATATACATTACACTGGAATAGGTCAGATCTAAGCTTATGGATACCCTTTACTCATGAAGTCTCCACCTTGGGACCAAAAACCCTAAAAATGGGTCCATAAAGCACAAATCAAAGGTGGCAAGGAAAGCTTTGAGCTTTTTACCTCCAAGTGAAGCTCCAAACTCTATAGAACTTGGATTTAAGCTTGTCCTCCAACTTCTAGCTTCCACAACCGCCTCCTCTTCTTCTTCACCACCACAAAATGGCACTTTCAAGCTTAAGAACACACACACAAGCTTATAATGGGGTTTTGCTCTCTTAGGGTTTCACTCTCTGTAATATGGTGGCTGGGGTAAGGACCATATCATTCCTATTATAGTCCTCAAGTCTCATTTAGGGTTTTGCATCTGAACTAGTTACACCCAGCGTAAATTTGGTATGCCCGTCGTACCTAATTGAGTCCACGTCCATAATAAGCACATGAGTACGCGCAGCATACTCTTCAGTACGCCCAGCGTACTCATTTGCAACATTTTTCACTTAGGGGCTAAACTTGACAGTTTTGTAAAGAAGAAGGGTTAAATAGATGTACCTGAATTTTGGGGTCTTACAAATTGATGAAGATATAGGGGTAGTGAACACTGAAGTTGTGGCCCCCGTATCAGATACGTTGACCGTAACATCAGGAACCGATGAAGAAATGGGATCGGTAGTTGAAGTGGTTAAGATTGGTGTTGAAATGGGAACTGATGTAGGTTGAGAGGAGATAATAGGTGGTTGTAAGGTAGCAATAGTAATGGGAATGGATGATCTTGTTGTTGGAGAGAGAGGAGGAGAAGGAACTGAGTCATGAACAGATTGATGTACCTCTGGCTTCGTAGTATATTCTTCATTACAAACTGGATGCCCTTGATTGTGAACGGTCTCTGCTTCTTCATTACGAACCGGGATTTCCTCGCCATTGCGAATGGGTTGATTTGTTTCAATACGTACATCTGACTCGGTCTCAGAATCCGAGTCTTCGCTTTCTGAGGGATTGGGAGTCTTTCGCTTACGAGCCGGTTGTTTTCTGTGCTTTGGAGCAGCCGTAGAAGATGGTGTGGGTGCCTTTCGCTAAAGTTTTGTAACATCAGAGGGACCTTCAGAAGCACCAACCTTCTTAACCATTTTCTTTGACCCCTTTCTGCCTTTGTTCGGTTTGTCAGCGGTATCAAGAATTTCCTGCACCTCTGGAGTAAGTGGCCTAAACCCTGAAGGCGTAAGTTTGCGAAAGCCTTCCAAGAGTTTACACGAATCAAGAACATCCCGAAACATAACTTCAGGGATAGATCAAATAATTGCGAACATTGATGGATCAACAATAATAATCCCTGTTGTATGAAGGGTGGAAACTATGAATGTGAGGGCATCCTGCATCAGGGGAATATTGTGTTTGACAATGACCCTGCGAACTATTAGAGACCAAAAGCTTGCACAAGAGATCTGCGTATGACGAGACGAGGAGATAGTGCTTTGAACCACTTGAGCCCACAAAACGGCTCCATAATCGATGTTCATCCGTGTGTAGGGTCCATAGATAATAGTCATGAATAACTTACTCGCACAGTCGGATCCGGTAATTCTTTTAGAAAAGCTTTTGAAAAAAATTGTGAATAAAGCATTCCATTGAGGTGGAAGATTGGGCTTGCAGAATTTTGAAATGGTAGACAAAGACTCCTTGTATCTCATTTGATAGAACATCTCCAGGAGAGCAGCACTCGAGATTGTTTCAGGATTAACCATATCCGTTGACTATGGAAGCCCTAGAAGGGAACAAAATCTGGTTTTGGAGATGGAGGTTTTCTGATCATGAATGTCAAATATGGTCTTGTTCTCCTCCACTGATGTAGCTTGCAGAAGAGTATGCCTTCGAAAGAAGAGACGTCGGAACATCCTCCATTTTGGTTAGAGAATGAACCAATGGTGAATACTTGAGGCACTCGATCATGTAAAGAAGATACAACTCATATTTTCAAGGATTCAGATCAATCAAAAGATTCTGATTAGGTTTGACCATCGGTAGAGAATTATGAACGTTTTGATCTTGAGCAGATGATGAAGTCGCCATTGTTGCAGGTTTGAAGAAGATAATGAACAGTAGAGAGTGATTTGATTGCCCAATATCTTTGTAGAATATTTTGAAAGTGATAATGAGATTTAAACCGTAAAAATATTTATATAGTATTCGAATTGTAAGGAAAATCCAGAGAGAGAAAGCATCGGGTACTGAAACGTCACCTAAAAAAGTGCGACCTAACAACTGTAGATGTTAGACCCGTGTGTCACGCGACGGAAAAATAGCTGGCTGTTTTAAATTTTGCACGTGCCATTATGAATTCTTATCATCAAATTTTGCCTCGTCATCATCCACCTTTCGCAGTCAAATATTCGTTGTTCAAATCTTACAAATCTTCGCCCTTTTGATATCTTAGATGATACTGCGAACCTGAAAAAATGATTGAGATCCACGAACAATGCTTTTGGAAGATCACGAGGATCGTGCAACAGTGTCAAAGATAAAGAAATAAATCAAGTGTATCTGGGAAAGTAGGTGATGTCTTGATGATGACATATATCTGTTAATACAGGGCACAGATTTCTTCCTTCGAAGTCAAGAGAGACTAAGAAGTGTCGGTGTGGTTCCCCGTTAAAATACGATCAGATGTTTTATAAGAAACACCAAAAGGTTTCTTTTATTTTGGCTAAGGGGGTGGTTTACTCTCCAATTTGTACAATGAACTTTATATAAGAACGAATGTCAGATGGAGTGCTCGTGTGACTAGTGTAGTCAGTTGAACGAGTAGGTTCGTAGTTATAGCAGTGACAGGATGATATTTTGAAATCTCAAACAAAAATAAAAACAGGATCCTTTGGGAAGAAGTGACTTGGAGGTAGAACACTTCATAAAGATCTAAAAGTAACAGATATTTCACGGTACATAAAAAAGCTTTCGTTAACTCGTAGGTGAAAGGCTAGAACTTGTAATTGTTCACCGCCAATTCTTGAAAGTGTGTTGGATTGTGGGTTTCACTTAGATCGTGGTATACGAAGCTAAGATCATCAACACAGATGTTTCATAACCATAAACCTCAGTGGTAATTGTTGAGAGTCTCGAGGGTTACAATGATGAAAACAAAATTGATGGAGAAATTGTGAGGTGGTTCCAGAGAAAGAGAATTTACCTCTGTTGTGATTGAGTGACAAAGCAGAGAACTCTTAACTCGTTGTGAGAAGAGTAAGGTAGCTCATGACTAATGTGAATTTAACAGCCTTATCGGGAAGAAATGAATGGCATATTCGATTCATTAAGGCTTCACATAGAGTCTAGTAAGGCTTCAGACAACATAGAGCAGCATGCCTCTAGGGACACTTAGCTAATACATAGATTGTGCAGTTTATACCTGCCCCATCAAGCGAATGAGAGTAGCTCTGGATTTGTATTGTCATGAGATTTGCTATCATTCATTATTGATATTTTAAATTTTTGTGAAAAAGAAAAGAAATAAACTAAGCACAAAAGAAAATATTTTTGTTGTTTTAATTTTCAGAAAATAAAGAAAAACATAAAGAAGAGCAAAATATTTTTGGATTTTGGGTTTTTCATAATAAAAAATGAAATAAAGACAAACAAAAATGTACAAAAAAAATACAAAAAGGATATAAGAGAACAAACCACGAATGAACAGTGACTAACGAACTCCTACGAGCGTTCGCATCGATTCACAACAATGAGAAAAATCGGAATGAACAGTTGTCTGCGAGCGGCTGCAAGCATTCGCAATGGTTCGCAACCATTTCTTTATTGGTGCGAAGGTGGATTTGATACGGATTCAGCTTCCATCATTCCTAAGCCTTGGAGTATTCTATTGAAGGTTGCTTCAGGCAAGGCTTTCATGAATATGTCAGCCAAATGATCAGTGGAACATACGAAATGAACTTCAACATCACCTTCTTCCACATGATCCTTAATAAAGTGGTATCTCAGTGCTATGTGTTTCATTTTTGAGTGTTGCACTGGGTTGTGACATATATTCAGATTGCACTTTTAGAGTCACAATAGAGTGGGATTCGCTTCATGTTTAGGCCATAGTCTCTTAACTGACTTTGATTCCAAATGACCTGTGAAGTACAAGATGCAGCGGCTATATATTCAGCTTCGGCTGTGGACAAGGATACACATGTTTGTTTCTTGGACTGTCAGCTGACGAGTTTTCCATCCAGAAATTGACAATCGCCGGTGGTACTTTTCCTATCTAGACCACATCCTCCAAGGTTGGCATCTGAGAATGCTTGAACGGAGAATCCTGATTTTGATGGATACCATATGCTGAGAGACGAGGTTAGCTTCAGATATCAGAAGATGTTCTTAACTGCCACCATATGAGGTTCGCGTGGATTAGCTTGAAACCTGGCACAGTACCAAACAGAAAACATAATATTTGGTCTACTAGTTATAAGATACATTAGTGACCCTATCATCTGTCGATAGAGTGTCATATCAGTAGTCGGTTTTTCTAGAGATGGTGTTAGCTTTGTTCCAAATGCCATTGGAACCTTCACTCTTGAGTCTCCCATCATGCCGAACTTTTCCAGTAATGTGTTTGTGTAAGCCACCTGATTGATAAAAATGCCTTCTGGTCCCTGTCTTATGTTCAATCCAAGGAAAAAGTTAATTGGACCCATTGAAATCATCTCAAATTTAGTCTCCATCAACTTCCGAAATTCAGCTTTTAGGCTAGAATTTTTGGAACCAAAGATGATGTCATCGACATAAATTTGAACGATCATTAAATGGTCACCCTTTTTCTTGCGAAAGAAGGTTGGGTCAACCGAACCTTGTTTAAACTTGGACATCTTAAGAAAACGAGTTAAAGTTTCATACCAGGCTCTAGGAGCTTGCTTCAGACCATATACGGCTTTGTCCAAAATATAGCAATGGTTGGGATACTTTTCATTCACGAAACCTGGTGCTTGCTCAACATATGCGGTTTCTTCTAATTCTCCATTCAGGAAAGCACACTTGACATCCATATGAAATACCTTGAAGTTTTTGTGTGCTGCATATGCCAAGAAAATTCGAACTGATTCTAACCTTGCTACTGGAGCGAATGTTTCTTCATAGTCAATCCCTTCTTCCTGAAAATAGCCTTTTACCACAAGTCTTGCTTTATTCCTTCTGACATTGCCTTCTTTATCCATCTTTTTGCGAAACACCCATTTTAGACCGAGAATAGACGCATCAGGTAGTGTGAGAATCTATCTCCAAACCTTGTTTCATTCGAACTTATTGAGTTCATCTTGCATGGCCTGAACCTAATCATAGTGATCGAGTGAAATATTAATTGTTTTCGGTTCTATTTTGGAGACGAACGAATTAAACATGCAATAGTCCACTTGAGAGAATAAAGCAGTTTGCTTTGCTTTCAGTTGAGTGCGTGTAAGAACTCCCTCAGACGATTCACTAATAACTTGAGTTTTTGGATGATCTTTTGTCCATTTTGTGAGTGGAGGGTAGTTTAGATGATCTTTTTTCCATTTTGTGAGATGGATCAGCAACGGTTGAATCCTTATTTGAAAGAATAACGGTTGAATCTTTATTAAAGTGGTTTCGTCTTTCCTTTTAATGGTGAAAACCTTGATTTTGTTATTCGTTTTGTTTGAATCAGTTTCTTTTTCTTTATGTTGATTCTTAACAAATTCTCTCTTATCCTTCCTACGGTTAGTGGTCGTCTTCTCTGTTTGATCTTCAGAATCTGAGACGAGCTTTCCCTTCCCTTTAACATCCTTGATAGGAGTGTTCTTTGAGTGAGAAGGGTTGGGTTTCTTAGATACCCTTTTAGGAACTGATGACATATGACCAAAACTGCCCTTTCGTTCCTGTGAAGCACAGGAATGATAGTGTGAACATTGTTTGGGTTTCGCTTGCAAATGTGCTTTCGCTTTTTGACTGAAAGCCTTTTCGTTACGCACATAGTTGGAGTTTTGGGATTGCCAAAACTGCTTCCTTTCATTGAGATTTTTCTGATATCTCCTATTTCGCTGATGTTTTTCTCTGTGAATTGCTTGGATGATTTATGAATATTTACATTCAGTTTCGGTTTCCTTGCTTTAGTTTCACTTCTTGCTGACTGAGATTCGCTTCTACTTTTAGTTTCGCTTTTAACTCCCTTAGTACCACTTGTACTACCTTTCTCGAAGCTTGATGGCTTGTTTATTGGTTCTGCGATATAACGGCCTTTCACTCTCCAAGAGGTTCATTCTGATAGTCCTACTGTTTCATCTGCGTTATCGATTGGGGTAGACCATAAATGATCGTCACAACCACCAGCATTATCCTCGTCGAACATGGTTGTTGGTTCAACCAACCGTCCCTTGGTAACTCCAGTGGTAGTGTACACTTGATTTGGTACGGTTTGTACCTTTTGATATACCACAGCCTTCTCTTTCTGGACTTTGATCTTTTCCTTTGACAATCGAGCGAACTCAACACAACTCTCAAATACAAGGACTTTTTTTGGTTCAGGTTCGGTTTTAACAAATTCAGAACATTCAACCTCATCTTCTACATATATTTCACTCATGTCACTGTCCTCATCAAATTCAAATGTATTTTCAACATTAATCTTGTTATCTAAACTTAACTTAGAACTCGATGAATCAAATTTTTGTACAGTTTCGGTCTTTATTTTCAATATGTCATTTTCATCCAGTAAGTTTCTGAGCATGTCCTTGTGGTATTTGAACTTAATAAATGACTCAATTTTGTCCAGTCCTATTCTGTAGGCTTTAGAGGTTTCTTCTGATGAGACAATCGATTCACAATTATAGTAATCAACATCTATTTCGTCTTTCTTTAATTCAAGGAAAGGCAAAATCATTTTGTGAATCTTTTTGCCAATCTCACAATCTAAATGCAACTGAGTAATATTGAAATAAAGACGTTTAGCAATTAAGCAAAAAATATTCCTTTGTTTCAAAAACTTTAAATTGTCACGTTGTAAATAAATCAATTCATCTCTTTCCCTAACCAACTCTAATTCCTTCTTCTCTATACACATCCTTTGCTCCTAACTCGTGGAAGACACCCTGCTAATTTGATAAGTTAGGTTAGAATTCGTGATGCGAGTTTGTTTTAGGCTACCACTTAAACTAGAGAAGGTGAATTTTAAACCATTTAATTCTTTTTCATAGTTAGATACGGGTATTTTAAGAGATTCAAGGATGGAATTTACCTTCTGGATCAACTAATCACACTTGTTGATCTGCTCTCCGACTGGTTTTGCGGTAAAGTGTTTGTCTTCCCTCTCCTTTGCTTCTTCACGCCCGTCGTCTGTTATGTAGCCTCTTATTTGTGACACACCAGCTGTCACCATCAAACATTTTCCAGCACACTCAGAACTTTCTTCCTTCGCAACGAACGCCCTACCATGTGTGGGCTTGCGAACTTCTTCGTCTTCCGAGTCAGTAGACCAAACCTCTACACCACTGAACTCATCATCAGCTACATTTTCATGCACAATTAAAGCAGGCATATATTTGTCATTAGTTTTCTTCTTCTTGATCTCCTCCAGCTTACACATGTGGTAAGCCTCCTCATCCTCTCCATCTTCTCATTTAGCTTTTATAACATGCAATCCTTCGCCAAATGATTCTGCCCGTGACAGTATCGGCGATCATATCCAAAGTTACCAACTAACTTTCCTTCCTTCTTCTCTTCTTCCTTCTGAGGAGTATATTTATTCTCCTCCTTCACCTTTTCGGAGCTGTAACTCCCTTGCCAGTTTCGGTTTTTGGCAGATGGGAATTTCTTCCTTGCGAAACGTTTGGGGTTGGACACCATCAGAGCATACTCTTTACAAGTCAAATCACATTCAAAAAGATCTGACTTTTCCTCTTCTTCAACCACATTCTTACTCTTTGAGATAAGGGCCAAGGATCCCATGCCCGAGACTACTTTTGCTTCCTTTGTCATGACACTTTCATGTGACTTGAGAATCCCTACAAGCTTTGCCAACGAGTAAGCCTTGAACTGTTCATGAGCTTTAACAATTGAAACCACTTCCATTGATTCGGGTCTTAGACCATTCATGAAAGTGACCTTTTGCTCGATCACTTCTCTGCCAATTCCGTGCTTAATCATCTTGCTGAGAAGATGGTTGTAACGATTGAATGTTTGAACAAGACTTTCCTCTGATTTTTGCTTGAAGTCACCAAACTCCAAGAGTAAAAGAGTTTGGATGGAATGCTCGAGATCAGCATCAATGGAGTATAACTCCTTAAGCCTTTCCCAAATCTCATTTGCAGTAGTACAAGAACTCACCAGACGAAAGGTATCAGATTGTAAAGAGAATCTGATCATCCTCATTGCTTTTACATTGCTAAGCAGTTTGTCCTTCTCATCTTGAGGGACTTCTTTTACCTCTATCATTAGCTGATTGTACTCTTTCTGTGTCTTGATGGTTCTATTGGTTCCGGAATGAACGAAAGGACCCAAAGTAATAGCCTCCCAGATCAAATATCCATTATCCTCTTACCTGAGAACATAGTCTTCAAAATGAAGAGCCCAGACTTCATATTCATGAGTATAGAATCGGAATCCTTGTAGTCGAGACAATGTTGTTGGAGATGTTGATGGGATTGGTTTGAGACTCGTAGTGAGACATGATGACTTGATCTGCTTACCTGTCAAGAATCAGACTTGTAAAGATTGAGTTAGGGTAAAATCAGAATCAAGGAGTAGCGTCAATAAAGTGATGACCGCTCCAACAGATTCAATAAAAGCGGAAACCCTAAAGATTTTCTTCAAACAAAAAAGATGCATATGAATTACACAACCTCTTGCTCTGATACCAATTGATGAGACTAAAAAGTCTTTAAGATCGATTAGATTCTTAACATGCAAACCAAGTACGTAAATCAAGCAAGAATATAAGATGAATCAAACTGTTGTCGAATCATTAAAAAGCCACAAGCTCAGAAGAAATCTATGAAGAATTGCTACTATAGAGGTGTGGTAGGGTTACAATGATGTTTAGAATGATAAAATCAACTGTTAACTATCTACAGTGCATGCATGCACTATATATATATATATATATATATATATATATATATATATATATATATATATATATACTATAACCCTAATAACAAACAGCTGGACAGGCCCAAAACCATATATATACTGGACTAATACAAAAAGCCTAATGACGCAACACATAAATACTTAGCAGATGGGTTTTGAGCATTATATCAATCCTATGGTGTACATTCAAACCCTAATGCTTGGATCTATATTTTCTATTTGTACATGCAATAATTATCCAAGGCTTGTGAACCCTAATCTAGCATACAACAAAATTGATTTCTATGACTAAAACCAAGTTAGGAAATTACCTTTCAGTTGTAGCTTGAAGAACCTTGAGCTTTTGAGAACCTAGCACCTCAAATGCGATGCCTCTAATAGATCACAAACACCAAAGCAATTGGAGAATGTTAGAGAGAGAAGGTAAGGCTAAAATTAGCTCTATGAATCCTTCTAGGGTTTCTGGTAGCCAAATTCTAGTGCCCAAGGGTCCCTTATATAGTTGTAGAGTTAGGGTTTCAGTCAAAGACCTAATCCGGTTGCTTAGGCTCTAAGCTGCCCACAAGATCCTTCTAGAATCCCTAGCTTGGACGATTTCTATATGGGATCCCATATAAAACCGTCCATCCCTTTTTTAAGGGATCCATAACCCATATTGCAACTATCTTATAATTATCCATAACCCATCGCATTTGGATCTATATTTTCTATTTGTACATGCAATAATTATCCAAGGCTTGTGAACCCTAATCTAGCATACAACAAAATTTATTTCTATGACTAAAACCAAGTTAGGAAATTACCTTTCAGTTGTAGCTTGAAGAACCTTGAGCTTTTGAGAACCTAGCACCTCAAATGCGATGCCTCTAATAGATCACAAACACCAAAGCAATTGGAGAATGTTAGAGAGAGAAGGTAAGGCTAAAATTAGCTCTATGAATCCTTCTAGGGTTTCTGGTAGCCAAATTCTAGTGCCCAAGGGTCCCTTATATAGTTGTAGAGTTAGGGTTTCAGTCAAAGACCTAATCCGGTTGCTTAGGCTCTAAGCTGCCCACAAGATCCTTCTAGAATCCCTAGCTTGGACGATTTCTATATGGGATCCCATATAAAACCGTCCATCCCTTTTTTAAGGGATCCATAACCCATATTGCAACTATCTTATAATTACAATATTAGTCCCCAAAGTTTAATTAATTTCTTTTGACCACAAAATTAATTCTAAATTAATTCTTGACCGATATTAATTAAACAATATGATTTCTCTTTTAATATGTTATTCACATAATATATTAATAAACCACAATAACCTCTTTCTCCATTATTCTTCCAGTCAAGTTGCTTTGGTGAAGGCAACCTAAAAGGACCATGCTACAACCGGGTCAAGTACATACCAAATATAGTTATGGGCTTAGACACCTAATCCAACAGATATAACTTATAGAATATTAATACGGAATCCTGCACGAACCACTATAAATAAGAGACTGGAATTGTAGAAACTTTACAACTCTAGATTATAAAACTTTTAGAAGTACGAAATGGAAATAAATCAACCCCAACTATTGACCAAATAGGAAGAGATCACGCTCATTCAATCTTGGGTAATAATTTAGGATAATATAGTTTCCATCATGCCGCCACATCTAATGTACGAATCGTGATGAGCACGCTCGAAAATTTTGTTTCACTTTGAGTTAGATGTTCCACAGTATCGAACTGAAAAAGAAGTGAAAGCTAAGTTTGTAGACATACGGTCAAAGGTGAAGAATTTTATCAAAATTTATCACAAGCTCGACAACTAATTAATTGATGAATATGAACAAGTAATTTTACAGTTGGCAATGGTGGAATATGGACACAAAAATAACGGGGTTGATTTTCCATACAGACATTCTTGGGATATTTTAAAAGATGTCATGTATTTTTAAATTTATGTATTTTGTTATTTTTATGTTTAATAAGGTTATGACAGTTTTAAATTATGTTTTTTTCTATTTTTGTAACATCTAAAAAATATTAGGGCAATAATAATATCTCTCATTAATCACTCCAAAATTCGATTCCAAACATAATTAGCTACATAGGAAGGGTGAAAGGAAATAACCAGAATCAGGTTCTGAAACATGCATCCCGAATTTGGCTTCAAAATGCATGTATAGAATATGTATGTATGTCGGTAATCTATTACAAGTTTACTTTTTGAAATGACTACACATATTGCAGCCTACCGTAGTGCCCTCTACAAATGCCAATATATAAATGAATTTAAGCATCCAAACTCAATACCTTCTTAAATTTACTTGCAACTTCACAAAAATCAGGGTAAAATTTTCATTTTTTCCAAAACGACCCCAAGACAATAATTGTTTACAAAAACATTGTTTCAAAAGTATAATTCATAAATTAGAGTATCCCAAAATCCAATCAAATAAAACTTCAAGGATGTGCACGATCACGCATTCGCCTTGCCATGATTATCTAAAGTACCTGAAACAATAAACTAAAACTGTAAGCCAAAGCTTAGTGAGTTCCCCCAAGGTCCCACCTCATAAACATATAACCAAACAGTACTGGTTCCATAACATCCTTGTTGGATTACCCCTGGCCCACAACCTTCCAATTGGAATGCCCCGACCCACAACCTTTCAATTGGATTGCCTAGTACATATTAGGTCCACAACCTCTTGTTTGGATTACCCCTCTCCCTCAACCTTCCGGTTGGAATACCCTAGCCCACAACCTTTCGGTTAGAATGCCCCAGTCTGTTGACTGACAGTACAAAGTAATACAGTCTCAACCCCACCATACCATGTCGATATATACATAACAAATAATAAATATCATGTAACCAGTCATCAGTCAAACATGCAAATCTACAACGCACTAAAACATAGCAACATCCTATATACTAGGATACATAATCTAGTAGGTCGGCATTGGTGTCTTCGACTTAAAAGTATAGTGAGGAAAAACTCACCACTCGGTCTGAAAAGATAGTTAAATAGGTCATTGCTCCAAATGTCTGCTCTACCAGTCACCTATACATCAACTAGTGACAAATCTCAATTACAACTCAAAATACCCAAAATACCCTTAGGTCAAACATGGTAAAAGTCAAAAAGTGAACTGAGTCAACTTAGTTGAGTACGCCCATTGTACTTAGATTATATGCTTAGCATACTCAGGTCTTGACCAGAAACAAGGTGTTGACTTCATATTCCCCATGTACCATAGCGTACGCCCATCGCACGTTTCAGTTGTGACATCCCCATTTTCATTGCTAGAAAAGACCGATTTGTTTATGCTTAATTTTGAAAATCAGAATAACCTTTTAAAGAAAAGTGTTGCGGAATTTGTTCTCAGAAAAACATGATAAATACATTATCAAGCATTTCCAAAGAAATGTATTTTTATTCATTTTAAAACATCTGGGATGTCATCATCAATACAGAAACATAAGCATAAATAGAACTTACATTTATTATCAGTAATGATTTTTATTTCCTTAATCTCTCAGTGTAAAGTAGCTTCATATCGACACTTGTGATATAAATAAGCTTGAGTGGGTCAGATTGGAAAACCTGGTGAGCACATAGGATTTTCAACCCACAATAATATAATTATTATGTTTAAATAATCAAACAATCAACCCAATTACCCATCCCCATTATCTTAGCTATTATTAAGGATCTACCCTAAGAATCAACTATTCCTTGCTTATTCATTCCTAAGGAATCACGGTTTACACAACGGGCACTAAGTCTCCATAGTCGCTAGGGTTTAGGCCCTAAGACAGCATAGTAGCTAGGGTTTAGGCACAAAGTCTGCATGATCTCCAGGGTTTAGGCACCAAGTCTGCATGATCGCCATGGTTTAGGCACTAAGTTCTCATAGTCGCCAGGGTTTAGGCACCAAGTCTGCATGATCGCCAGGGTTTAGGCTTCTCTCATTGTTCACCTCTCACCCTTATCTCATGGTCTATATCCTCTCTCATCTCATCATCCAACTCATATTTCATATATCCGTGTTTTACCCAACATATATTGTAGATATAAAATACATATACAGTTTAAATCATTTAAAACGTGTATAAAATCGTACATCTAGCATAGACAGCAAGTACTCAGATAATTTACACACATAACACGTAATTTATATAAAAGACTTCATATCTATGTATAAGATGAAAGTAACTATGCACTCACTTGTTAAAGTGATGATTCCAAACTCGGACAGCGCTTCGCTTCTTAACAATATAATTTCCTTTGACGAAACCTAGTATTATTACCACTAAATTTTAGTCTAATATTTACCTTGACTAATTATTAGTCTTAGCATTATTATTATTATATAAGCGTTTAAATATTATTTTCCAACCACTATGTATAAACAGTGGCCAGACATAAAACACCGGAGGGCAGGACCATTTTGGCATATAGCACTTTTGAAATCCAACAACCTGATGCGACCCTTTAAACCAGATTCCCCGTACCGCGAGTAGTTAAAAAGATATTATAAGGACACTTATATAATTCATAATAATAGCCCAAATATTTATTATAAGTTCATAATAACAATACTAATTTTAAATATAAACTATATTTAAAATAGGGTAAACATAACTTACTTACAAGGGGGTTTTAGCTAGGAGTTGAGCTCTGCAGGGGTAGAACTTCGTCGTTGAGTCTTTCTTAGAAAGATTCATGCAGCGCTTCAACGCTCGCCTTACTATACTAAAACTATAGAAAAAGAATTCGAATCACGAGGGACTGAAATGCTCGAGGGATAAGAAGAGAAAGACTTTTGAATCAAGAGAATGGTGCAAGAAATATGAGAGCCTAGAGGCTCTTATTTATAGTAATTAAATTTTCAAAAACCGCCCTCAATTGGTAATTATCTTGTGTTTTGGCAAGGATAATCTTTAAATAACAATAAAATTCGAATTTTATCAGTTTAAAACATATAAGGCAATTATCCTTCAACAAAACAGCAAGAAACTCCGAAAATCCCTCTGTCTGACACTCCGAATCACCGAGTCACTAACTGGACTCGCCGAGTTGGGTTGAATTGCCGAGTCCAGGAAGTGACTCGCCGAGTCAGTTCGAACAGAGGGCCAGAAAACGTTTTTCAGCAGATAATCAATCATAGCATCACATACAACAAAAACCAATCAAGGCTCTGATACCACTGATGGGTTTTAGGCATAAGAACAATCCTATGTGCTCATACAAACCCTATTGCTTGGATCTAGGTTTCTATATTGTACATGCAATGAATCCAAGACTTGCAAACCCTAATCTAGCATACATAATTTCGAAATTAGCCAATTACATCAGATCTATATGCTTACCTCTTCAAATAGTGGCTTAAATCTTCTTCTCTTGAGCTTAGAGTCACAATTGTAACTCCTTTATTGGATCACAAACACCACAAGCAAGAAGGCAACTTTGAGAGAGGAGGGAGGATGCTAATTTTCAGTCCTAGGGTTTCTCTTAGAAGGAAGTGGTCGAAAATTGAAGCCTTTGGGTCTTATTTATAGTACAGGCTGCTAGGGTTTCAGTGTAAACCCTAATGGACAACTTAGCCACCAAGTAGCCAAAGGAATCTTCTGGAATAAGGCCCTTGGATGAAAATATGATGATCCTGCATCATAATTTTGTTCCCCCTTAGTCCATTAGATTTCCCAGCCCAAAATCCAACTATCACACATTTGACACTTTATGCCCCTTTATTTAATTAATCTCTTTTAGTCGCCACATTAATTCCTAATTAATTTATGACTAATACTAATTAAATAAATATGATTTCTCCTTTAATATATTATTCTTATAATATGTTAATAAACCATAAAATCCTCTCTCTCTCTCTCTCTCTCTCTCTCTCTCTCCTTAAATTACCTTGTCAAGTTGCTTTGGTGAAGGCAACCCAAAAGGACCATGTACAATTGGGTCAAGTATATACCAAATATAGTTACGGACTTAGACACTAATCCAACAACATACACATCCCCCATGGGGATAGGATCATATCAATTGGATAACACACCCCAAAATTCTCCAAGACACAACCCTAATAGAAACATGATATAGAAAACTCGTGTTAATTGGTGAAAGAAATGGGCAATAGATACTCTAGTTCCCTAATAGTCATATCAGAACTCCAACTGAAAGACTAAGACACGAAAGATTGACTCGCACCCGATTCAAAAAGCACAAGAGCATGCAAGGAGCTAATTAAGAATGTATCTATCAGGAATACAATCATAAGCCTACAAATAGATATCATGAAAAAAATAATAAATAGAAACATACCAGTAATATCGTCTGGCGCCGACCTGGTCTCCTCTAACATAAGATGGTTAGCACGACCTGAAGTCCTCAGGGACTCCTCCCTTCGCAGGCGTCCATCTTTGATCCTAGGGGTAGCAGTAGTTGGTGCCTATAGAAGCCTGACATCAAGTAAGGGACATTAAGCCTTCACATGGCCCACCTACTCGTAATGGTGAAAAATCGCTTATCTCTTTAATACTTTTCATAAAAATCCCATTTTTGTTTAAATTACAATACATGACTCTTTTGTTCAATCAATTAATAAACCAGGATCCTCAAAACAAACGCTTCCTCTGGTGTGTACAATCGATCCGGTGTCGTCCCGTGATCCTGAGAAAACCTGAAACATATAATACAAAACACTGTAAGCATGAAGCTAAGTGAGTTCCCCAAAATACCCCTCTAACACGTATTAGCCACTCAAGGCCATAACTCTGCTGACCCTCTCGTCAGTGTGTCTCAGTGGGACCCTCCAGTCCCAACTCTCTGTGGGCCCTCTGGCCCTAACTCTATGGACCCAAAGGTCTTAACTCTATGGACCCACTGGTCCTATCTCTGAAAACTCTGAATCATGCATATCACATATCACAATAAATCTCAACACATAAATAGCATACAAATACACTGGCACATAACTCTAAAATACACTGTAACATAACTCTGTTACCACTGTAGCTAAAGTATAGTGAGAAGACTCACCTCAGATGTCTTGGTAAATCTCTGACTCGGTAGAAATATGGTCTAGCCTTCGCCGAATCACATAAAGTAAATACTCTCATAAATTTAACTCTCGAGACTAGATTCAATCCTCTCTTGGCACCCTCAGAAGGGTAAAATGCCATTTTACCCCTCTCTTGACTCAAAAGACCCCATTGTTGACCAAACCCTAAAAGTCAACAAAAGTCAACGGTCAAACTTTAACCCGACTCGTCGAGTGTACTTGGGCGACTCGGCGAGTCTACACGTGTCCACTATCTCTCTAGTCTCGCTTGACACATCGAGTCTTTCCTCTGCTCGACGAGTTACACCTGGCATGAGTCGCGGGGCCACCCCGACTCAACTCGTCGAGTCCCATTATGAACTCGGCGAGTTCCGCCTTAAACTCCAGTCCTCTGTTTCCCTCTGACTCACCGAGTCATTCCCCCAACTCGGCAAGTTACCAATTGAGTGATTTACGGGATACCCTAACCATACTCGTTGAGTCTGTTCTTGGGACTCGGCGAGTTCATGCAATTCTTAAACTCAAATGACCTCCTGAGGTCAGATCCGTTCCTCTAACCTATAGATATGGCCTCCTTAAGCAAGATAAACACGTAAAGTCTGGATCTTGATGCCCATGCAAAGACCTAATGGCTCTATTTGAAGAAATGGCCTCAATATGTCACCCTAAGCTCATATTTCCCAATGTCACCCATAAAGATCAAGGATTTAAGGTCTCTGGACCTCTTTGGATCCCGATCCGAAGCCTCAACACGAGAAGGGACCAATTGCTCCACAATTCATACTCTAAATGGGCTAGAAACCCTAACTCTCAAAGATTTACACCAAAACTAAAGAAGGATCGAATATATACCTCAATATGAAGTCCTTGAGCTCTGAAATCAACATAATAGCACCCTATTCAGTTCCCTCTTGCCTTGGTCACCTTCTTCTTGAAAAAACACCCACACAAGGATCAAAAATGGCCTCTTCTTCCTCACAAACGCTCTAGATCTCTTAGGGTTTCACTCAGGGCTCTGGTAGCCGCAAATGGTGGCTATAACCCCCTTTAAATAGGTCCCAAACCCCAGGAATTAGGGCTTCATTAAACAGCACGGACTCGCCGAGTCCGGTCATTAACCCGGATAGAATTCGCGATCCTACTCGGCGAGTCTACGCGTCAATTCACCGAGTCCCTCCAAAATCTCCAAAATAAATGAATAAATAATGTACCAGGGAATCCAGATTACAATTCTCCCCCACTAGAATCAGACTTCGTCCTTGAAGTCTTACTCTACAAACAACTCTGGATACTGCTCCCGCATCTCTCGCTTCGGCTCCCAAGTCAGTTCGGACCCCGATGTTGCCATTGGACCTGCACCAGGGGCACTTCCTTGTTTCTTAGAACCTTGATCTTCTGATCTATAATCGCAACCGGTCTCTCAACATAGTTCAGGCTCGCATCCACCTCAATATCCTCTAATGGTACCACTGTCGACTCATCGGCTATACACTTCCTCAGCTGTGATACGTGAAAGGTGTCATGAATCTGGCCCAGCTCTGCAAGTAGCTCCAACCAGTAGGCTACCCGGCCCACCCTCGCAATCACTCGGAATGGACCAATATAACGGGGTCCTAGATTGCCCCTCTTCATGAACCAGATCACTCCTTTCCAAGGAAATACCTTCAGGAGTGCGAAGTCACTGACCTGGAACTCGAGCTCTGACCGCCGTCTATCCGGATAACTCTTCTGACGGCTATGGGCCGTCAGTAACCTCTGTCTGACCTACTGAATCTGCTCGGTTGACTGAAACACGATCTCCATGCTAACCATCATACGTTGCCCGACCTCTCCCCAGCAAATGGGAGTCCGACACTTCCTCCCATACAACAGCTCAAAGGGTGGCATACCGATGCTCGAATGATGGCTGTTGTATGGGAAAACTCAGCCAAGGGTAAATACGTGTCCCAACTCCCTCTGAAATCTAATACACATGCCCGAAGCATGTCCTCGAGCGTCTGAATCGTTCGCTCTCTCTGAAGTGTCCTCTGACATCACCATTATAAGATCTAGCTTATTTCTCATATCCCTCTTCGATACTGAGCACCAGGTCAACTTTTGACTCCACAGCTGAACCTCCAAAGGTCACCCATAACATGATCCAAAATATCTCACTAACTTCCTCCCCGTGACCACTATCCCGGCCCAGTGACACGCAAGTCACGAAATTCTCTTTTCCTCATACAAAAAATACAGTCCAACCGAGGATCGACTCAAATCTGACCTCTGGTGTCTGCTGCGCATATCTCCTACGCATCTCTCCGAATCTCCCGAACCCGAGTACTGACCTATACATGTTAAGACATCCAATGACAACAATACCCCTCATCCAAAAATTCACCTCAAAATTCCAGAATTTCATCTCGTTTACCCACGCACCATCGATGCCAAACTCAACTCGAGAGTTTGGTCCGACCCAAAGTTGGAACCTCGCTTCCCAATGAGATACTCATCTCATGACTCGACCTGCACCCCGTGCAAATACCACTTTTCCAATTTCCTCATGTTGCGACAATCACACTCAACACAAAATATAATGATTCCCGACAGAGACAGAGACCCCAGTCTCGCCCCTGGTTCAACCACCAGGCTCCAAAACTCAATACTAGGGCTACTCAAACCTAAAACTCTTCTGCATCATACACTAATCAGAGAACACTCCATTATCACACTCTTTTGTCGTCTAGTGAGCACTATGGCTCCCCGCAACATCACGATAACCTCTCGATGACTAGTGAGTACTACGGCTCCCCGTAGTATAACAACACCCTCTGACCAGTGAGTACTATGGCTCCCCATAGTATCACAACACCCTCTGACTAGTGAGTACTACGGATCCCCGTAGTATCACAACACCCTCTGACTAATGAATACTACGGCTCCCCATAGTATCACAACACCCTCTGACTAATGAATACTACGGCTTCCTGTAGTATCACAACTCCCTCTCTTTGACTTGTGAGCACTACGACTCCCCGTAGCATCACAACACCACACTACGTCCACTAACTCATGCTCCGCAGACTATCATAGATAGCTACACATACTCGACCCAAATATGCATCATAGACTCTGGCGGCAACCGTCATAACAAAATACCTACCTCTGCGGAGATCCATTTTCTTAAATAATCCCTCTTGATGTCAATACTCGAAGGGCTCCCACTGGAACCATAGATACATGATACACCACTAGTCGTATCAAACTCAAGATTCTAAATAACTCCGAAATCAGGACATTATACCCGAGTACCACGGAACACCATTACAGAACATCACAATGTCCTGCCTCAACCACTGATCTCCTACTCCCAGCACCATATAGAGAAAGCGCTAACGCTTCAGAACACGCTGATGATCCTCCGAAACCCTTTCCTCTACTGCTCAAAATCCTAGCAAGAATTCACATACCGACCCAGGAGTTAGCTGCTCGATCATCTTCTATCTACCCCAAAAGAGGCATATTCAATCCATACTTCGACTCAGAAGTTCTCAACTGCCCATACCATACTTACGAGCCTTCCACTTAGAACGACCCTGGCCACCACCAGGTTCCTGCCCATTGGCCACCTGCCAGGGAGACACCCATCCTTTCTTAGACACGTACCACATGCATTATCTCGCTCTGCACCTCTCCTTGATCACCAATGACCCTGGTCTCATGAATTCGAGTCGTATGTCTTTGTATCCAACCCCTAACCGCTCTTGCACAAATCTCTGGTTCCCTCAATAAAATACCCGGTTCTCCCCCACTTAGAGTTCGAACCATCACCAATTGACACATCAACAATCTACCCCACAGACGGTTTCCACCAAAAACATCGCACCTACTCTTGGAAGGTGCCACACAACGCCCAATGATCTCTCCATGTAGGGATCAAGAAACCTCAAATACCCTAAATCTCCGATGAAATCCTTAGGAACTTCTCATCGCGACTGCCTCTAGCTATTCAAAGTCTCATACCATCCCAATACCGAACATCTCAACTGTCCAGTACTATCAATGACTCTTAGACTGAAACAATAAATCATCATACTCCTCATCCTCGACTTCTCAACCCCCGTCCCAACACGTGAATCATCACAAGAACAGGGACTCCACTACCATACTCAATACCCATAATAGACAGAAGAGCCACCGCTCTGATATACTCGCCTGGATTACCCGCTGATACCGCTACCACACGCCCTACTATACTCAATTAGGGTTTAATGTGGTCCTTAACCATCTCAGTCCCCACTAACTACCTGCTCATGGTAGATCATTTCCTTGCAGCAGACATGCTGCCTGATACTCTGGTGGAAAAATCGTCATCAATGTCAACCCGTAGGGTTTACTCCTAAACCCAAAACTGAAATTTCACGCCTCTCCTACTTCCCATAGGAAACATAAATAGCACCTATCAAGTCACAGAAGGTGACATCTCCTCCATCGGCTGATTGCTCACTCAGACCACAATCCCCCATAAATGCCTTCTCTACTAATCCCCGATTCTTGCGACTACATCTGACATCTTACCAAAATACTTTGAAATGCTCTCGAATTCCCTCTCAAGGTATGCCTCTTCGGACTCAATCATGGCCCTCAGGCCTAAAACCCCATTGCGTCCAAACTCCACCAATCAATCCTGACCGGACAACCGGAGAATAACAAGCATCATTTGCTAAGAACCATGGTACTTAGCCCCTGACATCTCTTCTCAATCTGCTACAATGCATGGCACTTGAACTATAACATCACCCCTCAATCTGCTAAGATGCATGGTACTCGAACCATACCATCACTCCTCAATCTGCTCCAATGTATGGTATTCAAACCATAACATCACTCCTCAACCTGCTCCGATGTATGGTACTCGAAACATAACATTATTCCTCAATATGTCCCGATGTATGATACTCAAACCATAACATCACTCCTCAATCTGATCCGATGTATGGTACTCGAACCATAACATCACTCCTCAATCTACTCCGATGTATGGTACTCGAACCATAACGTCACTCCTCAATCTGCTCCGATGTATGGTACTCGAACCATAACATCACTCCTCAATCTGCTACATAGAACCTTCAGAATACTCCCTGTATTGAGTATGGGTCCTCTGCTTTCGGTAGTACGGGCCCATACTACCTGCCACATCTACCCATACTTTCCACACAGACCATCCCAGAGCTCCTAAGTAGTTGCTCAACCTTCTCGTTCACTAAGTCCTCCATGCATGCTCGCTCCTCAGCGAAATTCTCTACTCCGCCAGCGTACTCAACCTTCTCGTTCACTAAGGTTACTCCCTAGGCTCTTCCTTGGTCCTCCCACTTCTCCTCCATCAGCTGCTGAAGAGCTCCTAATGATGCCAACTATCTACCTCCTGAATATTGTCATATTCACTTGGTAGTTGACTCCCATCATCGAGAGTTCCATAAAGCACGAAGCAAGCAGCATTCGGGCATCGAAGAATACATAGAACTTACTCTGGGTGATAACTCCGCTTGCTCTGCTCATCCTCGAAAGTACCATCGAACTCTGCAACTCTACCCCTCGCGGGTTCTAACTATTCTTTTGATAAGCACCACGGTACTCATCTAGGCATCTCTCCAAGATCACTCGTCTACTCAAATCCCCTAAAAGAATTCCAACTGAATACTCTCACTCAAAAGCACATCACATATAACAGCAACTCTTAGGCTAATGCATCACAAATCATGCCACTCTAGTCCTAAGATATGAAGTACCTAGCCTGTCTCTAGCATGCATAATATCTCATAAAATGCATCATAAATATCTCATAACACAAAAGTAAGGGTATTTTGGGAAATCACCGTTCGGGCTCTGGCTGATTGTACACACTGCTCTTTCTCGCTTTCTCTTTGAACTCTTATTCACTTTTAGAAAATCATTTCTTTGAAAACCTTTCTTACTTCCTCAGTTTGAGTCCAGATTTACCCGAAGGTGCATCCGAATCCCTCAAACCAAGGCTCTAATACCAACTTGTAACACCGAAATTTTCAAAACAAAATTTTCATTTAAAATCACTTATCTCTTTAACACTTTTCATAAAAATCCCATTTTTGTTTAAATTACAATACATGACTCTTTTGTTCAATCAATTAATAAACCAGGATCCTCAAAACAAACGCTTCCTCTGGTGCGTACAATCGAGCCGGTGCATTCTCATGATTCTGAGAAAACCTGAAACATATAACACAAAACATTGTAAGCACGAAGCTTAGTGAGTTCCCTAAAATACCCCTCTAACACATATTACCCACTCAAGGCTATAACTCTGCTGACCCTCTGGTCAGTGTATCTCAGTGGGACCCTCCAGTCCCAACTCTTTGTGGGTGGTTGTGTGTGTTTATTATGTATTTTAGGCGTGTGTTGGTGGTGTTATGTTTTATGAATGTTGTTTGGCCAGAAAAAACCGCCACCACTACCATGAGGTGGTGGCTGCCATCTCACGCTGCCATTCTACCGCCACCTTGGGCGGTTGTGTGTGCTTAGGTGTGAATTGGAATGTTATTTGGGATATTTTGATGTGTTTTTGGCCTAATATCATAACCACCACCACCGTGAGATGGTGGCCGTCGTCGTGAGCTGCCGTTGACCACCACTACCCGAGGTGGTAGTGGGTGGTGCCCGACCTAATGAAACCCTAATTGATCTTAAAACTTAACTGTTGGACTAATTGACTTGTGTTTGGGTTGGAAACCCTATTTAGGGTTTAGAAACCCTAATTTTAGATATATTAAATTGGAATTATCGGGACCCGCATGTTTGGACCACTGGATTGGAATTTTAAATTAAGCACGATCATGTTGTATGTTTGGCCTAGTGGATTAATTTATTTAATGGATTAAGTCCTTAATGGGTTAAGTAGGAACACTTAACCCTAATCGTGATTTTATGTGAAAGCCTTAATTTTCTTTGGGCCTTGAGTTGGGCCTTTCTATTGGGCTTTGACATTTTGGATTTTTTATACTTTTGATTTTATAATGACTTAATTAAGAATGAAATTTTTTATCTTAAATTTTGGGATGCTATAACGTAACATAATATATGCCTAAAGTATGTTTCAACCATCATTTCCTTCTATTAAGGGCTTAATCACTTAAGCTTTTTTTTCAAAATTCTAGATCTAGTCCTCAAATGATGTCCTTAACCATAAAATTTCCAACTTTATGGTGTTTCATGGCTATTAAGTGCTCAACACCAAAAACCTAACTTCTTAACTCCTTAGGACATCTTAGTTCATATATGGAAGGAAGCTAATGGCCAACATTGTTTCAAAAGTATAATTCATAAATCAGAGTATCCCAAAATCCAATAACATAAAATCTGAAGGATGTTCATGATCACGCCTTCGCCTTGCCACAATCATCTGAAGTACCCGAAACAATAAATTAAAATTGTAAGCCAAAGCTTAGTGAGTTCCTCCAAGGTACCACCACACAAACATATAACCAAACAGATACTGGATCCACAACCTCCTGGTTGGAATACCCCTAGCCCACAACCTTTTTTACAAACCAAAAAAATAATATAGTGTAATTGTGGTGCTCAAGATATTATAAGGACGACAAGGACTAGCAATAGCCTTGGACGGCTATTTTATGCTTGTCCTAAAGAGGTATATAAGTTATCATTTCATTATTTTTACTTTGAATTAATATTAATTTACACAATATACGTCATGTGTTTGATATTAAATTTGTAGGAACCACAGTCTGGGTTTATCTGTTGGGTTGACGAAGCAAAAGAAAATAATCCATTGATAAGTTGTAACTTAGATCGATCGAAGAAGAAGCTTGAAACCAAAAATTTGCAGTTGAAAATAACGTTAATTTGTAATTGGATTTTCCTTTTTGGTATTGTTGTGTACACGTTGTAACTTTTATGCTTAGCAACTAAGTTTATGTAACATTTATTACTTAATCTATGTAATATGTAATGTTTGATTGTTTTTTGGAAAACCACTATGGATTCACATAATTATTTGCAATTAAATAGGCGATAAAAAAGCCATCAAAGGGTTTGGTATTTCCCATTTAGATGGAGGTGGAAAAGGGTGCATGGTTGGTGTCTAGTAGGTAGTCTGAAACACATCAGCCTGGTAATATATATGAACCATATCGGCTAATTCATGGATGTTCGAATGACTTATGCCACAATATCATGACCGCACACTATACCCAAACTGTGCCATTTCCCACATGAACATGTATGACGATTAAGATCTACAACACAAGTTTTTTAAATCAAAAACTCGATAAATGTTAGACGAAAACAGAGACAGGATCTCTAGAAGGATCTTTGTTGCTTGCCACCGAACAGACTTTTGCATCCTTTTATGAAGCACCATTTCTACATATGGTTTAAGTACACTAGTCAACCTCCTTGAAAATTAAATATGATAAAAAAAGGTTTGTGTACATGTAAAATATAAGGAAATTAATTTAATATTACATCAGGTATTTTACCCCCCATTAAACTGTGTTTAATAAAAGTTCGTTGAATGTCGTCACGAATTGCCTCGGTAAGCATTATTATCGGTAAATTGTGTTGATTAACCGATAACACCAAAAAATTAGGGAACACCAATGTTGAATACATTCTAAAGGATGTTAGGGAAATAGGCTCTTGCCCATTTCACATGACCGATGTTGGCAAACACCTCACAAGCATCATGGGTTAACCGACAAAAGTTTTGTTCAAATTAGACATAGTATATGACTTGGATGTAATCCAGAAGAAAGGTTCCAATGTTTTTCCAGAGACACATCTTGTGTACATATACATGAACACACTTTTAGAAGTATACCCATGATAAGACTCAGGGAATACATGATCTATGCAAGAACTAACGACATCGTCTATACTGGTTATGAACGATACTTCCCTACCCCCGTCCGAGAGATTCTTTTAACCCCATAAGGAACCAGATACAACAAGGTACAACAATAGAGATTATTTTCTACGGCCAGACCAAATGCTATAGGGAGGGTCTGGTTGTTCCTTTCCATAGCCATTGCTATGAACATGATGTTTAGGTAGTTCCATCTTATATAGACACTACCTACTAAGATGACATGCAACAAGCAGTCTATGAATGCATAGAGTTGTATTTCTTATGGAGCACAAAACAATTAGTTAAGATGTAGAAACATTATCAATTTAAAGAAACAAATTAAAAGTGGACCAAAAATATACCAAATATCTAATAGCCACAAAACAAGATTGGAAATGATCCATCACATTCGTTTTGATGTGAGTATAAGTATACAGGTTGGTTCGCCTAAGGTTGTGCAGGTAAACATGCATACTATTAAAGCTTTCTTCGTGCCCACTCTTTGAGAATCTCATATTCAAGCAGTTATAATAGATAATTACATATTATCAGAGTTAAGGGTCTAAGTACATGCAGACACATATATATGTAGGAAACGAAAATTTAGTTTCTAATCCAAAATATATCTGGAATACCTATCCGAAACTTGTGTCTGTGACTTCGTATTGTTACTTCACAAAAGGAGACTGACAATTGTACATAGATTCATGTTTTGGATTGCCGTTGTGTGGAATGTACAAAGTTTATTGTTTTGGACCAGAGCTCCGGAATAAGTACACATACTCCAGAATGCTCTCTTCCGGAAAAGGTTGTCAAGCAGGGCTCCTAAATGAATTACCTTACTCTAGAATGACCTATTCTAGAGAAAGTGGTTATTTTACAAAAACATATATATATATATATATATATATATATATATATATATATATATATATATATATATATATATATATATATATATATATATATATATAATGTGGTTATTATTATAAAAATACTCGTTTATAAGGGTTAGATTACTCAATTTCCCTTTTTTGTCTTTTTTTTTTTCCTTTTTTGTTTTGTTTTGTTTTTTTTGTGTCTTTTGTTATTATTAAACAAATTAAAATTTATGATGGAAAGTAAGCATTCAATCAAATGTGATACATCATAAACATACAATATTTATTAAACAAATTAATTTTATATTTTATTAATTATCTAATGCATTAACTTTTTCAATACATCTATTATTGCATGGTGTATATGGTGGATCGTAAGCATTCAACCGAACGGGATACAATGTTTGTCATGTCATTTGTGAAAATTGATAAACAAGCTATCTAACTTTCACTATTTTTTCAAAAAGCCTTCAACTTTGTAAATTAATTAAAAAAAACCTAGGTTAATTGTATAAAAAATCTTACATTCTTTGATTTTTATTTTTATGTTTAAACCGTTTTTGCTTATTCGGAAAAATCTTACATTTTTTTATCGGTTTGACTCATTTAGTAGTGTTTCCTGTAATTTTCCGGTTTTACAAAACCTTATATGGAAACACCCTTCCCTTTTTTTTTCGAAAAAACTCTATATTTGGCTAACTTTTACGTTTTAACCGACTTTCACGTTTTGTTTTATAGTTTGCATGTTTTAAATGTTCATGAGTGTTGCTTTCTAATAGATATCAACGTTAAATCTGAATGCGACATTTGATTTTTGTTAAAGCAAAGAGAAATGATGCCAAATCCATTGTGTTGGCAAAATGCATGTAAAAATATATTGGATGCTTAAAGATTGTAGTAGATGAAGAACAACAGGTGAAGTTGACATTATATATTTGATTGTTTTAAGAATCTAATCGTCTAAGTTGCATGATATATTTGATTGTTTAAAGATTTAACAAAATACAACTTTTGAACTCTAATATATTTTGGAATCTAATTTAAGTTTTAATGTTTTCTTGTTATAGTCTATAATATTATTATAGATCAAATCACTTTTTGAGTTTAAAATTTAAGATGTCATTGTGTTTGATTCTATAACCAATTTAAGATGCCAACTCAAATCGTTGTTCTTCAATTCCAATCTTTGAGCATCCTCTAAATAGTTTGATATGCATTTTACCAACAAAAATTAAACTAATGTTAAAAGCTATCAAAAACACCATAAACAAGAAGAACAACAACAAAAGAAAAATGAGAGAATTACGAGTCAAAATGGAAAAGTATGTCTAAACCAAGAAAAAAAAAGTTTGTCAAATAATTTTTTCGTTCTTTTTTAAAATAAAAAGTACGTTTAAAAATAAAAAATAGTAAAATATAAGATTTTTATACAATTAAGCCAAAAGCCTGCACATCTTTGCTTGAATAAAAAAGAAAAAATCAATTAAATAAAAACAAAAGATTTTAACTTAGTCCTTTTATGATTAAACTTTTTAAGCCAAGCTAAAAATCATTTTATCCATCTTTGTAAATTGTTTGGTGGACAAAAAAATAACAATAATATTAATAATAATAATGTTAATGGTTAAAACATAAAACGAAAACTTTGAACTCTGGGGAGAGGAGTATAAACAAAAACAAACATGACTCTTCGGCCGCCAAGCTTAAATTGTTTGTCCTAACTTCTAATTGAATCGATAAACCAAAAAGCTAAGATCAAATTCAACCCAAAATCACTAATGTAAAATTGTAACATTTTTAGAGATTAGATGAGCTTTCCGTATAAGGAAACCTAACAACCACCAACTCTTTCCATTAATGTATTCGTTGGTCACCTAAACTATTGCAATGACGCGGTAATTCTATAATGAATTATGCGCACACATACACACAAAGTTGTACATTGAACTACAAGTACTTAAGGGCCAAAATGTTATACTTATAACTAATCAACTTTTAGATGTATCACAATACATGTATTGTATAACCTAACTACATATATTATCGTATACAAAACAGATAAAGAACATCTACGTGTCACCATACGAAAAATGTTTCATTTCATAATTTACACATAATATAAATTTATTTAGAGGTCACGCCTGCATAACGGACATGATCCATGTCTTACAAGCCATTTATCGATGCAAGGTAGGTGAAACATGTGATGGCATTGTGGTAAATTTCTCACAGTTTCTCCGAGTTGAAAATCCTAAAAGAAAACATCAACATGAAAACACCAATCATGATAAGTTTTATGCACTTCGTTGAGAATTAGAAATTTGAATTATGAGTTTGTCCTGTTGTAGCGTTAGACAAAAGGGTCGTTTAGGTCGCGTTTGTTATGTGGGGTAAAACACGACAAAACTAATTGTACTGTGTTTGATATGCATTATACTGAGAGTCTGAAATTATGATTGATATCAATGGGAAAAAACTTGCAACTTTTTTTACCACCCAAAAAGGTGATATAAGGTAGGATAGGTATTCCTTCTCAATTTCTCGTTTGTGCAAAAGATGTCTCATTGTCATTATCGAAAATAGCCCTATGACTATTTTCGATGTTGGGGACATTCACGTTTTTCGTATAAACGAGGAATCGAAAATGAGTCCTTGTTCCACCCCGTTTCACTTTTTGGTGGTACAAAAAGTTGTAATTTCTATCTCATTGACATCCGACATATTTTAAGAATGTCAAACGCAGTATAACCTGTTTTTTATTATTCTGTCATACATAACAAATGTAACGTAAACTTCTAAATAGAAATCGTATTACCTGAAGGCATACAGAGCACAAGATTTTCTCGCCTGAGTCATCCACATTGTTGTCACTTGTAACGGTGATTTTAGGTATTTTTTCAACCGAATATTCAGGCAAACCTTTACAACCACCAATGTCAAATATATTTTGAACGTCATCAAATCTCGTTTCAATGGCTCCCATCTAAATACAAGACCAAAATATTAACAATAAAGAAACAATAACTTTTTTTTTAATTTTTTTAAAAATTTCATTATAGTATAATACAACAAACATATTGAGCTAGATCGAATTTTGTAAATCTCACCTGGCTTTGTACGGCACTTAACATAGCTGGACCAATCCGCTCACGAACAAGTCTTCCACTTATTAAGCTTACAATGACATCAATCTGTTGTAAATGTAGCACAAGTGACATTAATAGTTTTATCACAAAAAGGGAATAGAACCTCGATAGGTGAATAAAGTTCCAAAGATTGATCACCATTTCTCTTCAGGAAATTTCTTGAAAACTTCGATAAATTTTGGGTCAAGAAGGCTTTTACATCAACCATTTTGTTGAGATGCCTTCGGATCCTAATTCAAATGGGAAATCCCTTTTCAGTTCAAGCGGGTTTCACAGAGTCTCAAGAACCAGTTTTCCTAAATGGGTCTTCGTCTTTGTATACTTAATAAATGGGGGATTGTTCTAAAAAGTAAAAAAGAACAAGCTTTAAAGCATGAATGGCTTATTTGTTCTTAATTTCTTGAAGCTTTTCCAGGGTTATGAATCAAAACAGTTAGCTAGCATAAAACGATGAGAAGGTCGATAGAATTGCTCACCAAGTAGAGAAGGCAACGGATCCCTGATTCATCAGATTGCCATAAAAGAAGCGAAGATTCGAAAACTTCAATGGAAAAAACAGCACCAGAAATGGCGCCAACTGCAGCACCTCTAACAAATCCACTCTCGGTTTCTTGGCCGATCAAAGCCCCGGTCAATGCTCCTAATAAAGTACCCACTGCAAGTTGACAATAGATCAATGATTATGAGCAAAAACAATGGTGAAAAACTGAGATTTATCTACTAATCATTCAGCAATAATGAAGTTACAAAGGTTAAGAACATGATGTTTCAAAAATGGAGACCCCGATTCGAACCGTAATTTAACAAATCAACAATCGAAAACGTTTGAAATTGGGAACCAAATATAAAAACACAGAGACCCCAATTCAAATTATCGAAAACCAACACAAAAAAGCCAAAATATCGACAATCAACAGACAATTTTCACCTGATTCATTGAGAAAGAAGAAGAAGAAAACGTACCTAATGCGAAGAAGAAGGTGAAAATTGCAGAAAAAACGTTTCCCACAATAGCAGAAACTGCAGAACTGAAGAAATCTCTGATTTTTGAAACCAAATTTCCAAATGAAAAATCAGAAATCTGTGAAGACGAAGGGAGAGGACGAGATGGGTAAGTGTAAAACTCCATTTTTGAATCCGATGCTAAAAGGTTTCTCCAAAGAACTTCGCTTGTATGTTATGATGCAAAGATGCAGGGAGGGTTTCAAAGGCTCACGGGTTTAGTCACGTTTGGCGTATTGTTTACCAGAAGAAACTAAAATACTTTGTCGCTGAAAGAAGGTGTAAGGAACTCCATCAAACCAACACTGCATTTATAGCTTCCTCACTTTCTTGTGGTTCGAAGTTGTGACTTTTTCTAATTAGAAAATTCTTTCATACGTATAATAAAAATAAGATGAAATTGACTACTTTAAAAACTGATTTTCAAATTATTTAAAAATAAGATGAAATTGACTTTTTCTATTTTTTGATGTTTTTTCTAACTCCATTATTTCTTTAATAAGAATAAGATTCGAAAGAAGAAAAATGATGATTTTCATTTAATTCAGATATTTATTTTTAATTATTTTAAAATTTAGACGGTAGAATTTTATATATGTCATTTTTAAATATTAAAATATTATATTTGTCTAGTTTAATTTTTTTAATAGATAAAATTACAAAAATGATCCCTATGGTATGTATTTTTCTGAGATTTAATCAAAACCTCTATTGTTTTGACTTCATGCTCCTCTTGAGCTAGTTTTCTTACGTATTTGGTCCAGCATTCAAGTACGTCCAGCGTAGCTTCGGAGTACGCCCTACATACTCATTATGTGGTGACTCGGTTGGGTTGACTTAGTTGACTTATGGATTTTGTATTGACTTTGACCAAGTTTGACCTAAGGTTATTTTGGGTATTTCGGGATTTTGATTGTGATTGATCACTTGGATAGATAGATGTAGGTTAGAGCTGAGATTCGGGGTCGGGACCTCATCAGCTATTGATCAGATAGAGAGGTGAGTTTTCATCACTGTACTTACGGGTCGAAGGCACCAAGGCCGACACATTGGATTAGATATCCTGTTATGTGATAGTATGTTATCATGCTATAGTCATCTATTAGATCGGTATACTGATATATAGGATGATGTTATGCTTAGTGATTTGTAGATCTGTTCGAGTGTCTGTTGACTGGTTATATGTAGGTTGGTGATTGAGGCTTTAATGTTATGTGCGTGAGCCAACAAACCGGGGGCATTCCAACCCGATGGTTGATTGAGCCTGAGGGTATTCCATCTTGGGGATGACAGGACCTGTTGTATATTGGCATTCCAACCCGATGGTTGATTGGACTCCACATAATTATATGATATATGGTGAGACTGAACTGATGGGTTTTATCCATAAGAACATCCTATGTGCTCATGCAAACCCTATTGCTTGGATCTAGGTTTCTCTATTGTACATGCAATGTATCCAAGACTTACAATCTTAGATCTAACATATTATAAACTGAAATTAGGGCTTAGAGAATTAACTTTGATTGTTATGTAGCAATAACAATCTCAAATCCTCCTTGTAGTGACTTTAGAAAGCTTAGAGTCACAATTGTCACTCCTCTAATGGCTCACAAACATCAAGAGCAGGAGGATGAAGAATAAGGAGAGAGGAGGCTGCCCAAAACGTCCAGAAACCCTAGTGAAACTCTTAGCCACGTTTTTAGGGCTTAAGGGTACTATATATATATATATATATATATACATGTAGGCTATTAGGGTTTTCAACTAGAAAACCCTAATCTGACTGCTTAAGCCCTAAGCAGCCCATGGACCCTTTTAGAATATCCCTTGGACGATTTCTAATGGGTTTCCCCATAGAATTCGTCCAACCTATTATTCCAAGGTGATTCATAGCCCAAATGCAATTATCTTATAATTACAGTTCTAGTCCCTTAAGTTTAATTAATCTCTTTTAGTCACAAAATTAATTATCAATTAATTCTTGACTAATATTAATTAAACAATATGATTTCTCCTTTAATATATTATTCTCATAATATATTAATAAATCATAATTAATCTTCTCTCTCCATAATTCATCCTATCAAGTTGCTTTGGTGAAGGCAACCCAAAAAAACCATGCACCATCAGGTCAAGTACATACCAAAATAGTTATGGACTTAGACACTAATCCAACAGTCTCCCACTTGGATAAGTCTAATAACTATTTTGCATATGACTTCAGATCCTGATCTACAATCGTAGCTTTCAAAAGCCGCTGTCAACTCTGATCTTATCAGATATGCGTCCTTTAGATAAGGGATCATATATTCCTCCATTCTAGATATCGTATAGACTGAGACATGGATTTAAATCATTCTCTCTGTCTATGTGTTGTTTCTCGATCTCCGATTTATGATGACTGACAACATACTACAATTGAACACATCAAATTAGTCCCGGCTTGGCCAAGCGCTTAGGTGTCATCACTAAATCATCGAGGGGCCCACAGATATCATTTTTATCCTACTTTGGATAAAAGGAATGGATAAACTTTGATTCAATGCTTGCTTGCACTCACTCACCGAATCACACACAATAATATGCTTTATAACACCAAGTTACTGGTGCATTTACATATTATCAATGTGTAACCGACTCGCAAGATACAACTCACACATCTCGGTTTCAAGAATATAAGATATTATCGTCTCACTAATCACTTGTGATAAAATCCATGAAGTGATCCAAGTGAGCGTGGGTTTAATCCAATGCTCAAACTCATATTCATTAGCACTCATGAACGTTGCAGCAAACATTTGCTTATGTCTAATACACTTTAGAAAATCCACACACCAATTCACGACAGTCTTCATTCATACCTACTTCCAACATATGAACGATTGTGGTCCGTTCGAATAATTTGATTGTTCTGAACCAATTTAATTATTCAGGAACTCAAAACACGCAAAGTGAAACACAAGAATAATAATAATCCCATATGGCCCCAAACTCTGGGTATAAATAGAACATTTTTATTTAATCACTATATTGATTACTCATTATTTATTGTTTCGGGTAATCAATTTCTTACTTGAATTATTATTACACTTGTCCCATGCTCTCAGCATGCACACAATGTTTACCTATGGTCCTTACTTTGTGAAATAGATCAAATGAACACATTTCCAATCATACTCATTTCACAACTCCCAATCCTTATCATAAGTATAAGAATATCAAATTCTTGTTACTTATGCTAGATTCTAACATTTTATGCAATGATTGTTTCGTAAAGTCATAGCTCAAAATCATCAAGACTTGGTTAATCTCTATCAGAAACAATTCTATAGATATGATGTCTCTCACTCAAAGTACATTCCTTTGAACATCCTTCTTGCATAAAAGTTTCTAATCTAGACATAGATTCTCAATATCCAACTCCCAGTATGGAAACATTTCCATATTTTTCCATACGACAACTTATTCCTAATAGAATCTTATCTATTCATAATAATGTCGATATAGTCCATCCAATACCATACTTCCAACTACCCACAAGCAACCAATCCTCAGCGAGCTTTGGATCGTCCTTTGATAGTTGTTTAATTTTCTTAGTCAAAAACTGATTCTTGTCCTTTTTCCCTCTTAATGCGCTAGACATTTGGAAAATTTTAGAATGGTCAAATTTTATAGCATCTGCAATCGATCCTTTACCCGAAGCGTATGGGATACGATGCATAATGTCTTACATGCTATGTATCCTTGACTAAATTTATTAACATTCGATAACCTAAGCTTTTAGATTTGAAAAGCATAATATTCTCTCCCTTAATTATAGCAAAACAACTATTTAATCCTTACGACTTTGCAAAGTATAACTCTTGTTTTCTATAATTAATATTGCTAACTTGCAATACTTGCCTTAATAATCATACAAGCACAACATTTATGCTCCCACTATCACGATGATTATTATCATATAAGCATAACACTTATGCTCCCACTAGCTTTGACATGTATTCAGAAAACAACTTAACTTCCAGAAAACAATACCTATTGAATTTCTTAAGTTCGTATTTATAATACCTAATGCTTTGATAATCCTTTATCTAAGCTTCTTAATCTTATACATCTTTGTCTTAGATAGCTCATATGTGTGTCTAAACAATTCAGACTAATTGCCAAATCTCACAATTCGAAATATGGAAAGGGATACCGTAACCATAATCGAATTTGAGAATACAATTTTCACAATCACTATCTTCTTAAAATCTCTCTTAGCGAAAGCATTTCCTCACAATCATTCTTATGAAGGAGGGAATCTTATGACACTTAGATTTTAGTGGTGTATGTGTTCCTATCCATGCGAATTTGCCCAAAACCAAAGTTTGCGACAAATTCAAACTCATATGGACCGAACCTTCTCAATCTTGATCTCTTGCCTTATGGTAACACGACTGCCCACCATGTCTTCCAAGTAGTTAAGCATCTCGCCCTTTCCTATCAATGTACTTTTCATTGATCAAAGTGCTTGCCTTTTATGCATTCAAATGAGAACTCATATAATTCACATGCATAATTAACTCAATTGGAACCGCACAGAAACAAGATAGTGTCAACACGATAGGTTGTAAACCTCAAGTCGTGTGCTAGTGATGATCAATAAGGTTTATTATTGATTAGTTCTGAAATTTTTCAAGACCATTAAGACTCCCACTGACTCCTTGACATATAAGATTCTCTTGTCAATAAACATTTCTCGACAAACAAATATTCAAGAGTTAGTGTAGCTTTTATCAAGACAAAACACTTCACAAAATTGGTCCTAGTTGGTCTTTGTCTTATCCAAGACATCACAACTTTCCACATTTGATGAATGTTATAAACCTTCTTAAGACTTGTCACTCAATGTCACAATCTTAACTCTAAGACTTGGTTTTGGAACGAAGTATGATTGACTTCTTGATTTAACCATTTCTTTAATTCTTGATTCCTCTTCTCAGACATACAGTTGCACTAAGACTCACTTAGAGGATCAATTGAGATATGGTTCTTAATCATTAAGACTTATCATAAAACATAATAAAAGGTACTTTCCTTTCTTCTTAGAATAGAGAAACTTTTATCTTTCTGCCTACTTGATTCTTCTTTATTCGTTCAGCTATTTATTGAAACTCTTTCAATCAACTGAGAATTACACTTAATCTCATAAGTATAATCATATTTACTTAACCTTAGTAAATCATGACGAATATCTTTGTTACTCTTGTGGTGGACTTGATCAACACACAACCTTGTGTACTCGATCTCCTAGTCCTTCAATTGACACTTTGTCAACGAATTAGTCTAATTTTCAAATATGAAATTTCTTATTCATCATGCAACCAAGTTGTATGATTCCAAGTTTCTGTCCAATTGAAACTTGGGCGATGAGAAACTTTCCCTATTTGGTAAATTCTTGACATTTCAACAAATAACATAATTAAGAAACAAATCCATTATTGCTAATAACAGAAACATTCAAACATCAATTTTTCATACACGCCATTGCAAGGATAAATATGAAATCAAAATCTATTTTATTGCGGAAAAATTTGTCCTTACAATGCAATTCATTGAAAAACTATGTTAATACATATTTCTTAGCAATCTATTCTAACTCTAAGTAGTAGCTCAAGAATCCAATCTTCAAGCAATGCGATCGAAATCCATTTCTTCACGATTAGATTTTGCTCACTTCTTCCCTTAAGTTTCCTTTCCTTTCTTCGATCCTACTAAACATCAATTGTAATCTTATCACATCATGTATCAAGAATCTAGAATAGGAACTTAAAAGAGTTAGTTAATGGATTTTACCTAAAGCAGAGTCATACGTTTTGAATCTCCCATCTCTTAGATCTCTTAGGTAAATAGGGCAGCTTCGTCTCCAATGCCCCTTCTCTTGGCAATAAAAGCAAATTGACTCTTTTGGAATAGCGCATGGAACTACTTCAGACTTTGCCTTTCTCTTATGATCAAACCCTTCGATGATGGCATGCCTTTCGTTGCCTATATCCACAGAGGTCTGGAAGGCAGATCCACAAATCAACTTTGCTTTTCCAGAGCACCAAATCATTGCTGATTCAGCAGCAATAAGCATATAGGTGAGATCAATGAGGGTTACGTCGTGGTTCATCATATAGTACTCTATTACGAACTCACTATATGAGTCAGGAAGTGACTGAAAAACCCAGTCAACAGCCAGCTCCTCACAGACAACAAATCCCAACATTCTTAACCTATCAATGTGTGACTTCATCTCTAGGATGTGTGCACACACTAACTTTCCTTCTTCATGTTTACTTTCCAAAAGGGCTTGAGTGAGTTTGAACTTTTCAATCTTTTGAATTTGTGGGTTAGGGAGAATAATAGGAGTAGGCGGAGGAAGTGAAGCATGATCTCGTGTTCCTCGATTGAATCGTGGAATATCATCTTCATGTGAAAAGCTTGTTCCACGGGATTTGGGAAGACCATAGGTGTCATACTTTGACATCTACAAAATGGGAGAAAAATTAAATTCAAGTTAGTTGATTGATTGAGTCCTTAATAAATCACCCAAATGAGATATTAAGGCTAGGACCCAACACAATACTCTACAACCTAGAAAAGGGATGTCGTAATCTAGTTGCAGAATATTTGAAGGTAAGTGAATGACGATTCACTAATTTCCACCATGAAAAACAAAAAAGAAATTTAAGTTTTAAATCTATTGAAAATTCCTAGATCTTTTGAGATTCATTGAACTTTTCAATGGCATGTTTAAATCTCGATATGCCCCTCTAGTTTGTGACTGGGATACCGAGGATCACAAAGTAGGTGTGAATAACCATGCAGACTTACATGGTACCCCCACATGTTACAGTCACCTATTCGATGTGCCAGTTAACCACACACGCTCCACCGAACTATGACAAACATTGAGTCACCCTTTGCTACCTTTGCATAGAACCATTTAGTGTACCGGTTAACCACACACGCTCCACTAACGTCTTCGCAAGGGCACAAAGTATAATTTCATGGAATTGCATCAATTCACTTTTACCTAAAGTAACTAAGATTGGGAATTTGTAAAAGCATTTAGTTACTTTTTTACTTCATTATACTTATAATGGAAGGTTTCTATCATATCCTACCCGTTCGGCTAACGACCCTCAACTAGTCAAGAGTGCGGTGGGTAAGAGTGGATACCCATTCAATCGTCATTTTATAGGCAATTTCCTTAAACACCCCTTATAGACCAACTTCGTGAATGAGGCCTACTAACGGTAAGACTAACTGTTTACTCATACATATATAATATTAAACTTTTAATGATATATATAGTATAGGGTGTATTTTACACTTTTAGAATACTAGGTGGTGTAATTTAATAATTATACTTTTAATTTAATTAAATTGTAAACCAAAACTTTGTGGATTTATTAAATCCCTTTTAATTATACACTTTAATTAATTAACAATACCATAAGGGTATGATTTGAACTTTTCAAAACAATACTAGGGTTTTAGAATTTAACATTTCTAAATTAAACTTTTAATCAACTTTTAAATTCCAAAACTTGAGGGCAAGTTTTTGAAACATTTCAAAACATTAGGGTTTCAACTATTTAAATTTCAAAACAAAACCTTTAAGTTCAAATTTAAACCATAAAACTTACATGGGCACAAATGAAACTTTATCACAACACAAGGATCAAATAACAAATAATAGAAATTAAACAATTAATTTTGTCATTATCTATATTTGACCTAATTTCAATTTCTTGCAAGATAACTTACCCAGTTAATACAAATAATCAATCTTTAATCATATAAGGAAGTTATTATCTAATCAATTGGTAATTATCTTGTGTTTTGGCAAGGATAATCTTCTAGAAACATTAAAAATCGTATTTTATAAGTTTAAAATGAATATGGTAATTATCCTTAAGCAAAACAACAATAAAATCCGAAATTCCCTCTGTCTGACGCTCCGACTCGCCGAGTCACACATTGGAACTCGCCGAGTAGGGCACACTCACCGAGTCCATGTAGTGACTCGCCGAGTCAGTTCGAATAGAAGGCCAGAATTTGATTTTCAGTTAATAATTCAACATAGCATCACATACAACAGAAACCAATCAAGGCTCTGATACCACTGATGGGTTTTAGCCATAAGAACATCCTATGTGCTCATGCAAACCCTATTACTTGGATCTAGGTTTCTCTATTATACATGCAATATATCCAAGACTTACAATCTTAGATCTAACATATTATAAACTGAAATTAGGGTTTAGAGAATTACCTTTGATTGTTATGTAGCAATAACAATCTCAAATCCTCCTTGTAATGGCTTTAGAAAGCTTAGAGTCACAATTGTCACTCCTCTAATGGCTCACAAACACCAAGAGCAAGAGGATGAAGAATAAGGAGAGAGGAGGCTGCCCAAAACGTCCAGAAACCCTAGTGAAACTCTTAGCCACGTTTTTGGGGCTTAAGGGTACTATATATACATGTAGGCTATTAGGGTTTTCAACTAGGAAACCCTAATCTGACTGCTTAAGCCCTAAGCAGCCCATGGACCCTTTTAGAATATCCCTTGGACGATTTCTAACGGGTTTCCCCATAGAATTCATCCAACCTATTTTTCCAAGGTGATCCTTAGCCCAAATGCAATTATCTTATAATTACAGTTCCAATCCCTTAAGTTTAATTAATCTCTTTTAGTCACAAAATTAATTATCAATTAATTCTTGACTAATATTAATTAAACAATATGATTTCTCCTTTAATATATTATTCTCCTAATATATTAATAAATCATAATTAATCTTCTCTCTCCATAATTCATCCTATCAAGTTTCTTTGGTGAAGGCAACCCAAAAGGACCTTGCACCATCGGGTCAAGTACATACCAAAATAGTTATGGACTTAGACACTAATCCAACATGAACTCCTTTGTGAGTCAGTTAATAGGCCTGGGGTATTCCAACTCGATGGTTGATTGGACCCGACATGTTTGATATTCCAACCCTATGGTTGATTGGACCAACATGCTTATGATACGAGGGTATTCTATCCCGAGGATGATCGGGCCCATCACATACATGCCTGGTATTCCAGCTCAAGGCTGATTGGGCTAGGCATGAGTAATTGAGCATGCTTGTTTGTATATGTTATCTGTTTATATGGTGGTATTTTGGGGGAACTCACTAAGCTTTGTGCTTATAGTTTTAGTTTATTGTTTTAGGTGCTTAGAGGATCGTGGCAAGGTGAAGGCGTGACCGTACACATCCTTGGTTTTACAGCTGATTGGATCTTGGAAGACTCTGATTTTAAATAACGCTTTGGAAATAATGGTTTTGTAAACACTTTTATTAGTAAATTGGTTGTTTCGAAAGGTTTAAATTTGTTGGAATTTTTGGGATGTTACAAGTTGCTATTAGAGCCTTAGTTTGAGTGAACTGGAGGAACACTGGTGTAAATCTAGTTTCAAAGTAAGGAAAAGGGTTCTAAAAATAATTTTCAAATTGTTTTCAAAATAACAAAGAGGATGCAATGTGTACAATCAACTAGAGCCAAGTTGACCCCCAAGTTACCACACTGATATTTAATATTATGATATGTTACAACAACATGGTAGTGATAGGCTAGGTGTAACAGCCAAAATATGAAGGTAAAAAATTCATTTTTAAAACAACCAAAAAAACCATTTATCATTTACTAAAACACTTAAAGGTATTTTATAATAAAAAAATAGTTATCAGAGTATAATCCCAAAATCTCAAGGTTGTGGAAAATATGGATGTATGTGTTGCAATCAAGCCAGGCCCTTCCCTTTGGAACAGGAAGTACCTGAAACCAAAAACAGTTGTAAGAACAAATCTTAGTGAGTTCCCCAAATACCACATACCATACATAACATAGGAGTCATACTTATCAAACATGCAATAGGAGGTTCCATCTGCCAATCATATTCTTGTCATTATGCCACGAGCCGTATCATGGTCTTTCCTCAGCATCTCATGATACCTTACCTTCTTCATCTCCCCGTCTGCTGCATACTGCGGAACCAATAAGGCCCTCTCCCAGAACTTGACAGTGATCTCTACCATAGTCTCAATAGTTTGGCGGAGATCCTGAAACTCTCGTGCCAACTGTTGCACCTCAGATCGGAACCTGGTTGAAAAATCATCCCACATCATAGCATCCACAACATCATCACCCACCTCACGTCCTACATCCTCCCACCAGTCCCGTGCCCTATCCTTCAAAAGGCAGGAAGTAAATATGACCTTCGACTCCTCGGGATAGAAACTCATCCTGAACGCGATATCCATATCCGCTAAAATTCTCCTACTGGCAATGAGGTCCTTCTCCCCAGAGAATGTGGGAGCTCCACACATACATAGAACTCTCAGAAAGAAATAAAGAGTGAGAGCTCCACCTATAGCCATAACCTTAGCACGGAACGCGCCCAAGCGCTTATCCAAAATCTCCATAATCCCCTCCTTGACCCTACCAAAGATCATAGGAGTCTGCTCCAAAATACCGCGGGTAATCTCCGACGAGATGAAATCCTATATCTGGTCGCTAATCGGCTCAGTGCCTACACCTGAGCTAGAACTAGAACCTGAACCTCCTCCCTGATTGCTCATGACCAAACTGAAATACAATCATGCAAATAATCAGAACATACTCAAGAATCCTCATCCCACAAGCTTCCTATATTCACCAAGACTCTCCCCAACTTGAGTAAGGATACTTTGCTTTCGTTAGTACATGCCCAATACAACCTTCCACACCTATCCATACTTTCCTCAGGAATCATCTCGAATCCTCTAAGTCACCCTCTCAAACTGATGCACCTTTGATTGCTAAACAACACAACTAATCCCACTGAAGCGTTTCCTAGGCTATCCTAGGTTACTGACCTCACCCTACCCCCAGTTTCTGAAAGTCTCTCACCAATGTCAACTAACTACCTCATGAATATAGTCACATGCAATAAAGATGAGATAATCCTTCGAGCAAAAGACTCAACCCTAGAACGGTTGGACTCAGAAAATAGTTGCGCAATAGGGTCCGGTCTATCACTCTGAGATTATTTAACATGTGCCACATGTTACTTAGCATATTCACTTAGCAGTTGATCCACATCGCTAAGAGCCCCACAAAGCATAAAGAAAGCAATATTCAGGCAACGGAAAATCTAACCAGCATACACTAATCAGTCCATTCCATCCACTTATTTGAAAACCATACTAGCATGCAATCCTAATCGCTCAAACAATCAGGATTATAAAGGCATCTCTCCTATCATAAAATCCTGAGCAGATCCTTAGCCCTAATCTAGCATGCAATTCTCATAATCATATCATATATCATAATAAACATATATTGGTATTCTGGGAACCACTTACTTAAGCTCGGCCGATTGCACGCATCACACCCCTTTCTTTGATTAGAAACCCCTTTTATAAAACATTTATTTTATGTAACTTTTCACCAAACCCTCAGTTTGAGTTCAGTCACACCCGAGAGTATGCCCGAATCCCTCAAACAAAGGATCTAATACCAATTTGTAACACCCCAAAAAATGAAGGTAAAATTTTCATTTTTAAAACAACCATTTATCATTTACTAAAACACTTAAATGTATTTTATAATAAAAACTATTATCAGAGTACAATCACAAAATCTCAAGGTTGTGGAAAATACCGGTGTATGCCCTACGATCAAGTCGAGCCCTTCCCTTTTGAACTGAAAGTACCTGAAACCATAAACAACAACTGTAAGCAAAAATGTAATACCCATAATCAGAAAGACCAAGAAAGGAAAGGAAACCCTAAGTCAAACGGGGTCAACTCGTCGAGTCCAAGGAAGAACTCGACGAGTCAAAAGGGATCCGTGTAATAGTCAAATGACCGACTCGACAAGTCAGAGAGTGGACTCGGCGAGTCTGGTCTGGGTTAGGAAACCCTAATTTCGGGACTCGGTACCCTATTTAAGCATCTTATTCTCTTCCCTAGGGCTCATTTGCAGCCCCTATTGTCCAGAACTCGAAACACTAGCCACCCAACTCCATTGTTGAGCTAGTTCTTTCCTTGAGAGTGAATTGAAGCTTGGAGAGGGAAGAAGGACCTTGGTGATGCAAGAAGAAGTTATAGATCCAGAGTTGGGGTGACATTTCAAACCATTTAGAGGTAAAAGGCTTATACGTTGGCTGTTAATCATTTAGATCCCCTTTCTAGCATAGATTTGGTCACATTTGGACCATTTCCAAGGTCAATCCGAGTATTAAGCCATTGAGGACGAAAAGGACTTAAGATCTATGCATTTATGAGCTTTAGAAGCTCTGAGGGGGGCATCTTTATCCATCCATGGCTTCATTTCATGACCTAGGCCTACTTTAAAGCTTGGATTAAGTGTTCTAGCCTCATAACACCTTGTATGCACGTAAAGTTAGCAATTTTACATGCAAAGCTAGCATTAGAAGTCCAAATCTATGAGTTGAAGGTGTTGGAATGGACTGTGATCGACAGAATAGAGGTGTCACAAGGTGGACTCGGTGAGTCAGTTCATGGACTCGGCGAGTCGGGTCACAAACCCAAACCCTCTTATTTATGATTCCGATCAGTGAGTGGGGTTAGAGAAGGACTCAGCCAGTCTGTGTTCGTAATGGACATGAAGATCATGGTACTCGACGAGTTCAAGGAAGAACTCGGCGAGTCCAAGGCAATCTCCTTAACTTATGAAAGTGGACTCGGCGAGTTGATGAACAACTCGGCGAGTCAGATGAAGATGGTCCCGAATGTTTAGTTGAAGGAGAATCCGCCGAGTTGTTGCTAGACTCAATGAGTAGAGTCGAGGTTGTTTTGAGATTTGAGGAGCATGGACTCGACGAGTTGGTAAAACAACTCGGCAATTCGAGTCAACTGGAAGTTGACTCTGCCCATTGACTTTGACCTCGAGAAGGACCTTGACCAGAGTTGACCTAGTTGACTTCAGGAGGACAGGTAGGCTAATTGTTATTATTGGTATTGGTAGCTCGGGGAGCTAGTGGAGCAGCGGTTCTGAGAGTTGTCGAATAACAGCCAGAGGGTTGTCAACAGATTTCAGCAGTGTAGGTGAGTTTCCCTTTGTGTGAATGGGTCTACGGCCACAATGCCGGTCCATGTAGTTATGAGTAGGAAGACCACGGGGTTAGCCCTAGGCACTATTTGCTAGTATGATATTCAGGACTAAGGTCCAATATCGGGCAGGTGCCCAAGGAATGGTTTTCATGATAGAGTATACTTGTTGTCTGTGTGATACTTGTATGTGCCTGGTAGGGAGTTGAGTGTGGGCGAGGTCCCGTATCTCACTTTTAGCAGAGTATGGACGGGGTTCCATATCTCATCAGTAGCCGAGTAGGGGAGAGGCCTAAGATAGGAATGGAGTGACTATGGGTTGGGCCCGTATCTCAATATCAGCAGGAGTGTGGAAAAGTTTCCATGACTCATCAGTAGCAGGACATGGGCGGGGCCCAAGACAGGTAAGGCCTTAGTACAGGAATACAGTAGAGTAGTTATGGTTTATGTGTTATGCGATATGTTATATGTTTGTATATGTTTAGCAGGCGGGGGCCAAAGACAGGTGGGGCCTAAGAGAAACAAATATGTACACCGAGAGGGGCTCGAAGCCAGGCGGTGCCTGGAGTGGCGGGGCCGTTGTAGTGGGCGAGGCCCGAGGTAGTGGACGAGGACCGAAGTAGCGGGCGTGGCCCAGTATTTGCAGTATGTGTTTATGCAGGGTATGTGGTAGGTTGGGGAACTCACTAAGCTTCGTGCTTACAGTTTTCAGTTTTGGTTTCAAGTACTTCCGGTAGCGAAGGGAAGAGCTCGGGATGATCGCATGGCACACACCATAGTTAGTCATCTTGGGATGTTTTACTCTGATAATAAGTACATGTTTTGAATTGATACTCCGAACTTATGTTATGACTTATGATATGTTTTATAAATATGGTTTTAGTAATGTTTTAAAGGAAATTTTTAGTCATGATTTTTGGGTCGTTACAAGTTGGTATCAGGGCCTTGGTTTGAGGGATTTGGACATACTTTCGGGTGTGTCTGGACTCAAACTAAGGGATTGGTAAAGAAGTTTTCAAAAGGAAAATCAATTTTTGTAAAAATGCATTTTTAGAAAAGAAAAGAGTTTTAGAAAAAGCGGAAGGAACTTTGAGAAAGAAAAGAACTTTGAAAAGAGAATAGGGTGTGGTGCATGCAATCAGCCAAGCTCAAGTAAGTACCCCCAAAATACCCATATAAGTTTATGTTATGATTATCAGTTAGTAGAACACCATGCTAAATTAGGACTAAGGATCTGGGGAGGATGCCTTATGTGCCTGCTTTATGTGCTTCAACTTCATGAGAATTGCATGCTAGTATTGAGTAGACGGTAGTAGGATAGCCTGTTAAGGTTTTGCCTGATAGTATGAGCTTAGCATTGTATGCTAGTACAGTTTCTCGTTATGAGGATAAATATGCTTGAGTAGTTTCATGTGTCTGAATGTTGCTTGCTTTGTGCTTTGTGGGACTCTGAGTGATGCGAGTTAGCCATTAGTTGAATACGTCACGTCACATGTGATCAGGGTTGAATAATCTCAGAGTGCTGGATTTGGCCCTATTGCGCAGCTCTTGTCTGAGTCTAACCGTTGTAGGGATGAGTCTTTTACTCGAAGGATTATCTGAGCCTCGTCACATGTGATGGTATTCAAGTGATGGCTAATTGGCATTACAAGGAGGCCTTCAGCAGCTGAGGACTGGTTTGGGTGGAGTCAGATATTTCCCTAGGGCAAGCCTAGGATGAGAGTAGCAGAGATCAGTAGCAGTAGAAGTGACTGGTGGATTCGAGGCAGTTCTTGAGGAAAGTATGGATAGATGTGGAAGGTAGTATGGGCCCGTACTACTAAAAGCAGAGGATCCGTACTCAATTCAAGAAGGGCCGAGATGAGACCAGGAAACTTGTAGTGTGTGTATGTGTGATCCCTCAGCAGTGATGTGTGTTTTGATAGTTATTGTATTATGTTTTCAGCATGGTGACATTGCATGAGAGACCAGTGAGCGGATCAGGCGCCGGAGAGCGATCAGGCTCGGGTTCAGGGACCGAGCAGCTCGAGGAGCGGATTAGAGAGTTTGTATCAACTGAGATCACGCGCAGTATCTTAGACAAGACTCTTGTGATCTTTGGCACGGTTAAGGAGGGTATACTAGAGATTTTGGACAAGAGGCTGGGAGCCTTTCGCGTAGATAAGATGGCTTTGGTGGAAGCGCGTACCTTGACATTCCGAGAGTTCAGAGCTTGTGGAGCTCCAGATTATCATGGGGCTAGGGACCCCATTGCTAGCAGTAGATGGTTGGCCGATGTTGCCAACCCTTTTCTTACTAGCCGGTGTCCCGAAGGGGGACAAGGTCAGACTCGCCTCCTGTCTTCTGAAGGACAGAGCACGGGATTGGTGGGAGGAGTTTGGACATGCCATTGGCGATGATGTCGTGTTGGACGTGATGACATGGAGTGATTTCTCGGACAGGTTCAGGGCTGAGTTTGCACCAATTATTGAGGTGCAGCAGTTGGCATGGGAGTTTCAGGACCTTCAGCAGACGACTGAGACTGTGGTGCAGATCAGCGCCAAGTTCAGAGAGAGGGCTCTTCTCGTTCCACAGTATGTTGCGGATGAGGAGATGAAGAAGGCCTGATATCATGAGATGCTAAGGAGTGACATCATGGAGTTTGTGAGCAGATCTAGCTTCAAGACGCTGGAAGACATGATTGCTTAGGCCAGAGAGAGGGAGATTGATCTGGAGTAGATCATGAAGAGGAAGTCGGATGAGACTCAGGTAGCCACAGGTTTGGGCAAAAGGCCCAAGGGATCAGATTCGAGGTTGAGGGATTTTCGGAGCCGCAACCGATGCGGTAAGTGTGGTAGGACGCACGAGGGTGCGTGCATGAGTGGTAGTGGTGGTGATTATGGCTGCTTCAAGTGCGGTCGGACTGGTCATTTTAGCAGAGATTGTACTGCTACCGCCACTCAGGGGTCAGACCTAATATGTTTTCATTGCAGTCAGCGGGGCCACAAGAAGGCCTAGTGCCCGAGTTTGCTTTCGACAGGACGGATGATAGCGCCTGCGGTTGGAGGCAGGGCTTTTTAACTGTCTACTGTGGAGACGCGAGCAGTACCGGACATTGAAGGTGTGTATCTTTTGTTCCCCTGTTAACTTTTATTCATGAATATATTTTTATGGTTCTGCACCGCTATTGGTATGGGTATTTCGGAATTTTGTAGCATGTTTGTGATTGAGTTATATGCCATCTGCAAACCTTGGATTTTTAGATTGATAGTTGAGGAAGTCCCCGTAGAGCAGGTGACTTTAGATGCAGTAACTGTAGCATGTATACGTGAGACTCGGTAGTGTCTCACTAGTTTCGGGCAGGTGTCATTTTGGGATAGATCGGATAGATCCCTAGCTGTGGTAAGCTTGGGGCGTCCAGCAGATCGGTCAGGGATGATACTAAGGATTGGAAATCCTTTTCAAGCACTGAGCCGTAAGGTATTAGCAGGATTAAAGTGGGGGAGAACCCTTCAAGTATTCAGAGTTGGTAGCATGCTAAACTTAGATGGATTAGTGACCCCCGAGAAGAAAGTGAAAGCAGTCCGAGAAGTTGAGTGGGTTCAGGAGTATAGGAGTTGGGAATTTGTGAAACTTCCCAACGGCGGGTTCTTGTATTTGGGATTAGTCAGCAATTGGTTGGAGAAATCAAGCTAAAGATTTTCTCGTCAGAGTGCGAGTGCAGCAAGGATGTATGACTACAAGGTGGTTGTAGCATGTGATGACTGAGGGTTGGTTTTGGAAATCAGGTTAGAAGATTGCTAGCAGGACTCGAGTGAGTCAGGGTGCCCTCGGAATAGTAGTCAGTGGTAGAGACAACATGGAGGGGGTAGTAGGACTGCAGGATAGCCGCAGCATTCCCCGGCAGCAAGTTAGTGAGGGAACTGATGTAAGACTGCGGATAAGCCGTAGCATTCATTAGTAGTGTAGTTAGCGGAGTGTGGGCGGAGGCTCGTATCTCCTACTTCGCGGAGTGTGGGCGGGGGGCTGTATCTCCTAGTTAGCAGGATAGAGATCAAGAAAGGTTAAGTTGTTGAGGTTTCGTATGAAGTTGGCCTGCATAGCCCTCGATAGGTAAGGCCACTCCAGGATGTAGTTGGGTGAGACCCGTGGGCAAGGCCCGTATGTTAGTAGCAGTATAGGTGAGACCTGGGAGCAGGATTGCTTAATAGTATGGTTTGGGTGAGACCCGTGGGCGAGGCCCGTGTGATAGTAGCTAGACAGGTGAGACTAGACGAAAGGACCGCTCTAAGATATAGTTGGGTGAGACCCATGGGCGAGGCTCGTAAGATTATAGCAGCGCAGGTGGGACCTGGTATGGACCGTAGGGTCAAGATAAGGGATCGAGGATCCCAATACTTGTAGCGCCAGAGTGGCAGGGTAGATAGAGAAGTTTAGATAGTCGAGGTTTCTTCGGAAGTCGATGGGAGCAACTAAGAGATTGTGCTGGTTGTAGTTATCAGTGGGTATCCGGTAACCCAGTTATCGGCAGAATCAGTTGGGGCCAGGGTGGTCTCGATTCATTCGGAAGGCGGAGGAGGGGCAGCAGAACTTTAAGGTAGGAAAGTGATGATAGAGGAGTATGGTATGAGACAGCTAGTTGACCGAGGAATGCTACGTCTCTCATAGCAGGGTGGGATAATCTCAGAGGGAAGGGTTTGACCCTGCTGCACAGCTCTCGTTGGAGTCTAACCATTACAGGGATGGATCTTTTACTTGAAGGATTATCTGATCCATACGTTGGGTTGGGTGCTCAGCGCTATGTTACAGTAGCAAGAAGTATTCAGTATGTATCGGTAGTAGTGACCAGCATTGGGAGTGGTTGGAGTAATAAATACCGTGAAGGATATATCCTTCACAGTGGTAGAGGAGGTGGTTAGTTGTGGAATGTTGCCATAGGAAGGCCAGTAAATGCGCAAGGAAAAGGGGGAGAACCCCTAGGATGTCCAGCATAAGTACTCGGGGAGTACCGGAAGGATTGTCAATTGAGTGAGTTGTGTTCGCAGAATTGTTGGGGATTAGAGTGCACTTGAGGATTGTTATTTGCAAGGACTAGTATTAGTTTGAATGACCAGGCGGAAGGTCAATGGAACTGGTCAGCAGGAGTTAGATTCATCATGCAAAGTTGGTGCAAGAGGATTGCAGGATAGTTGGTCATAACGGACTTCAAGGATGAAGTCTAGTTTAAGTGGGGTAGAGTTTTAACACCCAGAATCAGAAAGACCAAGAAAGGAAAGGAAACCCTAAGTCAAAAGATGTCAACTCGTAGAGTCCAAGGAAGAACTCAACAATTCAGATCGGGATCCGTGTGCAAGTTAAGTGACCGACTCGACGAGTCGGAGAGTGGACTCGGCGAGTCTGGTCTGGGTTAGGAAACCCTAATTCCGGGACTTGGTACCCTATTTAAGCGTCTTATTCTCTTACCTAGGGCTCATTTGTGGCCCCTATTGTCCATAACTCGAAACCCTAGCCACCCAACTCCATTGTTGAGCTAGTTCTTGCCTTGAGAGTGATTTGAAGCTTGGAGAGGGAAGAAGGACCTTGGTGGTGCAAGAAGAAGTTATAAATCCAAATTTGGGGTGACATTTCAAACCATTTAGAGGTAAAAAGCTTATACCTTGGCTGTTAATCATTTAGATCCCGTTTCTAGCATAGATTTGGTCACATTTGGACCATTTCCAAGATCAATCCGAGTATTGAGCCATTGAGGACGAAAAGGACTTAAGATCTATGCATTTCTGAGCTTTAGAAGCTCTGAAGGGGGAAGATTTATCCATCCATGGCTTCATTTCATTACCTAGGCCTCCTTTAAAGCTTGGATTAAGTGTTCTAGCCTCATAACAACTTGCATGCACGTAAAGTTAGCAACTTTACGTGCAAAGCTAGCATTAGAAGTCCAGATCTATGAGTTGAAGGTGTTGGAATGGACTGTGATCGACATAATAGAGGTGTCACAAGGTGGACTCGGCGAGTCGGGTTGCAAACCCAAAACCTCTTATTTATGATTCGGATCAGTGAGTGAGTTTATAGAAGGACTCAACCAGTCTGTGTTCGTACTGGACATGAAGATCATGGTACTCGACGAGTTAAAGGAGGAACTCGGCGAGTCCAAGGCAGTCTCCTTAGCTTATGAAAGTGGACTCGGCAAGTTGTAGAACAACTCGGCGAGTCGGATGAAGATGGTCCCGCATTTTTAGTTGAAGGAGAATCCGTCGAGTTGTTGCTAGACTCGACGAGTAGAGTCGAGGTTGTTTTGAGATTTGAGGAGCATGGACTCGACGAGTTGGTAGAACAACTCGGCGAGTCGAGTCAACTGGAAGTTGACTCTGCCCATTGACTTTGACCTTGAGAAGGACCTTGACCAGAGTTGACCTAGTTGACTTCAAGAGGACGGGTAGGCTAATTGTTATTATTGGTATTGGTAGCTCGGGGAGCTAGTGGAGCGGTGGTTCTGAGAGTTGTCGGATAGCAGCCAGAGGGTTATCAACAGAGTTCAGCAGTGCATGTGAGTCTCCCTTTGTGTGAATGGCTCTACGTCCACAATGCCGGCCCATGTAGTTATGAGTAGGAAGACCAGGGGGTTAGCCCTAGGCACTGTTTGCTAGTATGATATTCAGGAACAAGGTCCAATATCGGGTCGGTGCCCAAGGAATGGTATGCATGATAGAGTATACTTGTGTCTGTGTGAAACTTGTTTGTGCCTGGTAGGGAGGTGAGTGTGGGCAAGGTCCTGTATCTCACTATTAGCAGAGTATGGATGGGGTTCCATATCTAATCATTAGCCGAGCAGGGGCGAGGCCCAAGTTAGGAATGGAGTAAGTGTGGGTTGGACCCGAATCTCACTATCAGCAGGAGTGTGGACGGGGTTCCATGACTCATCAGTAGCAGGACATGGGCGGGGCCCAAGACAGGTAAGGCCTTAGTACAGGAATACAGTAGAGTAGTTATGGTTTATGTGTTATGCGATATGTTATATGTTTGTATATGTTTAGCGGGCGGGGCCCAGAGACAGACAGGGCCTAAGAGAAATAGGTATGTACACCGAGCGGGGCTCGAAGCCAGGCGGGGCTTGGAGCAGCAGGGCCGTTGTAGCGGGCGAGGCTCGAGGAAGTGGGCGAGGCCCAAAGTAGCGGGCGTGGCCTAGTATTTGCAGTATGTGTTTATGCAGGGTATGTGGTAGGTTGGGGAACTCACTAAGCTTCGTGCTTACAGTTTTCAGTTTTGTTTTAGGTATTTCCGGTAGCGGAGGGAAGAGCTCGGGATGATCGCATGGCACACACCATAGTTAGTCAGCTTGGGATGTTTTACTCTGATAATAAGAACATGTTTTGAATTGATACTCCGAAATTATGTTGTGACTTATGTTATGGTTTTATAAATATGGTCTTAGTAATGTTTTAAAGGAAATTTTTAGTCGTGATTTTTGGGTCGATAAGAGGTGCTACGTGCCAACCATAGTCATGCCATTATGCTATGAGCCATATCATGGTCTTTCCTTGCCAGGCCGGGGACCAAAACCCTAGGTCTTACAGACAATTGCCAAGAGCCACCTCTTGGTATTCCATGAAAGCATCACAAAGACTACTAACATACAATCTACATCTACTTATCTACTTAACTACCTGAGTCTAAACTCTGGTCTTTCATACAGATTTGCTAGGAGCCACCACATGGCTTTTCATACAAATGCCAAGGGCCAACCCCTGGTCTTCCTATGATACATAAACTAATAGGTTGGCATTCATTCCTTCGACCCAATAGTATAGTGAGGAGACTCACCTTAGACAGCTGAAACCCACGGATAAAAAATTTGACTGCAGATCTGCCAAAATCCACGTGCTATCAAATACCAAAATGACAACCCATCAATAACTAGATACAGACTCACACTAAGAGTCCTAATCGGGTTAAAAGATATTTTTACCCTTCCTCCAACTTGGTCCAAGGCCAAGGCCCAATCTAGATGACCCAAAAGCACAAAATCTAACACAAGCACTCAAGGCCCAAATATGGCCCAATTTTCAAATTGGCCCCAATCCCTTTCATGGGACTTCACCCAAGAGAGTCCAATAGAGTCTTAATAGCCCAAAAATAAAATCCATATAGCCCAACATGGCCTAAGACAACCAAGCCCATCCTATCCCAAAGTTGAAGCCCAAAACAAAGAAACCCAAGCCTGCTGAGTACGTGAGGCGTACTCAGTCAGTACGCTCAACGTATTGCATGAAAGGATTGTACGCATAACATACAAATTTGTACACACAACGTACTCATCTATCATGTTCAACGTTTCCACTTCAGTTATTAATCTATTAAGACTTTGATCCAAACTCATATCTTACTTCCCCAAGGTGGTTAATCACATAAAGTTGCCAACTTTATGTGCATGCATGGCTTAATGGGGCTCTTGAGCTCAAAGGAGATTAATAAATGACTTAATACTCGCATGAGACCAAAACCACCATCAAGTTTGCACCTTTGTACACAAGGAACCCTTAACATGACCAGGTCTATAAGGCTAAGGTCCAAAAACGTCCTTAATTCCTAATCACCAACCAAAAGACCAAAATGACCAAAAACATGCTAATGAGAAGATCTAAGAAATGAGATGGAAAGGTTTAAACTTTATACCTCACAAGTTACCAAAGGAGGATGATAAAGCTGGATCTCAACACCCTAAATACATAAAACCCTCCACAAAAACTTCACAAGAGCTTAAGATCACCAAACATGGGATATGGAACGGATTAGGGTTTTTTAGGATATGGAGGTTAGCTTGGAAATGGTCAAAACAGGCTAAGATATGGCTCATATAGGGTACAACTTGAAAAATTAAGGTTTTCTTTCCTCCCCATCGTATGCCCAGCGTACAAGGCTACATACCCACGACCAATATCCACTAGTACGCTAAGCGTACATCAAAGGTACACCCCGCGTACTAGCTTCTCAGCTAGTACGCCAAGCGTAACCTATTGTATGCCCCACATACTACTTACAAGGGCCAAAACGAAATTCTTTTAATTCCAAAGGGAAACAACGAACATTTCCTTTTCCAAGCATTACACTAGGGATCTTCAGGAACTGCATGTTAGAATTGCCTGATTATATGATCCATGATAGCCTAGGATCTTCCTTATATGAAATTGACAGCATTACTGTAGTTGCTTAGTGATATGTGCATATTTAGTTCATATTAAGTATAGATTTTTATTCAATTATTAGCTAAATTATTGCATTGTATGGACAAAAGGTACTTAAAAGTGTTTGAATTATATTTTCAGTCCAAAAATGAAGCTCGGAAGCAGAAGGAAGCAGGAGAAGCGGTTGAGAGATCAAGAATGGAATAAAGAAGAAAAACACCAAAAATAACACCTACTCGGCGAGTAGGGTCGACTACTCGGCGAGTCCGATCGAAGAATCGAGAAGATAATGACTCGGGATCCCAGAGACTTATCACAATACGAGGACTGGGAGATGGACTCGACGAGTCGCCACCTGACTCGACGAGTCGATTCGTATATATAAAGATAACTCCTCAGAACGATGGGGGAGACTTCTGGAACGGTTCAGAAGAGTTTAGCTGCGATTGAGAAGTCAGAAAAACCCTAGAAGACGACGAAAGAAGCTAGAATTCAATCCCGGAGAGTAATTGAGGCAAAATTTCATCATTCCAATTATTCTTTTGTTTTATCATTATGGTTAAGCAATTTGACTTTGTTTGTTTGCTGTTATTTACTTCAATTATGAGCTAAAACCTTTAGACTTCTGTTTGGGGATACAAAGTTGACAATATGGTTTGATTGATTGGTAGGATTAATTCTAAGTTGATGAATTTTTGTTATTTTAGCTTGCTAAAGAACCTTGTGTGTGAATAATAATTAATTTTCTGTTAATAGGAAGATAATTGATTAGCATGAACATCTATTGATTATTAACCTCATATGCTATGTGATCACTAAGCCATATGTCTAGGATTAATGAATATGAAACTAGAATTAATAAGAAAATTGAGTAAATCCATGTGCAAGCTTGTAAGATGACCATCAAACAAGAAGTTAATTAAAAGAATAAATTAGTTAACTATTGCAAGTCTAACTTAACCCGAATAATTAATCTAGTGAATTTAATAAAATTAGACAATTGGCCACTGTTTAAGTTAGTTTATTTGCTAAGGATTAGGGTAGTGAATACGAATCTAATCACTTGAATCAGTAACCAACGAAAGAATTAATCCATTGCACCATTACCTTGAAATCAACCATAGAGTCAACCAAGTTGAACTAAATAGAAGTTCCTTTCCAATTATTGAATCTAGTTAAGTCTTTATTTTCTAGTTCTTAAATTAGTAATAGTTAGTAAGTTTCTAGTCTTGTAAAACTAGAGAAAACCCCTACTTATTAATTAACTTAGATAAATTAGTTTTTAATTTCAATTTACCGTTCCCTGTGATCGATACCCTGCTTATTTAGCTATACCACAATTGATAGGTTCACTGCCTTTTGTGTGTTATTTGATAATTAAAAGTAGGTTTAAAACTAAGTGAGTTTGCACACATCACTTAGTGTATGCATCATGGTTGTACATAACTAAGATTCTATAGCCTGAGAATGTTTGGTTTAGCGTTATTTTATGTTCTTGTATGATGAAGGGCTTAGGGTAGAATCAAGTATTCAAATATCTATAGGATCTAGTGTTATGTATGATTAGCATATTCGAGTGCTGCTGGGTTAGTGGAAGTTTCATGAGTGGGTGAAATGCAGAGAAGGTCAGCGTGAGCAATGATTAGCCACTCTTGAGAAAGTGAGGGCATGTCGAAGGTGTATCCGAGATGCTGGGATTTAGAGATCAAGAATTTTGTATTAGTGCTAGTTAGCTCCACTGCTTGGATGTTGGTTGCTTTGTGCTTTGTGGGACTCACATTGATGTGAGCTAACTATCAAATGAATACACTAAGTTACACGCTATGGTGGTTAAATAATCTTGAGGCGAAGGATTTGGCCCTATTGCGCAGCCCTCATTTGAGTCTAACCATTGTAGGGTTGGGTTATTTAGTCGAAAGATTATTTAAGCTTTCTCGCATGTAATTGTATTCATGAAATGGTTGGATGACATTGATTGGATTCCTTCAGCGGATGATGACAGGGGAGGTAGGGAATCCTAGGAGAACCTAGGAAGTATTTTAGTGATATTGTCTAGCTGTTGAGAAGGTATCTAGAGTATTATTATGAGTAGGTCTTAGAGGACACAAGATGATTCTTGAGGAAAGTATGGATATGCATGAAAGGTAGTATTGGGCCCATACTACTGGAAGCACATGATCCATACTTAAATAGAGCAGAGTTTCAAGGATTCTAAGGGCTGGTCAGGGAAGATAGCATGGTTTGATACCATGATTCATGGCAGTGGTTCCATATATTTCGATCTTTCTGTTATGGTTGCTCATACATGAGGGCGGGTCTGGTGATTGTTTTGGGCCCTAGTGGCGATATCGATTTGGGTTGATTGGTGCAGGCCTAGATCTTGTTGGTTTTGAGGTCTCGTGGGTTTTGCTCGAGACTGTGCATTCGAGTCGCGGGACTCAAATGGAACAACCGTTACGATTGGCTTGGGGATTTTAGTTGGGAATAGTATGGTTGATAAATGGTTTGGAATTTCGCCATCTGTGGTAGGGGTTATGTCCTTTCAGTTTTCTGAGTTCGGAAAAGGAGTAAGCAGGCTTGTGACTTTCAGAGTTAGGATGTAAATTCAGCATGGGATCTGTTGGTCGCGGTTTTTGGTGACGATATGTCAGCGCAGGAGTGTGCATGTGGATTGATGTCTTATAGATGTTTTGTGATGTGATCAAGGGTCCATGTTCTTGGGATATAGGCACGTCAGGTATCAGATTGGCGGTCGGGATTATAGGCTAGGATGTTATGTTTTGGATTGTGAGTCGGTATTGGCTTATGCTCTTGCAAGGAATCCTTAATGTTAAAGTGGTCATGGTTGGAAAATTTCAGAGGTCTTCAGCTGAAATCCAGGATTCTCTTGGGATTTGTTTGATCCTTATCTGGATGATCATCCTGCATGTATTATACATTCCAAGGTCAGGGATGGTTGTACCTGGTTGAGTCGGGTTGAGTTATGGCTTGGTTTCAACACAAGTGGGTAGTAGTTCGAACCCTAAGTGGGGGAGAACTAGGTATTCTGCTTGGAGGATCATCGATCTATTCGGGTTTGTGGTATTGAGAGAATGGTTTTTAGGGATCTACGGTGTGAGTATGTGGGATCTCGGTTCAAGGTTTGGTTAAGGAAGGGGTATCTAGTAGGTGGTGATCATATGCATGTGTTCAGGAGACACATGAGTTGTCACTAGGTAGGAAGTGGTTGGTCAAGGAGCTCATTGAAGCTATTGGTTCCTTTTAGGGGTGCCAATGAACAGATAAGGAGCCACTAGGATTACTCAGGTTGAGTATCGGTGGCGGAGGGAAATTGTCAGCTGGTTATATGGATTTCTAATTATAGTCTAGCTTGGGAAGAGATCGATCAGGGAATCAGTTTCTGAATTTGGTATGTTCAGTACCGCGAGGGTTTTGGTTCATTAGATGTAATGTAAATGCATCCTTGATTATTGGTCGCATCGTTTGTCATTCAGCAAAGGTTCTCCGGAGATTTTGAGTTGTTGCAGTTGAAATTCTATGTATGTGTCAACCTATCATCAAGTTTAGTATGTTTTATGTTTATTTGGTCTCTAGGTATGTTTGCCCTCAATGGTGGTATGGAATTTTGGTTCGTAACAGGCTCAGGTTTTTGTAGCATTCAAGAACCTTGGAAGTCTTCTCGAGCTAGTTGCATATTGGTGGAATCTGTTCAGTCTCAATCAAATATGGGATCTTGTTCGACCGATCTTGAGGATGTATTTTGTTAATGATTGAGGCTTGTCCTTTTTATAGAAATCTGGTATTTTTGCTTTTTTGGATGAGGTTGTGGGTCCCTGAAGGATGTGCATTTTGATAATTCATTATGTGTATTGTCGGGAAAGGGTGTATATGGGCGGGACAAGATAGCATTGGAGTACTTGATTTGAATTATATGTATGGTTCTTTTGGGTTATATCCTTTGAATTGGGTCAAGAGTACGACCGTTTATCCTATTCTCGAGTCGTGTGCAACCATGTTTTCGCAGGGAATTGCATTGGTGACAGTGTGTTCTGAGAAGGGAAATTACGTGTGGTAAGATTATGACATTGTTGTGCTCGATTAGCATTGAGAGGGATGTTGTTTAGGTCTCTGCAAGGTGATGGAATGAGGTGAGCATCTTTTGGCCTCGGGGTGCTGGGCGAATGATGTAGTATCGGCAAGACCGGTGTAACATTAGGAGCATTCCAGACATAGGTTATGGGCGTAATGATCATGATTGTCAATTCTTCTGCTTGAGATACTTTCGTTGTTGGTGTGTTGATGAAATTTGATAGACTCACAAATCAATTGGTTTGGATAAAGGAAATAGTTAAAGATTGTTTGGAGTATCAGTTGTATATCAGAAAGTCTCTAACAGAATGTTTGCATTATAACTCTTGTTTGTTTGCAAGCTGTTTTTAGGGGTTGATCATCAACTTTGGGAACCGGTTATGAAGCCTCAAATAGAAAACTTCTTCGTTATGTCTCAGGTGTCTTGCCAGATGGGGTTACACCAGAGTTGTTAAGGAATAGAGGTAAATGTGAAGATTCTTGGAATTCTCATCTTTGCTCGTAGGAGCGGTGGTTGAAATGGCGTGACAGGGAGTTACGGGTTAATTAGAGGATTTTGGTACATATTAGGGATTTAGAATTGGTGGAAAATTCATGATTGATGTGTTTGAGTTCTTTTCCGCGTGGTTGGTAGTGATCATACTCTCAGGTAAGGGGTGGATTCAATGAATGGATGAACGTCAGTACTGGGTTATGGGTTCTAAATTTTTGATCTGATGGGCTTCTGGTCTCAGGAAGCATATTGATAGAGCTGATTCGATGTTTGTAGCCTTAAGAATCCCATGCTTTATGGATCCCTCTATAGACATTCATTCTTATCCAAGAAGTTGTGGAAATGCTAACATTGTTTGTGCCTCTCTGTACCAGTTATGTAGATGATAATCATGTTTGGAGCCGCCTTTTTTCGGATGAAGGGTTCATCAATAGGGATTGGCCAGGAGTCCTGATTCCCTAGTGGAATCAGCAAGATAAGACGGGGTCGGAAGGGTTCTATATGGTTCAGATTGTGTGAGATATCATATCATCTGAGTTCTGAGATGGTTTTTCTTGCTTAAGAATTATTAGAGGTAATGGATGCTCGAATTTTGAGAGGGTGGTGATGGTTTCTTCAGTGATCAAAGTTAGAAAGTCAATGATGGTATAGGTAGGCAGCCGCTTACATGAGTCGACTTTTAATTCGGATCGGGTCATGGGGAGGCTGTCTGAGCGACTCAATGTGGAGATATGGAAACACTACTCTGGGCTAGTTGTTGCAGCAGACTTCGAGGACAAAGTCTAAGTCAAGTGGGGGATAATTACTTAGGAACTTTCAATTTAATGGTTTTTTCCTTTTTATTATGTAGTTTTTTGTTTTTGATCTTGCAAAAGTTAGGATGAGAATTTAACGAATACTTAAAGCACGTGGGAATTAAAGTGAGGGGTCGAATCATTAACGAGAAGATTAGAAGACTTTGAGTGGGTTTTTTTAGTCTAGTCATTTCCTTTACAAAAGAGAGTCAAGTTACTGAAGAATATAAAGAGGTGTATTACATTAATACCCTCTTTGACCAAGAAATCAGAACTAAAGCAGAAAGAAGAAAATTTTCACATTTGAACCTTCAACTCGTCGAGGTCAAAACCAAACTCTACGAGTTCTAGAGTCAAGTTGCAGAGTCATAATTGCAATAATAGTTATTAGACTTATCCAAGTGGGAGACTGTTGGATTAGTGTCTAAGTCCATAACTATAATTGGTATGTACTTGACCCGATTTGGCATGGTCCATTTGGGTTACATGGCATCGGAACGATTTGGATAGACTTTTGTGAGAAAAAGATATTTATGATTTATTAATTTATTATAAGTTCTAATATATTAATATGAAATCATATTATTTAATTAGTATTGATCAAGAATTAATTTGGAATTAATTTTGTGATAAAAAAGACACTAATTAAATATATAGGGATTGAGTGTGTAAATCATTCATTCTTATATATGTGGGCTTATAATCCATAGTTCTTCATGTTGGGCTAAACCCATGGAGCATGAAGAATATGGAAAGACATGAGTTACATGGTGTAACCCTAATAACCACAATATATAAAGACCCCATAGCTCAAGAAATCGACACTATGGATTCATATGAGAGGGCTAGCTGATTTTGAGCAAAAGGACTTTTCTCTCAAGTTGTTCCAAGTTGTTCTTGGTGTTGTGTGAACCATTTGAGGTGTCACACTTGGGGCACTAGTCTCTTAAGCTCCATGGAATCAAGCTACAACAAAGAGGTATGTTAATCTAACTAGTATCTTGTATTATTTATATCAATTGCGTGCTAGTTATAAGTTTAATGCCTTGGAAACCATTTGCATGTATAATTAGTGAAAACATAGATCCAAGGTATTTAGGGTTGTATGTGCACCATATGATGTTGTACAATACTAAACCCCATCACTTTATCATGCATAACATGCAATGGGGACATTGCATAAATTAAGTGTGGGGTAGGGGTTGATTACATTAGTTACATTAGAATCCTAGGCACAAAATTAAAAATTTTTGCATAAAATTGCTAGGATTAATTCAGAAAATGTTGATAAAGAACTTAGGATTCCATGTTTATATTGTGTTTGATGATTCTTTAAGGACCTAAATGTTTAGTTGAACCAACATACGTTATAATGCATTTGTGACCCCATTTATTCTAGTGAAATCATGGAACAAAAACACAACCTCACTTACTTTGAGTGACGCGACATGTTTAGCATCGTGTACTTGAAATGTATCCAGGAAAGCTTAAGTAGTCATTGCACATAAGACTAATGCCTTCAATCAATAAAGGATGAAGTTAAAATCCTTTGCGTAAGCATATGTTTTTCTAGGTGTTTAGTTTGAGTGAAAAAAAGTGTGGTTGAAAAAAAAAAGACCGATGAAATGTTTGAAAGAATCTACAAGCTATGATGAACAAAGAAATATTATGAAGAAAAGCTGCAAATTATTGAAGATTCAAGTTATTAACTCTTTTATTTTATTTTATTTTATTTTTCTTTTCTGGTTTATTTTTCCATATGTGTGATTGGGGGTTTAAACAAATATTCCTTGAGGTTAACAAAGTTTTCTACAGATGGATTCGGAGGGACGCATAAAATGAGCGTTGTTTGGAAAAAGTGGGTGGGTGTTTATGAAGATTATGAGTATTTAGGGTTAAGGGGGACCATAGGAAAAAAATTTAGACACAAATGCATGCATTGTGGTCTTGGCATAAAGGTTGGGTCCAATTGGGATTGTCGTTTGTGGTATTGGTGTGATAAAATTCAGTTTTGCTTGGAGGCAAGAAAAAGTCAAGCGTGGGGTATTTTGATATGGGCATATTTAGTCATATAATTTATACTTTATTTTGTTTTTGTCTCAAATATTGAACAAAAGGTATTTAATTAGTTTAAAATCTCATTTTAGCAACAAAGACATGCTCGGAAGGAAAAGGAAGCGGAATTGGCGATTGGAAGTTTGGATCTTGGATTTTGAAGAAAGAAGGATGTTGCTGGACAGCTTGACCCCCCATCAGTGTTTTATCCATATCTCACGACTCGTTACTCCGATGGACAAGATTCATAATGTTTTGAAAACTAGACAAAAGTTCGAATGACTTTTGTGTTTTGAGAAAATGTTGGTTCCAAAGGAACTAGGCGATTTTGGTTCCTCAAACTCGACGATTTGCTATGAAGATTCCCGACAAAATAGTGCCTTGCCGTACACGCGATTTAAGTAAAAAAGTTGGCGAGTTGGGTCATAAAACTTGACGAGTTGAGCTATTTTTCAGAATCTATATATAGATCATTTTCACTCGAAACCCTAACGTTGGATGAAGACTTTTAGTAGCTTTTGGAGACCAGAAACATTCTCAAGAAGCTTTGGAACTCAGAATTCGACTAGAGGTTAGTTTAGAAGAGATCAAAGGCAATTAATCATTACTTTTCTCATAATTCTTTGTGTGAATCATGTTTACAACATTATAATTCGATTTTATGTGTTTATTTGCTAAAGTTATGGGCTAAAACTCCATACTTTCATTTAGACTAGATGATCTTATGAATATGGTTTGATTAGTGGTTTTGGATTATATTGATTTTTGGTTATTTATCTTGTTAAGCTTATTAAAAGATCATTATATGTTACTGATAATTATTTTCTGTTAATGACTAAGTATATTGAGTTGTATGAACATCTTCTTGATTACTTGAATCTTATAGTTTTGTGAAAACAAGATTGCATGCCTAGTGTTGTGAACATAACCTAGGGTTAACTAGAGAATAAATAAGTTCATATGTGAGCATGTGTGATGACTAACCACATAAGAGTTAATTGAATCAACCAATTTGATTAACTATTATTAAAAGTCTTACTTGATTCGAACTGAACACTAGGAAACTTGTTAGTTTAATCACTTAATCACTGCTTGAATTAACTTGTTTGATAAAGGATTAGTAATAGTGAACATGAACATAATCATATTAGAAATCGGTAACCAATGATGTATCAATCCATTGCATTTGCCATGAAATCAACCATACGAATAAGTGAATCGAATCTAAACAGAAGTCTGTTTAATCTTATTGAATCTAGTTGTCTTTTGCGTCTCTTTTAGTTGTTAATTGTTTTTTGATAAGTGCTTACTAATTGCTTAAGTTTCTAGTCTTGCAAAACTAGAGAAAAACCATCTTTCATTGTTTAATTAAATAATATTAGCATTAACCTGTGTTCGATACCCTACTTGCCTGAACTAAACTGTTAATCGATAGGTACACTAGCTTCCGTGTGTTTGTTTTTGTTTTTTTAAGTTAGTAGGATTAAAACTAGTACATTCCACACGTGTGAATGCTCAAGACGGACATCCGCCAGTTTGTGTCTACTCAGTGTTATGGTACACTTGTGGAGTTATAGCAGGCCTCTAGGAGGAAGGAGATCGAGTTGGAGCTATAGGCGAGAGATCAAAGGCAAGCTCCGGTGCGGACGCATCCTGCAGCGAAGGGGTTCAAGGCCGCTGATGTGAGATCTTGGAGTCAGAGGGACCGCACTTGTGGAAAGTACGACAAGATTAATTTGGGTTCTTGTTGATCTACTTTCGGGTGCCACAAATGTGGCAAGGATGGGAATTATGCCAAGGACTGTCACCAACATGTCCTTATGCCGACAACCCGGATCTGTAATAACTGTGAGCAATTTAGCAATATTAAGTCCAACAGTCCTTTGCTCACGGTGAGACCGGTTCAGGCTCGAGCACCAACTACTTTGAGGATCACCGATGGGTGACATGGTAGAGCGGGGCCCACGAGGGCTCAAGGTCACTTTTTTCAGCTCACGGCAGAGGAGACCAGGGCAAAAACAGACGTCGTTACTGGTATGTTTATATTTATCATTCTTTTGATTATTTTATGGTATGCGTATGTTTATGTTTCTAATAGGTACATTCTTAGTGAATTCTTTGCCTTTTCTTGTGTTATTCGAATCGGGGCACGAGTCGGTCCTTTGTATACTGCTCTTTTAGTAGGAATTTTGGGATGGCCCTTAGCCAGTTGGAGTGTCTATTTCAGGTTTCTATCACCAACGAACATGGGATTTCTGCATCTAAAGTGTACTAGGGTTGTGTTTTGGAGATTTCCGGGGTGCCATATCCGATTTATTTGATTCCTATCCCCATGGGGGAAGTATACTTGATAGTGGGGATGGATTGGCTGAGCAGGTTTGGTGTTATGATAGACTGCGAGGGTCAGCGAGTGATAGTTCAAACCCCAAGTGGGGGAGAACTGGTTATCTATGAATAGGGAACCATGATTGGGTCAGGGTTTTGTTCAGCAACCAAAGCTAGGCAGTAAATTCAATATGGTTTTATGGGTTATCTTGTCTATGTAGTTGATACACGGGTTGGGGAGCAAGCATAGGTTTCGGATGTGCCAGTTGTCAGGGAGTTTTTTAATGTATTTCCAAAGGAGTTATCGGTGTGCCTCCTGAGAGGCAGGTTGAGTTCAGGATTTACCTAGTGCCAGGTGTGGCTTCGATTGCCAAGGCGTCATACCATTTGGCACCACCTGAGATGTAGGAGTTGTCCTATCAGCTTTAGGAGCTATTGGGCAAGCAGTTTATCCGAGCGAGCAATTCGTCGTGGGGAGCACCGATATTGTTTGTCAAGAAGAAGGATGGTTCACACTGGATGTGCATTGATTACCGGGAGCTGAACAAGTTAACGATGAAGGTCCGTTATCCCTTTCCATGGATTGAAGACCTCTTTGATCAGTTAGAGGGTTCATCTTGGTTCTCGAAGATCGATTTGAGGTTGGGGTATCATCAGGCGAGGGTGAGAGAGGAAGACGTGGAGAAGACCACGTTTTGGAATCGTTATGGTCATTACGAGTTCACGGTGATGCCATTTGGGCTTACCAATGCGCCTGCGGTGTTTATGGACTTGATGAATTGAGTATGCAGGCCGATGCTCGATCAATCAATTATTGTTTTTCTTGATGATATCTTGGTGTATTCCAATACCAGAGAGTAGCACGAGGAGCACCTTCGAGAGCTTTTGGGAGTATTGAGGCGGGAATGAATGTATCCTAAGTTCTCGAAGTATGAGTTTTGGTTATGAGAGGTCTATTTCTAAGGGTATCTCATTAACCAAAACAAGATTTTGGTCGATCCGTCCAAGATTGAGGTTGTGATGTAGTGGGAGACTCGAAATCTCCCTTAGAGTTAGGAGTTTCTTGGGTTTAGCAGGATATAATCAAAGATTTATCCTGGATTTCTCTAAGATTGTTGTACCTTTCACTCATCTGAAAAGGGCATGGATTTCTGATGGGGCCCAGAGCAGCAGATTGCATTTGAGACACTACGACAGAGGTTATGTGAGGCCTTAGTGTTCGCCCTTCCAGAGGGTGTTGAGGATTTCATTGTATTTTGTGATGCATATATCACTAGTTTGGGGGCGGTTCTTATGCAGAGATGGCGAGTGATTGCGTATGCTTCTTGGCTGCTGAAGTCGCATGAGTCACAATATCCTACCCATGATCTGGAGTTGGGGGTAGCAGCGTTTGCCATCAAGATTTGGTGGCACTACTTGTATGGGGTCCGGTGTAATGCTTACACAAATCACAAGAGTTTGCGATATCTTATTGACCAACCAAACCTGAACATGATACATAACAGGTGGCTTGACGTGGTCAAGGATTATGACTGCAAGATCCTTTATCACCCAAGTAAAGCGAATGTGGTCGCGGATGCTTTGAGCCGTAAGTCAGTTGGATCTTCAAATGGGGTATGTGTATGACGATATCTACTAATTCTCCACTTTTGGATTTGATCAGAGTGGCACAAGCAGAAGAATTCAAGAAGAAGAAGTGGAAACATGAGAGCATCCGGGGTGATATCGATAAATTTGTCACCGATAGTCAAGGATTGTTGACTCGGTATGGTCGGGTATGGGTTCTAGTTTCAGGTGGGATTAGACGGACAATTTTGGTGGAGGCACATAAGTCTCGCTTTTCGATCCACCTAGGAGCCACCAAGATGTATCGAGATTTGAGACTAAGTTACTGGTGGTCGTGTATGAAGCAGGAGATAGCTTGGTATGTCAAGAGGTGCTTGACCTGTAGGATGGTCAAGGCCGAGCACCAGAGGCCGCATGGGAAGCTGTTGGAAGTGGGAACAGATCACCATGGATTTTATCACCAAGCTACCAAGGACTGTAAATGGTTTTGATGCTATCTTGGTCATCGTGTATCATTGACCAAGTGTGCCCACTTTTTGGCCATCCAGGAGAGCTCATCGGCCGAGAAATTGGCCGATATGTATGTTCGGGAGATTATTGCTCGTCATGGGGTTCCAGTCTCCATTATATCAGATCGAGATGTTCGGTTCACTTCCCGATTCTGGCAGAAGTTCCACGACGAACTGGGTACGAGGCTACATTTTAGCACTGCTTATCATCCGTAGACTGACGGCCTGAATAAGCAGACTATCCATACACTTGAGGATATGTTGCAGGCTTTTGTCACAAATTTTGGTGGGAGTTAGATTCCTATCTACCGTGACATCCCTAAATTCACGTTCATTTTAAAATTTTACTTTATTCTTATTTGAAAAATCAGAGTATTCATTTTAATGAATAATATTGCAGAGTTTGTTCCCAGAAAAACATGATAAATATATTATCAAAGCATTTCCGAAGAAATGTATTTTGTTCATATTAAAACTTTGGGATGTCATCATTAATACAGAAATATAAGCATAAAAAGACCTTATTTACACTAATGATCTACATCTCTGTTAATCTCTCAGTGTAATGTAGCTTCATATCGACACCTATAATACAAATAAACTTAGTAGGTCAGGTTGGGAAACCTGGTGAGTACATAGGGTTTTCAACCCACAATAATGTAATTATTATGTTTAATTATCAAACAATTAACCCAATTACCCATCCCTATTATCTTCATTAATCTTCCCTAAAGATTTATCCTAAGGGTCATCTCCTATATCGTATTTAGCTCTCATCTCCTTACATCGCATTTCCTTATATATATTTGTTCCTAAGGACTTTTCCAAAGAATCATCGCCTACATCGCATAGGCAGTACTAATTCGGGGATTTCTCCCTCAATACGTGTCCAATAAGGGTTAGGGTATCATCACATGAATACATAGTTACAACATTTCCTGAACTCGTAATTCATAGTAAGGGTTAGGGTATCATCGCATGAATATGTAGTCACAACATAGCCTGAACTCGTAATTCATAGTAAGGGTTAGGGTATCATCGCATGAATACGTAGTTACAACATCGCCTGAACTCGTAATTCATAGTAAGGGTTAGTGTATCATCGCATGAGTACGTAGTTTCAACATCGCATGAACTCATAATTCATAGTAAGGGTTAGAGTATCATCGCATGAATACGTAGTTACAACATTGCCCGAACTCGTAATTCATAGTAAGGGTTTGGGTATCATCGCATGAATACGTAGTTACAACATTGCCTGAACTCGTAATTCATAGTAAGGGTTATATTATTGTCTCATGAATATGTAATTACAACATCGCATGAACTTGTAATTCATCACCTACAGGTTATGAGCCTGCTGGTGCTTCCACATGACTGTCTAGAATAGTCTGTAGTCGCCATCTATACTTGGTAGATGACTACATCGCCACATCGTCAGTCAAGGTTATGGTATCTCCTCTCATCTCACATCACCTATTTATCATCACCTATCTATCATCACCTAATTATCATCACATATCTCTCATCACCTTTCTATCATCACCTATTTCTCATCACCTAATTATCATCACCTTTCTATCATCACATATCTCTCATCACCTAATTATCATCACATTTCTATCATCACCTATCTCTCATCACCCGTTGCTACCCAATATATATATATATATATATATATATATATATATATATATATATATATATAAGTATAAAAATACGTATACAGTTTAAATCACATAAACATGTATAAATCGTTCATCTAACATAGATATCAACAACACTTATAATATGCACACATAACATATAATTTATATTAAATACTTCATATCTATGCGTAAGATGAAAGTAACTATGTACTCACATTAGTAGCATGATTTGATAGAATCTAAGTAGAAACGGTCAGTGGTTCGTGATCGTCGGGCTCAGGACGTGGAATGCCTTCAACAAATGAGAGAAAGAGAAAGAGAAAGAGAGAGAGAGAGAGAGAGAGAGAGAGAGAGAAAAGAATTTGGTGTAAGGAAGCTTAGGGTCAAAATGTCTATTTATAGGCTGATTTTTGGCCTCTCACATCTTGAGAATCAATGCTCACATCGTGAGCCATGGTTATATAACCTCGTAGCTTCGCCATCTGCGTTTATTGCTCAGAAATGTGCCCGGATGAATTCTCACGTCGTGAGAATGACATGCTCATGTCGTGAGCTTCCAAGAGTCATCCTATAGATTTCCCAGGTGTTTTCTAGGCTCGATTAGTGTCCGTTTGACTCCTCACGTCGTGAGAAATAATGCTCACATCGTGAGTCCAGTCAAATTAGGGTTTCTGACACGTCTCATGCTCTTATATAGTTGCATCTTCGAGAGGTCATAACTTTTTCATAGGAGCTCCGTTTTTGACATTCTTTATATCCACACACAGGTGGAGACATACTCTACAACTTTCATTTAGACTTCTAAGGCTAAAAAGTACTTTATCATAAACTTACTTTTTACGATTCCCGGTGTCGTGCCGGTTTTGTCGCGAAACTTCGACAGGTCATAACTTCTTCGTTATAACTCGAATTTTGACGTTCTTTATATGTACGGAAGCCTTGTGACATATACTAAAAATTATTTAAGATTATTTATTCTAAATAACCATATATAAAAAAAATTATTTTTGATGCTTATTGTCTCTAAATTGACTAGCCTGAATCTGCGGACGTTACATCTACCTCTTGCGGAGTTTTCCTACAACAGTAGCTATCATGCCACCATTGGTGCATCACCCTTCAATTTTCTGTATGGTTGGAGATTTCGTACCCCAGTTTTTTGGGGGAGGTTGGTTACAACATCATAGGGAGGACTGAGGTAGTCCTCCAGACTACAGAGGCCATTCAACAGATCAGGCGGAGATTACAGACATGACAGAGTCAGAAAAAGAGATATACCGACTACCATCGATCAAATTTGGAATTCCAGGTCGGCGATATGATGCTACTGAAGGTATCACCTTGGAAGGGTGTGATACACTTCATGAAGAGGGATAAGTTGGGTCCCCGGTATATTGGACTGTTCTGTGTGATCGTTAGGGTAGGCAGCCTACCGATTAGATTTGCCAAGTGAGCTCAGTCAGATCCACAACACTTTCTAGGTTTTGCATTTATGGAATGTTGGAAGATGAGGCAGTGGTCCCTTTGGATCATATTCAGGTTGATGAGCGCTCGAATTATATTGAGAGGCCGATAGCGGTGGTGGAGAGAATGATAAAGGTCTTACGCAACAAGAAGATACCTTTGGTAAAGGTTCAGTGGCAACACCGGAGAGGCTCCGAGTGGACCTGGGAGTCGGAGATGGAGACGCAGGAGCATTATCCTGAGTTATTTGCAGCATCGGACTTCGAGGACAAAGTCTAGCTCATGTGGGGGAGAACTGTAACATCCTGATGATGAGGTATTTTCAATTTTAATCCTATATATGAAGGAGTATTGCATTTTGACCCTTGTGCGTGAGAAAGATTGCTTAAATGGCCCATAGTGGCATTTTGGTGATTTTGCCCAAAGAGTTAGTATGTTGGGCGTGCTGGGGCGGACCCTAGATGATGGGCGTACACCGCGTACGCAAGGCGTACGTGATAAATCCTCAAACCCTAATTTTTAGGGTTTGGTCCTTATATAATCATCATTTACTTCTTATCTCTCATTCCCTCATCAGCCTCCACTTGAGAAAACGTCTCTCTAGCTTGGAAGCAACTTGGATCTTTGTGTTTTGGTGGTATTATTGAAGAAGAAGAAGGTGGAGGTGGGAAGACTTTGGAGCTTGGAAGCAACTTGGATCTAGGATTCTCTCCTTGCTAGCAATCTACAGGAGGTAAAAATCTCATAGCTTGATCATCTTATCTTATAAATCTAACAATTTCTACATTTAGGGCATTTTTGGTCCCAACTATGATGATTCTTGAGCAGGGCATGCTCTTAGTCGAATGAGTCGTCCTTTCAGAACTAATGAGGGGTCTTGTGTCATAAAAATATGGTCTTGATTCTCAGTTTTCCCCATGCATGCTCTAGAAGTTCCTAAGGTGTTAAGAAGTTGGGATTTTGTGTATTAAGCACTTAATGGGCATGCAAAGTCATAAAGTTGGAAACTTTATGACTCTTAGTGGTATTTTGGCATTAGATCTGAAATTAGGACATGAGAGCTTATTTTCAGGACCGAAATTTATTCAGCTTGCATTCAGACTGAGATGTGAGTTTTCCTCATTGTACCCGTGGGTCGAAGGCACCAATGTCGTCTCAGTAGATTATTTATACTGGTCAGGATAGTGATATGATAGTTGTAGTTGTTCAATAGATCTGTATGACTATCTGTATTTGATGGCTCTGTGTTTATGTTTATTTGTTGCATATGTCGACATGTTGTGTTGGGTTTATATAGTCCTGCTTTGTGCTGTAGGCCAGGACACCCTGGTGCGACCGGATAGGCTATAGGCCATGCGAGGCGGTTTCAGTCAGCCCGACGGCCTGTGGAGCGGTTCGAATAGGTTGTAGGCCTTGCGAGGCGATCCAGTCATGTTGAAGCCTCATAGAGTGGTCCAGATAAGTTGTAGGCCCCACGAGGCGTTGCAGTCAGGCTGGTTGTTCATATTGTATGCATGTTTGTTGTGGTGTGTTGGTACTTTGGGGGAACTCACTAAGCTTTGGCTTACAATTTTAGTTTATCGTTTCAGATACTTTAGAGCATCGTGGGAAGACAAATGCATGATCGTACACAACTTCCTATTTTTATGTCTCTAGGTCTTGGGAAAACTCTTACTTAAAATAACGCTTTTAAAACAATGACTCTTTTTGTAAACAATATTGATTCATGGTTGGTTTTGAAAATTTTAAATGTATTGAGATTTTTGGTGTGTTACACTGATACCATGTAAACTAACAAGTGAAAGACATATAACGGCTAGGGTTTCGTATTATATATAATGAAAGAGAACTACAAATATAATGAAAGGGAAAGCCATAATATATGGACTAGCTAATTAGGGTTTCCTAAGTAATAGGCCAAATCATAAAACCCAATACAAGATAAAACCAAAATCTTATTAGGCTAACAGAAGGTACGATGACGTAGCTATCCACGTCAGCGAAAAGCCCCCTCACCGCCACCTAAGCGAAAATGACCTTCTATGGATAAGGTAACCGGTTAAACGATAAAATGAAAAAAAAAAAGTTTGAACCTGTTGGACTTTAACGCACCTAAAATCGCCGCATGGACAAAACCGACAAAAATTAGAAAACATAAGGATTTTTATGTCAAAAGGCGTGGTTCAAATCCCTACTTTTATAATTCTATAATTTTAGATTTTTTATCATAATTTCTCAAATTTTACACCATTGATCTCATAATTAGTTTTTAACAATAATTTTATTATCTTCGTCTATTTAACTATATTCATTTCATTTCATTAATTAATTTTCATTTTATTTTCCAAAGTTTTTACTTTTTTTTTAATTAAAAATGTCAAACTTTAAGCAGGGTCGGCCTTATTGTTTGATTAGTTAAGGTAGGGCTTAGGGTCCCCAATTGTAAGGGGCCCCGTTTTCAATCAATCCAAGCTTAGTAGTTTCCAAAATCACGCGTATTGCTGATCCGTTCTTCAAGCGACGACTACATACAGGCGATTAAACTTTTGATTTTTTTCTGCATTCTCGTTCTCGATTCTAAGCAGCTAAGCCTTCTCAAATCGTTTCTTCTACTAATCTACTCTTCTGTTGAGTCGATGTCTCACTGAGTCACTGAATCGCTTCGCTGAATTGTTGCACGCTGCTGTTCTTCACGATCTTCTTCCTTCTTCAATCTTCATTCTCGGTTAAGGTTTCTCTATTGCTAAAAAACCATTGATTTTGATGATTTGATGTTATTTTGCTGTCATAGAAACGGTAATATGCTTGTAATTTCACTTTTCAATTTTGATTTTTCTATTATATCTGATTATCTAATTGGGGTTAATAGCGAATTGAATGAATTGATTAGGGTTCGAGATGTTATCATAGGTCTACAAGATTATCATAATTAGTTATTAGTCAATCCATTCATACTTGTAAACGAACACATATATGAGGGCAAAAAGGACATTATATTAATCACCACCATATTTTTCTAAATCATTTGTATTTGTAAACATTCTAGTCTATAGAGTAATGACTATTAACATACTAGTGATTCTCATAGTTTGGCATTGGCAACTTTTAGGTTGCTTTAGATTGTATCTCTTTCAAAAAAAATATCAAGATGCATTAAGTACTGTCTGAATAAATGACAGTGACACTAGAGACTACATATGAATGATTTTTTTCATAATAAATTAACCTCTTTTTGAAATCTAATGAATGATTTTTTTTCATTAAACTAACATCTGAAAGTATTGGTCTATTGGACAATGTTTTGTTCTTGATTACTGAGGTGGAATTGTATGTGAGATTTCAATTGGATTGTATATAATTGATTTATTAGAAATATAGCATCCAAAATAGAAAAATGTTTTAATTTATATTTTTTTTTGTGTCACATAACTGTTACCTTGATTACATAAAAAGTTTAAGTTTTTTGGCCAAATGGCGTGAATGATCAAAGTTGTTAAACACAATGTTTTATTATTAAGTTATGTAATTTGTATTTTAATTGTTTTTGGATTTATCCAAATGGCGTGAATGATCAAAGTTGTTAATCTTTTCAATTTTATGATTTTTGATTTTAGATTGGCAGATTCCATTATCCACTGATTCCAGATTGACAGATTCCATTGTTCACTGATTCCAGATTGACAGATTCCCTTGTTTTTAAGCTTTCCATTATCTCAGGGCGGTATAATCCTAATCCATATCTTCTATACTTATAGTTGTTATTAATCAAATAATTAATAATCATGTCAAAGAGAAAATATGAATCTGGTGCCTCAAAAAGGAAACAGAAAATGCAAGAAAAATCTTTTATAGATAAACAAAAAGGGTCGTTTTTACAATATTTAACTACAAACAAAAATGCTGATAATGAACAAAAACAAACTAATGTTGATAATGAACCACAACAAGCCAATGTTAATACTAATATTGAACAAACTAATAGTGAAAATGAAAACGAACAAACTAATATTGAAATTGATAACGAACAAACTAATAGTGAAAATGATAATAAACAAACTAATATTGAAATTGATAATGAACAAACTAATAGTGAAAATAATAACACGTCTTTAAACATATATGATCCAAGTAGGTGGAATAATATTAGTACTAATTTAAGAGATTTAATTGTAGAAAAAGGTTATATTAAAATTTATGATTTTAAATTTCAAAAAGATCAACATTTAAGAAGCTTTAGTACATCTCTTTATATGCAAAAAATACCAAATGGAGAAAAATACGAACGGACATGGTTGGTTTATTCCATAGATGTAGATAAAGTTTTTTGTTTTTGTTGTAAATTATTTAATGTGAATACATCTACATGTTCATTAGCACATAAAGGTAACAATGATTAGAATAATATTTATAGTATACTAAAAAGACATGAAGCAAGTAACAGACACATTATGAGGTCATGGATTGACTTAGAAACTAGATTAGCAAATAATAAAACAATTGACAAGAAAATCCAAGAACAAATAAATAAAGAAAAAGAACATTGGAAAAATATGTTAAAAAAATCATTGTTGTAGTAAAAGCTTTAGGAAAAAATAATTTAGCATTTTGTGGAACAAATGAAAAAATTTATGAAGAAAATAATGGTAATTTTTTAACTATAATTGAAATGATTGTAGAATATGATCTTATTATGCAAGAACATATTAGAAGAATTAATGACAAAGAAATTCACAATCATTATCTTGGACATAATATGCAAAACAAACTTATTAGTTTATTAGGAGAAGAAGTTAAAACTAAAATTATTAAAAAGGTAAAAGAGGCTAAAATACTTTTCAATAATATTTGATTGTACTCCTGATACAAGTCATAAAGAACAAATGTCAGTTATCTTACAATGTTTAGATCTATCAACAACTCCAATAGAAGTTAAGGAGTACTTTTTAAGATTTTTAATTGTAGATAATACAACCGGTAAAGGTTTATATGATGCTATAGTTGATGAAATTAAAAATATATGACTAGATATAAATGATGTTAAGGGTCAACGTTACGACAATGGTTCAAATATGAAAGGAAAACATCAAGGGGTACATAAACGATTGTTAGATATTAACCCTAGAGCATTCTACACTCCTTGTGGTTGTCATAGTTTAAATTTAGTAATTCGTGATATGCCTCATTCGTGTGATACAGCTAGTGAATTTTTTGGATTTATACAACGTATATATTCGATATTTGCTTCATCAACTCAAAGGTGGAAAATATTACAATATAATATATCAAACCTAACACTTAAATCATTATCACAAACTCATTGGGAAAGTAGGGTAGAAAGTATAAAAGCAATTAGATTTCAAGCACCACAATTAAGAAAAACACTTTTACAATTATCTAAAAATTGTGGAGATCTAAAAACTAAAAGTGAAGCAAAATGTTTAGCTACATATTAACTTGAGAACTATGAATTTTTATTAGAAATGATTATTTGGTATGATGTTTTGTTTGCTATTAACACTGTTAGTAAAAGTTTGCAATCAAGTGATATGTGTGTCGATGATGCTATAGATCAACTAAATGGATTTTTGTGTTTCTTTAAAGAATATAGAGAAAACGGATTTGAAAAGGCTTTAGATTATGCAAAAGAATTGGCTTTAGAAATGAACGTAAAACCTAAATTTCGTGAAAAACATATCATTCAAATAAATAGACGATATGATGAAAATGTTGCTAATGAAACTATTAAAACTCCTCTTCAATTATTTAAAACTGATTACTTTTTATATATAGTAGATAAAGTCATTACTTCACTTAAAAGTAGATTTGAGCAATTTAACGAGTTCAAAAATATTTTTGGTTTTCTATTTAGTCTAGAAAAATTAAAATCATTTGATGAAAATACTTTAAAAGAACATTGTTTAAATCTTGAAAAATCTTTAAAACATAATGATAACTTAGATATTGATGGTTTAGATTTATTTCATGAACTAAAACTTTTAAGACATATTGTACATTTAGAACATCATACAATTATTAATATACTTAATTACATTAAAAAGTTTAGTTCTTTTCCAAATGTATATGTTGCCTATAGGATTATGTTAACTATTCATGTAACCGTTGCCTCTGCAGAAAGAAGTTTTTTTTAATTAAAACTGTTAAAAAATTATTTAAGATTTACAATATCACAAGAAAGATTAAATGGATTAGCTATTTTATCAATTGAAAAACAGTTAGTAAAAGAAATTGATTATAAAAAATTCATTAAAGAATTTGCATCTAAAAAGACTAGAAAAAATTAATTTTATGTTATAAAATATATTCACAAAAAACACAAACATAAAAAAAAAAAAAAAAAATTAACTCCGTCATTTGTAAACTTTTTAGTTTATTATTGTTGGTCTCAAGTCCGGATAAAAGAGAAAGGTTTATAACATTAAGTATACTAAATGTCAAAGGACCCTAAAATTTTGATTCGCTTAGAGCCCCAAAACTGGTTGAGTCGACCTGACTTTAGGCCTAGTTTGAGGATGTTATAGTTTAAGCCTCTAAACTCCTCTTCTCCCTAATTTTCATCCAATTTCCATTTTACAAGGTTATATTTTAATAACCGAATATATGTTTTCATTCATTTCCTAATTTCCTACTTTTATTTAGAAGTTTAATTCGATTATTTTAGAAAGGGCCGTAAGTTACAAACGTCCAATATTCAATAATCTTCCCTAAGACCACATCGATTGCCTTTCCTCAACTTTTTTTTTGAAAGAGCAACCTTTCCTCAACTTTGATTCTGCCAACCTTTGAATGTAACATTATGTTGCTTTGTTTCGTGAAAAAAAATAAAGTTTGAATTAAACGTCATCTTCAATATCATATTGTAATTCATTGTAACATGGCCGTATAGATATAACTAGAATCGATTTTAAGAATCTAGAAAAGAAATCTTTGGCATAAGATTTTGAGAATTTGATTGAGAGAACTAGTTATTATGTTATATGAATAGGTGTATATGTATGATGTATATGAGTTATAGTTAGGTGTACATTTTCTTTAAGATGATAGTTAGATTTTAAAATGATCTACCTACGATATTTATTTTGCATGGAAATTGTGGTCAAATAAATTTGGACAAACAAGTTAGGTTTGTGTCATCGACGGTTGAAATGAAGCTTCAACTAGGTATTGTAATAACAAAAATAGTAATGTTAAAATAACACGTATAAAGAAGCGTAACGAATTGCAAAATAATAATTATATAGCTTATTGTTCACTTAAAATTTTCATTTTCATTTTCATCCAAAGTAATACGTATAAAAAACATAATGAAATTGTTCTTAACTACCCCAAAAGTGTTAAATGAATTTCGTCTAATATTAGACAAGGTAAACGGCCTCAACAAAATCTTATTTATATTGAGGTTGGTTTAAGGGTGTATTTGGCACATAGCTTTTGGAAACATTTAGCAGCTTCTAGCCGTTAGCTTTTGATAAAACGCTCTAATTTAAACAAAAAATTTTGTTTGATAGTACAATCATTTAGCTTTTAATTTAAACAAATCAATTCAAATCCAACAACCACTTCATGTAGAATTTAACAAAACACTAGTGAACTTTTGAAATCAGTTTCCACAATTGCACTTAAAAATATATTTATATATTTATTGTTTATTTTTAAACAATTATCATTTTATGTAATTTGATATATTTTTAAAGTTTTCAGCTATTTTTATCATACACTCAAATAACAAATAAAAAGTATAGTTTCTAGCTACCAGCTATCCGCTACGCACTACTAGATACACGCTACCAGCATCGTCTTGAATTCACTTATACTATGTTATTTTTTAGATCATGCTCATCTCTGGTATACATCCATACTTAGAAATAACAAAAATAATTTTTTTTTTTTTAGAAATTATAAGTTAAGACAAATTGTAAGTTGGAAATTTGTATATTTAAGTTAATTTCCCTGCTAATCATCCATCATTTAGGCAATGAGGCCTTATATATATATATATATATATATATATATATATATATATATATATATATATATATATATATATATATATATATATATATATCAGACCCCTCTGTTTTTTGGTTGGATAAAATTTAAGAGCAATTTTGAAAATGATAATTAGATTAGTTGTTGTTGTTCTCCTTTTAATATTTTGTAATCTTCCTTGTCTTTTCTATAGTCTAGCTCCTTGCTAGCTTGTGCTTTGCTTAATAAAATTCCATCGGTTCCAAAATAAAACTTAATATAAATTGTGTTACCTTATCATAAATGTACTTTAATTACATTATTAATTATATTTTGTATATAGTTACGATCAATTTTTCCTTAAGTATACACACATGAAATATCATACATATTACTTACTCGATTTTTCAGTGTCTTGATCTTCCTCAAATTGATCGTCGCAAGATTTATAAAATGAAGAACATTAATTATATTCTTGCTGGTATTATTGCATTGATGCTTCTTTTGGCATATGTTCATGCTCAAGATTGTAATCCCAATGAAGATATAAAGGATTGTTATCCAGTTCTAGTGGCGAACGGATCACCATCTTCACTTTGTTGCAATGAATTAGATCACCATAGAAATTGCCTATGCGACTATATAGACATTAATCGTTATATATTGCCACCAAACTATCAGTATCTTCTTAATATTTCCAAAACTTGTGGGTTGGAACCTTAACCTCTTACGGTTGTCGAGTGCGTCTTCTTTCCCTTTTGTCCTGTGTAGTGGTTTCGTTGTGTCATTGTTACATTGATACACATATTGATGAATAAATTATTTTTTCCATAGTTTAATTTACAATTTTGTATTACTTTTTTGGTTGTGTTTGTGTTTGTGATTTTATTGTGCAACACATGTAACATGTATCGCCCTAATTATTTTAACATTCTTTTATGTTTTAAAATTTTTGATAAAATTTCACAAATCGTCATAATTCTTTTTAGTTTTTCGCTAATATAGTCATTTTGATTTTTTGAGTTTATTTTACTACTACTATTATTATTATTATTATTGCATGGATAGTCTCTTTGGAGCAAATCTTACACGTAAACAGTTCTTATCATGGATGTCCGTTAGATGAATCCATTGAATTTAAAGAAAATTTGATAAGAAGCATTTTTTTCATTTTATGAAACTTGCCTACGGACCATTTTTTGAAATTTCACCCAAGGACCATTTATGAAATCTTGTATTAATTACCATAAATCAAATAAAAAGGCAAAAAAACTACAACATAGAAAATATAATTTTTATATAAATAAAAAATTTAAAATTACACACTTTAATCATCATGGGAATATATTTTATTTAATATATAAATAACTTTTGATGTCTAGACTTTATCTAAAACTAGGCGAATACCCGTGCATTGTGCGAAAACACCTATATAGTTGAAGTCAATACAAATATATGTTTTTTTAAACATAATAATAACGTTGTTGTTAAATTTGATATAATAATTTATATACTAAATTGATATAATATATTGATTATTTCGAATTATATAATAATATATACGTCTATTATAACTGCATAATCTCAATTGTTTGAATGACTTCTACCCGCGAGTTACACATAAATAAAATTAAATATAATATGATCACCTATATATCATATTCTAGGCGAATGCCTACACGTTGCACAGAAACACCTATATAGTTGAAGTCTTTACAAATATATGATTTTTTTTAAATATAGCAATAACGTTGTTGTTAAATTTGATATAACAATTCATATATACTAAATTGATATAATATATTGATTATTTTGAATTATAAAATAATATATACATATATTATAACTGCATAATCTCATTCGCTTGAATGACTTCTATCCGCGAGTTACACATTAATAAAATTAAATATAATATATGGTTTAATGTTATTTATAGTTGTTGTTATTGTTAATTAATTTTTTAAAATTTATTTGCATAATATTTTAATTTCTATCGTTATAATTATTTAAAACATCAAACATTGTTTTTTGATTTTAAAGGTAACAATATAATCATTTATATAGAGTTATTTTTAACTATTGTTATTGTAATTTATTTTAAGCTAGTTATTTAAAACTTTTAACGATTATAAAAATATATTTAGGAAATATTTTAGTTAAATTGAGATTACAATTTAGTTTTTGCATTTATCTCTACAATTTATCACTTTTAACTATTTACAAACTATTCTTTGATTTTTTAAGTGGAACTGAAATTTATATTTAAGTCGACATTCTAATGTTATAGTTAAATTAACAATTTAAGTATTTTATCCAAGCTGTTCAAACGTTGTAGCTTTAAGCTGATAATGGTTTATATACAACAACATATTAAATTCAATATATTAAGTATAATATGTTAAAAGTTAAAACATAACTTTATAAGTAGAAGTAAAAATATTATTTTAAATTTGGAATTTAATATATTTATGACTACACTTTAGGTTTGATATTTATTTAACCTTATTAACCAACTCATAATAATTATTATAAATTAAACACACTACAATTAATCACTTTTAACTATTTACAAAATATTCTTTTGGTTGTTTAAGTTAAACTAAAATTTATATTTAAGTTGACCCTATAATGTTATATTCAAATTAATAATTTAAATATTTTATACAAATTGTTCCAAAATTATATCTTTAAAATGATAATGGCTTATATCTAACAATATATTAAAACTAATAAAATAAGTATAATATGTTAAAAGTTAACAAAACATAACTTTATAAGTAGAAGTAAAGATACTATTTTAATACTGAAATTTAGTTTATATATGATTACACTTTAGGTTTGATATTTATTTAACCTTATTAACCAACTTATAATTATTATTAGAAATAAATTGAAAAGTCATGGGAGTTTCAAATGGATGTGGTGAAAGGAAAAATGTATGAGAGTTTCAAATAAATGTGGTGAAAGGAAAATGTTTTTATTAACCAACTTATAATTATTATTAGAAAGAAATTGAAAAGTCATGGGAGTTTCAAATGAATGTGGTGAAAGGAAAAATGCTTCCTTTATTATATATACTAGGCGAATGCGCGCGCGTTGTGCAGAAACTCATATATAGTTGACGACTTTACAAATATATGTTTCTTTTAAATATAACAATAACGTTGTTGAATTTTATATAATAATCTCTATACTAAAATGATATAATATATTGATTATTTTGAATTATATGATAACAATATCTCTATTATAAGTGCATAATGTCAATCGTTTAAATGACTTCTACCCTCGAGTTACACATGAATAAAATTAAATATAATATATGGTTTTATGTTATTTATAGTTGTGTTATTTTTAAGTAAATTATTAAAATTTATTTGATTAATGTTTTAATTTCTATCATTATAATTATTTAATACATGAAACATTATTTTTTTTATTTTAAAGGTAACAATATTATCATTTATATAGAGTTATTATTAAATATTGTTATTGTAAGTTATTTTAAGCTACTTATTTGAAAACTTTTATCGATTATACAAATATATTTAGGAAATATTTTAGTTAAATTGAGATTGTAATTTAGTTTTTGCATTTATCACTACAACTTATCACTTTTAACTATTTACAAAGTATTCTTTGGTTTTTTAAGTGTAACTGAAATTTATATTTAAGTTAACACTGTAATGATATATTTAAATTAACAATTTAAGTATTTTTTCCAAACTGTTCAAAAGTTGTAGCTTTAAACTAATAATTGTTAACAACAACATTTTAAATTTAATAAATTAAGTATCATATGTTAAAAGTTATAGACATAACTTTCTAAGTAGAAGTAAAGATATTATTTTAAAATTGAAATTTAGTTTACTTATGATTAAACTTTAGGTTTGATATTTATTTAACCTTATTAACCAACTTATAATCATTATTAGAAAGCTACAATCTATCACTTTCAACTATTTACAAAATATTTTTTGTGTTGTTTAAGTTAAACTAAAACTTATATTTAAGTTGACCCAATAATGTTATATTTAAATTGATAATTTAAGTATTTTATATAAGTTTTTCCATAATTGTATTTTTATAACGATAATGGCTTACATCCAACAATATATTACAACCAACAAATTAAGTATAATATGTTAAAAGTTAAAAAACATAACTTTATAAGTAAAAGTAAATATATTATTTTAATATGTAAATTTAGTTTATATATGACTATACTTTAAGTTTGATATTTCTTTAACATTATTAATCAATTTATAATTATTATTAGAAAGAAATTGAAAAGTCATGGAAGTTTCAAATGAATGTGGTGAAAGAAAAATGATAGGAGTTTCAAATGAATGTGGTGAAAGAAAAAATGCATCCTTTATAAGTATATATATATATATATATATATATATATATATATATATATATATATATATATATATATATATATAAGAATCTCTATTATTTTTAACAATTATTATTATTGATTAATTATATTTTTACTTATGAGATCATTTTCTAATTTCAATAATGATGTTCATTTAAAATACAATTTATTTATAGTTAACTGTAATTTATAATTTGATATTATTATCATTTAAAATTGTTATTCTTTAGTTTTAAACCATTTATTATTAATAATAAGTTAAAGAAGACTTTTAAGAAACACTTAATATTATTATTAAAATGTGAAACATACACTAAATAATAAAGTGATAAGATAGACAATTTGCATTTCAAAAGAGACTTACATGGATAATACGACATATCCATGTAATTTGATTTTATTATTTATAAGAGTAAATTACACGAATGGTCCCTATGGTTTGGGGTAATTTGCACGTTTGGTCCCTAACTTGTTTTTTTTAACTCAGAAGGTCCATATGGTTTGTTTTTGTTACGTGCTTGGTCCTAACGGTTTGTTTTTGTTACGTGTTTGGTCCATTTGTTACAAAAAAAAACTATTATTTAAATAGGAAAAAAGGGTGGGGTATGTAAGGTAAGGTGAGTGGGGTGAGGTTGGGGGTGTGTTTACTCAAATAAATTAAAATATCAAGGGAAAAATAGTATCTTTAGGTAAGACAGAGACCAAGAGCGTAACAAAAACAAATAGTAGGAACCTTCCGAGTTAAAAAATATGTTAGAGACCAAACACGCAAATTACGCTAAACCCTAGGGACCATTCGTGTAATTTACTCTATTTATAATTATTGCTTATTAATTTTAAAACCACTTGTTATTATTAATAAGTGAAAGAAACTTTTAAAAAACACTTATTATTATAATTAAAATATTAAACACATACTAAAATATAAAGTGATAAGATAGACAATTTACATTTTAAAAAAGGCTTACATGGATAATATGGATAATATGACATATCCATGATTTTTAATTAATTATTGTTTTGAAGCAACATGAACATACACACATATATACAATAGTTAATTAAATATTATATATATCACCTTTCATAACATATGATTGATAACATGAATCTAATTTAATTTACATTAAAATTTCAACCACAACATACTATTATATTCTTAAAAGAATACTTAAATCAAGAAAATACAAAAAGAATTAATATATAACAAACTTACAAATTAAAAACTTCAACATAATAACATCTCTCTAAAAATTGTTCGAAGCCCTCAAACCATCACAAAAAACTTTAAACTTGTTTTCTTTGTGAATTTTGTATGTGATTTGTATTTGTGTGTTTCCTCAAAAAGATTGGCCTTTTTATAGTAGAGTATCTATTAATTGTTTATTAAATATATTATATAAGTTATAAAGACTTTGAATTGTTAATCATTATTAAGAGACTTTTGAGTGGTATTCATTAAAATAGGAGGTTTCAAATGTATGAGGTGTTTGCAAATTTTTATAGGGGTTTCAAATGCATGAGGTTCAAGGAAAACTGCTAGCTTTATAAGTATGTATGATGTATGATATATATATATATATATATATATATATATATATATATATATATATATATATATATATATATATATAAGGGTCGTGCTTAGCACGGACCACGAAGTTTATTTTTTGGAAAATTCTACAAATCTTGTAAAACAATTGTTATTGGTATTGAGCATTTAAACATCGAACATATAGCAACATTTTTTACCGTTCAGGTACTATAAGCAAAATTGCAAAGTTTTACAAAACATTTATAATCCTAAACCCCAAGCCCCAACAAAGCTACAGATGAATGGAAAGGTTGGAATATGGGTAAAATAGTTCCATCTAATACATTTTTAACACTCCAACTTATTTAAACAAAGCAACAACATAACATACAACCATTAATTTGCTTTGTCCAACATCCAACACTCAAGGAAAAAATATACACTCAAGCCATACCCATGCAAGAACTGAAACCATAAGTCAAACCAATCATGAACGCGTTTAAGTGTGTATGGTTAAGTTAGATACCATGTTTCTAACAAAGAATAAGACATCATCTTCCTTAGACTCCCTGATGAAATGTCAAAATTTATATCAAAATATTATAAACAAATGAAATCAGCTTTATATATATATATATATATATATATATATATATATATATATATATATATATATATATATATAGTTAGGTTCAAATGTTTTCAGTATCTATTGTGTGCATGTATGATTGATTTTGGACCAATCATTTTAGTTATTTTAAGAAAGTAATTAATGCATATTAAATGCTGAAGATGTAATTAATATCCATTATATCTTCAACATATAATATGCATTAATTACTTTCTTAAAATAACTAAAATGATTGGTCCAGAATCAATCATACATGCACACAATAGATAGTGAAAACAAAATAACCTATATATATATATATATATATATATATATATATATATATATATATATATATTATGTTCTTTCTGATGACACAAAGCAGAATATTCTTGCAATTCTATTACAAAAAATCAAATATAATAAAATATAAACTCATTTAACACATGCCAATTAAAAAAAAGAATTTATCAAAAGGGAACTCACCAGGTAGGACTGTGACTGTGAAAAAATGGGTAATTTATTTGTGCGACCCAAAAATTAGAAATAATAACCTAAAATTAATCACAAGATCAAGTCTAGCGGGGGTGAAATTGGTTCCATGTCTAGTAAATCCTCATTACATCTAAAGAGTTGGTCATTTAACATATACACATACACATTAATGTTCATTAACAGTATCACAAGTAGATTTTCATTTCAAACAAACTAATTATATGTGAAAAGAACCCACCCAAAGGCAAGTTGTCGTCCACCATATAAGAAAATTTTCATTCACCAATTTGAAGTGACCGGTGGGGTCAACCTTTATTTTAGTAAAAGAAAACAATTAAATGTTCATTTGTATGTACTACAAGATTCTCAGAACAATGCTCATACCCCATTTAACCAAAACTCAAAGATCTTAGTGCATGAAACATAGATCATATGTGGTTATGTGATTTCATATTCGGCTCAAGGTAACATCCATATGAAAAACTATTGTATACATTACCTTAACAGACTTATGGTCTCGAATTAAATGATAAAAATGAGAAATTTTCCAAAGAGAATGTCATAAAAGTATTATTTTCATAAAAGAAGTAAAAAAAAAAAGGAAAAAAGAATCAAAGTCGGGTTCACTGGTGAATATGTTTGTTACCAAGTCAGATGAAATCCAATTAAATTTGGACTCCTAATGCACCAACCACCTCTCATACGTACAACAGTGAATTAATTTATATAAAAAACAAATTATGGGATTTGAAGAAATGAACTTCAAGACAAAGAATGGAGTTAGCTCAACTATTTCAACTCATATCATGAACAAGTAGTGTAGAGTTGGCTACTGTACCTTTCACAACATTAATAGTTTCCTTTTAGATAATAGGCACTTGACAAAGCTAAAACTCTCAATTAATCGATCTTCATCATTTTTGCACTAATTTGCAACAAACCTACAATAAATAACAAATCCACATCCAGACACCACTAAATGAGAAAAAGCCAGGGTTTAGGATTTTGGTTGCAAGTTGTATTGAAAAATATTACATGGCAAGATCTTAGTTTCGACACTTAACTATTATTCAACTGTAAAAACTAGTTATATGCATGGAACCTGAACTAAGAACAAGCTGACAAGCCCTTTTGTTGAAAATTTATAACATTTTAACAACACAGTGAATAACTTCATATGAAAGTGCTAGCAAAACCATATTCATATCATGTAGTCTGATAACATCTTTAGAAGGATTAATCCATTTTGGATTATAAACTCAATTTTGTAGCTTTGGGAGCTAAAAGAAGTGAAATCATAAATAATTTTGATTAAAACTCTATCCTTTTTCAAGTGACATCGCTAACAAGAGAAGTGTAAACTAAGACTTTGGACACAAATGCAAAGAGCACATACCTTGGCCTTGTATTTCTTTAAAGATCTTGGTCATTATTTAGGGTTATGATTGAGATCTTTAGCAATTTCAGAGATATATATAGGAATATCTGCACCAAAATCCAAACAAAGTTCATGATTGAGAAATAAAAAAAAACTTCGTCTTTAAAAGATAAATAAGAAAAGGATCATACTACTGCTTAAGATTTTTGCCTTTTCATGATCTGATGAACCACTTGCAGACATATGAATCTTCTTAATGTCAATAAGGAAGTTCTCTACCACTAAGCTAAAAGTGGTAACAACTTAATGACTAATAAACTATTTTCCGGCCAGATTTGGTTATCAAAAAGAGGGAGAGAAGGACACATGAAGCGAATTTCAGACATGTATAAGGAATTAAGGATAAGTTAAAAAAGAAAGAATACGATCATACCCAATAGGCAGATTTGTTTTTCTGTCTGCTACAGATTGAACAAAAGAAATAATGAACAATTTTTGAAGCAATACCTCCACCAAATCATCTTCAGTTCAACAGTAACTTTTGTTCCCACCAAATCCCTAAAGTACAAAAAGAACAACTTCATACCAGTTTAATTTCTAGAAAAATTAGGAGAAAAGAGGCAAAATGACCTACATATATAGCTGACTTGAAAGCTTCGGAATACACGATTTCCAAGTCAACAATCTAAAAACATGACCAAAGATGAGTTAACAGAAGAAAAATAAAATAAAGTAAAAGGTTCACCAAAAAACTTAATTTCTAAAAGAACCGGATGTTTTATGCAGAACAATGGAACATGTCGAAAAGTAGGGACATATTTCTTGAATGAGCACTCTAGCTTCTTCATAACCCTATGAAGGACAATACACTTGTTTAGAGACTGAACTGACATTCTGTTATTAACAGTTGAAATATCATTCACATTTAACTTTAGACCTCAAAGTTTATTAAAAGGCATAGTGCTGACATCAAGCAAAGTACTCACATCTTCCAACGTTACCCTCTCCACTTTACAATTATAATGAGCTTGCATATTAACCACTAAAAACAGTAAATAAAAGGTTGTAATATCTGAAATACTGGTATAATTTTGGAGCAATCGTACAATCCCTTCTCTTAGAACAAGATTGAGTACTTGAAACATCAAAAGACATTTTACCAAATAGTTGGTTTGTAATTACTGGTTGGGATTTGGTACACATGTTTTTATCAGTTCAAACTCAGAAGTATATCGATCTAGGTTCATTGCTCCTCAATACTATCATCATATGCAACTTTAATTTGAAATGGTGAATGGATCTTGGAAGATTATTAGCAATAGAGTGAAACAAAAATGCATGAGAGAAAATTTAGCACACCTGTTCATATGAACATTTGATGTCTAACAGTCTTGGTATGTCCTACAAATATGGGTAATGTCTGCATTCTAAAAAGAATCTTCAAGAAAAGAATCTCCAACTTTTTCAAAAAAAAATCATGTAAGAAAAAGCACTAATTTTAGTTTTATGATGGAATTTTGTATTCTACACCAAAGCAATTACGACAACTGAAACTACGAGGAACCAGAATTCAAAAAAGGTACCAGTTCGCCTTTTCAAAGTTGAGGGTATAAAGAAGGAGGTCCTTTTGGTACATCAATAAAGGAGGTGGGTGTTTTGGTGGTAAAAAAGCCTTAATTTCCAATGATTCTAGGTTCCATGCCAGTAAATGCTCATTTTCCATGAAACGTTTGTTCCCTAAAAATGATATCGATAAACTAGTGATAATCATGAGCAACATGAAGTAAATGAAAAAACTTGCAAGTTACCCAAGCCTGTTTTCATGGAAAAAAATGCAAAAAGAGGAGAAATTTGAGCTTTCCATCAATTATTTTAACCAAATCGAATCCCAGTGAAGAATCCACCCGTATTAAGCGAAAGAATTCCCTAAATCAAACATGAAATCGAGTTATCATTTGTTTTCACATAATTATCTTATTCAATTTTTCTAAAAAGAATGAGCAATATACCTGATGATCAAGAAGAAGAAAGAAGCTGTAGTACAATCGATTTCATAAGACCACCTAGGTCAGCGCCAGTGCTGGCACACATCCTTAATTTCCAACGAAACCAGGTGCTAAAGAATTAACCGAAAGAAACACATGATTAAAAGAGAGAAGGGAACTATCCAAAGAGAAAAACGTGGTGGGATGTTGGAAAAAAACTATGGTGACGGAAAAGACGGTAACCTCTGTAGGTTTCTTCTACAAGAGCGATGATCAAGTGAGAGCGACAGGAGATGGTGACGGAAAAGTTGGGTATGGGGACGACAGTGGGTGATCGAGAACAAAACGGGAGAGGAAGAAGATTATTTTGGGACGGTGGTTTTTGAGAGAGAAAGATGAACAAATAAGAGATAATTGAGAGAGAAGATGCATTCGATGGTGGTCTAGTTAAAACTGTAGGTAATAGAAAGCAGCTTCTTCAACTGATGAGATTAATAAGTGTATTGCGCAAGCCATCGGTGCATTGGGAAAGACAAATTTGATATACACGTGTCTTAGAAGAGAATGAGAAACAGGCACGTATCGAGCTTTGGAACAATACGATCTACGGAGAATACAACTGTAAGTAAGAAAAGGAAGCCCCATCTGCTCTCCACCACACTCGCCATCTGATTCGGGGAGAAGGGAGGCATAATGCGCTGAGAAAAAACATGCGTGAACCTCACGTTCAAACCTTAAAAAAAGCTTTTTGTATATAATAACGATATATATATATATATATATATATATATATATATATATATATATATATATATATACATATATACATATATATATATATATATATATATATATATATATATATATATAACCATTATTAAGTGTCCCAATTTAAAACAATCAACGACAAAATGAAGAGTTGTAGACTTTTACAATGAACACACATGCATCGAATTATAACAAAACCCACTTTCTTTTTTTTAGTTTAATTTTTTAGGCCATGTTTTTTATCGAAAAAAACAAAACCGAATATACGGTTGTTCATGATTTTTCATCATCTTTCTATAAAGATCCATATTAATATATAAAAAATAAAACGATTTTTTATCAATAAAACTCATTTCATTTTCTTTGTTTTTAAAAAGTTAAGGTCTATTTCTTATCAAAAAAAATTTAAATATATTTCAAAATTTTTATTTTTTTGGTATTCTTTAAACATAGATTTATATTGATGTTTAAAAGAGTAAATTACCGAAATCGTCCCTGTGGTTTGGTCAAAATTGCACGTTTGGTCCCTAACTTTTTTTTTTGCACTCGGATCGTCCCTGTGGTTTGATTTTGTTGCATTTTTTGTCCCTATGGTTTGGTAAAAATTGCATGTTTGGTCCCTAACTTTATGTATGTAAGGAACAAAAAATGCAACAAAATAAAACCACAAGGACGAAAAACGCAACAAAATAAACCACAGGGACGATCCGAGTGCAAAAAAAAAGTTAGGGACCAAACGTGCAATTTTGACCAAACCACAGGGACGATTTCAGTAATTTACTCTGTTTAAAAAAATCAAAATTTCAGTTTAGATTCACATTGTAAATCTGTCCGTGTAAATAATAGTAAATCATATTCATATTGTAAGTTTCGAAAACTAAAGTATATATAGCTCATATTCACAATGTGAATAAATCCTTTTGTTGATTTTACAAAAGTAATTTACGAGTAATCAAAATGTTAAAATATTATAAAACTATATGAAAATGTATTTCGATTCATATGTAAATTTCACTCAATTTGTGAATGATCAAAGAGTTGAAATAATAGTCAGATTTACATGATGAATGTTAAAATTCAAATGTTTACAGTTTAGATTTATAGTGTGAAACTAAACTGATCGAGTTCGTTTTATTTATTAATTTTTTTTTATTGATGATGATGTTTATTAATAGAGGACGAAAAATTGAAAATTTTGGTGTAATTAGTTTTTTTGGATAAAAATAAACTTAAATATTGAAAAAAAAAAACAAAAAGAAGATTTTTTTTTGAAATTATATTATATATACCAACATGAATCTCTATTGAAAGATAACGAAAAATCGTGAATAACGGTATTTTTGGTTTTATTTCCGATAAAAAAACGGCTTAATTTTTTTTTTTAAAGAAAATAAGTGGTGAGTTTTTTTTGTAAAGTAGTGAGTTTTATGGTATAATATGGTGTATCTGCGTCTAATATATGAGTATACATCCATTCCTTTGGCCGTTGATAATTATGATTTTCGATGTTCATGATTCGTTCCATATTAATAATAGTTCTCTATTAAACCTCATCACACACACAGATATATATATATATATATATATATATATAGCCTAAATGAATAGTACTTTTTTATTACTTAACTTTTGCCATCAAAACTTTCAAAAGTTCTCACTTTTGGTCTCTCTCTTTTACTAAATCGGTGCCTTACTAAAGTATTTTATACTTTATAGATTTAGTATAAAATTCCATTTGAAATAGAGTAATTAAATAATAAACTCAGAATCCTAAGATGAAATTTTATATTTTATATTGTTTTATAGTATCCCTAAAATCTATAATATTTAGCGGGGTGTTGGTTACAGGGAGCCAAATGATATAAGTTGGACTTTCGGGAGCTAAAAGTGTAAGTTTTGGATTGGTTTTGTAAATATTTTCAGAAGTCAGGGGGTGTTGGGTAAATATCGGACTTAAATTGAAAAGATTTTTGAAAGCTTGGGGTTGAATATGTCATAAGTTAGATATTTGGGGGATAAGGGTAATTACAAGATTAAATGGGTATTTCTGGATTAGTTTTGTAAAAGATTTTCAAAGTGGAGGGCTGTTTGGGTAAATTATGGATCTATGTTGAAGGAAATAGAGGGGGAGGGGCTGTAAATGTAATTATGGCAAAAAGCTGATTATATATATATATATATATATATATATATATATATATATATATATATATATATATATATATATATATATATATATATATATATATAGTTGAGATCGGTTGAGAACTCAAAGTTTTCCGAGAACCCGAGAACTAAATGTGAAGCGTTGGATCAAAAGTAATTCGTTAAGGACATGATCGTCATCTTACCAACTCATTTAATGTTTAATTTTTTTGTGTGATTTAATATATTAATATAAATGTCTAAAAATTAACAAAATAACTCAAAATTTCGGTTTATTTAAAAAAAAAAAAGAGATTTTTTAATTTTTTTTCAAAAAACATGAAATTTTCAAAAAAAGTGATTTTTTTTAAAAAAAAAACTGCAATTCTTTTAAAAAAAACTGTTTTTTTTTCAAAAAAAAAAACTGTTTTTTTTTTTCAAAAAAAAAACTGTATTCTTTTTCAAAAAAAACACTGTATTTTTTTTTTCAAAAAAACTACAATTTTTTTTAAAAAAAATCTTCATTTTTTTCAAAAAAAAAAAACTGCAATGAAAAAAAAAACTGCATTGTTTTTCCAAAAAACTCCAATTTTTAAAAAAAACGGCTAATTGTTAAAAAAGAACTCCAATTTTATTAATCATCGCTACATATGCATATTTCTTATACTATAATATTCGTAAGTAAATCATATAAAAAATCTTATTTTTATTAATCAATCTATAAACATAATAGTACAAGTACTTTATTCGATACAAATAAAATAAAATAAAAAACTACAAAGATTCACATTGTTATTATTTCTTCATATCAAGATTTCCATATTTTCTTCAATTTCACTTTTTACATCTTCAAAATTTTCCACATTCTTCAAAATCTACAAGAAAATAAAAATAAAAAATTGATTAATTCAAGAATAATCACAAAAATGTACATGTATATATCATGTAAGATTCACATGTGATTCACCTGTGAATTACATGTGATTTACATGTGAATCACATGTAATTCATATGTGATTCACTTATGACTTACATGTGAATTACATGTAATTCATGTGATTCAAATATGAATTACATGTAATTCATATTTGATTCATTTGTGATTTACATGTGAATCACATGTATTTCATATATGATTCACATGTGAATTACATGTAATTCATTTGTGATTTACATGTGAATCACATGTAATTCATATGTGAATCACATGTAATTCATATGTGAATCATCTGTGATTTACATATGAATCACATGTAATTCATATGCGATTTACATGTGAATCACATGTGAATTACATGTGATTCACCTGTGAATTACATGTGAATCATATGTAATTCATTAGTGATTCACTTATGATTTACATGTAAATCACATGTAATTCATATGTGATTCACTTGTGATTTACATGTAAATTACATGTGATTAATATGTGATTTACATGTGAATCACATGCAATTCATATGTGATTCACCTGTGATTTACATGTGAATCACTACATACTTGATATTGTTGTAAGTAAAAAAAAAGTTGTATAAAGTTGATCGATTTTTTCAACTGATTTGAAGCATTCATAGGCTGGATATGCATAACCAAACACCAATATGTAATTTAGTAGTTTTTTCATTAGAGAAACAGAAAGTGAATTGAAATTTTGTGACAATTGAAAACAGAAAAAGTTTTGATTAACTTACACAAGTCCTTTAGTAAGAAAAGATCCAATCATCTTGTAAGCTTGTTAGAAACAATGAATACAATGTTCAAATAAATCCATTCACCAACTATGAGAATAAGAAAGCAAAAACATGTGCATGTTTCTTCATGTCTACTATATTATGTTGTATCTACAACTAGATTCAGATATTGAAGCTTAAACTAGGAAAATGGGCATATATGATATATCCTAATGAAAGAGACACGTCTCATCTATATTGTTATCTAAGCATACGAATTGCTAATTTTATGTGAATGTTAACAAAAGCCACAAACATATAAAAGTGAATTTGAAGCTTTCTTCATCTTACCTACATTAATCAAATTTAACTACCAGAAGCATAATTGTGAAAGACCGGAATCACTTTTTGTTCTGTATACATTTTAGGAAAAATAATTGCAAGACAAGAAGCAGATGCTCACATCTTTGACAAGCAGCAAGCTTATATTAACGATAATCAGCTCTAATACTTTTCTTCAACATTAACAATTTGTAACAAATTCGGTGAAGTTAAATTCATAATGCAATTCAAATCATTCGCATTCAAATCCTCAGATCAGCTCTTCTACCAAAGTAGATAGACAATTTTGAGGTAATGATTTGAATACCTTATCTTGAAAACTTTCGCGCTTTACTTTTCCTTTTGACAACAATGTGAAATCACCTAGAGAAACAATCACAAACTAAGGAATTCATAATCGTGAATTTAAGTATTTAACAACAAAATAAAAGTTGAAATTGTTGGTGAATAAGTGGGGAGGGGGAGCAGAAGAGTGAAATTACCCTATCATGATAGAAATTTGTGGGAAAAAGTAAGAAGCATAACAATAATCACGGAAGAGAAGACAATCGACAACATTATTTTGGTTCAGTGTCTATAATTGTCACAATTCTTTGTATAAAAACGAAGAGAACCACAAAACATAATCAACCTAATATCCTAATACATTTTATAAGCAAAAAATTCAGCACGTAGGAAGAGAGTATAAACAATCAGCTAATAATAATAAGGCGAAAAGGTAAATGAACCTCGAACTATCGAGCGTTGCTGTGATTGAGCCATTGGAGAAGGAAGTCTTGGTGAACAAACTTAATACTCCTGATACAAGCACAAAGATATCTAAGAGGATTGCCGACGTCTCTTGAGTTCCGACAGATCCGACAAACATCTTCCTCTTCGTCATTGTCATCATCGCACCTGTTGATCGAGATATTATTGCTATTAATAGGAACAGTCGAAGCAGAATAATCCGATGAAGAATCAGGTGCGTTCCCGACTCCGTCATGTGTGGCTAACATCGCCAGTTCGATCTCCATCAATTGACAATCGGAAAATCATCGTACCTGTTACAACATCTTCATGCGATCGTTGGTTGATTAATTAGGGCACCGAACTCAGAGAAGGAACAAGCATGCAGTTACGAGGCGTTGTTCAATCTATCAATCGTCGGGGATCTTCAATGGAAATAGGGTGGTTGTTGGAGGGCGGAGGGAGGGGGTCGACGGAGAGTGAAGGAAGTGGGTGAAGAACACGATACATTGAGAGAGAGAGAGAGAGAGAGAGAGAAATTGTATTTCTCATATCGTAAACTGATTAGAATATCATATGGTAATTTAATATGAATATAATTGAATTATGTTTTTGTTTTTCCTATAATACCCTTAGTTTTATTTAATTAAGATACACTTGCTTATATAACTCTCTATTTATTTACAAAAACACCACCTTCCATCTTGACATTTTTTTTATCTAACACTCCACATTTAGTTCTCGGGTTCTTAGGAAAATTGGAGTTCTCAAATGATCCTTCCTCTCTCTCTCTCTCTCTTTCTCTCTCTCTCTCTCTCTCTCTCTATATATATATATATATATATATATATATATATATATATATACACACACACACACACACAAGTAGAATACTCGCGCGATGCAGCGGCGACGATTTGTTTCAATCTGACGATTAGTTACGGGTCTAAAATTTGTTTTGTTTCATGTCGTCAAGTCAAATCGTTTCCTTTAGGTGTATAGTTTTTTTTTCTATTAGTGTTATTTGGATTAAAAATAATAGTACTTTATTATTTTGATATAAAAGTTTGTGGTTTTAATCTAAATAGTACTAACTATTTAGGCATAAAACTTAACATATTGCTATTTTGGATTAAAAAAAATCAAAACTTTGAAAAGTATTGCCAAAAACTTAAAGAAAATGTTGGAATCTTTTTATCTTTAAGTATATTTGTAGTCGAAGAGTATGTTAACCCTAAAACTTAAGAAAAATTGAGGTTTACTTTTGTTGTCCTAGTATTTTGACCATTTGTGAAAAAAAAAAAAAAAAAAAAAAAAAAAAAAAAAAAAAAAACTATTATAGTTAGAAAGATACTTGTTTTTAGGTTTTTGATGTGCTAGTGTGATAAACATGAAAAAAAAAAACTAAGTTAAACCAATAAATTATAGCATGTGCCATCAAAATCCATAAAAGAAACCGATTATATCAACAACACCAACACCCAAAAAATGCATCAATCTGATAAACAAAATGCAATACGATAGACGACTATTAATAACTATTATGTAGGTTTTGTAACGTCTCCATTATTTATTGAACTATGTAACTTTCAATTTACATTATACATACCTAAAATGGAAGACTAAGGTGTTGTTTGTTTTTTTAAGTCAAAATATCTGCGGTTTGCGGACCATATCTGCAAGTCTCTGCGGCAGAAGAGATGGACCAAATGTCTGCAGTCTGCAATAAGAAGACTGTTTGTTTTTAACGTCTGCGTGATGTTAAAATAAATTGATTTTTTAAACTTAATTTCATGTCATAAACATTAAAAGTACATTTTTAACCAAAAAAAAAACTACACGGTGGCCCATGTTTTTTTTTTGGTTTAGGTTAAAATGAGGTCTGAAGACCTTTGAAAACAGTAGCCCATGTCTGCGCCTGGAAGACCTCGCGCAGACGTTTTCTGATCTGCGCACTTTCAAAAAACAAACAATCTGCGAGGGCATATGTCTGCGCGGCGCAGACAAAAGTGGTTGCGCAGATCTTCACACAAAAAACAAACAGCCCCTAAAAATGATATCAATTTGTTATATGTTAAAGCATTTGAGAAGGTTTTCGATTTAAAATAAAAACAACTTCAACTTAATTGTAACTAACTAATTACTAATTTAATATAATAAAATGACAAAATTAATGAAGACATTAATGGAAGACAAAAAAAAAATATATATATATATATATATATATATATATATATATATATATATATATATATATATATATATATATAAAAGACCCTGATCATGCAAACTTCTATACAAATAAATTGAAAATTAAGACCCACATCACACTGTCAGGCACTTAAGATCCACATCAAACAAAGTTCTTCATAGCTTCACCATCCATGACTCCCCACCAGTTTGGTTTATATTAAACATCATTTGCTGCAGATATTAAAAAGATATATAATAAAAAACTTATATATTTGTGTTAAAAAAAGTAGATTGCTACATCTTGCATTATCTTAGTTTTGAAATCGATGTCTAACAACATTTGCTTGATATTATTTGAAATTTAACTGTTTTCAAAACCCACAAAGCAACTTGAAGTTTCATTGTGCTCCTCACACAGTTTTGATTTGTCATATATATAAAACAATGATCTAAATTTTGATCTGTCATGTAAAGGATTAAAACAAAAGTTGAGCAAATACCATATAATTTCACGTAAAACAACCCCTCAGTTAACGCTAAGTAATGCAAAAAAAATTAAACTTGAAAACAACCCTTCAGAATTAAAAATGTACCAAACAGCCCATGAGTTTAAAAAATTTACCAAGCAGTCCCTGAAAATATTTCTCTTTTTACCAAAAAAGCCCATTTTTTCTGGTTGTAAAACATAAAAAGGTGTTTTTCGGTTCCAAAGCAAATTACCGGTGTTCATCGGTCGTACCCGGTTAATACCCGCATCAGTCCCGCATTCATAAAACTGGTCATCTCCCACATCTATCCTTTTTGCTTTCGCATCATCTAACAAAACTACCTCATCATAGTGTTGAGTTATTGATGATTTCAAATGAAAACCAAAGATATTGAAGTTTAACTAATAAGAATTACCTGAAACAAAATTCCATTCACATTCATTCATAGTAAAGTCAAAACTTACTCAGTTAAAAAAATAAAAATAAATAAAATCAGTCTTCACAATGATTAAAGTCCATTCCAAAAGTCCAGTTGTTTTACTAAGGAGAATTACCTGAAGCAAAATCCAATTGCATTTACTAATAAGAATTACCTGAAGCAAAATCCAGTTGCATTCATGGTAAAGTGAAATAGAGACTCTTGTTCCAAGAAAGATGGTTAAAGAATGCACATAAATATTTAAAAAATCATAGCAATATAAAACATACCAATGTTCAAGTGAGTTTTGCAATCGTTTTTCCTTTTCTGCATCCCCCTTAACTTTCCTTTCAGTAAGCCTTTTTTTATTACAAGTTTTTTCTAAGCAGATATAATACAGGAAGAGTTAGAGCAAATAAAAATCATATATAAACAAAACAACATATTTAGAGACTCTCTTTCAACTTCAAAATAGAAAATTATAATCCTTCCTCATATTTAATATTTATATATATAGTAAACATTTTTTACATTTTAACTTTAGTATGCTTTAGCTAATGTCGTTTATATTTTTTTTTTATTTTGTTACTTTTTATTATTAATTTATATAGTAAACATTTTTTAATATGTTTTATTGTAATGTAATATCAATAATAAAAATTTAGAAATGCATATGCTATATATTAAAATTTTAATTTTTCATAAAGGATAAAAAATATATAAAATTCCAACAATACGTTTTAATTTATACCATTTCTTCGTGTTTCATTTTCTTAAAAAAAATATTAGTTTGTTTAAAATATATTTGAAATATTGACTTTTATTTTGTTTAGAAAAGTAACATTCATTCTTAACAAACTTATTTAAATGTGTTTTCCGTTAAAGAAATATATTAATAATTCAGTTTGTTGTTTATCAAAATTTCTTTAAGAGTATCAATTTTCAAAAAAGTAGAATAGGTTCTATTTTCAAAAAATATGACAGTTATTTTTAAGTTTACAAAACATTTGTTGTCCATTTTTTTTCATAAATAAACCTACTTTAAAATTATATAATATTTTATTATAAATATATCATATACAAACAACCTCTCAAGCTTCCTATCTTTTAACTACTTTCCGATTTAAATTCTTTAATGCTTTTTTATTCAAAATTTATGTACATTTCGAAACATAAACTAATATTTTTTCTATTTTACTTAATTTGTTTAAAATAGACAGATTAAAATTTTAAATTGTAAAAATCTGAAACTTTATAATAGATTTGTAAGTAACAATCTCAATAATGTAATTTTATTGTTTCATGTATATTTATTGTTTATTTCGTTAATTCCATGTAAAATAAATATAGCTTCCTATTATATATAATTTTGATCGTAACATATATTTTACTTGATTCGTATTTAAAAAAAAAACAATAATAATCAGACTGAGTTAATGAGTAGCCCTAATCTCTCATTGTCATATTCTTTGCCTCTTTTATAGTTAACCTCTAACACAGTGTTAATCATCTTCTATTTTCTAAAATAGAAAAACAAAATAATCTTTCATATCATATAAATAAAATCACCTCCAACACCATTTGTAGCTAAGCAAGTTAAAGATCTATAACCTTGTTGTATAGATCCATATACAACTGAGAAGGACTAATAAAACAAATATTTTTCGTAGTTTACGTACAATATCCAATTACATAGATGCCGAAAGGGTAGATCAAGGTGAAGCTTCTAACATGCAAGATCCACACACACCAACCTAAGCAGACACAAATCTACAAACCCATATATACCCATACAGACAATCAGATCTACATACAAGAATCAGCAACTCATATATTAAAATCTATACAGATGACTCCAATATTCTTACACCGAAAAAGTAAGTCGGTGATGGTGGAAAATCGATGGCGTTGACAACGACGTTGTTGATAACGGCAGTGAGTGCTTTGACGGTGGTGTAAACGAAATTGACTTACCGGGTTCAAATCTAGCTTTTCTTGTAGAGAGGCATAAGGAGGAATGTATAGATGTGAAGGTAGGATGGTAGGGATTTTAAATTAATAGTGAAGGTAATAGTTGATGACTGGGGCTTTTATGGGGCGGTGAACCATTGGATATGACAGTGGTCAGTAATGATATCGAATGTAAAGAGGGAGCTGCGATGGTGGAAGAGTATTTGTGAGGACAATATGGGGGTGGAGTGTCTAGGACTCAAGGAGGTGATGTCCCATTTTTATATTGTGTGGAAATTTGTATTATCTTTTTAACTTGTTTGTGATTGGTTATTTTTAACTCACATGGATCACTATTTTATACCATTAAATGTATTATACATGAAATTAAAGGTTAAGATTTAAGCTCCTTAGTTTAAAACTTTGGTCTTAAAACTTTTAAACTTCTTATTATGTATGCATTATAAATTAGTATGTATATACCTGTCACCCTCCCGGTAACCCTAACCCTAATATCCTACACTAGCCGCCATCCTCCTTCCTACGATTTCCGGCGCCACCTACCCACCGGTTGAAGCCGAAGCACCCGTTGTTAACCAATGAGAAGCACCAAAACATCCAGCGTCATGGATGCTCCAAGCTGTCGACGAAGATAGACGTTGGGGAAACGTCCCAACTGCCGTTGCTGTTGTTCTCGGTCGTGTGACGCCTTCTTCTCAGACTCGTCGTCTGCCACGCCACCGACATCGCCGGTCGATGACCCTGAACTCGTTGGTTTCGTATGTTGGTGCCGCCATTGTCGTGCTGAAGTTCTGCCGCTCATTCAACTTCACCCCGTCGTCGCCACCTCCATCCGCCATTCCCATCGAAGACGAAGCTGCCGAGCTCTGTTATTGCTGTAATGTTGTTGTTAAAGGCCAAGGCTGCTATGGGACGTCATGACAGTGGATGATCGGAAGAAGCCACCTACGAATGTTGTGTTGTAGTTCCGTTGCTGCCGTCGTCGTACACCACCATGAGGTGGGTGGTTGTGTCACTGTTCTGGGCAAAGCGTGTATGTGTGTGTTACTGCTGTATTGCATTAAGTGTGTGTGTATGTATGTGTTGATTGATCGAGAATCAAAAGTGAACCACCATCACCACCATGAGGTGGTGGCTGTCACCCTCTACTATCGCCTGCCGCCACAAGGGTGGCTGAGTGTGTGTATTTTATTTTGGACATATTGTTGTATGTACATTGTATGGCCGGATTATTCAAGGAAAACAACCGAAATTCAGCGGCCACCTTGGGGAGTTGTGTGCTTTTGTGTGGGCGATTGTTATTTTGGGAGGCTTGGACTTTTTAGCCAAAAATCATAACCACCACCACGAGGTGGTGGCCGCCGCCGTTGACCGCCACTACCTGAGGTGGTAGTGGGTGGTGCCCGACTTATTTAACCCTAATTGACCTAATGAAGCCCTGATTGACCCAAAAACTTAACCATTTGACTAACGGACATGCAATTGGGTTGGAAACCCTAATTAGGGTTTGGAAAACCCTAATTTTGGATATGTTAATTTGGAATGGTAGGGACCTGCATGTTTGGACCATTGGATTGGAATTTTGAATTAATCTCGACCATATTGTATGTTTGACAAGTAGAGTGATGGACTTAATGGATTAAGTCCTTAATGGGTTAAGTAAGAACACTTAACCTAAATCGTCATTTTATGTCAAAACCCTAATTTTACGTGGGCCTTAAGTTGCGCATTTTGTTGGGCTTTGGTGATTGGGCTATTGATGGGCCATCCAAGAACAAGTATATGGGACCAATTTGGAAAATTAGGCCATATGTGGGCCATAATTGGGCCTTGATGATTATGAGATATTAGACCATTTGAATGCTAAGTGTTTGGTCTAGAATAAATTGTTGGGCCTTAAGGTAAGACCATGTGAGGGGTTTGGGCCCAATTTGGAAAATTGGACCATATGTTGGGCTTTGGTCGATTGTTTGACTTTTTGGGCCTTTGGAGTGTGAGCTTAAGCTTTGGGCGTGAGTCATGCTAGGTTGGGGTAAACTAGTATTTTACCCCAAGCATGGGCTTATGGTTATGTGATGGAACCCAATTATTAATTAGGTGCCGTTTTGATGTTGACAGTTCGGGAATCTGTCATCCAACAGCTAGAGTTTATCCACGGGACTTTAGCAGTGTGAGGTGAGTTATCCTCACTATACTAACAGGGTCGAAGGCACTAATGCAGGCCCTTTTCGGATTTGTATTCGGGTTTATTGCATATTGATATGCTTAGTGACCTATTAGGTCGGTATCCTGGTATATATAGGATGATGTTATGTTAGTGACCTGTTAGGTCGGTATCTTGGTATATAGTATGATGCTATGATTAGTGATCTGTTAGATCGGTCTGACTATTTGTATATGCTAGCATTTGATATTTATGTGTTGATTATGTGATTGGGGATGAGTTGAGGCGGTCTCTTCATTGTGCTCTAGGCCAACATACCCAGGGCATCCCAGATAGACTGCAAACCTGGTAAGGGCGTACTAGTCAGACTGGAGGCCCCGCGAGCGGTCCGGATAGGCTGAAGGCCCGCGAGGCAGTCTAGACGTGCCGATGGCTCGGAGTGCGGTCCAGATAGGTTGATGGCCCTGCGAGGCGGTCGATTCAGGATGATGGCTCAATATGCATGTTGTTTATTTGTTATGATATGGTTATGTTTGTATGACATTGGTATTTTGGGGGAACTCACTAAGCTTCGGGCTTATATTTTTGGATTTTGTTTCTGGTAGTTCAGATGATCGCGGGAAGGTGAAGGCATGATCGTGCACCTCCTCACATTTTATGATTTTGATTTCTGGGATACTCTGATATGAAAGTATTTTGAAATCATTTTGTAATAAATAATGGTCTTTGAATGCTTGAAAAAGTTTTAAATTTTCATGAATTTTATGGATGTTACAAGTTGGTATAAGAGCCTTGGTTTGAGTGGATTGGAGGAACACTCGTGTAAATCCAGTCTCAAACTAAGGAAACTATTTTCAAAATGATTTTCAAATGGTTTTCAAAATACTAAAGGAGGATGCGAAGTGTACGATCAGCTGGAACCAGTAAGTAGAGACCCAAGTACCATACAATTATTTGATATTATGATATCTTAAACAACATGCTAGTGGTATGCTAGGGATCTTCAGGAATTGCATGGTAGAATTGCTTAATCATATGATGCCTTAGTTCCTATAGAGTTCGCTTGTTGAGATGATATGTGACTCTTTCGTGTGTAAACTGACTATTGAGCGGATACGTTAAGTCACATGTCGCATGGTTTAAAGGATCTTAGGCTGAGAGGTTTGATCCTGTTGCGCAACTCTTGTATGAGTCCAACCATTGTGGGATTTAATATTTTAGCCTAAGATTGTTTAAACGGTGGGGGTATTGGATTGTATTCATGCGATAGTCATCTGGAACCAATGGAGGGTCGTGTGGTAAGCATGGTATGGATGAGTCGTATGGGGTCAGCCGGCCAACAACGTTATCGGACGGGGTAGAGGAGGTTTCCTTGGTTGAGTGTGGTTCATAGCGGGTCGGCATGAGGATGGATTAGCCACTCGAGAAAGAGAGAGAGAGAGAGAGAGAGAGAGAGAGAGAGAGAGTGAGTGAGTGAGGGTAGGGCGAAGATGCGTGCAAGGTGCTGGGATTCTAAGATCAAGGATTTCTTTAATTTTATTGCATCTTAGTGCTAGTCGGCTTCTCTGCTCGAATGATGCTTGCTTGTGCTTTGTGGGACCCATGTTGATGAAACATCCCAAAAATACTAGCCAAAAATTTCGTTTTCAAAATCATTCAATAAACATAAACATCATCATCATAGTATAAAATCATAAACCATGTATCTCAAAGTCTCATAAAATTTGTCAACATCTCACAATCTCATATAAAATATCAGAGTAATCTCCCAGGCTAAAGAACTGTGGTGTGTGCCCTGCCATCAACCCAAGCCCTTCCCCTTGCTAGCTGAAGTACCTGAAACCAAAACTAAAACTGTAAGCACGAAGCTTAGTGAGCTCCCCCAAACTACCACAAATCATACAAAGCACATATAACAAATAACATAACTTTGGGACTCTTCCCAACTGCATCGGGACGAATCATGGCATCGGTTTACCCGACATCGGACTCCTGTCCGACATCGGTCTCACCCAGGCATCCGACCGCATCGGGCATTGGGCTCACCCCAGCATCCGACCGCATCGGGCATCGGGCTCACCCCGGAATTGGGCTTACCCCAGCACATACATAACATAACATATATCATAAACACATAACATAATCACATAATTTGCATCTGGCTTGCCCCGACATCGTACTGAAGCCCGGAACATATCACATATAACACATAAACTCACATATATCGGGATTGCCCTGAAATACATATTACATGGCATAATGACTAACATACATCGGGCTTACCCCAGAACACATAACACATAACATATGACATAATTACATATACTGCATCGGGCTTGCCCGACATCGGACCGAATCCCAGAACATATAACACATGACACATAAACATGCATGAATCACAAAGACATCAAGCATTTATAACTACTTCTCGGGACCGCCCCGACATTGGACCGAAGTCCGGAAACATATAAACTGCATCGGGCTAACCCCGGCATCGGGCTCACCCCGACATACTCTACTACTTAAATGGGCTGGCATTGGTGCCTTAGATTTGTTCCTACTGGAGGAAGACTCACCTCACACTGCTGAAGTCCTGCTGACAAAACCCTAGCTGTTGGATGACAGATTCCCGAATCCCGAATCTGTGAACATCAAAATAACACCCAATTAATAATTGGGTTCCATCACATATACTCATAAGTCTATGCTTGGGGTAAAAGACTGATTTACCCCAATCTTAGCTTGATTCAACTCAAAGCCCAATCCAAAGGCCCAAAAGTCTAATAATGAACCAAGGCCCAACTATGGCCCATCTATGGCCGAATTTTCCAAATTGGACCCAAACCTTTACATGGTCTTGATCAAAGGCCCAACCAATCAGTCCAGTCCAACATTTGACATTCTAATGAACCAATATCATATAATCATTAAGGGCCAAACTGTGGCCCATCCATGGCCTAATTTTCCAAATTAGGCCCAAACCCTCACATATGGGCCTTACCCTAAAGCTCATCTAAATGTTTTAGTCCATTTGCTTGCTCTTGGATGGTCCATTATTATCCCAATCACCAAGGCCCAATAGGAAGGCCAAACTCAAAGTCAAAGTGAAAATTGGGGTTTCACATAAAATAACAATTAGAGTTAAGTGTTTCTCACTTAACCCATTAATGACTTAATCCATTAAGTCATTTAATCTACTAGATAAATGATATGGAATAATTTGGGCTTAATATACAATCCAATCCCAATGTCCCAAAGGTGGGTCCCAATAAGTCCAACGCCCAAATACTCACAATTAGGGTTTTCTAAACCCTAATTAGGGTTTCTACCCAAACATGGACCAATAGGCCCAAAATTAATCTTTAAGCCCATTAGGGTTTTGCTAGTGGGGCACTACCCACTACTACCTCGGGTAGTGGTGGTCACAGCGGCTTACGGCGGCGGCCACCACCTTATGGTGGTGGTTATGGTTCTTTTCATTACTCTTTGCTAATTACAATTACAAGCTTTTAATCCACAAATAAACACACACACACACACACTAACTACTCTAACACACACACACACACAACCACCCTAGTGGTGGCCGACAGTGGCTCGCGGCGGCAACCACCACCTCACAGTGGTGGTGGTGGTTGTTCTTAATTTTCCGACTAGACAAAACATGCACACATATACTTCAGATTGCATACAACACTCCAGCCACCCACCTGGTGGCTCACGGTGGCGGCAACGAAGGTTTTGGCGATGATAGCCACCACCGTGATTTTCTTTTGGATTTCGATCAAGCAACCCCAAGGAAAAACGACTTCAACTAGAATCAGGGCACACATAGCACCATTACGCAGACCCACAACAACCATTCACGGTGGTTGGTGGTGGCAGAAGGGGTTTGGACGTCGACAACCACCATGGTTGGCTGCCATGGTGGCCCACTTGCTCTCCGGCCAACATCACACGACGACTACAGAAAAACGGATGCATACACGAGTTGGAACACGCACAACAAAACAAATGAGGAAGAGGAGGGTGGCCGCGACCCCATCCGGCAAACGGAAACAACGACAAATTGTGTTCTTCTACTTCGACGTCGGCAGTTGCTCGGGGCTTCAACAGATAGGAGAACAAGACGGAGTCAGGTGGTGGTAGTGCTTCACGGATGACGGCTGGAAGCTGATCGGAATAGAGGGATAAGGGTGGCGGCTAGAGGTTGAAGGTAAAGAGAGGGTGGCGGCTGCATCCAAGGCCACTATGGTTAGGGTTACGGAGCCCTTAAATACCCACTTCCATTAAAAGTTTTCCATAAAGACAACTATAGTCCCTCCCCATAATATTTCTTTCAATCTTAGCCCATAATTTACCTTTTCTACCCTCACTTGGGAAATCTTCTTCAAATTAAATCCGATAATTACCATTTAAACCCTCATCATTAAAATCCTTTACACCTTAGGTATAAAATTTACCAAACAGCCCCCAATATCTTAATTATGACATAATCAACCCTTCCACCTCATTTCCTTTTAAATTAAATCCAAATAATTACCACGGAGCCCTTGACTTCATAATAACTATAAACTGAGTCTGGAACTTACACTTTTAACCCTCAACTTCTAATTTATGCCAAGTAAATCCTCGAAACCAACACCTTACTATATAATTATTGATTTTAGGGCTATTATCCATTCATCAACTTTGTCAATTTATTTATTTAATAAACGGGGTGTTACAGTTAAACGGGGTGTTTCTATTCTTGTCGATCTTTTGGTTGTGGCTACTCAGATAGGAGGATGGTCCTGATATTTGGTGTGATCCCAGTGGTGTTAACGATTTTGGTTGTTTTGTTTAGACCTAGTGAGTCTTCATTTGAGGCTTCGGGGGTTTTGCTCGAGGTCGGGATGCGAGTCGCGGGACTCGGGAAGGGAGTGATAATTATGATCGGTTGAGTTTTGCAGCTGGAAGTAGAATGGTTAACTGACGGATTGGAATTTCATCATCTATATAAAGGGTTGTACCCTTTCAGTTTTTCCGAGTTCGAAGGAGTGAGCAGGCTTATGACCTCAGGGTCAGGTTGTATTCCAGCTCAGGGTCAGTTGGTTGAAGGGGTTGGCAAAAGTATTTCAACTATGATGAGTGCAGGTGGGTTGATGTGGCATGAGTATCTTGTGAGGCGTACGCGATTACCGTCCCTACCCATAGGAGCTAAGGTCTGGTTCTCCTTGGATCTCTTGTATCAGGCGAAAGGGATTGATTGTGCGATCTATTGCGTCTACGGGATTGGATACTATGTCTTGGGAATAATTTGTAGCCCGGTTTAGGGCAGAGGTTTAGGTCAGGTGCATATATTGGAGGGTCCTGGGAAGAAACCCAAGATATGGACCAGCTTTTGAGAGGCCAGCAGGGCTGGAGTTGGTGCAGAACTTGCGGGAAACTGCACGATAGAGTTTTCGTTCCAAGGGTTAGGGTAAGTGTATCTCTGGGTTTGTTTCCTTGCTTGTGTGGGTTACATCTTCGAGTGATGTCATATGTCATTTCCATGCCGTGAAGTATTAGTGGTTAACAAAAGGTCATTTCCCCATTTGCGGGTTGGGAGTGTTCGGTATTATCTTGGCTTATGGTCGAGATCGGTTCAGGGGTATTAAGTTGAAGGTCCGTGGACAGGGTTTTGAAGGATAGTCATTTAGTGGTTTTAGTAACCTTTATTAATTGGCAGACGAAAGCGCTATGTATGTATAAGAGATTTAATTATTATTGTGGGTTGAAAACCCTATGTGCTCACCAAGCTCCTAAGCGTAACCCACTTTGTTTCTTTGTATCACAAGTAGCAATACAAATGTATATGGATAGTGATATTTTGATCTTCTAATAAATTGAAGGAGATGTAGGTCATTAGTATAATAATATTGTAACACTCAGTTTTGGGATGTTTCTTATTTCTAGATTTTGGACCGTAATTCAATCATGCAAAGGTCTTGGGGCTTCAAAGGAATAGGGTTTAGACCCTCTTGTATGTTGATGATGTTGGTTAAGTGATTTAAGCCTTGAATTGTACTTTGGAGCCGAAGGATAAAATGGGAAAAGTGATATTTCAGACTTCTTGCATGGATTTATGAATTTAGTTCGGTACATTTTAAGTCAAAACTAATTAAATAGAATTTGAGGGCTTGTTATTACCTTCACACACACACACACACACACACATATATATATATATATATATATATATATATATATATATATATATATATATATATATATTAATCACCTAAATGGATTTGAAATGAACAAGTTATGATTGTTTAAAGTTGAAATGGAAATTGGGAATTTTGCCCTACGCTAAGCGTAGGTGAAGAAAACTAGACGCATATTTAATGACCTACACTGAGTGTAGGTTATGCTACACTAAGCGTAACTGCTGTGGAAAAGAAACCTAACCCTATGGTTTTGAGCCATATTTAATGGCTCTAAATTCTTGGGATCCTCCCCAAATGAGCTCCTTGAAACCCTAGCCACCATTTGAAGGTTTTGAGCTTTTATAGTGTTTTGTGTTCACTTTTGAAGGAAGAAAATGATTATACAACCACTTGGGAGCTCAAATCAGTGATGATCCATAAGTTGCATCCTCTTATCCATATCCAGAAGGTACGAAGTTTCTATCATGATGCTTATTCATGTTAGATCTAGTTTGGTCTTAATATTATAAGCTTTTGTCTGCATAATCTTAGTTTTTGTGATTATGGGTTACTATAAAACATGTGAGTGTCAATTTATGATGTCTTTGAGTTGGAAGAGTCATAAAAAAGATAGTTTGGACACTCTCATCTATCCATGCATGAGTTATTGAGCAAAAAGTGATAATCTGGACTTAAGGTTTGTTTTGTGCTCTTCTTGGCCATGCAAAGGGATAAAATCAGAGACTTTATCCATTAAGACATCCATTAGATTCATATTTGAGAGCTTGGGAGCTTGGCCTTCTGTATTGAGAGCTTAATGAAAAGTTTGGACATCGGCTCAGCTATGTTGAGCGTAGCTTTCTCTATGCTTAGCGTAGCATGAAAACCTCCTATTTTCCACCTGGAGCTTTACACCGAGCGTAGAGCAGTGTGTTATGCTAAGCATAGTTAAGTGCTATGCCGAGCGTAGCGCTGAACCGTTAACTTTTTTTGACTAGTTTGACTTTTGGTCAATTGTGTTGGGATTTAGTCTTGGAAGGACAAAATGGTGTTTTGCCTAAATGAGGATTAATTATGAACCAATACTCTTTGTGATTTAGTTATTCCTTTAATTGCTAGTTAGGGTTTATTATGTGTATGTTTAGTGTGAGGAGACTCAGTATCATTAGCTTGGGTGCGTGGATTATATCGTCTTCAAATTAAGGTGAATCTCTAACTATGCCATGTATCCTATTGTATATCCTGTACATGGTAGGATAAAGGTAATATTGGAGTAAAATTATGCTAGTTGGCTAGGATAAATCCATGTTATGTATATACAATTTAGGACATTCAATGTATTGGTAAGCTAGGATGGTAGGGTTTTATATGTTGATCGTATGATACTGCTAGGAGTTATTTTTAGTTAGCGTAACTGGGGTAGGCCAGTTATCTGGATTATGTATGACTAACCAACAAAGAACTTAATTGAGAAGTGGTTAATGACAGGGTAACTAGGGAAAGCTAGTTGTTAAGGGTATGGATATGCTAGTACTCTAGTTAAGTGTTTATGTTTGTATGGTTAGGTGGTAATGATAGTTTTGGGTTCTATGTAATTTAATTTGGATAACATAAGAACTCTTGATCTAATTGATGGCCTTCTTAGATTACAACTACAATGCTCAATGCCGAAAACATTTAACAATTAAGATTACAACCTAATAGGATCTATGTATTCAATTAAAGGAAACATACTTTCAATTAACAAAACTAATATGCATCTAGTAATTTTGAAAATCATATACTAGAGATACATACCTTAAACTTGTTGTAGTAAATAAGTTTTTTGATTCCTTCCTTTTGTAGACTTGAGAAGCTAGAACCAAAAGGATGATGCCTCTAATGGCTCACACCCAAACCCTAGAACTAGAAGATAATTAAGGAGATAGGAAGAGAGGGAAATTTTTTTCTACGCATGATGGGAAGAGAATGAACAAAATTTTAATGTATTGGGGTCCTATTTATAGCGTGGATGACTTGCAGAAAAAGCCAGATTTAAATTTATTAAATAATAGATTTAATCTCAATTCAAATCCTTTCCTTATATGCAAGTAGGAGACTTCTAGAACTCCTATAAACCTTTGAAAAACCTTCCACCCCTATAAGGGTTCTTCAATTTTCCTTCATTGCTCAATTATGAACAATTACAATTCAAGACTTACCTTTAATTGATTTTACTTAATCCCAAACTAACTCCAAATTAATTCAAATTAATAGCTAATCAATTCTAATTGATCTCAAATTAATTTGTTAATCATATAAATTAAAAAATCATATTATTTAATAATTGATCTCATATTAATTTATTAATCACATAATAAATTAACAAATCAACTGTCCATTTTCAATTAATATTAATCATATAATATATTAACAAATCATTTATTAAAATTTATTAATCATATAGTAAACTAATAAATTTATTCTCTATGTACAAATGTCATTCTAACCAAGTTCTAGTTATGAGGCCAACCCAAAAAAGACTTTGCTTCAAATTACAAGTTTATACCAATTTAGTTATGAGCCTAGACACCTTAATCTAACTGTCTCTCATTTGGATAAGTCTATAACTATAATTTCAAGTATAACCTTGTATCAAATAGCAAAGTGTGCTTCCCAAATCACTGCCAAAATTAGATTCAAATCAAACATGACCCTAAGATAAGTGATAAATTGTTCCTTCGTTATACAAGATATCGTATGAACAGACTCATGGATTAAATGATCAACCGTATGTTCATTTATTCTGTTTCCCAATTTCCTGATTTGTGATCAAATTCAGACTACAAAATCGAACACATCAGGTTAGGTCAGACTAGGCCTTGTTCTTATAGATCAACTTAAATCACCGAGGGGCCCACAAAATATTGCATTTCTTGTTCAGGCAAAAGGAACGATTAAACTTTGACTATATAATCATACATTTTACTTACCAATTATTCATGGAATTACTCTTTATCACACCCAGTTACGAGATGTGTTGGAGTAAACCAATGCACATTTGATTTGATCAACATGACTTATAAATCTCTGTTTGAAGAATAGAAGATATTATCATCTTAGAAATATTTGTGATTGAATCTATGAACTAAAGAGCAAGATATGAACTTTATACTCACAAAGGTCCAGGAATTGAGTGAATTTTTTGGATCTACACTTGGAACCACTTTCCTTACAACAAAGGAAACCTTCTACACCTTCAAGTTTCACTAAATGGAAGAAATAATCTCTAAATCACCAAAATGCTCAAGCACAAGAGAGAGGGTGCTAGGGTTGAGAGAGAGAGAGAGAGAGAGAGAGAGAGAGAGAGAGAGAGTCTCTACAGTTGTATTTTAAGCGAATGACAAAACCTTAGATGTTCATGTCATTAAATAGGCCAAAATCCAGAGGTTCATGGCTTAGCCTAATATGCTAGGCACATTACGCCTAATATGCTAGGCACATTGCACCTAAAATGAGGTGTCTCGCTCCCTCGGATAAAATTCTGACATTTAATAGTTAAATAAAATACTTACCAAAAATTTGGTGTTACAATAGAAATGCTTAAAGGCTAAAGATTTACGGTATCTAGTCTAATAGTATTTAACAACTCCATGGTTTTATTGGCAAAAGAACCGGTTTTTGATTCTTTTGTTTTTAAAAATCATGGGGAGTGGTTCGATTACTAAGTTGTGGGATATAAAATGGCGTGGTCCTGTTAGCAAATATTTCATAGATTGTATGATTTAGAAAATTAAGAAATTTGTTTGATTAATACGCGATTTATCAATGGTGTTTGGTGTTGGAAGTGTCATATATTTGGTGATTTCTTTGGTATCAAGCATATTTTCCAAAACCAAAGATTATCAAACACTAAAATAAGTCTTTCTAAACATGTATAAAAGGCTCTGATACTACATATGATTTTTGATAACTAAAAACAATCTTAATTAAAAAAAAAAAATTAGTGGCAAACGGAAGACTTTAAAAGTAACTAGTTTCTTTCTAGATCATTATAACAAAACCACCAAGAGGATCCATATACATGAACTAGAAAGATAATAACAACCTTAGGATGTTTAAGAAATAACCTCTGAAACCTTTGATCCCACTTGGAATTGGTGAGTTGATAAAGATAGTAAAATTCAATAATATAATTTCTCTACAATGTATCCACCATCAAGAGTAAGGTACTTGGAATGTTAGTTCTCATCTTGTATGAAGTACTTCTTAATCCTTTAAGTGTTTAACACCATTAAGCACTAAAAGAGAAGCACTTCTAAGCATCAAATCTTCATTAAACTTCAAAAGACAAGAAGAAGTAGATGAGATGAAGAGATATTTTTGGCCATGAGGCTTTTCTATGAGAAAGATTGGTCATTTTGAAAGCATTACACTTCTTTATATAGTCCAAGTAAAGCAAAAGCAACCCCATATAATAATCTAAAGTATTCTCTACACTTTAGAGGCATGGGGGACAAAGGAAGGAGATCGACAAGCAAACTCCATGCTTAAATAAAATATCTGGTCATGTCCTTTTAAGAAGAGAACAAAAAATTAGACTAGTTTTTTTAACCAAAAAACTAACTAACTAGTAAGTTTAAAGTTAACCAAAGTATCTAAAACTTTGTATATGACTTAAAAAATCATACTTTTTGATATAATAACTAGTTTTGCTCTCTTTAATTATTATTTTCACAAAATAATAATTATTTCCTAATTAAATACAATAGTTGATTTTATTTATTAATAATCATATTAATAATAAATATTCAAAATTTGTCAACTTGATAAAGGTGTGACACTGTGACCTTATATGATCATATGTTTTAGCAATATTATTCAATAATAATTCTTGAGCATACATATCCAACGTAACTAAGTTAAAAAAAGATAAATAGTAAGTTAATCCAATGTTGTAAAAAAAAGCATTCTGTTTTCGGATTTAGTCCAAAATAGATCATATTTTGAGTTAACAAACTTGAAAAAATTAGAGAAAGTGTAAAATTTGAGTTTAACCCAACGTTAGTTGTTATTTTTGAATTTAATACGTAGTTTTATTTATACATTTATCACATTTTAATCAAATTCAAGTTCAATACAAAATTGGAATAAATTTGTACATTAAAAAATCTAGAATCATCTCTTAACAATGTACTTTTTGACGCCTCTACTGCTGCAAAAGAGAATTTTCAGCTTTGGTAATAACATCCAATGACCTCCTATCCGTAATAACTTTTGCTACATGTATAAATGACCCCCCTTTTATCGTCTTTCCATTGCAAAAAACATAGAGTGGCCTTTATGCAGCTAGCCTTATACATGTATCTTGTGTTATGTCATTATGCTTATTAGTATCGCTATTATGCAAGTGGTCTCTCTTTGCATTTCATCTCTTTTAGTAAATGACATGTTTTCTTTCTCTAGCATCCTGCTCCCGAGTTCATTAAAGGAAAGAAAAGAAATGAAAGGAAGAACAAGGAGAGAAAAGAAAAGAAAGGGAACGGAAATAATAAAGTATTCAGTGCTCCCGAGTTCGAAAGAAAAGAAAAGAAAGTATTCATTTTAGGTGCTCCCGAGTTCATTAAAGGAAAGAAAAGAAAGTAAAAAAAAACAATTATACCCTTTTAATTCTTAAACAATAACGACATTAACATTAAACTTGTAAGCAGTTTGAGCATTTCAAGTTAAGGGTATTACCTGTACAAACAAGTATAAATTCTCTGCTATTATGAACAAAAGATGGACAAAATATTACAATTTTTAGGAGGGACAAAATATTACAATTTTTGGTCCCATTGATAATTTTTTTTGTCAAACCGCATTTTCACGTTTGACTAAACTTTTTGCCAAATCTTCACATTTAAAAGTTTAGAAAATCAATTGTAGTTTCTTACGCTTTTGCTATTATTCTAAATATGTGACAGACATTATTACTTCCACATAATTATAAAGGTTTACATTTTTTAAATCAATGTTTGTAGTTTTGTAGGATAGTTGGTGGTTAGGATACCTATTGGATGGGATTAATTAGTGCTATAATACAACACAGGAACACAGGCTAACCAAAAAAAATAGGCAGAAGTCATAACAAAAGGCAGAAGGCGTAACACAAATTTAGTTTGTAACAAACATAAGACAGAAGCCTAATCAGGTAGAATAGAAGACAGAAGAATAACAAAAAAAAAAGAACAGAATAAGAAGAAATTGGGTACCTGTGTTTGTAACAGAGAAGAAGACGAGGCAGAAGCTGATCAATCACGTAGAATCAGGGAACATATCCTTTTATTATTAGGCTAAAGGATATTTTCGTCATAATCTAACATTTTATCTTCCAGGCGTTTTCTTTCTCTCCAATTCTGCCCATTTTGGGAGGAAAGTTTGGAACGATACAAATCCTCCCAAATCTGTTCTCTTCATCTCTTCTTTTCAAAAAAAAAAAAAAAAAAAAAAAAAAAGACACTAGGGAGCACCCAAACTTCTTTTCTTTCCTTCCAAATCCTCTCACTTCCGTTCTCTTCTTTCGTTAAGTGATTCTCAGGAGCAGGGTGTAGATGTCATGAACAGTTTGATTAAGTGTACTCCCATTTACCGTCATATTTAAATGTGGTGTGACTATTTTATCCATCCTAGAAGATAGTCGGCTTACCTTTTTATTTTTTTGTAAGTGTGGAGTTGTTATAGATATTCTTCTAATTTCTCAAAATTCTTGGGGTAAAGTAAATAGGCATGCATATATGTAAATGTAGTTTTTACTAACATTTTTTTGTGCTTTGTAATAACAATTTGCTTTTGTTATTGGTATATGTTCATTAATTTATTCAAAAAGTATTGTTAGGGAATATAGGTTGGTGATGTTTGGGAAAACTTTGTGGATCAAAAAATCATATGAAATATATGTAAAAAAGACATATAAAGTCTACACATTTAATAAAGATGGCCAGGTAGGTTGAAAAATCACCAACTGGTGATCATATTAAAAAATAATAATAATAAATAAATAAACTAATATATATATGGTTATATAAAGGATTTTCATATATTTAAGCTATATGATGAATAGTTGTGTTCTAAAGGGATTTTAAGGACGCTTGCCACAACTTTATTTTCCAACTATGTAATCTTTTTGTTTAATGTTTACTTACTACTTAATATTTTTTCTAATCACCTTCGTGTATTTCCATGTGACCATGTATGTTTGTTTTGGTTTTTTTTTTTCGATATATTAAATTTAATATTTTATTATATAAAATGATGATTTTATCATTAATCTTGAATTAAAAAATTGTTATGTTTTGAAACCATTTTAAAATTAATTAAAAATAATGTAGATAAACTTACAAACAAAACATCCAATATAATATAAAAGTAATGGTTTTTAAATTTATGATTAATGATTATAGTATTATTATTATTTTTTTTTTCATTACTTAACAAATAAAATTTGTCTCATATATCTTAAAAAATAATTTTACATATTTATTTGAATCAATGATTATAATTTTATATAAATAACAAAACATAAATTTTTTAATTAATAATTTATTAAAAATAATTGATTAATATCTATAAGTTTTTACTATAAAAAATTATTTATTTTTATAATCATGTTCCCACATACTATAGCCTAAAACAATATAGTAAAAAGGTTAGGTCAAATTTGTAAAGTAAGCTTGGGTTAAATTCATAAAGTTACAAATTTAGGTATTTTTTTTAAATGATCAAGTTATGTTCATGATATAGCATCTCAGAGAGACCAATTGGAGACAGCTTTAGTGTTACCTCTTGATATAATAACGTGTGATAGCTGGTGTTTTGGAAACAATTGAAATACTTTGTTGGCCAAAAGCCTCAAATTAGTGTTAACCAACTAAAAATCTAACAATGCACTAACCTTTTTCATATATATTTCGAGGAAGAAAATACAATATTTTTATAAAAGTTTGAAAAACCTTAAACGGTTGCATTACTTTATGATACAATATATCTTTGTGGCGTGAATCTCATCGCTAACTGGCAACCACGATTACTCTCGATTGATCTTTTACACTATAATGATGTAAAACGCAAGTTTTGTGGTCGAGAGATCCCTAACTTAGTTTTCTTAAATGACCTTTTGGTTTAAAAGCATGCATCTTCCAATTGTCATTTTCACACCATTATCCAAAAGTATGCATAGTTTAAAATGACAATGGCCGCATATTTATTTTTTAAAGACATGTCAAATAACCAACAATTGTAGCTCAACCACAAATTGGCCGGTGAAATTGTCAAATCTGACACCAATCATTCCTCACATTTTCAATAGAAAAGGGTGGCCATTCTTGTCATTTCACACCGTCAACTTTAGTTCTCATCCACCACTAAATTCATGATCATGGTTTAGTTACCGTGAATAATTGGATTCTATAATGTGATTGTAATTATTAATCCATCACCATCCTCCACCGACGATCTTAAAGTAGAAAACTAAGGTTCAATAATCATTCACATAATATTTTAAAACATATAAAAGAGATAAATCACATATATGGGAACACACTTTTAGTTATTTTTCATTTTTAAAGAACATATTATAAAATTCAATATTTAAAAACTTTTTGTATATAATCGAGGACCCACAAGCTTTTATGAATCTCTTTAAAAGGTCCCTCGTATACATGTTTTTCGAATACATCCTTAAACTTAACATTAATTTGTTAAAAGTATATTGAATTTCTTTTTCGTGGTTTCACTGTTTAATCTTAGATTATGTGGATTTCTTTTTTTTCTTTTTGAGTAATAGGAAAAAGAACATCTCTCTCTCTCTCTCTCTCTCTCTCTCTCTCTCTCTCTCTCTCTCTCTCTCTCTCTCTCTCTCTCTCTCTCTCTCTCTCTCTCTCTCTCTCTCTCTCTCTCTCTCTCTCTCTCTCTCTCTCTCTCTCTCTCTCTCTCTCTCTCTCAAAATATGAAAATAACCTTCACTTCGTTTCAATTCATCTCCTCATCCTCACCTCATCTAAAGAACTGTCAAGATATGTGGTTTCATTTATATATCACAGACATTATTAAATCATTGATCAGTTTCAACTAGGGATGAAAATTTGTTCCGTGTATGGGTTATTCAGTTTCCTTGGTTTAACTTTTTTTTGGTCCAATTCAAGAATTAAACCAAATCAAATTCAAATTCTTGCCGATCAAACTAAAAACTGAATTCTAATTCGGTTTGGTTTGGTTTAGAAACCGACGAAACCAAATATTGCCTTAAGAAAATAGGGTTGCAATTTTCCAAATATAAAATAGACGGAATGGCAAATGAGAAATCAATGATCGGAATTTCATGGCATGTTAGTCTCACATGGTGACTAGGCATGGGATTACCTGCTTACGCCTTCCGGATTTTTATAAGGACATTTTTAACACACAAATGTGACTTCATGTCGATAGAATGCAATATATATATATATATATATATATATATATATATATATATATATATATATATATATATATATATATATATATATGGGTGAGCTTTTAGACCAAAACACAATAGTTACTAGGGTCTTAATGATATTATCCTTATAATTAACTAATAAACTTCATTACAGCATCACCTAAGTTAATTAAACTTTTTCAAAGAACTTCTATATTTTTATTCACAAGAAGACAAGAGCCTTCACTGCCATTTAGCAGTAAAGGTTGAATATCTGCTTCAAGGCTGCGCAAATCCAAATCATTAATCATTTTTTGAAATTATTTATGACTACGAGATCAAACAAATTTTATTTTCACCGGACACCTATGCTAAAAAGAAGTTCATCCTTATTCTTTACAATGTTTTCAACGCTTTAATTGATTGAAGCTTTGAATAAAGAAAAAGAAATAAGAGCCAACATTACCGGTCATCGCTTTGCATAGTCTGAGTCCACCACAAATACGTTTTGAGGTTTCTATACGGATAATTTAATCTTAACTTTTCCTAATTATGGGATTCTATGATGACAAATTGGTCCTTGATTTTTCAATCGGCAAGCCAAGATAGGTAAAAGGGAGATAAGAACCTAAACAAATTACGTGGGTAGGCTCATTTAGTAATATAAGATGTGACACATTCACTCCCAAAAAATATGAATTCCGTTAACTATTCACTCCAAATCATTAATCATTTTTTGAAATTATTTGTGACTACGAGATCAAACAAATTTTATTTTCACCAGACACCCTATGCTAAAAAGAAGTTCATCCTTATTCTTTACAATGTTTTCAACGCTTTAATTGATTGAAGCTTTGAATAAAGAAAAAGAAATAGGAGCCAACACTACCCGACATCACTTTGCATAGTCTGAGTCCACCACAGATAAGTTTTGAGGTTTCTATATGGATAACTTAATCTTAACTTTTCCTAATTATGGGATTCTATGATGACAAATTGGTCCTTGATTTTTCAATCGGCAAGCCAAGATAGGTAAAGGGGAGATAAGAACCTAAACAAGTTACGTGGGTGGCCTCATTTAGTAATATAGGATGTGACGCATTCACTCCCAAAAAATATGAATTTTGTTAACCATTCACTCCAAATCATTAATCATTTTTTTGAAATTATTTGTGACTACGAGATCAAACAAATTTTATTTTCACCAGACACCCTATGCTAAAAAGAAGTTTATCCTTATTCTTTACAATTTTTTCAACGCTTTAATTGATTGAAGCTTTGAATAATGAAAAAGAAATAGGAGCCAACATTACCCGGCATCGCTTTGCATAATCTGAGTCCACCACATATAAGTTTTGAGGTTTCTATATGGATAATTTAATCTAACTTTTCCTAATTATGGGATTCTATGATGACAAATTGGTCCTTGATTTTTCAATCGGCAAGCCAAGATAGGTAAAAGGGAGATAAGAACCTAAACAAATTATGTGGGTGGCCTCATTTAGTAATTTAGTAATATAGGATGTGACACATTCACTCCCAAAAAAAATATGAATTTCGTTAACCATGCACAATTACTACCTATTCAACACCCCTTGAAGCTTGATTCCTTATATTCGATATTTAATCAACGAGTCCCTAATACAGGTAACTTGTTCAAAGATACGACAACTTTTTATGGGAGACAAGTGAGTTGACACTATAGATTTCAATCACCTTTTCTTGCAACTCTTTATAACTCATTATCATGATTTGGGAAGATAAAGTGATAAATTTTTTTAATAGACAAATTTATTTTCTTTAACTCGGTCATGATTGGAGTTCGTATGCAGCTTGATATACGGGGCTAAAGGTAAGCATATGAGACAATCCTAAACTAACTATAACACCCCTCTCCATGTGATTTGTAAATACCATTTTAGAAACATTTTTAAATCTTTCATAGATCAAAAGTATAGAGCTTTCATCATAAATGCAAAAAAGTTTAGGGGTCCCAAAAGTATTAAGTAGGATGTTTCAAAATCAAGGTTGTTATTAGGTATTATACCAAAGGTTCAAGTACCCCACTAGTCAAAGCCTTCTACAACTATTTGCTACCTCCTAGACTCAATATTCTTCAACCCGAACATACATCAAACTAAGTTAGACAATGGAAATTCTTAGTGAGTTAAAGGAGGGTTGATTCATTTTAACTAAGGGATGGTAATTCCACTTACACGAATGAATTCTCCAAAACAACAAAACACATAACACTTGTGTTTAATAACCCAAAACATAAAAAGGGACTTATATGCCAAAAGTTTCATTTGAAACATTATTAGTTTCCAAAATAAAGAAAAATCATGTTCCAATAGTGTAAAATTGTAACGTCCCAAAATGCCAATAAAGTTTTCCTTCAAACCATTGAGTCATACAACCAATTGTTCCAAACCAAACCAAGTAAAACGTATTTTCAAACATCATAGTATATCAAAAGTAATCAATAAGGTAAAAAGCCATCAAGGATGCGATGCAGTCAAGTCGCGTCATTCTCTCTGGAACTGGAAGTACCTGAAAATGTTTAAACCACAAAAACCGTAAGCACAAAGCTTAGTGGGTTCCCTAAAATACCATATACCATACATAAGATAGAGAATGAAATGGGTCATCCATAGTATTATTTTCACTATCATCCATGAGCCAATCATGACATTTATTTGTCACACCAGGAGCCAAATCATGGTCTTGTGTACAAGTGCCAAGATCCACCTCCTGGTGTTCCTTGCAAGCATCACAAAGACAACTAGCAACATACATATAATTTTTGGGGGCCAGACCCTGGTCTGGCATATAATTTCCAGGAACCACCACTTACTCTTTCATACACATTCCAAGGGCCACCACCTGATCTTCCATGCAAGTATCACTAAGACAACTAGCATCCTACACACTATAGTGAGAAGACTCACCAAACTCACAAAGTTAGCTAAACCACTGCTCAAAGACATGCAACCAGTGCCACACCACACATATCCAAATATACTAGGTCCAAGCTTAGTCTATAAACTAAATCTAGAAATCTTGATCAATAATCAACCCAGGTCAACAAGTCAAAGTCGACGGTCCAAAGTCAAACATCCAAAAACACCTCAGTGAGTCGCCACTTCGTATCCTCCTATTGGCCACATTGTAGCAGCAAGATAACAAAACAGTTGGGCTTACTCTAGTTGCCACGTTGTGGCGGCAAAGTGTCACATCTTGGGAACTGGATCTTCAGCAGCTTAATGTGTTAAGATACTTCCAACCAAACCAATGGCTCCAAAGTTTAGATGTACTTTTTCCTAAGGTCTTGATGGATAAAGTTTCCAACTTTATCCCTTAGGACCTACCCATACACCAAGATCTCAAAACCTAGATCCTAAAGGTAACTTAAGGTATGACTCAACCATTAAGCAATTAATCATAAAATCCATTTCCCTAAAGTTCTAGAAGGGTTTCCCACACCTAATGGACCATAAAAATCGCAGATTTATGGACATTCATGCCTCCTCAATTTTTAGGTCAAAACATGGTAGGAAATAAAATTAAACTTTTTCATGGGACCAAATACTCCAAGATACTCCAGATCTACAACATATGACCTCAAAGAGACTTGACGGATCCATAAAGTTGCCAACTTTATGGAATCCATTCCTTCAACATTCACAATCATGAAGAAAAGGAACAAGAAATCTAGATCTAGCAGCATATCACCAAAAAGCTAGGATCTTGAACACTTAGAAAGTTGTAGTTGAGTTTGGTCATTATTTGATGTATAGGTGACTTATAGAGTTGATATTCGGAGTCGTGTCCAGTTCAACTATCTTTACAGACTTAGAGGTGAGTTGTTTATTACAGTACTTGTGGTTTGAATATACTAATGTAGGCCCACTAGGTTATGTATCCTAGTATATAGGATGATGTTATGATGTAGTGATCTTTTAGATCTGTATCCTGATATATAAGGTGTGTTATGTAGTAGTGATCTGTAGATCTGCCTGTTGCTTGTTGATTGTTTATATGTTTATCTGTTGCATATGTCGACATACTATGGCTTGGGGTTGAGGCTTTACTGCAATGTGCGTGAGCCAACAGACTAGGGGTAATCCAGACCGATGGTTGTAGACTCGAGGGCATACCAGTCTGATGACTTGTAACGTCCCAAAAATATGGTCCAAAAATTTCATTTTAAAGTATTAAAATAACCATATCATTCAGAATCATTCCATCCAAAATATAAATCAAAGTATCAAATCAAGTACCTCATCAAAAACCCATATCAAAATATCATAATAAAAACATCCCAGGCTATAACAAATGGTGTGTGCACTCCAGTCATCCCGAGCTCTTCCCCTTGCTAGCAGAAGTACCTGAAAGCAAAACTAAAAATTGTAAGCACGCAGCTTAGTGAGTCTCCCCAAACTACCACATACCATACACATATTCATATAATCACATAATAACAGACATTGGGCCTTGCCCGCTACAACGACCCCGCCCGACATTGGACAAGTTCTGCATTGGGCCCCGCCCGGCATCGGACCGAAATCCGGTATACATATAAACATATCAACAAATACATATAAACATAATCACATATCATGAACATATAGACATTCATCGGGCCCCGCCCAACATCGTACCGAAATACGGAGACATATAACATAAACATATAAGCATTCCTCGGGCTTACCTCAGCATCGGACCGAAATACGGAACATATAAAACAAGCACATTTAAGAATCACGAAAACATCAAGCATACGAACATTCCTCGGGCTTTCCCTGGCATCAGACCGAAGTCCGGAAACATATAAACCTACATCGGGCTGTCCCCGGCATCGGACCTAAGCCCAAAACATACTAGCATACATATACGGGCTGATATTGGTGCCTTTGACCCATTCATACAGGAGGAAACTGACCTCATAAAGCTGACTGTGAAGTCTCGCGGTAAGGAATCTCTAACGGCGGCTCCAACGACTCCCCGACTATCATTATCACAGTGTCACTTAGTCAAAATCCATTAATCCTTATTAGGGTAAAATGACCATTTTACCCCCTGGTAAAAGTCAACATTCTGGTCAAAGTCAACATTCTGGGTTGACTCAACTTGCCGAGTTGACCCATCAACTCGCCGATTTTCATAAATCATAAACTCTGAAATCACGATCCAACTCGTCGAGTTTCTCCTATCATCAGAATCAAGAATTTCCAACTCCATTCATCGAGTCCATCCTAAACTCGTCGAGTTTTTCCTTCTACGGGGTCGGGACATTTCGACCCAACTCGTCGGGTTCCTTTATGAACTCGTCAATTTCTTGACTCAAAAGCCATTAATACTTCAAGCTAAAGCATATAAAATGAGATCTAGAACCTATACACTTCATGAACACGTAAAGTCTCTGAATTTCTCTCCATTCATGGGCTTTTGGAGCTTAAAAGGTCAAAATGACATCCTAAAGCTTGCATGGGGCTTCAATAGCCATAAAGTTTGCACCTTTATGCCATGGAAGCCCTTAAAGGTCCTAGATCTGGAAGTATACTCACTTGGGACATCCATTTCCTAAGGATCAAGATATTTGGACCAAAAACCCAATAAAAGTGAAGATGTAGAGATCTAAGTAATCATTGAGCAAGTTTGAGACTTGCTTACCAGAAAATGCTGAAAATGGAGTGAAGTTTCTGGATCTACTCTCTTCTTCTTGAGTCCTCAAGCTTCTTCTTCTTCCACAAGCTTCAAATGCACAAGTTTCTCTCAAAAATGACTCACAAGCTCACACAAGGCAATAGGGTTTCGAGATTTAGGGTTTGGGACTTGGAGGCTGTAAATGAGGCCAACCTTTGGAGGTTAAGTAATTGAAATAGGGTGCAAAACCCTGAAAATTAGGGTTTCACTATGCCAGTTCTACTCATCGAGTTGAGGCTCTCAAATCATCGAGTAGACTTTACAAGTCGCGTCAAATTTCCATTCCTACTCCACGAGTTTGGGGCCTCCAACTCGTCGAGTTTCTATACAAAAATGAATAATTCTTTAATTAAATACATACCAGGAACTAGGTGTTACACGACTAATTAGACCTATCGTATAGTGGCATTCCAGTCTGATGACTGATCGGACCGAGGGTAATCCAACTCGATGGCTGTGGACCTGAAGGTATTCCAGTCTGATGATTGATTGGACCTAGCATGCATGATTGAATATGTTATAGATGTTGTGTGTGGTACTTTGGAGGAACTCACTAAGCTTTGGTTTATAGATTCATTTTATTGTTTCAGGTACTTTAGATGAATGTGTGAAGGCAAAGGTGTGATCACATCCTTATATGACATGTTATTAGAGATTTATGATACACTGATCTTGGGATATTTGTACTTTATACTTTGCTTTGTTATGGGTTTTGTTTGATAACAATGGTTTCTTTTGATTTGAAAATGAAAAAAGTTTTATCTTGATTTTGGGATGTTATAAGTTGGTATCAGAGCCCTAGTTGTAGAGCATTGGATGAGCATTCGTGCGAATCCTGTAACATCCCAAAAATCAGAGTAAATTTGATTTTTTCAAAAACAACCCCAAGACAATAATTATTTACAAAAAAATTATTTCAAAAGTATAATTCGTAAATCAGAGTATTCCAGAATCCAATAACATAAAATCGGAAGGATGTGCACAATCATGCCTTCGCCTTGCCAAGATCATCTGAAGTACCTAAAACAATAATTAAAACCGTAAGCACGAAGCTTAGTGAGTTCCCCCAAAGTACCAAAACACACAACATATAACAACATATATTGGGTCCACAACTAAAAGACTGGATTACCCATGAGCCCACAGTATGAGTCTGTCGTGCCTATCGGGCCCACAACTCATATTTGTCTTGCTCCCGAGCCCACAACATAAGTCTAGCTTGTTCTCGGGGCCCACAGCTTATGTCTTGTGTGCTCCCAAGCCCACAATATAAGACTGGCTTGCCCTCGGGGCCCACAACTTATGTCTGGCTTGCTCCCGGGTTTGTTGGCTACCGCACAAAGCAGTACTATCTCAACTCAACCCTACTATGTCGACATATACATAACACATAACATATATCCGGCTGACGGATAAGCATATAACCAGTCATCAGACAAACATGTAGATTTACAGACCACTACCGCATACTACATTCTATTTACCAGGATATTGATCTAACAGATCACTATAACATATCAACATCCTCTACACCAGGATACATAATCTAGTGGGCCGGCATTGGTGGATTCGACCTACAAGTACATTGAGGAAAACTCGACTCTCATTCCAAACAGATAGTTGAATAAATCTCTGCTCCGAATACCGACTCTACTCATCACCTATTATTCAAATCATGACCCAACTTAACTTAATATTAAAATACCAAAAATAATCTTTGGTCAAATTTGGTCAAACCTTGGTCAAAGTCATAAACGTTAAAAGTCAAACTTGGTCATTTGTGTTGAGTACTCCCATCGTACTCAGCTTGTACATTAACCGTACACAACTTGACCAGAAAACGGGGTGGATGACCACGAACGCCCAGTGTTCGTGACTGTATCCTTTTCCTTCTTAATAAAAGCTTAATCTTTAAGCTCATTTGTCAAACTTCTAGATCTAGCCCTCAAATAATGTTCTTAAACATAAAGTTTCCAACTTTATGTTCTTGTATGGCCAATAAGTTCCCAAATACAAAAACTCTAACTACTTAACCCATTAAGACAACCTAGATCATGCATGGAAGCAAACTAATAACCAAAACTACATTTTTATGCTTCTAAATGCTCCAAAAGGTCTGAAGGGACAACTTATATGGATTCGAGTAATCCATTCTCATAATACCAAGCTTATGGGACCAAAAGAACACCATTTCATGTATTAAACAAGATCTAATCAGTGCTTCATCAAGATTAGAGCTTTTAACCTACAAACGGTGCCAAATGATGTTGTTATTTAGGATCCAAAGTGTTCCAATCCTCCAAGATGATCTTCTATTCTTTCCCCCTCCTTCAAGATCACTAAAACACACTCAAAGGCTCACAAATGCTCTTAAATGGATTAGGGTTTGCAAAGGTTGAAGTTAGGGCTGGAGGCTGAGGAAAGAATAGAGGCTTGGGACTTAAGGAAGTTTAAATGGGGTCTAAACCCTAAATATTAGGGTTTGGGATTCTGGAACGAACGCCCAGCGTTCCTGGGGGAACGCCCAACATTTGCGAGCTTTGCCTAATAATTACGGAAATGGCATTATGGGCCAATTTTGAAATTAATTCACATCCAAGGGTCAAAATGCAATTAGTTCTCATACTTAGGGTTAAAAGTGGAAATACCAAAATATCAAGATGTTACAATTCTCCTCCAATTGAACTACACTTCGTCCTTGAAGTCTGCTGATGTAAACAACTCAGGGTAATGCTCTCGCATCTCTGTCTCTGTGACATCCCCAAATTTCACAGCCAGAAAAGACCGGTGTGTTTATGCTTTATTTTAAAATCAGAGTAATCGTTTAAAGAAAACGGTTGCGGAATTTGTTCCCAAAACAAGATATGATAAAAACTTATCAAAACATTTCTCAAAGAGAATGTATTTTCATTAAATAATAAAACATCGGGATGTCATGTTCCGATACAGACACAAAAGCATAAACAGAACATACATTCATTTACTCTAGTGATTTACATCTCCTTTAATCTCTCAGTGCAAACCAGCTTCGTATCGATACCTGTGATACAATTAAACTGAGTGGGTCAGGCTTGGGAGCCTGGTGAGCATATAGGGTTTTCAACCCACAATAATATAATTATTTTATTTAATTATCAAACAATCAATCCAATTACCCACCCCCTTTATCTCCATTTATTTCTTAAATATTTATCCTAAGAATCGATTACCCTTCTCCCATTCATTCCTAAGGATTACCCTAAGGAATTGGCCCAAAGTATAGTGATGCCATGGTTCTTGGATCACCTTTGGTGAACACGCAATTCACAATAATTAATGGACACCTAGTTTAAGAGCACCTAAAGAACATTTAGTTCCAATATTACCCAATGAACCTAATTATCTAAGGAACATAGAGTATGAAAGCTCTTAATTCAAACAACGTGATAATAAAGTATATCTCGATCCTGCAAAACCACTGATATTATGAACACATATTATATTTCTAAAACAACATATCCTATCCCGTCGATCCCCACATACTGACCCTATACAATGATCTTACGAGATCTAGCCTAAGGATTCGATATGAATAACAACTGACGAAGCTGCTTCGGAAATTCCCTGGCGGCAAACGAGGATCAATAAAGACATCAAATGAGGGGAATGGAATAAGTTTCACCACGAACCTTCGTTCGTAAAAGAAAGAACCACAAGACATAAAATGTACATAAAATGTACTTCTGTACGTAGGACGTACTCCACCGATCATCAATCTCACCCCACACGTACTCTTAATAAGAGACTACCTAAATCCCAATCCTAATTGAACTAAACATCCCATTTAAGTCTTAACCCATCACTAGGAAAACCTACAATGTTTATAATCAATTTTTTTGATACTATCTCCGTTTAGGAAACGCTAACTAGTGTATACTTAACACAAGGTTTTTAAGTAATAGTATCATATATACACATCCTAACACATATTGAACCATATCTGATTCGCACGTTGTATATTATCAAATATATCTAACACGTATTTCGGACAATGACAAATACTTCACATACATATGTATATTTCATATTATAATCAATACTCGTATTTAAAATCACGATTCCTAAAAGGGACTATACACATGATACCTTATCGAATGAATACGTAGTTCTAAAATACATAATCCGTACTCCCGGATCTTAAATTTTCCTCATTACCTAATCCATATTCCTGGACCTAAAACTAACCTCTTGATCTGATCCATACCCTTGGATCTAAAACTAACCTCCTGCTCTGCTCCATACTCTCGGATCTAAAACATGTTTATCTCTTTATCCTTTTATCTCATGGTCCAAACCACCTTTTATCACCTACCAACAACCTCATCTACTCATGTTCTACCCAACATATTTTTAGATACAAAATACATATATAGTTTAACTCATTAAAACTTATATAATTCATCCATTCCACAATCATCTCAAATAAACAACAATATATTATACACATAGCACGTATTTCATAGCAAATACTTAATATTTATGTGTTAGAAGAAAGTGACCACACACTCACCTGATCAGAAGATGATCGGGCAGCACTACGGCTTGTAGAAGTAGTATCCTTCGGTGAAACTGTGATCTCTTCACACACCGAAATTCTCGCGGGTAGAGCTTCGGCTCGGAAACTCTTTTCTTCTTGGGATCTTCAGGCTTCGGGACTTGCTTCGGGTCTCGGGGTTGATACCGGGGCTTTTGGGATATTAAATCGAGGTAAAACGGGAGAGAGAGAGAAGAGAGAATGAGCAATAAAACGGGAGAGAGAGAAGAGAGAATGAACAACCAAACTCGGCTAGCCCTTCAAATCTATTTATAAGGCAAAACTGGCCCTTGCCACGTCGTGGAACCTTTTTCCACGTCGTGGGCTTGGTCGTCACTGCATGTGTCATTGCAAGTTGCATCTGGGGGACTCCCAAAGGTGTCAGAAGACTTGCCACGTCGTAGTATCTGACAGTTTTGGGGTTTCGCGCCCCGAACTTCAGAAACTCATAACTTTCGCATACGAACTTCGTTTTCGACGTTCTTTATATCGACGCATAGGTAAAAACAAGATCTACAAGTTTCATTTAGACTTTGTAGGCTAATTTTGAATTTATTTTTAATATATTAATAATATACTATTTTTAGTAGGTCGGGACAGGAAAACTCCGTTCGAAATTCATAACTCCTTCATCTGAACTACGTTTCCGTCTGTCTTTTTATCGTTGGACTACTATTGATGAGATCTTAAATTCTCATTTAGAAAGTTTTGGCTAAATATCACTCGACCTCAATCTCGAGTTTCGGGCTGCATACTGCTAATGCTGAAACTTTGAAAAATCATAACTTCCTCATACGAAGTCAGATTTAGACGTTCTTTTTATGCACGCTCTCGGTTTAACGTATTCTACGACTTTGTAACACCGAAAATTTTAAAATAATTTTTCACAATTTATAAAAACATTTCTCATTAATTTTTCATAAAAACATCAGATTTAAATCTCAATGCACATTACACAAAATCCCAAGATCAATGTAAATATATCAAAGTCCCCTGCGTGTGTACAGATCAAGCCGGCGCCTTCCCACGGTCATCGCTAGTACCTGAAACAACAACACTAACACTGTAAGCACGAAGCTTAGTGAGTTCCCCAAAATACCACATAAACACATATTAGCCACTCGAGGCTATCACTCTATGGGTCCGTGCACCCAACTCTGTGAACCCTCAGGTTCTAACTCTAGGAACCTTCCGGTTCCAACTCTGTAATCATGCACAGCATAAATCACATAGAAATAATGCAGTACAACACATAACATACACATAACATACATACACTAACACATAACTCTGATTACCTACTCAAGGTAAAGTATAGTGAGAAGACTCACCTTGCGGATCTCGATGACTCACAAATCCTGAATCCCTCGTGCCCGATCCTCCAAGCTATAATCCTCCTATAACATCATATGTCTCTAATTAACACTTTTTATCTCTAAGGTTGACTATCCCTAAGAAGTCAACACAGGTCAACTCTGGTCAACGGTCAACGGTCAACTTTGACCGGACTCGGCGAGTGCACGAGGGCAACTCGGCGAGTCTAGACGTTTTCACCAACTCTCTAGGATTCCATTCTTACACGTCGAGTACTCCCCCTGACTCGACGAGTTCCACCTGGAGGAATCGCGGGGCCACCCCGACTCAACTCGCCGAGTCTCAAGAACAACTCGGCGAGTCCCAGCTCGACTCAGACCACTTGACAACCCTCTCTAACTCGCCCTGACTCACTGGGTCAATCCATGACTCGACTGGACCACTCACTGGTCGGTCTAAGGCAATCTTCAAGCTACTCGCCGAGTCTGCTCATTGGACTCGGCGAGTCCATGCCATGCAATCACTCAAACTTGCTTCTAAGGTCAGATCTATTCCAACAATTCATAGATCTGGCCTTCCTAGAATGATTCACCACGTAAAGCTCCAGACTTTGTGCATAAACAACCTCTATATGACCATATATGAAGAATCATCAACAAATCTCACTACTCAAGGTCATAACCTCCATTGTTCTATATAAAGCTTGATGAATGAGGCTCTCTGGACCTCTATGGATCCAGATCCGAAGTCTCATCACTAGCAAGGGACTATTTGGCCGTCCAATCAACTCAACAAGGTCACAAGAAACCATAAAATCAATTATACTTCACAAAACAGGAGATGAGCCGAAATCATACCTTTAGATTGAAGGGCTAAGCTTCAAATCCACCGAATAGCAGTCCCCTTTGCCTCCTCTTGGCTAGAGCCTCCCTCTTCTTTGCTAAACAACACACAAATGTCAAGGAATGCTTCCTTTCTCTCTCAAATCGCTAAAGCACTCTAGGGTTTCTCTCTATGGACTGTTGGGTGCAAATGACGGCCATAAGGCCCTTTAAATAGGTTCCAAACCCGAGAAATTAGGGTTTCATTAAACAGCGTGGACTCGCCGAGTCCATATCCTGGACTCGCCGAGTCCAGACGAATCCCGCGTCCAGAATCGCGACCCTACTCGGCGAGTCTGAGCTCCAACTCGCCGAGTCCCCTCTCAAAACACCAAAAAAAAAACAAAACAATAAAATACCTGGAAATCCGGGCTGTTACAGACTTTCATTTAGATTTCTAAGGCCAAATATCGCTCTAACATAAATTCACTATTTACGTCGCGCTGTGTCGTGCCGGTTCTGTCGCGAAACTTCGATAGGTCATAACTTCTTCATTATAACTCGGATTTCGGCGTTCTTTATATGCACGGAAACCTTGTGACATATACTCAAACTTAGTTAAGATTAATCCTTCTATATAATCTTCCGTCAAAAAGTCATTTTCGATGCTTATCATCTCTAATTGACAAGCCCTGATCTACGGGCGTTACAGTCTCGGGTTCCATCGACCATTCGAAACCCCTCTAATGCTGCCACTGATCCTTGACCACAGACACCACCTTGTTGTACGAGGCCTTTGTCTTTCGATTCAAAAATTGCCATTAGCCTCTCAACATAATTCATAAGATCATCAACCTGAATATCATCCAAAGGAACAACCGTTGAATCATCAGTCACGCACTTCCAAAGCTCTGAAACATGGAAGGTGGTGTGGATCTAACTGAGCTCTTCAGGAAAATCCAACTAGTAAGCTACCTTGCCAACCCTGGCATCCACTTAAAATGGTCTAATATACCGATAACTTGAAGTTACTCAATCATAAAGACTATCTTTCTCTCTCTAACTGAAGACCTACTTACCAACGAGAACCAAACAACCGATGAATGCTACAACTATACTCACAACTAATTCTACCAATATATTTTTGGGAATCGGGAACCCCTTAATTCTAAACTTCAAAAACCGTACTCTAAATTGGAGATCATCTGTCTGTTGTACATATCCCTAGTCCGTGACTAGTAACACCATCAAAACATGCGGAAAGAATAATCCTCATATAAATGTGCTGACAAGACCAGAACGGAAGTTAGTCGGTCACATCCTAGACTAACCCAAACACTCCTCCGGCTCAACATCCCTACCATCCGCTGGCCACACTCGAGTTTACCATCGATTCGCTTAACCCATAACCATGCTCGGGCTTACCCCTGATCTGATAACTAATATTTGCACTTGGATAATAAACAAACATGAACACTGGGCCCACAGCCTATGTCTAGAATACCTCTACAAGGTCCTCAGCATAATTTTGGATTGCCTCCGAGCCGACAACTTGAGTCTAGAATGCCCTTCCCAACCCTTAGCCCATGTCAGGAATGCTCCCGGTATCTTGGCCTCCCAAAACACTACCGATCCCAAACATGTCAATAAGACTAATGATCTTGAGACCTAAAAGTTTCAATCAAATGACTATCGATTCCTGCATATAAGAAACATATGGCCACTGGTTCACGATACATCATGACACTTTCTAACCACTAAAATGATAAATTCACGGTACTATGCTGAACTTGCCGTCATTCCATCACTAGCCTGAAAACTCACGACTATCACCACATGGGACTAAAGCACTTAACCATCAATCCATCGTCTTGCAGGAACTCAATCACCATCCCTATCAATGCTAACCGAACACAACACGGGCCATACTTTTTCCCCATGCACAATTCCTTTCATAGTATAGGCTGCCACCAATGTGAAGTCAGGTGAAACATGGTTGCACATAACCAGAATGAGATAGGTGGTTGTACTCTTGTTCCAATCTAAAGGCTACAAACCAATTAAGAACCATGCCAATAAATCAAGCCAAGTACTCTTATGTTATCATACTCAGCCTACATACATCCCTCGCGATAATATCTAATGAACTTATCACCATCACACTCTCAAGAGAATTCCATAACCAACCCTGGATCTACTGCATTTCTTCTTCCTCACAACCTTACCCAAAGGTGAAGTACTAGTAGATTTAATGAAATTACGACCCTCAATCACGAACAGAAGCATCCTTATGAACAGCCGAAACAGATTCCATTAATATGTAACTAGCTCGATAAAACTTTTAAAGTTAACCATAATTTTTGTTAAAACCATGGATATCCTCCAAACTCTAGCCAAACTTAACGATAGGCTGATGAATCCATTAAACTGCAACTGATACAACTTGAAACTTCCAAAGAATCTCCGCTTTGATGATGAATGAAATATCCAATTTACCGAAAATGCATTGACACCTAATCTAATGAACCAATACACTACTTAACCAAAACCCACGTCGATTTGAGCATACCCATCTTTGAAACTGGTTCACTGAATGAAAAATACTCAATCTATACTATAAATAACAATTCATACAACGAGCTGAAAAATCCATCAACAACCGATACTCAGCCTGAGTGATCATAGCGCCTCCTCATATACTCATTGTTATCCCAAAAGGACCCAATGGCTACAACGAACTCCTTGACCAACTACTTCATAATGCGAGACAACTCGTGTATTTTCTGACCACATACATCTAATATCCACTTGATCTACACCCCTGACTTGACCAAACCTTGAATCAAAGTCCCATATACCCACACAGTAGATCCCTATTTCCTATTCTTCTAAAACCAAATCTCGAACATATCGATAATTCTCCAACCAGAATATCCAGCTCTCCCCCACTTAGGGTTCGAACCACCACCAACTGACATCGCAAAAAAAACAAAACTCAAACCGGCTTATCCAGATATATAGCATTCCAGACCTTTTGAATGTATAACACAACACAGGATGATCTTCGAGATATAGACCAAGCAACCTCAAAGAGATTCTAGCGCTTAGAGGGAAACCTCAGAAATTTCTAATCATAACTGCCTCTAACACCCAATATTTCATGCAGATGCACTACCAAAGTACCAACTTACTGTCCAAAAACATACACTCCTCACCTGAAATCCCAACCATCAATTCATCGCAAGAATCGTTCATAAATACCGAAAGGCCTCATTCTTATAGTCGGGATACATTAGAAACAACAAAAGTTGTTGCTCTTGATTCACCTAAAATCATCAACTAGCACCTGACATGCCTATATCCCAAGAAGCATACTCTTGGTCTCATCACGAGGCATCCATACCACAACAATCCTACTGCGCATTCCCATATTGTCATATTGCTGCTAAACACCGCGGCCAACTAGCCCCATGTTGGGTTTAAATCCTAACTATGAAAGTCGCAAGCCTATTCACTCCTTCTCTGAACTCAAAACACTAGAAGGACATAACCCTTGCTATAGATAGCGACATTGCAATCCATCTGTCAACCACTCAGCCTCCGACTGCAATTCTCGATCCGCTCACAACAAACGCTTCCTTCTTGAATCTCATGTCCTAACTGGCACCACTTGAGAAAGGCTCCTGAGACGTCAAAATCAACTAACTCATTCAGGTATACGCGATTCAAACCCAAACCGACATAGACACTAAAGCCCAAACAATCACCAGACTCATCCTCACCCCGAACAACCATAACTAAAAGATCGACAGATATGGAACCACTACCATGAATCATGGTATCAAACCATGCTATCTTCCCCCGACTAACTCCTTAGAATCCCTGATATTTTCCTCGATTCGAGTATGGATCATGTGCTTCCAGTAGTACGGGCCCAATACTACCTTCCATGCCTATATATACTTTCCTCAAAAATCATCCAAAGTCCTCTATGCTACCTACTCATAATAGTACTACCCAAACCCATTAAACAACATAGCAACTGCACTAAAGCACTTCTTAGGCTATCCTAGGATTCCCACCTCCCCTGCCATCAGCAGCCGAAAAGCCTTATTAATGTCAACTAACCATTTCATGAATACAATTACATGCAACAAAACTTAAATACTCTTTCTACTAAAAGACTCAACCGTACAACAGTTATACTCGGACAAGAGATGAGCAATAGGACCAAATCCCTCACTCTAAGATTATTTAACCTTCATAGCATGTAATTTAATGTATTCATTTGATAGTTAACTCACATTAATATGAGTCCTACAAAGCACAAAGCAAGCAACATTCGAGCAGTGGAGTCGACTGGCACTAAGACACAATAAAAATCAAGCAGACCCTAATACAAACTTCTTGACCTCTAAGCACAAGCATCTAGGATACACATTTATCCTGTCCTTACTCTTTCAAGAGTGTTATGACGTTTGTCACCCCATACCTACCGGTCTAACTATAGTTAGCAGTTCAGGTGCGGGATTGTCAATCCTGTATGGATCTATATACAAGTATCACGCTCTCCCTACAAGAGATTATGGTATATAATACAGGACTTTAACTGCACACTCAAAAGTACGTGTAGTTGAACGTCTCACAAAAATTAGTATCAAAAAGATTTACGTATGAAAAGCTCATTTGTTCTTGTATATGAAAGTATTTCTTTGATATAGTACTTATAGTATGTAAAACCTCTTAAATATCTAGTAAACTATACCTATTATAGTTTTTCTCGAATGTATGATTCTTTGTATGATAACCCTAGTGCAGTATCAACTTGGTATGTTAGTATAACATTTATAATAACCCTATTGAACATTTATTCACCAAAATATAAATGAAGTGTTTGATATTCGTATAACAACATGTTTATATTCTTAAAGGACAAGATGTTATTGAATAGGGGTTGCATGCGAACATTTCCATATGATAGTTAAGAATCACATATGATTTGCTATATAAAGATAAGTGTAGTAAAAGCTTATTGTTTTCCACACGAGAGTAACCGTGTGCTTACTTGTATTTCCCCCCTTTGAAAGCGTATACAAGCATTTATAAAGTGTTTGAAAATGTAATTGTAGGGGTATAAACTCACTTGATAGATAGAAGAAGGTGAAACGATAACTGAGCAGAACTTCGACTAGGGAAAGTTGAATTTCTCGGGATTCTCGGAAATCTCGGGTGTCTCGGGGGTGAAAAACCTTCCTTCGGAACTTGGGTATGAAGACCGGGGCTTTGGGATGGCTTCAGGGGTTTAAACGCAGAGCCTTGGCATGAGAGATAGAGAGAGAGAGAGAGAGAGAGAGAGAGAGAGAAGAAATGAGCAATGAAACCCAACACCTTCGACTGCTATTTATAGCCCCAAATTGGGCGCCACGTCGTGGTACGCCTCACCACGTCGTGGTGAGTGATTCTATCCTCTTCCATTGATGAGATGTTTTCTGATGCACCTGGCACCCAGCAGTCACAATACCATGTCGTGGGCTTCTTCACCACGTCATGGTAGGCCTGACAGCCTCGGATTTCGGTTCTCGAACTTGTAAAATGCATAACTTTCGCGTACGAGCTCTGATTTCGACATTATTTATCTGCACGTCAAGGTGAGAATATACTCTACAACTCTCGTTTAGACTCCGTCGGCTAATTTTGAATTTAATTTTTATTATTTATTTTTAACAGGCCGGGACACAAAAAGTCCGTTAAAAATCCATAACTTCTTCATGTGATGTCCGTTCTCGTCAGACTTTATACCGTTGTTCTACTATTATTGACATCTTCGATTCTCATTTAGGTTGTATCGGATAAAAATCTCTCAATCTCTATTTCGAGTATTTTAGCTGTCTGCTGCTATATCCAAAACTTGGAAAAATCACAACTTCCTCATACGAAGTCAGATTTTGACGTTCTTTTTATGTATGTTCTCGGTTTAATGATATCTACGACTTTCATTTAGATACTTAAGGTTAAAAAGTATTTTATTAAAACTTCGCGTTTTACATTTAATCGTATTGACGGTTTTGCTGTGAATCTTAGGTTGGTCATAACTTCTTTGTTATAACTCGGATTTTAGCGTTCTTTATATTTCTGAAAACCTTGACATGATAACTATCATTTTAGGCAACCCAATAGAGACTTTTGAACATTTTATTTTTGACGCTAATTTCATTATATCAAAATAGATTACAATTCTTGACTTTTTAGGTTATTACATTGATTCGAAATATCGGGTTGTCACATCATTCCCCTGTTAGAGGGAATTTGATCCCGAAATTAAATATAAAGCTAACATTTGTGGATTAGGGAAAAAAGATGCGGGGAATTTTTTTTCATCTGATATTCGCGTTCCCAAGTATATTCAGGTCCCCGCTTTGCATTCTAGCGGACCTTCACAATGGGTATGCGACTTTGTTTTGTTCTTTTAATTTCCCTATCCATGATCTCAATTGGTTCCACTACAAAGTGAAGACTCTCATTGATTTCGATTTCGTCTAGAGGGACGACGAGGGTCTCATCGAACAAACATTTCTTCAAGTTAACACATGAAAGGTAGGATGTACGTTATTGAGTTCCTGCGGCAATCGAAGTTTGTATGCTACCGGGCCGATCCTTGCAAGGATCTCGAATGGTCCAATATATCTTGGGTTTAGTTTCCTACATTTTCCGAAACGTATTAACCCCTTCCCGGGCGAGACCTTCAATAGCACTCGGTCCCCAACCTAAAATTCTAAGGGCTTTTCGTCTTTTGTCTGCATAACTCTTTTGTCTATCTCTTGAAGCCTTTAGTCGTTCCCGAATTTGTACAATCTTCTCAGTCGTTTCTCTTATAATTTTCGGTCCTGTGAGAGCGTTTTCGGGTACTTGTCCCTTAACTAGTTGCGTGTCACCCACTTCAGCCCAGCACAGTGGTGATCTGCACTTCCGGACATAAAGGGCTTCCAATGGAGCAACTTTAATGTTGGAGTGATAGCTATTGTTGTATGAAAATTCGACTAGTGGTAAATGGGTATCCCATGCTTTACCAAAATCGATTACACAAGCTCTTAGCATATCTTCCAAGGTCTGTATGGTCCTCTCACTTTGACCGTCGGTTTGTGGATGGTAAGCGATACTCATGTCTAGTTTCGTTCCAATAGATTCTTGTAGCGACTGCCAGAATCGCGAGGTGAACCTACTATCTCTGTCAGAGATAATGGATATTGGCACACCATGTAGCCGTACAATCTCTCGGATGTATGTTTGAGCTATCTTCTCCATCTTGTCGGTTTCCTTTATGGGTAGGAAGTTTGCGGATTTTGTTAATATATCTACGATTACCCAGATGGTGTCTAGCCCACCTATTGTCTTGGGTAATTTGGTTATGAAGTCCATGGTTATCCGTTCCCACTTCCACTCGGGTATTTCGGGTTGTTGTAGTAATCCCGATGGCTTTTGGTACTCTACCTTGACTTTGGCGCAAGTCAGACACTTGCCCACATAGGTAGCGATCTCTGCTTTCATGTTCAGCCACCAATACAGTTTCTTGAGGTCCAGATACATCTTATCCGAACCTGGATGCACGGAGTATCGAGTCTTATGAGCCTCATTCAAGACCACGTCTCTGAATCCACCAAACTTTGGTGTCCAGATCCGACCCACGAAGTAATGAACTCCGTCATCCTTGATTTCAAAATTCTTATCCATTCCCCTCAAGGCTTCACCCGTCACATTCTCTGCTTTCAAAGCTTCCTTCTGAGCTTCCTTGATTTGCATGGACAGGTGTGAATGGATCGTCATGGTTAAGGATTTCACTCGGTGGCCCGAGTATTCCTTTCGACTAAGAGCATCAGCTACCACATTCGCTTTTCCTGGATGATAACGAATTTCACATTCGTAGTCATTCAACAGCTCAACCCATCGCCTTTGCCTCATGTTGAGTTCCTTTTGATTGAGGATGTGTAGAAGGCTCTTATGATCGGTAAAGATTGTGCATTTCGTGCCATAGAGATAGTGTCTCCAAATCTTTAAGGCGAAAATGACTGCTCCCAGTTCGAGGTCGTGTGTAGTGTGGTTGACTTCGTGCCTATTGAGTTGTCTCGAGGCGTAGGCGATGACCTTTCCACGTTGCATAATAACACATCCAAGACCTTGATTAGATGCATCACAGTAGACCACGAAGTCTTCTGTTCCTTCTGGTAAGGACAATATAGGTGCGTTGCATAAGGCTTGATTCAGTGTTTGGAATGCAGCATCTTGTCTTTCTTCCCAATTGAAAATTACATCCTTTTGGGTCAGGGTTGTAAGTGGTTTAGCAATCTTCGAGAAGTTTTGTATAAACCTTCGATAGTAGCCAGCAAGGCCCAAGAATTGCCGGATTTCCGTTGGGGTTTTGGGAGCTGACCAGTTCTCGATTGCCTTGATTTTGGAGGGGTCCACATGTATCCCGTCTTTGCTAACCACGTGACCTAGGAAATCTACTTTCCGAATCCAAAATTCACACTTTGAGAATTTTGCGTATAGCTTTTCTTTTCTTAGAGTTTCCAAGATTTCTCGGAGGTTTTGACCATGTTCCTCTTTACTCTTTGAATAGATGAGTATATCGTCTATGAAAACGATCACAAATTTGTCCAGGAATGAACGACACACTCGATTCATTAAGTCCATGAACACCGCCGGTGCATTTGTTAATCCAAAGGGCATCACTACAAACTCGTAGTGACCATAACGAGTTCGAAAGGTTGTTTTGGGGACATCTCCTTCCAAGACTCGTAGCTAATGATACCCGGATCTCAAATCGATCTTCGATAAATAACTTGATCCTTGGAGTTGGTCGAACAAATCGTCGATGCGTGGTAAGGGATATCGGTTCTTGATAGTTAGCTTGTTGAATTCCCAGTAGTCGATGCACATGCGGAAAGATCCATCCTTCTTCTTTACGAACAGGACTAGCGCTCCCTAAGGTGAGAAGCTCGGTCTAATGAATCCTTTGTTGAGTAGTCCATTCAATTAGCTAGATAATTCCTGCATCTCAGCTGGCGCCAAACGATACGGTGACTTAGCTACTACGGTAGCTCCGGGAATTAAATCGATCCTGAACTCGACTTGTTGTTCTGGTGGGACACCTGGAAGATCTTCAGGGAAGACATCAGGAAAATCGCAGACTTCTGGAATGTCTTTGAGGTCTTTCGCTTCTTTTTCCTTATCTACTATGTGGGCTAAGAAGGCATGGTACTCCTTACACAGGTATTTCTAGGCTTTGACGCAAGAGATGATCTGTAAATTGGTACCGGGCTTGTCACCATAAATGACAAGAGTTTCGCCGTTTGGCAGATTCAGGCGAACGGCCCTTTCGTGACAAAGTATATCGGCATGGTGTAGGCTTAATCAATCCATACCGATGATGATATCAAAGCTCTTTATAGTGATCGGCATTATATCAATTTGAAATGAATGTTCTTTTAGAGTTAGTGTGCAGCCTATATACATATCGTTCGTGCTTTTTGTTCTAGCATTTGCCGTTTCTACTGTAAATATCTTATTGAGTGATTGAGGGTTCTGTTTTAGTACGTGCTTGAATTTATGACTCACGAAACTCCTATCCGCACCACAATCAAAGAGTATGCATGCATAAGCATTATTGAGGAGAAACGTACCCGTAACCACCGTGGGGGTCAGCTATTGCTTCGTTCTGCCCTATTGCCAGCACTCTTCCTATGCCGCCAGCATTCCTTGTCTTTGGGCAGTCCCTCTTGTACTGTCCAGCCTCACCACATCCATAACACGCCTGGCCCACACCGACTCCAGGGACTTGAGTGATTGGTCGTGTCGGTGCCTTACAGAAACGGGCAGTGTGCCCCTTCTTGTTGCAGTTGTTGCAGTGCATCTCCCGACAATTTCCGTTGTGATGGAAATTGCATTTGCTGCACTTCGGTAGGTTCCCAGCGTATTGCTTCGTTGGTGCAGAGGTAACCGGAGCAGCAGTGGGGGTAGTAGCGGCATGGACTGCCTTTATTTGTTGCTTCTTGGAAGGTTCCTGTGAAGACTGACCCTTCCTCTTGTTCCAAAACTTCTTCTTGTTGTTGTTGTTGGTACTGATGTTGTTGTTGTTGTTTCCTATGGTTTGCTCCGGGACAACAATTGCGAAGCCTTGACATATTCCATGGTCAACGAGAGCTTGTGCCAACTGTTTGGCGCTATCGAAAGTGACTGGTTTGGAAGCTAGTACACTTCCTCGAATCTAGGGTGACAGTCCCCAGATGTATCTTTAGATCTTCTTGCTCTCTAAAGCAACCATCCCTGGGAAAAGGATTGCCAAATCACTAAACCTATTGGTATAGGTTTTGATGTCTGAGCCTACCATAGTAAGGCCCCAAAGTTCCTGCTCTAGCTTTTGTACTTCGCCCCTTGGACAGTACTCTTGCATTAACATTTGCTTTAGATTCTCCCAACCCATAGAATTTGCCACTATCAGAGTTAGTGACTTGACGTGTCCATTCCACCACGTCAGGGATCTCTCGGATAATGTACAAGCGGCAAATTTTACCTTGCTCACTTCCAGACATGCACAGATCTCGAAAATCGCTTCTATTTTCTCTATCCATTGTGATAGAGCCATTATCCCTCAGGATCCGTTAAAAGTCATGGGCTTGCTATTGGTGACGTCCTTAAAGGTGCAATCCCCTGAACGAACTTGACATTGGCCATTCGTAGAGCTATTTACTCCTCCTCCAGACCCATTATTACTCATCTGTGTCATTGTTGCTGTCACTGCAGCTGTTACAGCAGCTATCAGTGTGATATTTTCTGTCGATGGAGGGGGTGGTGGTAGAGGTGTTGCGTTGTTGACACGGGGTGTAGATCTACGGGGCGGTATCGTGCTGCTAAAGAAATAGAATTAAGAACATAAGTTTTTAATGATTGGAAGTTGTGTGTTAATAAATTTGTTATTTTTATCAATTTATAAATTTGACTGATCTACCCAAGGTTTAGAGCTTGAATCATAATAAAAGTTTGCATAGTGATAGATAAACTTATGAATCTGAGTGGTTGTCAAAGAATTTACACACAAAGGAAATTCTTCATATATATTAAACATATGTTGAGTTACATTTGAAGTTAGGAAAATTTCGACCCTTCTAAGGATCTCCGATACAGAACTTAAAGAAAAGTAAGACTTTTAGTCGAGTTCCTATTTTATAACAAAATTTTGGGATTTGGCAAGTACTACTTGCGACGTAGGTTGTGCTTGGAGCTCGACTCTGTGTCTATTTGCTTTGCTTCCATAAGACGCCTATCGAAGGCGGCTTGTTGTTCCCTTATCTCAGAGAGGGCTGCAATCAGTTGTGCTTGGAATGTGTCGGTTCGGAGTTGGGCATTATCCTATGCCCTGTCCAGTCGACGGATGTCGAAAGTGTGAACTTATACTTCCACGTTGACTTCACGAATCCGGTTATCTTGAAACTCAGATTGATAGAACTGGTTGGCTAGTTTGCCCACCATGGCTGGGAGTGCTCGGTCGGCTGAACCTCCGTCCCTGATGTCGTAGAAGTCCCGACACATATCGTAGGGAGGACGTAACCCTTGTTGTTGGCTCCAATGGTGAAAGTGACTTCCCCAAACGGGAGTTGGTCCATGAAAGTTTCTCCTAACAGCGGGAGGTTGAGCGGCTGGAGGGTCGATTACTTCTGGTTCTGAGTTTGTCCCAGAGTTATCCCCTTCCTCCAACTCGATAGGTTCTTCATCCTCTTCGGGGTCCTCCTCTACCCATCCTCCATTGCCCTGATTCGGGTAGTAGGGATCCCCTGGTGGGTGGAATCCAGCCATTGTGTTTGTGCAAGAATAGAGGTATGAGAATTGTCTAGAAGTTAATATATGTAAATCTAAACACGTAAGTTAAACTATTGTATTTACCAAATACTCCCATAGTATTTAGATTTGTATGTTTGATACTAATGTCATTTTTGGTAAGTTTTGACGTGTTGCTCACTACGATCATTCCTCGACATACCTTAGTCCGATCTCGGATAAATATAGTTGATTAGGCTCTATTCGTCCCAAATCCGACAACATATTCCGAGGCTTAGTCGTAGTGTCCAACTTGTCTTAATACTTCTTGTATAGTTCTAACTATGAAAATAAATCATTGTATGCATGTATTTGTACTTTCACGACCCAAATAATTTAAGTTAAATGAAACGCAACTTAGGTGTAAAAACATTTTGTCAGAGAGTTTTAGTCCGTTATGCATTTATAGTTATCTTATGTTGTTCGATGTACTTAGTACACTATAAACAATGCTCTGATACCAATCTGACACACCCCCAAACCAGAACGGCGGAAACGTTCGAGGGCGGATGACTTCATGTAGTATCGAAACAATTGAATACATAGTAAAGAAAGTAAACACAACCATCATATATATAATTTCAAAGTTACATTGTATTATGATACTTGTTTCAAAAACAAATTACAATATGATGACAAAATGAGTTTAAAACCGACGCCTTAGCATCACTTCTCCAAAACCTGAAGTTTACCTGTATTACTGAATCCCTGAGAAATACAAGTAGATTTGAAAGAGTAGATCAGCATATAAGCTGGTGAGTTCATAAGTATTTAATGACCATGTTTGTATAAATTTGAATGAAAATGTTTGTGGATGTTTGAAAACTCCAAGAAAATCTCATATTTCCTACTAGTATAAAAGTATTCTTCTACAAGACCCGACTATTTTCGATGTTGTTTCTAAAATTCCAATATTTTTCCATAAGTGTGTGGTAATTTAAAAGTTCCGAATACGATAATGCAATGTGTTTTTCATGCCTAGAATAGTAGAGTTATGTATGTATAAAATCGCTAAAGCATTTGATAACCCCGTAAAACAACGTGTTTTTAATACTCCATGTGAGTTTTACAACCATGCTATTGACCCAGACTGCCTGTAACAACGTTCTTCAGGCATTGAAGTGTTATGACATTTGTCACCCCATACCTACCGGTCTAACTGTAGCTCACAGTCTAGGTGCGGGATTGTCAATCCCATATAGATCTATACACAAGTATCACGCTCTCCCTATAAGAGATTATGGTATATAATACAGGACTTTAACTGCATACTCGAAAGTACGTGAAGCTGAACGTCTCACAAAACTTAGTATCAAAAAGATTTACATATGAAAGCTCATTTGTTCTTGTATATGAAAGTATTTCTTTGATATAGTACTTATAGTATGTAAAACCTCTTGAATATCTAGTAAACTATACCTATTATAGTTTTTCTCAAATGTATGATTATTTGTATGATAACCCTAGTGCAGTATCAACTTGGTATGTTAGTATAACATTTATAATAACCCTATTGAACATTTATTCACCAAAATATAAATGAAGTGTTTGATATTCGTATAACAACATGTTTATATTCTTAAAGGACAAGATGTTATTGAATAGGGGTTGCATGCGAACATTTCCATATGATAGTTAAGAATCACATATGATTGGCAATATAAAGATAAGTGTAGTAAAAGCTTATTGTTTTCCACACGAGAGTAACCATGTGTTTACTTGTATTTCCCCCCTTTGAAAGCGTATAAAAGCATTTATAAAGTGTTTGAAAACGTAATTGTAGGGGTATGAACTCACTTGATAGATAGAAGAAGGTGAAACTATAACTGAGCAGAACTTCGACTAGGGAAAGTTGAATTTCTCGGGATTCTCGGAAATCTCGGGTGTCTCGGGGGTGAAAAACCTTCCTTCAGAACTTAGGTATGAAGACCGGGGCTTCGGGATGGCTTTAGGGGTTTAAACGTAGAGCTTCGGCATGAGAGAGAGAGAGAGAGAAGAAATGAGCAATGAAACCCAACACCTTCGACTGCTATTTATAGCCCCAAATTGGGCACCACGTTGTGGTGAGGGATTCTATCCTCTTCCATTGACGAGATGTTTTATGACGCACCTGGCACCCATCAGTCACAATACCACGTCGTGGGCTTCTTCACCACGTCGTGGTAGGCCTGACAGCCTCGAATTTCGGGTCTCGAACTTGTAAAATGCATAACTTTCGCGTACGAGCTCCAATTTCGACGTTCTTTATATGCACGCGAATGTGAGAATATACTCTAACACTCTCGTTTAGACTCCATCGGCTAAATTTGAATTTAATTTTTATTATTTATTTTTAACAGGCCGGGACACGAAAAGTCCGTTAAAAATCCATAACTTCTTCATGTGATGTCCGTTCTCGTCAGACTTTATACCGTTGTGCTACTATTATTGACATCTTCGATTCTCATTTAGGTTGTATTGGCTAAAAATATCTATATCTCTATTTTGAGTATTTTAGCTGTCTACTGCTATATCCGAAACTTGGAAAAATCATAACTTCCTCATATGAAGTCAGATTTGCACGTTCTTTTTATGTATGTTCTCGGTTTAATGATATCTACGACTTTCATTTAGATACTTAAGGTTAAAAAGTATTTTATTAAAACTTCACGTTTTACATTTAATCGTATTGAAGGTTTTGCTGTGAATCTTAGGTTGGTCATAACTTCTGTGCATATTAGATGAGGAGGCAGTGGTATCATTGGATGATATATAGGTCGACGAGCTCCCGAATTACGTGGAGAGGCCAGTGGCTGTTCTGGAAACGAAAGTAAAGGTTCTACGGAACAAGGAAGTACCTTTGGTAAAGGTATAATGGGAGCATCAGAGGGGATCCGAGTGGACCTGGGAGCCGGAGGCAGAGATGTGGGATCATTATCCGGAGTTGTTCATCGCAGCAGACTTCGAGGATGAAGTCTAGTTCAAGTGGGGGAGAATTGTAACATCACGAATCCCAGGTATAATTTTCGAAAGCTTTGTATTCATTTTATTGAGGGAAATCGATGAATTGGAGTCCCTAGCTCGTCGTGTCGAACCTAATCTGCCCGCGTGGTTTATGACTTCTATGCGACGAGTTGGAGGACCCCGATTCGACCAGTAGACGCTGTGTATGAAAACCCTAATTTTCAGGGTTTGAACCCTAATTAAAGGACCTTAAGCCCTTTCTTCCAGCCTCCTTGCCACCTTTTGATGGCCAGAAGCAACCCTAATCGATCTAAATCCTATTCTTGAGTGTGTGAGAGGCTAAAGTGTGTTTTTAGTGCATTTGTTGACTAAGCTTGAAGTTTAAGAAGCTTGGAACGAGAAGAAGCTTGTAGTTCCAGTGTCTACATCGTCTTGGCTTGCATTTGAAGGTAAAAACTCTTTACCTTGACCTTCCATTCGTTAGATCTCTTCTTATATGATAATATGGGTATTTTGGTGCAAAATAGGGGTTACTTTTGGATTTGCGCTTGTCACAAGGGCATGGTTTCAGATCTGGACTCCTCTAGGGCCTTATGGATATAAAGCCTCAAGCTTTATGAATCTTTGGCCCTCCTTCATGTACAAAACCTTCTTCTAAGGCTAGATATGAGTGTTTTATTTTCATGGAGCCTTGCATGCACGAAAAGTTAGCAACTTTACATGATAACAACACCCTAAGAGCCTAGATCTATAGTTTGGAGCTTTGGTTCCACGTAAAAGCATCTGAATAAGAAATGGACTGAATGAACTCGATGAGGTGCATGGTCAACTCGACGAGTCAGATGAAGTTTCCCCGTTTTTGGTTTCTGCATGGACTCGGCGAGTCAGTGAGATGACTCGACGAGTTGGTTAGGGTTTTCCCGACATTTTGGACATTGCATGGACTCAATGAGTTATCTGGAAACTCGGTGAGTTAACTGGCGAATTCGCGGCCTTATGAGTTCTGAAGGAACTCGTCGAGTCTATAGATCGCACTCGGCGAGTTGGGTCAACATGGATTGTTGACCTTGACCGTTGACTTTGAATTGACCAAGAGTTGATCAGTTTGACTTCTGGGGGTATTTTAGTAATTTGGAATTTATGGACGTGGACCATTGGTGAACGTAGGTGATTGAGTTTGGAGCTATATTTGGGGAGTTTGACATTATCACCCCGAGCTACTTGTGAGGTGAGTTTTCCTCACTATACTTAAGGATCGAAGGCACCAAGTTCGGCCCTTTGGATTGTTATCCTGCTTTATTGTTAGTGTGATCTGTTAGATCGGTATCCTGGTAGATAGGATGCTTCTATGTGGTTATGATCATTTAGATCGATATCCTAGTAGATAGGATGTTTCCATGCTTAGTGATATGTGGATCGGTTTGTCTGTTTGTAGACTGTATGTGATTATCTGATATATGTGCACATGATTGATTGGTGGTTGAGGCTTATCTGCTTTGTGCGAGAGCCAATAGACCAAGGCATTCCAACCCGATGGTTTTGGGTCGAGAGAATTCCATCCCGAGGATGATTGGGCTCTTACTATCTGGGCATTCCAACCCGACGGTTGTGGGCCAAGGTTATACCATCCTGTGTATGATTGGACCCATAGTATGTTGGCATTACAATCCGATGGTTGATTGGGCCCATAGTATGTTGTTATTATACGTGTTTTATTTGTTGTGCGGTATTTTGGGGGAACTCACTAAGCTTCGGGCTTACTGTTCTAAGTTTTGTTTCAGGTACTTCAGATGATCGCGGGAAGGCGAAGGCGTGATCTTGCACCTCCTCACATTTTTATGATCTTGATTTCTGGGATACTTTGATATGAAACTATTTTGAAAACAAATTTGTAATAATTATTGGTTTTTGAATGATTTAAAAAGTTTTAAATTGGCATGATTTTTATGGATGTTACACTAATCACTCTTCACGCCATCCTACTATGAACTGCACCCACTCATGAAACTTCCACCAACTCTGCAGATACAAGTACATGCTAATCATACAAAACATTGGATCTCGTAGATAATCGAATACTTGACTCTACCCTGAGCCCTTAATCAGACAAGAAGAGGAAATAAAGCTAAATCAAACATTCTCTGGCTATATAATCTTTGTTATGTATAACTCTGATCCACACATTAAGCGACTTCAGTAATGATGTCAAATGGATAACCAAAACACACTTAAAGGCTCACAAATTCTCTTAAATGGATTAGGGTTTGCAAAGCTCCAACTTGGGACTGGAGGTTGATGAAAGAAGAGAGGATTGGGACTTAAGGAAGTTTAAATAAGGTCCAACCCTAAATATTAGGGTTTGGGATTCTAGCACGAACGCCCAACATTCTTGGGGGAGCACCCAACATTCGTGAGCTTTGCCCAATAATTAAAAAAATGCCATTATGGGCCACTTTTGCAATTAATTCACATCCAATGGTCAAAATGCAATTAATTCTCATACTAAGGGTTAAAAGTGGAAATACCTAAATATCACGATGTTACAAATCTAGAATCAAACTAAGGATCTGTAAAAGTTTTCTAAATTGTTTTCAAAAGTAACCAAGGAAGGACGACATGTGTACAATCAGTCGGAGTAAGAAATTATACCCTAAGTTACCCACACTGTTATTTGTTATTGATGATTATGATAGAACTGCATGTTAGTTATAGGCTAGGGATCTTTATGGATTGCATGATAGAATTTCTTAATGTGTGATGTTTGATAGCCTAGGAAGACTTCTTGTATGTTAGATGAAATTAACATCATTACTGTAGTTACTTAGAGTGTGCATCATAGTTGTACATAACAATATTCTATAGCATGAGAATGTTTGATTTTTTCTTATTTCATATTCTTGTCTGATGAAGGGCTTAGGGTAGAATCAACTATTCGTCTATTTATAGGATCCAGTGTTATGTATGATTAGCATCATGAGTGGCTGTAGGGTTGTGAATATTTTATGAGTGACTAAGTGGTATAGCAGGCTATTTGAGGAGGGATTTTCCACTCTCTAGAGAGCGAGGACATGATTTATGAGTATTTTAGTTATGGGTTTGTTTTCGGGTAGTTTGTGATGATCCATTGAGACAAATACAGGTAGGTGTGTAAGGTAGTATGGGCCTGTACTATTGAAAGCAAAGGACCCATATGCGTAGCAAGGAAGTCACAAACCCCGAAGGTTAGTCTTGTCATGATGGTTATAACGGTATGAATTGTGGCCTTTCTGATGTATATCTTGGTTTAATTTCAATATGGTGATTACGAGAGGTTCTAGTTCGGGAGCTGGAAGCCAGGATAGGTCGAGATTAACAGATGATGACATTCGTGAGTTGATCACTACTGAGGGAGATGCTACTCTCCGGAGCTCTATTTTGAAGCTATTTGGGTCTATCAAGACTGTTATGATTGAGCTTTTTTATTATCACTATTCTGCACTCACTAATGTTGCTGTTGCAGCTACCACGACTGTTGTTGTTGCAAGGATTCGAGGGGAGAGATCATTTCAGTATCAGGACTTCGACAATACAAATCCTCCACAGTTTGATGGGGTCAAGGACCCAATTGTAGCTATGAAGTGGTTGTCTGATGTAGAGGATTGTTTCTTCTCATGTTCTTATTCGAATGACCAGAAGGCCAAGTGCGCCCTGAACCTTCTCCGGTTAAGGGAAAAGGATTGGTGGAGATTGGTGACCAGTTCGTACACTCCTGAGAAGATGGATGTTGTTACTTGGGAGCAGTTGTCAGAGATGTTCCGTTTGAGATATGTTCCCTTTGTGGAGAGGGTCAGATTTGGCTCAGGAGTACCTGGATCTAAGACAGACGACCGAGACGGTGACGGAGATCACCAAGAGGTTTACGGAGAAGGCTTTGTTCGGTCCTGAGTTCGCTGCTTCAAAGCAGGCTCAGATGACGTAGTACTTAAGTATGCTCAAGACTGACATCTGACAGTTTGTGTCCACCCAACGTTATGGTAACCTAACCGAGCTTCAGAATGTTGCGAGGAAGAGATAGATCGACATGGAGCTTCAAACAAGGGAGCAGCAGTGGGATCTCGTTCGGTCATAGATGGCGGCGAAGTGGTTCAAGCCCTCTGATTCACGTTTTGGGGGACAGATGGGATATACTTGTGGCAAGTGTGGCAAGGTTCATGAGGGTGCATGTCGAACTTCTTTTGGATGCCATAAGTATGGAAGGAATGGACACATTTCTAGGGACTGTCGTCAGCAGGCCCCATTGGTGAGCACCAGGATTTATTACCAATGTGAGCAGGTTGGCCATATGAAGGCCAGCTGTCCCTTGCTCATTGTGGAACCAGTTCAGACTCCAACACCATCTACTTTGAGGATCATGGTTGGATGCTAGTGTAGGGCAGAACCCCTGAGGGCTCGGGATTATGCTTTCTAGCTCACATCGGAGGAGGCCAGGACGGCGCCAGACGTCGTTACTGGTATGTTTTCATTTATTATTTTGTCAGTTATTTTAGGGTATGCTTATATTTATGATTGACCTGATCCTTATTCTCATGGAGGATGTATGCGTAATAGTAAGGATGGACTAATTGAGTAGGTGTGGTGCGATGATTGACTGCGAGAGGCAGCAGGTGGTAGTTCAAACCCTAAGTAGGGGAGAACTAGTTATTTATGGAGAGGGTACCCGGATTGGATCAACCTTTTTTTGCTGTCAGGGCTCGACGGTATCTGCAGCATGAGTGTATGAGTTATCTCGCATATGTGGTTGACACTCGGGTCAGGAAGGAGGTTTTAGTTTCGGATGTACCTGTAATTAGGGAGTTCCCAGATGTCTTTCCAAAGGAATTACCACGTATGCCTCCTAAGAGGCTGGTTTAGTTCAGGTTCGATTTGGTCCCTGGTACGGCCTCAATTGCTAAGGCACAGTACCGATTGGCACCATCAGAGATGCATGAGTTGTCCTCTTAGCTATAGGAGCTATTGGGAAAGCAGTTTATTAAACTGAGCAGTTCGCCGTGGGGAGATCTGTATCCTGATATATGGGGTGTGCTATGTGGTAGTGATCTGTATATCTACCTATTGTCTGTTTATTGTTTATATGTTTATCTATTGCATATGTCTACATACTATGGCTTGGGGTTGAGGCTTTATTGCAGCGTGCATGAGCCAACAAACCGGGAGTAATCCAACCTGATGGCTATGGACCCGAGGGTATAACAGTCTGATGACTTATTGGACCCGTTGTATAGTGGCATTCCATTCTGATGACTAATTTGGGCGGGGTTAATCCAGCCTGATGGCTGTGGACCTGAAGGTATTCCAGTCTGATGACTGATTGGACCTAGCATGCATGATTGTATATGTTATATATGTTGTTTGTGGTACTTTGGGGAACTCACTAAGCTTTGGCTTACATATTCAGTTTATTGTTGCAGGTATTTCAAATGATTGTGGCAAGGTGAAGGCATGATCGTATACATCCTTCTATGACATGTTATTGGAGATTTACGATACACTGATCTTGGGATATTCGTACTTTATACTTGGCTTTGGTATGGGTTTTTTTTTAAAACAATTGTAACGACCAAATTTTCAAATCCAAAAATTTCATTTTTAATTAAACACTTTGCAAAACATTTGAAAATAAACAACATTCGATCATATCATTTCTTAAAACATATTACGTGTCTGAAAACCAAAACATGGAATCAACCATAGTGTCAGAGTACAAATCCCAGAACAGTCTCATAGTGCGGAAACAAGATGTGTCTTTGAAGTGCCGCTACCGCGCCAACTCCTTCCCCTTCGCCGAAGAGGTACCTGAAACCAAAATTATAAACTGTAAGCACGAAGCTTAGTGAGTTCCCCCATCGTATCGCATACCATACAATCACATAAAATACATACTGCCAGACAATTCTAGGTTGCCCGACCTACCCGGTACGGCCATTCTGGGGTGCCGACCTACCCGTGCGGCCATTCTGGGGTGCCGTCCTACCCGTGTCAAGCCATTCTGGGTAGACCTGGCAATTTGTGTATTCGTGTCATAAAAATGTGTTAACCACGAATTTGACACGATACGATTACACGATGAGAAATAAGCTTTATCTTAATTTTCAAAATGTATTCGTGTTGTGTCGTGTCTCTCACAGATTCGTATATTCGTGTCTGGAATTGTCAGGTCTAATTCTGGGGTGCTGACCTACCCGTCGGTCCTAACAACCGAACTTGGGGACTATTCCCCTCCTACTACCGCTATCTCATATAACATGTCATTTCATCATATAAACATATAATCACATACTGTCAGACATTTCTGGGGTGCCTGACCTACCCTTCGATTCTAACAACCGAACTCTACCACTATCACATATAACATATTGTTGGATTAGTGTCTAAGTCCATAACTATTTTGGTATGTACTTGACCCGATTATGAGCATGGTCCTTTTGGGTTGCCTTCACCATAGCAATATGTAGGATGAATTGAGGAGAGAAAGGTTTAAATATGATTTATTAATATATTATGAGAATAATATATTAAAGGAGAAATCATATTGTTTAATTAATATTAGTCAAGAATTAATTGATAATTAATTTTGTGGCTAAAAGAGATTAATTAAATTCAGGGGACTGGACTGCAATTACTGGATAATTGAGTTGTTGGGCTAAGGAATGCTAAAGGAACAAGGGGTGAACGAAATTATGATGGAAGCCCATCATATTTTCGTCCATGGCCTTATCCAAAAGGTTCCATGGGCTGCTTAGAGTTTAAGCTGTCCATTAGGGTTTTGACTGAAACCCTAGCAGCCCACACAAGTATATAAAGGACCCCTTAGGCTCCAAAAACGTGGAAAACACTTCCATTAGGGTTTCCAGCCGTTTTTGGTGCCTCCCCTCTCTTCTCCTCTTCATCCAAGTTGCATAAGGTGTTTGTGACTCCATTAGAGGTGCAGCACTTGAGGCACTAAGCTTTCTAAGGCCAATTCAAGCAAGGAAGTGATTGTTATTCCTATATAACAATCAAAGGTAATTCTCTAAACCCTAATTCAGTTTATAATATGTTAGATCTAAGTTTGTTAGTCTTGGATTCAAAGCATGTTCAATAGAGAAACCTAGATCCAAGCATTAGGGTTTGTATGAGCACATAGGATTGTTCTTATGCCTAAAACCCATCAGTGGTATCAGAGCCTTGATTGGTTTCAGTTGTATGTGATGCTTAACTGTTTTATTTACTGAAAATACGTTTTTTAGCCTCTGCCTGACCTGACTCAGCGAGTCAGTGGAGAACTCGGCGAGTCTGTCCCTAACTCGGCGAGTCCAGTCCCTGACTCGGCGAGTCCAGGGGTCAGACAGAGGGAATTCCGGGTTTTTGCTGCTGTTTTGACTTGGATTTGATACCTAATTCATTTTTTGAAGTTAAAATCCGATTTTTATCTTAAATTAGTGATTATCTTTGCCAAAACAATAGATAATTTCAAATCTTTTAAATAATAGTTTGTTTATATGATAAATATGGATTATTTCAAATTATTTGGTAATTATCTAGTGACTAAAATAAGATTAGGTCAAATATAGATAATTATGAAATTAATTGTTTAATTTGAATTATTTGTTATTTGATCCCTAATGTTTTGAAATGTTTCAAAACTTGCCCTCAAGTTTTGGAATTTAAAATTTGATTAAAAGTTTAATTTTGAAATGTTAAATTCTAAAACCCTAGTAATTTGAAAAAGTTCAAATCACACCCTTATGATTTATTAATTAATTAAAGTGTATAATTAAAAGTGATTTAATAAACCCATTAAGTTTTGGTTTACATTTAATTAAATTAAAAGTATAATTTTAATAAATTAAACCACCTAGTATTTTAAAAGTGTAAAATACACCCTATACTATATATAACATTAAAAGTCTAATATTATATATATGTATGAGTAAACAGTTAGTCTTACCGTTAGTAGGCCTCATTCACGAAGCTGGTCTATAAGGGGTGTTTAAGGAAATTGCCTATAAAATGGCGATTGAATGGGTATCCACTCTTACCCACCGCACTCTTGACTAGTGGAGGGTCGTTAGCCGAACGGGTAGGATAGGACATAAACCTTCCATTATAAGTATAATGAAGTACAAAGTAACTAAATGCTTTTTCAAATTCCCAAATCATAGTTACTTTAGGCAAAATGTGAAATTGCATGCTAACCCATGGAATTACACTTTGTACCCTTGTCAAACGTTAGTGGAGCGTGTGTGGTTAACCGACACACTAATTTGGGGATGACATTGGTGGCGAAGGGTGGCTCGATACTTATCATAGATCAATGGAGCATGTGTGGCTAACCGGCACATTGATTAGGTGATTGTAGCATTGGGTGCACTACGTGATTCGTATGGTTATTCACACCTTGTTTGTGATCCTCGGCATCCCAGTCACAAATAGTAGGGCATAATCGAGATTAAACATGCCATTGAAAAGTTCAATGAATCTCAAAAGATCTAGGAGTTTCAATTCATTTAAAACTTAAACTTCCTTTTCGTTTTTCATGGTGGAAATTGGTAAATCGTCATTTACCTACCTTCAAATATTCTGCAACTAGATTACGACATCCCTTTTCTAGGTTGTAGAGTATTGTGTTGGATCCTAGCTTGATGTTTCATTTGGGTGTTGCATCAAGAATTCTAATCAACCTAATTTGAATTTTCTCCCGTTTTGTAGATGTCTACATCTTACAATGGTCTTCCCAAATCCTTTGGAACAAGCCTTCCAAATGAAGATGACATTCCGAGATACGATCGAGGAAATGAGAGTCATGCTTCACTTCCTCCACCTCCTCCAATTATTCTCCCTGACCCACAAGTTCAAAGGCTTGAAAAGTTTAAACTCACTCAAGCCCTTTTGGCAAGTAAACACGAAGATGGGAAACCTGTGTGCGCACACGTCTTAGAGATGAAGTCACACATTGATAGGTTAAGCATGTTGAGTGTCGAGATTTCAAGCGAGTTGGCTGTTGACTGGGTTCTTCAGTCACTTCCTGAATCATATAGTAAGTTCGTTAGAGAGTACTATATGATGGACCACGACGTGACCCTAATTGATCTCACCTATTTGCTTATAGCTGTTGAATCAGCAATGATTTGGCGTGCTGGTCAAGCAAATTTGTCTAGTGAATCAAACTCCCAAACTTCAATGGACACTGGCAACATTGGAAGTCCAGAAAGAACTAAGTTTGTGATTGTCCGATGTGCTGTGCCAAAGGAGTCCATTTGCTTTTATTGCCAATAGAAAGGGCATTGGAGACGAAGCTGCCCTAACTACCTGAAAGATCTAAGAGATGGGAGAGTCAAGATGTATCGCTCTACTCTAGGTAAAATCCATTACCTAACTCTTTTGAGTTCCTATTCTAGATTCTTAATACATGATGTGATAAGATTACATTTTGATGTTTTGTAGGATCGAAGAAAAGAGAGGAAGCTTGAGAAAAGAAGTGAGCTGAATCTAATCATGAAGAAATGGATTTCGATCGCATTACTTGAAGAATGGATTCTTGAGCTACTACTTGGAGTTAGAATAGATTGTTAAGAAATATGTAATAACATAGGTTTTCAATTAAATTGCATTGTAAGGAAAAAAAAATTTTGCAACAAAATGAATTTTGATTTTATCTTATTTATTTATCCTTGCAATGGCATGTATGAAAAATTGATGTTTGAATGTTTCTATTATTAGCAATAATGGATTTGATTCTTAATTATGTTATTTGTGGAAATGTCAAAAGTTTACCAAGTAGGGAGAGTTTTTCATCGCCCAAGTTTCAATTGGACAGAAACTTGGAATCATGCAATGTGTATTGCATGATGAATGAAAAACTTTCACATTTGGGAAACTTAGACTAATTCTTTGGCAAAGTGTCAATTGAAGGACTAGGAGATCGAGTACACTAGGTCGTACGTTGATCAAGTCTACCACAAAAGTGACAAAGATATTCGTCATGATTTACTAAAGTTTAGTAAATATGGTTATACTAATAAGATTGAGTATAATTCTGAGTTAACTGAAATAGTTTCAATCAATAGCAGAATGAATAAGAAGAATCAAGAAGGCAGAAAGATAAAAGTTTCTCCATTCTAAGAAGAAGGGAGAGTACCTTTTATTGTGTTTTATGATAAGTCTTAATGATTAAGAACCATGTCTCAATTGATCCTCTAAGTGAGTCTTAGTGCAATTGCATGTCTAAGAAGAGGAATCAAGAATTGTAGAAATGGTTAAATCAATAAGTTAATCATACTTCGTTCCAATATCAAGTCTTAAAGTCAAGATTGTGACATTGAGTGAAAAGTCTTAAGTAGGTTTATAACACTCATCAAATGTGGAATTTAGAAAAAGGTTTTCTTATTCTTGCACATTTAAAATTAGTAAGTTGTGATGTCTTGGATAAGACAAAGACCAACTAGGACCAATTGTGTGAAGTGTTTTGTCTTGATAAGAACTACACTAACTCTGAATATTTGTTTTGTTAAGAAATGTTTCTTGACAAGAGAATCTTATATGTCAAGGAGTCAGTGGGAGTCTTAATGGTCTTGAAAAGTTTCAAGAACAAATCAAGAATAAACCTTATCGATCATCACTAGCACACGACTTGAGGTTTACAACCTGACGTACTGACATTATCTTGTTTTCTGTGCCATTCCAATTGAGTTAATTGCGTATGTGAGTTCTATGAGTTCTCATTTGAATGCATACTAGAGCCTTAGTCGATGGAATGTACATTGATGTGTAAGGACAAGTTACTAAACTACTTGGAAGACATGGTGGGCACTCGTGTTACCATAGGGCAAGAAATCAAGATTAAGAAAGTTCAGGCCATATGAGTTTGGAGTTGTCGCAAACCTTGGTTTTGGCAAATTCACATGGATAGGAACTCATACACCATAAAATCTAAGTGTCATAAGATTCCCTCCTTCATGAAAATGACTGTGAGGAAATGCTTTCACTAAAAGAGATTTTAAGAAGATAGCGATTGTGAAAATTGTATTCTCAAAATTCGATTATGGTTACGGCATCCCTTTCCATAGTTCGAATTGTGAGATTTGGCAATTAGTTTGAACATTTGGAACTTAGTAACATAAGTTCTAAATTGTTTAAACACACATATGAGCTATCTAAGACAAAGGTGTATAAATTTAAGAAGCTTAGATAAAGGCTTATCGAAGCATCTGGTATTAGAAATATGAATTTCAGAAATTCAATAGGCATTGTTTTCTGGAAGTTCATTTGTTTTCTGAATACATGTCAAAGCTAGTGGGAGCATAAGTGTTATGCTTATATGATAGTAATCATCATGATAGTGGGAGCATAAATATTATAATTATTATGGCAAGTATTGCAAGTTAGCAATATTAATTATAGAAAAACAAAGATTCAATTTGCAAAGTTGCATGGGTTGAAAAGTTGTTTTTGCTATAATTAAGGGAGAGAATATTATACACCATTTCAAAATCTAAAGCTTAGATTAAGAAATTTTAATAGTTTCAGTCAAAGGATACATTGTGAGTTCTTAAAATTCGATTATGATTACGGCATCCCTCTTCATAGTTCGAATTATGAGAACATGACATATAAAATATTATGGCAAAAGATTGGTAAAGTATCATATCTTTATGTGAGACATTATGCATCGTGTCCCATACACTTAGGGTATAGGACCGATTGCAAATGCTATAATAATTTACCATTCTAAAAATTTTCAAATGTCTAAGCGCATTAAGAGGGAAAAAGGACTAGAATGGGTTTTGACTGAAATTATTAAACAACTATCAAAGGACGATCCAAAGTTCACTGAGGATTGGTCGCTTGTGAGTAGTTGGGAGTATGGTATTGGATGGACCATATCGACATTATTGTGAATAGATAAGATTCTATTAAGAATGAGTTGTCATATGGCAAATGTGGAAATGTTTCCATATTGGGAGTTGGATATTAAGAATCTATGTCTAGATTAGAAACTTTTATGCAAGAAGGATGTTCAAAGGAATGTACTTTGAATGTGAGACTTCATGTCTATATAATTGTATTGTAACAAATTCTAAGTAAGTACTTTGTAATTTCATTAGCCAAGTCTTGGTGACTTTTGTGCTATGACTTTATGAAAGGATCGTTGCGTAAAATGTTAGAATCTAGCATATTCTAGTAGTGGCAAGAACCTTGTGTTCTTACACTAACAATGGGGATTAAGGAATTGTGAAATGAGCATCATTGAAAAGGTTTTTCAATTGATCTATTTCACAAAGCATGGACCATAGGAAACAAAGTGTGCATGCTTAGAGCATGGGACAATTGTTGTTGTAATTCAAGTAATAAGTTGATTTTCTGAAACACTAAACAATAATAATGAGTAATCAATATGGTGGTTAAATAGAAGTATTTTATTTACTCTCACAAGTTTGAGGCCATATAGGATTAAGTATTATTGTTATGTTTTAATTTTCATGTTTTGACTTCCAGAATAACTAGGTTATTCAAACATCCACAGTCGATCATACGTTGGAAGTAAGTATGAAGGAAGACTGTCATGAAGAGTCTGTAGATTGTCTGAAAGGTTTAGACATAGCACAAGTTTGCTGCAGATTTCATGAGTGCTTTGATAAGATTAGAGTATTGGACTAAACCCACGCTCGCTTGGATCACTTCATGGTTTTATCACGAGTGATTAGTGAGACGATAAAATTATATATTCTTGAAACCGAGACATGTGAGTTGTTATTTGTTGGTCGGTTGCACATTGATAATAAGTAAACGCACCAGTAACTTAGTGTTATAAAACTTATTGTTGTGTGTGATTCGATCAATAAATGCAAGCGAGCATTTGAGTCGAAGTTTATCCATTCCTTTTACCCAAAGTGGGATAAAAGCGATATCATTGGGCCTCTCGATGATTTAGTAATGACACCTAAGCGCTTGGCCAAGCCGGGACTAAGTTGATGTGTTCAATTATAGTCTGTTGTCAGTCGTCATAAATCGGAAGTCGGGAAACAGTATAGAGAGAATGATTGAAATTCATGTCTTTTGTCTATACGATATCTTGAGAATGGAGGAATATATAATCCCTTATCTAGAGGACACGCTATCTGATAAGATCAGAGTTGACAGCGGCTTTTGAAAGCTACGATTGCTGATCAGGTTCTGAAGTGATACGGAAAATAGTTATTAGACTTATCCAAGTGGGAGACTGTTGGATTAGTGTCTAAGTCCATAACTATTTTGGTATGTACTTGACCCGATTATGAGCATGGTCCTTTTGGGTTGCCTTCACCATAGCAATATGTAGGATGAATTGAGGAGAGAAAGGTTTAAATATGATTTATTAATATATTATGAGAATAATATATTAAAGGAGAAATCATATTGTTTAATTAATATTAGTCAAGAATTAATTGATAATTAATTTTGTGGCTAAAAGAGATTAATTAAATTCAGGGGACTGGATTGCAATTATTGGATAATTGAGTTGTTGGGCTAAGGAATGCTAAAGGAACAAGGGGTGAACGAAATTATGATGGAATCCCATCATATTTTCGTCCATGGCCTTATCCAGAAGGTTCCATGGGCTGCTTAGAGTTTAAGCTGTCCATTAGGGTTTTGACTGAAACCCTAGCAGCCCACACAAGTATATAAAGGACCCCTTAGGCTCCAAAAACGTGGAAAACACTTCCATTAGGGTTTCCAGCCGTTTTTGGTGCCTCTCCTCTCTTCTCCTCTTCATCCAAGTTGCATAAGGTGTTTGTGACTCCATTAGAGGTGCAGCACTTGAGGCACTAAGCTTTCTAAGGCCAATTCAAGCAAGGAAGTGATTGTTATTCCTATATAACAATCAAAGGTAATTCTCTAAACCCTAATTCAGTTTATAATATGTTAGATCTAAGTTTGTTAGTCTTGGATTCAAAGCATGTTCAATAGAGAAACCTAGATCCAAGCATTAGGGTTTGTATGAGCACATAGGATTGTTCTTATGCCTAAAACCTATCACATATCACACCAACATATAACATATCAGGTAGCAGCAAACCTAGATGATATCACAAAGGCAATCATCTAACATACAACTCTTACTGGCGGGCCGGCATTGTGGTCGTAGGCCCACTGCTACTGGAAGGTAACTCACCTCGAAAAGTACTTGCTGAAAGTCTGCTTGCTAGATGTCTGACTGCTGCACCGGTAATCCTCTGGCTATAAATCCATAAACATAGATTAGCCACTCATAAATACCCTTAGGTCGAATGACTGACCCACCCCTGGTCCAAGGTCAACTCCTTGGTCAAAGTCAACTTCCAGTTGACTGGACTCGTTGATTCATGGCACAGACTCGCCGAGTCCTTCTCCTACTAACCCGGTCCTACTCGACAAGTCCCTCTTCCCACTCACTGAGTCACCCTTAACTCCCTACTTGGGACGATTGAACCGACTCGCATTCCGACTCGCCGAGTCCAAGAACAACTCGCCGAGTCCCCACGAGCAGATCTCCTACTCGCTTCCAAATCCTCACCAGAGCATCCTTTATGAGGATTTGGGTTTCTGGGACTATTGCTACACGTTAAATTGCTAATTTCGCGTGCAGATACGAAGGGTTGGACCTCCAACACTTAAACCCCTCTTACTCAGTAACAGTTCATATGACTCGCCGAGTTTTAAGAACAACTCGTCGAGTTCCAGGCAATCTTCATAGGACTCGCCGAGTTGTTCATCCAACTCGCCGAGTCTAAGACCATCTTCATAGAACTCGCCGAGTCCCTTCGACCCATTTCCCATACAAACCAAATCTGAGACATGATCCTACCTTCTAGAATGGGGGACACGGACCATTGCATGCTTGAAAAATGGCACAAAAGGGCTAGGGGATATCAACCAGAGACGTGGTGCGCCCTTGGTACAGGCGTGGTGCGCCTCCATAGAACCCTTATAAATACAAGTCGAATTCAACTTATTTCTTCACCCATTCAATACCAGATCCTCTGGAAACCTTTTCGAATTTCTAGCCCCAATACTCCCTTGTTCCCGACTAATTTAGCGAGGCCTTGTGGTATCATAGAGCCCAGCAAATAGAATCTTTTGGTTCGGAATTCTATCTGTGTAATTCTCAACTTTGTGCTAGAAACTTTGCAAGTTAAGCTACACTTGTGTATGCTTTAAGTGTAACCCATGTTTAAGTTCATTATCATTATTATGAACCTATAACAAGATTCATCAGTGATTCCATGTCATAATATTGATTGATCTACTTACGGGAATGTTTCGAGGTTAGATTTAGTGATGTGTTAAAAGTGAGATTTCCATACAGTATAGTTTATATACCAAACAGACCCTACCTCCGATACGATCTTACCTAATTGTTCCATATCAACTATAGATCAGTATTCATTGGCATTATTTAGGAATCTAGACTATCACAATCACGAGGAATACAAGACTAAGACGTAGTGATGTTCATACCTAGGTCATATCAAATGAAAAGCTCAGGCGTTAAGCGAAGCGCTACCCAAATCATCAATCATCCACTTTTAACAAGCGAATACATGGTCACTTTCATCTTACACATACCCGCTCCCCCCCCACCCCCCCCCCCCCACACACACACACACATATATATATATATATATATATATATATATATATATATATATATATATATATATATATTAGATGTGTGCCCGCGCAAAGCAGCGACGATAAATAGTTTTTTGGGCGAATAGTTTTCTTACGAGAAAATAATTATTTAATTTTGTTATTAGTTATTATGTAATAAGAAGAATTACCACTTTTAATTAAAATATTTATGTTTAGAACTTATATTTATATTGTATGTTTATACATTTGATGTAAATTAATTATTATCAGCATCTTGTTTAAGAAATGTAAATTAACTTATACTGATGAATTTAATATTTTAAAATTGTTATTTTGTTCCAAATTAATTTTTTAATAACTTTCCATAATTCAAGTGTTTAAACTTTTGGCAATTATTAATGGTTTTGTTATGCATAATTGATTTGTACAAAAAACTTTGTATCTTGTACCTCTTAAAATTCAAGATATGACTAATATGCTTTATATATAGTATACGATATACGATATACGATATAAGATATATATATATATATATATATATATATATATATATATATATATATATATATATATATATATATGTGTGTGTGTGTGTGTGTGTGTGTGTGTGAAGTATTTAGATAATTAAATAACTAAAACGATTGGTCCACAATTAATCATACATTCACACAATAGTTAGTAGAAACATTTAAACCTATATATATATATATATATATATATATATATATATATATATATATATATATACATATATATATATATATATAGTGTTTAGATAATTAAATGTTATATGTGTCTATTATCTGTGTTCTTGATATATGTGAGAGACCATGCATTGTATTATTGTACTACTAGGGACCAGTCATTTAACATAGTATATATGATGACCACTAACTATTCTAGACAATCTCGTGGAATACTAGCAAGTTCGTCACCTGTAGGTGTTAATAATCATGCTTTTCGGGGGAAATGAAAGAATGTTCATTCAGGTATTCTATCCCCCTCATTGTTGCTACGAAATCTCGGAAGCATTACTGTCTACTCATTACTTATAGTGATCCTTTAAGGTAGATCTCTTGAGATCATCATTTTAGGAAAACCCTATGTACTCACCAGGCTCTCAAGTCTGACCCATTTAGTTTCCTTATATCATAAGTAGCGGTACCAAGGTTTGGGATATTGATGTTTGAATCTGCCGAGATATTTAAGGAGTTTTAGGCCATTAAATAAATTGGTATAAGGCATGTAAATACTAATTTATGTTTATGTTTCTATAGCAGTTATGACATCCTAAACTTTTAAATACTAATGAAAAAATTTCTTCGGAAATGCTTTTGATATTGATATCATTCCACATTAATACTGTTTTAGGACAAATTCCACACTAGTAAAATAATACTCTATTTTAAATAAGCATAAAGAAAAATGTTTTTTTCGGATCGTAAAATTGAAGATGTCACAGAAAACATTTTTATTTTAATTATAAGATATTAAAATTTGTTGTTTTAATTATTTTATTAGTTTATCTATGAATTGGATTGAATCGGTCAAATTTACCAAATTTCGATTGAACTGTTAACTCGTAGCCTCGTCCCATTACACAAACCATATTTCTTATCAATATTCCTTAGTAACATAACTGAGACACCGAATTTTAATACCAACTTATTAATTGTCAAACCTACCGTTTAAGACCATTTAGAACATCATTAGAGTATAAATTTTCATTAAAATCATCATCAATAGAATATGGATGATGACTTGTGGGTGAAGTAATCCTTGATGTTGATTTTCTAGAGCTTTGATTTTCACAGTGAAACAAATGAGCCCAACTAATAACATCAACCCAAAAAATTAATATGAACTCATATTTATAGATGAAACTGATAATCAAGTTTGGAAAATATTACAATATTTGTGTGAAGGTAATTGCAGCATCCAAAATTAAAATTAAAACTCATTTTCATATTTTCCATATAAAATACTTGATTTCTCTTGATTGAGCAAACAAACTTAACATATGAATTCATAAATAAAATGTTGTTATCGACATTAATATATACTAATTAATATATTAATAAAATTAATTAATATTAATATATACTAATTAATATATTAATAAAATTAATTAGTATGAGGTTGCATTTTGTATAAACAACCTAGTTGATCAGTATTATTTTTGGATAGTGATACAAATTCACAAATAGTTACTATCCACATTAATATATATTAATTAATGTATTTTTAAAATCAATTAATATAGTGTGGCATGTATTAGGTGAAATTTAAATACAAAAATACAAAAATAACACATAGATGAGTATTAAATAATTTAAAAAAGCTAGAAAATGACAAATGTTTAATTGAATGGGAGAACAACATAAGAAAGAATAAATTTTTATTTATTATTATAGATATAAAATGACAGCTTATATGTTTTTATTCAAGGAAAAAAATCAATCATCCCGATCTTGAATTTATTAATGAAAGATTACATCACTATAGAAAATGAAATTAAATTATAAGGGCCAAATATACATTACGATTGAATTTATTTATCATTTTTAGTTTATTTAAATAAAAAAGAAATCATGTCGTTTAAACTTTAATAAATCATTCTTCCATAAGTTTTGGTTCACACAATTACACAAATGAAATTAGAATGCAGTTAAAAGCCTAAAATAAGTCCGAGTACAAAACTGAAATTAGAATATGATTAAAAAGATTGTGAAATCTTTAATGGAGATTATCCGAAAACACGTATGTAAAAATCATTTTTGTGAAATAAGGATTGTCAATTGTGAATAAGGAAGTTGTGGAGAAAATCAAGGAGTTGAAGAAATCAATAATTCATTTAGTTATATTTTAATTTAAAGCAACCTAGTGTTATGTAATTTTATATTTAAGTTTAGGCATATAACAGATTTATATTTAAGTTTAGGCATATAAGAGATTTATATTTAGTTTTCACACATATATGCATGCATGTATATATAAAATACATAAAAAAATCTAAAAACCAAATTATTTTTATTTTAATAGTTGAATCGTTCCATTGAATTAGATAAATAACTGGTTTTAAAACAATGGTCAACACTCTTCTTAATTTGCCTACCAGCCGCACTTTTCTTAATTTGCCTACCAGCCTCCCCATTTATTAGAAAGAAGATTTTCTCCTCCTCTCTTGCCATCAACCATATATGTGGGACACCCAATTACTTATGCCGAACCCAAATTCCATAGGCCCTTCGTATACCATCTTTCTTCACAATACATAAGATGTGTTCTTTTTATTTGATTGTTTTGTTTACTTTATTGTAGTATATTTATATATAATTATTATACCATCTTTCTTCACAATACATAAGATGTGTTCTTTTTATTTGATTGTTTTGTTTAATTTATTGTAGTATATTTATATATAATTATTATTTAGGTTACACGACCACTTAAAAATAGTCTTTTAATCCCTAGTGGCGGAGCTTGAAGTTTTGGTTTGGGGGGCCGAAAATAGAATATGTATAAAAATTGAACACATATGGAAGACAAAGTCAAATTTTATGCGGCCCCCTGGCCCTACATAAGCTCCGCCATTGCGGGGGTGAAATAAACTCGTTCATTATGTACTTGTTGTCTTTGTGACTCTTGTTGATATGCATGTATGATATGTATGTGGGGTGAAATATACCCGTTTAGTTGAAAAACACTTATTGAGTTGAAATAGACTCGGGAGTGAAATAGACCCGTTAGGTTGAAAAACACCGATTGAGTTAAAACAGAATCAGGGGTAAAATAAACTTATATAGCTTTAAGTTGATATGTATGTATGGTATGGGGTATTTTGGAGAACTCACTAAGTTTTGTGCTTACGGTTTTATGTTTATGATTTCAAGTACTTTCGGTTCCAAGATAAAGAGTTCGAGATGATTGTACCGTATCCAACAGTGTTCTGCATTATTCGACTTGTATTGTACTTTAATGATTGTATGACATGTTATATACTCTTAAGGGATTTCTAAATGAATGAATGGTTGATTTTGATCGATTTAAAGAAAAAATTTCACTTAGAATTTTTAGGACGTTACATTCAACCCACTCAACTTTTAATTTTAAAATAAATACACAGTAATTAAAATCATTCAAAATTAATATACAAAAACATTAAAAATATACAAAACTAATTAAAAACATACAAATGCAATTTGGTACAAGTTTTAAAGCATGAGGTATAGCAAAGTGATGCATAGAAGAATTAAGAGAGAGTAGAAAGATAAAGAGGTCGAACAAGGGTTCGCAAACCCGCTCAATGGCTTTTCTCCTCCAAACCGCTCAACCCACTGGAGCAGGGTATCGTTACACGGCGGTACCTCCAGTACCCCTCGTCCCACTTCCCCAAACCACTACGTCTATCTCATCCCTTATTAATAGGAAATTATCACTTCTTACTCTCTTCATTTTTTTAATATTTAAATATGTATAAATAATATGTCAATATTATACTATATCCATAAGAAATGAAAAACCATAAATTTTGATTTATTTTTTAATAATTTTTTAATATATATATATATATATATATATATATATATATATATATATATATATATATATATATATATATATGGTGTATTAACCTTGTGTGGGGGGTCACCGCACCATCTCTCACCTAAAGAATATAATGTTCCGCTCACATCTTACCGTTCCATCATGTAACGTCTCATTTTCACAACAAAAAATCATTTTAATAAAATAAATTTCCCAATTATAATCCATTAGTAAGAAAATCGTTTATTTCAAAATACATTTATTGAAAATCAGAGTATAAGAAAAATGAAATCCTCAATGTTGTTGATGAGTGTGTACAATCCCGCATACGATAAACATACAAGCATGCATAATGGACCACAATCATCATATTGGAATGTCAACATGCAACGGGTCTAATCAGTCATCGGACCGGAATACCTAGGGTTTGTTGGCCTACCGCCTCAACCCAACCGCTCTTCCCGAGCCTTCGTGCCTACGACTTACAGTCGACCGTACCGGGTATCTTGGCCTACAACTCAAAGCAGAACCGCCTCAACCCACTACCACCATATGTCAACATATAAACAATCAAGGATCAAGTAGGCATACAATACATGCAAACATCAATCATACAACTCACTACCACTTACTAGTCCTCTCACATCACACTGTCCTGTTACCAGCTAGCCTCTATGAAATGTGTAACCACAAGTAACCAAAGGTGAGATAGCCACTCGAACAGATGATCCTACTCTAGAGCCACAACCAAACAAGGAATAGACAAGAAAGCCTAGATCAAGACTTTTCAAGTTATCCTATATGACTACATACAACCCCTAGGGCACTCCACTAGATGATAACCAGTATACTAGCACTCTAATCAGCATACCACTACTACAACATCCTATCATATATATATATATATATATATATATATATAGAGAGAGAGAGAGAGAGCTAGGTTCAAATGTTTCTAGCAATTATTATGTGCATGAATGCACCAATAGGAATTTAGGAATAATTAAATTAATAAAAATTGTTATAAGGGTAATTATGTAACTTTAGCATAACAATTAAAATAAAATCTCTTAATTCATGGAAATTACCATAAAAATCTCTTTGACCAATTATTTAACCCTAGCCTCTCATATGATACGTATTATATTTATGTATCCTCCCAATTTCTTTTCTTATTGATGAATGAAGAAGAAGCCGTGGATCAGAAGTTGCAAATCTGTTTCCTCATTCCGTTGACAAGATGAAGATGTTATTCTCGACGACTCCATCTCCAATCGAAGCTAGCTTCTATCTCCAATAGTTGGTCAAAGAGATTTCTACAATTTAATTTATCATACTTGCAATTCCATTCCATAGAAAACATGTTTTTTTCTTCGTTCTTCCAACTAGCCAATTTCTACAATTTCAACTTTTAGTTTTAGATTTTTATAATGATGTTGAAATATATTGTTGTTCATATGAATTTGATGTTGATGGTTCTGAATTGGATTTTTTTCATTCATGATTCATAGAAAATGTGGTGTTTTAGGGAGCGTCCTTAAAGTGTTTGATAAATGCCAAAGAAAAATATGACAATCTCAGATTGTATTCATGGTTAGCGATGGAATGTTTATTGTTGTGCATCTCATCTCCTAAGGTAAACAAAATAAAAACAGTGAATTATGTTATTCTATTATACTTTAAATTTAGAATTACTCTCATTTTCTTTCAATATTGAAAGAGAGAGAATCATTTTTTGATTATGAAATAAAGTGCTGGAAATCACATAAGAATATTTCTGTAAATAATTATTGGGTGTTTATTCTTATCTTCAATTTTTTCATTATGTAAGAATAATTATTTCATTCTTTAAGAATATTTTGTGGAGAGTATTATCATCTTGGAAATCACATATGAATGATTCTGCCAGAATTGTACTTCCTGTATAATCACATAAGAATGATTATGCAAGGTTGTATTGCAATTGGCTGATGTTTTAACATGATTTTTGTTTCTTATGTTTTTCAGATTTTTGAAGTTTTGCCAATGGATCACTTACTATCCTTGAGTTTATCTCCTTTTGCAGCTCCTATAAAATTATTCTCATGCAATACAATTCTGACAGAATGCAAATTTCACAAAATGTCAATCTCATAGAATGCTAGATATTTTGAAGTAGCTTAGAGGTCAAACATACACAAGACATCTAGGAACGAAACAAGAAAGTGAATGGGGATTCTTTCAAGAATGTCGATATTTTTTTTGCAAGAGATTTCAAGAATGAATGTAATTTATGTTCATAGTTGTATTCTTTAAGAATGAATGTAATTATTTATTCTAAACTATTAAACTTCGTCTTATATAACATTTGTATTCATTAAAAATTATTGATCTTGATAATATGTGTTTATAATATTATGTTCATAGTTGTATACCATTCTGACAAAATTACAGAATATCATTCTAACAAAATGACATTCTGATAGAATAAAATCGTATATGCTTACAAATTACGTTTGAAATTGAATTAATTTGAAAAAAAAAATCAGATTTTTTAAATCAAAATCATTTATTATCCCATAAATCTCGATTTTTCCTTTTTTAAATTTGTCTTAATTGACTAAAATGTCCTTATGCTGAAATTTGTGTGATTATATGGTACATGTTACCCTATTGTAATATCATAGACCCTCAGATCATGACCTTTGATTCTATTCCATCCAGTGGTCCAGATCTGTGCATTCTAGCACACAATAGTTAGTAAAAACAAAATAACTTAACCATATATATATATATATATATATATATATATATATATATATATATATATATATATATATATATATATGCACAAATCTAGCAGATCACTACAATACAACAACAAACTATACATAAGGATACATAGCCACAATCCAAGGAATGCATAACTGTATATACTCAAAGGTGAGATAGACACCCGAACAGGTGATCCTACTTTAGAGCCACAACCAAACAAGAAACATGCAAGAAATTCTAGATCAAGAGTCCTCAGTCTATCCTACGTGACTACAGACAGTCCTTATGGAATCCCTCTACTAGAAGATAACCAAAACTAGTGGGCCAACATTGGTGCCTTTGACCCACGATACAATGAGGCAAAACTCACCTGAATCGGAGAACTCTGAAACACTACAATACTATCCTTTTTTCTGAACTGCTTGCACCCGCGAATCCGTAATCACCACAACCAGGTAAACTCTTAATCACCAGTCAAACCCTCAAGTTTGAACTAAAGTCAAACTTGGTTAGAAATTCAATGCTCAACGGAAGTCAACAGTCAAAAACCCGTCACGACGTGACCATCTATGGCTCACATCGTGAGCCACTACGGGACAAAATAGTCGGGTCTCATAATCCTCACGACATGACAGGGATAACCTCATGTCGTGGGATCAGTCTGAATGCCATTTTGATCCATAAACTTCTTAATCCATTAAGCCACTAATTCATCTTTTCTAGGAGGCTTCCTACCACCCCAAGGATCATAAAAATTGATGCTTTAAGGTCTTGTATGTCCAATACAAGAATTAAGCTCAAACTAGAGCATTCATGGAGAAAAAGGAGATCAAATCTCAATCATGAACTCAAACATCATCCAAACTTCATATCTATAACATATAATCACCAAGGGACCTTAAGGACCCATAAAGTTGCAAACTTTATGGAGTCCCAACACTTAAACTCTTGTAGCCATGGATAAACATGCATAAAACCTTAGATCTAGTAATAAGGAAACAAAAAGCTTGAATCTTGGTTACTCACAATGGTCCAGAGGTGTTGCTAGGGGTTGCGAATGGAACTTCCATGCTGAATTTATGCTTCAATGGTGATCTATTCTTCTTCAAACCACCAAAACTCCACCAAAAGCTCAAGAATCACAAAGAGAGATTAGGGTTAAGGTTTTTCTATGCTTAGGGAGGAATGAAGCTATTTTGGAACCGTAAAATGAAGTTTATGGGGTTTAAATACAAAGAAAAACCTAAAAGATCAATGGTTGCAGTGCATCTCACGTCGTGAGCTCAGCATAATTCAGCGTCTTCATTTAATCACTCTTCACGTCGTGACCCCTCTATGGTCACGTAGTGAGCCTTGGTTTAACCCAAAAATCATATCTTTAACTCTTTGAAGCCCTAAATCGATCTAATCTGAAAATCGGGTGTTACACATCACCTCTATTACATGGTACGATAAAAAAGTATACTCACCAGCCTTAGTGGGTGCGTTGGATATGGAGTATGGAATTGTGGATGTGGTTGGCAAGGTCTTGGTTTGATGCCTGACAACGCTCATGAAACGAGATCTTTATGTTTTCTTAGCTAAATTCGCATTATTATATCATTGAACTAAATAAAAATATTAAGTTATAGAAAATTCTTTTGTGTTTCTAAAATTCGGAACTACGTGCGAGTTTTGTTTTTTTTTAATGGTTGATTAATGGCTAAAAATTAAATGAAATCACCTTCGGATTATAATTCAGGATCTCCAATCTATAAAACAAAGATGATACCAAATAAGCCGGTCATGCAAGTTAATTAGGTTTTCCTTTACTTTTTCTTTTTCTACATCTTTAGCTCAACTTTGACATATATAATGATATAATTATAAATCTATAACTCTAGAAAGAGGCTATGACAACTTTGTGAATTTTGATTTCCTCACTTGTAGTTTCCCAATACAAAAAACAAGTAAAAACAAAAAAGAAATTATATTTAAGTATTTAATAATTAATTAATCATTTCTAATAAATGAAAATAATTTTGTCATATGTCACTTTTTCATTAACTTTGACACATGTCATTTTTTGATATTTTTGAATAAATGTTTTTTCCATTTGTCATTTTCTCATTTTTTTATCTTTTTTTAATTAATACATTATATTTACACATCAATTAATAATTGTCTTAATATAAAATAATCAATAAATTACAATATTAATACTCATATAATATTTAATATGTTTTCTTTTAAATTCAAATTTTAAATTTTAAATTTCAATTTTAAATAAATTTTTGTTTAACCTTTCATATTTAATTGTTTGTTTTATAAAACCCATATAGTAAATTAATTAATAAAAAATAAATATGAAGTGGCGCCATTCTCATAAGCCTTGTGTGAAACGGTGACACCCGGACACACACGCCGATTCACACAGTCGTACTTTAAACTTCAAGCCCTAGTAGTAGATCAACTTGAATCCTAGCTAGTAATCGATGGGTATGTATGTATGAATCTAGAATTCGCTTTTCTTCTTCTGAGTTCGATCATGAATGTTAATCGAATGTCGTTCGTTGTTTCATCGAATTGCAGGGAGCCGTAATTCATTTTCGAGGATATTGAAGACATTAGAGAAGCAAGGCGGTGGTGAATTCGGCAAATACTACAGCTTACCTTCTCTCAGTGATTCCAGAATCGGTACTACTCATCTAAATGTTTAAGTAAAGCTGCTGAGATTCGTAAACTAAAACTGAAATGTAAAATCAACTCTACGATCGTTTTCATGTTATTTGAACTCATCAAGCTTTAAATATCATGCTAATCAATTCAGTTTCGTAACAATTGGACATTAGAATCATGACGATATATACATGATGATTGGACAGATTGGCTACCATTCTCGATTAGAATACTTTTGGAGTCTGCAATCCGTAACTGCGACGACTTCCAAGTGACAACCAAGGATGTTGAAAACATTCTTGACTGGGAGAAGACTTCTCCCAAAAAAGTTGAAATACCATTTAAACCTGCTAGAGTTCTCCTTCAGGTATGCCAAGCAAAGCAACGACGTCGTTTCTCATCTACTCATATGCAATTACAATTTACAATTAATTAGTTTGCGAGTTTATTGAACTCAGTGAATTCATGAGTGCAAGTGTACTGCAGGATTTTACTGGTGTTCCTACAGTTGTTGACCTTGCGGGCATGCGTAATGCTATGAACAAGCTCGGTGGCGATCCTAGTAAAATTAATCCATTGGTAACATTTTCATTTTTCAACATCATCCAGAGGTTGTTATAGACCTCTGAATGAATGAGACTTACATTCCACAAAACAACCCAGATGTTTTTCTTAACAATTGGGTGAAAGCGTTACATGTACAGGTTCCAGTGGACCTTGTGATTGATCATTCGGTCCAGGTTGACGTGTCAAGATCAGAAAACGCCCTACAGGCCAACATGGAACTTGAATTAGAACGAAATAAAGAAAGGTACTCTTTCTTGAAATGGGGTGCAAACGCTTTCAATAACATGATTGTTATTCCTCCAGGAGCCGGGATTGTTCATCAGGTAATTAATATTGAGTTGTAGATTTTTCATTTTTCATTTATTTAACAAGATGACAAAATTATTTTCAGGTGAACCTTGAATACCTTGCAAGAGTCGTATTTAACACAAACGGTATTTTGTATCCGGATACTGTTTTTGGGACAGATTCTCATACAAGTATGGTAGATGGATTAGGTGTTGCGGGGTGGGGAGTTGGTGGAATAGAAGCTGAAGCTGCAATGCTTGGTCAGGTATATATAGACAACAGTAGCTCACAACTTAATAAAGTATGATTCTTAATGAAAATTTTGATTTGTATATAGGCGATTAGCATGGTTCTTCCAGGTGTAGTTGGGTTTGAGCTATCTGGAAGTTTGAAAAATGGAGTTACAGCTACAGATTTGGTCTTGACAGTGGCTAAAATGCTTAGACAACATGGGGTTGTTGGTAATTTCGTTGAGTTTTATGGTAAGTTTAGTAATTAATATATAACGCTGAGATTGTGACATAATTTTTCATGGTTTTTTTTGTCATGTGATCTTGTAGGTAAAGGCATGAGTGAAATATCGTTACCAGATCGTGCAACAATTGCAAACATGTCTCCTGAATATGGTGCAACCATGGGTTTCTTTCCTGTGGACCATGTCACACTTCAATATCTAAAGCTAACTGGCAGAAGTGATGATATGGTAATTTGGTAAATACCTTGATTTATATTGTCTTTTTGATATACTTAAAGCGAGTATAAAAATCATGTAGATATCCATGATAGAGACGTATTTGCGGGCAAACAAGATGTTCATGGATTACAGTAAGGTACATACAAATATAGTCGGATATGCTTAAGATTGTACCTCGTGCTTATACAGTTGTACCTACTATTCCCTATGTTTTTTACCCAATTGTGGTAGCCTGAGAAGGAGATGGCATTTAGTTCTCATTTGAAGTTGAATCTTGAAGATGTGGAGCCCTGTGTGTCTGGACCAAAGAGGTATGAATCTTTTGTTGTATAAGCTTGTAACGCATGCTTGTACGCTTGTACTTATGTATGTTGTTTTGTTTTCTTGTTTGTAGGCCTCATGATCAAGTTCTTCTGAAAGATATGAAAGCTGATTGGCATGCATGCTTGGATAGGAAAGTTGGATTCAAGGTTGTGTATTTGAGTTCTTAAGATCCTTTTTCTTCTTCTATCTAACTTGTTTGAAATAAGTTTTTAGGGATATGGTATACTAAAAGAGGACCAAAGCAAGATTGTGAAGTTTGAATCGGTTGGGTTGCCAGCACAACTTAAACATGGAGATATTGTAATCGCAGCCATCACGAGCTGTACAAATACATCAAATCCTAGTGTCATGATTCACTCTGGTTTGTTAGCAAAAAAAGCTTGCAATTTGGGGCTTGAGGTTAGATTCCATTTTTTATATATTTTGACTAATAAGTTTTTAATCATTTACAATAATTATTCAACCTTTATGTTTAGGTGAAACCGTGGATTAAAACGAGCCTAGCCCCCGGTTCCAGAGTTGTGACGAAGTATCTGGAGAAAAGGTAAGAAGGGTAAAATAGTCATTTACTCCACATACATACGCAAAAAGGAAACACCAACACACTTTGTGTATTGTATTTGCAGTGGATTGCTGAGTTATTTGAAAAAGTTGGGCTTCCATATTGTTGGTTATGGATGCACCACTTGTATTGGCAATTCTGGTGACCTGGACGAATCGGTGGCATCTGCTATTTCTGAAAATGGTAATGTACTTAATTAATAAGTTCTTCATTATTTCTCTTTATAAAAGAAAAGTTTCACTTTCACCCCTATATTTTCAGACATTGTCACTGCAGCTGTTTTATCTGGAAATCGTAATTTCGAGGGCCGTATACATCCACTTACAAGAGCAAATTATCTCGCTTCTCCTCCCCTCGTTGTTGCATATGCTCTTGCTGGCACGGTATACAATTTATAAAATACCCGACCCGCCCTTTGACTTCAGAAAGTCAAACTTTGACTTTTTCCTCAGGTTGACATTGACTTTGAGACGGAACCAATTGGAGTAAGTAAAGACGGGAAGGAATTCTTTTTGAGGGACATTTGGCCATCTAGCGAAGAAGTAGCAGAAGTAAGCTAAGTTAAACAAATAGTTCATCCCTTTATAAATTATAAATTATAATCTACCTCTGATTGAATAACTTATGTTTTTGAAGCAGATTGTGCAATCTAACGTGTTGCCCGACATGTTTAAATCCGTGTATGAAACAATAACTGAAGGGCACCCAACATGGAATGATTTATATGTAGCTTCAAACAGGTTATACGAATGGGATCCAAAATCGAGTTATATACGTGAACCTCCTAATTTGAAAGATATAAGTGTTACCCCTCCAGGTCCATATGAAGTAAAAGATGCATACTGTTTGTTAAACTTGGGTGATAGTATTACAACGGATCATATTTCACCAGGGGGGAGTATCCATAGAGATAGTCCAGCTGCAAAATATTTAAAGGAACTTGGGGTTGATAGGAGGGATTTCAATTCATATGGTAGTCGACGTGGAAACGATGAGGTCATGGTTAGGGGTACTTTTGGTAATATAAGACTTGTGAATAAATTAATGGAAGATGAAGTTGGACCTAATACCATTCATATTCCTAGTGGAGAGAAGCTACCTGTGTTTGATGCTGCCATGGTATTTACTACTATTACCCTCAACCCTGTTTGGTGTGATCGCATGGAATGTAATGACTCATTCCATTCCATTGCTTATTCCATTCCATCCAACCAAACAGACTGGAATTTTGTTTCAAATCAAACATTTAACCAAAATTTCTTTATGACCAGAGATACAAGAAGAAGGGGCAAGATACAATAGTTTTGGCTGGTGCTGAGTACGGAACTGGGAGCGCTCGAGATTGGGCTGCAAAAGGTCCAAAGTTGATGGTAAACTTGACTTTGACTTTGACTTTGACTTTTTGACAACTATAACATGTTTATTTATATAATAATTTATATCTAAACAGGGTGTTAAAGCAGTAATAGCTAAAAGCTTTGAAAGGATTCATCGCAGTAATCTAGCTGGCATGGGAATAATTCCACTTTGTTTCCAGCCTGGCGAGGATGCAGAGACTCTAGAGTTGACCGGACATGAGCGCTACACCATTGACCTCCCGAATGACATCAGCAAGATTACACCCGGCCAAAATATCATAGTCAAAACAAACAATGGGAAATTATTTAAATGTAAACTAAGGTTTGACACGGAGGTAATAAAGATTTTCATTTACCCGGTCCTTTTTTTTTTTTTTTTTTGTCTAATATGGTAGAAAACCAGTCATGCTCATGAATCATAATAACTTCCAAATTGCAGGTGGAACTGGCTTACTTTGATCATGGTGACATTTTGCAATATGTTATTAGGAGCTTCATTACTTCAAAAAATGGCAATGTGCATTGTGCATGCAAGTAGTTAGTAGTTACGACCATATATATTATATAGTAACAAAAATACATAAAAAACCCGAATATGGAAATGTTTATATTTATTTGCAGTTTGTAGAATTGAATCAAGATATGTAAAAAGAAAGAGGGTTTTGGTCCACAGATTTACATGTCCACTGAATCATTTAAATAAACGTATATGCCTCAAAACATGTATACAGGGTGAGCATCAAAATTGGCGAGCTTTAACAAAGTGAGTACCTTTGGAACCAAAATTAAGTGTAATACGGGTTGACCCGGATCCATTTTGTAGAGGACCATTTGTTCCCCTTAATAACGGGGCAACCACCTATGAAAATAAGAAGAGAAGGTACGTTAGTTTCATGAAACTAAACCCTAAACCCTAAAAAAATAACCAACCATGCAAACTTGAAGGATCTATTGTCGCATCCGGTGTCATACTCCAGAAAAGTAAAGCATCCCCCTTTTTTGGTTTAACAGATAACCCTTTTTTCGCACAATCAGATAGTTCATTCCACCAAGGTACAGCACTAATGTTTCCCTTTGCTTGTGGGAACACTGTTTCGCCTCCTTCTTCAACATCTGATCTGTAAACCATGAGAGAAATGAAAATTTTATAGATGCTGATGATATAATATATATGATACATGATACATACATAAGTTACAACAACAATAAGATTACTTACAGGTACATGAGAACTGTAGCCATCCTTTGACCCCCATTCTTTATGTTATATTCATCACGAAAGTAATCATAATGTGGTTCATATTTTTGACCTACTTCATAGTGGAGAACTTGAAATCCTTCACCATGTTCTTAAGCAGAAAGTCAAATCACTAAATTAATCAGTTTATGTGAAATCAGATTCGGATCAACAAAAGATTGATAAATGATAATGCCATACCTACAGGTAAGAAGGTGAAGTCTGCAATCCTTTTCTCAATGGATTCAACTGTTTTATCTTGTCCTCTCGCTAGAAATGTCCCGGAACTTGTACGGACTCTGAATCAAAAGATGTGGTTTAAGTAATACATAATAAAAGCCACTATATTTTGGTTTTTTTGCAGTTTAACCACTATACTTTTTTGTTCAATGAAAAGCCCCAGCCTTTTTGAAAGAAATTTCCTTATTTACCTACATGTCAGTTTTCGCAGTGAAAAAAAAAATTCAAAAAAGGGTGGCTTATAGTGATTAAACCGAAAAAAAAAGTGTTAAAATATAGTGGCTTTCCTTTCCTGTATATTTCCTAAATAATTACAAAAGTAGCAAGAATGATAAAAAACTGCACACCTACTATCTTTGTTTTTACCAGTCACACTATCGACCACAGTTGACTTTTCCATATGAGGTTTAGCAAGTGTAATCAGATGTTCACACTCGTCTTCTGACTGCCAATATAGAGAAGGAAATGAGTTTGAGTTACCTGAGTAATTGTTTGAGACTAAACATGATATAATTGGTGACTAATTAACCATTTTAATTATGAAGCCATCAAACTTTCAAACACGATAAATTAACTATAGAAAGCTATAGGAAATGCAAGCAACAAAAGTGGCACTTCCTCTTTTCAGAAGTGGAATAGCATTTCTTCAAGTGGTCTGAATGGATCAAAATAAACATTACTACTGTTATCTGGACATACAGAAGTATTACAGTTGAATGTAAGTGGTTATTTGATTGTGTATTGAAAGAAATTGATCAAAAAAAAAACACTGACCAGGAAATTATGATAGATGACAGCTCTAGGCTCCCATGATATCACTTCAGTCCAACGATCGTTATGGCTGCGGTCGCTTCTACATTCAGTGAAAAGTTGAAGCAGTTTAAGTAGAATGCGTTATCGAATCGAATTACAACAAATTGGGACAAACTTGAATCTAAACGTAAACTGACCTGACAGCGTCGGTAGTCCGTTGAACGATGGAGCTGAGATCATGAGCACCCGGGAAAGTGTTTGATGTTCTTGGAATCGATAGAATTCCAAGAGCAAGAAGGATCAATACGAAGAACAAACAGATAATTAGTATTGAAAAGATGAGCGTTGATGATGAAGATCTCCGCGAAGGACCCCGAACGGGTAATCTCCCTTTGGGCACCATTTTCAAAAATCCTAAGACACGGATCGCGAGCAAAACCCTAGAATTAACGCTTAATTAATCCGGAGATTTGTTTATTGATCGGAAATTGGAAAGGTGAAATGAGATCTCTCAGTTGTTCATCGTTTTGATTCAAGTGATTATTACCCGCAGTTTGTGTGGCACAAATGACAAAACTGTTATTATTTTATTACAAAATCTAATGAACACAGGATTAGCAAGCAAACGATGTCGGGTCTTTCTTAAATAATTTCGATTAAAAAAGAAAAAAAAATGGCTTAGAACTATGAAATATAGTTTTTTTTTTTAAATAGCCATTTTGCATGGCATTTCGAAGGCTGTCGTGCAAAATGGTTTATTTAGCCATTTTTTATTATTGCCTTGAATACTCTGGTTAGCATAGGATTTGGTACTTTTGGTACTTGGCGACTATAAATTAAGGTTTTTTTTTTAATTAAAAAAAATGTTTCCCGGATACCTTGTGAAATGACTATTTTGAATTGTTGTTGATTTGGTCATTTCTTAGTGTTTATAAATAACAAAATTTGAAGGTCATTTCGCAATGTTTTTGAAATACATTTGTGTCATTTCACAGGGTGATTTTGAATCGTTGTTTGAATTTGTCATTTTTATAATAACATATTTTAAAGGAGTATTGAAATGGGTCGCTATGGATGTCTTTGTCATTCTAAGGTGACATTAGAAAAATTATTGTTTACGGTTACTAGTCTATAACAGAAATATACATGATTTATTACTTAAATTAAACCGATATATAAAAATAAAATGGTCAAAAATATATTAGTAGCAGGTTCATGGTTGTAGAAATCGCTACGCGGCATCTGTTCAGCTAACTACCGAGTAACGAGTACTCAAGAGTATTCGGAGAGTACTCGGATTCGGTAATGAATGTATAAATATTTTTAGGGAAATTATATATGTCAAAATCATAAGTTAAAAACATAAGTTGATTGATATATATATATATATATATATATATATATATATATATATATATATATATATATATGTGTGTGTGTGTGTGTGTGTGTGTGTGTGTGTGTGTGTGTGTGGATACACAAAAATTGAAAAACACACAATGGTCTCACTTCATGAATAATTACTGAAAATTTTAGATATATATGTAGTAATAATCAGATATATGTGTTAAAAACAAATAACTAAAAAAATTCTTACAATTATAAATTGTAACCTGCGATGTCTAATATATTAAAATATTATCATAATCATATATTTACTATATCATCTAAAATAATTTTTCAATATATGACACTAATCTATAACTCAAAAATTAATCACTCATTTTTTCATGATGTGACACATCACTCAAAAAATATATTATATTATTTTTTAACGGGTAATTAAGTATTTTTACTATTGTGATATAAAGGCTGAGTTCTAAAAGTCTTGATTTATATTAATTTGTTTGTCAAATAGATTAGGTAAGTCAATTATAAAATGGGAAAATGACACATAGGCCCTATGAAGTTTTTAGGGTTGACCCTTTTAGTCACTTAAGTTTTTTCGTGGCTTTATGAGAGAACCAAGTTGTGGGCAACCTGTTCTTTTAGTCCCCTTTATTTGTTTTAGCCGGTTTAGAGGTCATATAGACAAAAATTGGGGCCATCTCTCTCTCTCTCTCTCTCTCTCTCTCTCTCTCTCTCTCTCTCTCTCTCTCTCTCTCTCTCTCTCTCTCTCTCTCTCTCTCTCTCTCCAGAAAGAACCCAGCAACAACCAAAGATGTTGCCTTCTTCAGCCCATCCTCTCGTCTTAATTCTATTTTGATTGCAGATTGATCCAATCACCACCAAACCACCGCCATGGCCAGTTGAAGAAAGCCTCCGACCGCAAAGAGGACCATCAGCACTGTTCACCGAAGAAGAAGAACCGGCGAGAGTCACCATTTTCCCTCCTGTCTTCATCTCTTTTCGACCTTCAAGCAACTTCCAATCATTTTTCCTTACTCCTCCATCAATGAAATTCGTCGTATTTTGCCTCCTGTCTTCATCTAAAGATGTTCCCTTTTTATATCAAAAATAGGTTACCTTATACGTATAAACATAAACCGGGGTCTTTGTCTTTGTCCTGCTTTGTGGTTTACTGTTAAGTTTTCTGATATTGGAAGAACGATCTTGTTCTTCCCCATCAGACTCGACGTCATCCTTAATGTGTTGGAAAACACGTTCGGTGTTATCTAATTTGTTCAATTTTGGCGTTGAAATACGCGAATTTTCCTGTTTACGTATCTTTTTATCTTCATAGCGCCTCGATTTTTCAAAATCAGGTGAACGATGTTCATCTTCCGCATCTAATACATCTTCCTTGTATGATATCTCAACCATTGTTGCTTCTTTAGGGGGATCGGAGACATCTTTAGATCTTTCAGATTCATCCGCCATTATAAGGTCGAGGAAGGAAGACAGAAGTAGTAGGCGGTTGCAGTCCGTCTCCTTCTTCTTCTGGTCTGACCGACTGCAACACAAGAAGGGAAGGAAGGTTCATCGGAAATTGAACAACAACAAATGAGGGGTGGTTATGAGGAGTTCAATCGATCAAGGAGGAAGAAAATCAAAGGAAAAAGGGTGGATTTCGGTCCGGTGGCGGCAAATCCGTTGAAGGGGACGGAGCTCCTTTTTTTGGTTTATATTTTGGATTTGAAGATTAAACCCCTTGATTCTAGCGATTTTCTCTTCTTCAAATTAAACTTTGATTTTCATTATAACAGCTTATGGAATTAGCAGGCAGATGAAAACAGGATACAGAGGATAAAAATTATTGTCTTTTAATTGGTGAAATCTATTGAATTTATTGTAAAAGAATACGTATGGACAATGGTGAAATTTATTGTAAACGAATGAAATTCAATAAAAGTAAAAAAAGTATTTATTAGATGTTAGTGTTTGGGTAAATCGATTGAGAGGAAGGTTGAGAGGAAGAAGACGATGATGGTAGATGGTAGATTGTGTTCTTGGGAGAGAGGGAGATGTGGGTCCAAGGTTAGGAAAAATTAAAAGTCAAAGTGGGAAAATTGGTCAACAAATATCAATATGGCAAGGGGTAACCGGATGACCCCTTCACTTTGGTCAAAAGGGCGTAATCGACCTGACAAAAACGATTTCGTTCCCTCATAAAGCCAAGAAAAGAGTTTAGGGACTCCACGGATAAACCCTAGAAAGTTCGTAGGGCCTATATGTCATTTTCCCTTATAAAATTTTACATAGATCACAAATGAATTTTATATATTACTTATAACAAAAAAAAAGATGGGTCAAGTGACTAACCTTGACACTATGCATACTCGCCAATGATTATTTAGAACGTAATGTTTTGGATATTTTCTCGATATATCGAGATCAATATGGAACCCATTACAGATGCATGCATTATTCATATATAAGATTTTTCTAGATGTAAATTATTATTTTTTTTGAATAGTTGAATGAATTTATTAAGAAGTTAGTGCAAAGCTAACAAAAAATTACATAGTAATAGAAAGAATAGAATTTAAACGTCAAACCAATCTACTAACACTGAATTCAATATTCATTTTCACAATCAAGATATAATAATCATCGATCAATCTATAAACCAACAAATTCTTTCTAATATTGTGACCCTCCAAAAGAATCTCATTACAAAACCGCCAAAGAAGCCACCATATCACTATAATGATACCTTCCAAACCAGTTCGTTTCTTTTGAGAAATACGTAACATATTAGTCCACAGCACCGCCTCTTTTGCACATCAATAAAATTTGGTATGTCCAATTGCACCATCTATCAATAAAATTGTCATAGATCTGCAACTACTTGACAAGAAGTGAAAATATGTCCCACTTCTTCCCGGTCTGAGTCACAAATACCACAAACAATGGACGGAATATTCACGCCTTTTGCATCTAAATTGATGCGAGTAGCAATCATGTTTAAACTAACACACCAGTAAAATATATTAATCTTCCTAGGGATAATTATTCCATTTAGATGCAGATTTGATCATGCGAGAGCGGTTTAGATTTGATAAAGGAGGTTACACTAATTCCTTTGGACAGATGGAGTTTTGCCTTATACCTAAATTCCAATTCCAGCAAATTATTTCCATTTGTATGACACGACAATATCGCCATTTATGGGCATGTATGTTCCTATATATTAGTCATGGGGTATTGCTTATCTTAGATAATCAGGATAGACTTCTTTTTAAGAAGAATTTTATTTATATATTATATGTAACATCCCAAAGATCACAATAAATTTTAACTTTTCAAAAATAACCCAAATCCATAAATGTTTACAAAATCATTGTTTCAAAAGTGTATTTCGGTAATCAGAGTATCCTAAAATCCAAATAACATAAAACTGAAGGATGTGCACGGTCACGCCTTCTCCTTGCCACGGTCATCTGAAGTACCTGAAACCATAAACTAAAACTGTAAGCCAAAGCTTAGCGAGTTCCCCAAGGTACCAACACACATAACATATAATAGCATATACATGATCCACAACTAACAGACTAGATTGCCCCTAAGCCCATAGTATGGTATGGCTTGCCTTTCAGGTCCACAGCTCATATATGGCCCGCTCCCGAGCTCATAGCTTATATCTGGCTTGCTCTCGGGTTTGTTGGCTACCGCACGAAGCAGAACTACCTCAACCGAACCATAAAATGTCGACATATACATAACAGATAAACATATGACAGAAAACAGATAATCATGCAGATCTTAACAAATCACTACAACATAGCAACATCCTAACCAGGATACATAATCTACCGAACCGGAATTAGTGCCTTCAACCCACAAATACAGTGAGGAAAACTCACCTCAATCAAAACTTAACAAATCTCACACCCAAGTCTATTGCACAACGGTTCCTCACGCTTAACACAATCAATACCAAGCCTAGTTACTTTCTAAGGTTAAGCCCATAATCATGAGGCATAATAATGGCCCAAGTCCAAACCAGTCCCAGCCCATCTAGAGAACCCTAAGACCCAAAGGTTCCAAAATGGTCTCAAGTCAACGGTCCAAACTCCAACAGTTGATCCTCACGTCATGACCACTTCCTGAGTTACATCGTGACTCAATCCAGAAAAAACAAACGGGATGGAAAGCATTTTCACGACGTGACATGCTTATTCATCATGTCGTGAGCACTACATTAGCCAACTTTGAGCATTAAGCTCTTATTCCTTACAATGAATACTTGGGACTTTCCAGAGGGTCTTCCCTCACCCAAAAGATGATAAAAATTGTAGCTTTTTCGTCATGCATGTCCAATGCATGACTCAAACACTCACTAGGACAAAAGAGGGGAAAATAAGATCAAAACACATTCTTGGAGTCTAAAACTACACCAAAACTCAGATCCAAAGATTATAATATAGAGAATGCATCAATGATCCATAAAGTTGCAAACTTTATGGATCCCATGCATGCAATCCTTCACAACCATGCAAAAAGGAGATTAAAACTTAGATCTAGCATGAAAAAGGTAAAAAGTCCAGAGCTTTATGACTTACAATTGTCCAAAAGCTCTAAAATAAGGTGAGGTAGAAGCTGGATTGCCAAGAGGTTGCTCCGCCAAGGTATACTTCCACCTCAATGAATCAAATACCACCAAAGAAGCTTCAATGTCACAAAAATGGCTAAGGACTTCAAGTAGGTCGAGATTAAGGTTTTCATGAGGCAAGAGAGTGAGGTAGGCTAAGGATGGGCAACCCCAACCCTCTAATTCCATTAAATACCTGAAATATTAGGGTTTTGATCATTAGAACGCTCTTACATCGTGAGCACCCAAAGTCTCACGTCGTGAGACTCAAAAACACGGGTCAACTGGTTAATGGTCACTCACGACGTGACCACCATGTCTCATGTTGTGACCCTCGTCCAAAAGCTATAAATCAATAAAAAAAAGTACCTCCAAGACATGGGTGTTACATTATTAGAGGATGTAGTACGTGTATGTTTCTTTATATGGTATGTGACATTCTTAGGGGTAGGAATCTCTTCTATAACTTGTATGTATTTCACTCGTCAATGAATTCAAGGAGTGAAACATGTATGAAAATGGTCCAAATTAATTACATATCTTATTCAATCAATTATGTTATTAGTTTTTTTTATACATGTGATACCCTTTGGGCAATTATTTATTAACATACACTTATAGCAAGATTTGTAAGGTATTTGCAGGGCCGGTCCAAACGTATATGGGGCCCGGGGCGAAAAGGAAAAAAGGGTCCTTTAAAGACAAATATCATAAATATTCAAAAAAATATCATTTATTCTTCACTGTAAATGCATACAATTAGCAATAACAAACAAGCCAAATTGTTTATCTTTTGAGCTAGTTTGAGTTTGAACCAACTTTAGGTCCAAAAAATCATTTAGGTATTAATTTTATATATATATATATATATATATATATATATATATATATATATATATATATACACACTACATATCCCAAAAAATTTGGGCCTCCTGGAGACGTGGGCCTTGGGCGGTCGCCCGGGTTGCCCACCGTCTGGACCGGCCCTGGGTATTTGGCAAGATCAAAGAGACATCGTCTTGGGATATCTATTACCTTTCAAGGTATGTGTAAAATCATATTATATGTTCAAATTTAATAATATGTAGTACCTACATTTTGATTGATTAAACTAATAGGTATAGATATAAGTAGAGGTGGAAAAAATTGACAAGCCATGAAACCGATACGAACTCGACACGAAATAAACGAGTTTGTGTAAGATATTTCATCTCGTTCAAACAAACAGGTTGACACGAAACTGCACAAAAATTAAACGGGTAACATTAGGGTTGAGAATTTCAACTCGAATATGACTCGAAAATGATCCGTTTATTTATATGCAAGTTTTTTGAATTCTTTGAATAAACTAGAAAGATACAAAACGAAAACAATAAGTAAAAAAAAACATTTGGATTTAGTTGTTTTGTAATGTTGAAATAACTTAGCCGTCTAGATAAAGACTTCATTTTCAGGTTTTCAATTCTCTCCTAAACTATACAGTCCCTTTGACCACTCTCTCATCCTCATGATCTTGTCTCCCGCCTCCCCAGCTCCTACTCGTTTAGTTTTGTCATCTGAACTTGCTATGACTTCATTTATTTCCCCTCCAAACTATTAGTTTTTTCTTTTTGCCTACTCAACTTTTACTCTTTCAACATGCTCAATCTTTTAACCTCAAATGACGCAACATATTTCAAGGTATACCCCTAACACGAAATCCGACACGAACTCGGCATGAAAATAAACGGATTAACACGACACGAAACGTTAATTAAACAGATCGAGTTAGGGTCAAACACTTTCAAACCTTTTAGTGTTGTGACATGATACGAACCTGACATGACACGACACAATTGCCACCTCTAGATATAAGAGTCATTTCCTTTTTGCCTAGAAGTGCTCCTAGAAAGAAGCGACCGGACTTCATCACCTAGGATCTAGGCATGGAGGAAGTTTAAAAAGTTGCTTTGGTCAAAGTGTCTTTAAATTATCGACGTGGCACTAGTACGTTTGCAAACATTATAATATTTTTTTGGAAATGGAACTTTCCGAACAAGGGCTTCGGGCAAGCTTTCACGTACCGACTAATCTCTCGCTGCAAACATGACATTACGCCTTTAACTGTAATTATAATTTGTATAAAATGAAATACCTTTAACTGTTACATTAAATTTAGACAAATTGCTCGACCACACATCGTGATTGTAAATATATGTGGAGCATTGTCTATATAAAAGAGTCATTGTGGAGAGAATGAATACTACAACATATATAGTCACTTATAAAAGCTTGTTGCACCGATGTAAGATACATTAACACTCCCCTCAGAGTAGGAGGCTCGATGAGGATAGGCAAGGATGTGCTGAGCCACAGGGATGAGGGACGCCGACTCTGATACCATGTAAAGATATGTGGAGCCTAAGATTGTCTCTCCAAAAGAGTCGTTGTGGAGAGAAGGGATACTCCAACATATAGTCATTTATAAGATCGTGTCACACTGATGTGGGATACATTAACACTCCAACATATATAGTCACTTAAAAGACCGTGTTGCATCGATGTGGGATACACTAACAATGATGACATCAACAAATACAGAGTTATATAAACTCAAATCGCTTTACAGGTGATGATACAGTACCTTCCCCAACATGGAAGAAAAATAAAAGTGTATAGCCATCATCATCGGGACCTTCGTTATCATGCTCGAGTATATCACAATTTCTACCCTCGAGTCCAGGATTATCAGCATTCTCTAGTCTATCACGACAAGCACCTATCGATCCAAACTTTTAGAGGGAAGTTCTTTGCCGATTAGATAAATTGGAGTGATTCTTCACCAATTGGATAGACGGGGTTGCCATGTTCATTTATCTCTTTGTACCACCGTATGCGACAAGATTGTATACTTGAATATGGTTGTTAATTAAATATTATTAAAATTTTATTGGTTCTCTAGGGAAGGTCTTAGTCTTGATAGTATAGATCTCGACACTATAAGAATACAATGTACCAGTTTGTGAGATTCATCTTTTTGCTAATAGTAGCATCAAGAAGGGTTCGTCCCAAGTACAATTTATCTAACTCATTTGTATTGTATTTTTATTAACATTTACTTAAACAACTCATTTATATTGTATTTATTTCATGGTGCTTAAGGGAGGTAAATAAGCCCTTGTAGATGACCACTATGAACAATGCCAACAGCTCAACGAGAGGAATCTCAAGACACGTTCCATGCTTGCGGATCGTGCTAGGTGGATCTTGGTATCATCCATCGTTCTCACACCTTGTTATTTTTTGGAGCATCTGTGGAGTGCTAGAGAACGACTTGTTTGGCGACATGGTGGTAATATTTGATTACTTTTAAACCTTTAACGTACCATACTCTTTTATTATTTTATCTAAATCTTCTTGATGGATGTAAGCCCGAAATCGGATAATGGTTGATCATGTGAGCACACTTCTTTAATCAGCATGGTGAACCATTGATAGGGTGAGTACATTAATAATTAGAGTTAGTAAAATTATCAGGTAACTAATTTGGGTATTTACTATATATTCTTATCAATGTCCCAAATGAAACATCACTTATTGGGCGAGGTGCATCTTGACTACAAGAGTTGTATTGTGTTTAATTATTTCAATAGATTGAAACCAAATTTTAACACTTTTGAACATTGTATCATCTGACTGATAGCAAGTATATATGCACTCTGATAATGAAACATGAGTATAAAATATCAATCAATTTCCATAAAACATCACAATTTCTACATGTACACACATAAATATCAACATACTACACGTATACTGCACAAAATCAATAAAATCCCCAAAATAATTTCAAGTTTCCGAAGTAATTCTTAGAGCCTTGGTCTTAAATCGATACCTGGGAGCCCTAGGAATAACCTGACTGGGTCCAAATCCAAACTGCCCCGTTCCAGTCATCATCGGCGGGCCATCATCGTAAAGATACCCGACGAGCCGACCGCAACTATTGCAAAGAAGTTTAGTTCGTTTTCTCTGAATCCCCCAGTAATTAATTGTCTCGAAAAAGGGTCTGATCTTATCTTCTTTGACGAATCTGAATTTGGAGGAGTCGATGGCTGCGAAAGAGAGAGTGCCTTTGTTGCCAGCCTCAAAGTAGAAGTCGGGAGGGAATAGATTAGCGGAATGAAGGCTGAGATTGGTGCCGCATTCGTTGCAGGTGTAGATCGACGCCATTGATGAAATTGAAGGTGGGAGAATGATTGGCGAGTCGATGGTATTTTGAAGGGGGTTGGGAAGAATGTGTCGTGTTTGACTTTTGATTTGGAACGCGGAGACGGTTCCAAATTTTTATTTCTAGAATGTTAATATTTTCAAAAGAATAAACATTGTAGCTAGAATGAATGTTGATACTTGATACTTTTCAAAAGAATAAAAATTGTAAATATCTAGAATGTTAATTATTTATTTATTTATAATGTCATATCTAAAAAACAATTTGGTACGAACCTTGAGTTTTGACGAAAATTGAGTTTCAAGTTTCAACACATTTGGTACGACCTTACAAATCCATTTTATAGCCCGTACAAACCAAACTAATGGAAGGGCTTACCTTTGGGTGTTATAAAGCCTTACAATTCATATTACAGCTCTTATAGAATTTTGTACGAACTTACAAAGTCATTATGTAGACTATACAAGGGCTCCAAGCGAAAAGGCTTTTGGGTACATATGAGAAATGAAAGTCTTATACTTGTTTCTGTCGACTCTTAGGCACTATATGGATGAAATAGGGTTCTAAACTTCTAATTGATGTTATCTTCAATAATTTTGAGATATGGTAATTATGTTGGTTCCTAAATATGTCCCCAAAATATAACAAATGTACTTTGAGTTTTCATTTGCATGATATAATATATTTATATATTACTTGCAATACTATATGTATATATTACCTAGATTTCCATAGGTATTACTTTATGCATTTATCCCATGTAAATGTTTTAAAGAAAAGATGTTTGAAGTGGGGACGCATTTCATATGTTTTCAAGAAATTTCGAGTTTCTAAAATCATGATCATATGTATTCATATATTAGGTGGGTTTGAGACTAGTATGGTCTAGCACTTGATAACTTGGATATCTACACTTTGAAGTTTTGAAGTATAAAAGTTGCGAATGACATTCTAAAATTCCTTCATGTGCGTGTTAATCTTTACAAACCCTCATGTGATTCATTTGTGTTGGTTCACATGTAACCCGTTTGGTTGAAGTGTTGAATCTGAGGCCTTTATATATCTAATATGGTATTTTGTGTTTAGATGGCTTGAGGTTTTGGACACTTTTTTCCATAACATATGTTAATAAAATTATAGTAAACTTTTGCACTATTTCCCCCTAAATTTGAGTTTTGAAGATTATACGAAAATGAATGTATCACCGAGAAGAAGACCTTTTGGTTTCATGCATAAACATATTTCCATTTTGGTATCATGCACAAACCGAAATTTGTGTTTGAAAATGAGCGAAACCCATTTTTTCCAACAAAAGTACAGAGCTATTTAAGGATCAAAAATTAAAGTATATTATATGTCTTAACAAAAAAATAGAGTAATAAATAAATCAAGTAGTGAACGTTTAGTTAAGTGTAATCTCATTTCAACAAACTTAACAAATATAATCAACTTGACTTGATGATAAAACTTGGATATATAATCAATAACTTTAAGAGTTTAAGGTATACAGGTGATGTTAATAAAAATGCAAACAAAATACAAGGAAGGAAGAATAATCGTAAAGAAAGAAACCATTGAATATGCCAATTTTTTATGTGGTGAGTTAGCAAATGGAGAATCAAAGTTATCCTTTGACAAAAGCACACACTTGGGCCATACCAAAACACTTACGTTTAATTTCTAAAAATGAAACTACAAAGCCTTTTTTTGAAAAAAAAAAAAAAAAAAGCAATTGCATAGTATTATTGGCTTAGATTTTATAAAATTTAATCTATCAAATATTAGATACGTACAAAATCAGTCTTACATAAATAGAAAAAAAAATGTTAACATCTTCATGGCAAATGTGTTGAGTAAAAAATTGGCTATTTCAAATTTTCAATACCTATGTCCGATAATAAAATGTGTTTGTCAAAATGTCATTATTGGGACTTTATTAGTCATGATAATAATCGGATAATCATCTCAAAAAGTTTTCATTATTATTATTATTACTATTATTATTATTGTTGTTGTTATTATTATTATTACTATTATTATTATTTATGTTTTTAAATCTTGAAGACTTATTTAAATTATCATATAACTCTTTGTTAAAATTATTGTGTATCCAAACTAGTTTTGGAAACAACCACAAACCTTAAGGGTGTTTTATGTAATTAAATCAAAATGTACTATAAATACCACCGCGCCCAAGAGATTTTCCCATACAACAGTTTCTAGCTGATTATGGCGCGAACGGATGGTGGCGACGCCATTGTTATCAGCTCACCTCCGTTCAATTAGCCACTGTGCCAAATATTCACAGAAAACACTTCATAACCTGTGTAGATTACGTGCGTTTTGTAGTTCATTGATTGTTTTCGAATATTGAGGTTGCTCGATTTGTTTAATCCGTTTTTCAAATTGCAAAATGGCGGATAATGCTTCAGCGAAGGTTGTATGCTTACATGGTGATTTATATCTCCAAGTTATCGAAGCTCAAAATTTACCGAATATGGATGTAGTCACCGGTCACATCCTCCGTTGCGTGTCCTTCGATTCTTGCCCGGAAGACACCTCTACCGCTGGATCCCCAGACAAGAAACTGCGTTCCAGCGGACGGAAGATCATTGCAAGCGATCCTTACGTCAAAGTATCGGTGCCTCAAGCTGCCGTCGCACGTACGCGTGTGTTGAAAAACTCCAAAAACCCAAGGTGGAACGAGCGATTTATCATTCCGTTAGCTCACGAGCTTGTTCACTTGGAGTTCGAAGTGAAAGACGACGATATTTTCGGAGCTGATTTGTTGGGGTTCGTTCACATCCCTGCGGAGGAGATCGCTACCGGAAAAGTGATCAGCGGTTGGTTCCCTCTGAAAAATTCACGCAAGGATGACGCGTCGCTGAGGCTGGAGATGAAGTTCGTACCCTGTGAAACTAATCCGCTTTACCGGCACGGGATTGCTGGAGATCCGGAGCTGAAAGGCGTCCGGAACACATATTTTCCGGTGAGGAAAGGTTCTGAGGTGAGATTATACCAGGATGCTCACATCATGCCTGGATCTATGATGCCTAAGATTGAATTGGACGGAGGTAAGGTTTATGAGCACAATTCGTGTTGGGAAGATATATGTGAGGCTATATCATCAGCTCATCATATGATATACATCGTCGGTTGGTCCATTTTTGACAAAGTTAAACTAATCAGAGAACCCACTCGTCAATTGCCCAGAGGTGGTGACTTGACACTTGGTGAATTGCTCAAATACAAATCCGAAGAAGGGGTTAGGGTTTTGTTGTTGGTTTGGGATGATAAAACTTCTCACAGTAAGCTGTTCATTAACACGGTAAGATTTCAATATCAATCTACAATTCAGCATTCTAATTGTTCAATGTGGTTTGATCGATCTGAGCTAATTGTCTTAATGGTGATCGATTCAGACTGGAGTAATGCAAACTCACGATGAAGAAACCAGGAAGTTTTTCAGGCATTCATCTGTGCACTGTGTGCTTTCACCTCGCTATGGAAGTGGTAAACTAGGGCTTTTCAAACAACAGGTTGTTGGAGGTGCTTTTACACACCATCAGAAATGTGTTCTCGTGGATACACAATCATTATCATACCACAATAACAGAAAGATTACAGCCTTTTTAGGTGGTCTTGATCTCTGTGATGGAAGATATGACACACCTGAACATAGATTATTTAAAGATCTTGAATCTGTATTCAGAGACGATTTTCACCAACCTACCTTCCCTGTGAGTTTGCCATTCCCACCTTCCATTATTTTGCAATGATTGATTTCCAATTTCAATTTTCTTATTATCCAAATTAGGCAGGAACAAAGGCCCCAAGGCAGCCATGGCATGACTTACACTGCAAAATCGATGGTCCTGCTGCATATGATGTTCTTCTAAACTTTGAACAACGATGGAGAAAAGCTACAAAATGGCGTGAATTTGCATTAGTTGCTAAAAGAATGGCTCATTGGAAAGATGATGCATTGTTAAAAATTGACCGAATTTCATGGATTGCTAGCCCTAAGTATCCTGTTCCAGAACATGGAGATCACACCATTGTTCCTGAAGATGATCCAATGTTACACGTGTCCAGTGAAGAAGACCCTGAAAACTGGCACGTTCAGGTGACAAATTTCATGATTTTCATCAACTTCCTCCAAAAAAATAGTCTCTTTCTTACATAAACTCATGGTTTTTTTACATTGTAGATTTTTCGGTCTATTGATTCTGGATCTTTGAAAGGATTTCCCAAAACTGTGGATGTTGCTGAGGCACAGGTTAACAATTGAAGCTTCTTTTTCTCTTTTATATCTAAATAATTCTGAATATGACCATCATATGATACTTACTTAGTATTAATATGTTTTGATGTTTATTTGCAGAATCTTATTACTGCAAAAAATATGGTTATAGACAAGAGTATTCAAACAGCATATATCCAAGCGATTCGATCAGCTCAGCATTTCATTTACATTGAAAATCAATATTTCATTGGATCATCATACGCATGGTCATATGAAAACGCAGGTTCCAATTTTCATTTTAATTTCAAAATCTTGTAATCTGTGTTTGATAACATGTGGATATTTCGATAATTTTTAGGAGCTGATAACTTAATCCCTATGGAGTTGGCTCAAAAAATAGCAAGTAAGATAAGACAGAATGAGAGATTTTCGGTTTATGTTGTGATACCAATGTGGCCTGAGGGTGTCCCAACTTCTGCTACAGTGCAAGAAATTCTTTATTGGCAGGTATTATTTAATTTCTTTAAAAAAATATAATCACAAAAATACAGTATAAAATGGTTCAAACCAAAAGCAAATATTAAGATACATATTTCAATGGATAATCTAACGTCCAAAATGTTGGAATCTGCAGAGGCAGACAATGCAAATGATGTACAACGTTGTTACACAAGCAATCAAATCCATGCAACTAAAAGCACACCCTCAAGACTACTTAAATTTCTATTGCCTTGGGAAACGGGAAGAACTGCCTTTTAAAATGAATCAATTATTTTCAGATGACAAGGTATATCATTGATTCTGCTATATATGTTTCTTTCTACTTAAAAGAGAAAGTCTTCGTCTATTTTTTCCTTCTGTTTATCCAATTGTAGAGTCATTTTATCAAAAGGTTTTCTAAATATCATTTATACATACAACAGTTTGTCCATTTGGTTTACAAGTTGATTGTATTATAGGTCTCAGATTCACAAAAGTTCATGAGATTCATGATTTATGTACACGCTAAAGGAATGATAGTGGATGATGAGTATGTAATCCTCGGGTCTGCCAACATTAATCAAAGATCGTTAGCTGGTTCAAAAGACACCGAAATAGCCATGGGTTCATATCAACCCCATCACACGTGGGCATCAAAAAACCAACACCCATATGGACAGGTGTCATATCACATCACCACACCTACAATATCTTGCCCTTCTTTTTTTATCTTAAAAATAATAATTTTGCAAAACAATACAAATTTCAGGTGTATGGTTATAGAATGTCGTTATGGGCTGAACATTTGGGGGCATTAAAGAAATGCTACATGGAGCCAGAAAGTTTGGAGTGTGTAAATAGTGTTAATAAAATAGCTGAAGATAACTGGAAACGATATACAGATGAGAAGTATACAGCATTGGAAGGTCATCTTTTAAGGTATCCATTACAAGTTAATGGTGATGGGAAGGTGAGCTCGCTGCCCGGATTTGAGAATTTCCCTGATGTTGGAGGCAAAGTCATGGGATCCCACTCGCCCGCACTGCCCGATATTCTAACAACATGATTTGTGAATTTGTTAAGATAGTAAATATGTTGGACTTTTAAGGAATTTGTGAATTAAAGCATATTGTAACTTGTAACACTGATTTCACTGTTGAAACTTTATACAATCTTTATCATAGTCCATGATCTGAAATGTGTTATGTATCCATTATGTTGAGATTGACCTTCTTGCATAGGTCATTTCAATTAATAATCTCTGAGCTAATTCCACCTTTCCATGAGTCTTACACGCAGCCACCAATGCACCCATTAAAGCCTCATCTGGAACAACATCCATCTCTTTAACCATAGCCACCGCCTCCTCCACCTTCCCTGACCTCCCCAACATATCAACCATACAAGTGTAATGTTCCAAACATGGCTTCAATCCACATCTATCTTTCATCATCTCAAAGTACTCTTTCCCTTTCTCAGTCAATCCACCATGACTACACGCAGTAAGAATCGCTGTAAATGTCAGTTCATCTGGCACCACCTCATCACCAACCATTCTCTCAAACAGTTCAAACACTTCTTCACATCTCCCGTACAATCCATACCCACTCATCATAGCCGACCATGTAACCACGTTTCTTTCGGACATTTCATCGAACACCTTTTGGGCACTCACTAAATCACCTCCCTTGCTATACATGGTTACTAAAGAATTTAAGTTAGCAACATCGGTATCAAACCCGTTTGAGAAAACAAGGACATGGACGTTGCGTCCGAGTCGTAGAGCTGGAACACCGGCACAGGATTTGAGGACCGGGGGTAGAGTGTGGCGGTCTAAGGGTTTATGAGCACGGAGCATTTCGCGGAAAAGGATGAGAGAATCGGAGAAGTGATTTAGAGAAGAGAAGGCTCGAATAAGGGTGTTGTAGAGGAAAGTGGATCGGCGATTAGTGAGTGAGAAGATAATGGATGCCTCGAGCAATTGAGCACAAACTGAATACGATGAGACGAGTTTTGCACGAATGAAATCGTGGTGGGAGATTCCTGTGATTATCATTCGGGCATGTAGTTTTTTGAGTATACGTAAATTTCTTGTGGAAGAACAGTAGTCGAGCAGTGTGGAGAAGAAGGGTATAGTCCACTGAGGTGTCGGCATGGTTATGGCGGAGCCTCAGGTAACCGAAGTATTCAGAGACTAAAGGGGATTACTGCCGGCTAGGGCGGTGTTTGTGTCACACGGGTTAACTAGTCACAAAGTTCAACTTTACTCATCATATAAACATTTGTGTCGTTTTGTTCAACCATAATACGCAAATTTGATTCCCATAATACGCAAATTTGATTCCCTTTTAATCTGCTTAATTATATGCGTTTACATGATACCACAGGGTTTATGGGCCATAATCAGTTTTCGTAGGAAACACTATATATATTAGTCCTTACTCTCTTCTAAGAAGGCAACCAAAGAAAAAAAAAGTTTAAATATCATATATTGCTTATTAGTAATTACTTTCTTTTATTTAATAAATAATAGTTGTGAGACCTTGTCTTATATTGATTAATTTAAAAAATATATATATTAAACATAAAGATCAAAATATTTAAAAAATTTTAATTTATAATAAAATAAGAAAAATAATGATTTATTATAATGGAAATGTTTTTTATTCTTTAAATTTAAACAAATAATTCAAATAAATAAAAAAAACTAATGAGCTTTAAATTTGGGAATTTTGAAATTAATATATAAGTTTATTAGTGAAATAATATCCATTTATTACTACATTTATTGTATTTATTACATTAAAATATAATTTGAAATTTAATAAAATAGAAAAAAAAAACTCATAAAATGACATGTGGAAAAAAAAAATTAAAATAACCACAAAATAACATTTAGCAAATTAAATGAAAGTGTGACAAGTGACAAAAAGAACTTCATTTATTAGAGATGATATCTTTTATTTTTTATCTAATAAAATAAAACTTACTAGTCAACGGACGAAATTATTTGTAAACTCAAACATAACGTACATAATAAAGAGATTAGTGGGTCAGAAAACTCAACTCAAGCCCAACAGTTGATCAGTGGCCTATAATTTTTCTTTTGGATTTTCGCATGTTAGTCCTTGTGATTAAGAAAACTCAAATGGTCTGATAATTGCTATATCACCAATAATTAACAAATATCAAATGAAATACATATGCAAAAGTTATGAAGGTTTTTTTTTACATTTTTCACAAATAGTTTATTTTAGAGCTAAAAGAGTATGAAATGTTGACATCCAAATTAAGAGTTTAATATGTAACCCTTGTTATAAATAATACAATGAAAACAAAATTCAACTCAAATGGAATGTTATCAACGATCAAAGTTGAGTCATTTATAATATTTTTTTTACGGAGTAGCCTATTTTTAGAACTAAAAAGTATGTCCTACATCCAAATTTGTAGTGTATATTAGTCATTTTCTCCAAGGACTATACAAATCTTATAAATGTAACAACTAATAGGTTATATAAATTAACAATGATACTTTAGACAAAATTTGACTGGTTTGCTAAAACTAATAATCTCATTGAACATGACCCACGACCGACACATAAGGTCGTTTGGTATACCAAGAATGAAGGGGTTCGTGGTCTACGTGGCCACGAGCGTTGTCCGTGCACACCAGCCCGGACCTCCGTGGTCGTGGCGATTTGTAGTGGGGAGGACGAAGGACCATGACCAATGGCCTTCTTCTTCTTCTCTCTCTTGCGTCTTTCTTCTTTCCCCCTTTGATTTTCGTTCGTGATCGTCGTATACATACCATCATTGATTCGTGGTTCGTGATGGTTCGTCAAATGTATAACAGACAGTCTAATGGAATATAGATATCGCGAGTCAAGATCAAATAAGAAGGAAAATTTTAGTAGGAAGGTAAGAATTTTTTTTTTTCTATATATTTTTTTAACGAACAAACAAAATGAATCATTAGATTATTCACAAGAAAAAATTTTCAAAAAACATCTTTTTGATTCATTTTTAAATAAATTAAGAAAAAATTTACTTTTATGACAATTTTAATAAATAACAACAAAATCATTGTATAAATGAATCATCGAAATTTTTTTTTTTTTAAATCATGTTATTTTTGATTCATTTAGTAATTCATTTGTTTTGTTTGTCAAAAAATATGCATAAATTTTTTTTTATCTTCCTATCAAAAAAAAAATCTCTTGCTATATTCTAAATACCGCAACTTTGCACATTATACGGCCAAAATTGTACACTCACGTTTTAACTTTTATGCATGTTTTGTGGCGCGATCTTTCGAATCTCAAGTGATTTCCCACCCTTCTTGTACCTTGTTTTTTCTTAATAAATTTACCAACAAAATAATAAGTTTAGTCAAACGAATCTTCACATAATTTTAATAACAATTTAAATCTTCATTGTAACCAAAAATGCATCTACCATACTCATACTGGTTGAAAATGTGTGCTCTTCCACATATTGTGGCCATATTTGATTTTCCAACATTAAAAAACTAAAAGCATGTCTAAAAGACTAAAACCATAAGCATAGACTACATAGATGTCTGCAACATATTATATAAGAGTTCACAAGATAGACCCAATTTCACCGTTTTAAACCAACAATAGAAAAAGAAAAAGAAAAAAGCACAACATATATTTGGATTGAAAAGTTAACTAAGCATCTAGCGACGAGCATAGTGCCTTTCGGGACTCCTGTAAGGTGGGGAATAAGGAGGAGACCGTGTTCGCTCCCTCCTTGATCTCCCACCATAGTAAGGTGACCGCCTAGGAGAGTAATCCCGCCCACCACCACCACCACCACCTCTGTATGGTGGCGGTGATCTCCTTGGAGAGTAATCACGGCCACCTCTATACGGTGGTGGTGACCGCCTTGGGGACCTCCGGTATCCATAGTCATCCCGCCCAGAGCCACCACGATACCTCCCTCCTCCACCTCCTCCTCCTCCTCTGTCACCACGATAGCCTAAACAAAACATGACAATAAATCTCATTTATATCATTTGGCAAAAGAACTGGCTAATTCCATTCCATTCCATTCCTTCTCTGATTCCATCACACCAAACACCACCTAAAAGATTAAAAAAGGAGGAAATTTTACCAGTGTCCCTAGTGTTTTTCAGGCCCAAGTAATGTCCAGGTGTGGGTGTTCTTGGACGTTTCCTTCTCGACTGAAATATATAAAAATAAACAACCTCAAGAAAAATTTCTTTCAACAAACATATACCTCAAATATCATTCAACTACATACACATTATCAACATGCAAAATTTTCATTATAAAATATTTTGAAAAAATAAAAGCCATGAATCTTTGGATGAGTAAAAAAAACAAAATGCATGTGGCTAGCAGTACCCCCATATCAGGTTCGGGTAAACGATACCATTAACCGCGGTTAGTTGATAGTTGAATATATTTGCAGTTGATAATGACCGTTGATTAGTTGAAAGTATGCCCATGTTGTAATAAGCTTTTGCTATGTTTAGTTGTTGAACACATGTGTGAAATGATGCTGTTGTTTTAGGAAGCTGGCCATTTGATCAAGCTGATTAAAAGTTGCATTGTGATTGATTCATTCATTGATTGCTGCCAACATAACTGATAATATACCCAGTAGAGTAAAGTAAACCTCAATATACTTTCAAACCATGGTTAAGTTAATTTAACTTAACTTAACTTACCCTCTCTACAGTTATCTGGCGATGTTCAAGAACAGACTGGTTAAGATGCTTTATGCAGCGATTTGCATCTTCAAGAGTATCCATTGTTATAAAAGCAAACCCACGTGATATACGTGAACGAGGCTCCACAACAAGAAAACAGTTGGCCACCTAAAGAAAGAAAAAGTATTAGTCTTTAGTCATTTCCAAGAAAAAGACATTTACGCCCTTGGAAATAAACTAACCTTTCCTTCTTTTGAAAAGTGTTCTTCTAGCTGTTCTTGTGTGACACGTGTGGAGAGGCCGGTTACATAAAGGGTATTTCCGGGATTTACAACCTCTTCCCTTCCACGACTTCTGGATCTTGACCTTGATGCTGGCCTACCTCTTGGCCTTGACCAGGATCTTGACCTAGATCGAGACCTTGACCTGGATCTTGACCTGGATGGTGCTTCATAGGGGGGAGATCGTGAATACCTGGAAATCATATTCATATCCATACATCAAGCACTTAAAACATTCAAAATATGACATTTCATAGTATGTAGCCTAGATGTTGTTTGAATATTTGTTATTTTGTAAGAGGGACTAGAATTGTTTCACATAATCATGTTCATTGTTGTCATTTGTCAAGCTGTGCATTATATCAAGAAGCATTATGTGATGAATTGTAGATTCGCTAAGCTTACATGATGAGTGTAAACATAAAATTCTGATTCAAGGCATACAAATTGGAGAAAATGCTAACATACAGTGACAAAAGATTTTACTTTGCAGTTTATTGGCTCCATATCCTAGTATTATAGATTATAATTATAAGGAAACTGGAAGATTACATGCAATCCTATGAAGATATCAAGACTTCCAACTCGCAGCAAGCTATTCAAAATATTCACGCTCAAAAAGGAAAAAACATATAGTGTGTGCTCTGAAACATTTTGCATTAAAACTCAAGGAAAATACAATAACTCCGTTTAAGGACATGTCGATGTACAATAACATGCTACTCGAAGCTCAGTATTCAGTATCAGACCCTATTCCAATCTGACAACACGAATCTCCACTTCATACTCTTAATAGTATCTTTTTATTTAACGAATAACACAGTCTAACCTCGTAAAGGGTTTCGACATGATAAAAACAGTAATACAGGTAGGTTTTAACAAATCGAGAAACTTTAGGTAACGAAAAGCACGCCAATAAGCAAGAATCGAGAAATAATAAGAACAAAACGAAGTTTAGGAATTTAGGGTTTACCTTCGTCGAGGAGAGTCAGCCTGTAAATGATAAGAGTAAACGCATTAAAAATGTGTGAGAAAAAACGGATGAATTTTCATGTTTACGGAAATAACAGGTGATAAAAACACAGACGGAGAAAGAGCTCACCATTTCTTGCAGCCAAGAACCCTAGATCGCGAAATTTGATTTTTTTATCTTCTTCGAGGGTTTTTGCAGCAGACCTCTTTTCGACGCTATTTAAAAAAAATGTTTACTGAAACGTGAAAAGGGGCAGGCGCTCGCTCATTTTACAATAATGTCTAGAGACTTTACTCAATTGACAAAAAGACATCTAACTTTACGTTAATTGACATGGAGGCCCTTTCAATGATATTTTACATAACTAAAATTAGACCTGGCAAAACATGACATGATACGAACCCGACATGAAATTAGCGGGTTATGGTCAGAGATTTCGACACTTTTATGTAAACGGGTTGACACAACACGACACGATAATTAAACAGGTAGGGTTAGGGTCAAAACTTTCAACTCGAATATGACTCAAATATGATTCGTTTAATTATATATTATTTATTATAAATTTCATATTTTTATAAATATATTATATGTTATAGACTTGTACTGGACCAAACTTAATAATTAGAACTATTATTCAAATTTTCAAAGTTACTTAATATAAACTTACTATAAATTTTGTCGTTCCATCTCATAACTTCAGTGTTTCACTTTTTCCTTTTTTCCTCCACAACTCTTACTTTCCAACCTTTTACAAGGCCTAAACGTTAACCCGAAACCCGACACGAAAATAAACGGGTTGACACGGCACGACACGATAATTAAACAGGTCGGGTTAAGGTCAAGCCCTTTCAACCCGTTTAATGTCTTGACACGACACGAACCCGACACAACATGACACGTTTGCCAAGTCTAACCAAAGTGATAAAATTACATAGACCTTATTCCACAAGAATAACCATCGTTTTCAAATTACAAGAATAACTTAAATACTCATTGAGTTCGATTGGAGTATTTTTTTTTTTTAACTTCATTATTATTTTTCAAACTATGTTTTTCAACAAAAAACAAACAAACAAACAAACAAACAAATTCGACAAGAGCTTTTTTCTAACATTTTCGAACTAGGCCTTGATTTTCGAAATTTTTTATGGTGAATATAAATTTATATCATACTTAAAAATATTGATATATACGTCAAATTTAAAACTTGTGATCAGAATATCGTTTGTCTTCGTTAGCAAAATGTGTGGATTCTATGATCAGCTTTTCGATCAACGTCCAGATTTAGGTTGGTATCATATCTCCCATAGATCCGACACTTGAAGTATTTACCAATCTTCGATCCATGAGTCAGTCATTCGCAAAACCACTATAGAACAGGTAATCGTCGATTCCATGTTGTGGGACCGTACACACAACTTTTTAAAACGTTCCCCGTAAATGTGTAAAAAATTTTGTTTTCCTTGTTTAATACCAAGAATATCTCTATGCAGGCTAGAAACTCATTGCTCCGGAAAATATTTCTCCAAAATTAACTTCATGATCGTGTTCGATGTAGAGATGAAGCCAAATGAAAGATCGTATAACCATTATTTCGTTGAATCTTCCGGTGAAAAGGACAATGCTCTTAACTTTGTCTAAACTTCTATTATGGCATTTTGTTTCATTTAGGAACAAACGACATGAAACTTTTTCATAAGTTTGCGAGGATCTTCGTTTTCCAGCCCTCGGTAACTCGAAAGAAGGTGGATTATCGCATATTTTAGTTTGAATTTTTTGGCAGCTAGAAAATTGATGCATATAGGTTGCCTCACCACCACCTGAGTTTCCCACTACCATAATGTTGTTTTTGGAACAACCATGGTTGCTTCTAGAGTGGAAGGTTCGAAATCGAAAAATCATGTGGTTTCAGATCTTATGGAAGATGACGGATATAATTTATTTGCACTATGAGTGGGTGACAATGGAAGTTCTTTTTGCGAAAGATGTAAAGTTGAGTTCGGGATCGTTTAATAATAAATTGCCTTGTGGATTGGTGATTTCTGGCGAAAAAGAAGGTGATGAAGTTGAAAAGTTTGTTTTCTGCTTCTGAATCTTCGTTTCTTTCTTTAGCTTCCTTGCGTTTTTCTAGATTTTTGGATTGAAATCTAGCGGGGTACATGTACGTAAAGATCTTGGCATGATTTTTTTGAAATAACATGTATCCGACAACAACGCTAATTTGTTTGGTGCGTTAAAACCTAAACAAATAATGAAGGGGTAATAAAATAATTGTTTGGTTGCACTAAATGGTAGTGCATGAGAGTATGGTTAAATCCACATGGATATAATATAGAAGTCAATGTTTTTTACGTAAGACACATACTAGTCAAAACAATAAAATGAAAAGGGGGATTTTGTTTAAAATTATAAATAAAAATGCAGAGAATATGTAACATCCAAAATTTTAAACCATTTTTTTTTCATTTTAATTTAGATAAAACATTGTTCATAAACCCATATTAAGAAAACATAAGTGTCAAATACAGTCATCACACAATATCAGAGTATCAAAACATCCGGAAACACAGTCTGCAGGCGAATACGTACAATCAAGCATTCGCCTTTTCGTGACATCTAATGTACCTGAAAAACATTAATCAATAACTGAAATCACAAGGCTTACTAAGTTCCCTAAAATACCACATACAACACAACACAAAATAAACAATTATAGGTTATCAGCAACCTTGAGGACTATCAACAATCCCGATGGGCTAACAGCATGCCCGGTGGGTTTTCGGCAACTCTTAAGACAATCAGCAGTCTCGATAGGCTAATAGCACACCCGACGGGTTATAAGCAACCCTGGAGACTATTAACAGTCTTGGTGGGTTAACAACACACTCGGTAGCACATAGCAACAATATCAAGTAAGACCCAGTTGGTTAGCATGCATACATACTATGACATAGACAATATAGTAAGGAGACTCACCTCTCACAAAAGACTGATAATCTCACACCCGAATTGGTCGTATCATCCAAAATAACCCTAATTAACAACTAAGGTAATTACTCAAACTCAACTAGTCCAAATACCAAATCTAATCCTCAAATGGACAAAACACCATTTTGCCACTTCTAAGTACAACATCCTCACAATTTACCAAAAAGTCAAGGTTAATCCACTATTGACCTACGCATCGCATAATACAACTCTATGCATGGCTTAGAGCACCATGCCACTTACGAGCTCCCAACAGGCTATGAAAGGTGCAACCTAAGTAATGTACGACGTAACCTGCCAACTCCAAAATCCAACTTTAAGCTCTTAACTCGTTAAGAACTTTCACCTCAACCTCATATCTGACCCTAAAAGGCATCTTACTCCATTTAGACTCTAACTTTATGCCTTTGCATGGCTAAAGAGAGCTCAAATCCAAAAACCTAACTTATAACACCATCTGAAGCCCCATAGCTCTTGCATGGATGGAAGGGAGGGACCAGGCTTGCATTTTTATGGCAACATGCACTAAAAACGTCTGAAAGGACAACTCAAATGGTCTGGAGTATTCCATACTCAGTTAAAACAAGATTATGGGACAAAAATAACATAAACTTGTAACCTAACACAATCTAGTAAAGTATTGTAACGCTCATGTCTCAAGGCTAAGCATTGATACGATGATGTAATAGTTAGGGTCAATAAATGTAACTTATTTCGAAGTAATGAAGAGGAATTACTGGAATTATGTGATTTTATGTGCATTATACTTATTTATAAGATATAACAAATTAAGAATGAAAATAATCGTCAAAAATAAAAATATAGATAAACCCGATATCTATAAAGAAAGTTGTATTGGTCGTGACAAAGATTCTGGAGATATAAAGAACGCCGAAATATGAGTTATAACGAACAAATTATGAACTGTCGAAGTTTCGCGACAAAACCGATACACCGTTGTTTGACGTAAAAAGTGAGTTTACGATAAAGTGATTTTTAGCCTTAGCAATCTAAAAAAAATCGTAGTATACGTTAAAACGAGAGTGTGCATAAAAAAACGTCCAAATCTGACCTCGTGTGAGGATATTATGAATTTTCAATCTCGCATCACATATATGCAACAAAATCCAAACATTCAACAAAACATTTTCAACACCTTTGTTTCCATTCCACAATCAACCACACAACCACCACTCACACAAACAACCATACAACTACCACCCACATAAGAAACGCAAAATACAGTTGTTGAGACGCAAATGGATGTTAACTTAGGATTTAATTAAATTGCATGTGTCGTTAATTTATATGTTTTTATTAATATTACGACATTAAAAAAAAAAAAAAAAAAAAAAACAGTTACAAAAATATAAATTCAAAAATCAAAAAATAAAATAGAAAATAAGTTATTTGGTGTTATAACATACGACTAAGATGGTAGGATGACATTTTTTAAATGCGATATTGATCTTTATGGAATAACTCGTTTTCTTATCCTCCTCTAATGGTTTTATTAATCTCACGTGAGGCACGGAAAATTATGGAAGATAATAGTAAAAGTCAAATAGACTGGTAACGTATACCGGCCAAAAGAGCACCGATACCAGGCAACAACGCTCAACCGGGAGAGGAGCCATGTCGACCTTCAGCAGCCTCTCATCTCCTCCGTCTTCCATGGTATACTCCCATGGAAGACCTCGTCGGCATCATCATCCTCTTCCTTTCTCTTCTTCCTTCTCGACCCAACTCAAGGTACTACTGTCTCTACATAAAGTCTTAAGTGTTTGGGATCATGAACTTCGATGCTTGGAATGAAATTGGCGTGCATAGACTTCTAAATTTCAAGCACATATTTCCGAAATTTCGATCCCAGACTTTGGAAGTGGCGTTCCCAAACATACCTTTTTTAATATGTTTTTTTAGCTGATCTGATGTATGTTTCTGATTTGGTTTGAAGAGTAATCGGGGTTGGGGTCGTGGAAGACTCGTTTTGCTTAAAGTGAAGTGCTTGAACGATCCGAGTACAGATGCTTCGGAATCTGGACCGACCTCACTATCTTCCAGTTCTTCCACTTCTACTGGCATTTCGTCATACAGTTGGTGTGCAGGACTCGGAGGATTAGGGTTTCTTGAAACAGCTTACTTAACGTACTCAAAGCTCACAGGTTCAGAAGCATTTTGCCCCATCGGAGGTGGTTCATGTAGCGATATTCTTAATAGCAACTATGCGGTCGTTTACGGTACTTTCTTCTATCCTCCGACATTATCATTAGAGTTCACAATCATGATAGATACAGTCCATTTTACCTTTCAAGTTCATATGATTTATGTAACGTTTCTACAGAAATTATAACATTTACTTCTTCAATCTCATGTATTTGTCAGGTATTCCCCTTCCCTTGATTGGAATGGTTGCCTATGGCGCTGCAACATTTCTTGCACTAAAGCTGGCTACAAAGGACTTGCCTTTTGGGATGGATGAAATTAATGGTGAATTGCTTTTACTTGGGACAACTACCTCAATGGCAACTACAAGCGCATACCTTTTATACATTTTAAGCACACAATATCCAGGAGCTTCATGTTCTTACTGTTTAGTCTCAGTTCTCTTGTCATTCTCCTTGTTCTTCACAACCACAAAGGTACAAAATTTCACCCTAATTTTAAATATCAAGTGAATGAATTGATTTCTTCTATTCTATTATTATTATTTCTGCAGACTTTGGGGTGGCAAAAGATTCGAGGAGAATTGGGTTTGCAATTGTGCATAGCTGGTCTTGTTTTTGCTGCTTTAAGCACCTCATATAATGCAACCCTTCCTCCCCCTGAAAAGTAACTTCATTCTTGATAAACAAAGCTTCTTACTTTTTTCATTTGTGAAACAAAACATTTACATTTCTCATATATTTGTTTTCTTGTGGAAGAGTTTATGAAATATAACTTTTGTGTATATGCAGATTTGGGGAGAAGTTTCTTCCATACACTCCAACTGAGATCAAGGCACCATCAAGTCCTCTTGCACTTAAACTTGCAACACACTTGCGTGCCATTGGAGCTAAAATGTATGGAGCTTTCTGGTGTTCACACTGTTTAGAACAAAAACAGGTATCACATATATATATGGTTTATTTGTGATTTATTATGCATAATTTGTGGTTCTTAAACATGATTTGTGGGTTTTGGAAATTGTGTAGATGTTTGGACGTGAAGCAGCAAAGGTGTTGGATTATGTTGAATGTTATCCAGAAGGGTTTAAAATTGGAACTGAATTAGGGAAAGAATGTGCAAAGATTAAAATAGAAGGTTTTCCAATGTGGATCATCAATGGTCAGGTGAGTATAACTTTGTTGCTTAAAGGAAGTGTTCCATCTTTTGGAATCATATAAAGAAAATGGTTGCATTTATATTTTAAACGGATGGATTGGTTATTACACTTACAAACTTTTCACATGTTGAAGGTTTTGAAAGGGTATCAAGAGTTCCCTGATCTTGCTAAAGCATCTGGATTTGAAGCTGGTGAATTCAGTGAAGAATTAGCAAAGCTTGCTAAACAAGCTGAAGAGGCCAACAACATTCAACCATGATGATGCATATACATACATGAACATGAAATGACCAGAGGGTTTTCATAAACGACGTGTTTGATTATGGACGAAATTGTAGAAGAAATTGAGAAATTTCTGTTTTGTTTAATATAAAAGGTCCTGGTTATGGACATTTTATGAAGGGGTTAGGTTTATTAATATACCAAACTTTGTTAGCGGATGTTTTATCAAGTCATATTGTTATACCATGGATTGTATGTATTTTGTTAATTCAATTTGTAACACGAGATATTGTATTATTCATGCCATTATTTGTACTTCTTTTTCCATTTCTTTTCATTATATTGTAGAAGTATAAAACTAACTACTAACGATGACTCTTTGTACATCACGAATAACCCTCTTCTTTTTCAAAGCGTTTAAGTGTCTTGTTTTTAATATGGAATTAGTAATTGTTTTTAATATGGGATTAGTTTTCATGTCGATATTGCAACCTAAAAGCAACATACAAATTATTGCCTTCCAATAATAATTTTATACTTGTAATTGTAGGACTTTACCCAATGAAGGGAGCCCTTCCAGAAATTCTCGATGGCCAAGGGAGACCCAAGGCCAAGGAGGGGGTTTGGAAATAGTTTTCAACCAGCAATTGACGCGCCTCGGTTATTACCTCATTAGCTGCGTCATTGCCCCAAGCGCAAAGATAATTCTTCTAATCCCGCTTCACCTTCTTTTATATTACACAACCCCTCTTCCATCCATATGCTCCATCCGATGTGGGACTCCTAAACAATGTCAACTGAATGTCCTTTTCAAGGATCTAACTGTAGTCGAAAGGTGTTGTTTCGGCTAATGCATTCATAACCGATGGTGGTGATTTTCGAAATTGTGGCTACGTATTATGGGTGGAAAATTAGGGTTTATGACGACTGGAGATCGATTCAAGATGCTGTCTATCTCACAAGGGTAAATTTTTAACTTCTACTGTTGTTGCATCACGAGTTTCTGCAACTTACACCTCTCAATGTCGTTCAATGTCTTGTCTTTCAACTGTTGTTAAGAATGTTTTGAGTTAGATCCTGTTCTTTTGTGCGATTAATCCAATGTGGTTAAAATGCCCTTTTATAATATGGTAAAGGGTGTTTTATTAACCTACTTACGTGGTGTAAATCTTTTAGAATGATTAAAGCCCTTTTATAAATGCTAATAGCTTATTCATGCATAAAATTGAACAAGTGGACTATGATGATTATGTATAATTACATGTATGTGATAGTTCGAAGCAAGTTTAGTGGTGGGAATTGGATGATATATTCATGTTTAGTTATCAAATGCGTAGAACATTCATATGCCTATATGTGGTGCAACTTAATACTTACTTTTGAGCAATTTTGTTGTTTAACTTCTAACACTTTATTTTTTCGAATTAAACCATAAAAGTTTCAAACATCTTTGCATCATTTTGTCCTGTTGATATGTAGCAAGTGAATGTAATTTTCCAAATTAAACATTTTGACATGTTATATCAGGTCAAAATGGTTAAACTGAGAAAATATTTGGAACTTTTACTGTTTGTTTGAAAAAACAATAAAGTATAATTGGTTAACCGCAAAATTGCCCAAAAGTATAATCATTTTCCTGTAATTTATCCTAAAATAAAGCTTTCACATCTTGAAGGTTTTGAAAGGGTATCAAGAGTTCCCTGATCTTTGTTAAAGCGTCTGGATTTGAAGCTGGTGAATTCAGTTAAGAATTAGCAAAGCTTGCTAAACAAGCTGAAGAGTGAAGAGGCCAACAACATTCAACCATTATGATGAATGTACATAACATGCATGCATACATACATGAAATGGCCCGATGGTTTTCATAAAACGACGTGTTTGATTGTGGATGGAATTCTAGAAGAAATTGAGAAAATTTTGTTTTGTTTAGTATATGAAGGGATTAGGTTATTAATATACCAAACTTTGTTAGCGGATGTTTTATCAAGTCATAAAGTTATGCCATGTATTGTATGTATTTTGTTGGTTCAATTTGTAACACAGAGTTAGAAATATTATATCCTCTATACCATTATTTGTACGTCTTTTTTACTACAAGTCTTGGCTTTCTTTACATTTTTCTTTGTCTTTGATATTAATAACATACAAAATGGGTAAGAGGTGGAAGTGGCCATAAGTGTGTTTGCATGCTCTAGAGAAACATTATCAAGTAAATATGATTATTAATTTAATAATACGCTTTTAAAATCACATGAAATATGTTTTCTATACATAAAGACTATATGTTTCTGGCTCATTAAGCTGAAGCCATTTCAAATATTACACTTGCCATTACACATCAATTTACTTAACCTGATTTGTTGCTTCTCTTTAGGTCTCATTTGGTTTACTAGATTCCTGATGATTGCAGCCTTGTATGGTTCAATATCACTCGTTTTAGTGGAATTGAACTTCTTTTTAGGAGAGTCAAGATCCCCCCATTGTAAGTAGTTACATTTTTTTACTGTCATTCTTGAAAAATAAAATAAACAATAGTTAAAAGGAAAAAGATTAAACCAAAAAGTCAAAACATATGATTTAGCATCCAAGATTTATCTTCGGTCTATGATATTCTCGCTGAAGATGGTAACCCACAAGGTTGTTCAGGTTGAAATTTTCAAATTTGTTTTAAAACATTTCAATAGAACACATATCGTTAAAAATTAATACCAAGTCACGCAAAAAACATTTTTGATACGAAAAACCATAAAATTTGATAAAAAAAAAAACAGTAAAAAGACTTTGACTAATTCATACAGTTTTTTCTACAAAGGTATGATCAAAATTTTTATACTAGAAATTGTAGGGCCTTACCCAATAAAGGGAGCCCTTCCAGAAATTCTCGATGGCCAAGGGAGACCCAAGGCCAAGGAGGGGGTTTGGAAATAGTTTTCAACCAGCAATTGACGCGCCTCGGTTATTACCTCATTAGCTGCGTCATTGCCCCAAGCGCAAAGATGCTTAATCCGTTACCCCTTCGCCTCTTTTTATATCACACCACCCCTCTTCCCTTTCATATGCTCCCTCCGATGTGGGACGTTCCTAAATCTTACTTTTTCTTCCTGCGTCTTTAATGACCACCATAAACAATTCAGCAATGGCAACTGAATGTTCTTTCAAGGATCCAACTATCGTCCGAACGTGTTGTTTCTTCTAATCTGTGGCTACGCTTGGTGGGAAATTAGGGTTTATGACGAGTATCGGTTGATTGATGATACGCTGTCTATCACAGAGTAAGTTTTTATGATGTACTGTTGTTATACGATCATGAGTTTCTGCAACTTACACCTCTCAAAGTCACTCAATCTCTTGTGTGCCAACTGTTATCAAGATTGTTCTTTTGTGCAATCATCCAAATGTTGTAAAAATGCCCTTTTATGAGATGGAGCAAAGTATTTTCTTGCCTTAATTGTCTGTGTAGCTGTGTGTAGGTTTTATCCACATGCCAAAAACGGGTGTAATGATTAAACCCTTCTGAAAATAGGCTAATTGTGCGTAGAATTAAAAAATAAACCATCTGTATTCGAAATTAGTTGGTGATTAAGTAGAATTTGAAGCAAGTTAGTGCATACCTTGTTTACTTACCAAAGGAAAGGTATGTAAATGTTGATGTACATATGATGGAATATCTTACAAATGACAGATCCTTGGAATTTATAACCTGCAAAGATTAAAAATAACATTTCAATTACAGAAAAAGAAATAGTTCATATATTAAATGAAACGATAAAATCCTAAGAATGCTAACCTTTACAAAAGAATTTTTAAGTTAAGATGGTTGCTTTACAATAGTTGTTTAGAAATCCCCTCTACAAATCTGCAAGTTGTATTTACTATTTGAGACCTTGATTGTGTTTCCATAAGCATCAGCCATCATAGCATTATTGTAAATTTCAGGTCGAAATGCTTTTCTGTCTTTAAAGGACCCCAAATCAGAGAATTTTGTCTCCCAACTTTGTTGAATAATTGACCCAAATTTGAGAATTTCTTATTGAAATAAAGTAATTTTAAAAAAACAAGAAATAGTGTGATAACAGCACCAATGCATAGACCCATCCATTGTCATCCACAATCACCACTTTTTGATTCAAACCCTGAAAGCAATACAGGCCTCTAGCTTCCTTAACTTTCCTCTGTGATTTATTATTATTATTATTATTTTTTGTAAACTTTTTAGCAAATATAAAAGTCACACATAATGTTAACCAATGATAGCCTTGTACTTTCAATCCTTGTAATTCTAGGCAAACTTCATTAGTTTTATAAAGGGAAATCTTCAGAAAAGTCCTATTATTTTGGAAAAAGTTACATTTAAGTCCTAAAATTTTTTTTTTGAACAAAAAAACCCAAGAAACTGGATAAACCTTACACTTTAATCCTTTTTGACATGTTCAGCAGGTCACCTATGCCACACATCAGCATCCACATCAACCCTTGTACAGCTGGCATGCCATGTGGCATAGGTGACCTGCTCAACAGGTCAAAAAGGATTAAAGGTTTATCCGGTTTCTTGGGTTTTTTTGTTTAAAAAAAAATATTAGGACTTAAATGTAACTTTTTCCAAAATAATGGGACTTTTCCTGAAGATTTCCCTTTTATAAATAGTTTGACTATTGGTCAAACACAAGAAAAATAAGAGTTAGGAGAGAAGATGATCCAAAATCATTCAAAATAATGAAATATAGAGAATTATACATATGATAGGACCTGGTTTGAATACGCAAGAAAATTGAATAAAATCGCAATAAACAATGTTAACAAATGTAACATATGTATTAAATTACCAAGTTATTCTTAATTAAGAACTTGAATATCTCAGTTTCTGATTATTCAATTTAAAGCTCCATTTTGTTGTGGATATGTTCTTTTAAGATTTTAACAACAAAAAAGTTCACAATTTTTTTTTTAAATTCCCAGGTTTAAACTAGGTAAATTGCACAAAAGTCAGTATGTATTTGCAAAAATCAATTTTGACACTGTTATGTTTTGTTTCAATGTAATTACTAAGCTTTCTAATTTTTGCAATGTTGACTATTTAACCGGTCAACCCACTTACCCGTTGACGTGACATTCTGACTTGTTAGTCTTTGGTGATGTGGTATACTGACATGACAATGTTTGATTATGTGGCGTTGACATGACTTGATGACAAGTCAAAATTAAAAAAAAAAGGTGGCATAAAAGACATTAAGTTTTCATTTTTTTTTCTCAATTTTGACACTTCATTTTTTTTTGTTCCAAATCGAACATTATTATTTTTTTTCAATTTTATTTGGTGTTGATCATTTTCCATTTAAACACATATCAATAAACTTTTTGGTTCTTGATTACCACTTTTGATGTCGAATCTTCATTTTCCAGTACCTATACATCATCCTCTTTGATTTCTAGTTCAACTGTTTTTGTTTCTTCATGTTCTGCCTCTTCTGTATGGGTTTCTTCATGTGCATATGGTTTCGTTTCTTCATGGTCTGGTTTCTTCGCTTTCTGGTTCGGTTCATTCATGTCCTTCATCTTCTGGTTCGGCTTCAACATGTTCTGGTTCTTCCATTTTGGTTTCTTCAACATCTTCATCTTTAGCTTCTCAATTTCATCTACTGATCCAACATCTACCTCTTGAGCCACTTGTTCATTTTCTGGTTCTTGATGTTCTTGATCAACTATATGATGATCAAGGTGTTCGATAACTATATTAAAGGTCTCGTTGGCTTGATCTTGTTGATTGATATGGCCATCATGATCATATGTATGTTTGTTATCAACACTTCCATTAAACGATAAATTATCATCACAAGTTATCTCGGATTTAAGAATATCTTGATCTCCTACTAAATCGACACAACCTGAAGGCTCACGAACATGGATTTTGCCACCATCTTCACACTTCACCATGCAAGATATCATTGATCCCAAGAGTTATGATATTGATTGTGTTTTCATGGGTTATGATGTTGTGATCATTTTGAGATGATTAGAGGGCAGCCGATTGAATTTAATTGGAAAGAATGATGTTTGGTTTGGAATAAAAAAAATGGAGTGTCGAAATTGAAAAAAAAAACAAAACAAAACTTAGTGTCTTTTGGTCCCTTTTTAAATTTTGATACCTCATCATGCCATGTTAACATCACATAACCAAACAATGTCGTCATCAGCAGGCCAATCACCAAAAACTGACATGTTAGTATGTCACATCATCGGGGTAACTCTGAGTTAACCAGTTAAGTGGTCAACATTGCAAAAATTAGAAAACATAATGACTAAATTGTAAAAAAAAAAATAACATAGTGTCAAAATCGAAATCAATGGCTATTTTGGAAATTTGGCTAATTTTGGACTATTTCTTCAAAAGTGATAATAGAATTAGGCTATTTGGTCTTTTTATTTTTATTGGACAAAACTGCACAAATGGTCCCTGTAGTTTGCTCAAAAATTGTCACTTTGGTCCAAAAAATTTTGGATTAGCACCAGAGATCTAAAGTTTTTATTTTGTTGTTTGTTTGGTCCAATCTGTTTTGATTTTTTTCAAAATGATGGATTTGCCCTGTTAATATGATTTTCTATTTTTCTTATTTGTTTTTCTGATTTTATATTTAAAAAAATAAAAAATAAAAATAGATCTCTCTCTCTTATTTGTTTTTATTTTTCTGATTTTAGATTTAAAAAAAATAAAATCTCTCTCTCTCTCTCTCTCTCTCTCTCTCTCTCTCTCTCTCTCTCTCTCTCTCTCTCTCTCTCTTCGTTGGAAATCATTGAAGAACCCTAAGGTTTTCCAAATCACTGAAATTAGAGTTTAAATTCCAATTGAGCATGCTCCCTTCGAGATTAATCGCTTCCATCTTCATACTCCAAATTTCATCGGGAATTTCACAACTTAAATCATTGAATGAGAGATCAAGCTTAGTTTCCCAATTAAATTCTTGTAGTTATCATCCTCTTCACCTTCAATCTCTTCATCTTCTTCCCTATTTTTTGTTGTTTCATCTTTCAAGTCCTGATTCAGGCTTGAGTCCCAAATCCGATAGTAGTCGCTTCAACCCTAATTGACATGAATCATTCTTGTGGATATCAGGAGGAATAATGATGGATTTTGAGAAAATTTGTGGCTTAACGAAGTAATTTGCTCTCTCGAGTCGGATGGCGTATGATGCTTCCAGTGTGCTCACAGCTAAGTGACCGATTATCGATCCTGTTAGTCGGAGTGATGAAGATCTGAAATTCGTAATCACAATCTCTAAGCTTATAGCATCTTCTTTCAAAGTTACAATGTGTTTGATTTCAATTTTATGCTACTAATCAGTTCTGCCTAAGAACATTAGGGCAATTTCAATTCATTCATACAGAGGAACGGAAAATAGATATCGTGAATTGAGTATTCACCTGAATTGTCTGGACTTCCTCCAACATTGCAAAGATTCCAGATAGTGGGAGACCATGAAATCCCTTCATTTTGCTTATCGTGAACTTTCTCTGAGGTTTGTGAAGGAAGTGCCATGGCCGCTAAATTTTGTTTCGAGGTAATCGACGTTGATAGGTGGGTGTGGAATCTAAGCGGCTCTTGACAACTGGAAATTTCTGGTGGAGGCGTTGAAGTTATGGTGAGGTGGAATGAGATTAAAGGTGATTTTGGTGATGAGGTTTGTTGAAGGTTGAGGATGGATGATGTTGAATATGGATCAATCTATGTGTGTATCATACACCGTATCGCTTTAAGGCTTTGGTTAAACTTGGCATGACGTGTGTGTGTGTGATATTTTATTTTTATTTTTTATTTTTTTAAATCTAAATCACAAAAATAAAAACAAATAAGAGAGAGAGAGTGTGTGTGATTTATTTTTATTTTATTAAATATAAAATCAGAAAAACAAATAAGAAAAAAAGAAAATCATATTAACAGGGCAAATTCGTTATTTTGAAAAGAATCAAAACATATTTGACTAAACAAACAATAAAATGAAAACTTTGGATTAGTCCAAACCTTTTTGGACCAAAGTGACAATTTTGAGCAAACCACAGGGACCATTTGTGCAGTTTTTTCTTTTTATTGGAGTGTTTGAATCTTTTGATTTTTAATTAATTTGTGTGAAAAATATGTTAATTTTGCAATGATTTTGATTATTTTGTATTATTTCGTATAAAAGACAATCCGATAATTTTAACTTCTTCATATATCAAGTTCTAGGTACCAAACACTACATAAACAATCAGTCTAGTTTCTATCTGTTTAGTCTTGTCCAATCAAGTCTCATATAGCAAACACTACCTAAAAGAATATGAAAGATGTCATTGCATCTCAAGTTGCCCTTTTTTATGTTTGCTCACGTCATTGAAAAACAAAAACAAAACGTGACATGCTATCTTGAAAATATAAGCAACAAGCACTACATCCAACCAAAGTCAAAGTCAGTAGACAAAAAATGGATAACTTTCACGTGATATGTTGCTAAAGGTGAACAAAAAGTGTGCCCAGCCGTGCCTTTAACCGGTTATAACAGGTCTTAAGTCCAATCCGAAAAACCTTAACCAAGTCTTATGTAGCCGGTCTCATGCCTTAACCAAGCCTAATTCCAATTATCCTTAACCAATATAAGTTGGTCTTCCTAACAAATTATATGGCTTGATTTTTAAAACTCTTTTAGTAAAATATTAAAACACTAAATGGCTTCTTAATTATTTTAACCGGTTTTGAATAACCAATTCCTTTCTAAACTCGCATAATCGATTGTCCTAGTCAAAAAATTTATAATGAGGACTGGGATTTTTATAAATAGTTTTGGGTCGGGCCCATATCGGTTAGCCTAGACCCAATGCACACCTTTATGTATTGGCAGGCTGGTCGGGAAGTGAGTGAGCATGATCGGATTGGCTCCCCAAAAAGGCACTCTACTTTGGATCAATGTAAAATGAAGGCTGCAATTATAATATTGTGTTACCAAAGCCAATTTCTCACATTTTAGCTGGAGAAAAGTTTACATGAGGACTCAAGTCATGTAATGGGTTGAATAATTGTTGTCGTAGGTCGATTATATGGACTTGGTTACAATTTCTTTATCACTATAATAATAGCACGGTTTTTAGGGCTTTTGACACAAAAGCCCTGAAGTTTGTAAAAAAATCGGATTTTACCATAAATATGTTTTCTGAACTTTACAAGTCTTTTTCTACTTTTGCCTTTGTTATCTGTGATATCAAATTTCCAAGTTGCCATGAAATAAAATTTTCAAGAAAACTTATCAATTTTACAAATCTGTTATGTTTTACCTGTTTTTCTGCATATTATTTTAGTTAAATGACACTTTTTAAGCACAAAAAACAAAAGTTTGGTAAATGATCCAAAACTTAGATATTATGATTCATTATCTTAGAAAAATACAAGATAGAAAAGAACAACAAAGCTTGAATCAAGAAAAAATAGAAACTTGCTAAGTCTAAAAAAACAACTTAAAAAGGTACAATCAATACTAAAAATATATATTTTAGTACATATGACGTACAATTCAATATGAGACTTATAATAATATTTTTAAAATTATTGGGTACATATTACACAAAACGATTATGTCGCAGATGACATGGTTTTTGTCGTCCAGTCTCTTCTTTTTTTTTTTTTCTTTCGTTTGCACCACTCCCTCTCTCAATACCAACAATAAACCCTACAATTCCATTAGAAGTGGGTAAAAAGAGGTAAATATTGAAAGTCATGCCTCTCTCATGTAATAGAACGACTACTTCAAATAGGTGGTCTTGAACATACAAAACATGAATGATAATCCAACATTTGATGATTGAAAGCCTATAAATGAGGTATTAAGATCAAACACGTGCATCCTATTTTTAATCAGGCTGTCAATAGAAATGGAAATTTGTTTTTGAATGTTGATTCCAATTTTTGTTCTAATCGAGATACATAATCATTATAAAGTGAGATACTCCAACTAAAAGACAATGTTTTAAAAACCGATTTTTAGTTGAACCGGTTTTGATAACCGTTTCCGGTTCGACCACCATTCTACATATGGTGGTGGTGTGCATCAGCCTTCAAGTTGTGTACACTCTGGATAATAACCTGATCAATCACACTATTTATTATGTTTTGGAAATAAATTGTTTTGTAACAGGTAAGTGAAATCCAACTATCCAAATACAATATACCACTTCAACCTGGTTTTAAAAGAAACAGTTTGGTTCAGTTCGGTCTAAAAACCGACATAAAACCGATCATTGTTAAACCGCTCTCGTCCCGATTTTTAGGTTTGACCGATTCGAACCAGATTTTAAAGCATTGCTCAAAGGAGTTATGTTTATTGTTTTATCTGGTGAATGAATCCAATCAATAATAATATACATGCACAACGTACATATAAAAAAATGAACTTATATTACAATATTAATGCTATTATAATATATTATTATCTTATGCAGAATTAACCTATTACCACAATATTATAACTTAATTAGCCGTGTTTATGGAGAAATTAAGAGAATCAATTTTTTTTTACTGGGAATTGTAGGACTTTAGCCGATAAAGGGAGTCCTTCCAGAAATTCTCGATGGCCAAGGGAGACCCAAGGCCAAGGAGGGGGTTTGGAAATAGTTTTCAACCAGCAATTGACGCGCCTCGGTTATTACCTCATTAGCTGCGTCATTGCCCCAAGCGCAAAGATGCTTAATCCGTTACCCCTTCGCCTCTTTTTATATCACACCACCCCTCTTCCCTTTCATATGCTCCATCCGATGTGGGACTCCTAAACAATGGCAACTGAGTGTTCTTTTCAAGGATCCAAGTCGAAAGGTCTTGTTTCGGCTAATCCATTCATAAGCGATGATGGTGATTTCGAAATTGTGGCTACGTATGCTGGTGGAAAATTAGGGTTTATGAGGACTGGCGATCGATTCACGATGCTGTCTATCACAAGGGTAAGTTTTTACCTTGTACTGTTGTTACTGCCAACTATTATTAAGATTGTTTTCATTTAGATTTTGTTCTTTTGTGCGATCAATCCAATGTGGTTAAAATGCCCTTTTATGAGATGGTGAAGGGTGTTTTATTGACCTACTTACCTGGTGCAAATCTGATAGAATGATTAAAACCCTTGTGTAAATAGGTTATTCATGCATAAAAAGAATCCGTAGACTATCATGATTATGTATAAGTATAACTACATTTATGTGCTAGTTAGAAGCAAGTTAAGGTGAAAGGAGGTTGAAGATGATTATGTAGCAAGTTAGTGGGAACTGGATGATTTAGTTACCAAATGCATAGCGGGAAAGACCAAAAACATTCAATTGCCTGAACGTGGTGTAACTTAATATATGATCTAGTTCAATTCATACTTGGTATCAACTATAGTAAGAGCATCCACAACTGGACTACATCCACAGTCAGATTAGTTTTTTCACAAAGCTTATTTATGAATTCTACTAATATCAGTTTGTAAAAGACATGAGTAACATAGTATTAAAAATATGAAAAAACCTCTATTGATTGAGCTTGTAAATTTACAAGCTATGTGGAACAAACTTTGGGATGAAAAATCTCTCAAATAGTTTTTTTTTTAAACTTATTTTGACCCAATAAGCTCTTAAAAAAGCTCAATGGTGGATGCTCTCTAAGTCTTTGAAAATGACGAAGTTAATGATGGTTGATTGTCAAATTTACTATTCAACGTTGAATAAATACAGGATATTCCCCATTTGTAATCCATCAAAATATTGATGACATTGATTTTCATCCACTATATATCTTTATCTTGTCAAGTTTGAGGGGTGTTTTAAATATTTAACTTACAACAAAACTTTGATGAACTTTGAGCATAACATGGTTTTCATGGCACTTATGATGCATCACATGCGTGCCACTCATAAAAAAGAAACGAACATACAGAAAGCCGATGATTATAAATGATAATTCCATTTGAAGACACAACTAATTTACAAAATTAATCTTCATGCCTAAACATAAAAATGGTATAAGAGCAACCGGTTCCATGGCCAAAATGGGAAGGTCAATATCAAAGTAGTGTTTAATTACAGAGAGCAAGGAAGGTGCTAACCAAAACCTGAAACCAGTTAAGTACTACATGTAAAATGTAAATATGATTTAACATTCTATAGGTTCATGGTACTTGTTATTTCTTACATCATTTAAAATTAAAATTTTGACATATGATCATATGAAAAGATAGGAAGCAGTTACTACATCTAACCAAGTTATTGACCAAGAATGGATAACGTTCACTTCTCTTGGCAGGCTAGTAAGCAGGTATAACCCTAATGTTGTGTTACCAAAGCTTTTCATGTTTAGATGGAAAAAGCTGAGAGGGGTTGAATAAGTGTTGTTACGTGCAGATTATGTCGACTCAAAATGCTTTTTGCACGTCCTTTTATATAATTAATGTGTTAAATAGAATTACACAATTTATATTATTATAATACTAACCGGTTTTTTTTCTCTAAAATGTTGTAGGAGGTTAAATGGTGTAAAAATACATTTTTGGACAATTTTAACCATTTGACCCCTTTAACGTAGTTAGTTTTGTTATTTCGCTCATTTGATCCATTAAAAATGAAATATATCACGAATTGACTACTTCATATGTAAGTGAGTCAAAATGTCACTTCTATAGGTAAGTGCATATGCTGCCCTGTTGTGAAATCAAACACATGTAAACTTTTTTGGCCGTTGGTGTTCTACAATTTCGCTTTCACATGATGACCTTGTGTGGTGTTGCACCGTTAGGGTAAAGTTTAGCTTAAGTTTAGCTTTTTCTTTGGTAAACGTGTGCTGAAATCTCATTAACAAAAAACCTATCTTACCCTTTTTCAAGGAATAATACAATTAAAAAACAGTTGTGTTGATTTTGGTGCAATGATATCAAATACACACACGTGTTTGACTCTATCAATTGGAACTAGATGAAGACCCGACGCGCCACTGGCACGCATCGGTTTTTTTTTTGGTTGATGTCTTCATGCGTCGTTTTTAATAATCTGTAACATTTGTTGGTAGATTCTAATTAGTTTTTCAGCCAGTATGATGTATAGACAAATGCACTTCATGTGTCATAGGATGAATATTGTGATTTGTATTTAAGGCATGTTACCGTTGTCTAGCATATAAAGTTTGTCTAAGACGTTTGTTCTTTTAGAATGTATACTTATATTTATTGGTTGAAAACAATATATACATATATCGATGTATACTACGAAATACATTTTTAAGCAACACATATTTCATTACATTGACGAACATCAGTAAACAATCATAAAATGAAAGAGTTCCCCCAAAACAAACTACCTATTCAAGAAACATAAATTTATGACATCCTAAGAAATTGCCAATTCTTTAATAATAGAAAAAATGAAAGTACATCGCTATATGAGATTTTTCCATATTGGTAAAAAGGGTAAAGTATGTTCTTATCTAATGTAATTTACCTTATACTTCTACCTTAATCGTATGTCACACACATCACCAACCTTCGCTCGAGAAAACCGGATCCATAATTCTAATTCTATGTTAAATTTATAAAAATATGAAAATGAAAAAGAGGCAAAGAGAAAGATTATGTACATGGAATTTGTTTAAACTCATTAGTGACTACCTTCCCTTCCAAAGTTATTGTCAGTGCCCATGTTCTTGATTTGCGATAACATCCTTAATTTTATATATATATATATATATATATATATATATATATATATATATATATATATATATATATATATATATATATATATATATATATATATCAAGAAACAAATATAATTATGCTTTTTGAGAAATAGTTAAAAAGAATTCATACCTATGTTGAAATTTGGGAATTCAAAACAAAGCTTTGATAAAAGGTTGAGGAACTTCTACCTACAAAGTGAAACATATTTTGGAGTTATGAATGTGATTTTTCAAAATAAGAGCAAAAGTTTGACCTTTGTTAACTAATGAAATACATTCATACATCTGAGAGGGACGTTGTGAAATGTTTAGATACAAATGATCTCATAGTTGCTAATAATTTTGAATATGTCAAAGAATCTCATTACTAGTCAAACACAATCACATTTGTTGTGGAAAGAACAATTACATTCCTACACTTTATCTGTAAAAAACAAACACACACATTATAACTTTTTCAACCTTTAGATTTAAATTTTTATTTAATTAGTAATTACCAATGGATCAAAAAGCTTTTCATATATCAACAATTTGGTTACATGAAAAATATATATAATCCAAAAACAAATTATATTATGATGTCATTATTACATTTCAAATTAAAATTTGTAGAATACACTTTTTTTAATAAAATTATAATTCTAGTAGTCCAGTTACCTCATTAGATTCCCTATAAATGACTTAATTGACCCTCCACCATTCCAAACCTGATATATGTCAAATCATCAACATTAGTCAACACATAATAAATGGCAATCTAATAATAATAATGATAATAATATTAATCAAGAAACTTACAAAATTTCATCACCTACAGCTACGATTGAAGTTGTAGGGATCCAACTCTTTCTAATCTTCCGTCTGAAAGCATATATATATATATATATATATATATATATATATATATATATATATATATATATATATATATATATATATATATATATATATTTGATAACCACCCAACAAATCCCCACGATATTACAATATATAGATTTGATCATAGAAAATGAGACCTTATTTAAATAGCCCGACCAACTTCAAAGGGCTTCATATGGATCATGAAGTATTATTGCTTGAAAATCCAAAATGCCAATCATAAATACACCAAATACTAGTTTTAAAATAGATCCAAAAAAATATTAAAAAAAATATGCCAAATTATAATGTTTTTAGTATCTTAATCATATTCACAATTAAAAAAAAAAAGAATGGTACAGGTCCTCACCTTTAGTCAAAGTTCACTGGTCAAATCCTTACCTGATCTAGGTTTGTCAGCTTCTTGACAATGTGAGTCATCCCAGCCTTGTAACCCAAGAAAGTTGTTAGCTTGCATGGGTTCACTACTCCTTAATGTGGAACCCACCATTGGAGTTATGTCATTCTCAATCCCGCTTCAATCATATCATTTGTTAGCATACAATACGAAACAAATACCAACTTTGTTTCATTATGACAACATTATATTATCGGAAAAAGACAATCTTGGTCCTTAAGTTAATTTGAATGTTCAAAGTAGGATGTCATTAGTAAACAATTCAATGTAAGCGTACTGATATTTCTTGCATCTAACCCAAATAAGCTATAAGTATATTAGAAGTACCTTTATTTTATTACTACAATCAAGTTCTTGATGTAACTCAGATTTAGGTACATGATTTTGCTGTGCAATTGCAGTTGATGATGATAGTCTTTCATGGAGGGAAAGGGATTTTGATGTCATAGCTCCTTGCTTGCTTCCATTTGTGAAATATTAGATCCTTGGATTGCTTAAAGAAACATATGATCTTTCTAAATCTTTTAGTTGTGGATTTTCTTTCGTGAACTGTTTCCGTGACTAACAGCCACCCTGAAGAACCTTAAACTGAAAAATAAATTGCATCAAAAAGATGGAAATAAATAAATGAAAATAGGTTTGAAAATGATGCATAACGGATTAGATATTAAACATGGTCAACGAATGATGCATCTATTGAATTCATATATAAACTAGACGTGGCAAAACATGACACGACACGAAAACCCGACACGAACCTGACACGAAATTAGCGGGTTAGGGTCAGAGATTTCGACACGTTTATGTAAACGGGTTGACACGACACGACACGATAATTAAACGGGTAGGGTTAGGGTCAAGACTTTCAACTCAAATATGACTCGAATATGACCCGTTTAATTATATATATTATTTATTATAAATTTCATATTTTTATAAATATATTATATCTTATAGACTTGTAGTGGGCCAAACTCAATAACTAGAAGTAAGATTCAAATTTTCAAAGTTACTTGATTTTAATTATCCTCACCACCTATCCCTTTTGCTCCTCAACTTTAACTCTTTTCATTTTTCCTTCTAAACTTACTATAAATTTTGTCATTCTATCTTATAACTCCAATATTTCACTTTTTCCTTTTTGCTTCAACAACTCCTACTTCCCAACCTTTAAAATATTTCAACACGACATGACGCAACATATTTACAAGGTCTAAACCTTAACCCAAAACCCGACACAACACCGACACGAACATAAATAGGTTGACTCGGCATGTCACGATAATTAAACGGGCCAGGTTAGGGTCAAGCCTTTTCAACCCGTTTAATGTCTTGATACGACACGAACCGGACACGACGCAACACGTTTGTCAGGTCTAATATAAACTATGCTTCTCATTCCTCCATTTTGATGATTCATTTTTTTGGGATTCCTGGTATGAGAAAGAATGTGTAAGAATTAGTGAACAAGATAAAATTTTTTTTGATAAAAGCACATAAAAATGTTTAGAACCCTTAATAATAAGGCAAAATTCGTTTAAGTCAAATGATGCGCCAGTTCAGCTAAACAAATATAATAATACCTAGATCATTTGTCTCTCTATTTGTAGATCTTGGCGTAGGATTTTCAGATAGAGCATATCTCCTACTTCCGCCCTCCATGAATACCCTTTGTCCACCTTGAAATCTATTAATATACAAAGATATTTGTGAATGTTCAAAGAAGTTTGTATGAAATCATAAATTAAAACTTCGTAGAATCTGTTTTTCGTATCCTCTTTCTCCGTCTTTACCATGTGCTCAATGAATTCAAAATTACACCCACAAATCAAAATCCAAATATTACAATGGTAGAGATAGTAATTAAGAACCGAAAGCATGATAGATATACAATATCACATACAGGTGGGCAAGTATATGTGTAACATCCCAAAAACCATAAGTAAAATTTCATTTTTCAGTTCATCAACCCCAAACATCACATGTTTCAAAACCATCCAAATACATACTATCACAAAATATCAAAGTAAAAGAAATCATAAATGAGGAAATCGTGAGGGTGAAGATTTGTTGGATCAAGTGTCTAAACCAATAACTAAATTAGTATAATCTTGAATTAATAGTAAAGTCCTTTTGGGTTGCCCTCAAACTTTGTAATAGACTGAAATTTCATTAGGAGAGAGAGACTGATTTATTAATTTATTATATGATTAATAAATTAACTAGAAATCAAAATAAATAATTTATTAATATTTTATGAGAATAATTTATTAATTAGAAATAATATTATTTAATTAAGAATTAATCAAAGATTAAATGGAATTGATTTTAGGATTAAATGGAACATGTAACACTCCAAAAATTAAAAAAAAAAAAAATTCAAAATCAACCATTAACCATAATTTTTTACAAAATGAGTCATTGTTTCAAAAACATTATTTCAAAATCAGAGTTTCCTAAGACCTAGTGACATAAACCAGGAAGATGTGTACGATCAAGCCTTTGTTTTTTCCGATCATCTTAAGTACCTGAAACCATAACAAGCAACTGTAAGCACAAAGCTTAGTGAGTTCCACCAAAGCACCACCATATAACATAACAAACAACAACATGCATACAAAGCCTTCAACATGACTGGACTGTCGCACCGACCTACAGACTATCTGGACCGATCTCAGAGCCTTCAACATGACTAAGCCGCCGCACCAGACCTACAACCTATCTGGACTGCTCTTCAGGCCTTCGGCCTGACTGGACCTCCTCGCAGGCCTTCAGTCTACCCACATCGACCTGGGTATCTTGGCCTTTAGTACCAATAGGTCCGCCTCAACCCAATAAACCATAACAACATATTGATATAAACATTACCGGGTTTGTTGACTAGCAACACAAAGCAGTACAGTCTCAACCTAACCACACTACGTCGACATATGCAACAGATAAACATATAGCCAATAAACAAATAACAGACAGATTTACAAATCACTACCGCATAACAACATCCTACTTACCAGGATATAGATCTAACAAATTACTGCAACATAGCAACATCCTATACACCAAGATACATAACCTACTGGGTCGGCATTTGTGTCTTCGACCCACAAGTACAGTGAGGAAAACTCACCTGAACCGAAGAACCTTGAAAGACTACGATATGCTCCCTTTTGCACTGCTTGCTCCTGTGAATCCACTAACACCAGAACTAGATAACATCTTAATCAATAGCCCAAAATCCTCAAGTTTGACCCGGTCAAAAATTCAACAGTCAACAGAGTCAACAAAAGTCAAAGTCCATGGTTGGTTGAGTACGTCCTGCATACTCAACTTATGCCCAGTGTACCCGGAATGGTTTAGTATGCCCAACGTATGAAAATTACGCCCAATGTACTCGATCTGGTTCCATCCGTTCCATTAAGCACTTAATACCTTAATTGTTTTTCACCTAAACTCAGATATAGCCTCAAAACATTGTCTTAAGTCATAAAGTTTCCACCTTTATGACTTTCCATGGCTAGGGAATGTCCAAAAGCTAAAACTCTAACTTATTAATCCATTAAGACATCACAACTCTTGCATGCAAGGGAGAGAAGGACCAAGATCATAGTTTTATGGTTCCTAATAGCTCCATAGTGGATAAAGTTTCCAACTTTACCAATTAGAATGGTCCCAACAAACAAGATCTAGTCTTTAATTCTCAAAGGGACCCAAAAGTGCATCTTTTTCAACTTAATTCATTAAGTCCAAATCTCCAACCTTCAAATGTGAATCAAAATGATGTTTAGATGGATAAAGTTTCCAATTTATCCATAACAAGGTCACAAACTTTCAAGATCTAAACTTTATGCACTTAAAGTGACCAAAAGCTCATAACACCCAAAACTAGCTAGAACTAACAATTTCATCATCAAGATTCAAACATTATACCTCTAGAAGAAAGATCAAGGTGAACAAGGTCTGGATCTACAAGCTCCAAAGCACCCAATGCCTCTTCAATGAGTTCATTCTTATCTAAGGTGTACCAAGAACACTCCAAAGCACTTAAAAGACAACAACGTAAAAATGGTCCATGTGGTTTGTCATTTTTTGTGGATATGGTCCAAACCTTTTAAAAATTGGATTTTTGGTCCTTATTGAGAGGTTTGTGTGTGGAACGAGTCCATGGAGTTAACTTCCGTTTGCTTGTGGCTGTTAAACCCCTCACGTGTGTTGCACACAACGGAATAAATGTCTTTTTACTTGAGGGACCATTTTTGCAATTCCTGAACTAAACCCAGTTGTTATCGTCTTAGTGTCATATTACACAAAAATAAAATATATTTTAGTTGCCTCTTCCACTTCCATCTTCTTCGTTATTCAATTTGAACGCAAAAACCCTAATCAAGATTTGGTCCAAGGTGTTTACTTGTTATTGCTTTTCAGCTGTAAATGGTGTTCGTAATGTGGGCGATTAGGCCAAAAGCTGAGACGTATGACATCACAAATGAAAATGGTTAGTTTCACTTATCCGCTGTTTACAAAATTTTCTTTGGTTTCTTGATGATTTGAAGAACAGAGTAAAAAATACAAACATCTGACAATTTTTTACTTAATGTTTTTTTTTGTATCTTGTAGAGCGTGTACCAACAATGTTCACCATAAAGCTACACCATGGTGGAAATTTTACCAAGCTTCCAAACACGAAATATGTTAAAGGCGAAGTGCGATATAATGATTTAGTAGACATTGATGAGTCCAAACCCTAAATCCTGGGCTTAAGGGAAAAGTTACTTGTTCCTCGAGTTATTAGGCCTAGCCCATCAAGGCCCTAATGCTACTAGTCATGAAGCCCAAATGATAATGCCCATAACATAAAAGCTTATGGCCCAACAAGGGCCCAAAGTCCCTAAGTGTGACATCCCCAAAATCACGGCCAGAAAAGACCGGTTTGTTTATGCTTTGTTTAAAAATCAGAGTTACATTTTAAATGAAAGTGTTGCGGAATTTGTCCCAAAACAAAAATATGATAAAGATTTATCAAAAGCATTTCCATAGAAATGTATTTCATTAAAAGACTTGGGATGTCATGTTCGTACATATCAAAAGCATAAACAGTACAATATAAGCCTTACTACATTATTTCATATCTACAGGCCTATATCCGTAATCCCTCGTCCAAAACATCACACCTATGCTCATGCGCCACTACCTGTAATACATAAAACTGAGTGGGTCAGGCTTGGGAGTCTGGTGAGCACATAGGGTTTTCAACCCACAATAAATAAGTTTATTAATTTCATCGATCAACAATAACCCGATTACCCGTTCCCGTTATCCTCACTTTACGTCCCTAAACACCTATCATAAGGGACCTAGCCTAAGGATCATCATCGGGACGGACACTACTGCTAAGGGGATTCCTCAGCAATAAATGTCCTAAAGGCAACCATGTGGGGGATGAAGTACACCGGTGAACATATCGTTCACAAACACCTACAGGTTGCGAGCCTGCTAGTGTTCCACTGGACTGTCTAGAAGAGTCCGTGGTCGTCATCCATACTCCGCTAGATGACAGAATCAACAACATCAACATCGAGGCCTCTCATCATTTTATCACACATCACCTATTGCATCTACCCATGTTTTACCCCAACATTTTCGTAGATATAAAATACATATACAGTTTAAATCATTGAAAACATGTATAACAACGTTCATCTAGCATAGATAGCAAGTATTCAGATAATATGCACACATAGCACGTAATTTATATAAAATACTTCATATCTATGTGTAAGTTGAAAGTAACTATGCACTCACTTGTTAAGGTGATGATTCCAAAATCGGGCAGCGCTTGCTTCTAACGATTCTATTTTCCTTCGACGAAACCTAGCATTATTATCGCTAAATTTTAGTCTAATATTTACCGTGACCAACTATTAGTCTTATTATTATTATTATTATTATTATTATTATATAAGCGTTAAACAATATTTTCCAACCACTATGTACAGACAGGGGCCAGACATAAAACACCGGAGGGCAGGACCATTTTGGCATATAGCACTTCTGAAATCCAACAACCCTATGCGGCCCTTTAAACCAGATTCCCCGTACCGCGAGTAGTTAAAAAAAAATATTATAACGACACTTATATAAGTTATAATAATAGCTCAAATATTTATTATAAGTTCATAATAACAATACTAATTTTAAATATAAGCTATATTAAAATAAGGTAAGCATAACTTACTTACAAGGGGGTTTTAGCTAGGAGTCGGGCTCTGCAGGGGCAGAACTTCGTCGCTGAATCTTTCTAAGAAAGATTCGTGCAGCGCTTCAGCGCTCGCCTTACTATACTAAGCTACAGAAAGAGAAGTCGAATCACGAGGGACCGAAATGCTCGGGGGATAAGGAGAGAAAGACTCTTGAATCAAGAGAATGGTGCAAGAAATATGATAGCCCAAGGCTCTTATTTATACTAATTGAATTTTCAAAAACTACCCTCCATAATTACTTAATGACCTTTTAGTTATATAAACAACTAAACACCCCTCTATAATACTATTATAAATGGATTTAATGATATTTGTACTAAACTAATGTCGAAAGAACTCAACATTAGTCTTATAATGACCGCATCGTCGATACCTTTCTAATGATATATACATATGTATATATATGTGTACGTATACATGATTTATACTTTATTTTAATACGTAAATATGCTATTATAATTTGTAACTCGTTCATACGAACTCCATTTTTGACGTTCTTTATATCCACGCGTAGGTGAAGACGTACTCTACAACTTTCGTTTAGACTCCGTCGGCTAATTTTGACTTTATTTTTAAAGTTATATTTTTAACAAGCCGGGACAGGATTGGTCTGTTTAAAATCTCATAACTTCTTCATACGAAGTCAGATTTGGGCGTTCTTTTTATCGATGTTCTTAGTTTAACATATTCTACGACTTTCGTTTAGATCACTAAGGCTAAATCTCGCTCTATCGTAAATTCACTATTCACGCTTCCCGATATCGTGCCGGTTCTGTCGTGAAACTTCGACGGGTCATAACTTCTTCGTTATAACTCGGATTTCGGCGTTCCTTATATGCACGGAAACCTTGAGACATATTCTACAACTTTATGTAGAGATATCGGGATTATCTCACACTTTAATTTTGACGCTAATTTTTATTCTTTATTAATTATACATTTATAATTAAATAATAAACACATATAATTCACATAATACTCAAATATTTCATCTTTATTACTTCAAAAAGAGTTACAAGAGTTGACCTAGACTATTACATTGACAAAAATGCTTAGCCCTGAAACCCGGGCGTTACACTAAGTTCCATGCATGATCCCAAATAAGCCCAAATCCCACTCTGATGAGTACACTCAACGTACCAACCAGTACGCCCAACATACTCATAACCCTCACATCATCGGGACTTCAAACACATACGTCCAACGTACCTCAATGTACGCCCAACGTATACTGCAGTTGGCCAAAACCTCATTCTATGGTCTTAATCAGTTAAGATCCAACGTCCAGTTTTAGATCTAGGCTTATTAAAGTGCATTAAGCCATAAAAGTTGCCAACTTTATGATTTTGCATATCTTAGTGGGGAAAATCTTTGTTTGCATGATTGAATTTAAGTCATCAAGACTCCATTTGTATGCTCAAGGGACGTTAGAAACACTAGGATCTAGATTTATAACCTTCTGGAGTAGCGCATACGTTCAAGAAATACCTCAAGGACCATTTTATGATGATATAAGCCATAAACTAACAACTAACCCATGAAGTCATCAAGGTAGAAGCTTTTTACCTTCAATAAACTAGAAATGATGATAAACCTCTAGATCTACAAGCTCTTCCTGATCCAATGCTTCTTCACAACTCTTTTTTTTTCTTTAAGCACCACACATACCCAAAACACACACACACTCAAACTTTAAGTAAAATGGATTAGGGTTTTGAGATATGACTCAAGAGGCAAATGAGGTTGATAAGGTGATGAACTTGAAGGACTTAATGAGCTTAAATAGGGTGTAAACCTAATTTTTATGCTTTGCCTCTGGCTTGAGTATGCCCAACATACGTAGGGTCATCCCCGATGCGCACATGCAAAGGAGTACCCTGTGCGTACCTTGTGTACGCCCAACGTACTCTGGTTTACCTTGATTAATTGAAATATGGTTAAGGTTTATACATGGTGACCCGGGACTTACAAAAAGAACATCTAAAGCCATAATGTTGCAACCTTTATGATTTTGCATATCTACAAAGATCCCAACACCAAAATCTAACTTAAATCACACTATAATGTTCCAAAAACTCTTGCATGGAAGAGTATCAAGGGCCAAGCTTGCATTTTTATGATTCTAAACCTTCCAAAATGCTTGAAAGGACAACCTAAACCTCTGGAGCATTCCAAACTAACAAAAGTTAAGTTCTTAGGACCAAAAAGAACATAAAACTACACTTAAGCAAGATCTAATAAAGAAGTCATCAAGATCTAAACTTTATACCTCCAAACGGTGTTCCAAGATACCAAGAGTCCATATCCAAAGGCTAGAGAGCAACAGCAACACTCCAAAGATCTTCCTTCTCCATCAAGAACACTAAAATGATACCAAAATGTTACTCCAAGGCTTCAAAGCACTCACATACACTTAGGGTTTCGAAATAAGGGCTATAAGGGATGAAGACTGGAGATAAGAAACGTTTTAAGGCTATAATGGCCTTTAGATAGGGTGCAACCCTAAAACTTAGGGTTTGTCCTCTATGTACGCACACCTGGCGCCCACAAACTTACGCTTGGTGTTCCATTTCCAACGCCTGATATTTGGGACCAAAATGCAAGGTTAATACAAAGCAAACCAACAATGCAATACCACGAAATCGGCGTTACATCCCTCATCTCTCTCTCTCTCTCTCTTAAGTTTTCTATTTCTAGGGTTTGGGTACAACCATTAGAGGCATGCGATTTTTGGTGTTTGCTTTCTAAAGCTTGGTCAAGAAGGAATTGTTGATTATTTACTACAATAATCAAAATGTATGTAAACCCTAAAACCCTTTATGAATTTCGTAAATAGTAGGGTATTCTTTGGGTTCTTGATGTTGAATTGTTTGTTACAATCAATATAGAAAACTTAGATCCAATAAGTTGTATGTGAACTTAAGTTAAGTTTTTCCGCCACATATTGTTTTGTAACCTATAAAACCTACCACTAAATAGTTGTCCTAGGGGACCTTGAAGCCGCCTCTCTGTCGTTCAACTACGTGGGTGTCTTATTGGTGCCAACATGTCCCTAAAGAAGAATTGGAAACTGCTTATTGATCGGTTTCACTCTAAACTATCTTATTGGAAAGGAAAAAACCTTTCGTTTGAGGGCCGTTTCACCCCTTGCTAAAACAATTCTCGACACCCTCCTGATTTATTACTACTCAATGTTTAAGACTCTTATTTGCATTTTAGAAGAGTTGCATCTATAGATATGGGGATGTAATGTGGAGAAAAGAAAAATTAGTTGGATTGCTCGGCCAAAGCTCCTTGCTCCTAAGGAAAAAGGAGATCTCGGTTAAGGCAGTCTTTGTGCTCTAAACATTGCTCTTCTTGCCAAATAGTGGTGTCCATATATGTAAATAAAAGATTCTTTATGCTAAGGTGGTTCGTGTCATCTATAATGTGGATGGTAAGAGCAATCACATCAGTGGTAGTCTTGCAATATATTTGTAAAAGCCACCTGTATAATGTTTGCAAGACACATTGATTAGATATTATTACTTTATTATAAAGGTAATATGATATATCAATTCAATTGTTTTTAATATCTTGATATGGCTATTTGATTAAAATACTAATATAATCATTTTGCAAACCTTTCTAGTTTTGAAAGAGACACTACTATGTGACATAAAATAATGACCTACTTGGCCTTGCAAACCATTTGCAAGTCATCGATGTGGATGGTCTAAGCCAAATGAGTATGAAGTGGGGTAAGGAACAATATAAGTTAAACTAAAAGATGATCCAGGGTCCTTGAGGATATACCCGACTGATGTATTTTCCTACTCGGTTGGTAACGACGATAATACATTTTTTTGATTCTAAATAAGTCCTTTTTGTATGACAAATTTGGGATTGTTTAAAAAAACTTAACATTTTTTTGGACCGATATCACATTTATGTTTATTATTTTGTTAACCTGTGATTATAAAATACTTGTAATAATGATTTTTGGTTACAAGTTTGCATATAATTTCCTTAATGGCTGCATGACACTTTAAGTTAGCAACGAAATGATGCAAGGTACTTTTGCCATATTTATGTATATCGCTGTATATTGCTCAATCATTTGATTTGATATATATATATATATATATATATATATATATATATATATATATATATATATATATATATATATATATATATTAACTTAGTGGATAATATAACTATTTTAATCTAAAAGCTTATCATCTTTATTTTTTATATGTAATATTTAGATAAAAGTGATGTCTTTATCACACTCATAGTCAAAAAGTATGTTACATGAGTTAATGGGTTAACACATCGTACAATTTTCATAAATTTTCTATAACTTTCTTAGTATTTATATAAACCTTTATGTTAATGCAATGTACTTTTGCCGTATATCAATGTAATATATTGTTCAATTTTTTGATTTGATGTAATTTTTTTTTTAACTTAATGGATAATATGACTATTTAAATCTAAAAACGTTACCATCTTTATCTATTTTTTATGTAATATTTAGATAAAGCGATGCCTTTATCATATTAATAGTCAAAAAGCATGTTACATGAGTTAATGGCTTAACATATCTTACATTTTATAATTAGCGTACACATTTATTTTCAACTATGCACGAATAAATAATTTAGTGGTCCATTTTGAGAGCCGAAAGGGATATGTTCTTAATGAAAAAACCATGGGCCATAAAGTCCATTAAACCATACATTTCGGACCCTAAAATGAACGGTCAAGATTTCTCAAGATTGACACACATCTCGGGACGTATGGGAACGGTTGAAACTCGACGCCGTATCGTGCCGTTGCCCATCAATTTCGGCCAGACTTTCGAATATTCCATTCGCATATCCGCCGTCAGATCAGATTCCCTCTCATCTTCTCGATGCACTTATCCCTTTCGATAGCGTCCATTCTTTATTCCAAATATAAAGTATCAATCAATCAACCCTATCTTCATCTTCTTCTTCTGCATCGATCATCGTTTTATCCGAATCAAATTTCCCCCAAATCTTCGATCACCATGTCCGAAGAACTGGCGCCTGAGCAAATTAAACTCATCCACAAACTTAACGTGTTCAAGATCAAAGGCAGAGACAAGCGCGGTCGCAAGATCTTGAGAATTATAGGGAAAAACTTTCCTGGTAAGCTTTTCGTTACTTTTGATGCCTCTTGTTTGTTGATCGAACGCAGATTAACGTTTTTTTTGAATAATAGTTTGCTGATTTGTTCTACAGCGAAGAGTTTGAACGTTGACCTGTTGAAAAAGTATCTGGAAGTGAAGGTTTTCCCCAAACTCGAGAGGCCTTTTGTCGTGGTTTACATCCACACCGATGTTGATAAGAGCGAGAATTTCCCCGGAATATCTGCTCTCCGATCTGCTTACGAAGCGATTCCGATCAACGTCAAACAATATCTGGAAGCGGTTTACTTTGTTCACCCGGATCTACAATCCAGACTTTTTCTCGCCACATTCGGCCGATTCATCTTCACCGGAGGGTAAGTCATATTCTCTCCGTCGATAATTCAAAATTGTTCTCTTCCCAGTACCAAAATTGTCAAAATCCAATACCCTCATGCAACAATAAATTGTACGTAACGCCTAACAAGTTGTTACAAATCTTGTTTTTGGCAAATTCCGTTGGAAAAAACGACCTAACTTGATAACCCCCAAATTTTAGGGAACCAGAGTTAGGGTTAAAAGTTTCTTTGCATCAATTACAATATGAACTGTATTGATCATGTGTTATGGTGCAGGTTGTATGCGAAGCTGAAATACGTGAGCAGATTAGGGTATCTGTGGGAGCATGTGAGAAGAAACGATATCGAGATCCCGGAGTTCGTGTATGATCACGATGAGGATCTGGAGTTCCGTCCGATGATGGATTATGGTTTAGAGAGTGACCACCCAAGAGTTTTCGGTGCGCCCGCGGTTGATTCCTCTGTGGCGTCGTATTCCATGAGGTGTATTTCATAGAATCAAAACAATAGTATTAAGATTAAGAAAAAAAATACAATGAATGTGTTTTTAGTAAAATTTGGGAGTGCGAGTGCGAGTTTTTCTTTTTCTTTTTTGCTTGCTAAGCGTTCTGTTTGTAAATTTGGTTGATATAATAGGAATGAAAAAAATAGAGCGAGATATTTAATATCCGCCTACTAATGTTGGTTTTCGATGTGATTAAAATTGTGATAGACATGTCTAACTAAACAATCAATTGATTTAACGTATTTCTCTAGTCATTGTACGATGGAAGATCAAGAACTGAGTTCATGGCTTTTTAAAATGGGACAAAAAGTATATTTTTTTATTGCATTAACATAAGTGCCAAATCATACGGATGCAAATTATATTGGATTGTTTATCCAGTTATGTGAAGTCTAGAAACTATAAAGACAGTGAGGAAGAAACAGAAAGGATGAATGACCACACAACCAACTAAATGAGCATTCGGAGGGCTTTGATGAGCAAACAAAGAGTTATTTCTTAATTAATTAATTGATTTTTTTTTGAGCTGTCGGAGGGCAAAAATGAAATACCAGGGGTGGTTTTGATTCTTTAGTTTGAGCTTCATATTTGCTATGAATTCTTGTTGTATGAGGCTTTTTTCAAGTTGTTTCATAATTAATTGCATTAATAGCACTTGTAATTATAAATAGAGACTAGAGTTTGAGTAATCTTGGTGGTTTCAATTAGGAGATGGTGAGAAGATTATAATATTCAAAAGGCAAACCCTATCCTTCATATCCTTGCAAAAAGGGGAGCCATAGTGGGCGGCCATGGACCCATTTATATATAGAGGAAAAAACATCATAAATGGTCCCTGTGTTTTCTCAGATTCTGAAGTTTAGTCATTGTGGTTTAAAAATCTCATAAATGATCCCTGTGCTTTCAAAACTTTTGACAGATGGTCCTTATTGCTAATTTCGTTGACTTTTGTCCGTTAAGTGAGGGGCATTTTCGACATTTCACACCACAGGGACCATTTATGATCTTTTCAGTTATTTTTTTAAAAAAGAAAAAACTAAATATAATTATTTAATATATAAAATCTCTCTCTCTCTCTCTCTCTCTCTCTCTCTCTCTCTCTCTCTGAGAACACATATACATACATTAAAACCAATACTTTCCGGCGACGGAAAGGTAAGCTACAACCTTGACTACCGATCGAAGAACGACGATGCGTGGTACACCTCCGGCGTCGTTCTCGAAAATGGAAAGCGGCTGCGCGTCAAGTTCAAGGATATCAAGTCAGGCGACGCTGATGAGGTATTCTCTATGGGTAATTTCTCCAAACACGATGAACTGGAAGAATTTCTCCGTCGATTTTGTCCGGTGTCCATGCCGATCGAGGAGAACGAGTGCTCCACAGTGATCAGGCATGACGGTGTGTTACTTATAAAGTCGATGGATCAATTCGATACTTCGACGCCATTGTTGATGGTGTATGTATCTTATCTATAATTTAGGGCAAATACGCAGTTTTCGATCACCTGCTCGAACAAGTAGACAATCGCATTCTATTCTCACTAATCATTTCATTATCATCTTCGTCCAATTTCGATACCTTTATCTGACATAAATCATACTGAGACGTTAAAATTCTCTCGTTCCATTACTCATCCGTAGCCTTCTTGTCCCAAATTGAACTCTCTTCTTACTTAATCTGAATAAAACTAACTAGAAGAAGAAGCTTCTATGTAAGAAATCACTCACCAATCACCACAACTTCCGAATTCATATCAGTAGATAGACAGATTCGAAAATGCATATTACTAGTTCTGTTTTGTTTATTTAGGCAAGCAATTGTTCTTCCTATTTTGTTTATAGTTTGTTGTTATCCACTGGATAGGTTTGTTGCAAAGAGCGTAAACTTGAGAAGTGCGTATGCACTTATTTACTATGTTGGAAACATGGCCCTGAGGAAGGCATCGTAACTGCACAAAGTATTGTTGATATATGCTTCATTATGTCTGGTGCCCCTCATCTCAGAGTTACTGACTTTGCAAAGCTTGTGATGGAAAAACTCTCTTCTCAATCTAGTCTCACACCCAAGACTCCATTTCTGTCCAGAAAAACAAGCTCAAACCAAACTCTTAACAAGTTACAAGTAAGTTCTTCAGTGCATGACACTTTCTCTTGCAGTTTGTGATTTCTTGTAATAATCTGTAAAGGGTTCTTTCCCTTGATTTGTAGGAATTCAGTGGTGATGTAGATCAACTAGCTGAGAGAGAGAGAGAGAGAGTATTGGTTTTAATGTCTATATATGTGTTCTGAGAGAGAGAGAGAGAGAGAGTATTGGTTTTAATGTCTTTATATGTGTTCTGAGAGAGAGAGAGATAGAGAGAGAGATTTTATATATTAAATAGTTATATTTAGTTTTTTCTTTTTTAAAAAAATAACTGAAAAGATCATAAATGGTCCCTGTGGTGTGAAATGACGAAAATACCCCTCACTTAACGGATAAAAGTTAACGGAGTTAGCAATAAGGACCATCTGTCAAAAGTTTTGAAAGCACAGGGACCATTTATGAGATTTTTAAACCACAGGGACTAAACTTCAGAATCTGGGAAAACACATGGACCATTTATGATGTTTTTTCTATATAGAGAGACTAGGTTTATTATTCTTTCCGTTTTCTAAATAACAAATACTCCGTATTGTTCTTTAGAGTTGCCGCTCTTAAATTATAAATTTGTCAGACTATTTTCGTTCCCTAGTAATTATGCATCATTCAATACGACAACCACCTGGAAATAACTAGGGCATGAAATAGCTAGAAACAATGTCCAATTGTAGGGCTGACAATTCTCGACACGACACGCGACACGACACAAAATAAATGGGTTTGGGTTGAGTTTTTCAACCTGCCAACCCGCTAACCCGCCAACCCATTTATTAAATGGGTTATATATGGGTTTCTCAAAAGATAAACGGGTTGACCCGCCAACCCATTTATATTCTTAATAAAAAATTATTATATTTTTAAATGTATTTATGTATCAAGTATTAATATTTAATAAGTATTATATAATATATATCATTTATTCATAGACCATTTGATTGTTTTGACATTATTACTCGTGGTGGATGGTCTAAGGTCATAAATTGTAACCTATAAGGCTAAGTCTGTAACATGTTTCATGAATGTTTTTAATTTTCATTTGGATGTTTAAGACTTAAATATCTAAAATTTGGACCCACAAACCCAAATCTGACCCACGAACCCGCCAACTTGTGAACCCGTATAAATAAATGGGTTGGTGGGTCATATATGGGTTTATGTTTCAAACCTGCCAACCCGTGACCTGTATATTTAAATGGGTCGTGTTTGGGTTGGCATATTTTGACCCGCCAACCCGCGACACGACACGATTGTCAGACCTATCCAATTGTTCGATACTCATTATAACATATATTTTCCTTTTGTACCCCTTATCTAAATTTACCCCCTAAATCAATCAAATCAATTTTTTGACATTTGATTTGATATCATTTTTTTTCTTTTGCTGTTTTTTTTGTTATTTTTAATTCTTTTTCAATTTATTTTTATTTTTTATTATTATTATTATTATTATAAATTTCACACAAAATTTTAACATTCGGACGACATTATAAATTCGAATAGCTATATAAAATCGTTTATAATATATATATATATATATATATATATATATATATATATATATATATATATATATTATTGTTGTTATTATTATTATTATTAATTTCGAACAACATTTTATAAATCGGACATTATAAATTCGAACGGCTATAAAAAATTAGAAACATAGTATACTGCTTGACTAAATTATTTCAATCCGCATAACACATCACACAATTGTAATACCGTACCAATTAATACCCGTAATTAATAGAGACAAACTTTGTTTTTGTTCCGATTTTATATAGTCGTTCGAATTTATAATGTCCGATTTATAAAATATTGTATAATAATAATAATAATATTAATAATAAAATAGTTGTTTGAATTTATAATATCCGATTTCATATAACCGTTCAAATTTATAATATCGTCCAAATGTTAAACTTTTGTGCGAAATTTATAATAATAATAATAATAATAATAATAATAATAATAATAAAAGAATTAAAAACAACAAAAAACAAAATAGGAAAAAACAACAAAAAAAACAACAAAAGACAAAAAGTCAAATAGGGGGTGAAATTTGAAAAAGAGGAGGGTATTTTTAGAAAACCCCTTTAAAAATTAAGCTAACACTTTTTTTTTTCATAGAAGTTATCAAAACTCAATTCAATCTAAAACATACTAGGACGACTAATTTCTAACAAGACCATAGACTCCTATAAATTAGGAAAACCATAAATCAAATAAGGAAGCATTATGTCCTCTTAATCGGACTGTTACTTCATATGTATTTCTTAGTCAAAAGTTATTGAAGACGTGTCGCAAGTCAACAACTTTCACGTCTAAAGCCAAAATTTGAAATTATCGATATAGATTATGGTGTTATTGTCTTCGACTCACCCTTCTCCCAAAGAGCAGAAGGATTGCAGTAGCAAGTAAGATTTAAGCAATTATTTGCTTTATTTTGTAATTCAAAATAAGTTCTAAGAATTTGAGATATTGTGAACTTCTTTTTCTTTGTTATACTGTGATAGTAGACCGGTATGATTCGTTCTGAAAAAAACCCTAATTTCACTGGGTGTGTTTGCGTCTTATATGTTGGACGATATGCATGATAGCAAATACAGAGGAGCTACTGTAAAACCATTGTCTATTCTTAAAGAAGATAAAGAACTTTCAAAAGATGGATTTTAATCAATCATTCAAAAACTTTAGTTGGAGCAGGCTCTGACGCATATGAAAAAGGCAAGACTGCTCTGCAAACATGGAGGTTTGCTTACATTACATCTTTACTATCTTCCAAATGAAATTGAAAATGAAGAGAATTTGATTGTGATTTTTATTAAAATACATACAATCGAGGGTTCTATTTTGGGAAGTTTTAGGCATTTCGGATTGAGTTGGGCATTTGTTGATCCAAAGACACCAATTGAGAATGGGGTGAAGTTTTGTGCTTGTGTGAAGGAGTTCATTCCATGGCTCAGGATGCCATTGCAGGTTGCTTATGTTAATTGAAACTAGAAACCCTAAATTGGCTGTTTCTTCTTTTGGTTTTGGTGGAGGCACTATCGGAGGACACTTACGGGTGTGTGCACTTTCTTTCCTCTTTTTGTATGTGTAATATTTTCATTTGGTATGAAATACTTTTGATGAGATTAAAACTTTAATCTATGAAGATCGATTAGATCTTAAACAGGTAAATAATTATAAAAACAGCAAGAACACGAAAATAAGAATAAGGCAAGAGTGAATCAATCGTGTCGAATGATTAAAACAAAATCCTCAGAAGAGCTCGATTAAGAACATCAACTGTAGAGGATTGGTAGGTTACAAGAACGATTAAAGAAATCTGGAAATACTATCGTTATACTCTAGATGAATCGTTAAAATCATTAACCTAATATGCATGCAAGCATATACTTAAATAATAAACATAATGGGCTCTCGGTTGGACATGCCCAAACCGGAATACAAACTAAATAAACAAACAGCCGAGCCCAAATGTCGCAACCTTCAACAAAATCTTCAGCCCAACAATCTCCCCCTTTGCGTTAATTGGAGCGAGATCTTCACTTGTTACTTGGGCCAGCAGCTGAAGCAGGTACCTTCTTCTTCACTGTGTTAAACAGACATTTGGTGAGAGAGAGTATTGTCTGTCTAAACCTGATGTACCATTGGATCATGTCGTTGAAGTACTTGACATCATCAGCTGAATTCTCTTTACACCTTTTGATGATCGATAACACGTGCTCCAAACAAGCAGTGGTGTAAAGATGTTTGTCAGCTAAAGCAAAGAGACATTTCTGTCCTTCTGCTCTAGTGAACATAACCGAGTTGCATCTCGGGTCGATCTTGCCCATTTGCATTTGGTTGAGATCACTGGCCGATCCCACAGGAGCTATCTTCGGTTCCTTCTTGAAGACTGTGGCTACCTCCTGATCCATTAGGGCAACCTCCATGATGTAGCAGACTAACATCCTTTTGATATGGTCTATAATGGGACCATATTCGGCTTCATTAGTCAAAAGGATATTATGCAAGACAATCCAATCATGAGGATTTAAGTTCGGTAGATCTGCCAGGGAGATATGATGTGCAATTTTTGCAGATCCTCGAATCACCTTGAACCGAACGTTTATGAACCTTCCTTCGGTGTAAGGCTTCAGTACCCGAACGTTCACTATCTTCTGGGCGCTCCAAGTTAGATACTGAGGACGAGCAGCCTTCAGATAGAAGTCGATGAGCTCCCTATCAAGTTCAGCATTTGGATGAGGGACTTCAAAGATATTTGAGAAGGCGTGGAAGGTAAACACCTTTCGAGTCAGCGGCATGTCGAACTGCGAGTCGACAGAGTTGTAGCAGTCGAACGAGATAACCGGCTCGAGCCATAAGATGCTGGGAGTATCTATGGCCTCTTTAATCAAGCGCTCCCGAGTCCAGGCAGAGAAGAGAGTCTTCCTGCTCTCGAGGAGATCGTGGGCTTCCTTCTGCTTGCGTTCGGCTTCTTCAGCCTCTCGCGCCACACGATTAACATCATCATCCACATTGCGACTGTTCTTTCGTTTCAACATGTCAGCAATGGTTTCATCATCTTCATCTTCATCTTCTTCCTCAGCTATATTTTTCCCTTTGTCCTTCACACCCGAACCCGAAGCTTGACCAGTCGGAGGTGGTTCGGTTGTGTGAGTAGCTTTGGAGGAAGGAGGTGGTTTCGATCCGGTCTTCTTCTCTTCTCCCCCTTGTTTCGGAATGGACACGAAACTAGGTAAGCATTCTATTTTGCTGAGAAGGTCCATGGCAGGAGAAAGCTTTTCAGCAACGGTTCGCCTCACCGAGTGGTTGAGAATTGGATCGTGTGCTTCTAGGATGTTTGATAAGGTAGCGTGTACATCCGAAACACAAGTTTTGATGACCTCCCTTTCGGATCGAAGAGCTTCAAGTTGTTGTTGTGAGTTTGAAAGTTGCGTGCTCTTGATCTTGAGGGCGGTTGTTTTGCTCGCCAGAACGTCCATCAATGAATTTTCAGCTGCGAGATCCTCCTGAAGCTTAGTGAGGCGCGCATCGATGGAGGCACGAAGGGCCGAGTTGTCGTCGCTTAGAGATTGGCGAAGTGTAGCGAACGAAGTCAACTCCGTAGAAACAAACTTTGCCAATTGCTGAACAATCGGTTCCAAAGTTGTCTTTGTGGCGTCGGCGCTTTCCTGTAGGGACTTCAACAGGATAGAAGCGTCGGAGAATAGTTTATCGACTTTTTCGGTCGCTGCCTCACAGGCTTTGGTTGAGGCGTCTATGGCGGCAGTGGCTGAGGCTACCGAATCATGTTGAGCCCTGGAGAAGGCGTCAACAATCTTCTGAAGTGCAGCTTCAGAGAGAGAGGACTGTTGGTTGGAAGATGAGGCGAGAAGTAGGTCAACCTTCTCGTTGAGCTCCTTAAGATGCTTCTTTGTCACTGGAGCATCATCCTCTTCATCACTTTGAACCTGAAACGGACTTTAGTAGACCGAATCAAAGTTCATGTTGTCACCGCCAAGAAATGGGTTATCTCCATCAGAGGCATTATCTGGAGATTGTGGAGGTGGTGAAGCTGGGGGTGTGGTTGTTTTGGTAGGTTCAGGTTGAGTAGGTGTGGGGTTAGTTTCGGGTGGTGGTTGAGTTTGGGTAGGTTCGGTTGTATGTTGGGTTTCGGTTTGAGGTGGTGCGGTTACAGGTGGGGTTTCGGTTACTGGTGGTGTTTCGGTTGCAGTTGTGAAAATGGGTGGTGGTATATGGAAAGATGTTGGAGGAATAATGGTAGTGGGGATTATGGTCGGAATGGAAGTAGGAATGGTTTGAGGAGGTGAAGGAATGGGTGAGTTGTGGATTTCCATATCTGGGGTAGGTGAGCGGGGTGGTGTGTTGCCTCTTTCAGGTGTTTCGCCTCCTTGAGAGCCATCCAAATCCGAACTCTCGCCTTCTGAGTCACTCGAAGAAGAAGGAATAACAAGCTTTCGCTTCGGTTGAGTCTTCCTCCTCTTCGGTTGTGGGGACTGTGCAGCTTTTGACTATTTCCTCTTTTTGGGAGAAGGACCTTCAGGAGCTTTGGTGAAAGACCCCAACTTTCGTATTTATGAAAGACCCAAACTTTCATATTATTTCAACATTATTCTTAAGTTACTTCCTCAAAACATGCTACATGCATATTTATAAAACAATATTTTATATTGATAAAGTGATTACAAAAGATTGGATACAAACCGATTAAGTTTTATTACATTTCATATCTACCCAGGAATCTATTATTCATATACATACTTGAACATTAGAATACAGAGAAATGGTATTAACTATTCTAAATCTTTCAGCAGTATAAAACTAAATTGGATACTCATTACCTGCAAATGTTAAACATTGAGAGGGATAAGCGATAACGCTTAGTGAATTCAATAAATAGATACAATATAATCTTATGCCTTATATATATACCAATATGACAGAAGCAAAAGGGAACAAGAACAACAATAGCATATGCGTATCATATGTCACGCTTTCAATATCAACTCAAGATTTGATTCAAAGATTTACGATCAATGAGACATAACAATTTCACTACTTGATATACATCAATAAAGCTTTTGGCCCAAACGGCACAGAAGATATACAACTTCGGATTAACATTTTGGTAGATTTCAGGCTTAAAGCCCTGTCTAACCATTTGCCAATACCATAGAATAGAGTTCATTCTCTTACGGAGTCATGCTCTACATGGTCAGAGGCTACATACCAGTCCTATCTAACCTTCTGCCAATGCCATAGAATAGAAGTCATTCTCTTACGAGACATGTTCTACATGGCCAGAGGCTACATACCAGTACCACCGTGAATCTAAGTCCTTTCACTGATCACAAGGTCAAAGGTATATCTTTGCTTATTAAAAATAGCGAATAAAAATAACACGGGAAAATAACCCGGAATAATAACACTGAAAAGCACATAGCACGTATAACACATAACATACAATTGTTCCTATATATTGAACTCACCTTAAAATAATCGGGGGTTAAAATAGTAATTTGAGCAGCATATCGGCTCCAAATATGGCTTTATTTGTTGAAAACCGAGAGAATTAGCTAAAAACCGGACTCTAAAAAGGTAGAGCTTCAAAACCGAAAAGATAAATTTTTCGGGATTCTCGGGAGTCTCGGGGCGTGTTTCGGGCTTTGGAATCAGTACCGGGGCTTCGGGGGAAGTCGGAATAGTAAAAATATCAAAAAGGGGGGTGAAAGTGGCAATTTTTCAAAATTCCCCGAGAGGTCTCGCAGCCCCCTTGTATTTATAGGGAGGTCCGAAGTCGGCTAAGGAAGAGGAGTCAGCAGCGAGGACACGCGGCATCAGCTGGGCGAGGGTGCGCAGGTGGCTCGCACGTGGGTTGCGCATGCGAGGGTCTCGGTGTCGGCTTCTGATTGGACCAAGGCGAGGCTTCGGACGTGGCACCTCTACGAGGCTCGCACACGTGATAAAGGGCACGCGTCGGATTCTTAGCGGACCGGACTTCGGATGCGAGGGCAGGCGACACGTCTCGCCAGCTGGCTTCGGTGACTCACCAATTTCGGATACGTGGCATGTTTCAAGCGAGGGTGACGTGGCTGAAGTCCACGTATGCGAGATTTCTCGGTTTTTGTGCAAAAACTTCTAAAATCCATAACTTTCACATACGAGCTCCGTTTTTGACGTTCTTTATATGCACGCGTAGCTAAAATTATGCTCTACAACTTTCGTTTAGACATCGTCGGCTAATTTTGACTTTAATTTTGATATTATTATTTTTAACAGACCGGGACAAAAAAAATCCGTTAAAAATCCATAACTTCTTCATCCGACATCCGTTTTCGTCAGACTTTTTACCGTTGTACTACAAATGACGAGACCTTCAATTCTCGTTTAGGTTGTGTCGGCTAAAAATCACTCGATCTAAAATTCGAGTTTTTAGCTGTCTACTGCGAATCCTGAAACTTAGAAAAATCATAACTCCCTCATACGAAGTCAGATTCAAACGGTCTTTATATGAAAGTTGATTATTTTCACGAGTTCTACAACTTTCATTTACATTAGTAAGGCTAAAAATTAGTTTATCGAAAACTAAATTTTTAAGCGACAAGGTATTTTCCGGATTTATCACGGATCTTCGTTTGGTCATAACTTCTTCGTTATAACTCGGATTTCGATGAGGTTTTCGCCTAAATGTTTCTAACGAGATTATCTACAACTTTCAATAATAAAATTTTACTTATTTCAAATTTTATATTTTCGCTAAATTTTCATGATTTGGCTATTAATTGGAATCTCATAAGACTTCCAACATTTTATGAGTGATTCTAAACATAGTTTTACTTCATTTCTAGTAAAAACTAGCTGTTAGAACTCAACACTCAATTTTATTCACTTTTAATAATAACAATACACAATTTCAGAACGTGTATGTTACATTTGGTCACATTCTTCCCTTTTTCCGCCTTTTTGCCCCTGTTCACCGGTTTGTCAGCATCGTGGATGGACTTGAGCATATCCGGTGTGAGTTCCCTTGGCCCTGACTGTTTGAACTCCTTGATCGTCCTGATGATCCTGCTGTCAGAAGGAACAGCACCGTACATTGTCTCCGGAATAGAGCCAATGAAAGAGAACCTGGACGCATCAGAGACGATGATCTTCTTGGTATGAAACGTACCGATTGAAGACATCGATGCACCTGCAGGAGTGGGGACGTCGAACTTATCCATTGCCCACTTTGTAATGAGAGTCCAGAAACAGGCATACGACACCTCAGAATGTCGTGATGAAGAAGAAAGGCTCTGGATGAGCTGTTGCCAGAGGACTAACCCAAAATCCAAGTTGACTCCGTTGTAAACTGCATACATGATCGACAAGAAAAGTCGACTAGCACCGTCAGATCCTGAGCTCCGTTCCGACAAGCCCTTGAAGAGGACTGTGAACATGCCGTTCCACTGCGGCGGCAAGCAGGACTTCTTGAACTTGGCGACGGAGACGAGCACCTCCGTGTACCCCATATTGTAAAACATACTGTAAAGATGCCCCACCGGAATCGTCTCCGGATTGATCCTTGAAGAATCAGCAGCAAACCCAAGCAGAGTGCAGAATCGCTGCCTTGAAATCGAGGTCTTGTGATCAGCAACCTCAAAGAATACCCGCTCGACTGCTTTGTCGTAATAGGCAGTCGCATACACCTGCGAGAGCATCGTCATGGGCATAGACTCAACTCGTGATAGTGCAGGAGCGATTTGCGAGTACTTCAAGCACTCGATGATCGGAAACATGTAAGAATCATACGCCTGTGGTGTAAGGTCAATCACCAAGCATTGTTGCGGACGAATGGGAAGGATTTGTGAGGTAGCATGGACTGAGGAGGATTCCGCCATTGTTGAAGGTAGTAGAAGAAGAAGATGAACAGTGAAGCTTTTGGGAGTTTTTTTGCTCTCTAGAAAATCCGGAAGCAGTAAAAAGGTAAATGAGAGTTTAGACTGCCTTTTATAGTGAGGGAATGGAGAGAGAAAAATCGTTTCAAATCTTCTATGCGATGATCACGTAGGAGAGAGAGTGTCAGATTCCTAGGATCACGCCACCCAACAAGCGCCGTTTCAGAAGAAAACCGGTTCAAATCCTCACGCGCCTTTAAATGCCAGAGGGATGTCGCTTGGATTTCACACACGCGTCCATAATGTCAGTAAAAGTATGGGCGTTTCAAATTCACACGCGCCCCCTTTTTACCGTCGTTTGAATTTCAATCCGTTTAACTCCCGCCGAGTCAGCAACCTTTCGTCTTATCTTTTTAAATGGCATCTTTTGAATTGAATACCCACGTGGATTATTTTTGACCACAGCTTCATAATTAACCACCAAAGTAATAACACAGCCTGTAATAATTAGTAACGGAGTTTTGGAAAATCAAAGATTTTCGTGCAAAGAGTGTATAAGGAAAAGAAATAAAGCAACTCTTTTAAGGATTTTCTGTGATGTCAATAATGACACGAAACTGATGATCCCGGGCACGAATCTCTTCCTTCAAGGTTAAGAGATACCTTAAAGTGTTAGTGTGGATTCCCGTTGAATTACGATCAAACACTTATTAATAAATGTTGAAAGGCTTTTTTTAATTAGGCTAAATAAGGGTGGCTTTCGCTTTGATTCAGCAATTCTAATCTTGAAATAAGAAAGAAAGTGAACAAAGTACTTGTGAGACCGGTGTAGCCTGTTGAACAAGTAGGTAGGAATTTATTTTAAATTGGCTTGGAAAAATATAAAATCTCAGATAAAAAATTTAAAAATTGGATCCCAAGGGAAGAAATGTTATGGTGTTTAACAATTTCATAGGAATCACACAAAATAAAATTTGAGATTTCATGAAGGTACATTCGTCAATTCTTTGGTGAAAACTTGAGCAAATTAATTGTTCACCGTCAATTCAGATTTGGTGTTGAATTTTGGGTTTCACTCAGCTCGTAGTGGCACGAAACTAAGATCATAAACACAGATGTTGTGTAACCATAAACCTCAGTGGTAATTTCTGAGAGTCTCAAGGGTTACGTTGAGGAAACGAATGTAATGGAGAAATATAATGGAGATGGTGTAAGAAGATAAAGTACCTCTGCTGCGAAATAAAGGACCAAGCAGAAAACTCTTGTCTCATGTGAGAAGAGAGTGAGGTAGCTCACGATTAGAATAAATGTGTTAGCCTTATTGGGAAGACAAGGTTTGTGTATACCAGGTCATGAAGGCTATTATTCAAAATCTTATGAGGCTTGAGACACATACAGCAGCATGCTTCTAGGGACACTTAATTAAGCCAACATTTATATCCCCATAAACGAACGAACACACAATAAAAAAAATAAAAAAAGATTTTTGGAGTTTTTGAGATTTATTAAAAAAAATTAAGTAAGAAAAAAAAATGAGAAAAAAACTTTTGAAAACCGAACCCGAACGTTCGGTTAGGAAAAAATTTGAAAAACCGAACCCGAGCGTTCGGTTGGTTTCGGTTCCAGAAAATTTTGAAAAACCGAACCCGAGCGTTCGGTTGGTTTCGGTTCCAGAAAATTTTGAAAAACCGAACCCGAGCGTTCGGTTGGTTTCGGTTCAAGAAAATTTTGAAAAACCGAACCCGAGCGTTTGGTTGGTTTCGGTTCAAGAAAATTTTGAAAAACCGAACCCGATCCTTCGGTAGGTTTCGGTTTTGGAAAATTTTAGAAAACCAAGGAATTTAGACATGTAATCAGAAAATTCTTTCAATATTAAGAAAAAGAATTTTTGTACAAGAAATATACAACCAAGAAAAACTACCTTTGTAGTGATGAGCGAATCAGATGGTTTAACCGAACCCGAACGTTCGGTTAGATTCGTTTCTTACGTTTGAGGTTGAGAGATAGTGTGAGGTACTGACTCTGATTCCATCATACCTAGCCCTTGCAGTATTCTGTTGAATGATGCTTCAGGAAGAGCTTTGGTAAAGACGTCAGCCAATTGATCAGTGGTTCTTACGAAATGAACTTCGACATTTCCATCTTCCACGTGATCTTTGATGAAGTGATACCTCAGTGCTATGTGTTTGGTTTTAGAGTGTTGCACTGGGTTATGACAGATCCTAATTGCACTTTCAGAGTCACAATATAGTGGGATCTTCTTCATATTGAGTCCATAGTCTCGAAGTTGACTCTGGATCCAAATCACTTGGGAGGTGCAGGATGCAGCGACAATGTATTCCGCTTCGGCAGTAGACAACGACACACACATTTGTTTCTTGGATTGCCAACTGACCAACTTCCTGTCAAGGAATTGACAGCCACCAGTTGTGCTTTTTCTGTCGAGTCCACATCCTCCAAGATCAGCATCCGAATAAGCTTGAACGAAGAAACCTGAGTTGGAAGGATACCATAGACCTAAGGAGGTGGTTCGCTTGAGATAGCGTAAGATGTTCTTTACTGCAAGCATGTGAGGTTCGCGTGGGTTTGCTTGAAATCGAGCACAATAACACACAGAAAACATGATGTCAGGCCTGCTAGCAGTAAGATACATTAGTGAGCCTATCATTTGACGATAGAGCGTGATATCGACAGCCGGTTTGTCTAGGGATGGAGTTAGTTTGGTGCCGAATGCCATTGGGACTTTGACTTTTGAGTCTCCCATCATACCAAACTTTGCTAGGAGAGTCTTCGTGTAAGCTTCCTGATTGATAAAGATGCCTTCGGGTCCCTGTCTAATATTTAAACCAAGGAAAAAGTTAATAGGACCCATTGAGCTCATTTCAAATTTAGTCTCCATCAACTTTATGAATTCAGCTGTTAAGCTGGGATTCGTAGAGCCAAAGATAATGTCATCGACATAAATTTGAACTATCATAAGGTGGTTACCTTCCTTTTTGCGAAAGAAGGTTGGGTCAACCAAACCTTGTTTGAATTTAGACATCTTTAAAAATTTTGTTAGCGTTTCATACCAGGCTCTCGGAGCTTGTTTGAGGCCATACACAGCTTTATCCAGAATGTAGCAATGATTTGGATATTTTTCGTTCACGAACCCAGGAGGTTGCTCCACATACACGGTTTCTTCAAGTTCTCCATTAAGAAATGCACACTTGACGTCCATTTGGAAAACTTCAAAGTTTTTGTGAGCAGCATAAGCCAGGAATATTCTAACAGATTCTAGCCTAGCTACTGGAGCAAAAGTCTCTTCATAATCAATCCCTTCCTCCTGACAATATCCCTTTACTACCAGACGAGCCTTGTTCCTTATTACATTCCCTTCCTTGTCCATTTTGTTCCTAAAAACCCATTTGAGACCAACAACCGAAGCATCTGGAGGAGTTGGAATGAGGCGCCAGACTTTGTTCCTTTCAAATTCGTTCAGTTCGTCTTGCATTGCTTGAACCCAGTCAGAGTGATCGAGGGCAGTGTTAACTGTCTTCGGTTCAACTTTTGATACGAATGAGTTAAACATACAAAACTCAACCTTTGAGAATAAGGATGTCTATTTTGCCTTCAGTTGTGATCGGGTCAGAACCTTTTCAGAGACATCACCAACTACTTGAGAGATAGGATGATCTCTGGTCCATTTGGTAAGAGGAGGGTAATTTGGATCAAAGGTTGGGTCTAGTTCAGCATTGATCATTTCTTCTGGCTCGGATTGGCTATCGTAGTCAAGCGTCATATTATCATGCTCCCCCTCGATTAATGAGCTTTGAGAAACTTGAGGTTCAGGAGTTTCTTGTGATGCTGGCCTGGCAGGCATTGATACACCTTCGGTTGGAGAAGCACTTTCGGTTGGAGAAGCACTTTCGGTTGGAGAAGCACTTTCGGTTGCAGTTGTAGAGCTTGGCTCCCCCTCGACATTTGAGCTTGGCTCCCCCTCGACTTGTGAGCTTGGCTCCCCCTCGACTGAAGCATTGTTGGATGGAGGGTCATCAGTAGTCGATCCTCCTTCATTCATTCTCCTGGCAGCTTCTTCGACAATTTGCTTCATGTGGTCGACCTTGTTGTCTGCTGCATCTGCTTCTGAGAGAGAAGCTTTCTCTGGTTCGTCAAAGAGCTCCAGAAATTTATCGTATAAATTAGCGATCGAGACTGTGACATGCCCAGTTTGAGGAAAGATTTCCCCAGCGGTGTCTTCTTGTAACTTTTTGACATAGCCATCGTCAAAGGTCACGTAATATGTTTCTTTAATTTTTCTCGAACGCTTGTTTAGGACTCTGTATGCCTTGGATGTGAGAGAGTATCCCAGAAAGATTCCCTCGTCGGCTTTGACGTCGAACTTGTTGCGTTGTTCTTTAGAGTTGAAGATGAAACACCGTGAGCCGAACACGTGGAAAAATTTCACATTAGGCTTTCTGTTATTGAGAATCTCGTATGGTGTGAGCGTGAATCGTTTGTTAAGATAAGACCTGTTCTGTGTAAAACAAGCAGCAGAAATAGCATCAGCCCAAAAATAAAGAGGTAAGGAAGCGAAACTTAGCATAGTTCGGGCAGCTTCACACAAAGATCGGTTTCGTCTTTCGAAAATTCCGTTCTGTTGTGGTGTGTAAGGAGCTGAGAAGTTGTGACTTATTCCCTTTTCTGCAAGAAATTCTTCGAACTCCCTGTTCTTGAATTCCAGACCATTGTCGCTTCTGATGTTGCGAACGACCTTCTTGAGCTGTACTTCAATCTGCTTGATGAACACTTTCAGCTTATGAGTCGCTTCAGATTTGAGCTTTAGAAAGAACACCCATGTAAATCGTGAAAAGTCATCAACAATAACAAGAATATACTTGCTACCACCGATGCTTTCGATAGATGAAGGACCACACAAATCGATATGAAGTAATTCGAGTGGTTCAACAACTTTTGTGTTAATTACAGATGGGTGACTTTGATGACTCTGCTTCCCCATTTCGCATGCAGCACACAAATGATCTCTGTCGAACTTGAGCAATGGAAGACCCCTAACATGACCTCCAGTGACAAATCGGTTGATATCTTTAAAGTTGAGATGAGAGAGTCTTCGGTGCCAAAACCAACTTTCGTCAGATTGAGCTTTTGATAACATGCATATAGCTGGGTTTCCTTTGATGGGTTTCAGGTTTAGAGGAAACATTTCACCCTTTCACTCTGACTTGAGAATTACTTTCTTTGTCTTTTTCTCAATAATTTCAGAACCTTCATCATCGAATGAGACTTTGAGACCTGTACCTCCAACAAGCTGAGATACACTGATGAGGTTGTGTTGGAGTCCTTCCACATAAGCCACCTTCCTTATAGTAAAGTCACCATTTGTTATCATCCCGTATCCCTTTATGGTGCCGAAAGAATTATTTCCAAACTTGACATTGCCACCATTTGCAAGAGACCTGTATTCCCTGAGCTCCTCTTTCCTCCCTGTCATGTGACGTGAGCAGCCACTATCGATGTACCATTCTTCGTCGAACTGCTCGTCACTCATAACCTGCAAAAATTAAGTAGATTTAGGAACCCAAAGTTTCTTGGGTCCACGTGAGCTTTTCATGGGAACAGGAACAGTAAGAGAGATGTCAACAAGATATGTTCGTTTTATAAGTGTTGTTTCATCTTTCTTTTTAATGGTAAAAACTTTTATTTTATTAGAATTGGGTGCGTTCGGTTTAGACTCTGGTGTGGATGAAGAGACCTTCTGTTTGCCCTTTTGTTCAGATGACGAATGAACAGAATGAACTTTAGAGCAAGATGGAGATGAATTGGTGGATGTAGAAGAATTAGATGAACTAGAAGGAGTGGGTTTAGATTGAGAGGGCTTCTTGGCCGGAGATTCTAAGTGACCCTTTTGCTTTTGATCATTGGAGGGACTGACCTTAGAGTTTTGATCTCTTTTAACTTCAGAACCGAACCTTTGCTTTCAATTGGAATCGTTCTTTGAACCGAACCTTTGTTTTCGGTTGAAGTCATTCTCAGAACCGAACCTTTGCTTTCGGTTGGTATTTTCTTATGAACCGAACCTTGGCTTTCGGTTGTTGTGACTCTCAGGATTTCCGACAGGATTGTTTTCATACTTCAGATTCTTGTCTTGATGTGAGAAGTATGCATTCTGGGATTGCCAGAATTGTCTCCTTTCAAAGAGATTCTTCCTGTATCTTTGGTTCCTTTCTCGTTTCTTATTCCTCATCTGCTTTGGTTGATGATGAACATTAGCCTTCATTTTCGGTTTCTCCTTGGCTGGTTCGTTTTGAACTGTAGGAGTTTCATTTTGCACTGAGGAAGTAGAGGGAACGCCTTCCGTTGCCGAACTTTCATTCTCCTGAGGAATGTCTTTTGTACCGCTGGTACTTGGCTCATCGAAATTATCTGGCTTATTTAAGGGTTCAGGTATGTATCTACCTTTACTCATCCAAGAGGTTCTTTCTGATAAGCCCACCGTTTCGTTTGCATTATCTATTGGTGCTGACCAGAAGTACTCATCGCAGCCATCTGCATTGTCTTCGTTTACAATAGCTGTGAGTTCAGCTGTCTGATGTTCGGTTACTCCAGTGACCTTGTATACTTGATTCGGAGTGGTCCTAACCTTTTGATACACAACTGCTTTCTCTGCTAAGATCGGGGACTTTTGTTGGGACAATCGAGCGAACTCCACTGAATTTTCAGAAATTAGATTCTTGTGGTTTTCAGGTTCGCTTTTTACAAATTCTGAGCAGTCAACCGTGTCTTCTATAGAAATTTCACTCATGTTGTCGTCCTCGTTAAGCTCAGATGCATTTTCAACATCAATTTTATTTTCTGAGCTTACGTTGGCGTTTAAAGAGTCAAATTTTTGTATGGTTTCGGTTCTCAGTTTAAGTCTATCATTTTCATCCAAAAGGTTTTTAAGCATGTCCTTGTGGTCCTTGGATTTAATGAAAGATTCAATTTTGTCCAGTCCATACATGTAGGTCGGATTGACATCATCAGATGATATCACACTCTCACAGTTATAAGCTTCAGCATCAATTTCATCCTCCTTAAACTCCAGGAAGGGCAAAATCATGCGATGGATCTTTTGGCCTATTTCACAGTCTAAGTGAAGTTGAGTAATATTAGAATAAAGACGTTTTGCAATTAAACAAAAAACATTCCGCTGTTTTAACAATTTTAAATTGTCTCTTTGTAAATAAATGTTTTCGTCTTTAATTTTAACTAATTCTGACTCCTTCAACTCGATCCACATGCGCCGCTCCTCACTCTTCGACGACACCCTGCTTAATTGATCAGTTAGGTTAGAATTGGTGACTCGAGTTTGAGTTAAGCTACTATCTAGATGAGAAATTCTTGTATTAACATTTTTTAGTTCTTTCTCATATTAGGATTATGGTACTTTAAATGAAACAAAGACCGATTGTACCTTCTTTATCAGTTCATCAAGCTCATTGAACTGCTGGCTGAGTGGTTTGGTTGTAAAGCACATGTCCTCCTGCACCTTCGGTTCATTGCTTCCACTATCGGTGTTGTATCCCCTCATCTGAGATACATCAGACACCATGAAGCATCTCCCTCCACTGCTCTCCTCCTTTGCCACATAAGCCTTTCCATGAGTAGGCTTCCTCACTTCATCGTCTTCTGAGTCAGTAGACCAAACTTCCACTCTACTGAACTCGTCATCAGCAACCGAACCCTGCACAATAAGAGCATTCATAGAAGGGTTAGCGGTAGACTTCTTCTTTCTCATCTCATCGAGCCTTTTCTGCAGCACAGCTTCCTCATCCTTTTCATCATCCTTTTCAGCCATCTTCTTAAGGACACAATCTTTAGCATAGTGGTTTTTCCCACCACAGTAGTAACAGCTTACTCCAGAATCACCATCAGCCTTCGGTTCCTTCTTGGGCTCTTCACCCTTCGGTTCATTGTTAACTTTTTCTGAACTATAACTCCCCTGCCGGTTTCGGTTTTTATTGCTGGGGAATCTCTTCTTTATGAACCTCTTGGGGTTAGACACCATCATAGCATAATCCTCATACGTGAGGTCATACTCCTCCAAGTTAAGGTCTTCATCCTCCATTGCAGCTTTACTTTTTGACAGGAGGGCCAGCGAACCAAGGCTTGAAACAACGTTCTTCTCCTGCAGTACAATCTTCTCCTGGGACTTGAGAATACCCACCAGTTTCGCCAAAGAATATGATTTAAACTGCTCATGGGCTTTGACTGTAGACACCACTGCTCTCCATTCAGACCTTAGACCATTTAAGAATGTAACCTTCTGCTCGATAAGCTTCCTTTCGATGTCATGCTTGATCATCCTGCTGAGAAGATGATTGAAGCGATCGAACGTCTGGGTCACTGTTTCTTCGGCTCCTTGCCTGAATTCTCCAAACTCCGATAAGAGCAAGGTTTGGATAGAATGTTCAAGATCCTCGTCTGTAGAGTACAGTTCGCGAAGTCTATCCCAAACTTCCTTTGCCGTCGTGCATGAGCTGACCAACCTGAAGGTGTCGGATTGAAGGGCAAATCTAATCAATCTTAACGCCTTGATATTGCATTGGAATTTATCCTTTTCATCTTGTGCAATATCTTTAACATCCTTCAACAGATCATTGTACTCCTTTTGAGTTTTGATAATCCTGGACGTTGCAGAATGAGAAAAAGGTCCATTAATGATAGTTTCCCAAATGAGGTATCCATTATCCTCAGATCCTATCACGTAGTCTTCGAAGTGATGCGCCCAGACTTCATAGTCATGGGTATATAGGATTGGAATCTTTGTCGTCGAACCGATGCTGTTGGAAATATTGATAGGATTTGATTGTGATTCGTCCATTATGATCGAAAAAAACCTGTTAAAAGATCAGACTTGTAATAACTCAGATTAGGGCAAAACAATAAATATCAAGATACGTCAATAATGAGATGACGGCTCAATAAATATCAGTAATTGCGGAAAAACCCTAATTGAAACCTTTTCACATAAAAGATGTGTATCGATTACACAGCCTCCTGCTCTGATACCAATTGATGAGATTAAAACTTTAATCTATGAAGATCGATTAGATCTTAAACAGGTAAATAATTATAAAAACAGCAAGAACACGAAAATAAGAATAAGGCAAGAGTGAATCAATCGTGTCGAATGATTAAAACAAAATCCTCAGAAGAGCTCGATTAAGAACATCAACTGTAGAGGATTGGTAGGTTACAAGAACGATTAAAGAAATCTAGAAATACTATCGTTATACTCTAGATGAATCGTTAAAATCATTAACCTAATATGCATGCAAGCATATACTTAAATAATAAACATAATGGGCTCTCGGTTGGACAGGCCCAAACCGGAATACAAACTAAATAAACAAACAGCCGAGCCCAAATGACGCAACCTTCAACAAAATCTTCAGCCCAACAACTTTTCTTCTCAAAACTAGCACATCCTCTCTGTTATGTTATTGGGTACCTATATGTATTTCTTAGACAAAAATATTTTGCTCATCAATATAGTGATGCAGTCAGAAAATTTATATCATCAAAATAAACTCTACAACATTTTGCTATTATCTGTTCTCTTTTAGGCCGGAGGAAGTGAGAGAGAAACTTTTCTCATTTTTTGTGGGCCACATCATCATTTTTTTTATTTTCATTTTCCTCACCTAAACCCAAGTAATGGTGGGAAGCTTCCCTCACTATTTTGTTTATTTTTTTTTTAATTTCTTTTAATAAAGTTAATTCTTTTTTATGATTTATAAATTTTAAATTAATCATAAACATAAATTTTAATTAAAAATAAAAAACATTTCATTAATTAAAATAAAAATTACATTAAACCTAATATTTAAATAAGTAGAAAATTCAAAAAAAAAACGCAAACGAAAAATCAAACAAACCACAACATAGAAAACATAATTAATATCCTAATTTGAAAAAAACCAAAATACGTCACTCGGAATCATCGTCCTCGTCATCGACCTCATCGTCTTCATCATTCTCCCGAACGTCACTCTCGTAATCGGAATCTTCGCTCTCGACGAACATATCAGAATTCTCGTCTGATTCGTCAAACAAATCATCGTGAGAAAACTCTATCGGTGGCTGAATATGATTCTTATAAACGTGCTCCACCAAATCAGCACGAAGGGCGTGACGAATGTCGCGATTGTGTACTTCTCTTCTATTTGCCCTATACTCTTGTGTACCAACGGCTACTCCTTCGACATTTGGCAAAACTTCATTTTCGTTGTGCCGACATATCGCTCTTCCCTCGTCTTTAAGAATCATATTATGCAATATGATACATGCATACATTATGTGTTGTAACATTTTCACTTCATATGCCTTGCCTCGACTGCTAGTACTTGCCAACGTCTCTTATGTACACCACATGTTCGCTCCACATCCTTCCTAGCTGACTCTTGCGCATCTTTAAACTTTTTCCTTTTCGGGTTGTTAGGACATTTAAACGATTTCACAAAAACAGACAAGGGAGGATATATACCATTAGTAAGATAGTATCCACACTTATATGCTACCCTATTTGCTCGAAAAGGTACATCGTGCGACTTTCCAAGGTAGATATTGTGACATCCCCATTTTTACGGTCAGAAAATACCGATTTTGTTTATGCTTTTATAATAAAATCAAAGTAATCATTCAAAGAAAAGTGATGTAGAATTTGTTCCCAAAATAAAATATGATAAAAATTTATCAAAACATTTCTTAAAGAAATGTATTTTCATTACATTACAAAACTCGGGATGTCATCATTGATATAGAACAAAAGCATAAATAAAACGTCATGGCCACAAAACAAAATTGGCCTTGAAACATCATGGGCCTTACAACATTCTATTCATTTTCTATAAATCCATAATCTCTCGTCAGATCATCCAACTATGCTTTTGCCACTACCTGTAATACAAGAAACTGAGTGGGTCAGGCTAGGGAGCCTGGTGAGCATATAAGATTTTTAACCTACAATAAATAAGTTTATTATTGTTTTCATCAAATCATTAACCCGATTACCTGTTACTGTTATCCTCACCTTACATCCCTAAAACATCTATTAAAAGGGACCTAGCATAAGGATTTTTCTTCGGGGTGACAACACTACTTAACGGATTCCTCAACAATACATGTCACAAAATGCAACACAGGGGGGGGGAGGGAGGGATGGAGTACATCTTCAAAAACACCTATAGGCTGCGAGCCTGCTAGCGTTCCACTGGACTGCCTAGAAAAGTTCGTGGTCGTCATTAATACTCCGCTAGCTGACTCGATCAACTTAAACATCGTAAATATCGAGGCCTCTCATCATTTTATCACACATCATCTATTTCATCTACCCATGTTCTACCCAACATATTTGTAGAAATAAAATACATACACAGTCCAGATCTGAAAAACAAAGTTTATACCTTTCATCCAACATAACTTTTGAAGCATAAAATACATATACAGTCTAGATCTGAAGAAAAGCTTAGATATGAGATGAGAAAGTGTAGATCTAAAGGAAAAGGTTTCAGATATGAAAGAAAAGTTTAGATCTGAAAGAAAGAAGCATAAATCTTTCATCTGAGGTAAACATATAACATATATATATATATATATATATATATATATATATATATATATACACACACACACAAATAACACATAATTTATATAAAATACTTCATATCTATGTGTACGATGAAAGTGACCATACACTCACCTGATAAGGGGTGATTCGGACAACACTTCGCTTCTTAAAACAATCTTCTTTGATGAAACCGGGAGGTTTGCTTGAAAACCGGGCTTTGCGCGGACAAAGTTTCAAACCGAAAAACTCCTTTTCTCGGAGCCTTCGGGTGCTCAGGGGCTTTCTTCTAATGCTAGGGAGGTTTCCTAGGCTTCGGGGTGGATTAGGGTGGCTAGAGAGAGAGAGAGAGTAGAGTGAGAAAGAATAATTGAAATGGTGTAAGAAATGGGGCTGCCTCGTACCCCTATTTATAGGCCAAGGCCTCGCAGTACGTTGGGCGTACCCTCAGTGGTATGTTACGCGTAAGGGGCATGTGTCCGTCCTTCGGTGGAGCATCGTGGACCTCTTCGGAACCGCAAAAAAAAGTCAACACACGAGGCATAAAAGGTTTGGTACATGGGACATACTTCGGTACGCAGGGTTTCCTCGGACAACGCGGATCGTACCCCTCGCACTAGGTTCGAGATTTCCCACTCCAACTTCAAAAATTCATATCTTTTGCATACGAGCTCCATTTTCGATGTTCTTTATATGCACGCGTAGGTGAGACCGTACCCTACAACTTTTGTTTAGAATTCTAGGGCTAAAAAGTCCTCTATAGTAAATTCACTATTTACGTCATGCAGTGTCGTGTCGGTTTTGTCGCGAAACTTCGACAGACCATAACTTATTCGTTATAACTTGAATTTCGGCGTTATTTATACCTACGGAATCCTTGTCACAACCACTACAACTTTCTTCATAGATATCGGGTTTATCTAACATTTTATTTTTTACGCTTATTTTTATCCTTTATTTATTAAATTATTATAAACAAGTAATAAGCACACAAGCACATAATTCACATAATATTCAAGTAATTCATGTAACGCCCGGGTTTCAGAGCTAAGCATTTTTGTCAATGTAATAGTCTAGGTCAACTCTTGTAACTCTTTTTGAAGTAATAAAGATGAAATATTTGAGTATTATGTGAACTATATGTGTTTATTATTTAATTATAAATGTATAATTAATAAAGAATAAAAATGAGCGTCAAAATTAAAGTGTGAGATAATCCCGATATCTCTACATAAAGTTGTAGAATATGTCTCAAGGTTTCCGTGCATATAAGGAACGCCGAAATCCGAGTTATAACAAAGAAGTTATGACCCGTCGAAGTTTCACGACAGAACCGGCACGATACCGGGAAGCGTGAATAGTGAATTTACGATAGAGTGAGATTTAGCCTTAGTGATCTAAACGAAAGTCGTAGAATATGTTAAACTAAGAACATCGATAAAAAGAACGCCCAAATCTGACTTCGTATGAAGAAGTTATGAGATTTTAAACAGACCAATCATGTCCCGGCTTGTTAAAAATATAACTTTAAAAATAAAGTCAAAATTAGCCGACGGAGTCTAAACGAAAGTTGTAGAGTACGTCTTCACCTACGCGTGGATATAAAGAACGTCAAAAACGGAGTTCGTATGAACGAGTTACAAATTATAATAGCATATTTACGTATTAAAATAAAGTATAAATCATGTATACGTATACATATATATACATATGTATATATCATTAGAAAGGTATCGACGATGCGGTCATTATAAGACTAATGTTGAGTTCTTTCGACATTAGTTTAGTACAAATATCATTAAATCCATTTATAATAGTATTATAGAGGGGTGTTTAGTTGTTTATATAACTAAAAGGTCATTAAGTAATTATGGAGGGTAGTTTTTGAAAATTCAATTAGTATAAATAAGATTCTTGGGCTCTCATATTTCTTGCACCATTCTCTTGATTCAAGAGTCTTTCTCTCCTTATCCCCCGAGCATTTCGGTCCCTCGTGATTCGACTTCTCTTTCTGTAGCTTAGTATAGTAAGGCGAGCGCTGAAGCGCTGCACGAATCTTTCTTAGAAAGATTCAGCGACGAAGTTCTGCCCCTGCAGAGCCCGACTCCTAGCTAAAACCCCCTTGTAAGTAAGTTATGCTTACCTTATTTTAATATAGCTTATATTTAAAATTAGTATTGTTATTATGAACTTATAATAAATATTTGAGCTATTATTATAACTTATATAAGTGTCGTTATAATATTTTTTTTTAACTACTCGCGGTACGGGGAATCTGGTTTAAAGGGCCGCATAGGGTTGTTGGATTTCAGAAGTGCTATATGCCAAAATGGTCCTGCCCTCCGGTGTTTTATGTCTGGCCCCTGTCTGTACATAGTGGTTGGAAAATATTGTTTAACGCTTATATAATAATAATAATACTAAGACTAATAGTTGGTCACGGTAAATATTAGACTAAAATTTAGCGATAATAATGCTAGGTTTCGTCGAAGGAAAATAGAATCGTTAGAAGCAAGCGCTGCCCGATTTTGGAATCATCACCTTAACAAGTGAGTGCATAGTTACTTTCAACTTACACATAGATATGAAGTATTTTATATAAATTACGTGCTATGTGTGCATATTATCTGAATACTTGCTATCTATGCTAGATGAACGTTGTTATACATGTTTTCAATGATTTAAACTGTATATGTATTTTATATCTACGAAAATGTTGGGGTAAAACATGGGTAGATGCAATAGGTGATGTGTGATAAAATGATGAGAGGCCTCGATGTTGATGTTGTTGATTCTGTCATCTAGCGGAGTATGGATGACGACCACAGACTCTTCTAGACAGTCCAGTGGAACACTAGCAGGCTCGCAACCTGTAGGTGTTTGTGAACGATGTGTTCGCCGGTGTACTCCATCCCCCACATGGTTGCCTTTAGGACATTTATTGCTGAGGAATCCCCTTAGCAGTAGTGTCCGTCCCGATGATGATCCTTAGGCTAGGTCCCTTATGATAGGTGTTTAGGGACGTAAAGTGAGGATAACGGGAACGGGTAATCGGGTTATTGTTGATCGATGAAATTAATAAACTTATTTATTGTGGGTTGAAAACCCTATGTGCTCACCAGGCTCCCAAGCCTGACCCACTCAGTTTTATGTATTACAGGTAGTGGCGCATGAGCATAGGTGTGATGTTTTGGACGAGGGATTACGGATATAGGCCTGTAGATATGAAATAATGTAGTAAGGCTTATATTGTACTGTTTATGCTTTTGATCTGTACGAACATGACATCCCGAGTCTTTTAATGAAATACATTTCTATGGAAATGCTTTTGATAAATCTTTATCATATTTTTGTTTTGGGACAAATTCCGCAACACTTTCATTTAAAATGTAACTCTGATTTTTAAACAAAGCATAAACAAACCGGTCTTTTCTGGCCGTGATTTTGGGGATGTCACAATTGGTATCAGAGCATTAGTTTAAGCGAACTAGGAATTTGTAGGATTTCTAGACTTAAACTTAGAATGCTAAGCGATGATTGTGAGGTGTGAGCACTAGCTTATTTTAGGAATTGTGCCTAAAATGCTTTTATGTGCTAAATGCTTTGTGCATGATATGCTGTTATTTCTTCGGATCTATGGTCTATTGCCGACCGGATCTGGAAACCTTATGTGTTTAGGATTCTAAACGTACGACTACGATATTAGAACTAGCATGTAAATGTTTCGAGGAGGATTTAAACGTTTATCGTAAGTAAAGATTTCCCTATCTTAATATTCTCGTCTCAAACTTCGGCTTGGTGCCTATCGAACTCTCAAAGATAGAGAGGTTTGCTAATGGATTGTCAGCTGACTTTGGCCCAATGGTCAAAATGGCAACTACTTTGAAGACAACCGTTAGAGCAGCCAAGAATGTAGCGACCTAGTTAAGGGAGAAGGTCTGTAGAGATATGAGGTAGGAGAGAAAAGGATGTTAGATGGATCTTCAAGGTCCAGCAAGAGGATTAAATTCTCGAAGTCTGGTTCGAGAAGAGGAAGAGTCGAAGCAAAATGGTGCGACAAATGCAAGAAGAAGCACCAAGGAAAGTGTGACGAAGGGGTCACTTGTTTCAAATGCGGAAAGCCTGGGCACTACGCCAATGAATGCACCCTCAACCAGAAAGCCTGTTATGGGTGCAATGAAGAAGGGCACATTTTGAAGGACTGCCCGAAGAAGAAGGAGACAGGAAGACCCAACATACCACCGAAGCCGAAGGCGAGAGCCTTCCAGATGACGCTCGAGGCTGCAAAGGAGGCAGCAGACGTCGCTTCAGGTACCTTTCTTGTAAATGGTTTGCCTGCAAATATACTATTTGATTCTGGAGCCAACTACTCCTTTGTGTCGCATAAATTTGGTGGGAAATTAGCATTTCCTGTAGAAAAACTAGATAACGCCCTAATTGTAGAAGTTGCCGGTGGCAAATTCGTACCTATTAGTAATCATATTAGGAACATCGTCATTGACCTAAACGGAAACGAATTCCATGAGGAACTATTACCCATAGAGTTAAACGGTTTCGACATCGTTTTGGGTATGGATTGGCTTAGCGCCAACGATGCTGAGATTCAATGCCGAAAGAAGATAGTAAAGGTAAACCCACCCGGAAAAGAATCATTTATGGTGTATGGGGACAAACACAGAGTGAATTCTGGAATCATCTCCCTGATGAAAGCCAGGAAATGTTTGTCCAAAGGATGTGCATCATACTTGGCATTCGTAATCGATGCCAAGAAGGAGAAGAAAGAGGTGCAGAATATACCGGTTGTGTGTGATTATCCGGAAGTCTTTCCCGAAGATCTTCCCGGATTACCACCTGATAGGCAAGTGGAGTTTCGTATAGACTTGTTACCAGGAACAACACCGATAGCAAAGGCACCTTACCGATTAGCACCGACGGAGATGAAGGAGCTCATGACGCAACTTCAGGAGCTGTTGGACAACGGTTTTATTCGACCTAGTTCATCACCCTGGGGAGCTCCGGTGTTATTCGTGAAGAAGAAAGACGGAAGTATGAGAATGTGTATAGACTACCGAGAGCTGAATAAGGCAACGGTGAAGAACAAGTATCCATTGCCGAGGATTGATGACCTATTCGATCAGCTGCAAGGTTCGAGCTACTTCTCAAAGATCGATCTTAGGTCAGGATATCATCAGCTAAAGGTGAGAAAGCAGGATATTGAGAAGACTGCATTCAGAACGAGATATGGACACTACGAGTTCTTGGTTATGTCATTCGGGCTAACCAATGCTCCCGCAGCATTCATGGATTTGAATGTTTCCATCGCACAAGCACTAAGTCGAACATCTAACGTCGCAACTTCTTAGTCTTACGATCAACAATCGCTTCCGGTTCTTCAATTAGGCTCTTATTTTCATCCATCCTTAACTCTGAAATTGGAATTATGTCGGAAACTTCTCCCGTGAACTTCCTCAGATAACACACTTGGAATGTGTTATGGATACCATCTAGTTCTTCTGGTAGTTCTAGCTTGTAAGCTTGGTTCCCAATCCTCTGAAGAACTTTGAATGGTCCAATGAACCTTGGACTCAACTTTCCTCTTTTCCCAAATCTTATCAGTCCCTTCCATGGTGAGACTTTAAGCAAAACCGAATCCCCAACTTCGATGTCACCAGTCATCTCTTCTTGTCAGCATAGCTCTTTTGACGATCCTGAGCTGCTAACATCCTTTCCCTAATTATCTTCAACTTTTCAGCAATCTTATGGACTATCTCGGGGCCCATAAACTGCTTTTCTCCAACCTCAAGCCAACATGACGGCATATGACACTTCCGTCCGTACAAGGCTTGATAAGGTGTCATCTTAATGATCGAATGGTAACTATTGTTGTAGGAAAACTCTACCAGAGGTAAGTGTTCATCCCAGTTTCCTTGAAACTCTAGGGTACACGCTCTTTGAATATTCTCTAACGTTTGAATCGTTCTTTCGCTCTGACCATCGATTTGCGGATGATAAGCTGTACTTAAACACAATTTCGTACCTAATTCCTCTTGTAGACTCCTCCAAAACCTTGACGTGAAACGACTATCACGATTTGATACAATCGTTAAAGGAGCACCATGAAGTCTTACCACTTCCTTCACGTAAGCATTTGCGAGCTTATCCATCGGCCATCTTTCATTAGCTGCTATGAAGTGTGCACTCTTAGTGAACCGATCAACGACCACCTAAATCATATCGTGACCGTCCTTCGTTCTCGGCAATTTAGTGACAAAATCCATGGTGATGTCTTCCCATTTATCCATGGGCATAGGTAAAGGTTCTAAACTCCCATATGGTTTCTAATGTTGCGCCTTAACTCTTGCACATGTTACACACTCTGCCACAAACTTCGCAACATCGAGCTTCATCGTTGGCCACCAGTAGTAGAGTTTCAGATCCCTATACATTTTTGAGCAGCCGGGATGAATCGAGTACATGGTCTTATGAGTTTCTTCCATCAGAAGATCTCTCATTCCTCCCATCTTGGGTACCGAAATCCTATCTTGGAATACCTTCAATCCTTGACTGTTTGTACCAAACACTAACGTTTTGCCCAAACGTTCCTCCTTTCGGTCATTTTCTCTGAAGCTTTTTCCTGAGCCTTCTTGATGCTTTCCACAATCGTTGAGACAACTTCAATTCTTAACGCTCTTGTCCTTCTCCTTTCAAGTCTCACTTTTCGGCTTAAAGCGTTGTGACAACCCGAAACTTATCTCGTTTCCGTTACGCGATTCCGTTAATAAAAAATTCAAATTTGTTAACTTTTCCGTCAAACTCTTTGGTTTATTAAAATAATCTTGTTATATTTAATTAAATTATTTATGAATCGGAACCAAAAATCACGCGGAAACCCGAAAATCTGGAAAAAAAATCAAACATTTCTGGTCGAAGTGGGTTTACGACTGTAAACGTGTTTACGACCGTAAACCTGTTTACGGTCAGTGACGAGTGGACCCCTCACCTCACCCCTATAAATACGATGCCTCCGACTTCATTGGGACGTTTCTAGCCGCATTATCTCCTCCTCTCTCTAAGATTCATCAACTGTAAACTCACAAAATCACATTTAAACTCCGGAAAACATTGAGAAAACCACGTTTGGAGCCCTTTGGAACGTCTGGAAACACTCAGCTCGTCGAAATCAGCATCCAAACATTATTCTTCCGAGTTTATGGTCCAACCTTCAAAGACCGTAAACTCAGTTCTTGAGTTTACGACCGTAAACTCAACAATCTTCAGAAACCGTAAACTCGCCAACCTTCAGAACCGTAAACACCTTTTTGGTGGTACTTTTGGCTGAAAACCCATTTCTTCGATTCAAGCAAGTATCGGTAACATTCCTCAACAGAATTCAAGTGTTCTTATGACACTTTATTTATCGAAATCGCTAATTTAGATACATATACGTATTTATTTGATAATAGGATTTCGTTAAGTGTCATGTGCAACAACTTGGGAACCTTCTTTTCAGTCAACAACTCAACGTAGGGATGAGCAAAAGGACCGGGGAACCGGCCGGAACCGGTCCCGGAACCGGAACCGGTCCCGGAACCGGCACCCGATGGAACCGGTCGGGCCGGGACCTATACTACAAATTTGTGATTATTTGGAACTGGGACCCGGAAAGAACCGGCTATTGGAACCGGCCCAAAACCGGGAACCGACTCGGCTAGAAAACCATGTCACGTAGGGATGCCTTGATGAGCACGAATGCACGATCGAATCCCAGCTCCTGCTTGCGATACACACAAAAAAAACTTGAAGCTGCGATCCCACCTCCTGTCGGCTGCCACAGTCTCATAACAAAAAAAAAACGCAATCGTTCTTGGCTTCTTGTGAGTCACGGCCACGATCCCACCTCCTGTCGGCTGCCACGATCCCAAGTCCCAACTCCAAGTTCACGATCGAACCCTACTCTCTTCAACAATCGGCAATCAGCATCACTTCATCATCATTCAATTGATCAATTCTTCATCTCCAAGTTTCCATTGATTACAAGTTTCCATCTCCAAGTTTCAATCGATCTTCAATTCTTTATCATCATTCATTGATTTTCAATTTTTTCATCTTCAATTGCTTCAATGATTCAAACTATGGATGTTCATGAAGATCAAGTAAGAGCATATATTTATATTTCATGTTTTAAGATTATATACTTCAATATTAGCTTCAAATCTTCAATGCTTCAATGATTCACCAAATAATGGCATGCATGCAAGTTTTTTTTCTTTGGTTTTGTTGTCTCCATTCCAAATATATGCATTGTTATCCCTACTTAATTAAAAGATCTTGATTTTTGATCATAGTCTCATAGTGGAGTACTCCTTTACGGATGAAAGGTTGTACATATAATATATGTTTCATGTTTTAAGCTCCATTTAACAATGTACTTTGTAGACATACATGCAAAAATTTTGTTAGATTAGTTTATTGTTTATAGTATGAATGTAATTATGTAAGATTGTCAAAACTACGAATTTGTATAGTACTTTTGTTATATAATTAATGTGTAAAATTGACATTGTAGGATTTGGATGGGCTACCAAATGTACCATCATCAAGATACCGAAACTCGGATGCTCATGATGCCAATATTGAAGATGGTAATCCGGCTAATTGGATTGGAAAAGACTTTGATGACCAAGTAAGATTAGTATTTAGCTCATTAGCAATATTTATTTCTTTAGCAATCTGTCCAAATATTAAATTGTGCATAACTAGTTCAATTTAACTTGTTTTGACCTGAATCTTTTTCCTACATGTAGATTAGGATTTGTAGTTGAGTTTACACTATAAAAACAATTCATTTGGTTAAAAATTGAATGAGTTACAAGCCCCGCAAGGAAGGGTGTCAAATATGATTTTTTTTTTTTTTTTTTTTTTGTAACAGCAATAAAACGTGATGTGATTTTGTTGTTCAAATGTGCATAAATCATTCAATTTAACTTGTTTTGACCTGAATCTTTTTCCTACATGTAGATTAGGATTTGTAGTTGAATTTAGACTATAAAAACGCTTGATTTGGTTAAAAATTGAATGAGTTACAAGCCCCGCAAGGAAGGGTGTCAAATCTGATTTTTTTTTTGTAACAGCAATAAAACGTGATGTGATTTTGTTGTTCAAATGTGCATAACTCATTCAATTTAACTTGTTTTGACCTGAATCTTTTTCCTACATGTAGATTAGGATTTGTAGTTGAATTTAGACTATAAAAACGCTTGATTTGGTTAAAAATTGAATGAGTTACAAGCCCCGTAAGAAAGGGTGTCAAATCTGAATTTTTTTATATTTATTTTTCAGCATTTAAACGTAATATGACTTATTATATGTTTTATTTGTGAATATAGGATTATGGAGAAGATTCAAAATAAGATTATATAGAAGAAACACCGGCATTGAATGTTATACCAAGTGATGAATCAAACCAAGAAGAGGAGCCACAAGAACAACAACCTTCAAAAAAACGAAAATTTGCAACCACACAAAAACAAAGACAACCAAAAAAACCAACACAAACAAAAAAACCACCACCACCACAAAAACGAACACAAGAAAAATACTCAACAAAACCAAAACCCAAAAACAAAAAAAAGACTCAAAAGGAGTTAAGGGACCGGATTAACCCAACCAGACGAGGTGAGGGTAGAGATAATTGTACCGCTCCTGTTTGGAAATACTTCGAGATCGAATGGATAAAGGAGGACGATGGAATTGAAAGAAAGTGGCCCGAATGTAATTATTGTTTACATTTACTAGCCGCAGATCCAAACCGGAATGGTACAACTTCAATAAACAAGCATTTTAATGGGTGCAAGTTAAATCCAGACAACATATCGAAACAAGTTGATGACAAACAACAAAAGTTGTCATTTACGAAAGCTCCTAATGGTGAGGGTCATGTATACACATGGAAACATGATGATACTAGGATCCAACTTGCCTTGCTAGGGCTTTTCACCATCGGGGAACTACCATTTAAATTCATTGAAAACGAGGCATTCATAGAATTTGTAAACGCCCTCAATGGTAGGGTGAAATTGCCTTCAAGGCATAAAATTTCTCGTGATGTTGTGTCATTCTATTTAATGGAGAGGCAGAAGTTGTACAAACATTTGAGCAACCCCAAAACAACCATCCACTTGACAACCGACACGTGGACATCCTCGTGTCAAAAGATAAATTATATGGTTGTCACGGCCCACTTCATTACCGAAGATTTTGACATGCACAAAAGGGTAGTCAACTTTAGAGAGGTTGATACTCACAAAGCTGAAGACATGGCCCGGGAGTTGCTAATTTGCATAAACGAGTGGGGGATGAAGAATGTCATGACGATGACCGTTGATAATGCCAAGACAAATGACGCGACAATCAACATCATTGTGAAAGAACTACCGGGTATTTACGAGAATGGCAAACATTTTCACATTAGGTGTATGGCTCATATCATAAACCTAGTTGTGAAAATGGGGTTAAAACACGAAGTTTATCATGTAAAAAACCTACAAGATGCGGTGAAATACATTAGAGCCTCCCCGCAACGGATCAAGACGTTTAAACAAGCCATGAAGGATGCGACTGTAGAAAGTCAAAGGTTTTTGTGTGGTGAAACTCCAACAAGGTGGAACTCTACCTTTGAATTGCTAAGATCAGCGTACGATGTGAAAGACGCATTTCTCGAATATAGCCATCAAGGTAAATAAAATCAATTAATCAAATACATTTCAGCACTAAAATTAGCAATATTTTTTTCTTTAGCAATCAGTCCAAATATTAAATTGTGCATAACTAGTTCAATTTAACTTGTTTTGACCTGAATCTTTTTCCTACATGTAGATTAGGATTTGTAGTTGAGTTTAGATTATAAAAACACTTCATTTGGTTAAAAATTGAATGAGTTACAAGCCCCGCAAGGAAGGGTGTCAAATCTGAATTTTTTTTCTAACAACAATAAAACGTGATGTGCTTTTGTTGTTCAAATGTGCATAACTCATTCAATTTAACTTGTTTTGACCTGAATCTTTTTCCTACATGTAGATTAGGATTTGTAGTTGAATTTAGACTATAAAAACGCTTGATTTGGTTAAAATTGAATGAGTTACAAGCCCCGCAAGGAAGGGTGTAAAATCTGAATTTTTTTTCTAACAACAATAAAACGTGATGTGATTTTGTTGTTCAAATATGCATAACTCATTCAATTTAACTTGTTTTGACCTAAATCTTTTTCCTACATGTAGATTAGGATTAGTAGTTGAATTTAGACTATAAAAACGCTTGATTTGGTTAAAAATTGAATGAACTACAAGCCCCGCAAGGAAGGGTGTCAAATCTGATTTTTTTTTTCTAACTACAATAAAACGTAATTTGATTTTGTTGTTCTTTTTTTGTAGATCCAATGTTTCAGAAAACTGTGGGAAGGGTACCATCACATTCAGATTTTGAGATGATTAAAAAGATGATGGAGTTCCTTGAGAAGTTTAAGAAGAAAACTGAAAAAGTTTCGTGTTCAACAAAGCCTATCTTCCATACGTATACCCGGGAGATCCTAGATATAGAGCAACATCTTAGGAAACATGAAACCAACCCGGATTTTATGTTTATGGTACCGGATATGAAACATAAATATGACAAATATTGGGGTGACTATGATACTATAAGTGATTATGTCTTCTTTGCGACATTGTTAGATCCTCAATGCAAGTCAAAGTTTATGAAAGTTGTTTTTACCCAAATGCTTAAAGCCAAAAACAAAGATAAAAAGATGTCCGCTGATGAGATAGAATCCAAAGCACGTGCAAAGGTTATTGATATTGAATGCAAATTGGACAAGTTTTTCAAGACATACTTGGAAAGGTCAAACATGACCTCATCGTCTCAACAAGAAACTCCCGAAGAAGTTGTTAATTTTGATGACGAAAACGAATTCTTTGGAAGCTATATGACTTCGGGAAGTTTCCCCTCGACTTCCTTAGAAAGTCAATTGCAACGATACTTAAACGAGGACCCAATCGGATTTGACAAAGGATATGATATCCTCACATGGTGGAAAAATAATGCAGTGCGGTTCCCGATCGTTGCTCGAATGGCAAGAGGTATCGACCTTCTTTTACTCTAATTTAAAATTTTAATTTATAAATTTGTGTCGTGTATTATACACTAATTTGTTTATTAATAGATATTTTGGGGATGCAAATTTCCACCGTAGCATCCGAATCCACATTCAGTAATGGTCGTCGAGTAATTACCGACTACCGTACTAATTTGTCCGTTGTGATTGTGGAGACATTGATATGCACTCAAGATTGGCTAAGAAAGAGTAGCTTGCCTATATATGACTACGACGAAGTGCACGATGTGTTAGCTGACGATAACCTCGCTATCGGTAATACACTAATACTTGTTACATCTTATTTTTAACTTCTTATTAGTATTTGTTACATTTTAGTAAGTAATAATGTTTTTCTTTTGAATTATATATAGACATTGTGGATGCTATACACAACTTGAAGCTAACGGGGAAGAGATCGGGGAATTAGTCAAAATATCAAAAAAATGTTGGAATCCACATATTAGACTTTTTTTTTTTGTTGGTGAAACTTGGAAGTATATTTTGAATGTCGAAAGTGTATTTTGAATGTTGAATGTTTGAATGTTGGATACTTAAAAATATAACTTTGACGACATCCATTTTTAATTTGCTTGTAATAATTTAAATAAAAGACCCATGGTTAATTTGCTTCAATGTTGAATCGTTTATTAAAATGTTGATTATTTACTAGTATTTAAACATCCACTTCTTCATAAAAAACCAATAAAACGCAAAGTAAATTAGTCGTTGGAATTACTCGAAAAACCGGAAAAAATCAGACCCGAAAAACCAATAAAACGCAAAGTAATTTAGTCGTTGGGTACATCAAAATTTAGCCGGTTCCATACTCGAAAAACCGGCAAAAACCGGACCCGGAACCGGAACCGGTATAACCGCCGGGCCGGTTCGGTTCTTCATTTTTGCCGAAGCCGGTTCCCCGGTCCGGTTCGGTTCGGGCCGGTTCGGTTCTTTTGCTCATCCCTAACTCAACGCAACAACTGTGAGTTCATACCCCTACATTTTTCCGTATTTTTTTAAGGTTTTCAGGGGGGGGGGGGGGAGAATACAAGCAAAACATAAATGTTTTCTGAAATACACATAAAACTTATGCAAGATTTCATACTTTATTTCCTTTTCGTACTATGTCGAGAATAAGGGACGTTTTCACAAATATTGCATAGTTTTTACGGATACGCTATTCACTACGTTATACATGCAAACTATAATCGGTATAGTTTGAGATTTCTCTAAAAACTTATCAAGCATCGGAACTTCTCTACTAAACATATGCACTGGAACAGAAACCATTTACAGTTTATATCACTGTTTAATCATGATTTTTCATAACTGTAACCTATCACTATACGCGGTATACATTCGGATTCTCACTACGGTAGAACGCTACTGCATCACTTGTAAACTAGATTGTACGATACTGTGAGGTGCTACTTCACTACTGTACCCTTAGGTGTACAGGGATAAATCCTACCACTGTATAACCAGAGTCTCCTGGAGGGAGAGCGTGAGATTTATGAATAGATCTATTCGGGACTGACAATCCCACATCTAGACTGCTAGCTACAGTTAGGCGGGCAGGCCTGAGATGTACAAATCTCATTTAACATCAACGCCTGAAGAACGTTGGAAAGGTCACTAGTCATATCAAGCGTGGTTATACAACTCACATTATGTATAAATCACCGATAGTTTACCAACCTGGTTTTCTTTAGTAGTTTTATTTATACCAAATAGAACTAAACACACTATGCATACTGGCCGAGCCAGGTTTTTTTTTTTTCAAAATCGAATCATTTGTGCTACTGTTTTACATTTAAATACGTATGCTTCATGATTAGCTTTAACTAGCCACATGAAGTAGTATTTTGCATATCTCTACGATTTTCAGAAACGAACATTCATGGTTGTATACGAAATCGATCTCACTACGTTTTTCACTAAAGAAAATATCGGATTTTCTTGAACTACATAATCATTTCGGCTCGCTCATCAATAAGTTTTCATTACAAATTATTGCTTATGAACTCACCAGCTTTATGCTGATATTTTTTTTCAAACTGCTTGTGTTCTCAGGAAATCAGTAGACAAGTACTTGCTGGATTTTCGAGGAACCGAAGCATTTAGAGTTTTTAAGTTTTTACAATGCAAAACTATTGGATGCAATTCATACTAAGTTTCAAAACAGATGTAATCGTTTTTACCTAAGTATTCACTGTAATGGTTGTGTTGCTATGATTGCTGTTATTCATTGGTTGTGATGCTATACATGACGTCCTCCGCCCCGGAACGTTTCCGCCATCGGTTTCGGGGTGTGACAGATTGGTATCAGAGCCCATGTCTATAGCGAACTAGTATACCGAACCTTACGTGGTATACAACTATAAACACTAAGGGGCCTAAGTGCTCTACGCTAAGAGTATACTTTCAAAATATAAGTATTTTTATAAGAAGTATACGAGCATGCATACATAACAGGATTCATGTCGCTAGTAGAACTGAACAAAAGTATTTGGATGCTGGAACGCTGCGGTTAAACCTAGGAAATTATGTAATCATGTCTAGGGTGAATATAGCCTGATCAACTATATTCAGCCGAGACATGACCAACATGTGTTTAGGGGTGACTGTGGTGCTACAGCAAGCCTAAAACTTACCAAAATCATCTCACATAAAATACTATAGGAGTATTTTCGCTAGAGCCAAAATTAGTACGCGGATTCACTCTAAGTATTGCTACCTCTCCTTCCTTAAGCGATAACTTACTATGTTAGTAACCTCTCTATGATTATCGCTCGGTAGAATACTTTCATTATCAAGATGAGATATATTTTGTTCTTTTATATATATATATATATATATATATATATATATATATATATATATATATATCTCGAGGACTTACCATCCTCGTATTCCTGATTGTTTCTAGAACAAGATGCCTCCTCGACCAAGACCCATCAGAAGGAACAACGACACTCCGCCACCACCACCACCACCTCCTCAGTTCGACCCTGTCATGTTCCAGGCAGCAGTTATCGCCGCCGTGACTGCAACAATGACACAAGTAAACGCTGGAGGAGCTGGAGGTGGAACCGACCCACAGAGACAAGATGGAAGTCAGGGACATCAGAAAGAGTGTTACTACAAGGAATTCATGTCTGCGAAACCCAAGTCCTTCGATGGAAATGGAGGTGTCATCGCCCTGACTCGATGGTTCGAGAAGATCGAATCCATCTTCGAAATTTTCGTCTGTTCTGAAGCCAACAAGGTGAAGTTTGCCGCCTGCACCTTCTGACAGAGCCTTGACCTGGTGGAATGGTCGAGTCAAAACCCTAACCCTGCCAGTGGCTAATGCCATGGGTTGGGAAAGGCTTAAGGAGCTCATGCTAGCGAAGTACTGCCCGAGGGGCGAAGTGCAAAAGTTGGATCACGAACTCTAGAACTTGAAGATGAAGGGTTCCGACCTCGCTGCTTACACTGCTAGATTCTGTGATCTGGCGCTTCTCTGTCCGGGAATGGTCACCCCGAAAAGCAAGAAAATCGAGAGGTACATCTCGGAACTGACGCAACCCACCAAAGGAAATGTCTTGGTTGCTAGGCCAACTACGTTTGAAAGCGCCAAGGATCTGGCACAGACTCTGATCGATCTGGATGAAGTGACAACTGTCCCTGGACCCCAAAAGGATAGTGGTGGGAAGAAGAAGAAGTCTGGCAATAAACGAAAGGGCCAGTCTTCGCAGGAGCCCTCCAAGAAACAACAAATAGTAGCAGTTCATGCTGCTACTGTTCCTGTTGCTGTGCCCACTGCTGTTCCAACCACCCAATCCCCTTACAGGTGGTTATGCTGGAAAACTGCCTTTGTGCACCAAGTGTAACTTCCATCATCACGGGCCCTGCCGTGAGTTGATTTGCAATAGCTGTGGGAAGAAGGGCCACACAGCTCGATACTGCAAGACACCGGCTCAACCAACCAACCAGGCCCCGGGAGCGGGCGCTGGTCAGACTTGTTATGGATGTGGAGAGGCTGGGCACTACAGGAGAAACTGCCCCAAGGCAACAACTAGTGGCAATACAGGGAGAGTTTTGGCTATGGGCCAGAATGAAGCAGTTGCTGATCCTACCGTTGTTACGGGTACGTTCCTCCTTGACAACTCTTATGCATGCATTCTCTTCGATTCTGGTGCGGAGAGGAGTTTTGTTAGTCATTCATTTAAACACCTAATCAAATGTAAATCCCAACCTGTAACCGAAACATTTACCGTCGAGATGGCTAACGGAAAGAAGGAGAGCACTAACGACATATTCATAGGCTGCACTCTTACTCAAGACAATTATTCTTTTCCTATCGATCTTATGCTTGTGTCCATCAAGAGCTTCGACGTCATTATCGACATGGACTAGTTAAGCTCCAATCATGCTGATATTCTTTGCTTCAAGAAGGATGTCCGTCTCAATCTTCCTTCTGGCGAAACCCTTATGATTTATGGTGATAAGCTCAGTTCGAACCTCCGTATCATTTTGTGCATCAAAGCTCAGAAGTATCTGCGGAAGGAATGTCATGCATTCTTAGCTCATGTTGTCAACGAAACGCGAAAAGTTAGAGACCATGAGAGCATCCCCGAAGTCTGTAACTTTCCTGATGTCTTCCCTGAAGATCTCCCAGGAATCCCTCCCGAACGTCAAGTTGAGTTTCGTATTGACTTAATCCCCGGAGCTACTCCTGTAGCTAAATCTCCCTACCGTTTAGCGCCAGCAGAAATGCAAGAATTATCCAGTCAACTCAATGAGCTGATCAACAAAGGATTCATAAGGCCAAGTTCCTCACCCTGGGGAGCTCCGATCTTATTTGTGAAAAAGAAGGATGGATCCTTTCGGATGTGCATTGACTACCGAGAGCTGAATAAGCTGACCATCAAGAACCGATATCCTTTACCCAGAATCGACGATCTCTTCGACCAACTTCAGGGAGCCAGTTATTTCTGAAAGATCGATTTAAGATCAGGGTACCATCAGTTGCGAGTTCACAAGAATGATGTGCCCAAGACAACATTTCGAACTCGCTATGGACACTACGAGTTGGTAGTAATGCCTTTTGGTCTGCTAACGCACCGGCAACATTCATGGACCTGATGAATCGGGTGTGCCGCCCTTTATTAGACAAGTTCGTGATTGTGTTCATCGACGATATACTTGTCTATTCGCGGAGTGAAGATAATCATAAACAACACTTGAGGCAGGTGTTGGAAACATTAAGGGCGGAAAAGCTATACGCAAAATTTTTGAAATGTGAGTTCTGGATCAGGAGGGTGAATTTCCTTGGTCATGTGATTAACAAAGAAGGCATACACGTGGACCCTTCCATGATCAAAGTGATTGAGAACTGGTCTGCACCAAGGACACCCACAGAAATCCGACAATTCTTGGGTCTCGCGGGCTATTATCGCAGGTTCATCCAAAACTTCTCCAGAATCGCTAAGCCTTTAACTACCCTGACACAAAACGTTGTAACCTTCAGTTGGGGAGTCAAGCAAGACACTGCGTTTCAAACATTGAAGCAGGCCCTGTCTTGTCCCTGCCAGAAGGGACAGAAGACTTCGTTGTCTACTGCGATACATCCAATCAGGGCCTAGGATGTGTTCTAATGCAAAGAGGAAAGGTTATCGCCTATGCCTCAAGACAATTGAAAACACACGAAGTCAATTATACAACTCATGATTTAGAGTTGGGAGCAGTGGTCTTTGCGTTAAATATCTGTAGACATTATCTTTACAGAACCAAGTGCACTATCTTCACCGACCACAAGAGCTTACAACACATCTTTAATCAGAAGGAGTTAAACATGAGACAGCGACGATGGGTTGAGCTACTCAGTGACTACGAGTGTGAAATTCGCTACCATCCTGGCAAGGCCGATGTGATAGCAGACGCCCTCAGTCGAAAGGAGTATTCAGGGCGTAAGGTGAAGGCACTAACAATGACCATCCATTCCCACCTGTCCGCGCAGATCAGAGAGGCTCAGCTGGAAGCCTTAAAACCAGAGAGCATGCCAGGTGAAGCCTTGAGAGGAATGGAAAAGAATCTAGAGATCAAGGGAGACGGAGTCTACTATTTCATGAACCGAATCTGGACCCAAAGTTCGGTGGTTATAGAGAGGTTGTTATGAATGAGGCTCACAAAACTAAATACTCTGTTCACCCAGGTTCGGATAAGATGTATCTGGATCTCAAACAACTCTATTGGTGGCCAAACATGAAAGCAGAGATTGCTACCTTCGTGGGCAAGTGCCTGACTTGCGCCAGGGTGAAGGTTGAATATCAAAAACCCTCAGGTTTACTTCAACAGCCAGAAATACCTGAGTGGAAGTGGGAAAAGATAACCATGGATTTTATCACCAAGTTACCCAGGTCTCCAAATGGGCACAATGCCATCTGGGTAATTGTCGATCGGTTGACGAAGTCTGCCAACTTCCTGCCAATCAAAGAAAGCTTCAAGATGGAGAGACTCACACGGATCTACCTTCAAGAAATAGTCCGCCTTCATGGTGTACCTGCATCCATTATCTCCGATCGAGACAACAGGTTTACATCGAGGTTCTGGCAGTCTTTGCAGAAGGCTCTTGGAACTAAATTGGATATGAGCATGGCTTATCATCCGCAAACTGATGGACAAAGTGAGAGAACAATTCAGACCTTGGAAGATATGTTGAGAGCCTGCGTCATTGACTTCGGCGCGTCATGGGACACTCATCTTCCTTTGGTTGAATTTTCCTACAACAACAGTTACCATACCAGCATCAAGGTTGCGCCGTTTGAAGCCCTCTATGGCCGTACGTGCATATCCCCTCTGTGCTGGGCTGAGGTGGGCGACACACAGCTAGCCAGAGGTCAAATCCCCGACAGTACTCTCACCGGTCCTGAAATCATTCGAGAGACAACGAAGAAGATTGTACAAATCCAGGAACGACTGAAAGCTTCACGAGACAGGCAAAAGAGCTACGCCGATAAGAGACGAAAACCCTTGGAGTTCCAGGTTGGTGACCGTGTCCTTCTGAAGGTCTCACCCTGGAAAGTCATGATACACTTTGGAAAGCATGGAAAGCTAAACCCAAGGTACATCTGACCATTCGAGATCCTTGCTAGGATCGGTCCCGTAGCATAAAATTCCTGTTATCGCGAGAGCTCAGCAACATCCATCCTGTTTTCCACGTATCGAACCTAAAGAAGTGTCTGCCCGATGAGACACTTGTGATTCCTCTTGACGAGATTGAAAACAACGAGAACCTCAACTTCGTGGAAGAACCTGTCGAAATCATGGATCGGGAAGTCAAACGAACGAAACAAAGTCGCATCCCAATAGTGAAGGTTCGCTGGAATGCCAAGCGGGGGCCTGAATTCACGTGGTAGCGCGAAGATCAGATGAAACAGAAGTATCCGCATCTCTTTCCTAATCCATGATTTGTATTCTAGGTTCGAATTTCGGGACGAAATTCCCTCTAATGGGGGGATGATGTGACAACCCGAAACTTATCTCATTTCCGTTACGCGATTTCGTTAATAAAAAATTCAAATTTGTTAACTTTTCCGTCAAACTCTTTGGTTTATTAAAATAATCTAGTTATATTTAATTAAATTATTTACGAATCGGAACCAAAAATCGCGTGGAAACCCGAAAATCTGGAAAAAATTCAAACATTTATGGTCGAAGTGGGTTTACGACCATAAACTCGTTTACGACTATAAATGTGTTTACGTTCGTAAACCTGTTTACGGTCAGTGACGAGTGGACCCGTCACCTCACCCCTATAAATACGATGCCTCCAACTTCATTGGGACGTTTCTAGCCACATTCTCTCCTCCTCTCTCTAAGATTCATCAACTGTAAACTCACAAAATCGCATTTAAACTCCGGAAAACATTGAGAAAACCATGTTTGGAGCCCTTTGGAACGTCTGGAAACACTCAGCTCATCGAAATCATCATCGAAACATCATTCTTCCGAGTTTACGGTCCAACCTTCAAAGACCATAAACTCAGTTCTTGAGTTTACGACCGTAAACTCGCCAATCTTCAGAAACCGTAAACTCGCCAACCTTCAGAAACCGTAGACACCTTTTTGGTGGTACTTTTGACTGAAAATCCATTTCTTCGATTCAAGCAAGTATCGGTAACATTCCTCAACCGAATTCAAGTGTTCTTATGACACTTTATTTATCGAAATCGCTAATTTAGATACATATACGTATTTATTTGATAATATGTAAGTGTTACGTGCAACAACTTGGGAACCCTCTTTTCAGTCAACAACTCCACACAACAACTATGAGTTCATACCCCTATATTTTTCCGTATTTTTTAAAGGTTTTCAGGTGGGGGGGGAAGGGGGGAATACAAGCAAAACATAAATGTTTTCTGAAATACACATAAAACTTATGCAAGATTTCATACTTTATTTCCCTTTCGTACTATGTCGAGAATAAGGGACGTTTTCACAAATATTGCATAGTTTTTACGGATACGCTATTCACTATGTTATACATGCAAACTATAATCGGTATAGTTTGGGATTTCTCTAAAAACTTATCAAGCATCGGAACTTCTCTACTAAACATATGCACTGGAACAGAAACCATTTACAGTTTATATCACTGTTTAATCATGATTTTTCATAACTGTAACCTATCACTATACGCGGTATACATTCAGATTCTCACTACGGTAGAACGCTACTGCATCACTTGTAAACTAGATTGTACGATACTGTGAGGCGCTACTTCACTACTGTACCCTTAGGTGCACAAGGATGAATCCTACCACTGTATGACCAGAGTCTCCTGGAGGGAGAGCATGAGATTTGTGAATAGATCTATTCGGGACTGACAATCCCACATCTGGACTGCTAGCTACAGTTAGGCGGGCACGCCTGAGATGTACAAATCTCATTTAACATCAATGTCCGAAGAACGTTGGAAAGGTCACTAGTCATATCAAGCATGGTTATACGACTCACATTATGTATAAATCACCGATAGTTTACCAACCTGGTTTTCTTCAGTAGTTTTATTTATACTAAATAGAACTAAACACACTATGCATACTGGCCGAGCCAGGGTTTTTTTTTTCAAAATCGAATCATTTATGCTACGGTTTCAAATTTAAATACGTATACTTCATGATTAGCTTTAGCTGGCCACATGAAGTAGTATTTTGCATATCTCTATGATTTTCAAAAACGAACATTCATGGTTGTATACGAAATCGATCTCACTACGTTTTTCACTAAAGAAAATATCGGATTTTCTTGAACTACATAATCATTTCGGCGCGCTCATCAATAAGTTTTCATTACAAATTATTGCTTATGAACTCACCAGCTTTATGCTGATATTTTTTCAAAATGCTTGTGTTCTCAGGAAATCTGTAGATAGGTACTTGCTGGATTTTCGAGGAACCGAAGCATTTAGAGTTTTTAAGTTTTTACAATGCAAAACTATTGGATGTAATTCAAACTAAGTTTCAAAACAGATGTAAACGTTTTTACCTAAGTATTCACTATAATGGTTGTGTTGCTATGATTTTTGTTATTCATTGGTTGTGATGCTGTACATGACGTCCTTCGCCCCGGAACGTTTCTGCCATCGGTTTCGGGGTGTGACAAGCGTCAACTACGACATTTGGTTTACCAGGGTGGTAAAGTATCTCACAATCGTAATCCTTAAGCAGCTGTTTCCAGCGTCGTTGCCTCATGTTCAACTCTTTTTGATCAAAAAGATACCGAAGACTCTTATGATCGGTGAAAAGTTTGCACTTAGTGTTGTAAAGATAATGCCTCCATATCTTTAGTGTGAATACTACCGCTGCTAACTCCTGATCATGAGTACGGTAGTTCTTTTCATGCTCTTTCAATTGTCTCGATGCATATACTATCACCTTATCCCTTTGGGTCAGAGCATAACCTAACCCAACTCCACATGCATCATTATAAACTGCAAAGTCTTCAACTCCGTAAGGTAGAGAAAGAATCGGTGTTTAACATAACTTCTTCTTTAGCTTCTCGAATGCTTCCTTGTGCTTCTCACTCCAAGTATAAGTAGATCCTTTATGGGTTAAAGCTGTAAATGGAGCAGCTATTGAAGAAAAGCCTTGGATAAACCTACGATAATATCCGACTAATCCTAGAAAGCTTCGAATCTCGGTGAGACTTTTCGGTCATTCCCACTTCATCACGACTTCAATCTCTGCTGGATCAACCATTATTCCTTCTTGGTTGACAACATGACCCAAGAATTGGACTCCCCAAATCCAAAAATAACATTTGGAGAACTTTACATACAACTTCTCCTTCTTCAAAACTTCTAGCACCTCTCGTAGATGCTTGCCATGCTCCTGCTCGCTTTTTGAGTAAACCAGGATGTCATCTATGAACACTATCACAGATTTATCGAGAAATGGTTTACAAACTTTGTTCATCAAATCCATGAATGCTGTTGGAGCATTGGTTAGCCCAAACGACATAACCAAGAACTCATAGTGTCCGTATCTTGTTCCGAACGCGGTTTTCTCAATATCTTGTTCCCGCACCTTCAGCTGATGATATCCTGACCTAAGATCGATATTCGAGAAGTAGCTCGAACCTTGCACTTGATCAAAAAAGCCATCAATCATCAGTAATGGGTACTTGTTCTTTGCCGTTGCCTTGTTTAGCTCTCTATAATCTATGCGCATTCGCAGGCTTCCATCTTTTTTCTTCACGAATAACACCGAAGCTCCACAGGGTGATGAACTTGGTCTAATGAAACCATTATCCAAAAACTCCCGAAGTTGCGGCATAAGCTCCTTCATCTCCGTCGGTGCTAATCGGTATGGTGCTTTTGCTATTGGGGTCGTTCCTGGTAACAAGTCTATTCGGAACTCCACTTGTCTATTAGGGGGCAATCCAGGAAGATCTTTGGGAAAGACTTCCGGCTAGTCACACACCACTACTATATTTTGCATCTCATTCTTCTCCTTGTTAGCATCGATCACAAATGCCAAGTATGATGTGCATCCTTTAAACAAACATTTTCTGGCCTTCATCATGGAAATGATTCCAGAATTCACTATGCGTTTGTCCCCATACACCATAAATAACTCCTTTCCAGGCGGGTTTACCCTTACTATCTTCTTTTTGCACAATATCTCAGCATCATTGACGCTAATCCAATCCATTCCTACTATGATGTCGAAACCATTCAACTCAATGGGTAACAACTCCTCGTGGAATTCGTTTCCGTTCAAGTCGATGACGATATTCCTAATGCAATCGCTAACATGTATGAATTTGCCATTGACAACTTCTACAACTAGGGCATTATCAAGTTTTTCTACAGGCAATGCTAATCTTCCACCAAATTTATGTGATATAAAGGAGTAATTTGCTCCAGAATCAAACAATATATTGACAGGCAATCCATTTACAAGAAAAGTACCTGAGGCGACGTCCGCTGCATCCTTTGCGGCTTCCAAGGTCATCTGGAAAGCTCTGACTTTTAGCTTTGGTGGGACATTGGGCCTTGCCACCTCCTTCTTCTTCGGGAAATCCTTAGCAATGTGCCGTTCTTCATTGCATCCATGGCACACCCTCTTGTTGGATGTGCACTCGTTGGTGTAGTGCTCTGTCCTTCCATGTTTGTAGCAAGTCACCTCCTCGCTACATTTCCCGAGTGTTTCTTTTTACACTTCTCGCACTACTTTGCTTCATTTCCTCCTCCTCCATATTTCTTTGAACCAGACTTATTCTTATTGTTAGATTTTAATGACCCATCAAACTTCCTCTTTTCGCCAACCTCAACCTTGCTGGCGGCTCTCCCCTTGATCATCTTCTCAACAGACTTGGCAGCCCAGATAGCTGCCTCCAGAGTAGGTGCCTGGAGGATTGGCACACCATACTCCTATGGAAGTCCCTTTGCATACTTATCGACTTTTTTCAGCTCGTCTAGAACGATGCGCAAAGCAAACTCTATTTTGTCAGTGAAGGCATTGGTGTATTCATCAATGAACATGCTTCCCTTCTTCAATGTCAGGAATTGGTTCTCTAGCTCAAGCAGATTTTGGGCCGAGCAGTATCTATGCTTAAATGCACCAAAAAATATGCTCAAGTCAGCTATAAGGGCTCATTGGGGCTTAGGGTCTTCCCCAGGGTGTTCCACCAACGAACGATGCCACTTTTGAACTGACGCACTGCAAATGTGGTCTGTAGCTTGCCTTTGCAACCACATGTTATGAAGGCCAATTCCATCTCCGATATCCAGTCCATGACTCCAGTTGGGTCCTCCTTCCCCGTGAAAGTTGATGGCTTGCAAGTTGTGAAGTCCTTATACTTACATTCGTTCCTCTTGACTCCTTCATCATGGTTGTTCCTCTTGATCACTGGGGGTTCCGCTTGACCGACAACACAACTATTATTCCCTTCCTTTGAGTGTCCGTCATTTAGTTCGGGTTATTCAACAGGCATCGAAGGTTCATCCCGGTTACTCAGCAATAATTGTCTCATCTCTTCCCTTTGTTCGGCCATCATTGCCCGAATCATGGCTTGTACTCGGGCATAGTGACTGGCTCTGGTGTGACTTCTATTATCGGCACTTGCTCAATCACTTGGGGACGAGGCCGCTGATTCCTGTTTTCATTTACGTTTCCAGCTCCACTTCGGGTTTTTGCCATTTCAATCTATACACCAAAGTAGTTAAGTAGGTGAATTCAAATCCTTATTAATGGTAGATGCTTAAATTCTTTTTATTACTCCAAAACATTACATGCTAGTTCTAATATCGTAATCGAACACTCAGAATCCTAAACACATAAGGTTTCCAGATCCAGTCGGCAACAGACCAAAGATCCGAACAAATAATAGCATACAAGGTAAACATAAAGCATTTAGCACATAAAACATTTTAGGCATCTTTCCTGTAATGAACTAGTGCTCGTGTCTAAAATATGGAAGACACTCATCTCATGATCATCACTTAGAATTCTAAGTTTAAGTCTAGAAATCCTACAAATTCCTAGTTCTCTTAAACTAATGCTTTGATACCAACTGTGATATTCCCATTTTTACGGCTAGAAAAGACCGATTTCGTTTATGTTTTTATAATAAAATCAGAGTAATCCTTTAAAGAAAAGTGATGCGGAATTTATTCCTAAAACAAAATATGATAAAAATTTATCAAAGCATTTCTTAAAGAAATGTATTTTCATTACATTACAAAACTCGGGCTGTCGTCATTGATACATAACAAAAGCATAAACAAAACATCATGGCCACAAAACAAAATTGGCCTCGAAACATCATAAGCCTTACAACATTCTATTCATTTTCTATAAATCCATAACCTCTCGTCAGATCATGTGTAAGATGAAAGTGATCCTACACTTCCTTGATAAGGGGTGATTCGGACAACACTTCGCTTCTTAAAACAATTTTCTTTGATGAAACCGGGAGGTTTGCTTAAATACCGGGCTTTGCGCGGGCAGAGTTTCAAACCGAAAACTCTTTTTCTCGGAGCCTTCGGGCGCTTCGAGGCTTTCTTCTAATTCTAGGGAGGTTTCCTAGGCTTCGGGGTGGATTAGGGTGGCTAAGAGAGATTAGAGTGAGAAAGAATGGTTGAAATGGTGTAAGAAATAGGGCTGCCTTGCACCCCTATTTATAGGCTGAGGCCTTGCAGTACGCTGCGCGTATGGGGCACGTGTCCGTCCTTTGGTGGAGCATCATGAACCTCTTCGGAACCGTAGATAAGTCAACATGTGGGGTGTACTTTGATACGCAGAGCGTACCCCTCGCACCAGGTTCGAGATTTCCCACTCCGACTTCAAAAATTCATATCTTTCACATACAAGCTCCGTTTTCGACATTCTTTATATCCACGCGTAGTTGAGACCGTACTATAAAACTTTCATTTAGATTGCTAAGGCTAAACAGTCGTCTATTGTAAATTCACTATTTACGTCATGCAGTGTCGTGCCGGTTCTGTCGTGAAACTTCGACATGCCATAACTTCTTCGTTATAACTCGGATTTTGATGTTCTTTATACCTCCAGAACCCTTGTCACGACCACCACAACTTTCCTCATTGATACGGTATGCTCTGACATCCTAAAATACTCGTCCCATTTGTCTGTGCCCATGCCGTATGCTAACTGATGAATTACAGCCGTGCATTTTTGAATTAGAGTGAAACCTTTTATCCGTCTCGCATCCATTTTCCATTGGAAATATGGAAAGCGGCCTTCCATATCGCCAACAATACGTAATAATAGTTCCTTCCTCATCCGGAACCGATGTCGAAAGTTTACAACGTAGAGGGCGTCATCTGCAAAGTAATCTTCAATAAGACGATCGTGTACGGTTTCGCGATTTCTACGCAACCGCGATTTTTTTGGTTTAGATCGTGCACATGATGCTTCACCTAGTCGGTTTTGAAAGTATGCAACCGTTTTCGCCATGACGGAACCAATAAGCTTAACCTCCTCTAGAGCCGTCGAATCGGATGATGAAGATGATGACATTTTGATTAATATTTTTTGGAGAGAATAAGAAGGTATGGGTTAAAAAAAATGGTTGGATGTTGTTGTATTTATAGTGTGATAAAAGAATATATATATATATATATATATATATATATATATATATATATATATATATATATAACTGTTATGTAGCCGTTAGAATAAAAAAAATAATCAGCCAATAGGATGAGGAGTGAGAACGCGACATCCCCACCCCCACCCTCCTCCCCGCGCCACCTTCCCCACACCGACGGTGCGGTGTTCCGCCGTGCGGGACTCTTCCCGCGCCTTCCCCGCATACGATACCGCCTGACCTTATGTTCATGTGTGCCCTTGAGGGGGTTTAAACTCTAAACTGCCTATTGCCTATTGGAACTCATGAAGTAAAAAAAGATACAACAACAATACCCAATCCCATGGAAAAAAGGGATCAAAAGTAAGAAGGTAAATACCGAATGAAAAACATAAACATATAAAGTACAAAAGGGATAATCACATAAACGAATGAAAAACATAAACATATAAAGTACAAAAGGGATAATCACATAAACGAATGAAAAACATAAACATATAAAGTACAAAAGGGATAATCATATAAATGACCACCATATGTTCTAACATATTGATCACCTTTGTCACATAGCACAAAATGACCACCAATTTTGCAATCGATCAATCATACATTACAAAATTATTTATGAAGGGCATCAACCACATAAAACTTTTAAAAATAATAAAAAAAAATTTCGTAGTAAATTTACGAAATTGTTTGCCAAAATTTTAAAGTATTTTTGCATCCTTTTTGTTAGCAAAAAGTAATTTTGAAATTATCAATTGTGAAATTGGTTGTCATTTCTGTTATTAGTAAAAAATGGTCAATTTGTTAAATGTCACTTATTTTTGTGATTCTCTCTCAAACTAGAACATATATTAATTATCCTCATTATAAGCCTTCACACCTTCCTGAAAAGTCCCGGGAAAGAAGTAAAAACATATACAAATACGAAAAGGGTGACAACTCCGATTTGCTGAAGTTTATTCGTGAACGATATTTTGAGTACAAGATGTAACACACGATATAAATGAATGATCTTTTCTTCTCCTTTATCGAGATTAAAAAGATCAAGCCTTTCTCAAAGTGCTAAAATTAATTGGAGTCACAAAATCCGGATCTTCACCAAAAACCAATACTCGAGCTCCCAGTTTGGAGGCTGCCTCAGATGGATGAAACGCATCCCAAAACAAGTGATCATCCCTTTTTGGGCAAAGATACCTTTGTTCCTTGCAGTCATTTATTCCTGCTAAAGGGTTATTCCCACAACATGCTGTTTTGACATCTTTAAACCCTGTGAAAACGTGCCACTTTAGAAGCCGAATGTATGCATTTGCAAGTGAATAAAAAACTTATGGTTTCCATTTACCAGGTGGGGGGTTTTCAATGACACTCATACTCATATTGTATGAGTTCCCAAGTGAGTACTTGAATCCTTCAAGTGTAGAGCTCAAGTTTTTCAAAAGGGATTCTAATGGTGTGTAGAACGCACTAGCCACATCGTTAAGTTCCTTTGCACAATCACCACCGGAAAATGCACGAGCAACCGGACAACATCCAATTGGTGGAACACTCATTAATCCAAACTTTCTTGCTCCTAAGTCATATAAGTTCTGCCAATTTATAAAAATAAAACAATATAATATGAGTAGAAAGTTGAAAATCAAAATTTGGAGATGGTAGTGACAAATGTTAGCGAACCTTTAGATGAATAGCATAAATGGCTGTAATGTTGGCGATGAAGACCTCGGGAGTTGTAGGATGGGAGAACACGTAGTTCATGATGTCGTTGCTTCCAACACAAATGATGTACATTGAACCTTGAATTAGAAGTTGACCTTTTGACTCGCCTAGTAATGCGGTTATGTTTCCTTGAACCGTTGCAAATTGTTGAATTTGCTCTTCCAACGATATCACATCCCCCTGTATCAACATCATACTTTGTTATTCATAATGCATGACATGACATAACATAACACGAGCCAACAAAACAAGACGGTCTTGAACTGTATTTGACATGCATCGGGCTTAATCGTGATTTATGTAAATAAGACAAAAATTACAATATTTTAAGAACCCTCAAATTGTATTACAATTTTAGAGAGGAGACACTTACCACAATTTGTTTCCCAATTCCTTTAACAAGGGCAGCACCTCCGGAAGCAAAGTTCACCCCGTGAAGTAAGTCTCCGGTAAGGTTGGTACTGTGTGCAAGGAGTGCAAGAAATGGCGGCGGACTTTCTTCATAGCCACCCAAAAGTGCGACTGCAAATACACGTAATAATTATCTTAAACTTGTTTATTCATCGCGTGTGGATAAATTGTGGAGCACCAACAATATTTTTTGGCGTTCCAAACCCTAGGGATTGCTCCCTGACACATGTAATATCCCAGACACACATACAAACATATTGTCCATTTTAGGAAACCTAACACTGGGACACCTCGACTTCCTAGGGGGGTCAACCATTAAGGTTTTGTATTGTATATGAAAATGAACAACTTACCGACAGTATCGGCAGGGTTTAATCCATTGCTAAATCTCCCGGTTGCTATTGAATGTGGATAATCGACCCCGTAATATGGGCGATTGACCTGTGCTTTGCAGTTTTTGACGTAGTTGTTTGTGCCAACATCTAATATTGAATCCCCGAATATGAATATGGGTTCCACGGTTTCACTCGCTGCATCCTTTGTGGCTATTGTTGTCACGCTGAAGAGGAGTAGGCATATTTTGAGCAGCATGGTTTTTTGAATTGTTAATGGCGTGGCCATATTTATTTGGTTAGTTTGTGAATGAAGAGGGCAAGTACTTGTAGAAGATGGAGCCTTTTGGATCTAGACTGTACATGAGGAAAAGGTTAAAAGATTATTGGCAATGAAGAGTAAATACATTGTTTATATCAATTACCATGATCATTATCCTAGTTTATAACCAAAAATATACCATGAACTGTTTCTCGTTTTTTGGTAATATTAATTAAGTTTGGAATAAATTGTGAAAAGATAAGTATTTGGTGTGTTTGAGTTGAGCTATGTGAAAAGGTAAGTAATCTAATTTGAGCTGGACTAACATCGAGCTAATTTGCCATCACAATTTATGTTAGATGTGACAATTGCAAGTAAAAGTGCTCAATTACTTTTATGTGACACTTTGTTTTGATTTGAAATTGTTCATGCTTGATTTAGAAACACATTTTGACAGCTGAAATTGAAGTTTTTGGAATAATGTATATACAAGATACAATAGAAATTATTACGAAATGATGGTGTTTTTGTCTACAAACAATGTTTAGAAACGTATATTGCAAGTAATCAAGGAAAAAACGGTTCGTCTACAATCAATGTTTAGAAACAAAAAGTATATAAATTTAATCACATTTCTATAGCAGGATGGAAAATGATTAGTGAATTGCCAAATTGTTTTATGTATGGCATCTGCCACAAAAACATTAAAAAAAAAAATCATATTTTTCGCAATTTTTTAAAGTTTTTTTTTTTTGGTATCTTTTTGTCGGTAAAAAGCAATTTCACAATTTTTTGGAATTCCGCAATTAACCAATTGTGAAAAAAGCAGTCATTTTAGTTCAAAATATGTTGAAATTGTTATTTTTTGTGATTATCTCTCAAGCTAGGACCTATAGTACTCCAAGCGCTGATATTAAAGCTTCCATACTTTTCTGAGGTTATGTCATCGGGAAAAAAAAAGTAAATCTAGATACAAATGCAAAAAGCACAACAACTCAGATCTGCTGAATTTTATTCATGAACGATACTTTGAGTACAAGACGTGACACATGATACAAATTAATGATCTTTTCATCTAATCTGGTCAAAATTCTAAAGATCAAACCCTTCTCAAAATGCTAAAATTGATTGGAGTCACAAATTCGGGATCTTCACCAAAAACCAACGTACGAACCGCTAGTTTGGTGGTTGCCCGAGAAGGATGATATGCATCCCAAAACAAGTATTCATCTTTAAACCCTGTAAAACATGTTGTTTTAACATCTTTAAACCCTATCTTGGGTCATAGACTTACGACTATTCTCTACAACTCCCCTGAAGGTTGACAAGTGGACACAACAACAAAACCTTTCAACTTCATGAGGGCCTGTTGTATGGTTAAAATCGACTGTTTATTCCATGCAGCCGGCTCCCTGGTCTGACAAAAACTCTTGTACAAGTATCACTCCACACTACTAGGTGGCCATTTCGGGATTCTACCGATAACAAGATGTTTATTAGCAACATTTCTTTCGCCACACCTCAAAACTGATGTTATCAACTATGTCTGACAATGTGCAATCTGTCAACAGGTAAACTATCCGACCCATAAACCATACGGGTTACTTCAACCCATTCTCATTCCTGACACAGTCTGGAATGATGACTTCATCACACATCTTCCAAGATCAAATGGAAAAACCGCCATATTGTTAATTGTCGACCGCTTTTCCAAATTTACACATTTTCTAGCTTTACTTTCTCTACGTTTGGTGCAGTCTCATTGGCAACCTTGTTCCTCCAAAACATCTACCATTTATATTGAATTCCTCAAAGCATCGTCTTGGATCGAGACCCAATATTTCTTAGCTCTTTTTGGTAGGAACTATGTTGTTTATCAAAACATTTTATTTTCATTTTTATTCGATAGTTATAACATAAAACAAAATAATAAAACTACGTTGTTATTAAAAATACCATGTTATAATAAAAAAAACAAAATAATATTAAAAATACAATGCTATAATTGAAAAAAATAAGATGCTATATATACTATAAATATGAAAGAGAAGTCAAAATAGAATGCTTTAAACAAACTAATAAATTAAGAACAAAGGTTATTAATAGCAACATAAAACAAAATATAAAAATATTTAAACTAATAAAAATACGTTTATTAAGAAAAAAATATTTAAACTACAAAGGTTATTAATAGCAACATACTTTTTTTAGCTTGTTAATTTATTAAAACATTTTATTTTCATTTCTATTTGATAGTTATAACATAAAACAAAATAATAAAACTACATTGCTATTAAAAGTATGATGTTATAATAAAACAAAAAAAATTATATTAAAAGTACAATGCTATAATTGAAAAAATAAGATGCTATATATACTATAAATATGAAAGAGAAGTCAAAATAGAATGCTTTAAACAAACTAATAAATTAAGAACAAAGGTTATTAATAGCAACATAAACAAAATATAAAAATATTTAAACTAATAAAAATACGTTTATTAAGAAAAAAATATTTAAACTACAAAGGTTATTAATAGCAACATACTTTTTTTAGCTTGTTTGTTAAAACATTTTATTTTCATTTCTATTTGATAGTTATAACATAAAACAAAATAATAAAACTACATTGCTATTAAAAGTATGATGTTATAATAAAACAAAAAAATTATATTAAAAGTACAATGCTATAATTGAAAAAATAAGATGCTATATATACTATAAATATGAAAGAGAAGTGAAAATAGAATGCTTTAAACAAACTAATAAAAGTACGTTGCTATAAAAGTACATTGACTAATTGATTTTTAGTTTATGTCTCTTCTTTATAATTATCAAGAGCCTAGAAATACCCATCCGAAACTGATTTAGAAATTAATTTCGAGTTGTCCCCGTTTTGGGATTGCTTTTTGAATACCTTATCTCATTTAGGATGTGAATGTGTATTGCATGATTGTTTGTTTAAGAAAAATTTGGTTGTCATTTTCTCCTTGCTCCTCGGGTATATATTTTTTATATACCTGGGAGTTTAGGGGAAATGTTGCCAATTTTTTCTCAAACAAACAATCATGCAATACACATTCACATATGAGATAAGGTATTCAAAAAGTGGGTTTAGAAGCCTACCCTTGTGAATACTTTATCAATTCCGTCCGATTTTTACTTCCAGGGTATATATTTATTTATATACTTGTGAATACTCAATCCATTCCGTCCGATTTTTTCTCAAACAAAAAGTCATGCAATAAACATTCACATATAACCAAAATATAATTTAACTATGTATACAATGTAATTTTTAATAATGAAACAGTAATGATGACCGATAATAGATGGATTCGTGAAAACCGAACATCCCCAAAATTCTTGGAAGGTCTTAAAAACTTTATGGAGATTGCTAGGAAACATTTTGTCACACCCCCGAACCAGACGGCGGAAACGTTCGGGAGCTGTCGTGACTTAATTGAATACCATAACATTGAATATATATGAAACGTAACAACATTCGTCACCATGCATTAATATAGTACAACCAATAAAGTTTACATGAAGTACATTGTTTAAACATTACATTCTCAAAATAAATTGTTCGGTTCGTTCATAAGTAAACTGCAAGCCATCACTGAGTACATTTTTCCTTGAATTCACTGGTTACCTGAGAATACAAGTATTTTGAAAAACGTCAACATGTGAAATGTTGGTGAGTTCATAAGCGGTACTTGAAAAACCATGTTTCGTATCGTTTGAAAACCACCAGAAAATCCGATATTTTCTGAAAAGAAATGCTTTTGAAAACGTTTGTGAAGATCCATAGGTATGTTTGTTTGTTTCTATACTTGTAAAAATTGTTCATTTAAAATTGTATGCATTTCGAATCCGTATGTATTGAAAACCCTAGGAAAACCCGATGTTTTCCTAATTCTTTGAATTCCATGAATTTACATTGAAACCATTGCAACGCGCGTAGTGTCAATTCCCAGGCGACGTTGGATTATTTTTGAGCATGATTAATTACTACAAACACGCGTTACACAAACGACCAGTTTATAGCTATACTAACGATCCCGTAGGCGTCGTCCGTACTAATCACGTTATCCAACCGCCCTGACTACGTGTAGTCCCACATCCGAGGAGAAAGAGGACACGAAGATCCCGGTGACTCCATTAACCGGTTGGGGATAAAAAAAAATGTACGAGGGGTCCCTGACCCACTTCGCATGAAATGTCGACTTTACTAGCAATACCAAAGGACCCTTGAGGACCAGTAGTATACAAGCCATTGAAAGTCCTTTTACGTTGTGTTAGATCGGTAAAACCCAACACTTCGTAAGGTAGAGGTCTTCGGGCCTTAAAATCAGGTCATTGGGCTAGCTAGGCCCAACAAACAAGATTTTACACTTTTGGGGCCCAAAGATGGTGCGTAGACGTCTGTGCACACTTGCATGTATATTGAATTCCCAAACGTTACTTGTATGAATCGTAGTATCGTCGTGTTAGTAGTTTCGGATTTTTATTGGTTCGAGACCGAACCAATTCGTTTAACAACGACTTTTGGTATTGTTGTGTATTGTATTTCATCGATAGTCGCGGTGCCATTATTTGATCAATTTGCGTGTATTGAATTAGCCTTGAAAGTTTTCTGTTTTCAACCCCTCATTGTTTGTAAAATTCACCTTTTCAACCCTTTTAATTAAATACTTTCCGGTTTGGTCCTTAAATCAATTTTCTTGACATTTTAACACCAAAAATTATTGAAATTAATATTTTTCAGCATATTTTTCATAGAAAACAGTTTAAGTCCCTGAAAATGCAGTTTTCTCGGTTATAATCCCTCTTTTTCGCAATTTTGACAATTTTGGCCCAAATGGTAAAATTTTTGCAACTTTGGTCCTTTTTAAATTTAAAAAGCATTTTAAACCTTTGAAAAGGACTTGGAACACTAATAGTCCACTGTTTTACAGAAAGACACAGTTTTGGCCCTCCAAAACAGAAAATCTCGCATAATGGGCCCTATTGGGCCGAAAATGTCATTTTTAGCCCATTAAGCTTGAAATTTATGTTTTTAATCCTCCAACAAGTATATTTTCAGAAAATACATTATGGAAACTGTTTTGACTCATCTCCCCCATCAGATTTCGAAATATTTCAATTTGGGCCCCTTAACTTTATATTTTTAGCATTTTATGTCCAAAAATTGAGTTTTTAGCCCAAAGAAAATGTTACTAAGCCATTTAGCTATTTTTCTTGGAACACTTTGTATGTAGAAATATACTTGATGCTAGAATCATTTAACATAAAGTATATCTCGGTTTTGAGGGGTTTTATGGCTAGATCCAACATTATAACACACAAAAACACACATATAAGCATGGAAATCATACAAGGCATACAAAACACATATAGATCTACACTTTCACTTGTATTCCCCCCCCCCCCCCCCACAAAACTCATAAAAACAGAAAATAGGGGGTATGAAGCTCACCTTGTTTGAAGCTTTCGGTTTTGAAGAGAAGATGGAAGAAAAATGAAGTGATTTTCGGCTCTAGCACCTTTCCTTGGTAGATCTCGGGTTTGGTGACTTCTAAGGTGCATGATCACAAGTTGGAATAGATTTAGAAGAGGTTTTTGATGGAATGAAGTAGCTAGATCATGAATATAAGTAAAAACTTACCTAAGATGATGATTAACTTGAAAGATCCTCTTGAAAGCTTCCTAAATTTCGAGATTCTTGAGTGGAGAGGGAGGAGTGTTCTTGAGGGAGTTTGAGAGATTTTTGTGAATGTGTGTGTGTTTGCATATGGCCGAGAGCAAGAGAGAGAGGGAGAAGAAGAGACTTTGAGGTGATGTTTGCATGGAAGAATGAGATATAATGCATGGATATCCTTTGGTTAATAGTGAGGTGGCATCCAAAGTCAACACTTCTCCATCTCTTCTTGGATTTGGGCCTTGGGCCGAAAATCTTAAAGGAAAAAGGAAGATTTGGGCTTTTTGCTCCTAAGCCCAATATTAGAGTTAGTTTGGGTGAGTTTTAACATAAAAGAAGATAGTATGATTTTTACATTTTTGTTGGACTAGTTTAGGTTATTCATGAATCAAAGCTTTTAATTCACTTCATTCTAGGCCCAATATGGCCCAAAATGTTGAAATAAATTAATGTGGGTCCAATTAGAGCCCAATTAGGGTTCTAAGCCCATGATAGTCAAATTGAAAGCTTATTGGTCCATTTGGATCCAATGAGGAAGTTCTAGTCCAAGGTGGACCTAAATAAGAACTTCTAGAGTTTCCAATTGTTTGATGACTATTTGTAGCACTTGTATGATGTATTTGATTGAAGTTTTGATGTCATAATCATAGGTGTCACACATGTTCTTAAGTTTTTGATTCACATTAACTTGAGTGTATAGATTACATGACGCAAAATTTCCAGTTGTGACATCATCCCCCCGTTAGAGGGAATTTCGTCCCGAAATTCTGTTTGAAAGCTAAATTGAGAATGCTAGAATAGGTGAGGGTACTTTTGCTTCATTTGATCTTCGCGTTCCCACGTGAATTCTGGACCACGCTTTGCGTTCCACCGTACCTTCACGATCGGGATGCGACTTTGCTTAGTACGCTTCACCTCCCTGTCCATGATTTCGATTGGTTCTTCAACGAACAGGAGATTCTCATTGATTTCGATTTCGTCAAGAGGAATGACAAGGGTTTCATCTGATAGACACTTCTTCAGGTTAGAGACATGAAACACGGGGTGTACACCGTTTAGCTCCGCGGGTAGTTGTAGTCTGTAGGCTACCGGACCTATTCGGGCGACGATTTCGAAAGGTCCAATGTATCGCGGGTTCAGCTTTCCCCGTTTTCCGAAACGTATAACCCCTTTCCAGGGTGAGACTTTCAACAGTACTCGATCACCGACCTGGAATTCTAAGGGCTTTCGTCGTTTGTCGGCGTAGCTCTTTTGTCGGTCACGCGATGCTTGTAATCGAGCTCTGATCTGGACGGTCTTTTCTGTGGTTTCGCGAATGATCTCCGGTCCCGTTAGTGTCCTGTCCGACGTATGTGTTCTTGCTAGCTGGGTATCACCTACTTCAGCCCAACATAACGGTGATCTACATTTGCGCCCGTACAGTGCTTCGAAAGGAGCCACCTTGATGCTCGAATGATAACTGTTGTTATATGAGAACTCGATCAACGGTAGGTGGGTATCCCAAGACTTCCCAAAGTCTATCACACATGCACGAAGCATGTCTTCAAGCGTTTGAATGGTTCGTTCACTTTGACCGTCCGTGTGTGGGTGATACGCGGTGCTCATGTCGAGATGAGTTCCCATTGCCTTGTGGAGTGATTGCCAAAAGCGCGATGTGAACCTACTGTCCCTATCCGAGATAATAGATTTTGGCACTCCATGGAGTCTCACAATTTCTCGTAGGTACAAACGCGTCAATCTCTCCATCTTGTAGGATTCTTTGATTGGCAGGAAATGGGCAGATTTCGTCAGTCGGTCGATTATTACCCATATGGTGTCCAGCCCGTCCGACGTCTTGGGTAGCTTGGTCACGAAATCCATAGAAATCCCCTCCCATTTCCACTCAAGGATTGCCGGTTGCTGTAACAATCCTGAAGGTTTCTGATATTCCACCTTTACTTTGGCGCACGTAAGGCACTTACTAACATAGGTCGCGATTTCTGCCTTCATGTTAGGCCACCAATAGTGTTGTTTAATGTCCAAATACATCTTGTCCGAACCGGGATGAATGGAGTATCGTGTCTTGTGGGCTTCCTTCATAACGGCCTCCCTAAATCCTCCGATTTTTGGGACCCAGATACGGTTCATGAAGTAGTATACCCCATTCTCCCTTGCTTCTAGGTTCTTTTTCCATACCGCGCAATGCCTCGCTAGCTCTATTTTCCGTTTTCATAGCCTCCGACTGGACTGATGCAATTTGGGTGGCCAGGTGAGATTTAATGGTTATCGAGAGAGTTTTCGTACGACGATTAGAGTACTCCTTCTGACTTAATGCATCAGCTACCACGTTGGCCTTGCCTGGGTGGTACTTGATCTCACATTCGTAGTCGTTGAGTAATTCCACCCATCTTCGTTGTCTCATGTTCAGCTCCTTCTGATTCAAGATGTGCTGGAGACTCTTGTGGTCCGTGAAGATGGTGCACTTTGTACCGTACAGGTAGTGCCTCCAAATTTTCAGAGCGAAGACCACGGCTCCCAGTTCTAGGTCATGGGTCGTGTAATTTACTTCGTGCGTTTTTAGTTGGCGGGACGCATATGCTATCACTCTTCCACGTTGCATGAGAACGCAACCTAAGCCCTGATTCGACGCGTCACAGTAGACCACAAAATCTTCTGTTCCTTCAGGTAGAGATAGTACAGGAGCACTACAGAGAGCTTGCTTCAAGGTTCGAAACGCAATCTCTTGTCGGTCCGTCCATTTGAATGGCACGCCCTTTTGCGTAAGCGAGGTAAGCGGCTTGGCAATCTTAGAGAAGTTTTGGATGAATCTCCTATAGTAGCCTGCTAGGCCTAAAAATTGACGAATTTCTGTGGGCGTGGTCGGAGTTGCCCATCCCTCCACAGCTTTGACCTTAGAGGGATCTACATGAATTCCGTCTTGGCTAACTACGTGGCCTAGGAAATTCACACTCCGGAGCCAGAACTCACACTTGGAGAGTTTGGCATACAGTTTTTCCGACCGCAGAGTTTCTAGGACTTGTCGGAGATGTTGGCCATGCTCCTCTTTGCTTCGAGAATAGACGAGGATGTCATCGATAAACACAATGACGAAGTTGTCAAGGAACGGTCGACAGATTCGATTCATTAGGTCCATAAATGCGGCATGTGCATTTGTTAGACCTAAGGGCATTACGACAAATTCATAATGTCCGTAGCGGGTTCGGAAAGCGGTTTTAGGAATATCCTCTTCCCGGACTTTGAGTTGGTGGTATCCGGACCGTAGGTCTATTTTAGAAAAATAACTAGCTCCTTGGAGCTGGTCGAATAGATCATCGATTCGTGGGAGTGGGTAGCGGTTTTTAACAGTGAGTTTATTTAACTCTCTGTAATCGATGCACATTCTGAAAGATCCGTCCTTCTTTTTGACAAAGAGTACTAGAGCTCCCCATGGCGAGTAGCTAGGTCGGATAAATCCCTTGTCCAGAAGCTCACTGAGTTGGCTGGACAATTCCTGCATTTCAGCAGGAGCCAACCGATATGGTGATTTAGCGAGAGGAGTTGCTCCTGGAACGAGGTCGATTCGGAACTCAACCTGTCTCTCTGGGGGTACTCTTGGAAGATCTTCAGGAAACACGTCTGGAAATTCACACGCTACTGGAATATCTTGGATGTTAGTTTCTTCTTTGGTCTTGTCCACTATGTGAGCCAAGAACGCCAAGTTGTTCTTTCGCAGATGTTTTTGTGCCTTGATGCACGAGATGAGGCGAAGATTCGTGCTGGGTTTGTCTCCGTAAATTACTAGGGTTTCGTGGTTTAGCGTTTGTGAAGTCCTTGTAGGTGCACGTTTTAGTGGGTCCTTGATTTGTCCCGTTGTTCGAACTTCCGGACCCTTGCCCGTTGCCTCCTCTGTTGTTCCCTCGGTGAAGTTGTGCCATAGCTGTTGTGACCGCAGCAGACACGGCTGCCTGGAAAGCAGTGGTGTCAACTTCGGGCGGGGTTGGTTCGGGATTTCTGCGAGTAGGTCGGAGAGGCATCTTCTTGTCACAAAACGGAAAGATGTTGAGTGTACGTGGTTTCAGTGAGGTTGTGATCCTACTAACTAGGGGTATGGTACGGACTTAAGTACTTCTATCATTTAGCACACAATCCTAGATTCGCAACACATAGCAAACACGTAAAAGTTCACTAATATTATCCTATGTCTCTTCCACTATTGCAGACTAAACATACGTTCTCTTTTTGGTGTTAAGGGGTATAGTTTTAGGTTCCCTAGCTATCCCGATCTCATCAAGACATGTGTTAGTTTTACTTTGGAGAGAATGTAGTTGATCAGGCTACATTCACTCCTTGGTATCACTAAGAACAGTCCCGAATTAACCGAGATACTAGCATTATTGTGTTTGATTCGGCGTTATGTTCTTATTCCTAATGCAAGCAAGCGTGTTTTATTTACATTGTTTTGTTCAGAGTTATGTTAGTCCCTCTTTTTGGTTTATAGTTGCATATCAATGTGTGGCTCGACATGCTAGTTCACTATAAACAAAGCTCTGATACCAACCTGTCACACCCCCGAACCAGACGGCGGAAACGTTCGGGAGCTGTCGTGACTTAATTGAATACCATAACATTGAATATATATGAAACGTAACAACATTCGTCACCATGCATTAATATAGTACAACCAATAAAGTTTACATGAAGTACATTGTTTAAACATTACATTCCCAAAATAAATTGTTCGGTTCGTTCATAAGTAAACTGCAAGCCATCACTGAGTACATTTTTCCTTGAATTCACTGGTTACCTGAGAATACAAGTATTTTGAAAAACGTCAACATGTGAAATGTTGGTGAGTTCATAAGCGGTACTTGAAAAACCATGTTTCGTATCGTTTGAAAACCACCAGAAAATCCGATATTTTCTGAAAAGAAATGCTTTTGAAAACGTTTGTGAAGATCCATAGGTATGTTTGTTTGTTTCTATACTTGTAAAAATTGTTCATTTAAAATTGTATGCATTTCGAATCCGTATGTATTGAAAACCCTAGGAAAACCCGATGTTTTCCTAATTCTTTGAATTCCATGAATTTACATTGAAACCATTGCAACGCGCGTAGTGTCAATTCCCAGGCGACGTTGGATTATTTTTGAGCATGATTAATTACTACAAACACGCGTTACACAAACGACCAGTTTATAGCTATACTAACGATCCCGTAGGCGTCGTCCGTACTAATCACGTTATCCAACCGCCCTGACTACGTGTAGTCCCACATCCGAGGAGAAAGAGGACACGAAGATCCCGGTGACTCCATTAACCGGTTGGGGATAAAAAAAAATGTACGAGGGGTCCCTGACCCACTTCGCATGAAATGTCGACTTTACTAGCAATACCAAAGGACCCTTGAGGACCAGTAATATACAAGCCATTGAAAGTCCTTTTACGTTGTGTTAGATCGGTAAAACCCAACACTTCGTAAGGTAGAGGTCTTCGGGCCTTAAAATCAGGTCATTGGGCTAGCTAGGCCCAACAAACAAGATTTTACACTTTTGGGGCCCAAAGATGGTGCGTAGACGTCTGTGCACACTTGCATGTATATTGAATTCCCAAACGTTACTTGTATGAATCGTAGTATCGTCGTGTTAGTAGTTTCGGATTTTTATTGGTTCGAGACCGAACCAATTCGTTTAACAACGACTTTTGGTATTGTTGTGTATTGTATTTCATCGATAGTCGCGGTGCCATTATTTGATCAATTTGCGTGTATTGAATTAGCCTTGAAAGTTTTCTGTTTTCAACCCCTCATTGTTTGTAAAATTCACCTTTTCAACCCTTTTAATTAAATACTTTCCGGTTTGGTCCTTAAATCAATTTTCTTGACATTTTAACACCAAAAATTATTGAAATTAATATTTTTCAGCATATTTTTCATAGAAAACAGTTTAAGTCCCTGAAAATGCAGTTTTCTCGGTTATAATCCCTCTTTTTCGCAATTTTGACAATTTTGGCCCAAATGGTAAAATTTTTGCAACTTTGGTCCTTTTTAAATTTAAAAAGCATTTTAAACCTTTGAAAAGGACTTGGAACACTAATAGTCCACTGTTTTACAGAAAGACACAGTTTTGGCCCTCCAAAACAGAAAATCTCGCATAATGGGCCCTATTGGGCCGAAAATGTCATTTTTAGCCCATTAAGCTTGAAATTTATGTTTTTAATCCTCCAACAAGTATATTTTCAGAAAATACATTATGGAAACTGTTTTGACTCATCTCCCCCATCAGATTTCGAAATATTTCAATTTGGGCCCCTTAACTTTATATTTTTAGCATTTTATGTCCAAAAATTGAGTTTTTAGCCCAAAGAAAATGTTACTAAGCCATTTAGCTATTTTTCTTGGAACACTTTGTATGTAGAAATATACTTGATGCTAGAATCATTTAACATAAAGTATATCTCGGTTTTGAGGGGTTTTATGGCTAGATCCAACATTATAACACACAAAAACACACATATAAGCATGGAAATCATACAAGGCATACAAAACACATATAGATCTACACTTTCACTTGTATTACCCCCCCCCCCCCCACAAAACTCATAAAAACAGAAAATAGGGGGTATGAAGCTCACCTTGTTTGAGGCTTTCGGTTTTGAAGAGAAGATGGAAGAAAAATGAAGTGATTTTCGGCTCTAGCACCTTTCCTTGGTAGATCTCGGGTTTGGTGACTTCTAAGGTGCATGATCACAAGTTGGAATAGATTTAGAAGAGGTTTTTGATGGAATGAAGTAGCTAGATCATGAATATAAGTAAAAACTTACCTAAGATGATGATTAACTTGAAAGATCCTCTTGAAAGCTTCCTAAATTTCGAGATTCTTGAGTGGAGAGGGAGGAGTGTTCTTGAGGGAGTTTGAGAGATTTTTGTGAATGTGTGTGTGTTTGCATATGGCCGAGAGCAAGAGAGAGAGGGAGAAGAAGAGACTTTGAGGTGATGTTTGCATGGAAGAATGAGATATAATGCATGGATATCCTTTGGTTAATAGTGAGGTGGCATCCAAAGTCAACACTTCTCCATCTCTTCTTGGATTTGGGCCTTGGGCCGAAAATCTTAAAGGAAAAAGGAAGATTTGGGCTTTTTGCTCCTAAGCCCAATATTAGAGTTAGTTTGGGTGAGTTTTAACATAAAAGAAGATAGTATGATTTTTACATTTTTGTTGGACTAGTTTAGGTTATTCATGAATCAAAGCTTTTAATTCACTTCATTCTAGGCCCAATATGGCCCAAAATGTTGAAATAAATTAATGTGGGTCCAATTAGAGCCCAATTAGGGTTCTAAGCCCATGATAGTCAAATTGAAAGCTTATTGGTCCATTTGGATCCAATGAGGAAGTTCTAGTCCAAGGTGGACCTAAATAAGAACTTCTAGAGTTTCCAATTGTTTGATGACTATTTGTAGCACTTGTATGATGTATTTGATTGAAGTTTTTGATGTCATAATCATAGGTGTCACACATGTTCTTAAGTTTTTGATTCACATTAACTTGAGTGTATAGATTACATGACGCAAAATTTCCAGTTGTGACACATTTTGACTCTGAAGACAAAGTGTGTTGTCCGTGCATAAAGCGTGTGAATATGTATCGACAGTTGTGGAGTACAGTTTATGCCTACATACATGACCATGGGTTTCTAAAATCGTATACTCTATAACATCATCACGGTGAGAAACGTCCTGTTTCTGATTTGGGCTACAATTCGACTCTAATAAACACTCCAACAACTAATGAGATGTTTGATGTAATTGATGATGTTATGGCGGAACAAAATACAAATGACGAAAATATAGATGATGAAGGACGAGTCATGGACCCAAAATTTGATGTTTTGTTTGAGGAGCTCAATACAGAGTTATACCCTAATTGTGAGATGTCTTCTTTAAACTTTTTGGCAAAGATGTTGCATATTAAAGTGATCAATAAATTGACAAATAGTTCATTTGACCAAATTCTAGACTTTCTAAGAGTTGCTTTCCTGAAGAGCAAGATTCCAACTTCACACTATGAAGCTAAAAAAAAGTTGACAAAGATAGGGTTAGGATATCAATCCATCCATGCTTGCAAATATGACTGTAACGACCCAAAAATCAAGGGTAAAAAAATTTCATTTTTCATTTCAAACACAAATGTTACTTTATCCAATCATTCAAAACATTACTTAAATTAAAACGTTTACCAGAGTTACGTCCCAAAATCACATAAAGTGGAAAACACGGGTATGTGCTCTGCGATCAAGCCATGCTCTTCTTTTCCAAAACAATGATACCTGAAACCATAAACAAAACTATAAGCACGAAGTGTAACGACCGCAGATCCGGACTAGTCAATTTAGAGGCAATAGGGGTCGGAAACGAATTTTCGACAAAAGATTATTTAGAATAAATAATCTTAACCAAGTTTTAGTATATGTTACAAGGTTTCCGTACATATAAAGAATGCTGAAATCCGAGTTATAACGAAGAAGTTATGACACGTCGAAGTTTCGCGACGGAACCGGCATGATACCGAGAAGCGTAAATAGTGAATTTACGATAGAGCGAGATTTAGCCTTAGCGAACTAAAAAAATTCGTAGAATACATTAAACCGAGAGCGTCCATAAAAAGAACGCCAAAATCTGACTTCGTATGAGGAAGTTATGATTTTTCGAAGTTTCAGATTAGCAGTGTACAACCCGACATTCGAATATTAGATCGAGCGGTTTTTAGCCGACACAACCTAAATGAGAATTGAAGATCTCTTTAATAGTAGCATAACGATAAAAAGACAGACGAAAACGGACGACGGATGAAGAAGTTATGGATGTTTAACGGACCAATCATGTCCCGGTCTGTTAAATAATATAACTTTTAAAATAAAGTTAAAATTAGCCGACGGAGTCTAAACAAAAGTTGTAGAGTACGTTCCCGCCTTCGCGTGGATATAAAGAATATCGAAAACGAAGCTCGTGTGAGGAAGATACGAATTTTTGAAGTTTAAAATCGAAATTACGAAGCTAATGATAGGAGTGCTGACGTGGCAGCGCCACAGCCGTCCGATACCGATGACAAGGCTCGCTTCTGATCACGCCACGTCGCCTCGCCTTCGCCGTATGCCCCGCGTACGAGATCCGGAATGCCCCGCGTTCCCTCGGTTCTTATCCGGTCCGAAGTGCAAGACAGCTGGACGCAGCTGGCAACCTCATCCGAAGCTACGCCCAGCATAGCTCCTCTGAACGCGCCGCGTACCACCAAGGCTTCGCCCTATAAATACCCTGCGAGGCTGCCGAGGAAATCACTCATTTATTCATTCCTTTCTCTCTCTACTTTCTCCCACTACCTATTTTAACCCCCCTAAATCCTAGATAAAACCCCTAGCACCCTAAGGAAGCCCCGAGGCTCCCGGAATCCCGAGAAAAAGGGTCTTTCGGTTTCGAAACGCTGCTCCAAATAAAGCCCGGTTTTCTTTAAAATCCGTTGTAAGTGAGCTACACTTACGCAATTTTTAATATAGCTTCCAAATAATTATAGTAATGTTATTAGGTCCTTAAAGTAATTATTTGGGCTATTATTATAAGTTATATTGAGTGTTATTTAACGCTTATATAATAATAATAGTCAGACTATTAATTTGTCGTGGTTATCGTTAGACTAAACCCTAGTGGTATTGATACTAGGTTTTATCGAAGGAAATTGTTTTAAGAGTATCGAAGCGCTGTCCGAGTGCTGAGTCATCACCGTATCAAGTGAGTGCATAATTACTTTCAGCTTACACATAGATATGAAATATTTTATATAAATTACGTGCTATGTGTGCATATTATCTGAATACTTGCTATCTATGTTGGGTGAACGATTTTATACACGTTTTAAATGATTTAAACTGTATATGTATTTTATATCTATGAAAATGTTGGGCTAAGACATGGGTAGATGTAATAAATGAAATATGAGTTGGATGATAAGTTGAGAAGTGAAATAGACCGTGAGGTGAGGGTGAGAGGTGGACGATGTGAGAAGCCTTTTTCCCAAATGATGGGCCCGTCATTCAGCAGAGTATGGATGACAACCACGGACTATTCTAGATAGTCCAGTGGAAAACTAGCAGGCTCGCAACCTGTAGGTGTTGTGAATGACGTGTTCACCGGTGCACTCTAAAAACCCATTGATATGTATTGCGAGTGGACTCTCGAAGACGATACTGTCAATAAAACCCGGCAGATGCGCCAAAAGGACTCTACCGGCAGAAGCGCCTAATAGTGAACCTCATAACCTCGGCAGATGCACCTAAAAGGACTATTCCGGCAGATGCGCCCCATAGAGAATGTCACAATTTTGGCAGCTGCGCCTAAGTGACAGAACTAGTAGATGTGCTTGACAGATATGTCATTTACAACGATGGAATTCATACCTATTCCTTAGGATACTCCTTAGGAATAAATGAACGAGGAATAGCTGATTCTTAGGATAGATCCTTAAGAATAAAGAAGATAATGGGGATGGGTAATTGGGTTGATTGTTTAATTGTTTAAACATAATAATTATATTATTGTGGGTTGAAAACCCTATGTACTTACCAGGTTTCCCAACCTGACCCACTCAGTTTATTTATATCACAGGTGTCGATATGAAGTGACATTACACTGAGAGATTTAAAAGAGATGTAGATCACTAGTGTAAATGAATGTAAGTTCTGTTTATGCTTATCTGTATTGACGATGACATCCCAAACGTTTTAAAATGAATAAAATACGTTTCTTCGAAAATGTTTTGATAATGTATTTATCGTGTTTTTTCTGGGAGCAAATTCCGCAACATTTTTATGAAAAGAAGTACTCTGATTTTTACAAAGCATAAACAAAATCGGTCTTTTATGACCGTGAAAATGGGGATGTCACACGAAGCTTAGTGAGTTCCCCAGAGCATACCCCACACAATCCACATAACCACATAATCTATATCAGCTATAACAACTACATAAACCATATCAATCACATAAGTCATGCATATAAACATATAAGGATGCCGTGAGCTCGTCCCCAGGATCTTACTCCAGGATGCCATGGGCTCCGCACATGGTCTTACACCTAAGTGTCATGGGCTCCCCCATTGTCTTTAGTAGGAAAGCCATGGGCTCCCTACATGGTCTTACATCCCAGTTCCATGGGCTCCCCCCATGGTCTTGACCTGAAAAGCCATGGGCTCCCCCACATGGTCTTACATCCAAGTTCCATGGGCTCCCCATGGTCTTTAATAGGAAAGCCATGGGCTCTCCACATGGTCTTACATCCAAGTGCCATGGGTTCTCCCATGGTCTTCCATGCAAGTATCACAAAGACAACTAGCATATCACAAAACATATAACCAACTAGCATACCACATATCACTACATCAACTAGTGTACCACATAACATAAAATGGACAGGCCTTGGTGCCTTCGACCCATTGGTATGGTGAGGAGACTCACCTCACATTGATGAAGTCCCGCGGATAAAATTTTAGCTACTGGTTGACAGGTTCCCGAACTGTCAACATCAAAACGTCACCCAATTAATAATTGGGTTCCAATGCATAACCACAACTCCATACTTGGGGTAAAGAGATTCCCTTATCCCTAACCTAGTTTGGTTCAAAACAAAGGCCTAAACTCAAACTCTGAAGCCCAAAGCCAAATAATCAATCAAGGCCCAACATATGGCCCAATTTTCTGAATTGGGCGGACGTTTAAAGACTATAAATAATATGGTTGTTATCGATACCGGTCGTGAATGGTATGTCGGTAAAATGGGGTATGATGATCAACAATACACCTTAGCCACACAAGCTAAACAAGTATTTTATCTCCAAGATCCCACTCAAAACAATAACTGGAGAGTTATGAAAAAGGTTCATCATCGAAAACTTTGGAATCATCCAAGTATCGGTGTTGTGAATGAGATAGATGTCGTGAACAACACTCACTCAACTGATTTTACCTTGGTTGTCGACTTAGGCACCTTGCCTATGCATACGACTTTAGGTGAAGTTGGTGAATCAAGTGTGGTTGCTAGGAGGAATTTTACTCCTACTATAAGCGATGACGATTTCATTAACGATGACAATGACGGTGGTGATACGTACTCTTCAGATGAAGAAATAAATAATGAAAACTATGTCAGTGATGATGATGTTGTACATGTATATTGTTCTAGTGATGAATCTGATTGACGGTATGTTATAGTTATTATATATCCTGATTGCTTATAATATTTGTTAAATTTCCAAATGTTTCTTATTTATAAGCAACTTAATTATATATTTTTAATGTTTATAATATTTGTTAAACAGATGGCAGAAGTCGCGAGAGGACATGGAGGAGACGATGGGGATAAACCTCCACACGGGGTCGCACGCGGTGTACCATCGTGTTGCTAATATTGTAAGTTACATGAAATTCTTAAGTATTAGATATATTAAAGTTTTAAATTTCTAAATTTCCAATTCTATATGTAAATCTAACACAAGATAAGAATGTGAATGTGTGTGGAAAAGGGAGAAACTTAAATTTGTACGATGAGTATGAAAATAACAATTGTAAGCCTTTGGTTGTGAGAATTGATACCTCCGGGCGGACGTTTCGATTTGTGGGGGACAATGGGCAATTGTTTGTCAGATTGATCTCAAATATGGTGGGATCAGAGGTACCGTTGCATTATCATACTTGGCATCGTGTTCCTACCAAGTACAAAGATGATTTATATCCCGAGCTAGAAGTAAGCATACAATATTTTATATGTATTGAATTTTACACTTATTAAATATTGTTTTTACTAATCAAATATGTTTTTCCTTTTGCAAACTTATTTTGATCTTGATAGGTATCGGGGCACAGACTTGTGGGAACCCGTTCGAGCGGGTATCTGAGCAGATATACAAAGAGCTTCTCGAGAGCGCAAGTATCAGATGATTTTTTTATAGAGTTGGTGAATATCATGATGTGGAAAGGGCAAGAAGATGTCCAACAAATGATTGGACCGCCGAAGCTTGGAACAAAATGATTGATTTGTTGTTTTTGACCGACGAATATAAACGCACGTCGGTCAAAAATAAAGTTACTAGGTCGAAACTTCCGCACACAAGTGCTCACGGATGTAGATCCTATGATCAACGACGTTATTTAGAGGTAATAAAATATATTAGTATTATTTAAAATTGTTATTAACATTTGTATAAATATATTTATTGTTTTTCACTTATTATAGGATCAAATGAGACTCAAGCCGCAGTATATTGAGGATTGGAGACAAATGCGCTACAAAGAAGGTTCGAGTTGGTGTACAAGTCGAGCACAACAAGATTGAGTATGTGATAAATGACATGAATGCGTTGTTTAAGTATGTTATTATTATTAATTATTGTTTAAGGTATATTATTATTATTTTAATGTTTAAATTTAGTTGTTTGTTTTAATTATCGTATGTTTATTGTTTTCTTTATTTTAGGAGAAAATTCAAGACGAATATGAGAAAATGCAAAACGAGGTCGGGGAAGGCGAATAAGTAAATGAGGAAGTAGGTTTAGAACATGACATTGGGACCAGACGCAGGCATGCTCGCGGAGTGGGTAGGAGACCAACCGCCAACTTCGGTTTAATTCCAAATAAATGAACTTCCACTTCCAAATCATCCCAATCTCAACCCAAATCTCAATCCCAATTTGATGCACAACAAATGCAAGAATACTTGCAACAATATAATGCATCATTGGCAGCATGTATTCCGAACTTCCAACCACCACCATTTCCTAATTTTCTATTCAACTCTAACACAAGGAAGTACCTCTCAACAATTTGCTGAAAGGATGCAAGAAGAAGAAGAAGAAGAAGATGATGATGATAATGATGGTTGATGTTTTTTTTTTTAGTATTTTAAACAATGTTAATTAACTACTTATTGTAATATTAAACTTGAATTTGATGTTTTGAATTTGAGCAATGGTAGCTAGTTATTGTATTTCAATTGATATATGCTGCAAAGTTTTTGGATTTGTTAAAAATGCAGGAATGGTAATATACAAAATTTGTAAAAACTAAAAAACAACCAGTGGTTATCCCGACGACATGTCGTCGCTATAGGTATTTAATCGACAACTGTGAAGCGACGAATAGCCGTCGTAATAGCTTCTACCTATCCCGACGACAAGTCGTCGCTAAAGGTTTCCCGATGAAAAATCATCGCCACAAGTAATTAATAAACCTTTATTTTTTTTTTCCGAAAATATGTTTGACGAAAGTTGTACCGACTATATGTCGTTGGAATATGAAACCTATACCGATGACCATATTGACCTATGCCGACGACTTAGTGCCAACTAGAAGTCGTATGTATACCCTATGGCGACGACTTGTCGTCGGGATAGGGTCATAAATTGCGGCCGCCATAGGGGTTAATGTTGTAGTGTCAACATATCTTTTATTTATGTAAAAAAATATCTAGTTGGTTTTTAGGTACTTACAACTAAAATCTCACCTACAATACCGCTCACACTCAAAGAAAAAACAAAACCTCACCTACAAAACCGCTCACACTCAAAGAAAAAACAAAGACTAATGACTCAAAACCATTATAACTCGAGGAAATTACAGAACAAAAACAACTAAGAAAACCCTAGAGCAAGACGGAAGACACGAGAGAAAATAATGAGAATAAACTTTTGATACAAAAATGAATTATGCTCAAAATACTCCTACAACCACGGATATATACTTTGGGTTATCTTTCCGGTTCAAGTGTGGTTTAACCCGAACCAAACCCGTGAATAGATCCGCATTCCATATAAGAATATAGAAAGCGAGCTGCAACCCCTGGAGAAATAAACAATGACAAAACAAACCCTTCAGTAAAAATTACTCACAAATAAACTTTAAGAGAAAATGACAAAAATAGCCATTTACACTAATTGCATTACAAAAATAGCCAAAAAAAATCGAAATTACAAAAATAGCTAGCGATTTCACAGATGAGAAGGTCCCATCTGCGAAATGACCTTCTCATCTGTGAAAGTACAAGCACCTAAAGCACAACTGTGCTTTAGGTGCTTGTACTTTCGCAGGTGGAATTAATTTTTTTTTTAAATATTTTTGCTGTATATATAGGGGTAATTTCGCAGATGGAATAGGTCCATCTGCGAAATACTCTCACTTTATCTGCGAAATCGTGGTATTTTTTGTATTTTTCTTTTTTAAGTTTGACTATGAAATGAATTGGTTTGACTACGAAATCATGTTGCTATATAAAAAGTTTTGTAGAAAAAATATCATTTTGGTTGTTATTAAAATCCGTTACCTAAATCAATATGACCACCAATTTGCGGACTTGATTATTTTGCAGTTTTTTTTTTCAAAAAAGAAAATTGCATTTTTTTCGGTATTAATTTTTGCAATATTTTCGTCTAATAAAAATGTTTTTTTTTCAAAGGTAAACCAAATAAGTTTTAGTAAAATTGGTTAAGATGTTTAGCTATCATGAATTCCGTGTTAAAAAAAATTATATCGAAGATTATTTAAAAAAAAAAAGGTGGTAAAAGACCCCAATAAATATTTTTTCTACAAAACTTTTTATATAGCAACATGATTTCGTAGTCAAACCAATTCATTTCATAGTCAAACTTAAAAAAAAAATACAAAAAATACCACGATTTCGCAGATAGAGTGAGAGTATTTCGCAGATGGACCTATTCCATCTGCGAAATTACCCCTATATATACAGCAAAAATATTTAAAAAAAAAATTAATTCCACCTGCGAAAGTACAAACACCTAAAGCATAGCTGTGCTTTAGGTGCTTGTACTTTCGCAGATGAGAAGGTCATTTCGCAGATGAGACCTTCTCATCTGTGAAATCGCTGGCTATTTTTGTAATTTCGATTTTTTTTTTGGCTATTTTTATAATGCAATTGATGTAAATAACTATTTTTGTCATTTTCTCAAACTTTAATAATAAATGTAACGTAATTATTCTCTAACATCCTTACTCAAAGACAACCTTCCACAGGCCCAACGAAGAGTTACCAACTTAGCAAACTCTCACAGGCTATTTGCGACTACCACTGATAGTCGGTTCGGTCCCGGGACACAAAGAGATTTAGCAAACGATTCTATAGACCATTCAAAATCACCGAACGAGTCGGCAATGTTGCTTACCGACTCCAACTTCCACCGGAATCGCGAGTACATCTGGTCTTCCATGTTTCGTTACTCCGCCAAGCCCATGGCAATTACCAGTTACCAACAATGAAGACGACGAAGTACCAATTCCCGCTCACATCCTCAATCACCGGCATCACAACAACCAGCTGCAAGTTTTGGTTTCCTGGAAAAATAAGGGACTAGAAGATGCCACGTGGGAACCTTATGAAGCATTTCGATACCGATCCCCAGAGCTCTGCCATCAATCAAATTATCCCAACTTGTCTTCTTCTTCCTTCCCTTGTTCTGTGGAGATTGGCCATCTCAAAGTAAGCTGTATCATGGACTCGCTCTTCTCCCAAAGAGCAGAAGGATTGCTTTAGCAAGTAAGGTTTAAGCAATTATTTGCTTTATTTTGTGATTCGATATCAGTTCTAAGAATTTGAGATATTGTGAACTTCTTTTTCCTTGTTAGACTGTGATATTATACCGGTATGATTCATTCTCAAAAACCCTAATTTCACTGGATGTGTTTGCGTCTAATATGTTGGACGATATGCATACCTTCAACTATGATAGTAAATACAGAGGAGCTACTGTAAAACCATTGTCTATTCTTGAAGAAGATAAAGAGCTTTCAAAAGATGGATTTTTAATCAATCATTCAAAAACTTTGGTGGGGTCAGGCTCTGGATGCATATGAAAAAGGCAAGACCGCTCTGCGAAGTTGGACGTTTGTTTACATGTTTACTATTTTTCAAATGAATTTCAAAATGAAGAGAATTGATTGTGATTTTTATTAAAATACATACAATTTTTGTGAGTTTTTTAGGCATTTCGGATTGAGTTGGGCATTTGTTGATCCAAAGACACCAATTGAGAATGGGGTGAAGTTTTGTGCTTGTGTGAAGGAGTTCATTCCATGGCTCAGGATGCCTTTGCAGGTTGCTTATGTTAATTGAAACTAGAAACCCTAAATTGGCTTCTTTTGGTTTTGGTGGAGGCACTCTCAGAGGACACTAACTGGTGTGTTTACTTTCTTTCCTCTTTTTGTATATGTAATGTTTTCATTTGATATGATGAGATAATTCTGAACTTATCCTATCAAAAACCTTATATTTATTTGTGTAAATCCATTTTCTAAACTCTATACCAAGTTTTTCATTGAAATTTTGTTTAAAGCAGTCTGGTGAAGAGAGATTTTCAGTTGAGATGGATGAAGAGAAACAAGTTTGGTATGAAATACTTTCCTTCTCAAAACCAGCACATCCTCTTTCTCTGTTACCAATCTAGTGATGCAGTCAAAAAATTTGTATCCTCAAAGTAAACTCTACAACATTCTGCTATTATGAATTTACAATCTTTCATCCATGTTTCTGTTCTCTTTTATGTTTAAAAGAAATGAATAGAATCCCCCAATTGTATGTTCACAATCTGTGGCTGATGTGTGCTTTTGAGTGCGTTTAAACAGCCTATTCAGAACTCATGAAGTGAAAACAGATACAACAACAATACCAAATCCCATGGAAAAAAGGGATCAAAAGTAAGAAGGTAAATACCGTATGAAAAGCATAAATAGATAAAGTACAAAAGGGATAATCACATAAATGACCACCATATGTTCTAACAACTCGATCACCTTTTGTCACATAGCACAAAATGACCACCAACCTTTTGCATCCTTTAGTTATTAAAAAGTAATTTTGAAATTATATCAATTGTGAAATTGGTTGTCGTTTGTTTTATTAGTAAAAAAAGGTCAATTTGTTAAACGTCATTTATTTTTGTGATTCTCTCTCAAACTAGAATATATATTAATTACCTTGATTATAAGCCTTCACACCCTCCTGAAACCAAGTCCCCGGAAAGAAGTAAAAACATATACAAATACGAAAAGGGTGACAACTTCGATTTGCTGTAGTTTATTCATGAACGATATAAATAGAGTAGAAGACGCGACACACGATACAAATTAATGATCTTTTCATCTCCTTAGTTAAGATTCTAAAGATCAAGCCTTTCTCAAAGTGCTAAAATTGATTGGAGTCACAAAATTCGGATCTTCACCAAAAACCAACACTCGAGCCGCCAGTTTGGAGGCTGCCTCAGATGGATGAAACGCATCCCAAAACAAGTGATTATCCCTTTTTGGGCAAAGATACCCTCCTTCCATGCAGTCATTTATTCCTGCTAATGGGTGATTCCCACAACATGGTGTTTTAACATCTTTAAACCCTGTGAAAACGTGCCACTTTAGAAGCAGAATGTATGCATTTGCAAGTGAATAAAAAACTTATGGTTTCTATTTACCAGTTGGGGGGTTTTCAATGACACTCATAGTCATATTGTATGAGTTACCAAGTGAGTACTTGAATCCTTCAAGTGTAGAGCTCAAGTTTTTCAAAAGGGATTTTAATGATGTGTAGAACGCACTAGCCACATCGTTAATTTCCTTTGTACAAGCACCACCAGAAATTGCACGAGAAATTGGACAACATCCAAGTGGTGGAACACCCATTATTCCAAACTTTCTTGCTCCTAGGTTATATAAGTTCTTCCAATTTAAAAAAATAAAACAATATAATATGAGTAGAAAGTTGAAAATCAAAATTTAGAGATGGTAGTGACAAAATTTAGCAAACCTTTAGATGAATAGCGTAGATGGCTGTAATATTAGCAATGAAGACTTCAGGAGTTGTAGGATGGGAGAATACATAGTTCACGATGTCGTTGCTTCCAACACAAATGATGTACATTGAACCTTGAATTAGAAGTTGACCTTTTGACTTGCCTAGTAATGCGGTTATGTTTCCATTAACGGTTGCAAATTGCTGAATTTGTTCTTCGTACGATACCACATTCCCCTGTATCAGTATCGTACTTTGTTATTCATGATGCATGACATGACAATGACATGACATAATATAACAAAACATAACATGATCCGATAAAACAAGGCGACCTTGAACTGTATTTGACATCAATTGGACTTAACCGAGATTTGTGTAAATAAGACAAAAATTACAATATTTTAAGAACCCTCAAATTGTATTCCAATTTTATGGAGGAGACACTTACCACAACTTGTTTCCTAACTCCTTTAACAAGGGCAGCACCTCCGGAAGCAAAGTTCACCCCGTGAAGTAAGTCTCCCGTAAGGTTGGAACTATGTGCAAGGAGTGCAAGAAATGGCGGCGGACTTTCTTTGTAGCCACCCAAAAGTGCGACTGCACATAAACGTAATAATTATCTTAAACTTGTTTATTCATAGCATGGGGGTAAATTGTGGAGTACCAAAAATACTTTTTGGTGTTCGAGGTTTTGAACCCTAGGAATTTGCTCCCAACACATATGTAATATCCCAAACGCACGTACCTAGATATTGTCCGTTTTAAGAAACACAACACTGGGACAACTAGACTTCCTAAGAGGTCACCCATTAAGGTTTTGTACTGTATGTGAAAATGAATATCTTACCGACACAATCAGCAGGGTTTAAGCCATTGCTGAACCTTCCGGTTGCTATTGAATGTGGATAATCGACCCCGTAATATGGGTGATTGACTTGTGCGGTGCAGTTTTTGAGATAGTTGTTTGTGCCAACATCTACTATTGAATCCCCGAATATGAATATGGGTCCCACGGTTCCACTCGCTGCATCCTTTGTGGCTATTGTTGTCACACTGAAAAGGAGTAGGCATATTTTGAACAGCATGGGTTTTTGAATTGTTAATGGCGTGGCCATATTTATTTGGTTAGTTTGTGAATGAAGAGGGCAAGTACTTGTAGAAGATGGAGCCTTCTGGATCTAGAATGTACAAGGGGAAAAGGTTAAAAGATTATTGGCAATGAAGATTAAATACATTGTTTATATCAATTACCATGATCATTATCCTAGTTTATAACCAAAAATATACCATGACCTGTTTCTAGTTTTTTTGGTGTGTTTGAATTGAGCTATTTGTGTGTGTTTTACATGGTTAAAAACAAAAAAATTGATGCTAACATGTACATTACTTATATTTGGTAAGTTATCAAATTTACGCTCGACTAACATCGAGCTAATTTGCCATCATAATTTATTTTAGATGTGACAATTGCAATTAAAAGTGCTCAATTACTTTTATATGACACTTTGTCTTGATTTGAAATTGTTCATGCTTGATTTAGAAACACATTTTGACAGCTGAATTTGAAGATTTTGGAATAATGTATACTTTTTTTATTACAAGATGTAATAGAAATTATTACGAAATGATGGTGTTTTCGTCTACAAACAATGCTTTGAAACATATATTGCAAGTAATCAAGGAAAAAAAAGGTTCGTCTACAATCAATGTTTAGAAACAACACTATATAAATTTAATCACATTTCTATATAGCAGGATGGAAAATGTAATCTACATCTACTATCTCCTTTCCTCCACTACACATTTAACGTATCTACGTACAGCCAAAATAACCATATGATCTTGACAGTTGACATTTAACAAATTGACTACCAATTTTGTAATTGATTAGTTAATTGCCAAATTGTTTTATGAATGGTATCTGCCACAAAAACTTTCAAAATAATAATTCATATTTTTTCGCAATTTTTTATTTTTATTTTTATCTTTATTTTTTTATAGCTTTTTGTCGGTAAAAACAACTAGTGTAGTACCCGTTTAGTGAACGAGGATGCCAATAAATGAATCATTCATTGTTTATATAATCTTCCTGTCTGTATAATTGATGTTGAATTACAATATTACATGGAGCACCAATAGTTTTACATCTACATTTCAAGTCTATTTAGTACCGAATGTCCAAATCACATGGTACACGAACAATATTCACAAATGCATTCATTCAAATGTATTCGAATCAAAAAGAATGTATTCAAATAAAAAAAGACATGACCCAAACTACCTGAATGGCGTTGAGGATATGCAAAACATTCATTCTTCACACAACCAAAAATGAATGAAACCTTAAGAATATACGCGTATGTTCTTACTATTAAAAGTAAAACAATGATGTAAAGATATGGCATGAAAACAATACGATGACATTGAGGATTCTCGACCTTTTTTGTTGAGGAAGGATCGAGCACTCCAGAAGCTCTTATGTATAAATAGCCTTGCCGTTAGTAACCATATATAAACAAAATTAAATATTTGTTATTTAGAAGAACTTGTATTTCCTATCATTGAAAACATGAATTTTCTAATAAAACTATTTTTTAACAGAATTATATATTAGAAATATGTGTTTATTGCTACATATAACACCGGAAAACAAATAGAAAAAAATATAATAGGATACGTAGGCGTTATGTGAATACCAAAGAAATAATATTTTAAGTTTATGATCATATAATAATTCATATACATGATGTTTGATAAAAACACATAACAAGTCAACTATTACTATATCATAAAGTAACTTTTAGATACCAATGAGATAAATTTACAATTTTTGAAGCTACATTCTTGAGCCATTTCGTTTGCAAGAGTCCTATTATCTTAAATTTATTTGAAAATGCTAGGGCATATTGAGTTTACCCGTATTTTAAATATATGCAACAACTCCATTTTTATAAGTTTGACCAATAACAACACCGTAAGATATGTTGTTTATGGTTCAATGATGTAGGTCTGCGAAGGAGGTGAGAACGGGGGAGAAGAGAAGTGGTGTACTGTGATCTAAGATTGATCGAAAGAGGACGTTGGTGGTTTCCGGGGATGCTTGTGGCTAAATATGGTGTCGATCTTGAAGGTAGTGGTGGTGGCTAATGGAGGTTGTGGCTGCCGGTATAAGGGGAGGGGTGGGGATATTTGTTTTATGTATTTATTTTTTTAATTTAATGACAAAGAAATAAAAGAAAATGAAAAAAAGAAATTACTAAGGGTAAGATAGTCATTTCATGTCCATCGGGACTAAGCGTGTAAGAAAAAAACAAACCCAAAGACGGTCCGAGTTAATTTTTGAAAATAGGGATTAAACACACTTTCTGACATATACATGAGGGACGATTGATGTAATTTACCAAAAAGACAAAGGAAACGTGACATCGTCAAATTCGTCAGTCGGAACAGAACGGTCAACTAGATCTAAAGAAATGATGACATAAATGACACAACTGAATACAACTTTTGAGAAACATATAATTGAAATCGTTCGACTCACAAAATTTTCGTTGTTGATGCAAGATATGAGACACATCGACCCCGAATTGAAGCGGCTAAATTAGTGAAGGCAACGATTCGTGAAAAATATAAGCTAAAACACAATTGAAATTTGGATGTTATGTTTTTTTTTATAGTTTTTTTTATTATTATTTTTTTAAAAATTTTCACTTTATGTTTTTATTTATTTATTTATTTAATTGTTTAGATTTTTAATGTAATTTTTAATTTCATATTATTTTTTAATTTTAGGATTTCTAAAATGTAATTTTTAATTTTATGTTATTTTAAATTTTAGTATGGTTTTTATTAAAAATTTAAAATTAAAAAAAAAAAAGTTTATACATAAAACAATTACCACACCCGTATATAAAATTTATAAAATAAAAACTCATGTCGCGACTAAATAAAACCTTTTTACCATTGAAAAAAAAAATACATCACACCTACCATCCCGACCGCAGCTACCCTTTGATATATATGATCCATTTAACTGCACCTGGCAACAGAATTTAACTTCCTCCCTATCATCAATCAAAAACCCTGCAACACTACATCAAGATTAAACCCCCGTTTGCCAATTTCATCAAATCACTTTCTTCGTTAGCTTTCGTGAAATAGTCGTGTTTTGATGCTTATTAACGTAATAAAGAATTGAAATTATCGAGAAATAGATTATGGTGTTCTTGTCTTGGACTCGCCCTTCTCCCAAAGAGCAGAAGGATTGCATTAGCAAGTAAGATTTAAGCAATTATTTGCTTTATTTTGTGATTCGATATCAGTTCTAAGAATTTGAGATATTGTGGACTTCTTTTTCCTTGTTGGACTGTAATAGTAGACCAGTATGATTCGTTTTATAAAACCCTAATTTCAGTAATGTGTTTGCGTCTAATATGTTGGACGATATCCATCAGGTCAGGTACCTTCAACTATGACAGTAAATACAGAGGAGCTACTGTAAAACCATTGTCTGTTCTTAAAGAAGATAAAGAGCTTTCAAAAGATGGATTTTTAATCAATCATTCAAAAACTTTAGTGGGATCAGGCTCTGAAGCATACGAAAAAGGCAAGACTGCTCTGCAAACTTGGAGGTTTTCTTACATCTTTACTATCTTCCAAATGAATTTGAAAATGAAGAGAATCTGATTGTGATTTTATTAAGATACACACAATTGATGGGGTTCTATTTTGGGAAATTTTAGGCATTTCGGATTGAGTTGGGCATTTGTTGATCCAAAGACACCAATTGAAAATGGGGTGAAGTTTTGTGCTTGTGTGAAGGAGTTCTTTCCATGGCTCAGGATGCCATTGCAGGTTGTTTATGTTAATGAAACTAGAAACCCTAAAATGGCTGTTTCTTCTTTTGGTTTTAGTGGAGGCACTCTCAGAGGACACTTACTGGTGTGTTTACTTTCTTTCCTCTTTTTATATGTGTAATGTTTTCATTTGATATGATGAGATAATTCTGAACTTATCCTATCAAAAACCCTATATTTATTTGTGTAAATCCATAGAAACCTTTTTAGAAGCATTTTTCTGAACTCAATATCAAGTTTCTCATTGAAATTTTGTTTTAAGCAGTCTGGTGAAGAGCGGTTTTCAGTTGAGATGGATGAAGAGAAACAAGTTTGGTATGAAATACTTTCCTTCTCAAAACCAGCTCACCCTCTCTCTGTTATTGGGTACCCGTATGTATTTCTTAGACAAAAGTATTTTGCTCACCAATCTAGTGATGCTGTCAGAAAATTTGTATCCTCAAAGTAAACTCTACAACATTCTGCTATTATGAATTCACAATCTTTCATCCATGTTTCTGTTCTCTTTTATGTTTAAATGAAATGAATAGAATCCCCCAATTGTATGTTTACAATCTGTCATTCTTGAGGGGTTTCAACAGTCTATTGGGAACTGATGAAGTAAAAACAGATACAACAATAGCAAAAAGGGGACAAAACTAGTAATAAGATAAATACTGTACGAAAATCATAAACAGATAAAGTAGAAAAGTGATAATCACATGAATGACCACCATATGTGAGGTCATAGTAAAAACAAAACAGATATAAATGCAAAAAGGTTGACAGCTCAGATCCGCTGAAGTTTATTCATGAACGATATAAATAGAGTAGAAAATGCGACACACAATACAAATTAATGATCTTTTCATCTCCTTAGTTAAGATTCTAAAGATCAAGCTTTTCTCAAAGTGCTAAAATTGATTGGAGTCACAAAATTCGGATCTTCACCAAAAACCATCTCTTTAGCTGACAGTTTGGAGGCTGCCTGAGAAGGATGAAATGCATCCCAAAACAAGTGATTATCCCTATTTTGGCAAAGATACCCTCCTTCCTTGCAGTCCTTTATTCCGTCTATTGAGTGATTCCCACAACATGCTGTTTTAACGTCTTTAAACTCTGTGAAAACATGCCACTTTAGAGTCAGAAATATGCATGTGAAAAAAAAAAAATTAATGGTTTGGATTTACCAGGTGGGGGGTTTTCAATGACACTCATAGTCATATTGTATGAGTTCGCAAGTGAGTACTTGAATCCTTCGAGTGTAGAGCTCAAATTTTTCAAAAGGGATTTTAATGCTGTGTAGAACGTTGCAGACAAACCGTTAGATATCGGTCCACAATCACCACTACCGGTATATGCACGGGAAACTGGACAACATCCAACTGGTGGAACACCCATTATTCCAAACTTTCTTGCTCCTAGCTTATATAAGTTCTGCCAATTTAAAAAATAAAACAATATAATATGAGTAGAAAAATTTGGAGTCTATTTGGAGATGGTAGTGAGTAGTGACAAATATTAGTGAACCTCTAGTTGAATGGCGAAGGTGGCTGTAATGTTGGCGATGAAAACCTCGGGGGTTGTAGGATGATATAATACGTAGTTCATGATGTCGTTGCTTCCAACACAAATGATGTACATTGAATTTTGAATCAGAAGTTGACCTTTTGACGCGCCTAGTAATGTGGTTATGTTTCCTTGAACCGTTGCAAATTGTTGAATTTGTTCATCCATAAATATCACATTCCCCTGTATTAGCATTGTACTTTGTTATTATGCATAGCGCATGACATGACATGAGAGGATATAACTTATAAGTCATAACAAAACGACCTTGTACTATATTTGACATGAATTGGGTTTAACCGGACATATGTAAATAAGACAAAAATTTGCTATATTTTTAGAACCCTTGTATTGTATTCCAGTTTTATATAGAAGACATTTACCACAAGATCGGTCCCAATTCCTGTAATAATAGCCGCACCTCCGGAAGCAAAGTTCACTCCCTGAAGTAAGTCTCCCGTAAGGTTGGAACTATGTGCAAGGAGTGCAAGAAATGGCGGCGGACTTTCTTCGTAGCCACCCAAAAGTTGCACTGCACATACACATAATAATAATTATCTTAATCTTGTTTATTCATAAATTTATAAAAATAAGGGTAAACCATACTCTAGACAACCCATGTCGAACCTACCGCAAGGCTCATCACATGGAGTTAACTTATGGAGCAAAAAAAAAATAAAGGCCTTAGGAATTTCCTTCTTTAACACATCTTTAACATCAGACACACATAACAAGATATTGTCCGCTTTGGAAAACCTAACACCAGTACACACATACCAAGATATTGTCCGCTTTGGAAAACCCAACACCAATACACATGGACTTCCTAGGGGTCACCCATTATGGTATTGGAAATATCATGGAATGTGATGTTCTCATGAATTTGAAACGCGTCTTAATAGGGGATCCACATCCTTATAAGGAATGTTTAGTTCCCTTTTTGGGGTCGATGTGAGATTTTGTGTTGTATATGAAATGAATAACATACCGATAGTATCGGCAGGGTTGAAGCCATTGCTGAACCTTCCAGTTGCTATTGACCCTGGATAATCGACCCCGTAATATGGGCGATTGACTTGTGCTTTGCAGTTTTTGAGGTAGTTGTTTGTGCCAACATCTACTATTGAATCCCCCAATATGAATATGGGTCCCACGGTTTCACTCGATGCATCCTTTGTGGCTATTGTTGTCACACTTAAAAGGACTAGGCATATTTTGAGCAACAGCATGAGTTTTTGAATTGTTAATGATGTGGCCATGTTTATTTGGGTGGTTGATGGATGAAGAGGGCAAGTACTTATAGAAGTTGGATCCTTTGGATCAAGAACGTACATGGGGAAAATGTTAAACGAGTATTAGAACAAATACTTAGTTTATATACATTACAATGATCATTACCCTAGGAAATAACCAAATATATACCATGAACTGTTTCTCGTTTTTTGGTGATATTAGAATGTACAAGGGGAAATATTAAAAGATTATTATAATAAATACTTAGTTTATACCAATTACCATGATCATCATCCTAGTTTATAACCAAAAATATACCATGAACTGTTTCTCGTTACTTGGTGATATTAACTGAGTTTGGAAATAATTATGAAAAGATAAGTATTTGGTGTGTTTGAGTTGAGCTATATCTGTGTTTTACATGATTAGAAACAAAAAACTGATGCTAACTTGTTCATGTATGTTCATATGAAGTTGTACATTATTCATGTTTGGCAAGTTGTCCAATATGAGCTGGGCTAACATCGAGCTAATTTCTTATCATAATTTAATTTATTTTTTTGCATCGGTGCAAAATTCTCCAAGAACCCCATCGACGCAGAGTATGTTCTCTCCCTCGCTCAGAGTTTCAGTTGTTTATGAATCGATGGACAATTGGACATTCATTGAATTTATCTTTAATTTATTTCCTCATTCCTTACTTTAAAATTAGATAGATGTTTTATGGTCAAGTTGAAAGGCTATGCAATCGATAATATTTGTAGTGGTTTAGTTTTCAATGTTGGTTTTGTGAGACGATTATCCTGTTCATTTCAGTGGCATTCAATGTAAGAAACGAGAGAATGAAGGGTAGTTTCGGATTAGAAAGGAAACAGGTGTCGTAAGTTACAGAAACGACCCCTTAATTATATATCAAGTTTCAACTTCGGTCCATAATTCTATAACATCCATAATTATGATTTATGAATGTTCTAGGTTCAAAAGAATTTTTAAAAGGGTCCATGAAATATTTTGTCATAATGGAAAGGTCGGTTATAAATCACATCATTAATACAATGAGTTGGAAGCCTCCGGTGAAAAGTTAATTTGTGTTGTTGTAAGTAGTATCCAATTTACAAAGCATTATTAATGTTCTAACTATGTACATATAGTTCAAGACTTAAGGTTGTTTGAGCCACAAAACAAAAGTCCAGAACGTCCATAAGCTTCTTTGTGCCATTCCGATACATTTCTAAACCACAAAGAAATAGAACTCCAAATATACCTGATGTTAGTTGTTGTTGTTGTTGTTGTTAACTTTGTCTGAACCTGGATGACATAAAATAAACCAAAACCAGTAATTAAAAATCATTTTTGAAAACAAAAAAAACTTAGAACTACAAATACGATATCATACGCACTCCATACACATATGCATTATGCACCTTTCAAGTTAGTACATCAGCAGTAGTTCCAAAAATATCCATACAATTTTCATTTACCATAGCATCAGGTTTAGGGGGATAATATTTTCCTTTTTTACTTGAAATACATAGAAGCCATTAGTTTTTAGGTGATAATTGCAAATCTTGCATACATAATCCTAGAATTTATTGTTATGATGAGCAACTTACCAACAAAGTTGGTCATGATGCAAAAAGTAGCATTGTATTTTCTAAAAAAATAAACAAAAATATAAAAAAGTAAATCTCGATAAATATGAAAATTAAATAGTATGTTGCTATAAAGTACTTGTAAAAGATAAAATAGTAAATGTTTCCTCATTTTTATTAATCTAAAATGTAAAATGAACTGAAATAAGTATGTTGCCACATAATGCAAGCAAACTTACAAAACAGTGTTGAGGAAAGCATCCGTAACAGGTTCTCTAGTGGGTAATGCCGAAATTGCCCCTCTCCTTCTCACATTAACTGCACCACAAGTATTTGCAAAACTCAAAGACTCTCTTAGCCTCTACTCATCCTGCAATTGTGACAAATCTTCAGCAACTTTGGATAAAAATCCAGCCACAAAAAAATCCCCAGCACCCTTTGTAACATTGTTATTTTCCGGAATTGAACCAAAAGAACACTATAAAAAATACCGAAATGGTAAGGTTGAATTGTAGAATGGAATGTTTTAGTTGCTGCTGAGGTGCTTCAAATCATTTTCTTGGTGTGTAACTTATTCTATACATGTTAAGGTCGATTATAAAGTAGTTTTCAACCTGTAGTAATCATTTACTATAATACCCCTCCACTTCAAGTTTCAATTTACTAACTACAATAAGGAAATAGTATAAATTTAAGTTTACCATGAAAAATTATCGGGTGCGCGTGACATATAATAAGGGCATCTTCATTCACAGTGAAATATTATTCATACATTCCAGAGAAATGGTTAACATGTCATTGACAAATTAAGTTGCATGCTGTAAAAAAAATCATAAAAAAATGATGTTTTAGAACATCAACTTTATTCTCATTTAAAACTTGAATATCTAATTCTTATATAAAATTGGGAATATGAAAAACTCAAGAACATAGATGATAAAAAAGAATTAGTTGAAGTAACATTAAATACCTCTGAAACAAAGGACATATGCGATTGAATCCTACTGTCCATTGTTTTCAATGGCTTCTTCATTAAAATGTTTGAAATCTAGGAGAGGAGATCCAGATCCAGATCTAAACCATGATGTTGGTATGAACTGATTCCTATTCTACAAATAAATGCATAACCGAAATTCAAGTATAGTATAACACCACAAAGGAATACAATAATAATAATAATAATAATAATAATAATAATAATAATAATATTAAAATCGATTACATGAAGACATAGAGCCCGAATTTTACCGTTCGATTGTCAGATTCAAAGTAACGTAATTGTTATTTGCTTGTTAATTAAGTTCACATGTCAGACCCACAAGAGTCTCATTTCTCAACTTCAAACCAAGTTGAACTGCCACTTTCAAACCAATACCAACCTGACTTCCTTTTCTGTTATAAGATGTCTTTTATCTTTTACTTTGTTTTTAATGATAAAATAAAAATGGGACGGAACAAAAAAACATTAAAAAACCCTACAGTTTAAAAATGACTATGATGCCCCTTAGTTTATTTTTTTTTAATTTTATATCATTAATAAATTAGTTGGACCCATGATCCATCATCCATACGCCTACGCCCAATTTAATAATAAAATAAACATAGGACAGGGACCTATGTTGAAAAGAGCTAAGTACGGTTCCAATTCTACTCCATTTCAATTTAAGTTGTGTTGAGATTGAAGCTGTTGTTGCTTTCTCAAAATTCCATTTCAATTTTTGCTAATCTGGAATGCAATTGTTGCTTTGGCTGAGTCCTTTACCATTTTTATGTCCGTCGATTGTTGCAAGTTGAGGACGTCTTTTCTTCTTAGAACTGTAAAGAAACAAATATCAATTGATAAGAAACTATAGAAAATTAACATGAAAATTATATTTTCCATTCTACTCTTTGATTGAGCAAGCCATACAGAAATTAGAACAAAAAAAAAGAAATTCATTTAAGCTGTTTTGAGATTGAAGTTGTTGATACATAACAATTTGTTATTCACAAAAAATTAAACACTTTAGCACTTAAAATGCACAAAAACATACATGCAGATTCTGTTGAGATCGATAGAAATGAAGAGATTCTAGTGATATCATCTTCCTGGTGCTGGCATATGTCATCTTCTTTGAAGATAGCATAATTCTTCTGAAATACGGAAGAAATATACAGATCTGAATATTTTTGTATAAAAACTCAATGTTCTTCAAAAACACATATCAATGGAAAGCACATAAATTAAAGCAACATAGCATCTTCAATCATGTTCAACATTTCATAAATGTAAAAAATTTCAAAAACCAACAATACAAATTAGGTCAAAACGTTTTGTTGATCATAAACCCAAAAAATAAAATTTATTTGGATGATTAAATATTTGATTGAAAAGATTATACGTACGAATTTGATGTTTATTCATTTCTAACAGCAAACAAAAATATTGAACTCTTACCTTTGTGCCTTCATCAATGGAATTAGGTCGAGATAATCGGGCGTAAGTATCCCTTTTGCACAAATCAAATAGCCATCTCTTAAAACTTCGTATTATCCATATATGAAGCTCGATTAGCAACCTGTTACCTGAAAAGTCATAAAAATGAAGGTTATGAGGATATTAAAAAAGTCGAGTCGTTTATAGCTACATGAATCAAAAATCACGATTACCATATCGAAATTACAGATTATGTGACAACCCGAAATTTCCATTTGGTCAAACCCTAAAAGTCAACCACTTCGTATCATAAGTTAATGTCATTATTTCTTATTTTTAAGAAATATAAAGTTCGTTTGATTATTTTAATATTATTTTTAAACCATCGGGTGAATGAAAGTGCCGTCTCGGGTTTTGATTTTTAGAAACCGCAAACACCTCGCGTCTTAGAAATTCCCGGCCAAACTATTATGTTTGGGTTGACAAATCATCCCAAAAACCGTAAACTCATACCTATGTGTGAGTTTACTCCCCAAGACTAACCATTATGTGTTTACTCCCCAAATACCCAAAAGAGTAAACTCCAAAAAGGCTTTCAAGTATCATCCTATATTTGATTCCAAATCTTCAAAGTTGTAAGTGTTCTAACCATTTCAAGTTAGTAAAACACTTAATCTAGTGTTAGTACATCTAATCATCCACTCATTTATGTATTTTGTCTAGATTTCCAAAACACCAAGAACACACACTAAGTGTTCTTGGATTATTAGCTAAAATCAAGCCTCCTAATAGTAAGTGCTTCCATCCTTGAGTGCTATTAAGCTAGTATTACATTTAAACATCAAGAAAATGAGCCAAGAACACAAGGTTAAAGGTGTTCACGGTCCAAGAATGTTCTTGGGCCATAAACACCAAGAAAGGCACAAATGGTGCCTAAGTCCCTAATCTAAGTCCTAGTTTTCGAACTCCGTTTTCGACGTTCTTTATATCCACGCGAAGGTGAGACTACGCTCTACAACTTTCGTTTAGACTCTGTCGGCTAATTTCAACTTTATTTTTATTATTTATTTTTAGTAGGCCGCGACAGAAAAACTTCGTTATAAATTCATAACTTCTTCGTTTGACGTCCGTTCTCGCCTAACTTTTTATCGCTTCGATACCAACAATGAGACCTTCGATCCTCGTTTAGATTGTTAAGGCTAAATACCGCTCTAACGTAAATTCACTTTTTACGTTGCGTTGTGTCGTGCCGGTTCTGTCGCGAAACTTCGACAGGTCATAACTTCTTCGTTATAACTCGGATTTTGGCGTTCTTTATATGCACAGAAACCTTGTGACATATACTACAACTTAGTTAAGATTAATCCTTCTAGATAATCTTCCATAAAAAAGTCATTTTTGACGCCTATCGTCTCTAAATTGACTAGCCCTGATCTACGGGCGTTACACGATGCATCGAATCAAGGACTCGGATGTGTTCTGATGCAGCGAGGTAAGGTCATCGCCTATGCCTCGAGACAACTGAAGACACATGAGGTCAACTACACGACCCACGATCTTGAATTAGGAGTAGTTGTGTTTGCCCTGAAGATCTGGAGACATTACTTGTATGGAACAAAGAGCACTATCTTTACAGACCACAAGAGCTTACAACACAAATTCGACCAGAAAGAGCTCAACATGAGACAACGACGGTGGGTCGAGCTACTCAGTGATGACGAACGCGAAATTCGTTATCATCCGGGTAAAGCCAACGTAGTAGCTGACGCCCTGAGTCGGAAGGAATATTCTAGTCGTAGAGTCAAATCATTGACTATGACTATCCATTCACACTTGTCCACACAAATTAAGGCAGCTCAGCTTAACGCTTTGAAGACTGAAAATGTGGCGGGTGAATCCCTAAGAGGGATGGATAAGAACTTAGAGGTTAAGGGTGGTGGAGCTTTTTATTTCATGGACCGGATCTGGACACCGAAACTAGGCGGTTTCAGAGACTTGGTCATGAACGAGGCGCACAAAACTCGTTATTCCGTGCACCCGGGATCAGATAAGATGTATATGGACCTCAAAAAGTTATACTGGTGGCCTAACATGAAAGTAGAGATTGCTACCTTCGTGAGTAAATGCCTTACTTGCGCAAAGGTCAAGGTCGAATACCAGAAACCTTTCGGTCTTCTACAACAACCTGAGATACCGGAATGGAAGTGGGAGCGGATAACTATGGATTTCATAACCAAGTTGCCTAAGATGACGGGTGGACTTGATTCCATATGGGTCATCGTTGATAAACTGACCAAGTCTGCACACTTCTTGCCGATCAAAGAAACAGACAAGATGGAGAAACTTACAAGAATTTACATTAGAGAGATTGTAAGACTGCACGGTGTTCCCTTATCCATTATCTCGGACAGAGATAGTAGATTCACTTCGAGGTTCTGGCAGTCATTACAAAGTTCCCTAGGAACTAGGCTGGACATGAGTACAACCTACCATCCACAGACCGACGGGCAAAGTGAGAGAAGTATCCAAACCTTGGAAGATATGTTGCGAGCCTGTGTGATAGACTTCGAGAAAGCATGGGATACCATTTACCCCTTGTCGAATTTTCCTACAACAACAGTTATCACACGAGCATAAAGGCAGCTCCATTCGAGGCCCTCTATAGCCGAAAATGCAGATCCCCTTTGGGCTGGGCTGAGGTGGGTGATACCCAGTTAGCTAAGGGACGAATTCCTGAAAGCACTCTCACAGGTTCGGAAATCATACAGGAAACGACGGAGAAGATCGTTCAGATCCGTGAACGATTGAAAGCCTCCAGAGACCGACAGAAAAGCTACGCCGATAAACGTAGGAAACCGTTGGAATTCCAGGTGGGTGACCGCGTTCTATTGAAGGTCTCACCCTGGAAGGGCTTGATACGCTTCGGAAAGCGTAGAAAGCTAAATCCAAGGTACATTGGGCCTTTCAAGATTCTCGCAAGAATCGGCCTAGTAGCTTACAAACTTAACTTACCATGCGAACTCAGTAACGTACATTCTACCTTCCACGTATCGAACTTGAAAAAGTGTCTGTCCGACGAGACTCTTGTTATTCCACTCGACAAGATCAAGATCAACGAGAGCCTCAACTTCGTGGAAGAACCAGTAGAGATCATGGACCGAGAAGTCAAGCAAATGAAGCAAAGCCGTATCCCGATTGTGAAGGTTCGCTGGAACGCCAAGCGAGGACCAGAATTCACTTGGGAGCATGAGGATCATATGAAACTGAAATATCCTCATCTTTTTTCATAGTTATTTGTAACTACTTTATTTGTTTGGACTTTAATTTCGGGACGAAATTCCCTTTTACAGGGGGATGATGTGACAACCCGAAATTTCCATTCGGTCAAACCCTAAAAGTCAACCACTTCGTATCATAAGTTAATGTCATTATTTCTTATTTTTAAGAAATATAAAGTTCGTTTGATTATTTTAATATTATTTTTAAACGATCGGGTGAATGAAAGTGCCGTCTCGGGTTTTGATTTTTAGAAACCGCAAACACCTCGCGTCTTAGAAATTCCCGGCCAAACTATTATGTTTGGGTTGAAAAATCATCCCAAAAACCGTAAACTCATACCTATGTATGAGTTTACTCCCCAAGACTAACCATTATGTGTTTACTCCCCAAATACCCAAAAGAGTAAACTCCAAAAAGGCTTTCAAGTATCATCCTAGATTTGATTCCAAATCTTCAAAGTTGTAAGTGTTCTAACCATTTCAAGTTAGTAAAACACTTAATATAGTGTTAGTACATCTAATCATCCACTCATTTATGTATTTTGTCTAGATTTCCAAAACACCAAGAACACCAAGAACACACACTAAGTGTTCTTGGATTATTAGCTAAAATCAAGCCTCCTAATAGTAAGTGCTTCCATCCTTGAGTGTTATTAAGCTAGTATTACATTTAAACATCAAGAAAATGTGCCAAGAACACAAGGTTAAAGGTGTTCACGGTCCAAGAATGTTCTTGGGCCGTAAACACCAAGAAAGGCACAAATGGTGCCTAAGTCCCTAATCTAAGTCCTAGTTTGATGTTTAAGCCATCCTTGACAAGTTTAAACCTTCCCTTATTGTGTTTAAGCCTTGAAAAACACCAAAGACCAACATTTATAGGTGTTTACGGTTTGGGGATCTCCCAAAACCGTAAACACCCTAAAGTGTGTTTAAATGGATCATTTTCCTTCCTTAGGCCTAAAAACTAACTTAGACTATTACCTAGTTGTGTTAAGGACTTGAAAACATGGCAATACCCTTTTCCATAAGGGTTTACGGTAGTAAACCCAAAGGGAAATGACCATGAGGCCGTAAACTCCTCTAAGGAGTGTTTTTGTTGCCGTAGTCCCTTCCAAAGGCCAAATCACCTAGTAGAAATGCTTCAAAAGGCTTGTTAAACCACAAAACAACACATGGTCAATAGGAGTAGAGTTTACGACCGTAAACGCTAGAGTTTACTGCCGTAAACTCCTTGGGTTATGACAATCAAAACCGTAAACTCCAAGAGAGTTTACCCTTGAACTCCAAACACCCTAGCTTTGACCTACCAACACTTGGATGCAATCCTTGTGAACTTTAACACTTGAAACAAAGTGTTTGCATGTTATAGAGTGTCCCAACTTAATTTATTAGTTATAAATTGGCTAATTAGTTATATATATATATATATATATATATTCATTATATGATAACTAGGCTCGTGCGTGTGAACAAGTCTCCATTTTTCACCTAGCACCGTACCCAAAACTCCAATCCAATCCACTCACCACAAGTGAGTTCATACCCCTTAATCAATGGTTTAAATGTTTTTAAATGATTATATGGGGGGGGGGGGAATACAAGTCATATACTTATAGTTATTACATCAATCACATGTAATTAATAACTACAAAACCAGTGATTTCCTTATTGTTCAAATTGTTTATCAAACTGTTTTACAAGTTCTTATACTTATCAAATACATTTGCTTAAACTCTGTTTTACTTATTATCAAATGCATGTCTAGGTATGTATAGTTATATAAGAAATGTTTAAAGGACTTACAAAGGTTATCCACCCTATTTCCTTTTCGCGCTTGAGATGTGGTCTGGTGGGATATCTGGTACCCGTCCGAAGGTCGTTTAAATATTAGTTATATATCATGTGTACATATATAGTCATAAAGGTCCTTCCAGTTCATTCAGTACCCTTGGGTAGCAAGGGTATACTTCCATGTTCATACGTACCAGTTACATCACTAGTAAGTTACCATAGGGGTAGCATAGGAGGATACTATTACTATTACTAGAACAATGAAACATACAATGAGTCAGTTCATTCATGAGTCAGTACGGGTAATACATACAGTACATTACAGCTAGTACGCACAGTACATTACTATACATGCTAGATAGGGAGAACATACATTACAGCTAGCACACGAAGAACATTTCAGTACATACAGGCTAGACAGAGAAAGATTACACTTTCAGTTAGCACATTCATTACATATACATTCATGCAGTTATGTGAACCGTTGAGCGGGTCATGGAACTTTCTGCCATGACCGCTCTTGTATCCCGAATCTCCTTAATTGGGGAGCGTATGAGTTTGCGTATAGATCTATACTGGATTGACTATCCTACACCTTGCTGCTTGCTACAGTGGGACTTGCAAGTCTACGGGTGCCAAATGTCATTTCTTACGGCATCTTACATCGTCGTTTTACTAGAGTCGGTAGCAGGATACAGGTCGATCACATGTTACTTGGAACACCTTTTGTTTTAAGGTAGTTAGTACTACGCTAGTCACTTATTACAAATACTACGGTACAATAATATTTTCCCATTTTCATTCACTTCGTGAATATTCACACGATGCACGGTAATGTAGAAACTACATTTTGGTTAATGATAGTCAGAATCGGGAAAACACACCCTCTATCAAGAGACATACACACAGACACTAGATGCCTTGGTAGAAGGCTACAGTTAGTAGGAAACATAGGGTTTTCTAGGAGAGTTCAAACATTATACAAAACATTGTACAAAACATCTTACAGAAACATTTTACAAATGTTTTCATGCAAAGACAGACATTAATATACTTATGATCTCACCAGCATTAAGCTGATACTTGCTTTCAAAATAACTTGTATTCTCAGGTCACCACTAGACAGGTACAGGTGCCAGGCTTTTGAGAAGATGGAGTTCGTTCAAGACTCATCTTTTATTTTGATATGTATATTTTGGTGTCTATAACTTTGTCAGAACACACATGTATGAAATTATACTATTAATGCAATGGATGATGTTGTTGCTTGTTTACTATTATTAATTGTTTGTGATACGGTACATGACGTCCTCCGCCCCAGAATGTTTCCGCCATTCATGGTTTTGGGGTGTGACAGATTACAAACATGTTTGGAGTAAAAAATTAACCAATTACTAACAAATTCTGGATGAGGTATATTTACAAACACGTGGGAATCTACCACCTGCGATATCTTCTTCTCACCATAGGTTTCTGGTTGAAGAGCATTTGACGACATAGCGTTTTCTTGGCGGGTGAAGTTGTTGTTTGTGGTGTTCCTATGGGTAAAGTCGGCTGGTATACTGATAATCTAGACTCCACTCTGGTCTCCAAATCTTCAATTGTGTGTGTGTGTGTGTGCGAGTGGCAGACTTGCAATACATTCCAAGAAAGCTTCAAGGAAGAAGACAAAAAATGAAAGGTTCAGAGAGGAAGACGGCGTGAAACCCATCATAAAAATGGAAACAGAGTCGACATCAATAGACACAAAAGAGGAACCTGATAAAAGATCAATCGATCTAACCTGGACTGAAATAAAATTTTCAGAAAATGGGATTTAGGGGAAATTAGACTATGGCGACACCATCTCGTCGATCTCTTCAACCATAAATTCTGGCGGCGGAGCTCACAACGGCTGAGGCCAAAGGAGAAGAGGAGAACTGAAGGCCAATAAAGAAACGAATCGGTGGTCAGTAGCCGACAGTAGAAAGGGAGAACGAATGAGGAGTTTTGTAGGTGTTGGTCCGAGAAGACGGAACAAAAGGTGTGGAAGAAACCCTGTAATGGAAGCTACTAGAACAGATATACCACAGATACAAAAAGACGGTAAGATAAAGAAGAAAATTGCTGCAAACAAAGAAGATGAAAGGAGTCAGAGGCGGTGTTGATATCGGTGGTTAGATGTCGACGAAGAGGATTTGCGACCAAATAGCAGGATGCCGATGAAGGTATCAAATGGCGAAGATGAATGGGTAATGAAGAAAAAGGGATAAGCGGTGGAGACGAATAGGGTTAAGGAAGGATCTAGATGAAGGCAGTGGGTTATAGGAAAGTGGGCGTGGTGACCATGGTTGAGGAGTAAACCGAGGAATAGAAAACTCTGAAAATAAAAGATAGATGAGGCAGTGAAAGAAAGAAAAGAAGGCACGTATGTTGGTGGTATCAGAAGCCGATGACTACGCGTACGAAAAAAAACGACATGTGTCCACTAACAATATAGATAATGACAAAAGGACCCATCAAGAATACAGATAATTACATAAAAGCATCCAAGACAGAAAAGTGACGTTTTTTTAACATTTATACATAAAGAAGGGACCAGTTGTGCCAACTCCTTAGAAATTTACTGTTCTTAGCCTTCTTTAATATATATATATATATATATATATATACACACACACACACACACACACTAGTTTATAACCCGTGGGAACCACGATTACAAAATTAAAATTGGTAATATAAATCAGAAAATTAAGTTGTTAAAATAAACATATATTATTAAAAAATAAGGAATTATAAAAGAAAAATATAAACAAATTTAACCAAATTTGGTAAATATCTTTTAATCAGGGGATAGGTGCGATGGGTAATATTAACATATTTTGATATATTTTGTTACCATATAAGAATTATGAGTATTTATGAATATGAGTTGTAAAATGAAATTCAAATTGGAGAACCAAAACAATGACATGTGGCGTATTATTGATTTAATAGCTTGACACATGGCAGAATGAGATTAACCATATTCATTTATTAGATAAGGATATATATATATATATATATATATATATATATATATATATATATATATATATATATATATATATATATAGGGTTAGGTTCATGTGAGAACAGTATTTATTGTGAGAACGTGAGAACACTATTTTATGTTACTATTCTACTATGAATTTTGTATATACAACGTTATAACATTATTTATCAACAAATATATGAACAATCACACATTAATATTCACATTAAAATTTAGTATGTACAACTTTATGACATTATTCATCATCGAATATATGAAGAGTCACATATTTAACATTCACATTATAATTTACTAAATTACTACATATATATATATATATATATATATATATATATATATATATATATATATATATATATATATATATATAAATTTATAGTAGAATGACAATATAAAATTGAATATATTCATATTGTAATTACTACGATACTATACATATTAAATTCAAACAAGAATAATAACATACAAATGGTGTTCTCACGTTCTCACAATAAATACTGTTCTCAAATGAACTTAATTCTCTCTCTCTCTCTCTCTCTATATATATATATATATATATATATATATATATATATATATATATATATATATATTATTCAAAGATAATGCTTTTTAATTTAAGATATCTGCATAAAATATTTTATTTTTATTTTATGATTTCATATAAAAAAGAGATACAACTTAAAAAATAAATACATTGCATAAACTTGTTTATAAATTTTAAAATGACTATAAATAGAAAATATAAGATAATTACGTTGTTGAAGTGATATAATATGATGTATTTTTATATTGTACGATATACATTCTAGTTTTATTTTTATCCATCCCTTTTTTCGATCGAAACCATATTTTAATATTTTTGTGCTATCGTTACTGTGCTATGACATTTATAAATCACATTTTATATACAAATTCTAAATAAGTTACTCCGTGCATTAAAGTTACAGTTTGAGTCACTTACATAAATTATTTTATGTTTTTTGTTTTTATTAATTGCAAATGAGTTTTCCGTTGCAATGCACGACGTGTTTACAATTTTTATCTCTCTTAATTTTAAAGTTCAGTTATTGATATTTTATAAGTTGCGATTTTACTATATTTTAAAGTTGTGCTTTTGGTCTTTTACACAATTTGTTTTAAAGTTTTCGTTTTTATTAATATTAATTTTATTATTATTATTTTTATAATTAATTGTCATTTGTGTATTGCACCAATCAATATACACTTTCAAACTTTATTTTTGTCTGCTCATCTTCTATTTTGTAAAAGCTTTCCCATCGCAACACGTGAGATAACTAAATACTAGTTTCATAAAAATTGCAAAATGCTTTCTTGTTTTTTTAAAGTTTTTTTTGTAGCCTTTTGTCTTCTGACAAATTGTGAGAAAGGCGATCATTTTAGTTGAAATATGCTCAATTTGTTAGTTTTTATTTTTGGTTATCGTCAAACTACTACTACTCCAATATGATGATGTTTGTTGAGATACTTCCGATTTCTTCTTCTTTTAGTTTCCATATTTACAAAGTATTCTTTTGCTCCCTAAGTAATGTCTTTAGCAACTATTTATGAGTCTTATGTCTTTCCTTTTCCTAGTGATATTCTCGGATATATAGCATGATGTATTTACGTTTTTATCAATAAGAAAGAAGATAATTTTCATTCAAATTTTATATGGTATCAGAGCAAAATCTAGGAATCAAATCCTAGTTTGCTTTCAACAATGAATGGAGATGCTGAAGAAAGTTCAAAGAAAGAAAACGACAACATCGACATCACATATCCGTACTTCCTCACTACCACCGATCATCTCGGGCAAAACTTCGTGGGTGAAAGCTTGTTATGTGATGGAAATTACAGTGACCGGAAAAACGAGATGACAAACGCCTTGTTAGCCAAGAATAATTTTGGTTTCATCGATGGATCCATGCCAATGCTGGCGGAAGACACAACTGACCTTATGAATTGGAAACACTACAACGACATGGTATATGGATGGCTCATTAGTTCTATGGAAAGAGAAATCAAAAGCAACATCAAATATGCAATACCGACTCGTGATATGTGGGTCGACCTTGAAGAAAGGTTTGGAAAAGAAAACGCTATTAGAGCTTATGATCTTAGACACATAATTACCGCCATACACCAAGAAGGAATGACCATTTCGACATAATACACCAAACTACGAAATGTTTGGGATAAAATTCAAGCAATCATTCGACTTCCCACATGTAAATGTAATGGTTGTACCTTTGATATTTCCAAATAAAGTGCAAAGCTACGTGAAAAGGAGCAGCTCTACGATTTCTTGATGGGTCTCAATGAAGAATACATGTAACGACCCAATTTTTCAAAGAAAATTTTCATTTTGAATAATCAAACACATTTCCATAAATTAAGTAATCCGATTATAATTGTTTTCAAAACACAAGTCAAATATAACTTTTGATCCAAACATCAGAGTGTCCTGTAAAAATGCCTGAGAGAGAGTGCACGCCGCACCATCACGCGTTGCCCTTGCCCTTGGGATTTGAATTACCTAAAACAAATCCACAACCTGTAAGCTAATGCTTAGTGAGTTTCCCAGAGCATACCACACTCACAATCCACATATCACATATCATATTATTTATAAAAGCTATATATATCACATAAGCCATGCATACATAAACCTTTAAGGATGTCGTGAGCTCCCCCAGGGTCTTACATCATCGTGTCATGAGCTCCCCCACATGGTTTTTACCTGGGATACCATGGCCACCCCATATGGTCTTATATACAATTGCTACGGGCTCCCACTGAGGTCTTCCACGCAATAACATATACAATCAATTAGCATATCATATATCAAAGAAGTATCTACACATTGCAAAACACGTACATAAACCTGTAAGGATGTCGTGGGCTCCCCCAGGGTCGTATACCACTGTGCCATGGGTTACCCCACATGGTCTTTACTTGGGAATGTCATGGGCTACCCCACATGGTCTTATATCCATTGCCACGGGCTCCCCCTTGGGTCTTCCATGCAATAACATACAATCAGTAGCATACTACTTAGCATAACGCTAACTATCATACCACATATCTCTACAACAGCTAGTGTACCACATAACATAGAATGGGCCGACCTTGGTGCCTTAGATCCATTGGTATGGTGAGAAGACTCATCTCTGTCCGAAGAATCCGAAAGCTGCTCTCCTAACTATCCGTAACCAACCGCACTAAATAATAATATTAACCAATGTTAGGACTTCACGTGATCAAAGGGAAACGCAACCCGAAGTCCTTCCATAAAGGCCCAAATATTCTTCCTTTGCTAATGGTCCTAAAGTCCACATCCAAAAATCATTTAATAGGCCTCATGGCCCAATAAGGCCCAATCATATCATCCATGACCCAAAACAGATGAACGGCCCACCATCCCAAAATACGTCCAGGCCCAATAACCAATTGAGGCCCAACAGTTCAAAGGCCCAAAATGAAATCCAAGCCCATCTGTTGTGCGTACGCTTAGTGTACCACCCTGGTACGCGCAACGTACTGAGTCTCTAGGCCTTATGCGCTGTGTATGCTAGGTTACGCCCAACGTACTAACCGATTAAGCACTTTCTCCATTAAGTGCTTAATACTCGGTTCTCTTACGTCCAAAAATCAGATCTAAGCCTATTAATAAAGTTGGCAACTTTATGCCTTTGCATGTCTCATATGTTCCCAACACTCCCATTAAGACCTTTTTAAGGGTCTTAACCCATGCATGAGGTCAAAACACCCACCCAGACTTCATTTTTATGTTATAAATGGACCAAGGGACCTCAGATCTAGCATTTCCATCCTCTGGAGTTGCTCAACTCACAGGAGGAGATCCAAAACCAACAATGGGGACAAAACTAGAAAACCCTAGCTAGATCTAATGATTAAGGTGGGAAGGTCCAAGCTTTATACCTCCAGAAGCTCCTCAAGGTGAACTAAATGCAGATTCTTGAAGCCGAATGTCACTCCAAGCTTCCTTCACAACTTCTCCTTCTTGAATGCCACTAAAAATGGCCACCAACACCCTTTTCTAAGCTCAAAATGGTCTCGAAAACTCTCTCTGGAGTAGAAGGACGTACTAAGGCTATGGAGGCTCTCTAGGGTTAAGTCCAAGGGGCTTAAGGACGTTTAAATAGGCCTCAATTCCAGAAATTAGGGTTTAGACATCCAGTACGTACGCCCAGCGTACGTGCTGCTCCTCCGCGATCATCCTTGCATAGTACACTAAGCGTACTCATGAGTACGCCCAACGTACTTAAGGGACCATTATGCTATATTTAGATTTCTTCAAGGGTTTCAAGGTAATACCTGATTTCGAGTGTTACAATAAAATACTGTTAAAACCCAAATCTTAACTACTGAAACCCTACCTATACTTGGAATTGCATGCCACCTTATAAGCCAAGAAGAACGATGACTAATCAGTCTCACAAGCCACACTTCGAATGAGTTTGCTACTTTTCAAACTGTAACGTCCAAAAAATACAGACCAAAAATTTCATTTTTAAAATCATTACCAAAACATAAACCTCATTACCATAGTATAAAAACCATCAATCATGTATCATGTATCTCAAAACACCATGTCAAATAATGTAATCAAAACATATGATAATAATGTCAGAGTAATCTCCCAGGCTAAAGACTATGGTGTGTGCCATACAATCCACCCGAGCCCTTCCCTTTGCTAGCTGAAGTACCTGAAACCAAAACTGAAAACCGTAAGCACAAAGCTTAGTGAGCTCCCCCAAACTATCGCATACCATACGCATACATATAACCAATCACATAATTATAGGACTACTCCCAACTGCATCGGAATGAATCACGACATCGGACTCCTGCCCGGCATCGGGTACCCCGTCATAAACATAACATAGCATAATACATAAACATGTAACATAAACACATAATTTGCACCGGCTTACCCCCGACATCGGACCGAAGCCCAGAACATATAACATACAACTTATAAACTAGCATACATCGGGCTTACCCCGACATAGGACTAAAGCCCAGAACACATAACACACTGAAAATAACATGCATGAATCACAAAGACATCAAGCATACATAACTACTTCTCGGGACCACCCTGGCATCGAACCAATGTCCGGAAACATATAAACTGCATCGGCTATCCCCGACATCGAGCTTATCCTGGCATACTATACTACTTAAACAGGCTGGCATTGGTGCCTTAGACCCGTTCCTACTGAAGGAAAACTCACCTTGTGTGACTGACTGCTGAAACTCTGAGTGAGGAATCTCTATCTGCTGCTCTGGCGACTCTCTGGCTATAAATTCCATAGGGACACTCAGTAAAAAACTGATAACTATTCTTAGGGTAAAATGATCATTTTGCCCCTGGCCAAAGTCAACATCCTGGTTAAAGTCGACCTCCAGTTGACTTGACTCGCCGAGTTGGTCCACCAACTTGTCGAGTCCCTGTCCTTTCAAAATGATACAACCCCGACTCTACTCGTTGAGTCTAGCAAGAACTCAACGAGTTATCCTTCAACCATAACATTGGGACTATCTTCAACTGACTCGCTGAGTTCATCCTGGAACTCATCGAGTTCATCTTCATCATATGAATGTGTCCAGTCTATGACTCGTCAACTTATATGAACAACTCATCGAGTCCGTCTTCATGGGTTGGGATATTGCCTTGGACTCGCCAAGTCTGTTCATACACTCGCCGAGTCCCATGATTTCCAGGTCCATAATCACGTCCATCTTGTTGAGTCCCCTTCTAGACTCAACCGGATTCCTCAGAAACAGAAAAGGTTGAGGAACCAATACCCGACTCGCCGAGTCCCAAGAACGACTCGCCAAGTCCCCTAACGTCCATGTCCATAAACTCGACTTCTGTTGAGCTCATCTCATCCAAAGAGTAGATCTGACCTCCTAGGGTTGATATAACATGTAAAGTCACAAACTTTATGTCCATGCAGGGGTCTTTAAGCTCAAAAGACCCAAAAATAAGGTCTACAGGATGCATGGGGCTCTCATGGCCATAAAATTGGCACCTTTATGCCATGACAACCCTCCAAGGTTCAAGATCTAAAGCCCTTAATCTACATTACACTCCAAAACCCGCAAAATGGCTTAGAAATGCCCCAAAGATCACAAAGTTCAAGCTAGGAATGAGATCTAAATCAATAATAGTCAAGGTATGAGCTTTATACCTTTAAGAAGATAGAACTGAGCCCTTATCTCTGGATCTCCAACCTTCCTTCTGAAACTCTAGGCTTTTGCTTCCTTCTTCAAGCTTTAGATCACAAAAATGGCAAGAACTTGCTCAATATTACATAAGACTAAGTAGGGTTTCGAGAGTGAGCCGAGGAGGTGACGGGGGCTGGTGTGGAGGCCCATAATGATGCTTAAATAGGGTGAAAACCCTAAAGGTTAGGGTTTGCCCCTGACTGACCTACTCGTCGAGTCAAGGCTTCGACTCGCCGAGTAGATCAGTTAAGGTCTGCATCCAAATCTGGCATCTACTCGACGAGTTAGGGCTTCTACTCATCGAGTAGCTTTTATAAAATGAACATTTAACAACTCAAAAGCGTATCAGAAACGGGGCGTTACAACTCTCCCCCACTTGTCTTAGACTTCGTCTTCAAAGTCTGTTGAATCTAAAAACAACTTTAGGTAGTGCTCCCCCATCTCCTTTTCGGGCTCCCACGTCCACTCTGTACCGTTCTGGTGCTGCCATTACACCTTCACTAACTCAACTTTCTTGTTCCTCAACTCCTTCAATTTGCGATCTAGGATCGCCACTAGTCTCTCAATATAGTTCAAGCTGTCGTCAACCTGGATGTCCTCCAAGGGCTCAACGGCTGAATCATCCACCAAACATTTCCACATCTGGGAGACTTGGAACGTGTTGTGGATCTGGCTGAGCTCTGCTGGGAGGTCTAACCACTAAGCAACCCAACCCACATGGGCTAAAACTCTAACGGACCAATGAATCTGGGGTCCAGCTTGCCCCGCTTCCGAAACCTGATAACACCCTTCCATGGGAGACTTTCAGGAGGACCATATCTCCCACCTGAAACTCCAAATCCGAATGCCGCTTGTCGACATAGCTCTTCTGTTGGCTTTGAGTAGTCTGGAGCGTACTCCGGACTCACTGGATCCGCTCTGTGGTCTTGAGTACCATGTCCGTACTCCCCATGAACCTCTGATCGACTTCTCCCCAGCAGATTGGGGTCCTACACTTCCTCCCGTAAAGCATCCCGAAGGGAGGCCGGTCAATGCTGGAGTGGTAGTTGTTGTTATACGAAAATTCTGCTAACGGAAGATACGTATCCCAACTGCCCCCAAATCCAGCACGCATACCCGAAGCATGTCCTCGAGAGTCTGAATCATCCTCTCGCTCTGTCCGTCCGTCTGGGGTGGAAAGCGATGCTGAAGTGGAGACGAGTACCTATCTCGTCATGAAACCGCTTCTAAAATTTGGAAGTAAAATGGACATCTTGATCTGACACCACCGAGACACGAACTCCATGACGTGCAAATACCTCTCGCACATAAATCTCGGCCAACTTCTCGGCTGAGATGCTCTCTTGGATCGGTATGAAATGAGCGCTCTTGGTCAACTGATCCACGATGACCCATATCGAATCGAACCCACGCGCGGTCCTGGGAAGCTTAGTGATAAAATCCATAGTAATATCCTCCCACTTCCACACGGGGATATCCAATGGATGCATCTTTCCATGAGGTCTCTGGTGCTCCGCCTTGACCTTCCTGCAGGTGAGGCACCTCTCTACGTACCATGCAGCGTCACGCTTCATGCAAGGCGACCAGTAGTCTGGGTGAAGATCTATGTACATCTTTGTCTCTCCCGGATGGATGGGGAACCTGGACTTGTGGGCCTCATCCATCAACACCTATCATACTCCACCTTAATACGACACTCAGACTCTCCCATGCAGGGTCAACAATCCCCTACTGTCGTAATCGAAGGAGGCCACCTGGCCTGTAATCCTTTCGCACTTCTGGCGCTCCTCCTTCAGGCCCTCAACCTGTGCCTCACAGATCTGCTCTAGCAGTGGGGTAATCACTATCATTCTCAGACAGATATCTCTGATCGGAGCCGCTACAAACTTGCGGCTTAGGGCATCGACCACTACGTTGGCCTTTCCCAAGTGGTAAAGGATCTCTTAATCGTAATCATTAACCACGTCTAACCACCGACGCTACCTAATGTTCAAATTCGATTGATCCATGAGGTACCTCAAACTCTTGTAATCCGTGTAAATAGTACACCAGACCCTGTAGAGGTAATGTCGCCAAATCTTGAGGGCGAACACCACCGCCCCCATCTCTAAATCATGTGTCGGGTAGTTAGCCTCGTGTCTTCAACTGTTGCGAGGCATAAGCTATCACACACCCCCGCTGCATCAACACTGCTCCCATACCTGTGATCGAGGCTTCACAGTAGACTACGAAGTCAGCTACTCCCTCTGGCAGGGTGAGAATCGATGCTTCGCATAGTCGCTGTCTGAGCGGATCAAAGGCTGTCTGCTGCTTAGGACCCCAGCGAAACACCACCAACTTCTTAGTCAGTCGGGTCAATGGAACTGCTATCTTGGAGAAGTCTTGGATAAATCTCCTGTAATACTCTACCAAACCCAGGAAGTTCCGAATCTCAGATGGAGACCTCGGAGTCTCCCACTACATCACAGCCTCTATCTTACCCGGATCTACCAGAATACCCTTGTGGTTGACAAGGTGCCCAAGGAACTACACCTCGCACAACCGGAAGTCACACTTGGAGAACTTCGTGTAAAGTCTATCCCTCCTCATTGTCTCTAGCACCTCCCTCAGGTTCTCCCCATGCTGCTCCTAAGTCTTGGAGTAAACCAAGATGCCATCAATGAATACTATCACAGACCGATCCAGCATCGGTCTGCACATGCGGTTCATGAGGTCCATGAATGTGGCTGGAGCATTGGTGAGCCCAAATGACATCACCACAAACTCATAATGACCATAGTGGGTCCTAAGAGTGGTCTTCTTGCACATCATCATCTCTGACCCGCATCTGGTGGTATCCAGACTGTAGGTCAGTCTTGGAGAACCAAGATGCTCCCTGCAACTGGTCGAACAAGTCATCTATCCTCGGGAGTAGGTAACGGTTTTTCACCGTTACATTATTTAGCTCCCGGTAATCTGTACACATGTGATGCAACCTGTCCTTCTTCTTCACAAACAGGATCGGGGCTCCACATGGCGAACTGCTCGGTCTGATAAAACCCTTGTCTAGTAGCTCCTGTAGCTGCGTTGCCAACACCTGTATCTCTGGAGGAGCCAACCGATATGGTGCCTTGGCTATCGGAGCCGCACCAGGGACCAGGTCGATCTGGAACTCAACCTGTCTCTCAGGAGGTATCCCAGGCAAATCCTCCAGGAATACATCCGAGTACTCTCGCACTACCAATACATATTCAACCGTCGTCTTACCCTTATCCCTGGTATCCATGACATAGGCGACGTATCCCGCACAACCATGCTGAAAGTAGCACCTCGCTCTCGCTGCTCAGCAAAGAATCGGTCTGCGTTGTAGCCTCTCGCCTTGGATCACTTACTCTCCCCCGCTAGGAGTGCGAACCCTCACTAGCTGTAGCTCGCAATCAATCACTGCCCCGTGGGGGCTCAACAAATCCATACCCACGATGACCTTATTTCCTCACATGGGAATAGGAACCAAATCCACTGAGAACTGCTAATCAAACAATTGCAGTGTACATCCTTTATGAACTCTCGTGACCCTAACGGTCATGTCATCGACTATCTTGATGTCGAGTGGGCAATCCAGCTCCCCACGAGCTCTACTGAATCACTTGCTAAGTGCAAGCAACACAAATGATCGGGTAACTTTCAAATTGAACAATACTAAGGTTGATATACAGTTCACTAGGAATGATCCTAAAATGAAACAACCAATGTAACACTCGTGTTTCTAGCCTAGGCATTTATATTGAGTTGATAGTCTAGGTTAACCTTTGTAACTCATTTTGAAGAAATGAAAAGGAATTATGTGAATATTATGTGAATTATGTGTTTTATGCTTAATTATTATGGCTTAATTAATTAAGAATAAAAATAAGCGTCAAAATTAAAGTGTGAGATAAGCCCGATATCTTTACATAAAGTTGTAGTGGTCGAAACAAGGATTTCGGGGATATAAAGAATACCAAAATCCGAGTTATAACGAAGAAGTTATGACCTGTCGAAGTTTCGCGACAAAACCGGCACGGTGCTGAATGTCGTAAAAAGTGAGTTTTTGATAAACTACTTTTTAGCCTTAGTAATCTAAACGAAAGTTGTAGTATTCGTTAAACTGAGAAGTTCGATAAAAAGAACGCCCAAATCTGACTTCGTATGAGGAAGTTATGATTTTTCGAAGTTTCAGCGTAGCAATAGACAGCTAAAAACTCGAATTTTAGATCGAGCGATTTTTAGCCAACACAACCTAAACGACAATTGAAGGTCTCGTCATTAGGAGCACAACGGTAAAAAGTCTGACGAAAACGGACGTCGGATGAAGAAGTTATGAATTTTTAACGAATTTCCTGTCCCGGTCTGTTAAAAATAATAATATAAAATTTAAATTCAAAATTAGTTGACGAAGTCTAAACGGAAGTTGTAGATCGTAATTTTAGCTACGCATGCATATAAAGAACGTCAAAAACGGAGCTCGTATGCGAAAGTTATGGATTTTAGAAGTTTTGGCGCGAAAACCGAGAAATTTCGCATAGTCACACTTTGCCACGTCACCCTCGCCTCGCATGTGACACGTGTCCTGCTGAGTCACCGAAGCTGCTGAGTCACCAGGCTGCTGAGTCACGAAGCCACCTGGCGAGGCGTGTCATTTCCTTCCGAGTCCGAGCTGCGGTCCAATCCGCTGACTACACGTAGAAGCCTCGGTGGCGAGCCTCGCATCCGACGCGTGTGTAGTGACTCATGAGTCCGAACCCTCGCAGGCGCCACGAACCCCCTACTTCGGACCCTAGACCTCGGTCCAATCACAAGCCGCCAGAGAGCCCTTCGCACGCGCAGCCCTTATGCGAGCCTCCCCCTCTGCGAGCCTTCTCGGCCGTCGGATCAGAAGACTCCTGACCATCCGATCAGAAGCTTCCCCCTATAAATAGGAGGGTGCGAGACCTCCCGGGTATTTTTGGAATTTTGCCATATGTAGCCCCTAAACCCATATTTTCTTCATATTAACATCCCGCAAAGCCCCGGTATCGATTGTAAAGCCCCGAATACCCCACGAAGTGCCCGAGAAGCCCGGAAAATTTATCTTTTCGGTTTCGAAGCCCGACTTTTACAAAGCCCGGTTTCTCAATAAAACTCCCGGTTTTATTAGAAACGATCGTTTTAGGAAACGAATTGCTGCCCGATTATCCTCAAATCATGTGAGTGTATAGTCACTTTCATTTTACACATAGATATGAAATATTTACCTTATAATACGTGCTATGTGTAAATATATTAATTATTTATTTGAGGTGATTGTTGTGTTGATGTTTTATACAAGTTTTAAACTGTATAAGTATTTTTATCTACAAATATGTTGGGTAGAACATGGGTAGATTGTGATGTGTGATAAAATAAAATTGATGAGAGGCCTCAATGTGTTTTGAGATCCAGTCATCTAGAGGAGTTTGGATGACGACCACGGACTTTCTAGACAGTCCAGTGGGAAACATTAGCAGGTCCGCAACCTGTAGGTGTTAATGAACTAAGAGTGTTCATTCGCTGTACTCCATCCCCCTCATGGTTGCCTTTAGGACATGTATGGCTGAGGAAACCCCTTAGCAGTAGTGTCCATCCCGATGATATTCTTTAGGCTAGGTCCCTTGTGACAAGTGTTTAGGGACATAAAGTGAGGATAACGGGAACGGGTAATCAGGGTTATTGTTGATTGATGAACTTAGTAAGTTTATTATTATTGTGGGTTGAAAACCCTATATGCACACCAGGCTCCCAAGCCTGACCCACTCAGCCTTTTATGTTACAGGTAGTGGACCCCGAGCATAGTCGGAGGACAACGAGAGATTTTTGGATTATAGGCCAGTAGTTGTAAATAACTGTTGAAAGGCTTATAGTGTCTTGTTTATGCTTTTGGATCTGTATCGGAACATGACATCCCGAGGTTTTGATATATATATATATATATATATATATATATATATATATATATATATATATATATATATATATATATATATATATATATATATATATATATATATATATATGGAAAACATATACCTTCTTAATGAAGGGTTTTGATAAACTTTTATCATATTTTGTTTGGGGACCAATTCCGCAACATCTTTTAAAAAGATTTCTCTGATTTTATTTTAAAAAGCATAAATTAAATCGGTCTTTTCTGGCCGAGAAATTAGGGGATGTCACAGTTGGTATCAGAGCATTAGTTTAAGCGAACTAAGAAATTGTAGAATTTCTAAGACTTGAACTTAGAATGCTAAGTGATGATTGTGAGATGAGTGTCTACCATATTTTAGACATGAGCACTAGTTTATTTTAGGGAAGATGCCTAAAATGCCCTTATGTGCTAAATGCTATGTGTTTGCCATGTGTGCCATTATTTGTTCGGATCTATGGTCTGTTGCCGGCCGGATCTGGAAACCTTATGTGTGTAGGATTGTAAGCGTATGATTACGAGATTAGAACTAACACGTAAACGTTTCGGAGTGATAAGGGAATTGACATGTCTAACAAGGATAAAGACCTAAATTCGCCTTATTCGTTATATAGATTGTAATGGCCATAACTCATAGTGGAGCTGCAAATGCAAACGGAAACAGGGATCAACAGCCTCAACCTCAAGTAGTTGAGCAAGTACCTGTTGTAGGAGCTGCACCTGAGCCAATGACGATGGCTGGGGTACAAGCAATGATGCAAATGATGTTAGATCGCCAAATGGAGGAGACAAGGCGATTACTACAACAACATAGGGAAGAGACTATGATGCCTGTTGAACATCCCGTATTGAATGAAGGGCAATCAGTAGGAGGGAACTACAGTGGGACTCTTGGTCAAGCCAACCCACCGATAGTTAGACAAAACAACCAGGATGGAGGAGTTGATGGACGCGGATGCAAATACAAAGATTTCATGGCATCCAAACCGCCGTGTCTATCTGGGAGTCCGACACCGGTGGAAGTGATGAATTGGATCTCCGAAATGGAGACGATGTTTGAAAGTTGCGAGTGCAGCAACAAACAAAAGACCGCACTTGCAATTCCTCTGTTAAAGTCTGGTGTGTTGAGCTGGTGGAAGTTACTAGCTGATTCGATGCCCAAGGGTGAGGCTAGTAAGATGTCTTGGGAAGAATTTGTGGTCCAACTGAAATTGCAGTACTGTTCTGAGCAGGATCTTCTGGAAATCAACAATGAGTTTCAGAATTTAAAGAAAGGAAAGATGAGCGTTACTGAATACGCTGCTAGTTTTATGGAAAAGATGAAGCTAGTTCCTCATCTAGTTCCAATTGAACTCTCTAAGGTCAACAAGTTTGCCCTCGGATTACCAGCGGACTTTGGTCCGATGGTTAAGCAAGCAACCACTTTGAAAGCCGCCATATGGGCTGCTAAGAATGTCGAGGTTCAGATCAAGGAGAAGGGTCTGGAGAGGGCAGAAGTTGGTGAAAAGAGAAAATTTGAAGGAACTTCGGGTTCCAACAAGAAAAACAAATTTTCTAAGTCCAAGAAGTTTGGAGGAGGAGGAGGTGAAGTAAAATGGTGTGAGAAGTGTAAGAGAAAGCACTCTGGGAGATGTAGTGAGGAGGTGACTTGCTTCAAATGTGGAAAGACTGGGCATTATGCCAACGTGTGTCCGTCCGACAAGAGGGTATGTTTTGAGTGCCATGAAGTAGGGCATGTTCTTAAAGACTATCCAAAGAGGAAGGATGCCGCAAAGCCCAATCTACCACCAAAGTCGAAGGCGAGAGCCTTTCAGATGACACTTGAAGCTGCAAAAGAAGAAGTCGATGTCGCTTCAGGTACCTTTCTCGTAAACGAATTGCCTGCCCAAATTTTGTTTGATTCTGGAGCCAATTACTCCTTTATATCGCATGAATTTGGTAGAAAGCTAGCTTTGCCTGTAGATAGGCTAGTTAATGCCTTATTAGTCGAGATTGCTAGTGGCAAGTTTGTACATGTTAGCCATCGTATGAAAAACATCCTCATTGACTTGGATGGGAATAAGTTCCAAGAGGAATTATTGCCTATCGAGTTAAATGGATTCGACATAGTTTTAGGAATGGATTGGCTTAGCACCAATGATGCAGAAATACTATGTAGAAAGAAGATAGTAAAAGTAAACCCGCCAGGGAAAGAGTCGTTTATGGTGTACGGAGACAAACGCAGAGTAAACTCTGGAATCATTTCCCTAATGAAAGCCAGAAAGTGTTTGGCCAAGGGATGTACATCATATCTAGCATTCGTGATCGATGCCAAGATGGAAAAGAAGGAGGTGCAGAATATTCCGGTGGTGTGCGATTATCCGGAAGTCTTTCCCGAAGATCTTCCCGGATTGCCCCCTGATCGACAAGTAGAATTTCGTATCGACTTGTTACCAGGAACGACGCCGATAGCGAAAGCACCTTATCGATTAGCGCCAACCGAAATGAAAGAACTTATGACACAACTTCAGGAGTTATTGGACAAAGGTTTCATTCGACCTAGTTCATCACCCTGGGGAGCCCCTGTCTTATTTGTAAAGAAGAAAGACGGAAGCATGAGAATGTGCATCGATTACAGAGAGCTGAACAAAGTGACGATAAAGAACAAGTACCCGTTGCCAAGGATCGATGACTTGTTCGACCAGTTGCAGGGTTCGAGCTATTTCTCGAAGATCGATCTTAGGTCGGGCTACCATCAACTAAAGGTGAGAGAGCAGGATATCGAAAAGACTGCTTTTAGAACGAGATATGGACACTATGAATTTTTGGTTATGTCGTTCGAACTAACCAATGCCCCAGCAGCTTTCATGGATTTGATGAATAGGGTTTGTAAACCATTCTTAGATAAATCCGTGATAGTATTCATAAATGATATCTTCATTTATTCGAAAAGCAAGCAGGAGCATGAAAAGCATCTGCGTGAAGTGCTAGAAGTCCTGAAAAAGGAGAAGTTGTATGCAAAGTTCTCCAAGTGTGAATTTTGGATTCAAGAAGTCCAATTTTTAGGTCATGTGGTTAACCAAGAAGGAATAATGGTTGACCCAGTAAAGATTGAAGCTGTAATGAAGTGGGAACAACCAAAAAGTCCTACGGAGATTCGAAGCTTTTTAGGATTAGCTGGATATTACCGAAGGTTTATCCAAGGCTTTTCTTCGATTGCTACTCCATTAACAACTTTGACCCACAAAGGAGCCACTTATGCTTGGAATGAGAAGCATAAGGAAGCCTTTGAGAAGTTGAAGAAGAGATTGTGTAAAGCACCGATTCTTTCATTGCCTGAAGGAGTTGATGACTTTGCAGTTTATAGCGATGCATCCGGAGTTGGGTTAGGTTGTGTTCTGACCCAAAGGGATAAAGTGATCGCGTATGCATCGAGGCAATTGAAGGAACATGAAAAGAACTACCCCACTCATGATTTGGAGTTGGCAACGGTAGTATTTGCCTTGAAGATATGGAGGCATTATCTTTATGGCACCAAGTGTAAACTTTTCACTGATCATAAGAGTCTCCAATATCTCTTTAATCAGAAGGAATTGAATATGAGGCAACGACGTTGGCTAGAGTTACTCAAGGACTACGACTGTGAGATACTTTACCACCCTGGTAAAGCAAATGTTGTTGCCGATGCTCTCAGTCGGAAGGTAAACCTTGAAAAGAAAAGGCCAAGAGCGTTGAGAATTGAAGTTGTCTCGACAATTGTGGAAAGTATAAAGAAAGCTCAAGAGGAAGCTTTAGAGAAAAATGACCGAAAGGAAGAACGTTTGGGCAAAACGTTAGTGTTCGGTACAAACAACCAAGGGTTGAAGGTATTTCAAGATAGAATTTGGGTACCTAAGACGGGCGGAATAAGAGATCTTCTGATGGAAGAAGCTCACAAGACCATGTACTTAATTCATCCCGGCAGTACGAAAATGTATAAGGATCTAAAACCCTATTATTGGTGGCCGACGATGAAGCTCGATGTTGCTAAGTATGTGGCCGAGTGTGTAACTTGTGCTAGGGTTAAGGCACAACATCAGAAACCGTATGGGAGTTTAGAACCTTTACTCGTACCCATGGGTAAATGGGAAGACATCACCATGGATTTTGTGACTAAACTGCCCAGAACAAGGAATGGTCACGACATGATTTGGGTGGTCGTTGATCGCTTCACTAAGAGTACGCATTTCATAGCGGCCAAAGAGAAATGGTCAATGGATAAACTTGCGAATTCTTACGTGAAAGAAATTGTGAGGCTTCACGGTGTTCCGTTAACGATTGTGTCCGATCGTGACAGCCGTTTTACCTCAAGGTTTTGGAGGAGTCTACAAGAGGAATTGGGTACCAAGTTGTGTTTGAGTACAGCTTACCATCCGCAAACCGATGGTCAGAGCGAGCGAACGATTCAAACATTGGAGGATATGCTGAGAGCATGTACCCTAGAATTCCAAGGTAACTGGGATGAACACTTAGTTTCCACTCAAGCATTAAGATGGCACCTTATCACGCTTTATATGGGGAGAAGTGTCGAACGCCATCATGTTGGCTGGAAGCTGGGGAAAAGCAGTTTATGGGACCTGAACTAGTCCATGAGACTGCTGAAAAGTTGAAAGTGATAAGGGAAAGGATGTTAGCTGCTCAAGATCGACAAAAAGAGTTATGCTGACAAGAAAAGACAACCGATATCCTTCGATGTTGGAGATTCGGTTTTACTTAAAGTCTCGCCGTGGAAGGGACTTATAAGATTTGGTAAGAGAGGGAAGTTGAGTCCAAGGTTTTTTGGACCATTTAAAGTTCTTCAGAGAATCGGGAATCAAGCTTACAAGCTAGAGTTACCGGAAGGACTAGAGGGTATTCATAACACCTTTCATGTGTGTTATTTGAGAAAGTTCACAGGAGATGTGCCCGACATAATTCCGATTTCTGAGTTAAGGTTGGATGAAAACAAGAGGTTGATCGAAGAACCTGAGGCAATCGTTGACCGTAAGACTATGAAGTTACGACGCAAGATGGTCGATTTAGTGCTTGTGCGCTGGAAACATACGAATGGACCAAATCTCACTTGGGAAACGGAGAGTGACATGATGAGTCGCTACCCGCATTTGTTTGGTGATATGTGATTCCGGGGACGGAATCATCATAAGGGGGAGAGAATTGTAACACTCGTGTTTCTAGCCTAGGCATTTTATTGAGTTGATAGTCTAGGTTAACCTTTGTAACTCATTTTGAAGAAATGAAAAGGAATTATGTGAATATTATGTGAATTATGTGTTTTATGCTTGATTATTAGGGCTTAATTAATTAAGAATAAAAATAAGCGTCAAAATTAAAGTGTGAGATAAGCTCGATATCTTTACATAAAGTTGTAGTGGTCGAAACAAGGATTTCGGGGATATAAAGAATACCAAAATCCGAGTTATAACGAAGAAGTTATGACCTGTCGAAGTTTCGTGACAAAACCGGCACGGTGCTGAATGTCGTAAAAAGTGAGTTTTTGATAAACTACTTTTTAGCCTTAGTAATCTAAACAAAAGTTGTAGTATTCGTTAAACCGAGAAGTTCGATAAAAAGAACGCCCAAATCTGACTTCGTATGAGGAAGTTATGATTTTTCGAAGTTTCAGCGTAGCAGTAGACAGCTAAAAACTCGAATTTTAGATCGAGCGATTTTTAGCCGACACAACCTAAACGAGAATTGAAGGTCTCGTCATTAGGAGCACAACGGTAAAAAGTCTGACGAAAATGGACGTCAGATGAAGAAGTTATGAGTTTTTAACGAATTTCCTGTCCCGGTCTGTTAAAAATAATAATATAAAATTTAAATTCAATATTAGCCGACAAAGTGTAAACGGAAGTTGTAGATCGTAATTTTAGCTACGCGTGCATATAAAGAACGTCAAAAACGGAGCTCGTATGCGAAAGTTATGGATTTTAGAAGTTTTGGCGCGAAAACCGAGAAATTTCGCATAGTCACACTTTGCCACGTCACCCTTGCCTCGCATGTGACACGTGTCCTGCTGAGTCACCGAAGCTGCTAAGTCACCAGGCTGCTGAGTCACGAAGCCACCTGGCGAGGCGTGTCATTTCCTTCCGAGTCCGAGCTGCGGTCCAATCCGCTGACTACACATAGAAGCCTCGGTGGCGAGCCTCGCATCCGACGCGTGTGTAGTGACTCATGAGTCCGAACCCTCGCAGGCACCACGAACCCCCTACTTCGGACCCTAGACCTCGATCCAATCACAAGCCGCCAGAGAGCCCTTCGCACGCGCAGCCCTCATGCGAGCCTTCTCAGCCGTCGGATCAGAAGACTCCTGACCGTCCGATCAGAAGCTTCCCCCTATAAATAGGAGGGTGCGAGACCTCCCGGGTATTTTTGGAATTTTGCCATATTTAGCCCCTAAACCCATATTTTCTTCATATTAACATCCCGCAAAGCCCCGGTATCGATTGTAAAGCCCGGAATACCCCACGAAGTGCCCGAGAAGCCTGGAAAATTTATCTTTTCGGTTTCGAAGCCCGACTTTTACAAAGCCCGGTTTCTCAATAAAACTCTCGGTTTTATTAGAAACGATCGTTTTAGGAAACGAATTGTTGCCCGATTATCCTCAAATCATGTGAGTGTATAGTCACTTTCATTTTACACATAGATATGAAATATTTACCTTATAATACGTGCTATGTGTAAATATATTAATTATTTATTTGAGGAGATTGTTGTGTTGATGTTTTATACAAGTTTTAAACTGTATAAGTATTTTTATCTACAAATATGTTGGGTAGAACATGGGTAGATTGTGATGTGTGATAAAATAAAATTGATGAGAGGCCTCAATGTGTTTTGAGATCCAGTCATCTAGCGGAGTTTGGATGACGACCACGGACTTTCTAGACAGTCCAGTGGGAAACATTAGCAGGTCCACAACCTGTAGGTGTTAATGAACTAAGAGTGTTCATTCGCTGTACTCCATCCCCCTCATGGTTGCCTTTAGGACATGTATGGCTGAGGAAACCCCTTAGCAGTAGTGTCCATCCCGATGATATTCTTTAGGCTAGGTCCCTTGTGACAAGTGTTTAGGGACATAAAGTGAGGATAATGGGAACGGGTAATTAGGGTTATTGTTGATTGATGAAATTAGTAAGTTTATTATTATTGTGGGTTGAAAACCCTATATGCACACCAGGCTCCCAAGCCTGACCCACTCAGCTTTTTATGTTACAGGTAGTGGACCCCGAGCATAGTCGGAGGACAACGAGAGATTTTTGGATTATAGGCCAGTAGTTGTAAATAACTGTTGAAAGGCTTATAATGTCTTGTTTATGCTTTTGGATCTGTATCGGAACATGACATCCCGAGGTTTTGATATATATATATATATGGAAAACATATACCTTCTTAATGAAGGGTTTTGATAAACTTTTATCATATTTTGTTTGGGGACCAATTCCGCAACATCTTTTAAAAAGATTTCTCTGATTTTATTTTAAAAAGCATAAATTAAATCGGTCTTTTCTGGCCGAGAAATTAGGGGATGTCACAAGCAATCATGAGTAATAAACAATATCAACAAAGAGATAAGAGAAAGATACATATCATTCACCACGTCAGGAGCTGCTCGTGCCTCCTCTGCAGTAAGATGAAAATCCCTGCTCCGTGCTGTAGGCGCCTCAGCTCGGCCACGGCGGCCATATGTAATCCTTAATGTGGCAGGAGAAGGTGCGATTACCTTCCCTGTCGTTGCTAAGCTCGGGCATTAGGACCGCTTGTGTCCCCTATGATTGCACTGAAAGCAAATCAGGTTTGTTGTTGGTGTGGTAGTGGTAGTAGCGGTGCAATATCGGCTCATATGACCAGTTCGACCACACTTGTAGCAGCCCGAACTCCCTGCCTTGCACGTCCCCTCGTGCATCCTGCCGCATTTGCCACAACGACCATGGCTCTGCTGGTTCCGAGATCTATGATCTGATACCTTGGGCTTCTTGCCTGAACCTCCTGGATGAACTCCCTCTGGCTTCCTCTTCCTCTCCATCTCTAAATTCAACTCTCTCTCTCTCACCCTGTCAATCATGTCCTCCAGCGTCTTGCAGCTGGAGCGGCTCACAAACTATCTAATGTCACTCCTCAGCATCTCATGGTATCTGACCTTCTTCATCTCCTCGTCTGATGCATACTGCGGAACGAGAAGGGCCCTCTCTCTAAACTTGGCGGTAATCTCCACCATTTTCTCAGTCGTCTGCTGGAGATCCTAGAACTCCTTGGCAAGCTGCAGCACCTCAATGATAGGTGCTAACTCGGCCCTAAACCTGGTCGTGAAATAGCCCTAGGTCATCGTATCCAATACTGTGTCATCTACAATGGCTCTCCCAACCTCCTCCCACCTGTCACGTGCCTTGTCCTTCAGAAGACAGGACGCAAGCCTAACCTTATCCCCCTCAAGACACCTGCTGGTGCGAAATGAGTTGGCGAAATCTGTCAACAATCTGGTACTAGCAATGGGGTCTCGAGCCCTATGGTAATCGGGAGCTCCACATGCTTTGAACTCCTTGAAAGTGAGCATGTGTGAACCCATCTTGGCAGCCACCTCTGTGCAGAACGCACTCAATCTCTCGTCTATAAGTTCCAGAATACCCTCCTTGATCGAACCGAAGATCACCAGGGTATGCTCAAGTATAGTGCGAGTGATCTCTGAGGAGAGTAGCTCCTTAGTTTTTCTAAAACATTTGAGTGCGTTGAACTTATTCATGTTCATATGTGGGGTTCTTACAAATATGTTACGCTAAATAGAGCTTATTACTTCTTATCAATTATCGATGACTATAGTAGAGTTGTATGGGTTTATCTGATGAAAACCAAATATGAAGCATCCTATTATCATACATTATTTTACAACATGAGAAAAAACCCAATTCAACAAAATGGTAAAACAAATACAAATAGAAAATGGTTCAGAGTTCAAATCATGACATATGTTGGAATTTTACATAGAGAACAAAATCCTATTGGAAACATCGTATCCTTATACACCTCAATAGAATGGAGTTGTTGAGAGGTAACATCAATGCCTTCTAATGGCACGAGCTATCCATTTTCAAGCATCTTTACCTATAGAATTTTAGGGTGATTGTGTATTAACAACATCGTACCTCATCAACAACCTCCCAACTAAAGGGTTAGACGACAGAACTCCACACGGTGTCTTGCTTGGAACGAATCCAACATACAAACGTTTAAGGGGTCTTGGTTGCTTGCATATGTCTACGATTTTTCAGGAAAACAATATAAATTTGGCAAAAGGGGGAGGCTTGGTTTGTTCTTAGGATACCCAACGGGACTAAAGGATAGAAACTCTATCATCTCTAGATAAAAAAGATTTGCATAAGCAGAAATGTTACCTTAGTTGATAGTGTCTTCCCTTTTGGAAGCAACTATGAAAAGAATAAAGATGTCAAAAACATGAATTTTGCTGAATCCTTACAACCAATCCAAAAAGAAATCGATAATAACGTTTATTCAAAAGAAAAAAGATTCTCATGAAACCACCAACAATTGTGAGCCACACAATGAGTTAAATTCTAATAAACTAAGAGTCAAAGAAACACCAAGAAATGACGAAATTCCCAAATGTGGAGAGATGTCAAGACATGAAGAAACACGTCCTCCACCGGTAAGACAATGCTCCCGGCCTAAGGCTACACCAAATGTGAAATCCCATAAACCATGATAAAATTTTTCCTTTTTATAAAGCATTTTCACAAAAACCATAAGGTGATCAAGTATTGTTTTCAAGTCAAATCCATAGAATCAGAGTACCAAATAATCCCATAAAATATAAATCAACACAAGGATGTTTACGATCATGCCATTTCCTTGCCCTGAACATCTGATGTACCTGAAAACATTAAAATCAAAATCTGTAAGCCAAAGCTTACTGAGTTCCCCCAAAAATAACCCACACAACAATACCTATACTGTAACATCCCAAAATATGGTCCCAAAAATTTCATATTTAATAATAGATAAAATGGTATTTCTAATATCATCCAACATTTCAAATAAAAAACAATATATCAATTGTCATAAAATCAGAGTAAAACATCATATGTGGAATCCTAATGGTGTGTGCGATGCAGTCAACCCGAGCTCTTCCCTTTGCAACTGGAAGTACCTGAAACATAAACTGAAAACAGTAAGCACAAAGCTTAGTGAGTTTTCCCAATCTACCATATATTATATATCATAGAATAATGAGATACGGGCCTTGCCCACACTCAGATAATGATAATGTACGGTCCCCGCCCATACTCGGATGATGATGAGATACGGGCCCCGCCCACACTCAGATGATGATGAGATACGGGCCTCCCCCATACTCACATAACGGGCCCCGCCCAATAGACATACGTACACAAGCACATACAAGTATCATACAGAAAACAAGTATAATAACATAACCTTACAACGGTCAGCCTTGGTGCTTAGACCCGCTAAACCAGTGAGAAAACGCACCTCGAATACTGAACGATAACTGAATACGTCACGACTCCGAATATCAGCTCTACTCAACCCCTAAATTGGAATGATTCCTTAAGTACAACTCAAAATGCCCCAAGACCCCTTATAGGTCAAACTTGGTAAAAGATTAAAGTCAAAAGTCAAGGTCAATGGCCCGAGTTGAACCAACATGCCGAGTTGTCCCTCAACTCGCCGTGTTTCTCCATTAATCCGCAAAGTTGGGAAATATCGAGCCAACTCGCCATGTTTACCAATAAACACGCCGAGTTAGTCTGAAACCCAAGTCTACTCAAACCCCTTGCGGTGCCACCACTGCACCACAACTTTGTTCCTCTATATTTTCGTCTTTCGATCCAAAATTTCCATCGATTCCTCGATATAATTCAGGCGATCATCCATCTAAATATCCTCCATAGGCATGACTGTGGAATCATCCACTAAACACTTCTACAGCCGAGAAACATGAAATATTCTATGAATCTGACTGAGCACGGTTGGAAGATCAAGGCGACATGCTACCCGGACCATACAAGCCAAAACCCTGAAGGGACCCATATACTTGGGGCCCAACTTGCCCTGCTTCCTGAATCGTATGACACCTTTCCAAGGTGATACCTTCAGGAGAACCATATCTCCTGTCTAAAACTCCAAGTCTGACCGACAGTTTTCGATATAGCTCTTATGCCGACTCTGAGTTGTCTGAAGCCTGCTCCGAACCTGCTGAATCAGCTCAGTATTATTGAGTACCACCTCGGTACTCCCTATGACTCGCTGACCAACCTCTCCCCAACAAATCAGGGTCCTGCATTTCCTCCCGTAGAGCATCTTAAAAGGAGGTCGATCAATGCTAGCGTGATAATTGCTGTTATATGAAAATTCTGCTAACGGAAGATACGTATCCCAACACCCACCAAAATCAAATACACATGCACGCAGCATATCCTCAAGAGTCTGAATTTTCCGCTCACTCTGCCCATCGGTCTATGGAAGAAATGTCATACTAAAATGGAGACGAGTGCCCATCTCGTCATGAAATCACTTCCAAAATCTAGAAGTAAAGAGAACATCCGGTCTGACACCACCAATACTGGAACCCCATGTCATGCCACCACCTTTCGGACATAAATCTCGGCCGATTTTTCTGCAGAAATACTCTCCTAGATCGAAATGAATACATGCTCTCGGTCAATCGATCCACGATGACTCAGATAGAATCCACTCAGTACGTCGTCCTGGGAAGCTTCGTGATAAATTCCATCGTGATGTCTTCCCATTTCCAAACAAGAATCTCCAATGGCTGTATCTTGCCATGAGGTCGCTGATGCTCAGCCTTGCCTTTCCTGGAAGTCAAGCACCGCTCTACAAACCATGCCACATCCTGCTTCATGTACGGCCACCAATAACCAAGACGAAGATCCATATACATCTTCGTCACCCCGGGATGAATGGAGAATCTCGACTTGTGAGCCTCTACCATTAGAACTTGGTGCACACCTCCGATGCAAGTTCAGCAATCCTCGGCTATCATAATAGAAGGAAGCCACCTGCCCCACAATCTGCTTGCTCTTTTGGTGCTCTTCATTTATTACCTCAACATGCGCCTCACGAATCCGTTCTAACGACAGAGTAACCACTGTCATCCTCAAGCATAGATCTTTGATCGGATCCGCGACCACCTTGCAACTGAGAGCATCAGCCACTATATTGTCCTTCCCCGGGTGATAAAGGATTTCGCAATCATAATCCTTCATCACATCCAACCAACGACGATACCTCATATTCAGTTTTAGCTGATCCATCAAATATATCAGGCTCTTGTGGTCTGTGTAAATAGTATAGCGAACCCTATAGAGGTAATGCCACCAAATCTTGAGGGCGAAAACCACAGCCCCCAACTCCAAATTAGTCGGATAACTCGCCTCATGAGGCTTCATCTGCCTCGAAGTGTAAGCGGTCACGTGACCCCGCTACATCAATACTGCACCCAAACCTATGATCGAGGCATCATAATAAACCACAAAATCATCAACACCCTAAGGCAGGGTAATAATCGGTGCCTCACACAACCGCTGTCTAAGAGTCTCAAAAGCTAGCTGTTGGTTAGGCCCCCAACTTAATGTCACCGACTTCTTGCTCAGTCGAGTCAATGGAACTTCAATATTGGAGAAATCCTGGATGAATCTCCAATAATAACCATCCAAACCAAGAAAACTCCGAATCTCAGATGGAGACCATGGAACCTCCCACTGCATCATAGCCTCGACCTTGGCTGGATTGACCAAAATACTCTTCTGGTTGACAAGGTGCCCCAGAAACTGCACCTCGCACAACCAGAACTCATACTTGGAGAACTTTACGTAGAGTCACTTTGTCCTCAAAGTATCCAGTACCTCTCTCAAATGCACATCATGCTACTCCCGAGTCTTGGAATAAACCAAGATATCATCAATAAAGACTATCTCAGACCGATCCGACATAGGTCTGCACACGCGGTTCATGAGATCCATGAACACGGATGGAGCATTAGTGAGCCTTAAAGGCATCACCATGAACTCATAATGACCATATCGATTCTGAAAATATGTCTTCTGCACGTCCTCATCCCTGAACCTCATCTGATGATAACCCGATCGCAAAGCGATCTTGGAGAACCAAGATGCACCCTGAAGCTGGTCAAAAAGATCATCAATCCTCAGTAAGGGATAATGGTTCTTCATCGTTACCTTATTCAACTCCCGGTAGTCGGTACACATGCGATGATACCCATCCTTCTTCTTCACAAACATGATCGATGCTCCTCAAGTTGAACTGCTCGTCCAGATAAATCCCTTGTCTAACAGCTCCTGCATCTGTGTAGACAACTCCTGCATCTCGGGAGGAGCCAATCGATACGGTGCTTTGGTTATCAGGGCCGCACCTGGAACCAGATCAATCCTGAACTCTACCTACCTCTCTGGAGGTACCCCTGGAAAATCCTCTAGAAACACATTTGGATAGTCGCTCACGACTGGCACATCATCCACGGTTGCCTTACCTAGATCTCGGTTATCCATGACGTATGGGACAAAACCTGAACAACCCTAATGAAGATATCATTTGGCCCTTGCTGCAGAACACATAATCGGCCCACGCTATGGTTTCTCACCGTGAATCATCAACTCTACACCACTTGGGGTCCTAACCCGAATCAACTGCTGCTCACAGTCAATCACTACCCCATTGGGGCTCAACCAATCCATGCCCAAGATAAACTTTTTCCCACATAGAGGAATGGGAACTAAATCAACCGGATACTGCTCACTAAATAACAGGATACTTGATAATGTGATTCTCATTTGTGTATCCAAGACTATGATTCCACAAATACACTTCACCCAAACCTTTTGGATGTATTTGAATCAATACGTATTGTGTTCAATATGAATGATCCATTAAGTAAACTAATTTCAACGTATATTTGCACCACAATAATAAACCTTATTCAAATATTCGAATCAACTTTGAACTATTGCTACTATAATAGTTTCATAGATTTCATGACTTTCATTTAACATGTTAGAATGCTCTACATTTAAATAAGTTAGAACTATCGCATCAAACAAAGTATAAATAATTCCAATTACAACAACATAGAGTAAACATTTGGGAAAATATTTGTCTTTTGATCCCATAAATAGTAGCAACGGCTTGACATTCATGATCAAATTATATTCTCCATGTTTCAGTCTCCATACTTCATTTTAGTCACTACACATTCTTGCAAATTTTAGTACTTAATCCTTAGTAAAATACTCAAGGTTTAGAAGTAATGTTCTGATGGCATTATGAATCCATATATTTGATTGAACACCAAACACGGGAGAACTAGTTATCTTTTGATCCTATGGAAAGTAGCAAGGTCTCGTGATCCATTATCAAATATAAAATATTCATATTTCGGTCCTTTCACCTCAAATATATATATATATATATATATATATATATATATATATATATATATATATATATATATATATATAGGGAATGTATGCTTTCTTAGTCCTTTCTTGTTATGGAAATGAATAACTATCAAAACATGTCTCAAAGTAAGCCTTCCTTTGTCCTTGGCATTTGAGCCTAGATTAGGTATACGAACACTAATCGTCTTTTAACCCATGGTCAATCGACTTTCTTCTTCTTGACACTTCTATTCATGATAGTAAATTTGTGGAAGTGTTTTGAAGTTTGAGTTTCTATGATTGTCCATGTTAGTTCGAAAAGGAACCTCAACATGCTACATAACTCCTTCATGGGTATTCCATGTTTTTCAGATCAAAATCAGTATGTACTGATTATATGGACATGTCAGCTAGTCGACTAACCCTAGTCAACTCCTAACTCAAGTAAAATCCATCTTGCTTTAATATGTCAGTTTACAACATACACAATTGATAACTGTTCTTTCTAATAGATTAGAATACGATCTTTGGAGTAACCTAGGAAGAGCTTTATCAAAGACATGATTTTTCTTTTTTTATGAGAACTATTCCCAAACTACAAATTTGACAAGATTTATCGTTATCATAGCTAATCCTTTCAAAGGTTTTATAGTAGTAGATTTTAGTAGATAAGGTTATAGACATCATTCAATATCAATTTCAATATATTTTGTTTTACTTATCTTTAGAAAATAAATACCCTTAACAAAATTATTTAAGAAGGATAAGATCCATATTTGGCTCCATGATGTGTATAGGGATGACGTAAACACACCACAAAGTTATTTAGGTAGGCAAATCCCTTTGCCAATTTCGATCACCATGAAATTCCTAGATCTTTGAGATTCATTGACTATCAATGGCATGTTAATCTCGGATTATGTTCATCTCAGATTCAATGATGGGGTCATCGCGGATTGCTGAACAAATGGTGAATGCCCATACAAAATTGCAAGGTCCCCGGCTCAAGTTACACGTGAGATTCACGATTTACACATCATTCTCTACATATATTCTCAATTTGACTGCCGAACCACACGAGTTCCATCAACAAGTTATAACGAGAATATGCAACTTTTATGGATAGCATAAGATACACATTAAATATATTACGAATTAAGCATGCAAAATCGCATGGTCTCCAGCTCAAGTTACGCTTGAGATTCATGAGTTCCATATCATTCTCAATTATACTTTAGATTGACGTGTTGGTTAACTACACGAGCTCCACCAATAAAATATAAGGAGAATGTGCAATTTTCATGGATAATATAAGATTCACATTCTATTAATAAAACATGATTTTTTTTATACTTGTATTTAGAATACTTTTAGATTGACCATTATCACTATCAAACCCTTTCGGTAACTCCATTCTCAAAATGCAATAAGGCGGTGAGGGTGGTAAGCGCGAAGCATATTTAAAAACGACCTCATTAGAAATCATAGAGATATCCTTAAACCCTTACATCAGAATGGGTGAGCCTAGTCATGGTAAGACTGATGATGTCAATATTTAAACATGTGAGGATACATGTTGTAACTTTCTTATACATATAATAGATACAATTCTAATATGTATGTGTGTGTATATATATATATATATATATATATATATATATATATATATATATATATATATATATATATATATATATATATGGTAAATTTAAAACTCTTTAAATTTAGTTGTCTATTATTAATTCTAATTAATTGTCATGACGCAATGTAATAATTAATAAATAACAAGGGGTTAATATTCAAATTTATAAATCTCTATTATAAATAATATTAATATTTAAATTCACTATTTAAAAAATAAATAAATATGCAAATTCAAATAATATTTATCAATTTTCCAGATTTAAAACATTTTAAATTCAATGTTTATCCATATTTAGTAAACCTTCATATGAAAAATGAAAAGCATATCGAAACCCTAATTCTGCGAGCTCACGTCATGAACTCCTAGATTTCACGCAATGAGCTACAAGTAAGGTTTCATTAATTACGAAAGTTTAAATGTTCCTTCTTTCATTCAATTTTAAACAAGCTTTTATTGAAAATATGGATCTATGGTGAGTGTAATCATGAACCAACGGCTCTGATACCACTTTTGGGTTTTCAACGCATCAAATGCACTCTAAACTAGGTAACGGAAAAATCGAAACTACGATATACCTAAGTATACATGAAACCTATGGATCTATCGTTTAATGCTAGTTACATCTACCCTAGAAAACATAAAATATAAAGAGTAAAAACATACCTCTTATGTAGCCATTGATCTCCATGCTTGAGATCTCGTCCTCCACGACATTGCTTGGATGAGAGGACCCAAACCATAATCCCTCTACTGGTATCACACCCAATGAAACCAAAGAGTTAAATAAAAATAACTAGGATAAGGGTCAATTTCACAAAACCTAAGAGGGTTAGAAATCGTCCCTAATAGGAGGAAGATGAATGGTTGGTGAAACTTCAAGCCAAGATGCAAGGAAGAATGAAATCCCTAAGGCCCTATTTATAGCATTGGATCTCTTCAAAGGTTTAGTACTCCTTCCCATATGGGATAAGAGGCCTAGAACAAAATTCACTCCTTTTCCCATGTGGGATGGAGTGATTTTCGTCCAAACCTAATTCCATAAGGGTTCTGTAAGATTCCTGATTAACCAACTATCGATTAATGAATATTCAACCCTTTAATTAATTAAACTATTAATTAATTCCCAATATATTTTTCAGTTAGTTTCTAATAAATTATTAACCATAATAATTAATAAACCAATTTCTCCTTTATTTAGTCAACTTGATTTGGGTGTTGACGGTAACCCAAAAGGACCCTGTTTCACTAGAAATATTACCAATAGTTAACGACCTTGGACTCTTTCCAACAGTCAACTCTCCTATTGCTTAACATATACATAATAAAACCCTAGTTGACAATTAAGGAAGTACCTACTCAGTCTACACTGCATAACCTCTAAATTGACAAAAAGTCAACCATTGTCAAAAGTCAACAACCAAAGTCAACTTCAACAGGACTCCACGACATGGGCATTAAAAGACAAAACAGTCAGGGACCCTCCCCAATCTTCATGTCATGGCCTCCAAAACTCCACGCCGTAGGAGCTAGGTTCCAGTAGCTTAACATATTTAGCTGATAACATGTTAAGCCATTCCTTCAAACTCTCTAGAATCCTTCACATGGCCTAATACCTTACAAAGATTGGTGCTTTTCAGTCTTGTCCAATGCAAGTCTAATAGATAAACTTAGGTTAAAATGAAGAAATACCACCAAATATCACATGCATGAAGCCTAAAATAGCAATAAACTTCAGATTTGGAACATATGTCCACTAAGGGACCTCAATAATCCATAAAGTTTCTAACTTTATAGATTCCAAGAATTTTACTCAAACCAACATGGAGAAAAGTGGGCAAAAAACTAGGTCTAGTATGTTTAAATAAGAAAGGAAGAGAATTTATACCTCAGAAACGTCAAGAACGAAGTGAAGATGCAAGATCGATGTTGGAACTGTAACACAAGGTCCTTGCGGGTAAATTTCTTTTCTATTTGAAAACTTTAAGTGTTGGTAAGTTTGGTCCTATGCGTAACATAGGAGGGAACTTGGACACATGATCTAAATGATCTACATAGGGTGTAGATCAAGGTATGCATGACATATGAGCCCAGAACCAAAAGCATAATTCTTGGGGTTGTGAGCCTTATTTAAAGGCTCTAACCCTTGAGGCGCTTCCATTCTCATCCTCCATCCTCCCAAACAACCTCCTTATAAACCCTAATCCCCATTTGTGAGTTTTTAGCCTTTTGAGTATTTTGTGTTCATTTTTGAAGGAAGAAGAAGATTATAGAACCAATTGGGATCTCAAATCAGTATAGATATGGGATTTACATCCACTCATCCATTTCCAGAAGATAAAAAATTCTTACCTTGATGATGTTTAATGCTAGATCTAGTTACTATGAATGTCATTTCTAATCGTTTTTGGGGTTGCTAATTCATAAAATTGAGAGCTTGGTCACTCTCATCCATCAATGCATGAGATTTTGAGTAGTAGAATGCTTTTTGGACATAGAGTTTGGATTAGTGCTCTTTGTATGCATGGAAATGGATCAAGTCAGAGACTTTATCCATTAAGATGCCCACCTAGTATAGGTGACTTGTAGAGTCGGTTATCAGATCGGTGATCGTTACTACTATCTTCAAGACTTTGAGGTGAGTTTTCCTCACTGTACTGATCGGTCGAAGGCACCAATGTTGGCCCACTAGATTATGTTATGTATCCTTGTGTATAGGATGTTGCTATGCTGTAGTGATATGTTAGATTGGTAGATATGTATGATTACCTATCCTTTATGGTTATTGTTTATCTGTTGCATATATCGACATAGTATGGTTGGGTTGAGGCTTTACTGCTCTATGTTATAAGCTAACAAACTCGAGCCAATCTAGTCCGATGACTGTGGGCTAGGTAATCCAGCCCAATGACTGTGGGTTGGTGCAATCCAGTCTGACGACTGTAGGATGGGGGCAATCCAGCTTGATGACTGCAGACCCGAGGGTAATCTAGTCCGATGACTATAGACTTGAGGGTAATCTAGTATGATGACTATGTACCCAGTGTGCATGCTTGTATATGTATTGTTGTGTGGGGTATTTTGGGGGAACTCATTAAGCTTTGGCTTAGGATTGCTGATTTCGTGGTTTCAGGTACATCAAATGATATGGGCAAGGCGAAGGCGTGATCGTACACATCCTCCTGTTAATATATGTTTTGAGAGATTTTGGATACTCTGATCCTATGGATTTGTTTCAAAACAATAGGTTATATCTATGGTTTTGTGGAAATATTTTATAAAAATGAAAATTTTGTCATGGCTTTCGGGATGTAAGGTCCCTAAAACTGAGAATCTGAACCAGTGATCAAAAAAATATCAATCGACCAGATCAAGAGTTGAGTAGAAAAAGGATTAATCCAAGCATGCATACGTTTTCTATCAAATAAACGTCAAATACACCTTGGTTACACACTCGAACCATAAACTCTATAAGACACTTGCTAATTCGTCAACAACTCTGACATGACTCTAACAATCACTATATATAGGGGTAGTTGGCCGTAAACAGGTTTATGACCGTAAACCTGTTTATGGCCGTACACACATACACAACCGTAAACACAATTAAAATACGCAAAACATGACCATGAACTTAATAAGACCTATACATATTATTGCCTAGCCCCAACCACAAGATAATGACCTATAAATATCCCCCTTGGTTTAAGGCTAACATGAGCTCAATTCTTTTCAATTACCAGCACATCAGATCTTCCTATTGCTCCCAGCCACACTCCTTTGCTAATAATTTCTGGAATAATTCCTGTGAATTCTTTTGCAGCCGGTTCCAGAATTTCCTGCTCACAAATTATTTGATGGCTGCCAAAGTGTGAATGTCCCTCTCACCAAATTGTAGAAGTTCCCTTTTGTCGATTAGACGGAAGACACCATCTTTAAACTTGATAACTGCTGAGGCTATGGCTTCATCACATACCGAATGCAGCATATTGTCCAAAGAACCATCACATAAATTCTTGATGATGAGAATCTTTTTCAACTACTTTGTTGGAGGCCACATAAAATTTTTGATAGCCTTTTTGGTGAAAGGGTCGAACACATGTTTAGCAGTCTTCATATTATCAAATCCTCTCCTCACCGGATTTTCCAACAAGTGTTTGAAATCGGTTGCCCGAGGATCATTAGAGGGATTGTAAAAAGGAATAGCAGACAATTCAGTAAGATCCACCTTGGTAAGCGAAGAAAAGTCATTTTGATGATTATAGTACTCCACAGTGTTGCTCTTTCTCTTGACCAGCCAGCAGTTGATTTTATCATGAAAGCCCCACATACGGATTCCTGACTGATCTCCATATTTATGCTGGAACTTTTTCTTCTCATGGGCAGTCACAGTTAGTTGGGGCTGATCACCACGAACATTCTAATCGGAATTCTTCATGAAGAGCAAGTCTCCCCTTTTCTAAGACGTAACCGTTCTCCCTCCTCACTTAATAATGATTCGGGGTGGAGCTTGTTCAGGTTCTTTCTCAAAACGGTTAACAACCGTTGTGGTTCTAACTTGCACATTATCGGTCTGTTCAAAAATTAGAGTAGTGGATGGGGAAGTTATAGAGATCTGAGAAACACTTGGGCCTTCAGCTGTTGCTTGAAATTTATCTCCAAATTCAGCAATTAGTCTATTTTTCAAATCAAAGTAACCAACTAAAAGAGCACCAATGTTGAGCTGGAGATCAGAAATTTGCTTAGCTTTCTGAATTTTATCTTGCTGAAGTTCAGAGATTTGATCATTCTTTAAAGAACTTTCAGCTTCAAGCACGGATATCCAAGAATCAGGGTTCTCAAGTTGAAGATCCTTTTCTATTATTTATTGTTTGAGCATAGTGATCTCCTCCTTGAGCTCTGGTTTTGATGTGTCTGCCCCTTCAAGCTACCATCCCCTATAGATATACCTTTTTTACAAGAGGGAAGGTCTATTTGACTTTCTGCCAAGAACCTGGAAAGCCTTTTAGAGGCAATATCATGCACATGCCTTGTAGGGGAGACATTCACAGGAGCTGAAGAGCTCCTAGCTTCAAAGGTGGTTCTCGGTTGTTCATGATCAGGTGTAGTTGTAGTGGTTGGAGTCGTGGTTGATGTAATGATTACGGGCTGAACAGTTTGGGTCAGTTCCTGAATCAGTACCCCTGGCCTTGGATCAAGTCTTCTTCTTTTCAATGAAGGCACGGAGGTATGTGTCATAAGTGGATCACTCACAGATGCCACAAATGTTGGAATTTCAACATTCAGGGGATGAAGCCTTGAAGTTGAATCCATAGGATTGGAAGTGCCGACAGTCTGATCAACCAATGGAGGCGTTGCTTCTTGAATATCATCTATCCCTTTCTCCGTTGTGCGTTGCACAACATCATCGAAATTGTTTAAGAACGATTCCTGGTCCTTGTTTGATGGGCAGTAATTGTCTACAAAACTCAAATCAAGCTCTATATCATCATGTTTGGACAAATTACCGCCAAAAATAGAATCATCATCTTCAAGATCTTCATCATTATCATCATCATCATTATCAGCATCTTCACTTTTGTTGTAGTCACTCTGAACATGCACAGACGTCAACTCATGTTCCTCGGCCACAATTGAGACCGGAGGAACTCTACTCTCTTTATGGTCTGACACTGTTATCACATCATCATCTACTGTCATACGGTCAGACGACTCGTGAGACCCAGATGCTTCACTTGACTGTGCAAACATACCAAACTTCACCAGAGGGTATTTGCCTTGGAATGTGACTTTACCCTTACGGTTTTGCTTAATTAATCCAATGGTTTTTGGTCCAAGGGACTTCCTGTCCAAAGTCTCTCCTTCTTTAATGATCTCCGCGAATTGCTCATCAAAAATTTGTCTCTTGTCGTTCCTTTGATGTCCACAACAAGCTCGTCCAGAATGAACTTTGATAAATTGAAGTCAAGTCCTGCAGCAAGAGCGGCGATAGCTCCTGTGTTCCTTAATGAGATCTATGCTAGATCTTCTTCCTGAAATACAGCTCACAAAAACATGAGCTAAAAACCTCCAATACGGTGGTAATAGCTTCTTTAGGGTAGGAGGAAATTCGCCTTCATAACCCATTTTACTAAGAAGTTCTTGATCTTAGTCCACTTCAATTTCTATCAGAAAGCTTGATTGATCTTCAATCTTCAATACATCTCTGCTAATTTGTTCAGTTGCAGTGATCTTGCATCCTTTAACATGAGCTTCAATAGACACAGAGCCATCATTCCCTTTCTTTACTGTTGCAGACTTCCAGAATTCTTTGATTAGACTTTGATAAATTTATGGATTCAGGGTTAAAGCTGTAGCCAAGCAACATTCCTTCAAGCCATGAATCATGGACTTGAATTCACTATGTGCAACAGGAGGATCAGCCAATAGGATTGCCAGATTGTGACTTTCTGCAAATTTAAGTTCTGCCATTTTGACCTACACAAACCGAGCCATGTGAGAAAGCAGATTACTTGAACAATAAGGCATATGTTTTGTTCAAAAAGATTTAATTTGATTTTAATTTTCAAAAAAAAATTGAGTTTTCAGCTGGATGAGGGGTTTACGGCCGTTAACGGTTCCATTTTTCGATTTATGCAGCGCTTCAAGGTCGTTTTTCTGTTAGAACAGCTTTCTGATGGTCGGAATGTGCATACCTACAAGACCGAGCAGTCAATTTTGAGGATAGTCACAATTTTTTGAAGGATCGATGAATAGTGAATGAGAGATTAGAGAGAGTTTACAGCCGTAAAATCGAAAATGGAGCATAAAGTGTTTACAGCCAGTGACTGTAGCATTTATACCGGATCCATGACCCAGTCCAAAAACCCATGGGCAGCACCACTTCAAACTAAAATAATAATAATAAACTAATTAAAAAAATTATTAATTTTAATTTTTTAATTTTTTAATTTTTAATTTTTAGCAAAATAAAAGTAAAAATATAAAAAATAAAATAGCAATGAAATTGAAATTAATAATGAATTAACACTAATTTCTCTTTCACCAAAGCTGATAGTATATTAAGTTTGGGATCAAAGTTCTTAGACAGCCTGAATCCGTTTATTAGTACATTCTATTTCATGAATAGATCTGGTCGATTGCCAGTATTGTGGTCCACTTAAACATGAAAATTGTGACAAGATTAGGATATACTACAAGTGACAAGAAATTGTGACTTTGCAATTCTAACAAAATTCCTAATGACCATTCATCTGACAACGACCAAGGATATTGTTGTCCACTTAAATTAAGCAGCAAAATCTACAGACAACTTATTAATTGATTGATTTTAGATGTACTAGAACATGGTTTCCACTTCCTGATATACCCCAACAATCGAGAACTTCTGAGACACTCCTTACTTTAGGTGAGCAGACAATTATTATGGGAGAAGACATATTTAAAGTGCATATGTTGTACACCCAGATCGAATCTTCCGATCACGCAGAGGGTGAAACATATGTCTGGCCAGATTTAGAAGGATTGAGAAATAGAATGGTGCATATGTTGTGTACCATGTCGGATTATCAGTCACACAAATGAGACAACATATGGCTAACAGGTAGAAAAAATGGCTTAGAAGGATATGCAGAGAGACAGAGTTGCATATGTTGCAGTCCAGGTCGGATCTTCCGATCATGCAGAGGAGGCAACATATGACTAATAGAAAGAAAGAAAGAAAATAACCTTCTGCATACCTATTTTATCGGAATTTCCCTGGCCGTCCTGTCAATATCGGAATTAAGGACAGAGTTCATACATTGAGGAAAAGTTAAGCCACGGTTCTAGATACAGATTATTTAATGTAATCCGCAGATTCCAAAATGTATATATCTCTGCTCAACCTACCCGAGCGTCGTATTGTCAAGCTAAATGGATCTGTCTAGGTCAAGATTCGTCAAGTCATTTGATTCCTTAAGTTCATCTATGCCTAGTCAAGTCCAATTTAAAACTTTGGTGCCTACCAGCGCATCGAACACAGAGCCTAGACAATTCAACTTTGATACTTTACACAAATTCAAATTACCTGTTATCACCAAGTTTATATCACTTCCTAACACAACATCTACAGAAATGTTAGCAAACAATATTTTTGAGTTTTTTTTTTTAATTTTCTGAAAAGAAAAAATAAATCAGAGAAAAAATATTTTTGGATTTTTAATTTTTAATTTTTAATTTTTTTGTTTTGGTTTTTGTTTATTTCTCCCCCTAAATTTGTGCATGGTTGAGAATGAAAACTAAATGCGCAAATTTAAAATAACCTAAAAACAAATATTAGTCCTCAAAGCGTACCATTTTCAAAAATCCAACAAGGACATCGAATCGAGCTTTGTTAAACGATTTTGTGAACAAATCTGCCACATTATCAGAAGTGGGAACTTGTTCCAACCAAATGAGTGAACACTCATAAAAATATCTGATAAAATGCACCTTGATATCGATGTGCTTGGTTTTTGAGTGTTGGACAAGATTTTTGGCAATTTGAATTGCAGCCTCAATATCGCAAAAAATGGGGGTTTCTAGAAAATTCAAACCATAATCCGTGAGCTGATGTTGTATCCAGATAATTGAGAGCAACAAGCAGAAGCGGCTACGTATTCCGCTTCTGTTGTTGAGGTAGAGACGGTATGTTATTTCTTGCACTGCCACGACACCAGCCGATCACCAAGAAATTGACATCCTCCAGACGTTGATTTCCTATCAAGCTCACAGCCTCGATAATTACTGTCAGCAAAAGCATACAAATCAAATTCAGAATTTTTCGGATACCAAAGACCCAATTTTGGGGTGCCTTTGAGATACCAAAAGATTCTTTTGATAGAAATAAGATGTGAAAGTTTAGGATTAGACTGATATCGTGCGCATTGACAAATCGCGAACATGATGTCTGACCTACTTGCGGTTAAATACATCAACGATCCGATCATTGATCTGTAGTTAGTCTGATCTACAAATTCGCCTTCAATATCTGGAGTTAGCAATGGTCTCTCATCTATTGGCGTCAGTGCAGGTTTTGCATCTCGAAACCCGCACTTCTCTAGCATATCTTCAACATACTTGGCTTGATGTAACTGGATTCCGGTTGATTCTTGTTTGACCTGAAGCCCCAAAAACATGGTCATCTCCCCCAAAGAACTTATCTTGAACCTCTTCTTCATAACATTTTCGAACTCTTTGCACAGTTTTGAACTCTTTGACCCGAAAATGATATCATTGACATAGATTTGAACAAGAATTTGATCGGAACCAACATGATTAATGAATAAGGTTTGATCGATTGTCCACCGCGAATAGCCATGCTTGAGCAAATGCTTCATAAGAGTAGCATACCGAAACCTTGGAGTTTGGTGTAACCCATATAAAGCTTTGTCCAACTTGTAGATGTGATTCGGAAATTTTGAATTGACAAACCCAGGAGGTTGATCAACATAGATCTCTTCCTTCACAGCGCCATACAAGAAGGCAGTCTTGACATCCATCTGGTAAACCGTGAAGTTTATGTAAGAAGCATACGCAGGGAAGATGCGAATAGCCTCCAAGCGAGCACTGGAGATAAAACTTCGGTGTAGTCAAGACCCTCAATTTGACAAAATTCGCGTACAACCAATCGGACCTTATTTCGCACAATAAACCCTGAATCATCTTGCTTGTTTCGATAGACCCAACACGTGTCAAATGACTTCTAGCCCTTAGGTAATTCAACTAGCTTCCAAACCCCAAGCTTCTCAAATTGATTCAATTCCCCATGCATAGCATCCACCCAGCTAGGCTCATTCAAATCCATTTGAACATTCTTCGACTCTATTTGAGATATGAAGCAAGAATAGAAACATGTATTAATATCCCCACTCCGACTTCGCGTTCGAACACCATCACCCAGCTGGCCAATGACGTTTTCGATTGGGTGATCGCATTGAATTTTGGAAGGTAGCTCCTGGCTGATGTCATTATGCATTTCGGGAAGATTGTGAATATTAACAAATCCATCATCTGCTAATTGATCCACCTCAGACGTTCTAGAATCGTGAGATGGTCTTGCCATGAACTCGTTAGCAATTGGATCGGGAAAGAGAAGTTTCATAAACGTTTGAGTAGCAACGAAAGCATCTCTAGACATAAACTCTCTTTCATCAGGAGTAAGAGGAGTGACATCAACATCTGTATTGTTTTCTTTACTTTGAGAATCAGACAAATTACTTGGCACAGATGTATCCACTGGAGGAGTCTTAGAGGACACCACCGGTGGTCTGTAAATAACTTATTCATCCTCATCTTAAATCACAATCTTCGAGTTAGAACAGGAACCATATAGATCATTTGAAAACACATTGAGCGATTTGAACAAAGATGTATAGTCAAACAGCCAATCTGGACCGACTCTAGCATCCATCTCATTCTCTTCCAACCAGCGCACGTCGTAGGATTCCATAATTTACTTTGTCTTCTTATTATAGACCCTATACACCGTGTGGGCAGTATACCCCACAAAGTAATAGTCATTGGCTTTGGCATTGAATTTTAGGTTGGAATCCAGATGAAGGAGGGTGCATGGACAGCCAAAGATACGTAAGTGACTAACAGATGGTTTGTGACCATAGAGAATTTCGTACGGGGTCTTCATATGAGCTTTATTGATCAGTACACAATTTTGGACATAACACGCCGTATTGATCGCCTCAGCGCAAAAGAAAACTGGAAGTTTGGAGTCACATAACATCGTCCTCGAAGCGTCTTTTAATGTTCGATTTCGTCGCTCAGCAACACTATTTTGTTGCGGTGTGTGAGAAACACTATATTGATGCACGATCCCTTTTTTCGCACAAAAATGATCAAGGACAGCATTCTTGAATTCCATCCCGTTGTCAGTTGTGAGTGCTTTCACCCGTTGGTTGGTTTGGTTCTGTATCATCACAATAAACTTCTTAATCAAGTCAGCAACCCCAACTTTGTTGGACAGGAAGAAGGCCCACATGAAACACGAGAAATCATCGATCACAACCAGACAATATGAATTTTTGTTAATGTTGAGGATGTTGATCGGACCAAATAAGTACATATGTAACAGTTGGAGCACCTGGCTGATTGAATTGACCTGTTTAGGTAGGTGTGCCTTTCTGTGATGTTTTCCTTGGGCACATGCCACACATTTTTCAAATGTGATGAAATCTTTGATAGGAAGCCCACACACTATTTCATTTTTAGCAAGTTGATTCAAGTTCTTTGCATTGGCATGTCCGAGTCTTCGATGCCACAACATAGCATTGTGCTCTGCAACTTTTGAGAATAGACAAGTGACTTGTTCAGGAAGATAATTGTTCATGTCAATAATATATGTATTGATATCCTGTTTGATTTAACAAGAATCCACTCATCTGGGATAACAATGCCTGGCTTCAGAATCAGACATACTTTATCTGTGAAATGAATAGCCCTTATCACATATCTGAGAGACACTTAACAAACTGTGTTTTAACTCGGGCGCATAATTAACATTCTCAAAGCTCAGCACTCCATTTGAAACTGTTCCTTTCTGAGTGATTTGTCCTCCATCTCCTCCCGCAAAGGAAACGTATCACCCATTAAAATTATGAATGTTGTACAGTTGGGAGATGTCTCTTGTCATGTGCCTGGAAAAACCGTTGTCGACATACCAAGGTCTGGAGACATTGCTCCGCAGTTGTTCCTGCACAATGAGCGAGATTATTTAGTTTTGGGAACCGAGGTCATTATAGTCTTGGGTCTACCCTTGACGTTGACAGATTTATCTTTTTGAATTTTCAAATTTGCATCAGATACACTTTCAGAGGATGGAGATGATCATACAAGTGCGGATTTGGGCACCCATTTGTAGTGAGGTTTTAAAAAATTTACAGGTGAATTAGAAACATTTTTCTTCTTCTTTGGGTGTTTAGATTTTCGGCTACGAGTAGTCGAAGATCCAAATGCACCCTTTGACGAAATTGACCTTGGCTCAGCCATAGTCGATTTCAGCAAAGCACCTGTGACTGATTTATAGAAAACCTGTTTGTTTGGTTTAGGATCTGCCCTTTTCTTATTATTATGAATTTTACGATCATCCTCATGAAGATGAGATCTCAAGGACTTTCTAGTTAAAGACCTTCCTCAATATTCATTTTCTTTCCTCGGTGTTGAAAAATGCACAAACATTCGGTTGGAATAATTTCGAGCAATATGACCGGAAGTACCACAGTTAAAACAAATTTGTTTATTTTCACAAGACCTGGTACTGCCCTTAACAATTTTCACGCTCTTATTGACCATCCTACTATTTCCACTAGTGCAAGTGCATGATTCAGGTTGTGTGACAGGCGTGGATGAGGTGGATGTGCTAGTGACAAATTCAGTTTTAGTTGGATTCACAAAAACAACACCACAATTATTAGAAGTATTAATGTTTGACACCACATCATCACAAAAAAAAAACATCAGTCTTAATATCAAAAACAAGTTCATGATCTTTTGAAATAGGAACACCAAATTTTGACACAAAATTATTATCAGATTCAATTCTTCCATTCTCCTGCTTTTCTTAGCTTACTGATGAAACTGCATTGAAAGTAGAAATGTTAGTATCTAAATTCCTAGCACTACAATATGTTGCCTGTTCAGTAGCTAATTTACCATAAACCATAAATGGTTCACTGTCCATCTCATCTTGAGTTAATGGAGACGCAAAATAATTGTGATTAAATGGGGGAGGGACACTCTCATAACCTATTCATACATTTTTTTCGTCCTTCCATTTCATTTGGTGTTCAATCATTGTTGCAACCATTTCACTTGACACATCAAATTTTTTAAAATTAAATTCAGCATTTGCAAAACAATTCTTCAATGTGTCAAGCTCCGCAGTCACAACTTCAAGTTCTTTCTTAAGATATTTGTAGTTGACACATTTGTTGATGTACACTTCTTGCAATTTATCAAAATCACTAGTTTTGGCCTCTAGTTGTTCTTTTAAAGGTTTCTGACCTTTTCTAAGTTGGCACCCCTCATATTTCAAGTCCTTGTTCTCTGTCTTTATTATTTCAATTTAATCACACAAAAATTTGATGGTATTAATACAAGATTGAGAGCAAATATTTTCACTGACCTCTGGCTTTGCAGGCTCTAGGGTACTTTGAACCATGAAAGCAAACTGGAGTGCCATCGTTTCCTCTTCCGGATCCATCTCAACTTCTCTTTCTTCATTTTCATTGATCTGGGCAAGATGCGCATTTTCAGGTTCTGAGATGTTTAGAGCCTGAATTTGGTCATCCCAGTCAAATGACTGTGCTACCACAACAAGATTTGCAGTTTGATTGCTAGTTGTAGCTCCCCTGTTGTTACTTACTGGCACCATTGTTCCTTCGTTGCTCTCTCTTCTGTCGGGTTTTGGGCAATCTCTGGCAAAATGGCCAGGTTCATGGCAGTTAAAGCATTGGAGTTTTGCTTTGTTGAAACCCACTTTCTTTTCGGCATTCATACCCCAGTTATTTTTGCCAGTCTTTTTGGAGAATTGTTTTGCCAGGAACACTGCCATAGCAATTTGCCAAGTTATATCCATTTCCTCAACATCTTCAGGATGAATTTGATCAAAATCAGCAAAAGACAATTGAGGAGGTAGCTCACCTGCTACAAAAGCATTATAACAATTGACAAGACCGGTCGCAAGATCCAAATTTTCGTCATTCTCCTTGGGCGGAAGATTTGAAGCAGAGATTGGAGCAAAAACAGAAGCATATTCCTTTGATGAAGAAGCAAATTGTGGATAGGATACTGGACTTTGAGCACCTTGCATAACATATGATGATGATTGGGGAGCAACAACTGGTTGGGCTTGAGGAGATGTGAATGATGAGAAAGCATTATTGGATTGAATTCCAAGATTAGTAGTGGAGTACGCATTGACATGATTGATTTCTCTTTGCTTGTCATCCAAATCAAGAGCTTTAATTATTGCCATGGTTTCAGCTAGACTAAGACAATTGAGATCCTTTGTTTTCTTGATAACAACAACATTCATATCCCATGTTGTGACATCCCCAATTTCACGGCCAGAAAAGACCGATTTCGTTTATGCTTTTTAAAATAAAAACAGAGTATTTCATTAAAAGTGTTGCGGAATTTGTTCCCAAAGTCAAACATGATAAAAATTTATCAAAACCTTGCTTTAAGAAATATATATTTTTATTTCATAACAAAACCTCGGGATGTCATGTTCTGATACAGATCAAAAGCATAAACAAGACATTATAAGCCTTACAACAGTTATTTATAACTAATGGCCTATAATCCAAAATCACTCATCATCATCATCCGACTATGCTTGGGGTCCACTACCTGTAATCATAAAAAGCTGAGTGGGTCAGGCTTGGAAGCCTGGTGAGCATATAGGGTTTTCAACCCACAATACATAAATTTATTATGTTTAAACATCAATCAGTCAACCAAATTACCCCAATTACCCATTCCCGTTATCCTTACGTTACGTCCCTAAAACAACTATCACAAGGAACCTAGCCTAAGGATTTTCATTAGGGGTGACAACATTGCTTTCTCAGCAATTTATGTCAAATAAAACAAACACCGGGGTGACAACATTGTTTTCCTTCAACAATTTATGTCAAATAGGCACGAAGTCACATTGTCGCCAAGATTTATCTAATCGGCACGACGTCACATCGTCACCAAGATTTACTCAACAGGAACTAACAACATCGATCCCCACATACTAACTTTATACAATGATCTTACTAGATCTAACCTAAAGAATCGATATGAACAACTAACTAACTAAACTGCTTCAGAAATCCTCTAGCAGTAAACAAGGATCGATAAAGATATTGAATGAATGGACTAAGTTTAACTACGAACCTTTGTTCATAAAAGAAAGAACCACAAGACAATTAAGTCAGGGGTAGTTATCAATGCCTAGGCTGTGGTCTGAATATTGTGAGGTATATAACCCCCAGACGCACCCTATCCAGCATCGAACTTTGCCTAGGCTGTGGTCTGAATATCGTGAGGTATATAACCCCCAGACGCACCCTATCCGGCAATGGAAACACTAACTAATGCCTAGGTTGTGGTCTGAATATCGTGAGGTATATAACCCCCAGACTCACCCCTATCCGACATCGGAAATGAAAACACTAACTAATGCCTAGGCTGTGGTCTGAACCCCCAGACTCAGCCCTATCCGGCATCGGAAAGGAAAACACTGACTCATGAAGCTCGTCCGATCACTTCACAAAAGAAACGAAGACTCCAAATCTCTTCAAAATAAAAGCATAGGGAAAATACTAATAAAGTACTCCCGTACGCTCCCGTACCCCGACACGTAATAGTGTCAAAAAGAAGAATTAACGGATGAACACATAGTTCAAAAACACCTAAGGAACATATAGTTCAAGAACACCTTATGAACATATAGTTCAAACATATGTACCGATTACGAGTCTACTAACGTTCCACTGGACTATCTAAAATAGTCTGTGGCCGTTGTCTATACTCTGTTAGATGACTAGATCATCTTAAACATCGATACCTCTCATCACTTTATTTTATCACACACCAACTAACTACCCATGTTCTACCCAACATATTTGTAGATAAAAATATATATATACAGTTTAAAACTTGTATAGAATATCAACACAACAGTCACCTCAAATAAACAATTAACATATTTACACGTAACACGTATTTTAAGGTAAATACTTCATATCTATGTGTAAATTGAAAGTGAATATACACTCACTTGATTTGATGATAATCGGGCAGCAATTCGTTTCCTAAAACGATCGTTTTTAATAAAACCGGGAGTTTTATTAAGAAACCGGGCTCTGCGAAAGGTTGGGCTTCGAAACCGAAAAGATAAATTTTCCGGGCTTCTCGGGCACTTTGTGGAGTATTCCGGGCTTTACAATCGATACCGGGGCTTTGCGGGATGTTAAGGTGAAGAAAATATGAAGAAAGGGGTGAAAAATGGCAAATTTCCAAAGTTACCCGGGAAGGCTCGCAGCCTTCTATTTATAGGGAAGACCTTCTGATCGGACGGTCAGGAGTCTTCTGATCCAACGGCTGAGAAGGCTCGCAGAGGGGGAGGCTCGCATGAGGGTTGCGCGTGCGAAGGAGCTGTTGGCGGCCTGTGATTGGACCGAAGTTCGGATCCGATGAGGGAAGCACGTGGCTTCTGCGAGGGCTCGGACACGAGGGAGAAGGCACGCGTCGGATCTTCACTAGACCACTTCGGATAGGGCCATGTGCTCGGATGACTCAGCAGCTTCGTGACTCAGCAGCTTCAGTGACTCAGCAGGACACGTGTCACATGCGAGGCGAGGGTGACGTGGCAGAGTGTGACTATGCGAAATTTCTCGGTTTTCGCGCCAAAACTTCTAAAATCCATAACTTTCGCATACGAGCTCCGTTTTTGACGTTCTTTATATGCACGCGTAGCTAAAATTACGATCTACAACTTCTGTTTAGACTTCGTCAGCTAATTTTGACTTTAAATTTTATATTATTATTTTTAACAGACCGGGACAGGAAATCCGTTAAAAATTCATAACTTCTTCATCCGACGTTCGTTTTCGTCAGACTTTTTACCGTTGTGCTCCTAATGACGAGACCTTCCATTCTCGTTTAGGTTGTGTCGGCTAAAAATCGCTCGATCTAAAATTCAAGTTTTTAGCTGTCTACTGCTACGCTGAAACTTCGAAAAATCATAACTTCCTCATACGAAGTCAACTTCCTCATACGAAGTCAGATTTGGGCGTTCTTTTTATCGAACTTCTCGGTTTAATGAATACTACGACTTTCGTTTAGATTACTAAGGCTAAAAAGTAGTTTATCAAAAACTCACTTTTTACGACATTCAGCACCGTGCCGGTTTTGTCGCGGAACTTCGACAGGTCATAACTTCTTCGTTATAACTCGGATTTCGGCATTCCTTATATCCCCGAAATCCTTGTTTCGACCACTACAACTTTATGTAAAGATATCGGGCTTATCTCACACTTTAATTTTGACGCTTATTTTTATTTTTAATTAATTAAACCCTAATAATTAAGCATAAAACACATAATTCACATAAAATTCACATAATTCCTTTTCATTTCTTCTAAATGAGTTACAAAGGTTAACTTAGACCATTATGTCAATATTAATGCCTAGCCTAGAAACACGGGCGTTACACATGTCTTAGGCAAAGAATTGAGAAGCTTCTTGTTGATTTTGGATTTGGTAACCAATATTCTTGAATAATTCATCTCAGTTATGAGAGTAATGAACCTTTGCAGTTGAGCTTCAAGAGATTCTCCCAAGATATAATTAAACATATTGAACTCCTGTCTTAACATATCTCGTCGAATTTCTTTCATGTATTCATTTCCTTCATAGACTTCAATTAATGCTTCCCATAGAGCTTTGGCAGATGTATATTCCAGAAAACCCTAAGCAATATCTGGTGAAAGAGCCATAGTGATTGTAGCAAACGCTCTTTCTTGCTCTTCAACCTTCGCAAAATCTTGATCAGTATAGTCTTCAATATCTTTATCAACAACTGTTCCATTTTCTAGAGTTGTGGTGATCCTAACAGGTCCTTTTAGAATGCTTCGCCAAACCGTGAAGTCCTTCATTTTGGTATATTTTTCCATCCAATACTCCCATTCTGGGAAACCTTCAGTAGATAACAGAAGAGGAATACGAGTGGTTGTTCCCATTATTGAATCCAGTTCATGATGAATTGTTGAGGTTTGTGAGTCCATTTTATTTTTTCTTATTTTTTAATTAATTTTTATTATTAACTTGAAGAACCAAGAGTTAAACAAAAATTAATTCAAGAAGACTGTTTACGAACAAGAGTTTACGGCCGTAATTAGTGTATAACTGGGGTGTTTACGGTCGGAAGCTTGTTTACAGCCGTATATGAGTTTCTGGTCTTTGCAGTTTACGGTCTTAGAGGAGGAGCAGTTTTTGGTCTTTACAGATTTAATAGATTACGGCCATGAAAGGTGTTTACAGCTGTACTCTCTTCAACAATCTCGACCGTAAACGTCCAGATGTGATGAAAACACGAATCTTTCTAGAAGTTTTTATCCCTTTAGTTGTAAAATCGTAGAATCAAGCCTTGAATGATGAAGAACCTGAAAATCTTTTAACCATGACCACGACTAAGATTTGTTTTGATATCGGATTGCTCTGTTACCAATTGTAAGGTCCCTAAAACTGAGAATCCAAACCAGTGATCAAACAAATATCAATCGAACATATCAAGAATTGAGTAAAAGAAAGATTAATCAAAGCATGCACACATTTTATATCAAATAAACGTCAAATACAACTTGGTTACACACTCGAACCGTAAACTCTATAAGACACTTGCTGATTTGTCAACAACTCTGACACGACTCTGACAATCACTATATATAGGGGTAGTTGGTCGTAAACAGGTTTACAGCCGTAAACCTGTTTACGGCCGTACACACATACACAACCGTAAACACAATTAAAATACGCAGAACATGACCATGAACTTAATAAGACCTATACATATGATTTCCTAGCCCAAACCACAAGATAATGACCTATCACAGGATGTTATAGGAACCAAGTAACCAAACACCAAAATGAGCTCCCTCTTTCTTCATTCTTCATAAGAATGGCTTCACACACTCAAACACATATATGAAGTCTAGGTTTTGGAGGGAAATTGATCTCATAGAATGGACACTACCAAAATGAGAAACCCTTGGAGTTAATCCCCTTAAATAGGTCCCCAATCCCGAAATTAGGGTTTTGGCCCAAAACAGCCACCACGTCGTGTCGAGCTATATGTCACGTCATGGTGTTGCGCAGATGCACGTTCTTCCTCATCTAATGTCATGTCTTGGACCACCCAATTCCATGTGGTGGCCATACAAAATTCCATGTTTTAAAATTATTAACTTTATAAAAGAATTCCTACAAATTAGATGTTACACCAAAACATCTAGAAGAATTCCACACGAAATTACCACCTTTCATGGAACATTCGAAACTCACATCTACATCACAACCTCTTTCTAATTTCGTTTCATACGAGAAATTCTATAAGTGACATAGAGCTTTTCTCTTATCAATTACTACTCATGATGAACCCACAAATTTTGCTCAAGAAACTTCAAGTCCGAAATAGAGGGGGGCTATGAATAAAGAATACAAGATTTTGAAGAAAATGGGACATTAATCTCAACTGAATTTACACCCGGAAAGAAGACAATTGATTCAAAATGGGTATAAAAAATAAAGTACAAATCAAATGGAGAAATTGAACATTATAAAGCTCGTTTAGTTACAAAAGGTTTCATGCAAATTGAAGGAATTGGTTTTCATAAGACAATTGCATTGGTTGCCAAACTGGTTACTATTAGATGTGCTCTTCCATAGCATCAAAGAAAAATTAGGAAGTTCACCAATCGGATGGTAATAATGCTTTCATACATGAAGATCTTGACGAGGAGGTATATGTGAAGGTTCCACAAGATTTTGACAAGAGGCTTAAAAATCGAGTCTGCAAGTTACAAAAATCAATTTATGCATTGTGACAATCATCCACAAATTGGCATTAGAAATTCAATTAAGCTCTTGTAAGCAATGATTTTCATCAATCAAATGTTGATCACTCCATGTTCATATTTAAGAAGTGTGATGTTCATGCTGCGACTCTTATATATGTTGATGATGTTGTTTGGTGCATTTTATGAACCTATTTTGCATGTTCGTTTCTGTCTTTTTATTTCATTTTAGTTCTTAATCCTTGCATTTAGTTTATAAGTGGGGACTTGCATGTTTTATGCAGAATGACCGGTACTTCACTATTTTTGATTTATTTTGTAGGCATTAAGGAGCTTGGAATATTGTAGTTATGGAAGTGAGCACGAAGCATGGAGCCTGGATGATGGACCATGGATCATAGAGAGAAGATATATCAGATGTGTCATGAAAGAAAACTTGAAGACATAGCCCAAAATATTTCTGTTTTTCAAACATTTTATTTTTTCATTGAATTTCTAATTTACATTTTTTTTAACATTCATATGTGTCACGAGGCTTAGAGCGCTGGCAAGTTCTGGTCACCAAAAATTTCTATCCATTATATGTTTTCCTTGAATTTGGAATTTGATAGTAGTTGAGAAATTATGAAATATAGAACAAGATGTGAAGTGGAACCAACAAGCAGTCCTATTTCCTTTTAAGTATGATGCTTCGTGAAATAAGTTTTCAACCATAACTACGAGTCATTGCGTATTGACATCAGTTCCCCGAAAAATACCTTACAAGTATCTCACAGTTATAAGATGTGAGATTTCCCAGTGGTAGAAAAATTCAAGGACAAAAATATAAGAAAAATAGGCTGAGAAAATAACTTAAAGATGTAGATATGTACACTCCCTTTGCAATTGTACTCCTCTGTTTATGTCATAGTAGCACCCTCCTTGTGAGCATCATCATGGTATGTTGCAGCAAGCTGACATTTAAGCACATTTAAGCATGAGTATATCTTCGAAGACTTTGAAAGTGCGCCCTTGCGAACATAACTTCAATGGATTTGTGTATAGAAAAAAAGATATAAGAGTTAGGAAAAAAACAGTCAAGAAAAGAGTCAATAAATGAGCAATTCCACAACAACATGTGTTGCAAAAATAAATATGATTAGAAAAAGTGCTCGGCTATCAAAAGATTCCCTTGGATTTGGAGATGAACAAAAGACATTGAGGCTGATTGTTGATAACTAGGAGGAGTGTGGGTTGAGTGAAGTAAGTAACCAATCTGAGTAAATTTTGGATAAATTCTAAGAAATCCTTAAAAAATGACTTTTTTAAAAAGATTTTCGTAATTCGACAAAACAATTCGGTTTAGTCACCGTTATAGTTTGTGAAAATAAAATTTCATTGACACTTGGACACGACGAGTTGGAGGACCAACTCATCGAGTAGACTGGATATTGGATGCGGGTTTTAAGTAATCTACTCGACGAGTCAGGAGCCCGACTCGACAAGTAGGCCAGTCTGGATGAAACCCTAATTCTAAGGGTTTGCACCCTATTTAAACGACTTAACACCACCATTATGGCCTCCCTCATCGCCTCCCTTTGTCCTGCAAGCCCTAATTCGAAACCCTAACCTTGTTTGAGTGTTCTTGAGCCACTTTCGTGTATTTTTGGTGGTTGTGTGTAACGACGTAAATTTTCAAAATAATTTTACATTTTTAAAACATTCATTCATTCATAAATAATGTCAAACACAGTGTATCAAATGTTATTATCACAAAACATCTCCCCAGAAACTCTACAAAACTCCAATGCATGTGTGTACGAATCATGTCGGCGCCTTCTCGCGCTCATCACTAGAACCTGAAACACATAACACAACAACTCTAAGCATAAATGCTTAGTGAGTTCCCCAAAATACCACATACAGCACATACGCCACTCGAGGCTATAATACGACCCTCCGGTCGATGTGTCTCAGCGGGACCCTCCAGTCCCGTAGCTCGTTGGACCCTTAGGTCCGGTCATAGCTCGTTGGACCCTCTGGTCCGGTCTATATCATCATACAACATACAAATATCACATAGCACATAATCTCATACATAACACATAAGACCCTCTGGTCATCGCGTAGTACCACTCTAGGTAACATATAGTGAGAAGACTCACCTCGATGTCTCGGTAAATATCTGACTCGGAAGAAGTGTGATCTAGCCTCCGCCTAATCACATAAAGTAATACTCTCATAAATACAACTGTACTCAACCCTAAAAGTCAACAAGGTCAACGGTCAAACTTTGACCCGACTCGGCGAGTCTACACGTGTCCACTGACTCTCTTGGACCCTCTCTTGGTACGTCAAGTGCCTCCCTGACTCGACAAGTTCCACCTAGCATGAATCGCGGGGCCACCCCGACTCAACTCGCCGAGTCTCAAGAACAACTCGACGAGTTCCAACTTGAACTCAGTCCCCCTGACTCTCCCTGACTCACCGAGTCATTCCCCCAACTCGGCAAGTCCACTCACTGAGTGATTAACGGGCAACCTTCATGCTACTCACCGAGTCTGTTCTTCGGACTCGGCGAGTTCATGCCATGCACAAACTCAAAACAACTTCTGAGGTCAGATCTGTTCCATACAATCATAGATCTGGCCTCCCCAAGCATGATAATCATGTAAAGTTCGGACCTTGACACACATGGTCCAAGATGGTGATTTAGCCCCATAAATGACATTTCAAGACTCCCCAAATGACTCATAAAGCTCCAAAGGTTAAGGTCTCTGGACCTCTTTGGGTCCAGATCCATAACACAAACTCGAGAAGGGACCAAATACACCACTTAATCAACCTCTAAAAGGGTTAGAAAACCCTAACATTATGAATCAACACCAAAACTGAAGAAGGTCCAAGAATAATACCTCAATGCAATCTCTATGAGCTCAAAACCACCAAAAACGCTCCTCCTTCAGCCTCCTCTTGCCTTGAACACTTCCCTCTGGGAATCCGGGTGTTACATTGTGAAGCTTGATAAGGAAAAAGAAGCTTGGGAGTTCAAGATGAAGCAGGTAGATCCAGAAGTTGTGTTCTATTTCTAGCTCATTTGAGGTAAAAAAAACTTTAATCTTGACTCCCCATTTGTTAGATCCTCTTTAGGGCTTGAATCTTGTCATTTTTGGGATATTCTAAGTCACCTTCGGGTCTAGAGCATGTCATGGAGTAATGACTTCAGATCTTGAACCTAGGAGGGTTCTCATGACATAAAGGTGCCAACTTTACTGCCATGAGAGCCCCATGCATCTTGTAAACCCCATTTCAAGGCCTTTTGAGCTAAATGGCCCATACATGGACGTAAAGTTTGTAACTTTACGTGTATTATGGACCCTAGGAGGCCACATCTATGTTTTGGATGCAATAAGACCAACATAAATTGATTGTATGGTTTTGGATATAGAGGGACTCGGCAAGTCACTCATGTGACTCGGTGGGTCAGGTCGTAGTTCCCAACAAATCTCTCCTAACAATAGACAAGGTGTTAAGTTAGAAGAACATGCAATCAGTTGGACTCATTGTAGATCTGGAAATCATGGAACTCGGCGAGTTCAAGAACAGAACTCGGCTAGTTCAAGGCAAGTCCCAACTACATGAAGACGAACTCCACGAGTTCATAAGGAACTCGGTGAATCCAGGGCTAAATGTGCCTTCTTGCATGAAGGAGGACTTGACAAGTTCAAGGATGAACTCGGCGTTTCAGTTGAAGAATGTCCCAGCTTGGTATGAAGGAGATCTCAATGAGTTCATGCAAGGCTCGACGAGTAGGGTCGAGGTTTTATTGTTTTGAGGATTTGAGTACTCTGCGAGTTGTTGGGTCAACTCGGCGAGTCAAGTCAACCAGCGTTGACTTTGACCCAGAGTTGACTTTGACCAAGGTGTTGACCTTGACTTTGGCTTTGACCTGAGTAGCCCTTGTAAGGGTTAAGAGTGTGTATTGGTAAACTAAGGAAGGTTGTTACATGTAGGAATTGAGAGGAGTTGATCCCAATAGTGAGGATAGTTCAGACACTTCACGAAATTGAGGTGAGTTACCTTCCAGTAGAAGTGGGTCTAAGGCACCAAGGCTGGCCCATTAGTAAGAGATTGTAGTAAAGAGAATTGTCTTTGTGATAATTGTCTGGTATGTTGATATCTGTTATATTTATGTGCTAGGATGCTATGACATATGTGTTAGTAGTGGTAGGGGTGAAATAGTCCCTGGTTACCGGTTGAAAGATACCGAAGAGGTAGATAGTACCCATGCATGCCTAACAATATGATCATGATATATTATTATGTGATAGTGTTAGGGTGAAATAGTCCCTGGTTACCGCTTGAAAGACACCGAAGGGGAGGTTAGCTCCCAATGATCGGTTGAAAGATATCGAAGGGGAGGTTAGCTCTCGGTTACCGGTTGAAAGATATTGAATGGGAGGTTAGCTCCCGGTTACCGGTTGAAAGATACCGAAGGGGAGGTTAGCTCTTGGTTACTGGTTTAAAGATACCAAAGGGGAGGTTAGATTCTGATTACCGGTTAAAAGATACCAAAGGGGAGGTTAGTTCCCGGTTACCGGTTGAAAGATACCGAGGAATAGGCATTATATGGTATGTGGTATGATGGGGAAACTCACTAAGCTTTGTGCATACGGTTTTCAGTTTTGGTTTCAGGTACCTCTTCATCGAAGGGGAAGGAGCCGGCACGGCAGTAGCGCATCGCACACACATGATTCCGTATTTTGAGATCCATAGGATTGTACTCTGACATTATTACTATTGATGATATGATTTTTGAGACTTGTGATTATTATTTTATGGAGTGATATGATATTGAGGATGTTGTCACACCCCAAAACCAGAACAGCAGAAACGTTCTGGGGCGGAGGATGTCATGTACTGTATCATAAATATGCATAATAGTAAACAAGCAACAACATCATCCATTACATTAATAGTATAATGCAATACATGTGTTATGTGTTAATGATATAAGACACCAAAAATGAATAATCAAAATAAATATGTGTCTTGAATGTGCTCCGTCTTCTCAAAATGACTAGTTATCTGTACCTTTCTACTGGTGACCTGAGAATACAAGTTATTTTGAAAGAGTTGATCAGCATTTAAGCTGGTGAGTTCATAAGTACTTTAGTGTCATTTGTTTGTATATGTTTGAAGAAAATGTTTGTAAATGTGTAATGTAAATGTTTGTAAGTGTTTGTAGTAAATGTTTGTATCTCCTAGAAAATCCTAAATTTTCTACTGATATGTAGTCTTCTACCAAGACCCGACTGTTCTATATGTTTGTTCCTTTTTGTAAAAGTATGTGTTTTTCCCAAGTATAATTATCATTATAAAAATATAGTTTAAATTATTGTTTATGTGAGAAAATCATAAAGTGAATGCAAATGGGAAAATAATGAAGTACTGTAGTATTTGTATATAGTAACTACGGTTGTACTAATTACCTTAAACCTTATGTGAATTAAGGTATAATGTGATGAGCTTGTAACCATACTTCATCGACTAGTAAAAACACGACACATGAAGACGTCAAAATGGTACGACATTCATCACCCGTAGACCTGCAGGTCCAATTGTAACTAGTAGCAAGGTGTAGGATAGTCAGTCCAGTATAGATCTATACACAAATTCATGCTCTCCCTCCAGGAGACTCTGGTTACAAAACGTGACATAGCTATAGGTTACCATGCCATGTAGTAGTGGCTCACATTAGTGTTATAGTATTCTTGTATTTTTATAGTATGCTCTGGCTGTTCTAGTGTAATGTATGTTCTCTTTGTATAGTGTATAATATGCTCTTCCTTGCTTCTCATTATAGTATATTCTTCTGTTTCTCATTATAGTATGTTTGAACTGAATCATGTATGAACTGACTCCTGTATGTTTCATTGTACTAGAAATAGTAAGTAGTAGACCTCTAAACTATACCTATTATTGTTTACTAGTAATGTTGTTTGGATGACTGAGTATGTTTGTACACCTTTGCTACCCAAAGGTGTTGAACTGAGATAAAAGCTTTTATATCTACACACATATACACAATATATAACTAAGATTCAAACGACACTCAAACAAACAACAGGGTACTCTAAGTCCATAACCAAACAAGGAACAAGAAATAAAGTGAGTTATCAGTCCTAATTCCTTCCAACTTTGTTTATATAACTATATCTATATAGACATGGTTTCAATAATGTATAAGTTTAAAAGAGTTAAATGAAAGGTTTAGCATATAAAAGAGTTTGATAAAGATTTTAGCATGTAAAAGAGTTTGATACAATGTTTTGAAATATATTTGTTTGATAAAACATCTTGAAGTATAAGAAATCCATTTGTTTGATAGTTATTAATCACATGTGATTGATTCAATAACTATAATGTTCAACTTGTATCCCCCCCTATAATAGCATTTAAAATCATTTAAAAAGGTAGATTAAGGGGTATGAACTCACCTGATATGAATGATCTGAATGTAAGATCGGTTGTATGATCGCTAAGTGTCAAGTGAAGAATCGAGCACAATGGATCCTATTAAGCATATAATGATACATATATGGGTATAATTAGTGTTTATAACAACTAATCATGATAGGGAACCACCTTAGGGACTAGGAAACACTTATATTGAAGTGTTACAATCACATATGATTGCATACAAGGGTTGTACGGCTACACAAAGGTGTGTATGGCCAAAATGCATAAGTTTCATGTGTGTACGGCCAAGGTGTACGACCCAAGTGTGTGTAAGGCCGTACACTCACTAAGAAACATTCCAAAGTGTGTTTTGAGGTCCTATGAAGCTTCTAGGGAGTGTGTTCTGACCCATGCTTAGCCTTAAGGAGAGTATATTGCTACTTTAAACCTAAACAAAGGTGTGTACGGCCGTACACCCTTGATGTTCTTGATATAATGTCGATTTTTATGATGAACATCATGAGTTTCTAGTAGATAACAAGCTATAGAAGGAATACTTACTATATAGAAGCTTGAAGAGGTGCTTAAGGTCCAAAAACTAGTGTGTGTTCTTGGTGTTCTTGAAGATCTAATCCAAAAAAGATGAATTTCATAGATGAAATCAAAGGGTGATGCTAGATATAGCCATGAATCAACTAATCAAAGGATGAAACATTTACTTATTTGAAGATCCAAGTGAAAAACTTGATGATAGTTAAGAGAGAATCCAAGATTTTGGCTTGAATGTGTGAAAAGTGATTAAAAATGGCCAAGTCCCACTTAAATAGGAGAGAGTGTACGGCCATAAGGGGGTGTGCGGCCGTACACCCATGTGTATGGTCGTACACTCCTCTTGAAGGAGTGTTTGGCCAATATTGCATGCTATGACTTAGGGTAACTCATCCCCAAACTCAAACCTTGATTGTACTTGGCTTAGAACACCCAAACAGACCCTAAACAGTGCTAAAAGATAGTTGAAATGAGTCTGACTTTGATTGAAGTGAATGGTTTGTACAAGATAGATATTTTGGGTTATCACAGAGGTTTTTAAGTAAACTATTTTATGAGCAACTTAATTAAAAACAAAATTTTTGGACTCGAAAATTAGGATGTTACAAGTTGGTATCAAAGCCTTGGTTTGAGGGATTCGGACACATCTTCGGGGGTGTCTGGACTCAAATTGAGGACTTGAAGGTATTTTTTAGAAAATAAGTTTTTCTAAAAGTTATAGTAAAGAGTCTTTGAGAAAGAACAATGTGTGTGATGCGTGCAACCGGCCGAGCTCAAGTAAGTTCTCCCCAAGATGCACATACATGTTATGTTACGTTATGATTTGATTATGCGAACTGCATGCTAGATTAGGGCTAAGGATCTAGGAAGGATGCCTTTTATGCCTACTGTATGCGAACTGCATGCTAGAATAGGGCTAAGGATCTAGGAAGATGCGTGTTATACCTATTGTATATGCTTATTGAGTTGCATGATAGCCTGGATAGGATATGCTTGGTTTGGGTTGCTTAATGCCTGAATGCAAATTGATTTGTGCTAATAGGATTCCTAACTACCTTTAGCTAACTAATAAACAAATACATTACATTACATATTGCGAGGACCAACTAATTTCAGAAGGCTAGGTTTAGCCCTATTTCGCAGCTCTTGTTTGAGTCCAACCGTTGTAGGGCAGGACCTCTCATTCGAAGAATTATTTGGTCTTAGTGATATGTAATGGTATTCACGAGTTAGTTAGGTGAAGGTAGCAGGAACTTATTACGGAGCTGATGGCAGAGAGCGAGTTGGAGAGTTACCCTAAGGTAAGACTAGAATGAGATTAGCAAAGAGTGCAACAGTAGAAGAAGGGATTTGGTGAAGTCGAAGCAATCCTTGAGGAAAGTACGGATAGATGTGGAAGGTAGTATGGGCCCGTACTACTGAAAACAGAGGATCCGTACTCGATTCAAGGAAGGCCTAGATAGAACCAAGGAACTTGTAGTATGTGAGACCTCCTGAGGTTACGTATGACCCTGACGATTATATATTTTGTTTCAAAATGGTGATGATTACACGACACGGAGTAGGAGGATTGGGATCAGGATCAGGTTTGAGGTCAGGTGACGAGCTAGTTGATGAGGGACTACATGAGTTCATCGCGTCAGAGATTATAAGAGGTATCCTTGAGGCAACCCCGGTGATTTTCGGGTCAATCAAGGAAGGCATTATCGAGCTAATGGAGGATCGCCTCCGTGCGTTCAAGAGTGACTGGGCGTCTAGCCAGTTGGGGTCGTGCACACTATCTTTTAAGGACTTCAGGAGGAGTGGTGCACTGGATATCCGTGGGGCGAAAGAATCCATCGTGGCCAGGAGATGGATTGCAGACATCAATTCTGCACAGTTGACGAGCTCTTGCTTTGAGGGGTTGAAGGTTCGATATGTTGTAGGTTGCTTGAGGGACAGGGCTAGAGATTGTTGGGATTCTGTCGGTGACTCTGTAGGAGCATCAACTATTAAGGCTATGACCTGTTCAGAATTTGTGAATACGTTTAGGGCCGAGTTTGTGTCGGCTGTGGAGCTTCAACAGCTGGCCAGGGAGTTTCTCGACATGAGACAGACTACAGAGACAGTGGCGGAGATTACCGCCAAGTTCCGGGAGAGGGCCTTGTTGGTGCATTAGTATGCGGGGGATGAGGAGATGCAGAAGACCCGCTATCATGACATGTTGAGAGCTGACATTTGGGAGCATGTCAGCTACTCGGCATGCCCGACCCTGGATTCTATGATTGCCAGGGAAAGGGAGAGGGAGATTGACTTGGAGCACATCAAGAATATGAAAGCGGTGGAGGGGCAGGTGACAGGGGTTTCTAGGAAGAAACCTAAGGGATTCAAATCTTGGTCGAAGGGCCAGCAGGGACGGGGCCACTGGGGGAAATGCGGCAGGTCACATGAGGGAGTTTGTCGTATTGGGTCGGGATCAGGCTGCTATAAGTGCGGCAAGATTAGGCACTTCGGTAGGGATTGTACTTCCCTTACCACCACCATTCAGACATCAGACATGATTTGCTTTCATTGCAGTCAGAAGGGCCACAAGAAAGCCAACTGACCGAGATTGACAACAGCAGCGCAGATGGTGGCGCCAGCTCTAGTAACCCTGCGGATTACTGATGGCTGGCAGGGAAAGTCAGAGGCTCTACTAGTGAAGAGACGAGCCTTCCAGTTGACTACCGAAGAGGCACGAGCCGCAGCTGATGTGGTGACGGGCATGCTTTCTTCTCCCTATCTCTTATTATTTGTTGCTTATGATATTTATGTGCCATGTTCTATGTTTTGTTTAGGATTGTTCCATGTGAATGGTATTCCTGTTCAGGTGTTGTTCGAATCGAGGGCTACCCGATCATTTGTCTCTCTTGCCCTTATCAAGAGCTTCTTTGAGTCTTCGGGCATGTTGGATTGCCCTCTAGAGGTCGAGATTGTTGACGACCGATCACTGCGAGCATTAGAGGTTTTTAGAGATTGAGTCCTGAGGTTGTATGAGGAGCGCTATCTGGTGGACTTGGTTCCCATTCTGTTGCATGGGAACAAGGTTATTATAGGTATAGATTGGTTGAGCCCCAATAGGGCAGTGATGGACTTCGCGCAGCAGTTGGTCCAGGTCAGGAACCCAAGTGGGGAAGAGCTGGTGATTTAGGGCGAAAGGCCACAGTATGGGCCAACTTTATGTTCAGCAGCGATGGCTAGGTGCTATCTCCAGCAGGTATGCGCACAGTATGTCGCCAATGTCATGGATACTCAGGAGACGGGTAAGGCGACGGTGAGTGATGTACCTGTGGTGCGAGAGTACACGGATGTATTCCCGGAGGAGCTGCCTGGGATACCTCCAAAGAGACAGGTAGAGTTCAAGATCGACCCGGTCCCTGGTGTGGCTCCAATAACTAAGGCACCATATCGGTTGGCTCCTCCTGAGATGCAGGAGTTGTATACGCAGCTGCAAAAGTTGTTAGACAAGGGGTTTGTTAGACCGAGCAGTTCACCATGGGGAGCCATGATCCTATTTGTGAAAAAAAGGACGGGTCGCATCAGATGTGTATAGATTACCGGGAGCTGAACAAGGTGACGGTGAAGAAGCGTTAGCCACTCCCGAGGATTGATGATCTTTTCGACTAGCTTGAGGGGGCATCTTTATTTTCCATGATAGATTTGCGGTCAGGCTACCATCATATGAGGTCCAGATATGAGGGCATACAGAAGACTGCTTTTCGGACTCGCTATGGGCACTATGAGTTCATGATGATGCCCTTCGGGCTCACCAATGCTCCTGCCACATTCATGGATCTCATGAACCGTGTCTACAGACTGATGTTGGATCGGTGTGTGATAGTTTTCATTGATGACATCTTCGTTTATTCCAAGACGGAGGAGCAGCATGAGGAGCACTTGCAAGAGGTTTTGGATATCATGAGGAGGGAAAGCTTGTACACCAAGTTCTCCAAGTGTGAGTCCTAGTTGCGCGAGGTGCAGTTTCTTAGGCATCTTGTCAACCAAAATGGTATTTTGGTCGACCCAGCCAAAGTAGAGGTCGTGATGAGATGGGAGGTTCCAAGGTCGCCATCTGAGATTCAGAGTTTCCTGGGATTAGCTGGCTACTATTAGAGATTTATTCAGGACTTCTCCAAGATAGTCGTACCCTTGACCCGGTTGACGAAGAAAGTCGCGGTCTTTCACTGGGGTCCTAAGTAGCAGGAAACGTTCGATACATTGAGGCAGAGGCTATGAAAGGTGCTGATCCTTAACCTGCCAGAGGGCGTGGAGGATTTTGTGGTATACTATGATGTGTCCATCTTAGGTTTGGACACGGTACTGATGCAGAGAGGGCATGTTATCGCCTACACCTCGAGGCAGCTGCAACCTCACGAGCTGAACTACCCAACGCATGATCTAGACTTGGGGGCGGTTGTTTTCGCCCTCAAGATTTGGCGACACTACCTCTATGGGGTCCGATGTACCATTTACACAGACCACAAGAGTTTGAGGTACCTCATGGATCAGCCGAATAGGAACATGAGGCAGTGTCGGTGGCTAGATATGGTCAATGATTACGATTGTGAGATCCTCTACCACCCAGGGAAGGTCAACGTTGTGGCCAATGCGCTTAGTCGCAAGACAACCCCGATCAGAGACATTTTCTTGAGGATGATGGTAGTGACTCCACTGTTGGAGCAGATTTGAGAGGTGCAGGTCGAGGGTTTGAAGGAGGAACGTCGAAAGTGCGAATGGGTCATAGGCCAGGTGGCCTCGTTTGACTACGTTAGTCAAGGGCTGCTGACCCTGCACGGGAGGGTCTGGGTCCTGTAATGGGGAGGAGTACGACAGATTTTGATGGATGAGGCCCACAAATCCAGGTTTTCTATCCATCTCGGGGCGACAAAGATGTACAGAGATCTTCGTCCTGATTACTGGTGGCCCTGCATGAAACGGGATGTAGCCTGGTATGTAGAGAGATGCCTGACCTGCATGAAGGTCAAGGCAGAGCATCAGCAGCCTCACAACAAGAGGCAACCAATGGACATCCCCATGTGGAAATGGGAAGATATTACCATGGATTTCATCACCAAGCTTCCCAGGACCGCACGGGGAGTGGATTCCATACGGGTCATCGTGGATTGGTTGACCAAGAATGCCCATTTCATACCGATCCAGGAGAGCATTTCAGACGAGAAGTTGGCCGACATCTATATTTGAGAGGTTGTATCCCGACACGGAATGCCAGTCTCCGTGATTTCTAACAGCGACGTGCGGTTTACTTCCAGATTCTGGAAGAAATTTCATGACGAGTTGGGTACTTGTCTGCACTTTAACATTGCTTATCACCCGCATACAGAAGGTCAGAGCGAGCGGACCATCCAGACATTGGAGGATATGCTTCGGGCATGCTTATTAGACTTTGGTGGTAGTTGGGATACCTACCTTCCCTTGGCAGAGTTTTCCTAAAATAGTAGCTACCACGTGAGTATTCACTGCCCTCCCTTCGAGATGTTGTTTAGGAGGAAGTGTAGGGACCCGATATGTTGGGGTGAGGTTGGGCAGCGGGTAATGGGGAGTACCGAAGTGTTACTCAACAGTACGGAGAGAATCTAGCATGTCCAGAGTAGGCTTCAGATTGCTCAAAGTCGGCAGAAAAGTTATGCCGAAAAGCGTCGTTCGGACCTGGAGTTCCAGGTTGGGGATATGATCCTCCTGAAGGTGTCACCTTGGAAAGCTGTCATCCGTTTCAGGAAGCAGGGCAAGTTAGGCCCCAGATATATTGGGACTTTCAGGGTTGCAGCCCGGGTGGGTAAGGTGGCGTATAGGCTGGATCTGCGAGCCGAACTTAGCCAGATTCACAGTACCTTTCACGTCTCCCAGCTACGGAAGTGTCTGGTCGATGACTCCGCGGTGGTGCCTTTAGAAGACATTCAGGTGGACAACAGCCTGAACTACATTGAGCGACTAGTAGCTATCCTCGACAGGAATTCGAAGGACCTGGGGAACAAGCGGGTGGAGCTGGTAAAGGTGCAATGGCAGCACCACAAGGGCTCGGGATCGACTTAGGAGCCGGAGGATGAAATGATAGAGCACTACCCCGAGATTGTTCCGGATGCAGCAACAGACTTCGAGGACGAAATCCAAAATAAATGGGGGAGAGTTGTAATACTCAGTTCCGGGTACATATTTTCAATTTGAGTAATTGCATGTTTCATACTTGGACTCGACGAGTTAGAGCCTAACTCGTCGAGTAGACTGGATATTGGACGCGGGTTTTAAGTGATCTACTCGACAAGTCGGGAGCCCGACTCGATGAGTAGGCTAATCTGGATGAAACCCTAATTTTAAGGGTTTGCACCCTATTTAAGCGACTTAACACCCCCATTGTGGCCTCACTAAGCACGGTAGCAGTGCATCGCACACACATGATTCCGCATTTTGAGATCCATGGGATTGTACTCTGACATTATTACTATTGATGATATGATTTTTGAGACTTGTGATTATTATTCTATGGAGTGATATGATATCGAGGATGTTTTTAGTAAACTATTTTATGAGCAACGTAATTAAAAACAAAATGTTTGGTCTAAAAAATTGGGATGTTACAGACTTCTAGTTACATTCCTCTCTTTTCATCTTAGTTTTCTTTTAGTCACATATTGTCTTCTATAGCATTACTCTTCATTTTTTTTTCTTTCTTAAGGACAAGAAATGTCTAAGCTTAGGGATATTTGTTAGCTGCATTTTATGAACCTATTTTGCACGTCCATTTCTGTCTTTTTATTGCATTTTAGTTCTTAATCCTTGCATTTAGTTGATAACTAGGGCACTTGCGTGTTTTATTCAGAATGTCTGATACTTCACTGTTTTCAATTATTTTGTAGGCATTATAGAGCTATGGAGGAGAGCATGGAGTATGGAACTTGGATGATGGACCATGGATCATAGAGAGTAGATGGACCAGACATTTCACGAAAGAAAACTTGAAGACATAGTCGAAGTCATTACACATCATCATAGAAAATTATTATGTTTAAAACATAGTATGTGTTACCCTAACACGAGTCATGTTTGTCCTTTTCATCATATATTTGAGCAACACGACTTGGGTTGAAGTTAGAACGAAGACGAAGTCATGTTTGCAGGACTATTGAAGTTTAAGCAAAAAGCACAGTCAAAAGGCACAATCTAATAAAAAACTCACAGTCATTTGCCAAAAATCACGGTCAGAAAACAAAACTCATGGTCTAGTAGAAAAAGGCGCGGTCTGGAGCCTAACCATGCGTTTAAACCGAGAGTTGTTACTCTTTGAACTAAAATGGAGGAATTTTGGCTCAATATTGAGATGAACGGTTTTTGGAACTTCTTGAGGCAGTTTTGGGAAATTTTTGGAGGATTTTGAAGACTTTTAATCATTGAAAACACTTCTAATTTCAATTTGTAAGCATTAAACATTTCCAATTCCATCTTTTTATTTGATTTGTTTTTATCTACGTGTGGCTAAAAACCCTAGTTTCTAGTTCTTGTTCAAAACTTGTTGATTATTTGACTTGAAGCATATGTCTTGATGTTTGGTTTATGATTTTATTTTAGTGATTATGTTCCATTTTAAACTAGAATCCTTGTATTTGATTTTGTGTTTGATTGACCACTTATATGAATTGAATTCTTATGTAGTTAATTAACTTTTAGGACACCTAGTCATTCTATAAAGTTAATGTGAGGTAACAAGTAATATGATTTCTTATTGTAGATCATATATCACATGTTTTCACACTTCTAATCGTATGAGAAGAAATGAACATTGTTGGAAATCTTGTACAAAACTTAATGTGGGTTTTCAATACAATCTAAGACCGTGTCTAGGTTGAATTAATACAGCTAGGTCTAGTCAAAGAGCATGTGTTGACTAGATAATTTGGCAAGTGAGAGGTATTAAAGTGTGTTAGTATCTTTTAGTACCAACTTAGAATAGTAATAATGAATTGCCTCAAGGCATAATCAAGTTAAATGACAACATTAAGAACTGGAACTTGAACCGTTTAATTCATTGTTTACAACTCTATTTCAATTTATGCATGTTTTCAAAGTATATTGTTATTTACATTACTTAACATTTTGAATACAAAACTCTCGTTGTGACCAAAGTACCTTACGCAAAGAGGTATATAGATTAGCCATGAGTCTCGATGGATCGACCTTGCTTGTCGTGTACTACTTTTTAGTGCATTATAGTAGTGTATTTGGAATATATTTGTTGGGTTTATATTCAAAAACTAGCTTCAAAAACATGATTGTTAGCAACAGAAGACTTGCTAATTTTTTGAATAACATAAACAAGTCAAACCCACCAAGGATTATCTTGCAAATTATAGAAATATTAAACACCAACCAAAGGAGAATATGATGAAATAACAACCTTTGTAGTTCTTTGGATCCTCTTGGGAGTCTTAGAAGTTGATGAACAATGATGAACTTAAGATACACCAAGAATGACTCAACTTAATGTAGAATACTAGTTATTTTGTATAATACTCTTATATGACTTTTAAGCTTTGAACCAAACCCAAGAATGGTTTAAAGAGGGCATAATATAAGCAACAAATCTTAAAATGTTCAAAGCAAAATAAGAGAGAAGGGCGGAGAAGAGAGCTCACGACTTTTCTTCACTCTTACAAGAGTGACCAGAAAATGCAAGCAACTAACTAATTTATAGCATACACTTAATCTAAAGGTCCTTAACCATTAAGACGTTTAAGCAAGCTTGTCCCCCATGCTTTCTCCCATGCCTCTACTTTTGAATAAACTAATTGAAAGACCATCCCTTCTTAGATATCTCCAAATTTTGGCAATGGTGATGAAAAAGAGAAGAAGAGTTTAAATTTTATAAACTCAAGGTTTATAAAATATAAACATTGTCTTTAGGAAAAAGACAAATGATTTCAACTAGTCCAAAAGTTTTTGCATGACTTATTAATTCATACCATATGAAATAATATGTTACTTATATTTGTAAAATAAGTACTTCCAGGAAATAAATATTTTTCCAAGTAATCATAAGAGTTTTTTGAATATTTATTAGAACCAAATTCTAATAGATAATCAATTGTATCAAGTTGTTATTAGTGTGACCCATTAGTATCATATGTTAAATAGCAATATCACTTTAATATGATTCTTGAGCATACTAGATCTTTCAAAATTGTATCCTGATTATTTGTTGGGTTTGACATCCTAACAAATTAGCACTGTTTTCAATGACACGATGTTGCTAATTATGTATGTCAAGATAGTTTTGTTAGATTAAGGTGTCTATGGTATTAACTAAATTGGTGTATTCTTATGAATAAGAGCAAAGTCCTTTTTAGGTTTCCCTTATATCCAAAAATAGTTAGGAATAATATTAGAAGAGAGAGTAAATGATTAATTAATTTATTATACGATTTATAATTTAATAACAAAATGATTAGAATTAATTTGAAATTAATTATGGGTTAATTTAAGTTAATTAGAGGTGCAAGGGTTATGTTGCAATTTCTTACAAGTTGAGAAAATGAGAGATTCTAGAACCTCATTAGCCTGTACGGTTTTTAGAGGCTTTCTAAGGAGTTCTGGAAGCCTCCAAATGCATATAAGGAAACTATTTTGAATAAAGATTAAAATGAATTATTTTAATATTCAAATTAGGGTTTATCTTTGGACATCTGGCAACTATATAAAGACCCATAAGGTTGTAATTTTTTACCATCTGTCTCTTGAAAATCCAAGGCCAAAAACTCTATTCCCTATCTTTCTCTCCCCCCCCCCTTCTTTCTCCAAATCGATTCAATAGTTTCTAAGGTTTAGGTGTATGACATTAGAGGCATCCATAGTTTTAGAGCTAGCTTTTTGAAGACCAATTGAGGATCAAGAGTGATACATACAATTGAGAATTTCGAGTATACCTAGGGTTTCTAGTAATTTTAATAGTATGTTGCTATAATGTGCAAAGACATAGATCTATAGGTTGCATATGCCCATAATTAGATTATGTGTTAATTCCGCTATAAAAGTATGTTTAATGTAACCTATAAAACCCAACACTTTTCACATTGTTTCTTTTTTGCCAGTTGATACATAAATTGAGAAAACATTAAAAATGATAAATAAGCAAGCCAAACTTCCAAAGAACAACCAGATTTTGAGACTTCTTCTTCATATCCTTCTTCATCTATACCTTCGATGATCAACATTTGGGAGGAAGTTCCTTTCTTAAGTGATTAAGAGATAGAAACCCCCTCATCACCACCTCAACCATCCTCACTATAACATCCCAAAAATGTAGGCCAAAAATTTCATTTTTAAATATGTCATTATAAAACCAACAGTGTAATAAAACATCTGTAATATTATGTCATGTCAAAACCAAAGTAGAAATAATCAAACATGTTATCATAAAACAATATCAGAGTGTAATCCCAAAGATCTCATGTGCGGAAAACCATAGTGTGATGCGCTGCGATCAAGCCGACTCCTTTCCTTTAAACACGAAGTACCTGAAACCAAAATTGAAAACCGTAAGCGCGAAGCTTAGTGAGTTCCCCCATCATACCACATACCATACAAGCACATAACATATATACTGCCGGACAATTTTGGGGTGCCCGACTTACTCGGTACAACTGTTCTGGGGTGCCGACTTACCCGTACGACCATTCTGGGGTGCCGACCTACCCGTGTCAAGCCATTCTGGGGTGCCGACCTACCCGTGTCAAGCCATTCTGGGGTGCTGACCTACCCATGTCAAGCCATTCTGGGGTGCTGACCTACCCGTCGGTCCTAACAACCGACCCTCGGGGACTATTCCACTCCTACTGCTACTATCACACATATCATAACATAAACATACTATCAGACATATCTGGGGTGTCTGAACTACCCTTCGGTCCTAACAACCGAACTTGGGGACCATTCCTCTCCTACTACCACTATCACATATAACACACCATGCCAGCATATAAACATATCATCTCATACTGTCAGACATATCTGGGGTGTCTGGCCTACCCTTCGATCCTAACAACCGAACTCTACTACTATCACATATAACATATCATGCCAGCATATAACATATCAGGTAGTAGCAAACATAGATGATATCACAAAGACAATCATCTAACATACAACTCCTACTGGTGGGCTGGCATTGTGGCCGTAGACCCACCGCTACTGGAAGGTAAGTCACCTCACATTGCTGAAGTCCCGTAGACACAATCCCACACTTGCTAAAGTCCCGCAGACTCAACCCCAGCTGTTGGATGACAGATTCCCGAACTATCAACACCAAAACAACACCCAATTAATAATTGGGTCCCAACAGATAACCATAATACATACTTGTATAATTACTTCATTACCCCAGGCTTGGCTTATATAAGCCCAAGGCCCAATCCATAGGCCTGAAGCGAACTAGGAATCAAAGCCCAACATATGGCTCGATTTTCCAAATTGGGCCCAGGCCTATATGTGGTCTTATTCTAAGGCCCAACATCATATAATCGTTAAGGCCCAACTATGGCCCAATTTTCCAAATTGGGCCCAACCCTTACATGGGACTTACCCTGGGGCCATTAAATTATTTTAGTCCATATAATTATTCTTGGATGGCCCATTAATAATCCAATCATCAAGGCCCAATAGAAAGGCCCAACAATAAACCCAAGTGAAGTTAGGGTTTCACATAAAATGCTGATTAGGGTTAAGTTTCCTACTTAACCCATTAATGACTTAATCCATTAAGTCCAATATCACTTAGATTAATCTTTACCAATGATTATTATTTAATATCTCAAGTTATTAAATAATTCCCGTGTGTCCCGATTAATTCCCAAAATTAAGATTTACTGGCATTAGGGTTTTTCCAACTCAAATACTAGCCCATTATTAATTTGTTGGACATTTAGGTTATTTAGGGCTTTATTGGGCCTATCAAGCCCACTAGAATGTCATCAAGCCCATCAGGGTTTTATTGGGTCCATTAGAGTTCATTAAGCTTCATTGGGCCCATTAGAGCTCCTTTGAGCCCATTAGGGTTTCACTAAGCCCATTAGGGTTTCTAGCACCCCAAACGGATCAATCACAAGAGGCAAAACGCACCGCCACCCGACACGGCGGCCGGTGGCGGCAGCTACCACCCTACGGTGGTGGTTTTGAGATTTCATTTCATTATTCAGACACTATTACAGTTACAAAGTAAAATATCCAATACCACACACTCACACTAATGCTAACATACACCCAAAAACACAGTGGTTCATGGTGGCAACCACCACCTCACGGTGGTGGCGGTGGTTGTTCTTGGTATTCCAACTAGACAAAGCACACGCACATAAACTTCAGATTGCATCCAACACTCCAGCCACCCACCTGGTGGCTCAGGCGGTGGCAACAACACCAAAATGGCAGTAACAACAGCGGTTATGACGGTAGCCACCACCTCACGGTGGTGGAGGTGGTTTCTTCTTTGTCCCCAGCCAAGCAAACATACACATGCACTCGTAATCAAGAACTGGACACCAAATTACTCCCAACCCAGCCACTACGGTGGCAGGTATCGATCGAAAACACCAACAACGGTGATCTAAAACCACTGGCAGCCCCTGCCGACATAAACTATTCCAAATCACAGAAAGAACGAAGAGAAAGGAGTAGATGAATGGGTACAATCATTACCGAGAACTTCGTATCCACACACACGCCTTGCATAGTGGCGAACATTGCTCGTTTCACCGGAGGAGGGCGGCGACAGCCCGCTGCTGGCATCCTCATGCTGCTCTTCGTCGCTGGCAGCAGCTTCGCCGACAATCTTGGGTGCGGTGGACTCCAGCTTCAACGTCAAGGAGGCGGCGGTCGGACTCAACAAGGCAGGTAGCGGTCGAACTTGTCTTCATCAATGGTGGCGGCTAGTGAAGCATTAGGGTTAGGCGTGTTTAGAGAAAAACGAGAAGGAAGGGAATGACGAGTTTAAGTCCCGTGTTCCTTTCAAACTTTCATCCTTTTGACAAGTTTAGTCCCTCCCCCACATAGCCTTTCCAACTTGAGTCCAATATTTACCCTTTCTACCCTGGCTTTGGAATGCTTCTTCAAATTAAATCCGATAATTACCATCTAGACCCTCAGCATTAAAATCATTTACACCTTAGGTACAAAATTTACCAAACAGCCCCCAATATCATAATTATGACATAATCAACCATTCCACCTCATTTCCTTTTAAATTAAATCCAAATAGTTACCACGGAACCCTTGTCTTCATAAATATTTACAAACTGAGTCCGGAACTCACACTTTTAACCCCTGACTTCTAAAACTGTGCCAATTAACTCCTCGAAACCAACACCCTGCATATATAATTATTTGTTTTAGGGCTACGAGCCATTCATTAATTTATTTATTTATTTATTAAATAAACGGGATTTTACACTCACTCATAAATCCCACACCACCTTCCTCCCCCTCCTTCAATACTTCTATGAGAGCATGTTACCATGCGAAAGGAAGCTCCTTAATTATTCAAGTGGAGGATCTATTGGTGACAAGACCCTAACATAAATTAAGGCATTGATAAAAAAAAAACATGGATAAAGATTTGAATCACACTTCTCAAGAAGATTGTTGGTATACTGATGCACCATGAGGTGTAAAAGAGGTGAACACCCCCTCCCAAATCAAAGCCTAACTATCCAAATTAACGAAGGTGGTCATGATGCTCACAAAGGAAAAATGTGTACAACCCACACCCCGTCCTTGTGGTATTTTCACTCAAGTGGGACATCCAACCAATATGTGCCCACAACCACAAGAAGACATGGAATAAGTGCAAGCAAGGGGAGGTTACACCGGGCCAAATCAAAGGAACTAAGATCATCCCTGAAGAAACCAAGGGTTGAATAACAACCAAAATATGGGCTATCAACCAAGTCAACTACCTCAATACCAACCAAGATCACCTTTTCCACCACAAAACTTTCAGCCAAGGTAATTGCAACACACTCCTCAACAAGCGGGATCATCAAGTATGTCCTTGGCGTACACAATGAAGGATATAGCCCAAACCTTCCAACAAGAGACAAAAGAAAGCATCAAGAACATAGTGCAACAAATTTCACAGCTTGCTACTTCAATTAGTAGGTTGGAATCTCAAGGTAAACTACATGCTCAACCCGAAAGTACCTGAAACATAATGTTTGTGCAATTAGCCCGAGGAGTGGAAAAAAGTATGATGGTCCAAAGTTGTTCGAAGACGAAGAAGAAGAAATAATTTTGGAAGAAGCACCAAAGAAATATGAAAAAAAAAAACTATGAAGCAAGAGAAGCTTGCCACCACTAAAGTCAAATATAGTTGCTTATTATGATCCCAGCTGGTTAAGATGTCTTTTTTGAATCATGTGCTATCTTAAATCCAAGCCAAGTTAAGGATATTTTTGCTAGCTACATGAGATCTTGAATTAGTTGCTTATATTGATGCCATATGGTTAAGCTGTCCTTCCACCAGAAGATCATGTATTGGTTACTCATTAGCTTAGGTAGGGCTTCAATATCTTGGCATACTAAAAAATAGAGTGTAGTGGCAAGATCATTTGCTGAAGCAAAATACAGGGCGATGGCCTGTATTGTTTGTGAAGTTCTATGGATTTGATGGCGTTTACAAAATCTAGATGCAGTACAACTAAGTGGGAATATTTTGGTTTGTGATAATGAGGCAGGTAGACACATAGTTGTCAATATGCTCTATCATGAAAGAAAAAAACATGTTGATGTGGATTGTTATTTTGTTCGGGAAAGTGTAAACAATGTTGATGTGATACCATGTCCTATTTGGTCCGAGTTTCAATCTGCATATATATTTACAAAGGCATTAGGGGATGATTGTGTTAAATTTATGTGCAACAAGTTGGGTGTTCGTGATCTTCACATTCCAACTTGAGAGGGAGTGTTGAGATACTTCTGATTTCTTTTTCTTTTAGTTTCCTTATTTACCAAGTATTCTTGCTCCATATGTAATGTATTTAGCAATAAATTAGGAGTCTTATGTCTTTCCTTTTTCTAGTAATATCCTTGGCTATATATAACAAGATGTATTTATGTTTTTATCAATAAGAAAGGAAAAAAATCATTCAAATTTTATAATGTTAAGCATCCATGATTTCCTATATGAGGTCATAGCCTTAAACAAATCCATTTACAAATACAAACAACATTATAACTTAGATCTGTTGAATTTTATTCATGAAACATACTTTGAATACAAGATGTGACACATGATATAAATTAATGATCCTTTCATCTCTTTTGGTCATATTTCTAAACATCAAGCCCTTTTCAAAGTGCTAAAATTTATTGGAGTCACAAATTTCGGATCTTCACCAAAGACCAACTCACGAGCCGCTAGTTTGACAGCCGCCTGAGAAGGGTGATATGCATCCCAGAACAAGTATTCATCCCTATTTGGACACACGTAGCCTCCTTTTTTGCAGTCACTTATTCCTTGTTGTGTGTGATTCCCACAACATGCTGTTTTAACATCTTTAAACCCTATCAAACAAGCTACTTTAGAACCCCAAATATGTAAGCATTTGCATGCAAATAAAAACTTAGGGACTAGTTGTTGGTATGATGGAGTGAAATCAAAATGATAAGTAATGAACAAAGCTTAGGCTCTAGTTGGTATGATGAAGTGGAATCACAATGGAAAGGAATGGACGATGTAATGAAATGAGCAAAGTAATTGAATAGATCATAAGCCTGAAGGAATGGAATGAACTATTAAAATATTTGGTTTGTTATGCACAATTTTAGAAAAAAAAAAAAAGATTGATAAATTAAAGAAATTAATCTTATTTTATGAAAATAAAATGTAATCAAAGAAAAATAAAAATCTAAATAAATTGCATATAAACACATCTTATGCTCGTTTGATATATTATTTGTGCTTTAAATAGTAAAAGACTTTATTTATCACTTTGAAAATTGTTTACAAAATAAAAAAAAATACCATGAAATTTTAAAACATATCTACAATAAAAATATAAGAAAAAATAATTTAATAGAAGCATTGAAATTTTCTTTATATATTATTGTTATTTTATATATATATATATATATATATATATATATATATATATATATATATATATAGAGAGAGAGAGAGAGAGAGAGAGTTAAGTTCATGTGAGAGAATGAGACTCACTTGTGGCCAAAGGATGCCAAAAAAATAAAATAAAAACCGAAGAAGAATTAAATAAAGGAAAAAAAAATATTTTTTTGAAACTTTTTGCTTAAAAAAACTAATAATAATAATAATAAAATCTTCGTCCATATATAATATTTTAACATCATGTGTGTAGAATATTACTTATAAAAATTTATTTTGCATAATATTTTATTAGAATATTACATATGATATTACACATGATATATTTGTATGATATTCTGCACACATGATGTTAGAAAATTAAGCATGGACAATGATTATTTTATTTTATTTTTTTGAAATAAAAGTTTGGAAAAATATATATATATATATATATATATATATATATATATATATATATATATATATATATATATATATATATATATATATATATATATATATATATATATATATATATATAGGAATGAATAAAAACACACCTCCCCTACAAAATGAAGATCAACCAAAGACAAGTAATCACATTACCATTATATTTCAATATGACAAACAAACATAATATTTTCATTCCACCCTACTGCTCCATTCTATTCCATTTTCGATTAGTGCACACCAAAGACTAAGTTATGCTTACCAATTGGTTTTTCAATGATATTCATAGTCATATTGTATGCATTCCCAAGAGAATACTTGAATCCTTCAACTGTAGAGCTCAAGTTTTTCAAAAGGGATTCAAGTGGTGTATAGAACGCAATAGCCAAGTCGTTAGGCTCCTTTGCACAATCACCAACGGGAGAGAATGAGCGGGCAATTGGGCAACATCCAATTGGTGGAACACTTATTACTCCAAACTTTCTTGCCCCTAGGCTATATAAGTTCTGTTATTTTAAAAATAAAATAATATAATATGAGTAAAAAGTTTAAAATCAAAATCTCCAGATGGTTTTGACAAATATCATGGAACCTTTAGATGAATGGCATATGTGGCTGTAAGGTTGGCGATGAAAAGCTCAGGAGTTACAGGATGAGTGAATATGTAGGACATGATGTCGTTACTTCCAATACTCATGATGTACATTGAACCTTGAAGCAAAAGTTGACCATTTGACTCACCTAGTATTGCGGTTATGTTTCCTTTAACAGTTGCAAATTGTTGGATTTGCTCTTCCAAAGATACAACTACCCCCTGTATTAGCATCGTACTTTTGTCATGGACATCAAATAGTAGTTGTAAACAAAGCCCAAATGATAGTATATGATAGAACAAGACGTATTGTATTATGTTTGGTATGCATTAGAATAAGAACGATCGATGTTAATAGGGTAAAAATTGCAATTTTCTTAAGAACCCTCTAATTAGTTGTATTCCCTATTAATAGAGGAAAGACTTACATAAGGATCTTTCCCTGTTTCTTTATCAAGGCCACAACCTCCCGAAGCAAAGTTCACCCCATGAAGAATTTTTCCCGTAAAGCTGGAACTATTTTTAAGGAGTGCAAGAAATGGAGGCGGGCTATGTTTGTAGCCACCCAAAAGTGTCACTGCACATTCAAGTAATAATTATATTGAATTTGCACATTAATAAGTTATATAAGAAAACGTGAAAAATATCCTCTACACGGCCCACACCAAACCTCTTCCAAGGCCCATTGTGGGGGGTAAATTGTTGTTATCACAACTTTTAAACACTTTTTGACAGGAAAGATATTTTACACCCTTATAAGGAATCCTTTGTTATCACCTCCGACTGATGTAACACTAGTTTGTACTATATATAGAAATTGATTATGTACCTATAGTGTCAGCAGCATTTTGTCCATTGCTAAACCTTCCAGTTGGTTTCGACTGTAGATAATCGATCCCATAATATGGGTGATTGGCTCTTGCGGTGCAGTTTTTGAGGTGCTTGTTTGTGCCAACATCTACTGTTGAATCACCAAATATGAAAACGGGTTGCATGGGTTTACTCGCTGCCTTGTTTGTGGGTATTGTTGACACACTAAAAAGGATTAGGCATGCAGTGAGTAGCACTGTTTTTTGAATTGTTAATGGCTTCATAGCCATGTTTGTTTGGTTAGTTTGTGAGAGAAGAGGGCAAGTACTTGTAGGAGATGGGGCCTTTTGGATCTTGAATGTACAAGAGGAAAAGTTTGAGATTAATGAAAGTATAATCCTTGGCTTACATCAATTACTATGATCGTCATCCTAGTTTATGACCAAAATATACCATGAAAAAAATGGGATTCTCGTTTTCTTATTATTATTTTTATTTTTATTTGTAATATAATGGGATTTGGGAGATATTGCGTTTGGTTTTGGACTTGAACTTGCAGAAGTTCGGATTGGTCCTGGCTTGAACAGCTTGATTTTTGGCTGATTATTAATTGTAGTGTTTTCTACCTGAACAATAAACTTAATACACAATGCAAGTAATTTACAACTTTTTAAGACATAAGTTTATGTAATTCTTATAATATTATTCTGGAGAATGATTCTTTAATTTGCAGAAAAATAAACTTGGTAATATATGTAGTGCTCAAAACAGAGCCACAGGTGCATACGAAGAAGTTGCGGAAAAGTTGCAACAAAACTATTAGTTAATTAATGTAAAACTACACATTTTTTTTCAACTTTAATCGCTTTTCTGACTATCTAATTTGAAAAGTTACAATAATGATCTTATAAACACATCCAAACACCTTAAAAAGAGTATACTTCCAACTCAGGCCATTATCATGTGGTGCATGCTAACGAGTTGATAGAAGTAGCAGTAATCACGATTTTTGGAACAGTCTAACAAAAAAAAAAGTAGTTTTATTTGATAATATTGTCTTCTTTTGGCATTTCAAAAAAGCACTAAGTTGAAATTAATCTGATTGGTTAACTAAAAAAACTTATTATTGCTATTTTCTACTTATAATGGTACCTAATATCTTTTTAGTGCATTGCAATAATAAGTTGTAACAAAATTCATGGTTATTTCACAAAATGGTTAAGGTCGAAATTAATTAGACACTAAACTATTGAATTTGTGTCAATTTAGTCACTAAATTTTGTTTAAGTGTGAAATGTCACTTGGACTTGTTATTTTTAATTAATAGTGATCCTTAAGACCGGTGACAACAATTCGGTAACAATACATATACAAGATTCAAAGTCCTTTTCTTTTTAAATATATAAATTATAAAATATAGAAATTTCTCATTTAAACATAAGACCATCTCCAATGCATTGAACTCATATGAGTTCAATGGATTGACACATATACATTCCACTCACTATACAATTTTATTCATTAAACTCTACACTCCATTAAACTCTATACAATTTAATAGATTGTCACATCATTTATCATTTTCTTTTTATTTATTATTATTTTTAAAAAATTAATTAGCATGAAATTAAAAATTAAAAACTACAATTAAAATTAACATTAATTAAAAAATTAACATAAAAAATAATATATATATATATATATATATATATATATATATATATATATATATATATATGTGTGTGTGTGTGTGTGTGTGTGTGAGAGAGAGAGAGAGAGGAGAGAGAATATAAAGTTCAATGGGGATTGAACTCCTCATTCCATTGAATCCTAGTCATTTTCCCACAATGGGGATTTTGAGTTTAATGATATTAAACTCCCCATTAAACCCTCCATTGAACTCCCATTGGAGATGGCCTAATTCACAAATCCTGTAAAAAAAATACAACTTTTTGCTAATATATAAGAAATTAATTATAGTGAACCTCAAAAATTATATCTACATCAATATATGACAGTATCTTGCATTTTGCCCATCCAATTGGCATGGAAGTCTAACTTTTAACCAATCACACTTCTATAATTAGTATTCATGATTCATCATCACCTCAATCCTAATAAACATACACAAAATAATCCGTTATTCACACTCCATCACATTTTTATTAAACTTTAACCGTACATCTCTACTATTAAACTGTAACTTTTTTGTTTAATTAGATATGCCAATGTTATGTATACACGTTAAACTAATGTGATTCTTGACTATCAATGTGATGTGCAATGTATTAAAAAAAACTAAAACAAATCAAACAAAGAAAAAAGGGTTAATGTCGAACTTAGATACCAAACTATTGAATTTGTGTTCATTTAATCACTCAACTTTGTTTAAGTCGTAAAATGTCATTAAACCTTTTTTTTATTCAGGGTGGTCATAATGGTCCTTATGACCGATGACAACAGGTTTTAGTAAAAACTTTAAATAAATAAATAACAAGTTCAATGACTTTTTACCACTTAAACAAAGTTTAGTGATTAAATGAACACAAATCTTATTTGGTGCTTAATTTCGATATGAACCCCTTACAATGTTTATGACTTGAATAAGACACCCTTATATTTTCCTTATAATTTAATCATCGAAACATACTATTATATGTGGTTATCTGGAAATGAAACTCAGTTACAAATAATAACTGGTTCCAATGCAATTAAAAAAAAACAACCTTTTTTATCGATAGAGTCAAAATATAAGTATTTTTATATGTAGATTTTCCTTATTTTTAATCACTAAACGAAGAGTCCTGCTACAAAAGCTTAGAAAGATTGTGAAATGTTTCTTTTGGGAAATTGAATTTTTTGGAGAGAATTTGATTTTGTTTTATAATTTTGGTAGGGACTCTTCTTAAAGCGTATTGGCAAAAATAATAATTTTAAAAAATAGATGTTTGTTCTTTGATTAAATTTCAAAATGTGATTGTTTGATATTATAACACTTTCCATTTTCGTCATTTTAGTGATTAACCCTTTTTTTTTTAACTTTCATCATTTTGTTATAAATGACCATCTAACTTTGACTCTTAGGAGCACACCCCAAACATAAGATCTCACTGCTAGTTTCTAAAAACAGATTAGAGAAGCTATAGATCTACAAGAGGTGGTTCATCTAAAACCATTATTTAAGAAGAAAAACGGATAAATTCAATCTCTCATTTCCATTTCTTACATTCAAACTAAAGTTGTTTCGTGGCTTCACTGTTTGTAGCACGATAAGGAAAAGAAAATATGCAAACCCATCTACCAATTCCTTTCCTTTCCTTACCAACTACATACTACACAAAATCTATATACACCACAACAACATGGCAAAAGATTCTCCTTCAACCTTACAAAACCCAACCACTATCGCAAAGCTTCTATGGTTGAACTTCTGAGAATCTACTAGTTCATGTTCATTCCTTACTTCAAGGACATTCTCATTGATTTATCTTCACATGTTACCAAATTCATCTATGTTGTTGAACAACTAAAACTGAACCACTGATATCAAATTCACTAGAAGCCAAAAAATCACCAACTACACCAAGCTCCGGACATTCTTCCCAGTCACTAATTCCCGTAGTTAAAAGCGAGTCACCTCTCCCACCTTTCCCCACCACAAACATGGAGTATGTCTCTGCCATGTCCCTCAATATCATCCCTGTTTGTACCCCATTTTCCACATACTTCTCAACAAATCTCACTTTCCCAGATGTTACATACCTGAAAAATGTAAATAAAAAAACAAGGTTGGACCAAATTCGTTATAAAATTTGAAGTTTTGACGGAATTTATAACAAGATTTAAATCTTGGCTAAAAGTGTAAATATAAAAAATTGACCTGTTAATTCTTATTTTATCATATCATACCTATGATAAAAATTGGCTAAAGCAGAACTATCCGCCTCCTCGACCTCCGATTCATTATCAATCGCCACCAAAACATTATCTTCCTTCTGGGAAACATCAATTCCAACATTAGGATCTTTAGCAGACGTCGGCAAAAACCTAACAATCGTAAGACTCGTATGATGATGTGTACTAAGCCGTTTACTAAACCCCAACGCCTCTCGATCATCGGGCCCACCAAAAAACAAAGTCGCAATCTGCTGTAACGATTCAGACCCCGCAGCTTGTGTCCCTGTAGTCGTATGCCCCCTATCCACCAAAATCGCAACCGAACATTGAGCGTTTCTCAACACTTTCTGATTCGTAGTCCGAATTCCATCCTTATCTTTCTCAAATTTCCCATCGATTCTTTGATGTTTATGAAACGGAAGAACAATAAACGAAGCCCTAATATCATCAGCGAAATCACAGACATCTTCATACATACTCATAAAAGGTGAGACTGTTTGGACTTGATGAATCATCATATTTGTTTCTTCAATGAAGATGTCAACAGCTTCGTTTATTTCCACGACGTCGTTTTTGTTGTAGTTGTACTCTTCGTCATCACTGGATTCATCGTCTTTTAATTGTTCGTATGATGCTGAAGTTTTTTTAATCTTTTCTGGAAGCTCGATTAAGTGCATTAAGTAGGGGGAAATTGGAACGTTGTCGGATCCTCTTAGGGATACGATGAGGCGTACCATGGTGTTCACAGGGTGGCGACTGTGAACACATGCGAGGAGTTTTAGTTCTTTATCGGGTCTGTGATATTCCATTGGTATGTGTTTGATGCCAATTGTGTCGCTTTCTCGTCTTACTAAGAAGCCGATTAAGGCTGCTGAGATTACTGAACTAATTACCACTGCTGAAACCATTAAGTTGTAAAATATCGAACTTGTCAACACCTGTTTTAACACAAAAAGGGCAAATTAGGTTGCTAAACAGAAGTACTACATCACGATAATGAAGGAAGAAGGACTTACTTTATTTTGCATAGCTGTTGTCAAGGTTAAAATATCCACATGCCCTTTCATGTTCATTAAAACAGCAAGAAGGACTCCTTCGTTTAATGGCGTCTTCAAGTACTTACATGCAGCAAGCGTACCAAAGATCTTTCCACCAATACTCAACACGATAACCATAAGAACAATCGCGACTCTTTTCAGTTCATTTAAATAACTTGTATCTGCTTTAAACCCAGTGTACCCAAAGTAAATAGGGAAGATAAAGTTATGAACTGTATATGTAAGAATAGCCAACAATGTTCTTGCTGATTTCCCACCCCTTGGGAACATCGACCCCATGAGGAAACAAGCTATTAAGCTGCTAAATCCCATAGTTTCAAAAGTCATGGCTGCAACAAGAACGACTGAACAAATCAACATTACCTCAACAGCTTGGAGGTTTTTATGGTTCCTGTTTCTGCGATTCAACCAGTTAACTAAATGTGTGGTGAAAATGATAATACCCACAAGAAGTAACAGTGAACAAAACGCCATTAATGCCCATCCGTTAACTGTTCGTTTATGTTTCTCACCGGAGATTATAACCAAAATAAACACAGCGTACATGTCACCGATTAAAGAAGAAGATATAGCGAGTCTGCCAATATCAGATGTTGCAAACTTCAAATCAGCTGCTAATCGGAAAACAATGGGGGACGCTGTGTTGGCTAAGATCACAGTGATGACTAGAGCTAAAGTGAAACGTGATCCACGAGATCCAGTTTCTTCATACACGAAGAAGGAGATGGCTGCTGCAAATAATGAACACATTAAGCAACCACCGCAGGCGATGATGCTTGCTGGACGTATGTTTCGCATTAGATAAGGAATGTCCATTTCGAGGCCCATGAGAAACATGATGCTAATTCTACAGTATAACGCCATGCTTTCGTAGAAATCAACAGCGAAATTTTGGAAGAAGAAGACGTGGATTGCTGGTGATCTCGATAAGCCTGATGGACCTAGCACGAATCCCGCCTGTGGTTCCAACAAAAAATTCGTAAATAGAATCAGCATACATGAATTCATGGTTTCCCTTTTGCAATTGGAAATGGAACAAATTAATGATAAAAAATAAAACAAATTAGAAACAAAAGATGCAATTGGATAGACGAAGGATGTCAGATGGAGGATGTGACATACTTACGAGGATCTGAGCAAGTGGGGCAGGTTGGCCCAAGGGTTTGAGGAAAATCTGAAAAACATGAGATAGAACCAGAATGGCGGAGACCTGTGTGGTCATCGTCAAGGCTGGGTTCATCGTATCGTTTTCAGGGCATAATAATTCCGTTGTATCTTCCATGATTGCTGGATTGAAGCTTTTGTTTACCTTTTTTTTCTTATGGAAAAGATGAAGAAAAGAAGGGGAAATGATTTGCAGATGTTGTTGAAGAAAAAATTGGAAGGGAAACGAAGGGGGAGATAGATCATCCTACAAATTTGCCAAATTTCCGTTCATGGTGTGGTGTTATTGAGAGAGAGAACTTTTATTAAAGATAAAATGAAAAACATAGACAAAACTATAAAAATGGTACTAGGTTTTGCATTTTTTTTTTTACAAAAATCCAAGCATTTCAAAACATTTCCGTTAAACCTGAAATGATGTGCCTTTCAATTTAATTTTCTATTTTTATTTATTATTTATTTAAAAAAATATAATTATGAGAAATTGAGTATTTATCTCATGAATAATTTGATAACAATAATCAACATTTTATAAAGACAAAATTGCAAAAATGGTCCATATGCTTAGCAAAATTATGTGATTTTGGTACAAAAAGTTTTAATGGTGTACCAATCGTCCAAAATTAGATTTTTTTTTATTGGTTTTGGACACTATCAACATGAAAATACCATTATACCCCTTATATTTATTTTTAATTATTTTGTATTTATTTTATTGTTTTAATTAAATAAAAATAGAAAAGGCGCCACCCCTCCCTCTCTCTTTATATGACCCTTTCTACCAACTATTCCCATTCATGTAGATTGATTTGTAACAACTTGTTCCGGGTCATTTCATAATTCGAGATCGTGACTCGAGGATCAAGTATCGTAAGGTTTCGGGCCTTGGGAATGAGAGGTTTAGCCCCATTTTTTTTTTTTTTTTTTGGGGGGGGGGGGGGGGTGGATAATGTAGGTTACGGGTACTGACTGTTTAGTTTGTGTTTTGGAGCCTAGGGGTATAACAAAAAAAGGGATGTTGTGGGCTTTTATGAATTTTTATTTAAGTCCGGAAGGTTTTGAGGCAAATGAGATTTGACAAGATTATAGAGCTTCTCGTTACCTTTCTGTGGATCTAAAGAACGTCGAAATCGGAGTTGGAACGAAGAAGTTATGACCGTTTGAAGTTGCAAGGATTTAGGCTTAAGTCGAGTACGCTAGACTTACGGGGAGTACGTTGAGCATACGAGTCTCAGATGATCGCAAGGGACCACTCTCGTACGCTGGGCGTACGATCTGTACGTTGGGCGTACGTCAAACAGACCAAAACCCTAGTTTTGGGTCTTGGACCCTATTTAAACACCTTAATTTTCCCTTATACCTTCTTATGACCAACCTCCACCTCTCCAAACCCTGAGAACAAAACCCTAATTGCTTTTTGAATGTTTTGAGCATAGAAGTGATATTTGAGAGGGTTTTTTGGTGATCTTGAAAGAAGAAGAGCTCTTGGAAGTTGCATTGGTGTGGTTAAAGCTTGTGGATCCAGAATCACCACCAACTTGGAAAGCTTTTGGAGGTATAAAGCTCTCAACTTGATGGTTCATTTTGATAGATTTGGTTAGGGCTTGTTTTTGTGCTTTTATGATCCTTTAAGTCATTCATGGGAATATGAGCTACTCTAGAAGTTAGGTATGGTAGATCTTAGCATTTTTGAGGTCCCTTGTTCATAAAAATGCAATCTTGGTGGGTTATGTTGGACCATGAATGACTTAGGGTTCTTATTATGGGTTTTATTGAGTATTGGGTCCCATTAAACCATGTAAAGGAGTAAAGTTGTCAACTTTACGTGTTAAGACATCATTTAGGATCATATCTGAGAAGTGGACTTAGTGGCTTAACCAATTAACCACTTAATGGCAAGTTGGGCTTGTTGTGGAGTACGTTGGGTGTACGCAGCACTCATAAGCCAATTGTTGTGTACGCAGGACGTAAGTATGAGTATGCAGGGCATACTCAGCAGCCTTGACTTTTATAAACTTTTGTGTTTTGGGTAATATTTGGATTATTAGGGTATTTGGGCCTTGTTGGGCCACCAATCTTTCTGAATTTGGACCATTGTTAGGCTTTAGGAGTTCTTGGATTTGGGCCCATAATGGGCTTTGGGTATCATTAGGAATTTGGGCCATGTTGGGCTTTTGATGTCATTGGGTTGGGCCTTAATTATTGGGCCAAGTGAGGAAATGGTAAAATGATCTTTTACCTTGGGTGTTAGACAAATGAACTAGATTCTCAGTTATGGTTTATTGCCCAATTATTAATTGGGGTTTTATTTGATTGGTTAGCGCGGGTATTTTCTGGTTCAGCAACCCGAGCGTCTATTTGACTGACAATAGACTGAGGTGAGTTTGCTCACTATACTGTACGACGCTAGGATATGTTACGTGTTTGTAGTCTTTGTGACTCCTATTGTATGTGTTATATACATGTGTGTCTGTTTTCTATATGTATGTGGGGTGAAATAGACCCAATATAGCCTTGAACTGACATATGAGTTGAAATAGACTCGGGGGTGAAATAGACTCAGTGGTGAAATAGACTCGACACAGCTTTGAGCTAGCAGATATGTATGGTATGCACTATTTTGGGGAACTCACTAAGCTTCGTGCTTACGGTTTATGTTTAAAAATGTTTTTCAGGTAATCCCGGTTCGCGAGGGAAGGACCCAACTTGATCGCAACACATCCACCCATGTTCCGCACTTTATGATTTTGGGAATTTTACTTTGATAACTATTTTTACTTTGATATACCTTTGAATGATTAGAATGATTAAATGGTGTTTATGGTTGATTTAAAATTCAAGAATTTTACCTTATAAATTTTTGAGACGTTTCAAGTTGGTATCAGAGCCTTGGTTTCAGGGATTCATGCATACTCTCATGTGTCTGAACTCAAACTGAGGATTTGGTAGATTTTTCATAAAAGAAATGTTTTACAAAAAAAAAAAGTTTTCTAACAAAAGAAAAGGATGTGGTGCATGCAATCAACCGAGCTCAATGAAGTTTTCCCAAATACCCATATATATGTTTTATGTTATGCTTTGAATTGTGAAATTGTGAATCGCATGCTAGATTATGGCTAGGATCTACTCAAGATTTCATGCTAGGAGGGATGAATTTATATGTCTGATTGTTTGAAGCTTTTTAGAATTACATGCTAGTATGAATTTCAGATTATTGGATGGATTGGCCTGATATGTGATGCCTTGTAGCCTAAGAGGAGTTGGATGTTATACTAGATTTGGAATCTTTATGGGGAGGAAGTGAGCTTGAGATGTCCTCTATTGGGCTTGTATTTTGGAGTGTTATTGCTCGAATGATGATTGCTTGTGCTTTGTGGAACTCTTAGTGATGTTAGTTAATTATTAAGTGAATATGTTAAGTCACATGTTGCAAAGGTTAAATAATCTCAGAGTGATCGATTTGACCCTATTATGCAATTCTTATTTGAGTCTAACCGTTGTAGAGACGAGCCTTTTACTCGAAGGATTATCTAAGATTTGTTGCATGTGATTGTATTTATGAAGTAGTTAACCGATTTTATTGGGAGTTCTTCAGCAACTGATGGCAGGGTGAGGTCGGGAACCTAGGAAAACCTAGGAAGTGCTTTAGTGGGTTGGTTGCGTTGCTTAGCGGGTATTTGGAGTATCTGTTTGAGAATGTGACTTTGAGGATTCATGATGATTCTGGAGAAAAGTATGGATAAGTGTGAAAGGTATTATTGAGCCCGTACTACTAAAATAACAGGATCCATACTTGACTCGAGGAGAGTCATGAAGAATCTAGGAAGCTGGTAGGATGAGGATTATTTTGGTATGTTTTGATCATGTGTATGATTGCTTTTCAGAATGGTGATGAGCATGCATGGAGAAGGTTCAGGTTTTGGTTTAGGCTCGGGTGATGAGCCAATTGGTGGGAGGACTTCCAGGGTTCTAAGTTCACGTTGGATTAAGGAGATGGAAGGTGTATTCCGCACTCGTCCCTACCCCATAAGAGCCAAGGTTTGGTTTGCCATGGATCTCTTGCATTATGTGGCAAGGAGTTGTTGGGAATTGATTCCACAATCTATTACGCTTACCGAGTTGGAGACTATGTCTTAGGAAGAGTTTGTGACTCGGTCTAGGGCGGAGGTTGCACCAACTATCTTAGTGCATCCATTGGCAAGGGAGTTTGTGAGCATGTCAGGGTGCGAGGCCCTAAATGATGTGATTGCTGGAGCCCGTGAGCGGGAGATTGATTTGGGGCACCTCGGGAAGAGGAAAATATAGTAGGTTTAGACAGTAGTGGGCCAGGCGAAGAGGCCCATGACTCAGATTCATATTTGGGAGGCCAGCAGGGTTGGGGCCGTTGTGCCAAGTATGGAAGGACCCATGTGGGAGGCTATTGGGTGACAAGGAGGGGATGTTTCAGTTGCGGACATATGGGACATTTCGGTAGGGATTTCCCTCGAGAATTGGTTTCAATATGTTTTCATTGCAACCAAGTGGGCCACAAGAGAGCCGATTGTCCAAAGTTGATGAGAGGAGTAGTGGGGACACCTGCTCTAGCCATTATAAATATATATATATATATATATATATATATATATATATATATATATATATATAACTGAAAATGTTTATATTCGCAAAGTTTATACAAATCAATTTTGTTAAATCTACTTAACAAATCTCCTTCATTAGCTAAAGCATGAAAGTCAAGTTGGTGCTATAGTGCCTTATTGATATAAGTAGATGTATTGGATTGAAATTTAGTATTTGGATATTGGAACAGTACAAGTAGCATATATTGTAATGATTTGATATATTGGATATAGTCTTTCATTAAATAATTGTTGTGTTTGATGGGTTTTGAGCAATACATCATTCCTATGGTGTACATGCAAACCCTAATAGCTTTTGGATCTAGTTTGTCTAATGAACATGCAATTGAATATCCAAAGCTATAAACCCTAGATCTAACATATTATAATCTGAATTAGAGTTTAGAGAATACCTTTTATTGTTATATAGCAATAACAATCAATTCCTTGGCTTCAGAAAGCTTAGTGCCTCAAGTGTTGCACCTCTAATGGAGTCACAAACACCAGTAAGCAACTTGGATGAAGAGGGAGGAGAGAGGAGGCACCAAAAACGGCTGGAAACCCTAAAGGAACACTTAGCCACGTTTTTGGGTCTCAAGGGTTCTTTAAATAGGTAGGCAATTAGGGTTATCTAACAAGGAATCCCTAATTTGACTGCTTAAGCCTTAAGCAGCCCATGGAGCCCTTCTGGAACATGCCTTGGATGATTTCTAATGGGCTTCCCCATAGAATTCATCCAACCTATTATTCCAAGGTGATCCATAGCCCAATTGCAATTATCTTATAATTACAATTCTAGTCCCCTAAGTTTAATTAATCTATTTTAGCCACAAAATTAATTCTTTATTAATTCTTGACTAATATTAATTAAACAATATGATTTCTCCTTTAATATATTATTCTCATAATATATTAATAAATCATAATTAAACCTTTCTCTCCTTAATTCATCATACATATTGCTATGGTGAAGGCAACTCAAAAGGACCATGCTCATAATCGGGTCAAGTACATATCAAAATAGTTATGGACTTAGACACTAATCCAACAGTCTCCCACTTGGATAAGTCTAATAACTATTTTGCATAACTTCAGAACCTGATCAACAATCGTAGCTTTCAAAAGCCGCTGTCAACTCTAATCTTATCAGATACGTGTGTCCTTTAGATAAGGGATTATATACTCCTCCATTATCAAGATATCATATAGACACGAGACATGCATGGATTCAAATCATTCTCTCTGTCTATGTATTGTTTCCTGACATCTGACTTATGACGGCTGACAACAGACTACAATTGAACACATCAACTTAGTCCCAGCTTGGCCAAGCGCTTAGGGTGTCATCACTAAATCATCGAGGGGCCCACATATACCGCTTTTATCCCACTTTGGGTAAACGGAATGGATAAACTTTGTTATCGTCTCGGTTTCAAGAATATACAATGTTATCGTCTCACTAATCACCCATGATAAATCCATGAAGTGATTCAAGTGAGCGTGAGTTTAATCCAATACTTTAATCTTATCAAAGCACTCATGAACTCTACAGCAAACCTGTGCTATGTCTAAACACTTTAGACAATCTACAGAGAGATTCATGACAGTCTTCCTTCATACCTACTTCCAACGTATGACCGACTGTGGAGGTTCGAATAACTCAATTATTCTGGAAGTCAAAACATGCAAAATGAAACACAACGATAATATTTAATCCTATATGGCCCCAAAACTTTTGAGCGTAAATAAAACACTTTTATTTAAACACCATATTGACTACTCATTATTCACTGTTTAATGTTTCGGATAATCAACTTATTACTTGAATTACAACAATAGATGTCCCATGCTCCGAGCATGCACACTATGTTACCTATGATCCTTACTTTATGAAATAAATCAATTGAAAACTTTTCCAATGAAACTCATTTAACAATTCCCAATCCTCATCATTAGTGTAATAATACCAACTTCTTGCCACTTTTGGAATATATCAGATTCTAACATTTTATGCAACGATCCTTTCGTAATGTCATGGCACAAAAGTCACCAAGACTTGGCTAATGAAATTCCAAGGTATTCTATCGTAAATTGTTACAATACAATTCCATAGACGCGAAGTCTCACATTCAAAGTACATTCCTTTGAACATCCTTCTTGCATAAAAGTTTCTAATCTAGCCATGGACTCTCAATATCCAACTCCCAATGTGGAAACATTTCCATATTTGCCATATGACAATCATTCTAAATAGAGTCTTATTTATTCAAAATAATGTCAACATGGTCCATCCAATACTATACTTCCAACTACTCACAAGCAACAAATCATTGGCGAACCTTAGATCGTCCTTTGATAGTTGTTTAATTATTTTAGCCAAAACCGTTCTAGTCCCTTTTCCCTCTTAATGCGCTAAGCATTTGGAAAATTTGAGAATGATCAAACATTATAGCATATGCAATCGATCCTATCCCGAAGCGTATGGAACACGATCCATAATGTCTCACATGAAGACGTGATACTTTACCAGTCTTCTGCTATAATATTTCTAATTGCCATGTTCTCATAATTTTGATTATGAAAAGGGATGCCGTAATCATAACCAAATTTTGAGAATGCAATTATCCTTTCCATATATAGAATTTCCTCATGTTGAACCATTCCAACACAACATTTATATATATTTGACTAAATTTGATTAAAATTCCATAATCTAAGCCTTTAGATTTGAAATGAAGTATAATATTCTCTCCCTTAATTATAGCAAAACAATTTTTCAACCCCTGCAACTTGGCAAAGTGAATCTTTGTTTTCTATAATTAATATTGCTAACTTGCAATACTTGAAATAATAATCATGCTCCCACTAACACGATGATTATTACCATACAAGTATAACACTTATGCTCCCACTAGCTTTGAGATATATTCAAAAACATTTGAACTTCCAGAAAACAATGTTTATTGAATTTCTTAAGTTCATATTTCTAAATACATGATGCTTTGATAAGCCTTTATCTAAGCTTCTTAACCTCATACACATTTGCCTTAGAAAGCTCACATGTGTGTCTAAAGAAATTCAGAACTTATGTTACTAAGTCCCAAATGTTCAGACTAATTGCCAAATCTCACAATTCGAACTATGAAGAGGGATGTCGTAATCATAATCGAATTTGAGAATACAATTTTCACAATTGAAATCTTCTTAAAATCTTTCTTAGTGAAAGCATTTCTGTAACATCCCAAAAATACAGGCCAAAATTTTCATTTTTATATACGTCATTATAAAACCAACAGTGTAATAAAACATCTATAATATGATGTCATGTCAAAACCAAAGTAGAAATAATCAAACGTGCTATCATAAACAACATCAGAGTGTAATCCCAAAGATCTCATGTGCGGAAAACCATAGTGTGATGAGCTGTGATCAAGCCGACTCCTTTCCTTTAAACGCGAAGTACCTGAAACCAAAACTGGAAACCGTAAGCACGAAGCTTAGTGAGTTACCCCATCATACCACATACCATACGATCATATAACATACATATACTGTCAGGCATATCTGGGTGCCCGACCTACCCTTCGGTCCTCTCGACCGGATACAGCCTAGCATATCTGGGTGCTAGCCTCCCCTTCGGTCCTCTTGACCGGATACTGCCTAGCATACCTGGGTGCTGACCTCCCCTACGGTCCTCTCGACCGGATGCTGCCTAGCATATCTGGGTGCTGGCCTCCCCTTCGGTATCTTTCAACTGGTAACCGGGGACTATTTCACCCCCTAACACTACCACATAATAGCATAGCATAAACACATAAGTCATATACTGCCTAGCATATCTGGGTGCTAGCGTACCCCTTCGGTCCTGTGGACCGGTAAGTGGGGACTATTTCACCCCCTACTACTACCACATAATATCATATCACATATATCATAATCTGTCTAGCATAGTTGGGTACTAATCTACCCCTTCGGCCCTATCGACCGGTAACCGGGGACTATTTCACCCCTTACTACCACTATCACATAACATTATATCATGCTAGCACATAAACATAACAGGTAGTAGCAAACATAGACAATTATCACAAAGACAATCATCTAACAATAACTCCTATTGGTGGGCCGGCATTGTGGCCGTAGACCCACCGCTACTGGAAGGTAACTCACCTCACACTGTTGAAGTCCCATAGACACAATCCCACCCTGCTGAAGTCTCGCAGACTCAACCCCAGCTGCTGGCTGACAGATTCCCGAACTGTCAACACCAAAATAACACCCAATTAATAATTGGGTCCCACTACATAACCATAAGTACATTATTTGGGTAATTACTACATTACCCTTAGCTTGGCTTATTCAAGCCCAAGGCCCAATCCATAGGCCCAAAGTCAATTAGGAATCAAAGCCCAACATATGGCCCAATTTTCCAAATTGGGCCTAGGCCTATACATGGTCTCGTTCTAAGGCCCAAACTATGGCCCATCTATGGCCCAATTTTCCAAATTGGGCCTAAAAACCTTACATGGGCCTTACCCTAGGCCCATTAAATTATTCTAGTTCAATTGCTTGCTCTTGGATGGTCAATTATTATCTTAATCATTTAGGCCCAACATAAAGGCCCAATAATAAACCCAACTGACATCAGGGTTTCACATAAAGTGACGATTAGGGTTAAGTTTCCTACTTAACCCATTAAGGACTTAATCCTCTAAGGACTTAATCCATTAAGTCCACTATCGCTTAGATTAATCTTGCCAATGATTATTATTTATTATTCCAAGTTATTAATAATTCCCGTGTGTTCCGATTATTTCCCCAAAGCTAAGGTTTCATGGCATTAGGGTTTCCAACCCATCTTAGCCCAATAGGCCCATTAGCTAAGTCCTTGGATCCATTATGGTCCATTAAGCCCATTAGACACATGCTTGGGCTTTTATGTCCATTAAGCCTCATTGGGCCCATTAGGGTTTTAGTCCCTTGACCAAACATCCCCAAACTGGCAATCCCAACACAACTAAGCACAACGCCACCTGACATGGCGGCCGGTGGCGGCAGCCACCACCCTACGGTGGTGGTTTGAGTTCCATTTCATTACTCCAATTTTTACAATTACAATGCACTCACGAAATAACACACACACACACTATACTAAAAATAACACACACCCACAACTACCCTTGTGGTGGTCGGTGGTGGTACATGGTGGCAGCCACCACCTCACGGTGGTGGTGGTGGCCTTGTCTCAATTTTCCGGCCAATGAAACTGCATAGAACACACACACATACCTAAACACATGGTAGCACACGCACACAACCACCTTCCACGACGGCTGGTTGCGGCCATGGAAGTTCTTCGTTGTTGTCGACCATCAAACACCCCACTATATGCACAATAACGCAAAAACGCACCCCCCTTCGTCTTTTGCTCGTAAAAGAAACCCACACCCACCTGAACTCATGAAAAGTTGAAGCAACAATTCACGGTGATGGCTCGACTGGTCTCGATGGTTTTGGCTAGAGCGAGTCGCCGGCGAGACATCGACCAAGAGCAATGGTGGCGCAACATCGGAAAGAAACAGAGACAGAGGAGATTGGCGACCCAAATAGCAAACCGCAGCAGCACAATCCTTGATCTCCTGACCAACCCACATCAACTCGTGGCTCCTTTGTCTTCAACGGCGGCGGTGGTGATCGAACTCGAACTCACAGCGGCGGTAGCTCCGTTCTGCGAAGTAGCGAGTGGGCGAAGCCTCAACTGACAGCGACTGAAGAAGGAGAATGGGGGAAAAAGAACGGCCGTCTGGTGTAGGGCTGTTAATCGGGTCAACCCGATCGGGTTTCGGGTTAATCGGGTCGGGTTAGTCGGGTTTTCACAAAAAATAATTTAACCCGACACCCGACCCTATTAAGGTATGGGTTGGTCGGGTCCGGGTTAATCGGGTTTCGGGTTAATAGGGTCGGGTTTATTGAGTTAATAGACTAAACACTTGATTTAAACATAATATATATGGTTTTTTCAAGAGTGCAATATGATATAAACTCAAACCATTTTTTTTACTCTTTTCTTAACATCAAGAATGCATACGAATTGAAATAAATTAAAAATAAAAGATCATGGTCCTCATGGTTATTACAACATATGAGAAAGCATGCATACCACAATAGCTAAAAGAGTTTTCCCATTATAAATATTAAATATATGAACTTTTAATCTCTAGTTAACGATCAACACCATGTAGTTTATTCATGTTTATAGTTAGTTTAAAGTAGAAATAACCATCAAATAAAATCTTTACTTTCTCAGTTGCTCCAGTACTTTTGAGATTTTATATCTTTTTGCACTTCAACTTCACCAATGGGAGTTACTTGACCCTCGTATGCTTCTAGAGTCACAAAAACTTAAATTTTCAAAGGGTTTGTAGTCTTTTGTATTGTTCAAGTAGAGAGCGATGGAATATGTAAAGGTTGTGAATTACTAACCGGGTTATTCGGGTTGACCCAAAACCCGATTTTTTTGTAAAAATCAACCCTAAACCCGACCCTAACTACAAATCGGGTTTGTCGGGTTAACCCGAATAACCCGATTTGGAATTCTAACCCTATTGAACCCGACCCTAATTACCTTATTCGGGTTAGGGTCGGGTTGGGTTAATCGGGTTCGGGTTTTTTTAACACCCCTAGTCTGGTGGTCGTTGGCTGATCGGGAACGTGGTGGTGGCGGCGGCTCCGGTGAGGGGGCATAAAGGGGATGACGGCTGCTACATACGAGAGGGTTTAGGGTTTTGGTAGCGATGCTTTAAACGGGAATGAAGGAGTCATCGGGTTTAAATCCCGCTCCACTCAAAACTTTGCTTATTAAACAAGTTTAGTCCCTCCCCATAAGATCCTTTTCCAATCAAATCCTATATTTACCCATTAAACCCCAACATTAAAAATCCATTACAACTTAGGTACGAAATGTACCCAACGGCCCCTATCCCCATAATCTCTTCAATTGAAGTCCCATAAATTCCTAATAATTACCACGGAGCCCCTGTCTTCATAAATATTTACAAATTAAGTCCGGGTTTACACTTTTAACCCCCAATCTCTAAAAGTGTGACAAATAGCTCATCAAGATCGACACCTTGCTAAATAATTATTGATTTTAGGGCTACTATCCGATCATTTATTTATTTATTTAACTAATAAATAAACGGGTGTTACAATTTCCTTACAATCATTTTCATGAAGGAGGGAAACCTCGTGACACTTTGATTTTAAAGTGTATGTGTTCCTATCAAAACCAAAGTTTGCGACAAATCCAAACTCATATGGACCGAACGTGCTCAATCTCGATTTATTACCTCATGGTAACATGAATGCCCACCATGTCTTCCAAGCAACTCACCCTTTCATATCAATGTACTTTCCATTGATCAAGGTGCTTTGTCTTTATGCATTCAAATGAGAACTCATAGAACTTACATGCATAATTAACTCAATTGGAATGGCACAGAAAAAGAGTATGTCATCCATGATAGGCTTTAAACCTCAAGTCGTGTGCTAGTGATGATCAACTAGGTTTAACTCTTGATTTGTTCTTGAAACCTTTCAAGACCATTAAGACTCCCACTGACTCCTTGACATATAAGATTCTCTTGTCAAGAAACTTCCTTGACAAAACAAATATTCAAGAGTTAGTGTAGTTTTTATCAAAACTATCACTTCACATAATTGTTTCTAGTTGGTCTTTGTCTTATCCAAGATATCACAACTTACCAATGTCAAATGTGTAGGAACAAGAAGACTTTTTCCAATTCCACATTTGTTGAGGGTTTGTTATAAACCTACTAAAGACGTGCCACTCAATTCACAATCTTGGAGTATAACTCTAAGACTTGATATTGGAATGAAGTATGATTGACTTCTTGATTTAACCATTTCCACAATTCTCGATTCCTCGTCTTAGACATACAAATGTACTAAGACTCACTTAGAGGATCAATTGAGATATGGTTCTTAATCATTAAGACTTATCATTAAACACAATAAAAGGTACTCTCCCTTCTTCTTAGAATGGATAAACTTTTATCTTTCTGCCTACTTGATTCTTCTTTATTCGTTCTGCTATTCATTGAAACTCTTTCAACCAACTCAGAATTACACTTAATCTTATAAGTATAATCATAATTACTAAACTTTAGTAAATCATGACAAATATCTTTATCACTCTTGTGGTGGACTTGATCAACGTACAACCTAGTATACTCGATCCCTTAGTTCTTCACTTGACACTTTGCCAAAGATTTAGTCTAATTCCTAAATATGAAGTTTCTCATTCATCACGCAATGCATGTTGCACGATTCCAAGTTTCTGTCCAATTGAAACTTGGGCGATGAGAAACTCTCCCTATTTGGCAAATTCTCGACATTTCAAAAATAACATAATCAAGAATCACATCCAATTCAACATTGCTAAAATTAGAAATACATAAACATCCATTTTCACATATGCCATTGCAATGATAAATAAATAAGACGAAATCAAAATTCATTTTATTGCGGAAAAACTTGTCCTTACAATGCAATTCAAATAAAAACTATGTTATTTCAATTTCTAAGCAATATATTCTAAGTCTAAAGTAGTAGCTCAAAAATCCGATCTTCAAGCAATGCGATCGAAATCCATTTCTTCACGATCAAATTCAGCTTACCTCTTCCCTTAAGCTTCTTCTCTTTTCTTCGATCCTACAAAACATCAAAATGTAATCTTATCACATCATGTATTGAAAATCAAAGAATAGGAACTTATAGAGTTGGTTATTGGATTTTACCTGAAGTAGAGCCATACATCTTGACTCTCCCATCTCTTAGATCTCTCAGGTAGTTTGGGCAACTTCGTCTCTAATGCCCCTTCTCTTGGCAATAAAAGCAAATGGACTCCTTTGGCACAACACATTGGATAATCACAGACTTAGTCTTTTCTGGACTTCCAATGTTGTTAGTGTCCATTGAAGTTTGGGAGTTTGATTCACCAGACAAATTTGCTTGACCAACACGCCAAATCATTGATGATTCAGCAACTATAAGCAAATAGGTGAGATCAATGAGGGTCATGTCGTGGTCCATCATATGGTACTCTCTAACGAGTTCACTATATGATTCAGGAAGCGACTGAAGAACCCAGTCAACAGCCAACATCTCTGAGATATCGACACCCATCATCCTTAACCTATCAATGTGTGACTTCATCTCTAAGATGTATGCACTCACAGGTTTCCCATCTTCGTGTTTACTTGCCAAAAGCGCTTGAGTGAGCTTGAACTTTTCAAGCCTTCAAACTTGTGGGTCAGGGAGAATAATTGGAGGAGGGGAAGGAAGTGAAGCATGATCTCTGGTTCCTCGATCATATCGTGGAATATCATCTCCATTTGGAAAACTTGTTCCATGGGATTTGGGAAGACCATTGTAAGATTCAAACATCTACAAAATGGGAGAAATTCAAGTCAAGTTGATTAGAATCCTTGATGTAACACCCAAATGAAACATCAAGGCTAGGATCCAACACAATACTCTACAACCTAGAAGAGAGATGTCGTAATTTAGTTGTAGAATATTTGAAGGTAGGTAAATGACGATTTACCAATTTCCACCATGAAAAACGAAAAAGAAAATTTAAGTTTTAAATGAATTGAAACTCCTAGATCTTTTGAGATTCAATGAACTTTTCAATGGCATGTTTAATCTCGATTATACCCTTTATTTGTGACTGGGATGCCGAGGATCACACATAAGGTGTGAATAACCATGCGAATCACGTGGTGCACTCAATGCTACTATCACCTAATCAATGTGTCGGTTAGCCATACACGCTCCATTGATCTATGATAATCATCGAGTCACCCTTCGCTACCAATGCCAAACCCAAATTAGTGTGCCGATTAACCACACACGCTCCACTAACGTCTCGGCAAGAGTACAAAGTGTCATTCCATGGATTAGCATACAATTTTACATTTTGCCTAAAGTAACTATCATTTGGGAATTTGAAAAACATTTAGTTACTTTGTACTTCATTATACTTATAATGGAAGGTTTCTGTCCTATCCTACCCGTTCGGCTAACGAACCTCCACTAGTCAAGAGTGCGATGGGTAAGAGTGGATACTCATTCAATCGCCATTTTATAGGCAATTTTCTTAAACACCCCTTATAGACCAACTTCGTGAATGAGGCCTACTAACGGTAAGACTGACTATTTACTCATATATATAATATTAGACTTTTAATGTTACATATATATAGTATAGGGTGTATTTTACACTTTTAAAATAGTATGTGGTTTTATTAACTTTCTCTTTTAATTAACTTTTAATTAACTTAACAAAACCATGTGGATGTAATTTGAACTTTTCAAAATATTGGGGTTTTAGAATTTAAATATCACACAAGTAAATTATTAATCAAAATTTTAAATTCCAAAACTTGAGGGCAAGTTTTGAAACATTTCAAAACATTAGGGTTTAGAATTTAAATATTTCAAAATTAAACTTTTAATCAAAAATTTAAATTCCGAAACTTGAGGGCAAGTTTTGAAACTTTTCAAAACATTAGGGTTTAACTATTTAAAATTCAAAACCAAAACTTTTAAGTTCAAATTTAAACTATAAAACCTAAAGGGGAAAATTGAAACTTTTTCACAAGATAATTCAAATCTAAATTACAAATAATCAATCTTTATCTAATAAAACAAAAGATTATCTAAATTTTGACAATTATCTTCTATTTTGGCAAGGATAATCACCCAATATCAATAAAAATCGGATTTTATGAATTAAAAACGTTTATCGTAAGTATCCCAAGCTAAAACAACAAGAAAATCGTCAAAAAATGTTGCCAGACTCTTGGACTCGCCGAGTCAACCTAACTCGCCGAGTTCATCTACTGACTCGCCGAGTCAGTCAAGCAGAAGGTGCAAAAAACGATTTTTTACCCAATAAACTATCAAATAAGTATCAATTCACTAACAAACAAACCTAGGCTCTGATACCATGGATGGGTTTTAAGCAATATATCATTCCTATGGTGTACATGCAAACCCTAATAGCTTTTGGATCTAGTGCCTCAAGTGTTGAACCTCTAATGGAGTCACAAACACCACTAAGCAACTTGGATGAAGAGGGAGGAGAGAGGAGGCACCAAAAACGGCTGGAAAACCCTAAAGGAACACTAAGCCACGTTTTTCAGTCTCAAGGGTTCTTTAAATAGGTAGGCAATTAGGTTATCTAACAAGGAAACCCTAATTTGACTGCTTAAGCCCTAAGCAACCCATGGACCCCTTCTGGAACATGCCTTGGATGATTTTTAATGAGCTTCCCCATAGAATTCGTCCAACCTATTATTCCAAGGTGATCCATAGCCCAATTGCAATTATCTTATAATTACAATTCCAGTCCCCTAAGTTTAATTAATCTATTTTTGCCACAAAATTAATTCTTTATTAATTCTTGACTAATATTAATTAAACAATATGATTTCTCCTTTAATATATTATTCTCATAATATATTAATAAATCATAATTAAAACTTTCTCTCCTTAATTCATCCTACATATTGCTATGGTGAAGACAACTCAAAAGGACCATGCTAATAATCGGGTCAAGTACATACCAAAATAGTTATGGATTTAGACACTAATCCAACAGTGTTCTATATTAACATGTTTAATCCTTGAATAACTAGGTTATTCTAAATGTCCATAGTCGTTGATAGTTGTGGGTGCATCTATGAGGTAATACTAATAGAAGTGGATTGGTTGATTTTCATGGAGATGAAAATAACAAGAGCTACTACCAACTTCATAGGTACTTTATTAGGAGAATAAGTATTGGACCTGACCCGCATCAAAATCAATTTATGGATCATAGTTATGAGTGATGTTTTGATCAAGGTTGTATCTTTGTATTCTTAATCCTGAGATACATATTTGGGACTTGAAGTGTAGGAATTGTTGTGTTTTGACATGGTTTAACTTTGTTCTGTAAAATGAAGACATAAGTGTCGTCGTTGGGTATGACATGAACTACATGATGGGCATATGTAGTTAAGATGGGATTTGTTCCTCTTATTCTTTGAGAGTTAGACATCTAAGGCCCTACTGAAAGTTGAACACTAATGAGATTGATGGCGATCCATATCTCATGTTCAACAAGATGTCTGAGACAAAGGAATAACGGATGTCACACATTTAGTAACAATTAGAGCTTAGAGCTCCCGTAGTTGGCTGTTGATAAGATGACGCCCTTTATATGTTGTTAGGGTAGTAGCCCATTGTAGACGCCAACTATTGTCTATGTCAGTCTGTAATGAATATTGTGCAAGTGGAAGATTGTTGAATCTATATGACCAAGAATCATTATTTAGTGATATTGCTAATAACATATGATCCTATAAGGTCACACCTTTATCAAGTTAGCACATTTTTTATATTTATTATTAATAAGATTATTAATAAATAATATCATTTCTTGTATTTAATTAGGGAATAACTATTGCTTTGTGAAAATAATAATTAAAGAGAGTATAACTAGTTATTATATCATATGGTATGTTCTAATAAGTCATGTACAAAGTTTTGGATACTTTGGTTAACCACGATTAAGTTAATTAACTAGTGTTTATACATAAAGAAGTTAGGAGACAAGTTTTGTCTCTTTCTTTCATTCATGCCCGAAAATAATGGGAGGCATGGGAGGTTGCTTGTCAACCTCTCTCCCATGCTCCCCATGATTACTTTACTAGGTAATACTTTATAATATTATATAGAGTAACTTTTGACCATTGATGGTGGTATATAAAGGAGTGAAGTGACTTGCAAAGTGGCTAGTTTTTTCTATGTATCTATTATCCATTTCTCTCTTCATGGCTGAGAGTAGTTTACTCTTCCATCTCCTCTCTAATGCAATGTTGTTGCTTGGTTTTGGAGCTTCCCTTTGTGTCTTACTTTAGTGCTTATTTTATTAAGCACTTAAAGGCTTAAAGAAAAAAGTATTACAATAAGGAACTAGCAGGTCAAGTGTCTTATTCTTGACGGTGGATACTTGTAGAGAAACTCTTGATCTTTGATTTTTCTATCTTCATCAACACCCCAAAACCATGTGATTTCAAATGCTCCAAAGATTGTCATTCTAAAATACACTACGGTTGTTTTTAATATAATTCTAACATCTATAAACTAGGCGAATCTCCGCGCGTTGCGCGAGAATAGAATTATATAGTTAAAATAATAACTTTTACCAAATTATTATTTAATATTTCTACTTTGAAACAAAATGTTAGTAGTAAAGCAAACATATAGTTAACATATTAGTTTTATTAAACATTATAGTTTAATTTTTAAGTCATTGTGATATATACACAATTATTTGATATTTTTACAAACCGTTTAAAATTGTGTAAATTATATATCAAATGAATGATAATATAATGACTAACAAAACATATGAACAAAAATATGAACTGCAACTTTTAGTAACATAAAAATAGAAAAACATCTATTATAACATTTGTATTAAAAAAGATATATGTACAACGAATAATAAAAAATATGAAAAATAAACACTATAACTTTTAATAACATAAAAACATTAAAACATCTATTATAACATTTATATTAAATCTTCATATTTAAATCACAAATATCTTAAAATACATTAATGTTTTTAATGAGAAAAACTTTACAACCTTATAAAAGAAAGGAAAATAAAAAGTTATTAGTGATTACTAATTAATAACAAGAAAATTTAATTAATACCACTCAAAAGACTTTTTAATAATAATTATTAATTATTAATTGGTTCTTTAATGTAAAAATAACATGAACAACATCAAACATAACAAGACCAAGTATAAATATGATGAATAATAGGAACATCTTTGTCATATTTTGCAAGGATTAAGGACCTTTAAAGAAGGAAAAAAAGACTTTTATGTGTGTATTGCTTTTCATACAAATTTCAAATAATATCTTTACTAATACTTATAAAGTTATGATTTTTAACTTTTAACATATTATACTTAATTTATTAGTTTTAATATATTGTTGTTTGTAAACCATTATCATTTTAAAGATACAATTTTGTAACAATTTGTATGAAATACTTAAATTATTAATTTAAATATAGCATTACATGGTCAATTTAAATATAAAATCTTGTTTAACTTAAACAACTCAAAGAATATTTTGTAAATAGTTAAAAGTGATAAACTATAATGTCTTTCTAATAATGATTACAAGTTGATTAATAAGTTTAAATAAATATCAATTCTAAAATGTAATCATAAATAAACTAAATTTTAATTTTAAAATAATATCTTTACTTCTACATATAAAGTTATGTTTTTAACTTTTAACATATTATACTTAATTTATTAGATTAATATATTGTTATATGTAAACCATTATCAATTTAAAGCTACAAATTTTGAACAGTTTTGACAAAATACTTAAATTGTTAACTTAAATATAACGTTATAATGTCAACTTAAATATAAATTTCTGTTCCACTTAAAAAACCAAAGAATATTTTGTAAATAGGTAAAAGTGATAAATGAAAAAACTAAATTGTAATTTCAGTTAAGCTAAAATACTTCCTAAAGATATTTTATAATGGTTAAAAGTTTCAAATAAGTAACTTAAGTAACTTACAATAACAATGGTTAAAAATAACTCTATATTAATGATTATATTGTTACCTTTAAAATCAAAAAACAATGTTTGATGTTTTAAATAATTATAATGATAGAAATTAAAACATTAAGCAAATAAATTTTTAAAAAAATTAATTAACAACAACAACAACTATAAATAATATTAAACCATATATTATATTTAATTTTATTAATATGTAACTGGCGGGTAGAAATCATTTAATCGATTTAAATTATCCAGTTATAATAGATGTATATATTATCATATAATTCAAAATGATTATATTGTTACCTTTAAAATCAAAAAACAATATTTGATGTTTTAAATAATTATAATTATAGAAATTAAAACATTAAGCAAATAAATTTTAAAAAATTAATTAATAACAACAACAAGTATAAATAATATTAAACCATATATTATATTTAAATGTATTATTATTATTATTATTATTGTTGTTGTTGTTGTTGTTGTTGTTGTTATTATTATTATTATTATATTCGTCTAAATAATTGCTTTTGATGCATCATTTTAATCCCTTCAATTATTAAACATAAAGATATTTAATTATAAATTTATAACATACATAGGTGCATATACATGTTAAACAAATCACATATAAGATATATATATATATATATATATATATATATATATATATATATATATATATTCGTAAATGTCATATGTAATTATTCTCGTAGTAATATAGATAAATTACTTTCATAGGAAGAAAATATCATGATAAGTCTATCATAATTACATATCAAATGTTCAAAATTATGTTATCTTTTAAATATGTTATGTAGGATAACCCAACAAAAAAATAATAGAAAATAAACATAATCAAAATAGAAAAACTATAATCAAATAAATAAGAGCATTAGGTGGTTGAACATATAAATAAAGATGTTATATAAACATACATTTAAATCAAAAGAAAAAACTAACATTCGTCAACTTTGCTCAAATAAAAAAATCTATATCCATTTTATGAATCTTCTTTCTTCATTTAACACCATTCAACCATAGAAACTTGATGACAATTCTTCACTAACCTGCAATCAAAATATTTTTCTTGAAGAAGAAGAATCAGAAAGATGTTCCAAGCAAAACATTGATGTTTGGAGAGTCACATTCAAGATTGAGTAATACACACAAATCACATATAAAGATTAAATGAGAAACTGAATATAAAGAAAGAATGGAAAAGCTTCATTTGTTTTGGTTGAAAGAAAAAATCATATTACAATTACCATCGATGCGGCATAACCCATTTCTTCAAATCATCGTATTTCGATCATGAATGCTTCAACTATATGAAAACTTTTGAATCACAATATCTTCAAATTCTTCTTACATGTAAGATTTTATATAACACAAAAGACACAAAAGATTGGCCTTTTTATAGTAAACTTTTCACTAAATGCTAATTAAACATAATATAAGTTATAAAACTTTTGAGTGTTAAATCATAATTAAGAAAACTTTTGAGTTGCATTAGTTAAAAATGGGGGTTTCAAATGAATGTGGTTTGAGAAAGTTAAAAAAAGGGGGTTTCAAATGCATGGGATTCAAGAAAAAATGCTAGCTTTATAAGTATGTATGATGGATCCTAGATGGTTTGGTTTTATTATAAACTTGAAAATAATATTATTATTTTTAAGCTTTCATTGCTCGGTTTTTATGAAAAACACTCTTATATTTTGTATCAAAACTCATAAAAAAGGAACATGATCTTTGACACCAAATGAGAGAAATTGAACCAAGATTTCAATCAACGCATTAGCAATTGAAGTAGAATTACATCAAGAATTAAGAATCAAGAAGTTACCAAGATTGTTGATAAATTTCCAGCCTTAATTGAACTCCCCAACACAATCCCTTCGACCCCCACACTTCACAACCTTGTGATCGGTCCTCCTCCCTCCTCTCCACGATCATTTTTTTTTCCTTCTTGTTGATCGACATGACATTAGGAGTCCAAGAGCAATTTGGATTCATTTTCATTTCTTTTGGTTGCTTCTCGGTCGACGAATCCTTGCTCCACTTGCCGCTCACGATCAGACCCTCTTATTCTCTCCTCTCTGATCAATGGTTGCAGCCCAAAAATGATCGCTTCCTTTTTTTGCCTATTAATCGACGCACAACATCAACAATCCATAAACGGATTGAAGGTGATATGAATGCGAACGTAAAGTCCCTTTACGACTCCCTTAGAAACGTAAATGTATAAGAAAAATAAACATATGAGAAGTAGGGCAAGATTGAGGCACATAGGGTTTACTTCGAATTTATGATTTTGGTCCCTAAATTTTAAGCCTTATGCAATTTCTACTCCCATTCATCCCTTCCTTTAAATTCAAGTTACCTAAAATTACCTTTCAACCCTTCAATAACATTGATGCTTTTAAAATATATTTTGATAATTCTTTTAGGTATAACTTCACACCCTTTTATTTAATTTATTAAGTTTAATAACTTATTTTTACAACAAAACCATTTAATTTAATTATATACCTTTTGAATATCAACCCCTTCTTTTAGATATTAATTAATATCATTTTTTTAAAATTTATTTCAATTCATACGCGAAATAACTTTACAACCACAAATATTCGAGTAACGGACATCTAACATTGTTACCGGAAGGATTTTCGGGTCATTACAGTGATGAAGAAGAAGATGGGAAAGAGAGTCAAATAAAGAGGGATGAGAGAAGGCAGGCAACAATGGAGAGGGGTGGGTGAGATTTTATTTTCTATTTTTTTTGTAATTATTTAAATATTAAAATAAATAAAGAAAAAGTAAAAAATAAATGACAAGGGTTAAATAGTCATTTCAAATCCATCAAGGACCAAATCCACGTGAAATTCTTGATTTTGGACCTTCCATGCAAGTCGGAAACTTTAGGACCTATCCACAATTTTTACAAAACCACAATGACCAATGTTGTAGTTTAGTCTAAAACGTATTGTTGTTTTACATTTGAATAACATAAAAATATAATTCATTTTTTTAATAACAACACAACCTATATATCTACACTTCTTACAAATTGCAAGAAGGAAAAATTACACAAGAGTTTTTAGCCAATCATTCTAAGAGACAAGGTTAGAACTTAGGACATCTAAACTTAAACCAAGTAAAGGAAAAAGAGTTATATTGTCGAAATGTATGTCCTTTTACATATTGTAGGAATCAAATACATTATTATTCCTAAAACCTCCATATGATCCACCACATTGTAAGTATCACCACTTCTACCCTTTTTTCGTTCTCATGTGACATACGTACACTATTAACCGAAGACAACCATTCTCGAATTGCAACAGAACTTGGCAGTGTTATACCACACCATAAAGAAATCAACCTCTACAAACTAAAGGTAACTTCACAACTGAAGAAAACATGCTCTAAAGACTCATATCCCATATTACATACCGAGGAAACGATTGAATTCAAATCAAGGCTTTTTTTAAAGGTTTAAATGACTTAAAAGCCTATCATGTATGTATTTCCAAATGGAAACATTCACCTTTCTCAGCACACCAGAAGACTAATGTTTAGCCACTCCTACTTCTGGTAACACCAATTATCTATATGTCTTCTAGTAATTCCGATGGAAAACTCACCCATACCACTCAAATCCCACCAACAAGCATCTAGATTCGAGTTGACATTAACTAAACTCAAAGCCGAAATGTAACATCCCAAAATATGAAGGTAAAAATTTCATTTTTAAAACAACCGAAACAATCATTTATCATTTATTCAAACTCTTAAAGGTATTTTATAATAAAAGAAATTATCATAGTACAATCCCAAAATCTCAAGGTTGCAGAAAATATGGGTGTATGCGTTGTGATCAAGTCGGGCCCTCTTTTTTCGAACCGAAAGTACCTGAAACCATAAACAACAACTGTAAGCACAAAGCTTAGTGAGTTCCCCAAAATACCACATACCAATCATACAAATGGGCCCAGCCCTGGGGTTCATCCCAACCCAAAAACAAGTATGGGCCCCGCCCTGGGGCCTCGCCCCAGGGTATATTTCAACCCAAGCATATCACAGTGGGCCCCACCCTGGGGTATATTTCAACCCGAACATATCACAGTGGGCCCCAACCTGGGGTATATTTCAACTCGAACATATCATAGTGGGTCCCTCCCTAGGGTATATTTCAACTCGAACACAACACGTATCACACAACGACTAGCTTAATACATAACCAGATAATGGGTCGGCCTTGGTGCCTTCGACCTGTGGATATGGTGAGAAGACTCACCTCAACAGCTAAGCCCACAAATAAATCTCTGACTACAGATCCGTTGGAATCCTCACACTATCAAGCATAAATAACATTCATTTAACATTTGGATTCCAATCCATATCCAACAATCCATATATGGGGTAAAAAGACCATTTTACCCCTCACCTAGTTTGGTCCAAGAGTAAGGCCCAAACTTACTATCAAAAAGGCCCACAAACCAAATAATCACCTAAAGCCTAATTATGGCCCAATTTTCTAAATTGGGCCCAAACCATTACATGGGACTTACTCTAAATCCCATTAACTTTTCCCTAATCCAAAACACTTGTTCTCAGATGTTCCAACAATGCCCCAAGTAACCAAGCCCAAAAGATAGCCCAAACTCGAAATGACACCACAAGGCCCAATAAGACCCAGATATCCAAATTGGGACCAAACCCATTATGGGCCTACCCGAGGAGGCCCAATATCCTAAAAGGTTCAAAATAACCAATGGTCAACCCTAGTTAAACTTCTGGTAAACGATCCATGGACAACAAGTCAACAAAACAAGAAAAGTCAAACAGACCAAGTACGTCCTGTAGAAAAGTCAAACTTTGGGTCCAGTACGCGTAGCGTACCAGATGGGTACCCCCAGCGTACTCCCCTGAACCCCATTTTGGTAACGCCCGCAGATCCGGGCTAGCCAATTTAGAGGCAATAAGGGTCGAAAACGATTTTTCGACAAAAGATTATTTAGAATAAATAATTTTAACCAAGTTGTAGAATATGTCTCAAGGTTTCCGTACATATAAAGAACGCCGAAATCCGAGTTATAACGAAGAAGTTATAGCCCGTCGAAGTTTTACGGCAAAACCGACACGACACCGGGAAGCGTAAAAAGTGAATTGACGATAGAGCGCGATTTAGCCTTAGTGATCTAAATGAAAGTCGTACAATATGTTAAACCGAGAAAATCCATAAAAAGAACGCCCAAATCTGACTTCGTATGAGGAAGTTATGATTTTTCTAACATTCGGCTTAGCAGTGCACAGCCCGAAACTTGAATTTTAGTTAGAGCGGTTTTTGGCTTATGCGACCTAAATGAGAGTTGAAGATCTCATTAATAGGAACTCAACGGTAAAAATATAGACGAAAACGGAGTCCGTATGAAGGAGTTACGAATTCTTCGCGGTCATTTAACAGTCTAAACGCCTCCTACTGTTAAATTTGAGATCAGTAGAGAATTAGCCGATGAGGTCTAAATGAAAGTTGTAGATCTTGTTTTTACCTACGCGTGGAAAAAAAGAACGTCAAAAACGGAGCTCGTATGCGAAAGTTACGGGGTTTAGAAGTCAGCAGGGTGCTGTTGCAAAAAGGGTGACGTGGCTGAATATGGGCCAAGGCTTTCTCCCCAAGGAAAGCCATCAGGTGATGACATGTGGCACTGACTCGGCGAGTTAGTAAACCGACTCGGCGAGTCCGTCAGGATTTCACCCTATAAATAGAAGTGTCGGGTTCTCTCATTTCTCACACCTTTCCCCACTTCTTTCTCTCTCTATACTCTCTCTCTCTAGCCTATCCTAACCCCCCTAAAGCCTAGGTAAACCCCCTAGCACCCGAAGGAAGCCCCAAGGCTCCCGGAGTCCCGAAAAAAGAGCCTTTCGGCTCGGGAACGCTGCTCCAGTGAAACCCGGTTTTCGAGAAAACTAGCTGTAAGTGAGCTATGCCTACCCTATCTTTAGTATAGCTTATGTTTTAATATAATAACGTTATTAGGAACTTATAATAAGTATTTGGGCTATTATTATTAGTTATATTGAGTGTTATTTAACGCTTATATAATAATAATAATAGCTAGACTATTAATTTGTCGCGGTTAACGTCAGACTAAACCCTAGTCATATTGATACTAGGTTTGTCGAGGAAATCGTTTTAAGAGTAACGAAGTGCTGTCCGAGTGATGAGTCACCACCTTCCTAGGTGAGTGCATAGTTACTTTCATATTACACATAGATATGAAATATTTTATATAAATTACGTTCTATGCGTGCATATTATCTGAATACTTGTTGTCTATGCTGGATGAACGATTTTATACATGTTTTAAATTATTTAAACTGTATATATATTTTATAGCTACGATAATGTTGGGGTAAAACTTGGGTAGATGTAATAGATGGAATATGAGTTGGATGATGAGTTGAGAGGTGTTATAGACCACGAGGTGAGGGTGAAAGGTGGACGATGTGAGAAGCCTTTTCCCCAAACGATGTCCCCATCATTCAGCAGAGTATGGATGACAACCACGGACTATTCTAGACAATCCAGTGGAACACTAGCAGGCTCGCAACCTGTAGGTGTTGTGAACGATGTGTTCACCCGGTGTACTCTAAACCTTGGTGACCATGCAGACTTGGTGCCAAAACCTTGGTGATCATGCAGACTTGATGCCAAAACCCTGGCGACTATGCATACTTAGTGCCTAAACCCTGGCGACTATGCAGACTTAGTGCCTGTTGTGTAGACCATGGCAACGATGGACTTCATGCCGATTCCTTAGGATGATCCTTAGGAATGAATGAACGAGGAATATCTGATTCTTAGGGTAAGTCCTTAAGAATAGAAATATAATGGGGATGGGTAATGGGGTTTAATTGCTTGATTGTTTAAACATAATAATTATATTATTGTGGGTTGAAAACCCTATGTACTCACCAGGTTTCCCAACCTGACCCACTCAGTTTATTTATATCACAGGTGTCGATATGAAGTGACATTACACTGAGAGATTAAAGAGATGTAGATCACTAGTGTAAATAAATGTAAGTTTCGTTTATGCTTATGTTCCTGTATTGACGATGACATCCCAAACATTTTAAAATGAATAAAATACGTTTCTTCGAAAATGTTTTAATAATGTATTTATCATGTTTTTCTGGGGACAAATTCCGCAACATTTTTATTAAAAGAAGTACTCTGATTTTTATAAAGCATAAACAAAATCGGTCTTTTCTAGCCGTGAAAATGGGGATGTCACAATTTTTCTCCATTAAGCACTTAACCACTTAAGTCTTTACTCCAAACTCTCAGATCTGATTTTTATGGAGGACTTATCACGTAAAGTTGGCAACTTTACTTGCATCCATGGCTTAATGGGGGATCTAGAGCTCAAAAGAGCTTAATGAAGGTTCTTAACACATGCATGACTCCAAATAAACCATAAAGATCACATTTTTATGGCTTTGGGACACCTAAAACGTCCAAATCTACAAGATTAAGCCTATGAAACAACCTTAGATCATAAGGACCAACCAAAAGAGGCTAAAATGACCATAAACAACCCCAAAAGAAGATCTATGCAATGAGTAGACAAGATAGGGACTTTATACCTCCAAAGTCACGAAACAAAGATGCCGACACTGGATCTCTAAGCTCTTCTCCAAGAAATGAGTCTTCAACCTTCTTCTTCTCTTACACAAACCACCATAAACACTCTCCCAAGCTCTAAAGCTCACTCAAGGCACTTTAGGGTTTCAATGTATGCTAAAGGGGATGGAGGCTGACCTAAAATGTCCAGAGGAATGATATAATGTTGCTTATATAGGGGTAAAACCCCAAAATTAGGGTTTTGTGCTGAAGGGAGTACGCCCCGCGTACCCCTTAGTACGCTCGGCGTACTCAAAGACCACCCGCAACCAACTCAGCCATTACGCCTCGTGTACACAATGAGAATGCCTCGCGTACTCATTGAAACTTTAAAAACCCAAAACTTTATTTGGCCCTAACTCCTTCGTTCTAAGTTTGTTTCCGGCAAACTTTATATCCACAGAAAGGTGACAAGAAGCCCTATACTTCTAAAAACTCACCTTAACCTTAAAACTTCCTGAACCAAAACCCAAAATTCATAAAGGATTGAGTTATCAAATTACGATTATACTCTTGGGCTCTGAAACACCATCGAACACTCGGATCACTTAGACTATAACACCCACATCCGAAAAGGGCCAAATCCTTTCTTCCCCAAGGACCTAAGCCTTATGATAACTAATAATCAGGCCACCGTCCCGAATAATGAAGCGATTCGAAACCGAGTGTTACACGAAAGTAAGTAGTAGAATTTCTCTTCAATTATACGACTCATCCAAGGACGAATCCAACTCCAAAACCACATATCATTCCGCCACCGATCTCTAACTTTTCACATCGAACTCGAGTCCTTTCTAAATAACCAATAAAACTGATCTTTCAAAGGTTGATCTCCCAAGAAAGCTTCCCGTTGAATTTCTTTGTAATTGAATTCCATAGTTCATCTCTTTATCTTCCCATTATACCAAAATAAACCAAGGATCGATCCAAAAGTGTTCCTTATCTCCCATTCCAACTTTGTATTATAGGGTCGAGATAGGAATAATGTTACCATCATGTAGCAGGTTAATCTAACTTATAATACGTGACCACACACCTTAAATCTTGACCGGTTTACCCAATTACACAAACCCGACTTCATTACCATGTATAACCTTTATCACTTTAACCCAAAGAGCATTTTCATCATTCATAAACCTCCATCTCCATTTTGTAATAATGCAACCTCCATCTTCATTTTTGTAATAATGCTTGATTGAAAGCTTTTAAACTGCCTATAATCAACCCTCTATTCTCCCCACATGTCAAAAGTGATTCCCATCTAATCCATGCCAACTTCTTATTCTCATCATTACCTCCCTAGAAAAAGTTTTCCCTTAATATTTTGAAAGTCTTAAAAATCGTTTATGGTATATAGAAATAATAAATTTCAAGGCTTTTCAACACTGATTTAATGAGAGTCAGGCGACCACCTATAGAAAGAAGATTAACCTTCCAAGGAGACAACCGTTTGTTGAATCGATCTGACACCACAATCTAAATAGTTTTTTCAACCATATTCGATCCAACAGGAAGATCACGGTACTTAAATGGAAGCATTTCCTTCGTATAACCTGTCAACATAGCCATATCCTCCAACTCATTCACAATACCAAACAAATTCGAATTATTTATATTTAGCTTAAGACCCGAAGCTAAATAAAAATATTTTAAAACATTGATGATGTTATTCATATCTTGCTGACCCCATTATGATATCAATATGATATTATCAACTTAAACAAATGAGACAATCTTATCTCTAAATTTTCAACACAAACCCCTCTTATTAACTTTGACTCCACACCATATTTAATTGTAATATTAAGATCTTCCATTGCAAATATAAAGATAAAAGGAGATAAATTTGTTGGATTAGTGTCTAAGTCCATAACTATTTTGGTATGTACTTGACCCGATTATGAGCATGGTCCTTTTGGGTTACCTTCACCATAGCAATATGTAGGATGATTTAAGGAGAGAAAGGTTTAAAATATGATTTATTAATATATTATGAGAATAATATATTAAAGGAGAAATCATATTGTTTAATTAATATTAGTCAAGAATTAATTGTTAATTAATTTTATGGCTAAAAGAGATTAATTAAACTTAGGGGACTGAAGTTGTAATTATAAGATAATTATAATTGGGCTATGGATCACCTAATAATATATAGGTTGGACGAATTCTATGGGAAGCCCATTAGAAATCGTCCAAGGGATATGTTTAAGGAGTCCATGGGCTGCTTAGGGCCTAAGCAGTCAAATTAGGGTTTCCTAGTTGTAAACCCTAATAGCCTACATGTATATAAAGGGCCCCTATGCCCCAAAAACGTGGACAAGTCTTCCATTAGGGTTTCCAGCCGTTTTTGGTGCCTCCCCTCTCTTCTCCTCTTTATCCAAGTTGCATAAGGTGTTTGTGACTCCATTAGAGGTGCAACACTTGAGGCACTAAGCTTTCTAAGGCCTATTCAAGCAAGGAATTAATTGTTATTACTATATAACAATTAAAGGTAATTCTATAAACCCTAATTTAGTTTATAATATGTTAGATCTAAGGTTATTAGTCTTGGATTCAAAGCATGTACAATAGAGAAACCTAGATCCAAGCATTAGGGTTTGTATGAGCACATAGGATTGTTCTTATGCATAAAATCCATCAGTGGTATCAGAGCCTTGATTGGTTTCAGTTGTATTTGATGCTTATATGTTTTATGAATTTGACATATTAGGGTTTATGGCTAATAAACCCTAAAGGCTAGGTAATTTTCGCAATTAGGGTTGCAAAACCCTTGATGGCGATTTTTACTAGGGTTTCCCAAATCCTTTCCTTAGCCTCCAAGATTTTGAAATCTAGGGTTATCCAACCCTTGGATTTCGAAATTACCTCCTTCCCCAAGGTTAGATCCTAAATTTTAGGGATTTGGATAATCCCATATCTTGTAATAATCTTTTAATTGTTAAATATGGTAATTAAAGATCTTGAATTATCCCATCCCTTATTTTCGAGATTTAGAGAGGGATTCAAGGGATTAGGATATCTTAGATGTATAATTGGTAATTATCCTCATGATCTAGATAATCCCTTGTGATTTAATAATTTAAATTAATTGGTTAATTTATGGTAATTATTAAATCAAGAGTTTTAATATTTAAAATTTTAATTTAAATGTCTTAAATTCGAAAATTTTAAGTGAGATTAAAACCTAATTGTTTTGAAGAGTTTCAAAACTTGCCCTCAAGTTTTGGAATTTAAATTGTTGATTAAAAGTTAATTTTGAAAGTCTAAATTCCAAAACCCTGATTTTGAAAAGTTCAAATTAAACCCTTATGGTTTTATTAAATTAATTAAGTGTATAATTAAAAGAAATTTAATAAATCCATAATGATTTTGGTTAATTAAAAGTATAATTTAAACCACCTAGTATTTTAAAAGTGTAAAATACACCCTTATACTATATATAACATTAAAAGTTTGATATTATATATGTATAACTAACAATTCAGTCTTACCGTTAGTAGGCCTCATTCACGAAGCTGGTCTATAAGGGGTGTTTAAGGAAATTGCCTATAAAATGGCGATTGAATGGGTATCCACTCTTACCCACCGCACTCTTGACTAGTGGAGGGTCGTTAGCCGAACGGGTAGGATAGGACAGAAACCTTCCATTATAAGTATAATGAAGTACAAAGTAACTAAATGCTTTTTCAAATTCCCAAATCATAGTTACTTTAGGAAAAATGTGAAATTGTATGCTAATCCATAGAATTACACTTCGTACCCCTGTCAAACGTTAGTGGAGCGTGTGTGGTTAACCGGCACACTAATTTGGGGATGACATTGGTAGCGAAGGGTGACTCGATGTTTGTCATAGATCAATGGAGCGTGTGTGGCTAACCGGCACATTGATTAGGTGATTGTAGCATTGGGTGCACCACGTGATTCGTATGGTTATTCACACCTTGTTTGTGATCCTCGGCATCCCAGTCACAAATAGTAGGGCATAATCGAGATTAAACATGCCATTGAAAAGTTCAATGAATCTCAAAAGATCTAGGAGTTTCAATTCATTTAAAACTTAATCTTCCTTTTCGTTTTCATGGTGGAAATTGGTAAATCGTCATTTACCTACCTTCAAATATTCTGCAACTAGATTACGACATCCCTCTTCTAGGTTGTAGAGTATTCTGTTGGATCCTAGTTTGGTGTTTCATTTGGGTGTTACATCAAGAATTCTAATCAACATAACTTGAATTTTCTCCCGTTTTGTAGATGTCTGAATCTTACAATGGTCTTCCCAAATCCCATGGAACAAGTTTTCCAAATGAAGATGACGTTCCGAGATACGATCAAGGAAATGAGAGTCATGCTTCACTTCCTCCACCTCCTCTAATTGTTCTCCCTGACCCACAAGTTCAAAGGCTTGAAAAATTCAAGCTCACTCAAGCCCTTTTGGCAAGTAAACACGAAGATGGGAAACCTGTGTGTGCACACGTCTTAGAGATGAAGTCACACATTGATAGGTTAAGCATGTTGGGTGTCAAGATTTCAAGCGAGTTGGCTGCTGACTGGGTTCTTCAGTCACTTCCTGAATCATATAGTGAGTTCGTTAGAGAGTACTATATGATGGATCTCGACGTGACCCTTATTGATCTCACCTATTTGCTTATAGCTGCTGAATCAGCAATGATTTGGCATGCTAATCAAGCAAATTTGTCTGTTGAATCAAACTCCCAAACTTCAATGGACACTGGCAACATTGGAAGTCCAGAAAGAACTAAGTCTGTGATTGTCCGATGTGCTGTGCCAAAGGAGTCCATTTGCTTTTATTGCCAAAAGAAAGGGCATTGGAGACGAAGTTGCCCTAACTACCTGAGAGATCTAAGAGATGGGAGAGTCAAGACGTATGACTCTGCTTCAGGTAAAATCCATTATCTAACTCTTTTGAGTTCCTATTCTAGATTCTTAATACATGATGTGATAAGATTACATTTTGATGTTTTGTAGGATCGAAGAAAAGAGAGGAAGCTTGAGGGAAGAAGTGAGCTGAATCTAATCATGAAGAAATGGATTTCGATCGCATTACTTGAAGAATGGATTCTTGAGCTACTACTTGGAGTTAGAATAGATTGTTAAGAAATATGTAATAACATAGTTTTTCAATTGAGTTGAATTGTAAGGACAAAATTTTTCCGCAATAAAATGAATTTTGACTTTATCTTATTTATTTATCCTTGCAATGGCATGTATGAAAGAATTAATGTTTGAATGTTTCTATTATTAGCAATAATGGGTTTGATTCTTAATTGTGTTATTTGTGGAAATGTCAAAATTTTACCAAATAGGGAGAGTTTCTCATCACCCAAGTTTCAATTGGACAGAAACTTGGAATCATGCAATGTGCATTGTATGATGAATGAAAAACTTTCACATTTGGGAAACTTAGACTAATTCTTTGGCAAAGTGTCAATTGAAGGACTAGGAGATCGAGTACACTAGGTCGTACGTTGATCAAGTCTACCACAAGAGTGACAAAGATATTCGTCATGATTTACTAAAGTTTAGTAAATATGGTTATACTTATAAGATTAAGTATAATTCTAAGTTGATTGAAAGAGTTTCAATGAATAGTAGAACGAATAAAGAAGAATCAAGTAGGCAGAAAGATAAAAGTTTCTCTATTCTAAGAAGAAGGGAGAGTACCTTTTATTGTTTTTTATGATAAGTCTTTATGATTAAGAAACATGTCTCAATTGATCCTCTAAGTGAGTCTTAGTGCAATTGCATGTCTAAGAAGAGGAATCGAGAATTGTAGAAATGGTTAAATCAAAGAGTCAATCATACTTCGTTCCAATATCAAGTCTTAGAGTCATACTCCAAGATTGTGACATTGAGTGACAAGTCTTAAGTAGGTTTATAACACTCATCAAATGTGGAATTTGGAAAAGTTTTCTTATTCTTGCACATTAGAAATTGGTAAGTTGTGATGTCTTGGATAAGACAAAGACCAACCAGGACCAATTTGTGAAGTGTTTTGTCTTGATAAGAACTACACTAACTCTTGAATATTTGCTTTGTCAATAAATGTTTCTTGACAAGAGAATCGTATATGTCAAGGAGTCAGTGGGAGTATTAATGGTCTTGAAAGGTTTCAAGAACAAATCAAGAATAAACCTTATCGATCATCACTAGCACACGACTTGAGGTTTACAACCTATCGTGCTGACATTATTTTGTTTCTGTGCCATTCCAATTGAGTTAATTGTGTATATGAGTTCTATAAGTTCTCATTTGAATGCATACTAACGCCTTAGTCGATGGAAAGTACATTGATATGAAAGGACAAGTAACTAAACTACTTGGAAGACATGGTGGGCACTCGTGTTACCATAAGGCAAGAAATCAAGATTAAGAAAGTTCAGTCCATATGAATTTGGATTTGTCGCAAACCTTGATTTTGGCTAATTCACATGGATAGGAATTCATACACCGTAAGATCTAAGTGTCATAAGATTCCCTCCTTCATGAAAATGACTGTGAGGAAATGCTTTCACTAAGAGAGATCTTAAGAAGATAGCAATTGTGAAAATTGTATTCTCAAATTCGATTATGGTTACGGCATCCCTTTCCATAGTTCAAATTGTGAGATTTGGCAGTTAGTTTGAACATTTGGAACTTAGTAACATAAGTTCTGAATTGTTTAAGCACACATATGAGCTATCTAAGGCAAAGGTGTATAAAATTAAGAAGCTTAGATAAAGGTTTATCGAAGCATCTTGTATTAGAAATATGAATTTCAGAAATTCAGTAGACATTGTTTTCTGGAAGTTCATTTGTTTTCTGAATACATGTCAAAGCTAGTGGGAGCATAAGTGTTATGCTTATATAATAATAATCATCATGATAGTGGGAGCATAAGTGTTATGCTTGTATGATTATTATGGCAAGTATTGCAAGTTAGCAATATTAATTATAGAAAAACAAAGATTCAATTTGCAAAGTTGCATAGGTTGAAAAGTTGGTTTGCTATAATTAAGGGAGAGAATATTATACTTCATTTCAAAATCTAAAGCTTAGATTGAGAAATTTTAACATTTTCAGCCAAAGGATACATTGTGTGTTCTTAAAATTCGATTATGATTACGACATCCCTCTTCATAGTTCGAATTGTGAGAACATGACACATAAAATATTATGGCAAAAGATTGGTAAAGTATCACATCTTTATGTAAGACATTATGCATCGTGTCCCATACGCTTCGGGTATAGGATCAATTGCAAATGTTATAATATTTTACCATTCTAAAATTTTTCAAATGTCTAGCACATTAAGAGGGAAAAAGGACTAGAATGGATTTTGACTAAAATTATTAAACAACTATCAAAGGACGATCCAAAAGGATTGGTCACTTGTGAGTAGTTGGAAGTATGGTATTGGATGGACCATATCGACATTATTATGAATATATAAGATTCTATTAAGAATGAGTTGTCATATGGCAAATGTGGAAATGTTTCCATATTGAGAGTTGGATATTGAGATTCTGTGTTTAGATTAGAAAACTTTATGCAAGAAGGATGTTCAAAGGAATGTACTTTGAATGTGAGACTTCACGTCTATGGAATTGTCTTGTAACAATTTCCGATAGAGTACTTTGTAATTTCATTAGCCAAGTCTTGGTGACTTTTGTGCTATGACTTTACGAAAGGATCGTTGCGTAAAATGTTAGAATCTAGCATATTCTAGTAGTGGAAGAACCTTGTGTTCTTACACTAATAATGGGGATTGAGGAATTGTGAAATGAGAATCATTGGAAAAGTTTTCAATTGTTCTACTTCACAAAGCATGGACCATAGGAAACAAAGTGTGCATGCTTAGAGCATGGGACAATTGTTGTTGTAATTCAAGTAATGAGTTGATTATCCGAAACATTAAATGATAAATAATGAGTGATCAATATGGTGGATAAATAGAAGTGTTTTATTTACTCTCACAACTTTGGGGCCATATAGGATTAAGTATTATTGTCATGTTTCAGTTTGTATGTTTTGACTTCCAGAATAACTAGGTTATTCAAACATCCACAGTTGGTCATACGTTGGAAGTAAGTATGAAGGAAGACTGTCATGAATCTGTCTGTAGATTGTCTGAAGTGTTTAGACATAGCACAAGTTTGCTGCAGAGTTCATGAGTGCTTTGATAAGATTAGAGTATTGGATTAAACCCACGCTCACTTGGATCACTTCATGGTTTTATCACGAGTGATTAGTGAGACGATAATATTGTATATTCTTGAAACCGAGACATGTGAGTTGTTATTTGTTGGTCGGTTGCACATTGATAATAAGTAAACGCACCAGTAACTTGGTGTTATAAAACTTATTGTTGTATGTGACTCGATCAATAAATGCAAGCGAGCATTTGAGTCGAAGTTTATCCATTCCTTTTACCCAAAGTGGGATAAAAGCGATATATGTGGGCCTCTCGATGATTTAGTGATGACACCTAAGCGCTTGGCCAAGCCGGGACTAAGTTGATGTGTTAAATTGTAGTCTGTTATCAGTCGTCATAAATCGGAAGTCGGGAAACAGTATAGAGAGAATGATTGAAATCATGTCTTTTGTCTATACGATATCTTGAGAATGGAGGAATATATAATCCCTTATCTAGAGGACACACTATTTGATAAGATCAGAGTTGACAGCGGCTTTTGAAAGCTACGATTGCTGATCAGGTTCTGAAGTCATACGGAAAATAGTTATTAGACTTATCCAAGTGGGAGACTGTTGGATTAGTGTCTAAGTCCATAACTATTTTGGTATGTACTTGACCCGATTATGAGCATGGTCCTTTTGGGTTGCCTTCACCATAGCAATATGTAGGATGATTTAAGGAGAGAAAGGTTTAAAATATGATTTATTAATATATTATGAGAATAATATATTAAAGGAGAAATCATATTGTTTAATTAATATTAGTCAAGAATTAATTGTTAATTAATTTTATGGCTAAAAGAGATTAATTAAACTTAGGGGACTGAAGTTGTAATTATAAGATAATTATAATTGGGCTATGGATCACCTAATAATATATAGGTTGGACGAATTCTATGGGAAGCCCATTAGAAATCGTCCAAGGGATATGTTTAAGGAGTCCATGGGCTGCTTAGGGCCTAAGCAGTCAAATTAGGGTTTCCTAGTTGTAAACCCTAATAGCCTACATGTATATAAAGGGCCCCTATGCCCCAAAAACGTGGACAAGTCTTCCATTAGGGTTTCCAGCCGTTTTTGGTGCCTCCCCTCTCTTCTCCTCTTTATCCAAGTTGCATAAGGTGTTTGTGACTCCATTAGAGGTGCAGCACTTGAGGCACTAAGCTTTCTAAGGCCTATTCAAGCAAGGAATTAATTGTTATTACTATATAACAATTAAAGGTAATTCTATAAACCCTAATTTAGTTTATAATATGTTAGATCTAAGGTTATTAGTCTTGGATTCAAAGCATGTACAATAGAGAAACCTAGATCCAAGCATTAGGGTTTGTATGAGCACATAGGATTGTTCTTATGCATAAAATCCATCAAAATTTTCATCTTGCCGAAGACCACGATGAAATGAAAATTCTGATGTCGGGATTCAATTAAAAAGAATAGAAGACCAATATGTTCTCAGACATTCATAAACCTATCCCCACCAACGTCTCCCAAACCGAATTGGACTAGAACATAGTCTAAGTACTCCCAACTTAATGGATCCAATCACTGATTTCACTAAGCATCGAAGGCTCGCTTAAGATTTGTCTAACAGTCACAAAAATCGATTGTTCAACATCAATAATTTTATCGATCATGTTGGTAGAATATACTATATGTAAAGTAAAATAATATTATTTTTATGCATATAAGAAAATGTATAACTAAAATATAAAACAACTTTATACGTTACGATTATAAATATTTAATATAGAATAAAACCAAGACAAATCAATGAGGGATGATCATAATAGAGTTTACAAGTCGCTTACAGATGTAATTGAAGGCAAAGAAGGAAGAGTTCGCGAGACTCTGCTTGGTAAACGAGTCGATTATTCAGGGCGGTCCGTGATTGTCGTGGGCCCTTCACTTTCATTACATCGATGTGAAGTTTCAACGAAATAGTTTCCAAATGATGTTTGGATCTTTTATATTAACTATTATGGTAGTTTTAAGTGTTTGATTAAAATGAGTAGGTTGTCGATGGACAAAATAATCAACTTTGGATTAGGGTGACCGGGTAAGTATTTGGAATTTCTAATCAGACCACACCAAAATTAGGTCCGATAAGTTTCAACAGATTCGGTTCAAGATCCATTAATTTCTTAAAACCGAAAAACCGATTTGATCCGGATGATCATCTCTATTTTTGAGTACATATACAAAAAAACTGGTTATTATAAATTTGTCAAATTACTTTCGTATTTAAATTCGACAATATCACAATAAAATTATATACGGATAAAGATAAATATGCACATAAAATAAGTATACAAAAATTATATAGATAAAATAAAGGAAAGTATATAAAGATAATAATAAAGAAGATACGTGACCGGTTTTAAAAAAAAAATTAAGAAATTACAAATTCAATACTTCATAAAATAAAAATTACAATATATGTTTATATTAATATTCCTAATGAGCATTGCCAAGTGATTAATAACTTAATAGTTAATATTATCTTATTATGATTATAAGACAAAAGTTTAAGCACTAGAGAGTGAAAAGTCTCATAGTGTAAGGACCAAAACAACTTCACTGCATAATATAAAGGACTAAAAGTACAACTAATCCATGATACTTCCCTCTCGAGTCGCGACTTCTGTTCACCGAGCATTCATCCTCTCCGTTTAACACGTTTATGTTCTGAGCTCTCGAAAACAGTTGGAGTGTTCCAGATATGCAAGATTTATAGGTCCAACAATTTCTTTTAGGGTTCGGATCCAGTATCGAGTTGAACGAAAGCGATGAGTTTTTTAGGTAGCTCCGGAGACCCATCGGATAGTTATTCTGATCGATGTTCCAAGTGGATCCCCTGTCTCTCTGATCCCCGTAATAATTACAAGCTTCTATTTTGTGATTATGTGTTTAACTCCTATGTGATTTTATACCTAAGTAATGATTTTGCATTGGGAATGTGTTTTTGGGTGTGTGATTTTCGTTACAGCTAAAAGATCTGCGTTATGTATGCAACTGATGCTGGTGGTGCTTCATCTTGTATTCCTCGGTTTTCTTTTCATCTTCGACAGTGAATTCATGGAGAAATTGAAAACACTGTCTTGGTAATCACTCACACATTTCGTTATACATTATTATCGAAGTAGGGTTCGTTGGTAATTTGATTGTTAATTTCACCTGTCATACGACTTGTGAAACTGGTTGTTGCTCTAAAGAGTAGTTATGATTACGCGTTGTAGTTAGCCAATCAATTCGGTTTCTTTATTCAGTTTCTGTATTCAATTGAAAGCTAGAAAAGCTGTTAACTTTGGAAGCTTCTCTATCTATTCTAATTGGGATAAATCCCTTGTCTCATACTGTTCTAAATGGAAGTGTCTTCTCTTTTCTTCAGGTCCACAATTTGCTATTTATTGTTATTTGTGGCCACCATAGTTCAGTATCTTTATACATCTGGTTCTTCTCCTGGGTAAGTCATAACAATCATAATTCATAAAGCATAGAAATATCAAGTTATAAGTCAAATTGATTATGAACTTGCATTAGATTAAATTGAGTATTATGTATAACAGTCATGTTAATGCTTTAGGTATGTGCTTGATGCAATGAGAGAATTTGCTAGGGCAGAAGCCTCATTAAGGGCATCAGAGACTTCAAAGTAAGCACCCTTTTTTTATTTTTATTGGTTCTTTTATTGATGAAGGTAACATATTATCTAATAGTGGTACCATTTTTCTTGTATTTATGTAAATGATCAAGCAAAGACAACCTGCTTCAAGCAAAAAATGACAGTGTAGTTGTGACATTTGATGGAAATCAGAGGGGTGAAAACATTTTAGGGAATAATAGAATGAACTGGACAAAGATGGTGATGGATTTGTATCCAAGTGGGACAGCTGTCAGGTAGACTTGATTGATTTTATTCGCTTATCATGTTTTAATTATGTTTAAAGATCCTATTATGTTGTTTCTTCTTGAGTCTTGACTTAATGGGTTAAGCCAAAAATCATGGCTTAATGTTTTAATTGGTTTTTACTTTTCAGGACTTGCACATGCACTTTCTGTAATGTTGTGCAGGTATCTCTCTTGTTTGAACTTTTTTTTGCATTTCTTTTTTCATTATGTATCATGTTTGCTGATGTGTCAACAACAAAAAATCTGGTCTGAGTGTAACTTTATTGCAGCCTCCAAGAACAAAGCATTGTCATGATTGTGAAAAATGTGTTCTTCAGTTTGATCATCATTGTGTTTGGTTGGGAACATGTGTAGGACAAGGCAACCATTGTCGATTTTGGTGTGTACATCTTTTTTATTTTTAAATTTTATACTAAACTTGATTAATTGTGTGCTAAATTTTACCTTGGATTCAGATAAAATCTCAACTAATTTAAAGAATATGTTCTATTTGGGTAATGATTGACAGGTGGTATATATTTGAGGAATTTGCTTTATGCATCTGGACTGGAATATGGTACATTAATTACCTCAATGATCATGTTAAAGACTCATGGTTTGTTTTCCTTTGACATGTGTACTCATTTTTTTATCTGATTTTTCAATTAAAATTTTTGAGCTTGATCACTAGACATTTTCGTTTCTTTCAGGGTGAAGGATATATTCGTAATTATAATGCTAGCTATATTGGCAATTTCACTGATATTTCTCTTTCTCCTTCTCGTATTCCATACGTAAGTACTTAGTTTTGTAACACTAATAAAATATCCCTTTTGTAACTTCAATTTGTATTTTCTTTGTAGTTATTTAATCATGACAAATCAAACTACATATGAGCTGGTGAGACGAAGACGTATACACTACATGAGGTTAGTTTGAACCTGTAAAATTTCTCATCTTTTGGTCCTAAAATGAAAGTTTTTTCTATAAATTGGAAAATGTGAAATGTTGTTGTATAAACACACCTATGACGCATAAAAGACGCAACACATTTTGACCAATTTTTTTATGACGATCTAAGATTTAAGTTTTCTTGTCTTCTTTTATGCAATTATTTCAGAAATTATAGCAAAAAGGATGAAACAAGTGTCTGAATAAATGTGCAGATCGATTCCTGAAAGGGTTCATCCATTCAGTAAAGGCGTGTGCAGAAACTTGTATGATTTTTGTTGTGCAAGAACAAGCAATTACAGAATGGAAGCATTACCTTTTTCACAGGGAGTAGATCAAATGTCAATACCATAGACATGTTTCTGGATATTTTATTTTGTAAATGTTGCTCTGATTATATTTATATGCTGGATTAGTTTGCTGTGATATATTGTACTATAGACACTTTTTTTGTGACTTGGTTTTTTTTTCTTTCTTTCTGATTCTTGATTTGTTGTGTATGATACATTCTTCTGTGAAGCGACTTGATCATTTCCTTCATTAATAGCAACATTCTTCAAACTTGTAAACGTATAATTGATGAACTTGAAGGGTCTGTATGCTTGCTTAAAGTAATAAACTGATACACAATGATATAAATTCTCGATCTTAACATTCCAAACTAATCATTCTTGTGAATTGGTTCGCTACAAATATAAACAAAAATAACATAACTGACATTCGAAGTACTAAAGTATACCGATATTTTTATCTATTTTGCCAACCAAAGGGCTAATACTTGCTGCATACATACATGTAGATGGATATATATATTGAATAAATGAATGAAGAAAACTCAAAAGAAACAACCAACCCATAATAAAAGGAAAGTTGATATTCATATTCTACCAACATAGTATAGTGTAATTTCGTCATATAACATACCAAAATGCTCAATAAACAATCTTTTAAGCCTATGGTTTATGATGCCTGAGAGCTTCAAAACGAGCTGCCAGTGTATCATAATCCGGGAGCTTCGGATGCACCCGCTGACCTTGTTTCATATAACCGGAAGGCGGTGCGGGTGCACCCGGTGCAGGCCGGTCTGGTGGACCACCAGACCTGTGGTCATGATCATGATCCATCTCAATTTCTTCATCATAATCAGACTCAGATTCATCAAACTTCACAGATGATGATACTTTATGAGGTGCAGCAGTATTAATTGTATGCCTTCTGAACAGCTTGCTATCATCTATCTCACAATCTGATTCATCAAATCTCACACCAGATGCATTGTAACTGTATCTCCTTTGACCCCCCTTGGTATCAGTAGTAGTTGTATTTGTATCTACTGCTGATGATATGTGAGACCTTTCAGAACTCTGTCTTGATGTTTTCACATAATCAATGGAGTCAAAATTGTCGGAGTTTTTTGAGTCATGTGGTTGACTTGTTGACTGATGTGAGTCTTTGTTTGCCAAGTATGCAGCTGCTTCTGCAGCTGCAATTGCCATCTTTGCTGACTCAGCAGCAGCTTCAGCAGCTGATTTTGTATCATTGAATTGCATGTTTTGGCCATTACCCGAGTATCTGGAATAACAAAAGAGAAAATGGTTACATTACATACAATAATAGTATTTACTTTTAATGAACAAATCAAATGAAAGTATGTTGCTATTTCTTGCATTTTACCTGCGTGATGGTGGGTTGTTTGGCTGAACAGACAGAGAATTGACAGGCATGCTAGAAGCACTCATAAAGGTCTGTGGTCCATCCTGCAGAAAAATAAGAAAATATTAATAAAAAAAAAAACATGAAATGGAGAATTATAAACTATAAAGCACACTATATCATACACTCACAATAAGCTTTTCAGGTGGCTTGAGAAGTTCTGTTTCAGATTCTGTTGTGTCCCATTCAACCTGGTATTCTTTGGCTATTTCCTTTAGGATTTTCAGCTTTACTTCACCAGGTGGGGTTTTAACAGAGAGCTTCTCAATAAGCTGTGAATAATCACAAAAAAAAACATTATTCATTTAACATCTTTAAGTAATCAGGCATCATGAAATGTAGAGTTGTAAAATTAAATAATCACCATTCGATTAACACCACAATCAGGTCTTAGATCAGTAGCTGCTCCAACAAAATCTTTGCCATATTTCTTCTCAAAAATATCCCGAAGTGCAACCAATTCTGGAATTTCAGAACATCGAGGTGCTGCAAATATTAAACTTGATATCCCTTCTTTTAGATCCACTGGACACTCTCTGAGCATATGAACACAATACAGTGAGTGGTTTTGTTGATCTGATGTGTACAAGTAAAACAATTAAATCTTTTATTTTTCCTGTAAATGTACCTTTGCTTTGCAATGATTGTAAGTCTTTGCACAATCAGTTCACAGAAGAGCTCAATAAACTCGTTAGCAGCTAGAATATTCTGTTCTCTCATCACATGTTCAACCTTGATGTGCCAAAAATTTCATGTCAGCTAATTTTATTGATCAAAACAAGATTCTACAATCAAGGAAATATCTGGAGTAGTTAATAATCTCAAGGATTACAATTTGACAATCAAAAGTAAGACTAATGCATTCTGTTTCAAGATTTTAAACTAACAAACCCTAAACCGTAGCATCAAATTCCCCATCAAATTGTTTAAATATCAATTTCAGAAAAATAAGGATACGCAAGAAGGTTTCTGGATTCAAACGGATATAAAGTAAAAAAAGGAAACAAACATACCCTGATACGAGCAGTGGCGTCTTGACCAGACTGAAGTAGCATAGCAATATCACGTCTCATCTGCCTCACCACCACCTGTCTCTTGTTCCTCAGAAGCTTTATCCGAGCCACCGCCAATTTCGCCGCCGTCTTGCTGTAATTTCTCAAAAAACCACTTATTAGGGTGAAAACTTGTTAAATAAACTTTAAGAGATAGAGAAAACGAAGATCTGACCATTTGGAGGTGTTGAAGCCTGTGAAAAAGAGAGCAAGAGTGACTTTCGCAGCCTTCTTCCAATGGCGTTTGGCTCCGGTAGTGATGCTCATCTTGCAATGGTGGTGAGTAGAGAGGGAGAGAGAAAGAGGGATTTGTATGGGAATTTGTGTGTAAGTGCAACGGTCGGGAAGAATTAATTAAAAAACGGAAAGAAAAGAGGAACGTGGCCTGATGAGAGGAGCCCACTATTGATAGCGACACGAATTAGAAACGGATCTTTTCCGTTTACGAAGTTCAGGGTTCGGATTGTGGTTTCTTGTCATATTCAAAGAATGGTGTCATATTTTCTTTAAAAAAATTTAATTTAAAAATAAATTTCATTTTTAATAAAAGAAAATATAAATTTTCATTACTTCAAAAAAAAAAAAAAAACATTACATTGTACTATTTAAAATTAAAAAAAATTATAACATGACATTAAGAAAATCTTACAAACTTAAAAAAAATATACATCAAACGATTAAAATAACTTTAAAAAAATAAAAATAAAATAACTAAAACATACCACATAAAATCGTTATCCGAGAACTCGTCTTCCGAATCATTCAAGGGATCTAATTTTAAATTAATGTTAATGTGTTGAATCCGTAAATGTATTCCACCAAGTCCGTATGAAGATATAAAATTTTGGCTTTGGTTTGAAGAGATAAATGATTTATTTTATAGGTGAAAAAATTAAATCTTAAATGTTTTGACAATTCAACGGTCAATAATATCATCCACCAATCACCGAACGCAACCAAAAGAGAGAGAGAGAGAGAGGTGTGGCAAAACTGAACCCAAGACCACGTACGAGAGCAGTGTTCCCCTGCATATGTGGCAAAAGGTGTTGTCTCTACCGCATCACCCCCCAAGTCTTTATATGGTGGAGTGATGTCAAATTTGCCACAGTCAACATAAACATCACATTAGATTTGTCACACTATAACAAAAACTTGTCATTTACATGAAATGAGTTGTCACACTTGTCATGCTATTTTTCTTTAAATTAAGTTATATATATATATATATATATATATATATATATATATATATATATATATATATATATATATATATATATATATGCTAAAGGTTTCTTTTCTGGTACACGTCGATGGGCTCTTCCCTCCTCCAATAAGAAACGTTGGGCGACCACTTTTAACGTTTATTGCTTTTTCGCCTCATATATTGCTAGCTCTATGTCTTCTCAGCTGAAACGTGTCACAGTTGCATTTAGCCAAATTTTGGTCCAATTGAAATATGCGGCTTACTTTTGGTCCAAGTAAATTAATCGATGTTACAACCATATATTGAAGGTGTAACACTCTAAGAATTTCAACCAATTTAAACTTTTAAAAAGCAACCCAGTTTCGTTAGGTTATTACAAAAAGGTTTTCAACACATTTATTATCAGAGTATTCCTAGAACCATATCATAAAACAAGAACATGAGGAACGGTACGATTACGCCTTCGCCTTGCCACGGTCTCCTGAAGTACCTGAAAGACATTGAACCACAACTGTAAGCCCGAAAGCTTAGTGAGATACCCCCAAAATACCAACCACATATACTACACATAACATATCATAACCGAATAGAACAACCATGCACTTCGGGTTTACTTGTGTGACTGGTCCGTCGCACCGGGCCTTCAGTCCACCGGGTCCACCCTCCGGGTCTAGCCATATCCATCGAGTCTGCAGTGTGGTTGGTCCGCCCGCACCGGGCCTTCAACCCACCTGGTCCACCCTCTGAGTCTACAGTATGACTGGTCCGCCCGCACCGGGCCTTCAGTCGGCCTGGTCCACTCTCCGAGCCTCGGCACGTCTGGTCCGCCCTCGTGGGGCCTTCAGCCTATCCGGACCACTCGCTGGGCCTTCGGAATAACCGGTCCGCCCTGGGTATGTTGGCCTACAGCACAAAGCAGGACCCGCCTCAACCCAACCCCAGTCCATCAACCATGTGCACATAAACATTCAATCATATAACAATTCACATCCAATCAAACCGATCTAGCATATCACGTAACATAACATCATCCTAACCAGAATACCGACCTAATCGGTCACTAGCTTATCATTATCTTACATATCAGGATACCGACCTTAACCAGGTCTCTAACATATACCATCCTAACTACCAGGATGCAAACATAGCAAAGCAATAACATAACCACAATACCCGGATTACAATCCGATAAAGGGCCGACCTTGGTGCCGTAGACCCTGTCGATATAGTGAGGATAACTCACCTCGCAACTACCGACTGAAAAGATAAGACCGAGCTGCTCTGACCACTGACACGAACTCCACCACTGATAATACCAAAAGGCTGAACTCAATAACCACCTATAATTACCAAATTACCCCTGGGAGGTCAACTGGTCAACTGTTGGTCAAAGTCAAAGTCCTCAGTTAAAGTCAACTCTCCTGACTGACTCTACTCGCCGAGTTACCCTGCTGACTCGTCGAGTTCCCTTGCTATGAAAACTCTTAAATCATGAATCAACTCGCCGAGTCATCCCGAGACTCGCCGAGTTCCACAACTTTGAGTCCCCTCGCACTCAACTCATTGAGTCATCCCTTGACTCACCGATTCATGGCTCAATCAGAAGAGGTTAGGACCTCCCGACCAGACTCGCCAAGTCCGAGAACAGACTCGCCGAGTCCAAGGCCATCTTCAACCAACTCGCCGAGTTGTTCTTCCAACTCGTCAAGTTCCTGTCTATCTTCATGCAACTCGCCGAGTACACCCTTGTGACTCGCCGAGTACTCCTAGGTCTTAATCCATATAGAGGCTTTCCAGGCCATGCGGATGATCCAAACAATAGATCTACCCTTCCACAAGCCATCCATCACGTAAAGTGACAAACTTTACGTGAATCCAAAGAGATCTAGGCATATAACACCCTAGGGTTAGGGTTTGGGACAAGATGGCTTCACCAATCACTCAAGAACCAGGACTTTTATGCACTCTAGACCTTCTCCATTCCAGATCTAAGGTAGCAACCTCAGATCTAACCTCCAAACTCAAAATATCACAAGATATGCTTTCCAAGAACTCCAAAATGATGAATCTAGATGAATAATAGCCCAAGCAACGAAATAATACCTCAAAAGAAAACTCCAACAAAAGAGTAATCCAAATCCCTGCAAAGCCCCTTGCTCCAAGCCTCTTAACCTTCAAAGATCTCTTCCACAAACACTCCTCCAAGGTTCAATTGCTCTCTAATTCACTCACAAACGCGCATTAGGGTTTCTGGACTTCAAGGGAGAGTAAGGAGGCTGGGGAGAGGGTATTATGTCCTTTATATAGGGCTCAACCCCCGGAATTAGGGTTTTCTCCACACAACACCAACTCGCCGAGTCTAGCCACCGACTCGCCGAGTTGGCCACTTAACACGCGACCAAAATCGCGACTCTACTCGCCGAGTCCACCCATGGACTCGCTGAGTCGACCATCCACATTTTCACTTTGAACCCTGAACTTGCACTCCTGAACTTGGGATGTTACAATTCTCCCCCACTTAAATTAGGCTTCATCCTCGAAGCCTGCGACAACACAACTCCAGAAACTACTATCGCAATGCACCACCTGGTATTAACCAAACTAGGTTCCTCAAAACACAACCACCGAAACCCAAGACCCAACTCTTCCCCTGCGGTGTCTTGGCCACCGCTTCAAGCCGGCAACCGGCCTCATCCTCTGATAACCACACTTATCAACAGAGTACCATTCCATGATACTTCACTCGTTCCAGATCACAACAATCACTTGACTCATACGGGCTAGAAACAACCTTGAACCTGTTGGAATAGTGTCTAAGGCTGTAACTATATTGGGCAAGTACTTGACCCGGTTGTGCATGGTCCTTTTGGGTTGCCTTCACCATAGCAACTTGATAGGATGATTTATTAAGAGAGAATAAATATTATTAATATATTATGAGAATAATATAATGAATAATATATTTGGTATTTGATTAATATAAGTCATAGAATTAATTAGAATTAATTTGGTGACTTAAAGAGATTAATTAAATAAAGGGGTATAAACTGTCGATTGTTTGATAGTTAAGCTTTAGACTGTAAATCCATTTGGATATGGTATGGACGAATTCTAAGAGGTTTAGGATAGCTAAAATCGTCCATATGCTTATCTAGGAATGGATTTGGATAGCCTTGAGAGAAGATTATCCAATTAGGGTTTAGGTTGTAACCCTTAAGGAGTCTACAAGTATAAATAGACCCTATGGCTGATGGAATTCGACACTTGACCTAAAGTAAGGAACCTCTGGTCGAAATTCCTCCCCTCTCCTCTCTCCCAAATCACCCTCCTTGCTTTGGTGTTTGTAAGCCATTAGAGGAGTGACATTTGTGACTCTAGAAGCTCCAAGACCTCAAGATCAACAAGGAACTCAAAGGTATGATTCTAGATCTGTTTCAATGTTGTTATTTAACCTAATTAGTAATTAGAAGTCTTGGATTCAAAGCATGTTTATTAGAAAGCCTAGATCCGAGCATTAGGGTTTTGCATGCGCACATAGGAAAGTTCTTATGGCTAAAACCCATCAGTGGTATCAGAGCCTAGCTTGGTTTTCTGTAAATTGTTGCTTGATTAACTGAAACAAACCTGCAAAATTCGATTTTTGGTTTCTGAGTCATGGACTCGGCGAGTCTCAAAGTGGACTCGGCGAGTAGGCCTGACTCGGCGAGTCCCTTTGTGCACTCGGCGAGTCCAGGCGTCAGGAATGGCCAGATTCGGGATTTCTTTGTGTTTATCTTATCTTAACTTACCATAAACTAATTAGATCAATATTAATTCGTTTTTCTGATAAATATAACTATTATCTTGATCTAGTTAAAGGTAATTATCAACTAATTAAATATTTAATTTCCTTATATGATAATTAATTAATTATTTTGATTATTTTGGTAATTATCTTAAAAGGAAATCTTGAATAAATCAAATATAGATAATTAGGATATTAATTGTTAATTGGAATTATTTGTTATTTGATCCTCCATGTTTTAAATGTTTAAAACCTACCCTCATGTTTTGAAATTTACTTTTGTGATTAAAAGCTTTAATTTAGACAACTTAAATTTCAAGCCCTAGATTTTAAAAGTTTTAAAATACAACCCTATACTAATATGATATTACTAGAATAATGTATATATGTATAACTAAATGCTAGTCTTACCGTTAGTAGGCCTCATTCACGAAGCCGATCTATAAGGTGGGTATAAGGTTGCGGCCTATAAAATGGCGCTTAATGGGTGTACACTCACACCCACCGCTTGCTTGATTGGTGGAGGGTCGTTAGCCGAACGGGTAGGATAGGGCAACCTCATCCTCTCATTAAAAGTATAATAAGAAATACAAAGTAACTACACATATTTTAAAATTTCCCAATCCTAGTTACTTTAGGAAAAGTGAATTGATGCAATCCCATGAAATTACACTTTGCACCTTGCTAAGATGTTAGTGGAGCGTGTGTGGTTTACCGGCACACTAATTGGTTCTAAGCGAAGGTGGAAAAGGGTGATTCGTTGTTTATCATAGTTCGATGGAGCGTGTGTGGTTTACCGGCACATCGAATAGGTGATTGTTACAATGAAGGCGCCATGTGAATTTGCATGGTAATTCACACCCGCTTTGTGATCCTCGGCATCCCAGTCACAAACAAGAGGGGCATATCGAGATTTAAACATGCCATTGAATAGTTTCAATGAATCTCATCCGAACCTAGGAATTCTCAAAAACACTTAGGACTAATAGTTTAAGTTTCGTGATGGAGAATTAGTGAATCGTCATTCACTTACCTTCAATTTATTTGCATGTTAGATTACGGCATCCCTTTTCTAGTATGTAAATGTTATTGTTGGATCCTAGCCCTAATTTTCTTATTGGGTGATAATTAGGGATTCTTATTCTAATCTATCTTTGTCCTCTTCTAATTGTAGATGTCGAACGCAAACAACGCTGCTGCTAGTTCTTTCACATTGATGAGCCTTTGCCAAAAGGTCACCTTCGATGGAGCGAACTTTAGCGAATGGATAAGATACATTCGCACCATTGCTCGCTATGAGGACAAAGAGTATGTCCTTGATGAGAAGCTCGAGAAAATCAACACCGAAATCGCTACTCCAGCCGAAATCACCGCCTTTGAAACTCATGAGCGAGATGCAACGAAGGTACATTGCATCATGATCGCCACCATGAACTCCGAATTCCAAAAGTCCTACGAGGACATGTACCCGTACGAGATGCACCAAGACTTATTGGAGAGGTACCATCAAAACACGAGACAAGAGAGGTACGAGATTTTCACTAACATGATTTCCGCGAAGATGGGTCATGGAGAATCTCTTACCGTGCACTTGCAAAAGATGCAAAGGTATGTCGACCGCCTTCGCAAGTTAAATGTTGACTTCGGTGAGGATTTGGCGATCGACATGGTGCTTCACTCTTTGCCTCCGATGTACAATCAATTTAGGATGACCTACCACATGAACAAAGAAGAGGTCACCCTAAGCAAGCTCCAAGGTCTCTTGAGGGTTGCTGAGAGCAACTTCAAAGACAAGTCTGTTGCACCTACTCCCAATCCGCCCGCTGCTCCTGTCTTGGCTATTGGACAAGGGAAGGGAAAGAAGAGGAAAGCTTCATCGAAGAACTATCGCAAGGTGAAAGCCCGAGATGGTGCCTCTTCTAGTGGGACCAAAGTTGATCCCGCCAAGCCCTGCTCTAACCCGAAGGAGGCAGAGTGCCACCACTGCCACAAGATAGGACATTGGAAGAGAAGCTGCCCGGATTACCTGCAAGCAATCAAAGAAGGAAAGATCAAGCCATCTTTCGCAGGTATATATACAATCAAATCTAACGATTCTAATCATGCTATTTCTTGGGTTCTTGATACCGGTTGTGGTTATCACATTTGTTCTAATGTGCAGGGACTAAGAAGAAGTAGGGATGTGGAGCAAGGAAGGATCAATCTAATCATGGGGAACAGAAGATCGTCGCCTGTGACCAAGATTGGAGTGTATTCCTTAGTGCTTAGGAATAGTTTAGTTTTAGATTTGAACAATTGTTGCTATTCTCCAGAAATGGCAAGAAACATCATTTCATTTCATGGTTTATATAGACAAGGATTTAGATTTTCTTTTAATAATGAGAATGGTTCTATTTTGGCTTATCTAAATAGTGTCTTTTACTTTGAAGCTATACCATGTAATGGAATATATGAAACCGTTATGATTGTTGATAACTTAGGAAATGATGTTTTGAATATTGATTCTTCCACTAGTATGGATAAAGCATCCTTGTGGCATTGTCGTCTTGGACATGTCAACAAGAAACGCATAGCCCAACTCCAAAAGGATGGAGTGTTGGAGTCATTCGACCTTAGGGAAGATGACACATGCGAGTCTTGTTTGCTTGGAAAGATGACTAAGTCGCCCTTCACGAGTACTTGTGAAAGGGGTGAGGGTCTATTGGACCTAATACATACCAATGTATGTGGACCGTTTAGATCAACCACGAAGGATGGGAACCGCTTCTATGTGACTTTTACCGATGACTATAGTAGATATGGGTATATCTACTTAATCAAGCAAAAGTCAGACACCTTTGAAAAGTTCAAAGAGTTCAAGAATGAAGTGGAGAATCAATTGGGCAGGAAAATCAAGATGCTTCGATCCGATCGAGGAGGAGAGTACCTAAGTCTTGAATTCCACGATTATCTCAAGGAGTGTGGAATAGTTTCGCAATTGACGCCTCCTAGGACACCGCAGTTGAATGGTGTAGCAGAAAGGCGTAATCGAACCTTATTGGATATGGTTCGCTCTATGATGAGTCGTGCTTCACTACCAATCTCTTTTTGGGGGTATGCCTTAGAGACTGCCGCCCATATCCTTAACCGAGTCCCTACTAAGAAGGTTGCCAAAACACCTCACGAGATGTGGACAGGGAAAGCTCCCTCGTTGGCACATATCAAGGTTTGGGGTTGCGAGGCTTTCGTAAGATGAGATACTCACGACAAGCTTGAACCACGAAGTGAGCGATGTATTTTCATCGGCTATCTGCAGACATCCTTTGGATATCTCTTCTATAGACCGAAGGACAATGTTGTCTTCGTTGCGAGGAGAGGAGTTTTCCGAGAGCGAGAACTCATAAGCCAAGGAGACAGTGGGAGGCAAATTGAACTTGAAGAGATTCAAGAATCGATAGATGAAGGAACCTCTACCGCTGGCACTCAACCCGAGGAGGAAACTCCGGTTGAACCAATTGACGAATCCTTACCTCTTAGACGTTCCGATAGAATTAGAGTTCATCCCCAGTTTTATGGCTTTCATATTACTACCGAAGGGGACACGTATATTAGTGATGGTACACTAGTAAATCTTGATGAACCTAATAGCTATAAGGAAGCCATGGCAGGCCCGGAGTCTGTAAAGTGGAAAGAGGCAATGGATAGCGAGATCCAATCCATGTATGATAACCAAGTTTGGAATTTGGTTGATTACGTGCCCGGACGTAAGACCGTTGGGTGCAAATGGATCTTCAAGAAGAAGACCGACGTGGATGGGAACGTACACACATATAAAGCGCGATTGGTCGCGAAGGGCTTTACTCAAACTCACGGAGTTGACTATGATGAGACCTTCTCACCAGTTGCGAAGATTAAATCTATTAGAGTGATGCTAGCGATTGCCGCATTCCATGATTATGAGATTTGGCAAATGGATGTCAAGACCGCTTTCCTTAATGGAAAGTTGGCTGAGGATGTTTACATGGCTCAGCCAGAGGGGTTTGTGGATCCGAAGCATCCGGATAGAGTGTGTAAGCTTGAGAAGTCCATTTATGGACTTAAGCAAGCATCTCGCAGATGGAATCTTTGTTTCGATGAGAAAGTCAAAGAGTTTGGATTTGTACGAAGCGAAGACGAATCTTGTGTATATGTCAAAGCCAGTGGGAGTATAGTAAGCTTCCTCGTTCTATATGTCGATGACATATTACTCATAGGAAACGACATCCCGACTCTGCAGGAGGTAAAGTCCTGGCTCGGGAAGTGCTTCGCTATGAAGGACCTCGGAGAAGCTTCTTACATTTTGGGAATAAGGATAGTAAGAGAAAGAAGTAAGAGACTAATTGGACTTAGTCAGAATACTTACTTAGAGAAGGTACTAAAACGTTTTAGTATGGAAAACTCAAAGAAGGGAGAACTACCGATACAAAGTAATGCCAAATTGAGTAAGACTCAAAGTCCGAGTACCGAAGCTGAGATAGCAGAAATGAGCCGAGTACCATACGCTTCCGCAGTTGGCTCAATCATGTACGCTATGACTTGTACTCGCCCTGATGTAGCCTTCGCTTTGAGCATGGTTAGCAGATATCAAGGGAATCCTGGCAAAGCCCATTGGATTGCGGTGAAGAATATCCTTAAGTACCTTCGGAGGACGAAGGAATGGTTCTTAGTCCTCGGAGGAAGTGATGACTTGAAGGTGCGAGGGTATAGTGACGCCAGTTTTCAAACCGACAGGGACAACTACCGTTCGCAGTCGGGCTGGGTCTTTACCCTAAATGGAGGAGCAGTGACATGGAAGAGTTCTAAGCAGGAAACCGTAGCTGATTCAACGTGCGAATCAGAGTACATTGCAGCGAGCGAAGCGTCGAAGGAGGCAATATGGCTAAAGAACTTCATAGGTGATCTTGGAGTCGTACCTGCCATAAAGGAGCCCATGGAGATTTTCTGTGATAACGAAGGAGCGGTTGCCTTGACCAAGGAACCGAGGGATCATGGTAGATCAAGACATATCGACAGAAAATATCACTTCATCAGACATCGTGTAGAAGAAGAACAACTCGTAGTGAAGAGGATATCATCAGAAGATAACCCAGCAGATCCGCTTACGAAGGGACTGAGTAGGGTTAAGCACTTGCAGCATGCTAGGAGTATTGGGCTGAAGGATGATATTAGCATAGATTAGATAGTATTAGAAACGTGTAATAGATAAATGTAATTGACATTTGATGATTAAATAAAGGAGTTTTATTTATGAGTAATGTTACTATCTTATGTTAATTGTTTAGCTATTGTTTCACTTTGCATGTTTTGACTTCCAGAATAATTGAGGTTATTAGGAATAATCGAATTATTCAAATGGTCCACAATCGTTCATATGTTGGAAGTAGATATGAAAGAAGATTGTCATGAATTGGTGTGTAGAATGTCTAAATGGTGTTAGACATAGCAAAGGATTGCTACAACGTTCATGAGTGCTTATGAACTAGTTTTGAGCATTGGAATAAACCCGCGCTTGCTGGAATCACCTTATGGAATAAGATATAAAAGGTGATCGCAAGACGATAATATCATATAGTCTTAAAACCTAGATATATGGTTTATTATTTGTTAATTGATTGTACATTGATTATACGAAAACGCATCAGTAACTTGGTGTTATAAAACGTATTGTTGTGTATAGTTGGTTAATGAATAAGTAAATGCATATAAGTCAAAGTTTATCTGTAACTTTTATCTAAGAAGGTAAAAGCGATATCTCGGCCGCTCGATGATTTGATTTGACTTATGTGCCGGGCCCGGTCAGAACTGAATTGATGTGTTCGATTAAGTTCTATGTCAAATAAATCAGAGATCGAGAAACCTAAATGCGTGACTAACCATTCCATAGGATTGTCAGCATGATATCTAACAGAGGACTGTACGTTCCCTTATCTAAAGGACAAGATTGATTAGATCAGAGTTGACAGCGTCTTTGAGAGCTACGATTGCAAACCGAATTGTACTTGTATAGTTACTAGACTTATCCAAGTGGGAGACTGTTGGAATAGTGTCTAAGGCTGTAACTATATTGGGCAAGTACTTGACCCGGTTGTGCATGGTCCTTTTGGGTTGCCTTCACCATAGCAACTTGATAGGATGATTTATTAAGAGAGAATAAATATTATTAATATATTATGAGAATAATATAATGAATAATATATTTGGTATTTGATTAATATAAGTCATAGAATTAATTAGAATTAATTTGGTGACTTAAAGAGATTAATTAAATAAAGGGGTATAAACTGTCGATTGTTTGATAGTTAAGCTTTAGACTGTAAATCCATTTGGATATGGTATGGACGAATTCTAAGAGGTTTAGGATAGCTAAAATCGTCCATATGCTTATCTAGGAATGGATTTGGATAGCCTTGAGAGAAGATTATCCAATTAGGGTTTAGGTTGTAACCCTTAAGGAGTCTACAAGTATAAATAGACCCTATGGCTGATGGAATTCGACACTTGACCTAAAGTAAGGAACCTCTGGTCGAAATTCCTCCCCTCTCCTCTCTCCCAAATCATCCTCCTTGCTTTGGTGTTTGTAAGCCATTAGAGGAGTGACATTTGTGACTCTAGAAGCTCCAAGACCTCAAGATCAACAAGGAACTCAAAGGTATGATTCTAGATCTGTTTCAATGTTGTTATTTAACCTAATTAGTAATTAGAAGTCTTGGATTCAAAGCATGTTTATTAGAAAGCCTAGATCCGAGCATTAGGGTTTTGCATGCGCACATAGGAAAGTTCTTATGGCTAAAACCCATCAGAACCACCGGGATCCCGACCTGGTACCCTATTGCTATCATTTCCCTTATCAGACATATCTTTCACCGCATTCACTGCTGAGACTTAACCTGCTCCTTTCCTGAGTCTAACTCTATTCCCTCCATGCTGACAGGATGACACATCCTTCAGCTTCGGGGCAATTCCCATGAGTTCTCCTCCGCAATCACATATCCATGCTGAACTGGCTCTAACATCCTCGGGTTGGGAAAACTCGATACACTGACGACGCCTCCATACATCCCCCAGGGTGATTTACCACTACATGCATAATTCCTTGGTCAAAACCAAACTGGGAATCCAAGGCTCCATCCTTGCATCCCTTCCGCGCTTCTTTGGCTCTACACCCTCGAAATTCCTTCCGTGACCTCAGCAGACATCCAACCCGGATGTGATTCCACACCACCAGCGCAAACACACTGCTCAATAACCATAATTGGAACACCTCTATCATATCTCCGCACTACTATTTTTACTTCCATGAACCTACACTCCCTCTTGGAGCTACATACCTTTCCCTTCCCTTATCCAAGGAAATCTACTTGGCTGCCTTGTCACTACAACAAGTGCCTCGGTTCTCGCCCACCGCTACACCATTCCTTTATAGCATAACCGCTATCCCATGCACCACACACGCGCTAAATCTGCTCGCAGGGACTCTCGAATCCATGCACTACCTCCCACTAATCATGATCAATACCCGGGGCCAGACCTTCTGTTGCTATCACATCGCAACATACTCATTCCATCTCCTCATACAAGTCTATCAACGCATGCAGAGTCTTCAGCATGACTGGACCGCCTTACTAGGCCTTCAGCAAATCTGGATCACTCTCCGAGCCTTTGGCCTAACTGGTACACCGACCAGCTTTTAGTCTATCCGGACCGCTCAAGTAGCATTCTTCATCCCGAATTATCCCTCCTGGAAAACTCTCCCATGCGTACTGTTCTAGCCCTTTAGGGCTCCGAACTCTAACTCCATCCCACATACTCAATCTCGGCCTGCTCCTAGGCCTTCCATAATCAATCGCTCTTTTTCCGAAACCCTTGTTCTGTATCCCGCCCCGTTTGCCTATCACTTACTCATACCAGCCCACACTCTTGGCTGACAGAATCGTTGTTGAATCCCCAAACAGCTAATCAACTACTCATGCTTATCGATCTCCCGGAGAATTTTCCAATTCTCCCTACTTAGAACACTGACTATCAACCACCGATCGCCATAACCGACCTCTCTTAACAACCCTACACAACACATTCCCTTACACGCGAACTGACTCCCACTAAAACGAGCCACCTTCACAAAATCACATATCAACGCTGATCAACTCGGAATGCGGATGCTACCCAACATTCATACCAAAAGCCTGATTCCCCACTAATGATCCTCATGGATGATAACCAACATAAATCTCAAAACCAAAACCCTCCAGGAACAAACGAATACAATACCAAAAATCACACCACGAGACTAACAGATATACAATACTTCCATAATAATCACAAGATAGCAAGATATCAAGAAAGAAACATACCCGCAGCTGCATCCGACACTGCCCTGACCTCCACTGCTGCAAGCTGAAAAGCACGACCCTGAGCCCTTGGGGGTTCCGCTCCACCCTGACCTTCGCCCGCAATCCTCAAAGTGGCCGGTGCTGGAGCCTGCACTGGTCCTGCAGCAAGCTGTGGATAGTTGACCTTCAAGTGTCCAACCTGATGGCAGTGATAACAAATCCTCAAATCTTGAACCGGGGCTGTCTACCAACAATCCCTCGCATAGTGCCCCTCCTTTCCGCACTTGCGGCAAGCACCACTGGACCTACACACTCCGGTGTGACCCTTCCCACACTTCCCACAAGTGCGGCTGCTCTGATCTCCCAATCTAGAATCAACGGTCTTGAACCGTTTCGGCGCTGGCTGCGACGGCACCAGAGTCTGCCTCTGCTCTCGCAACTACAACTCAATCTCCAACTCACGCCGCCTGGAGGCCTCCTGCAACTCTAACAAGGTCTTGCACCTCTGCGTAGACACAAACTGCCTGATATCCCTCTTGAGCATGCTCAGATATCGGGACATCTGGGCCTGCTCCGAAGCAAACTCAGGGCAAAACATCGCCCTCTCTGTGATCATCCTGGTGATCTCCGTCACCAACTCTGAATACTGCTTCAGCTCTAGGAATTCCTGAGCCAATCTCTCCCTCTCAACTCGCGGAACATAACGAGTACTGAACATCTCCGTGAACTGATCCCAAGAAACCGCAGCTCGCTGCGCATCAGAATACGATCCCGTGGTCAACCTCTACCAATCCTTTGCCCCGAGCCTCAATAGGTTCATAGCACACCTCACTCTCTGATCAGCAGGGCATGAGCACGTGAAGAAACACCCCTCCACGTCTGACAACCATCTCATAGCAACAATCGGGTCCTGAACCCCATCGAAGGTAAGGGGATTCGTATTATCGAAGTCCCGATACTGAAAACCTCTACCGAATCCTCCCCCTGCTGCTGCTACAGCCGCTGTAGCCGCCGCGGCAGCCGTCTTTGTAAGAGCTGCATAACGCTCATCAAAATACTCAACCATAGCGGTCTTGATCGACCCAAACAGTTCTGGCAACTCAGCCCGGAACATCACAGCAACCTCGACATGCAGGATCTCACGAATCCTAGCATCCAACTCGTCTGTGCTCATCTGACCAATAGCCTCGGGCGGTACTGACCCACCCTGACCGCCCTCTCCTGCTCCCGATCCCGATCCGGATCCGCTCCCAGCATGCCTCGTAACCACCATCCTGAAAATATCGCAAAACATTAGGCGCTCTCCCAGAACCCCGAGAACCAACTCCCAACCCACCTTAGAGGTTGTGACTTCCTTGATATGTGTATGGGTCCTGTGCTTTCAGTAGTACGGGCCCATACTACTTTCCGCACCTATCCATATTTATATCAAGTATCACCACAACACCCTAGTGTTGATCATACCTAACAAGCATTCAACCCTCACTCCTAGAGGAACACTGGAAATCTCACACGGAATAAACCCCCCGAAGCCCCATATTACATCGTTTTACGTGCAATTTTAACCCCCCGAAGCCCCGGTATCAACCCCGAGACCCGAAGCAAGTCCCGAAGCCCGAAGATCCCGAGAAGAAAAGAGTTTCCGAGCCGAAGCTCTGCCCACGAGAAACCCGGTGTGTGAAGTGATCCCGGTTTCACCGAAGAATATTACTTCTACAAGCCGTAGTGCTGTCTGATCGTCTTCTGATCAAGTGAGTGTATAGTCACTTTCTTCTTACACATAAATATGAAGTATTTTATAAAATACGTGCTATGTGTATATATATTGTTGTTTATATGAGTGAGTGTGTGGTCACTTTCTTCTAACACATAAATATTAAGTATTTGCTATGAAATATGTGCTATGTGTATAATATAAAGTTGTTTATATGTGTGAGTGTTTGGTTACTTTTTTCTAACGCATAGATATGAAGTATTTGCTAAGAAATACGTGTTATGTGTTTATACATTGTTTGCTTATTTGAGATGAGTGTGGAATGAACGTTTTATATAGTTTTTAAATGAGTTAAACTGTGTATGTATTTTATATATGCGAATATGTTGGGTAGAACATGGGTAGATGAGATAGTTGGTGTGTGATAAAATGAGGAGGTATGAAAGATGCTTAAGAATAATATTGGTAGATGCACCAAATAGAGATGTCATAATACTAGCAGATGCGCTTAAGAATAATATTGGTAGATGCACCAAATAGAGATGTCATAATACTAGCAGATGCGTTTAAGAATAATATTGGTAGATGCACCAAATAGAGATGTCATAATAGTAGCAGACGCGCTTAAGAATAATATTGGTAGATGCACCAAATAGAGATGTCATAATACTAGCAGATGCGCTTAAGAATAATATTGGTAGATGCACCAAATAGAGAATGTCATAATGCTAGCAGATACGCTTAAGCATAATGTCGGCAGATGCGCCAAATAGAGAATGTCATAATACTAGCAGATGCGCTTATAGGATAATCCTGGCAGATGCGCTTATAGGATAAGGTCGGCAGATGTGCCTAATAGTGAATGTCGTAATCCTGGCAGAGGCGCTTAAATGATAAAGTTGGTAGATGCGCCTTAAATAACAGTAGAATTTGTGTCTATTCCTTAAAGTCAAAATTTAGGAATGAATGAATAAAGGATAGGTGATTCTTAGGGTAAAACCTTAAGAAATAAAGAAGATAATGGGGATGGGTAATTGGGTTGATTGTTTGATGATTAAATATAATAATTATATTATTGTGGATTGAAAACCCTATATGCTCACCAGGCTCCCAAGCCTGACCCACTCAGTTTAATTGTATCACAGGTATCGATACGAAGCTGCTTTGCACTGAGAGATTAAAGGAGATGTAAATCACTAGAGTAAATGAATGTATGTTCTGTTTATGCTTATGTGTCTGTATCGAAACATGACATCCCGAGGTTTTATTATTTAATGAAAATACATTCTCTTTGAGAAATGTTTTGATAAGTTTTTATCATATCTTGTTTTGGGAACAAATTCTGCAACCGTTTTCTTTAAACGATTACTCGGATTTATAAAACAAAGCATAAACAAATCGGTCTTTTCTGGTCGTGAAATTGGGGATGTCATAATAACGCCCAAATCTGACTTCGTATGAAGAAGTTATGATTTTTCGAAGTTTCGGATTAGTGGTGTACAACCCGAAATTCGAATAATAGATCAAGTGATTTTTAGCCGACACGACCTAAACGAGAATCGAAGATCTCGTTAAGAGTAGCGTACCGAGAAAAAGATGGGCGAAAACGGACGTCGGATGATGAAGTTATGAGGATTTAACGGACCAATCCTGTCCCGACCTGTTAATAATATAAAATTTAAAATCGACTCAAAACTAGCCGACGGAGTCTAAACGAAAGTTGTAGAGTACATTCCCACCTTCGTGTGGATATAAAGAACGTTGAAAACAGAGCTCTTATGCTAAAGTTACGAATTTTTAAAGATTGCATTCGAAATTGCGAAGTCTGGAACGAAATCGATGACGTGGCGCGTTCTGAACCGTCCATCGCTGAAGAAAGCCTCGCATCGGATCTTGACACGTCGTCTCGCATCTACTCCCTGCGTCCGAGGCCGGGTACGCCCAACGTACTTCGGTTCTTATCCCTTCGTAGTGTGAGACAGCTGGACCGAAGCTGGCATTCTTATCCGAGCACTACGCCCAGCGTAATCTGAGGCCTCGCTGGGTATAAAAGGGGGACAAGGGTTCCGCAATTTTCACACCTTTCTTCACTCTCTCTCTAACTTCTTTCTCTCTCTCTAAGTATCCTAAACACTCAGAAACCCTAGGTAACCTCCCTAGCACCCGAAGGAAGCCCCGAGGCTCCCGGAGTCCCGAGAAAAAGGGTCTTTCGGTTTCGAAACGCTGCTCCAAATAAAGTTCCGGTTTTCGATAAAATTCGCTGTAAGTGAGCTACGCTTACGCAATTTTTAATATAGCTTCCAAATAATTATAGTAATGTTATTAGGTCCTTAAAATAATTATTTGGACTATTATTATGAGTTATATTGAGTGTTATTTAACGCTTATATAATAATAATAATAGTCAGACTATTAATTTGTCGCGGTTATCGTTAGATTAAACCCTAGTGGTATTGATACTAGGTTTTATTGAAGGAAATTATTTTGAGAGTATCGAAGCGCTGTCCGAGTGCTGAGTCACCACCTTTCAGGTGAGTGCATGGTCCCCTTCAACTTACACATAGATATGAAGTATTTACTACGTGCTATGTGTGCATATTGTCTGTTTACTTGCTGTCTATGCTCGGTGAAAGATTTTATACATGTTTTAAATGATTTAAACTATATATGTATTTTATATCTACGAAAATGTTGGGGTAAAACATGGGTAGATATAATAGATGAAATATGAGTTGGAAGATGAGTTGAGAGGTGATATAGACCATGAGGTATGGGTGAGAGGTGTACGATGTGAGAAGCCTTTTTCCCAAATGATGTCCCCGTCATTCAACACAGTATGGATGACAACCACGGACTATTCTAGACAGTCCAGTGGAACACTAGCAGACTCGCAACCTGTTGGTGTTGTGAATGATGTGTTCACCCGGTGTACTCTAAACCTTGGTGACCATGCAGACTTGGTGCCTAAACCTTGGTGATCATGCAGACTTGATGCCTAAACCCTGGCGACTATGCAGACTTAGTGCCTAAACCCTGGCGACTATGTAGAGTTAGTGCCTAAACCCTGGCGACTATGCAGACTTAGTGCCCGTTGTGTAAACCATGGCAACGATGGACTTCGTGCCGATTCCTTAGGAATGAATGAACGAGGAATAGCTGATTCTCAGGGTAGATCCTTAAGAATAGAGAATATTGTTAGAATAGTGTCTAAGGCTGCAACTATATTAGGCAAATATTTGACCCAGTTGTGCATGGTCCTTTTGGGTTGCCTTCACCATAGCAACTTGACAGGATGATTTATTATGAGAGAAAAAATATTATTAATATATTATGAGAATAATATAAGGAATAATAATATTATTATTTGATTAATATAATTCATAAATTAATTAGGAATTAATTTGGTGACTTAAAGAGATTAATTGAATAAAGGGGCATAAACTGTCAATTGTATGATAGTTGTACTTTGGGATAAAATCCCTTATGGATAAGGGGTGGACGATTTCTAGGGCTTAGGATAGGCTTAGAATTCGTCCAAGGCTTATCATTAGGGTATTGGATTGCTTAGGGCTTAAGTTATCCAATTAGGGTTTAAGGGTGAAACCCTAGGAGCCTCACTAGTATAAATAGACCCTAAGGGTCAAGGGAAATCGGTACTCTTGTCTAGAAGAAACCCTGGCTGATTCTTGATCCCCTCTCCTCTCTCTTAAATCATCCTCTTGCTAGTTGGTGTTTGTAAGCCATTAGAGGAGTGACAATTGTGACTCTAAAGCTCCAAGAACAAGAAGATCAAGCAAGTGATTCAAGGTAATCTTCTAATTCTGATTTCTTATTGTTATTATACTCTATTAGCCATTAGAAGTCTTGGATTCAATGCATGTTCAATTAGAGAAACCTAGATCCAAGCATTAGGGTTTGTATGTGCACATAGGAATGTTCATATGGCCAAAACCCATCAAATATAATGGGGATGGGTAATGGGGTTTAATTGCTTGATTGTTTAAACATAATAATTATATTATTGTAGGTTGAAAACCCTATATACTCACCAGGTTTCCCAACCTGACCCACCCAGTTTATTTATATCACAGGTGTTGATATGAAGTCACATTACACTGAGAGATTTAAAGAGATGTAGATCACTAGTGTAAATAAATGTAAGTTCTGTTTATGCTTATGTTTCTGTATTAACGATGACATCCCAAATGTTTTAAAATGAATAAAATACGTTTCTTTGAAAATGTTTTAATAACGTATTTGTCGTGTTTTTCTGGGAACAAATTCCGCAACATTTTTATTAAAAGAAGTACTCTGATTTTTATAAAGCATAAACAAAATTGGTCTTTTCTGACCGTGAAAATGGGGATGTCACATTGAACAAGTTAACGGTGAAGAAGCGTTATCCACTCCCGAGGAAAGATGATCTTTTCGATCAGCTGCAGGGTGCATCTTGGTTTTCCAAGATCGATTTGAGATCCAGATATCACCAGGTCAGGGTGAGGGAGGAAGACGCGGAGAAGACTGCATTTTGGACTCGTTATGGTCATTACGAGTTCGCGGTGATGCCGTTTGGGCTCACTAACGCACCGAAAGTGTTTATGGATTTGATGAATCGGTTCTGCAGATCGATGCTCGATCGCTCGTTCATTGTGTTCATAGATGATATCTTGGTGTATTCCAAGACCCGAGAGAAGCACAATGAGCATCTCAAGGAGCTGCTGGAGGTTCTGCGGCGAGAACGACTGTATGCCAAGTTCTCGAAGTGTGAGTTTTGGTTACGAGAGGTCCATTTCTGGTGTATGGTGCTAATGCACGACATATAGACTTGGTTGGATTGATAGACTTGGACCACAAAAGTGATATGGAGATAAGAAGATCATTGGCGGTTGGTCTTGTTCAGAGTCTATTTTTGAAGGTGGAGAAATATATCATGTCCTATGACAGGTTATTCATTCAAAATTCTAGTGCCAAGGAGAATCTGGAAGACATGGTGACAAGGACGTTGCCCAGAGAGAAGTTCAAGCTTTATTTGGACTTGGTTGACGTTCGCAGGAGGTAAGCCCCTTCGGGGCTTGATGGCAAGATAGGAGACAAAGTTCTTGTTCGAGGTGGAGTTCAGAGGATGCTGAAGTCAAGGTGGAGATTATTAAATGGACTCGAGCATTTGGATCATGTTCATAGAGCATTTGGAGCACTTGGAGCTCAATTGAGCACTTGGGGGTTCATGGAGCATCTTACAAAGGAATAGATCATCTGAGAAAGGAATGGATCGTCTGACAAAGGAACGGATCATACGGAAGGGGGTTTGCACCATGACACTCATCTTGCACCATAGGGTACCTCTCTTGTGCAATGATGTACTCCTGTTGCGCCATGCATGGCCTTATTATGCCATGCATATGCCTTTTGCGCCATGGTGATGTAGAGTCATTTGTCTTGTATCTTGTATCCTTAGTGAGTAGGATGAATCTCTGATGAATTGTACTTGTAACCTCTGTTTGAGAACTCTGAAATAAAGAACACTTCCCTCCTGCCCGTGGACGTAGGTCACCTTGACCGAACCACATAAATAATTCATCACCATGCACATGATGAGTTTTTTAGTTTTTAGTTTTTTTTTTCTTCAGAAACATCAATATACTTATATTTTTAAAGCAAAACAAAAACACATTTTCTATTCAACTTAAAAGAATAACGTATTTTGATTTATATATCAAAATATTACCAAATACCTTTTTTAAAAGATCTTTTATTTTTAAAAAACTTGAAATATTTTTGGATCATAGGTGTACTTGCTTCTAATTTTACTTTGGCTAATAATTTTGGTTTTTAGCTTTATGATTTAGAAAACCTTTGGCTCCACCTTAAATAAAAAGAAGTACTATATGTTTCAAATTGTTATGTGAAATCAATGAATAAACACCCATTAATACATAAGAATAAATATTGTCTAATATTTCTTAAACCAATATGGTTTTATTATTCTAGATTTTTCTGTTTTGGTGTGGATAGTAAGGGAACACCACAAGATCTTGCCATTCTCTCTGAGGTCAAGTGGGTTCTTGATGTTTCATAATTGTTGACTTGGTATTTTAAACAGAGATGACAAAATTGGTAGGAGTAACATTTTAAAACATGCCAAATTAGTTGATTGTTAAAAAATATTTAATTTTGAATTATTGACAAATACATGAAATAACAATATGCTTTTATTTATTTGTTTATCATAGCAACCTTCTTTTATTTCTTGATTTTTCATCATTGTACTTTGAAATTCTACCAATTTATAGATTTATAGCAATGCCAACCAAATACTAAGCAATTTTCACTATTATAATTGGATATATTTTTTGGAAATACAATGTCTAATAAGAAAATAAATGAAAGTACAATGCCATAACTTAGTAAAGTTTTTAATGTACAACTTCTTATATGCCTATTTGGATTTTTTTAACTAAAGTTGCAACCTTACTATAGGTTTTAGAAAAAAGTTCCAAGGATTTCCAATATTTTGGCTACATGTGACGGGAAATCAGTTCTCGTTAAAGTTTTGTTATACTTGAAAAGAATTTGAATAGCTTTCCAATTGTTTTGGAGTTTTTGAATGTTAAGGGTATTTTGGTCACAAAAAAAACTACATGAAAAATGAATTCAAAATATTCATAAAATTTCTCAAAATTTGGATTTGTGTGAATAAAATGATATTAGAACTGAAACTTTTTATTTTAAAGGCCCAAAAGATAGAAGAATTCGGTTTGAAACTATAACGTTAATAGCAATGTACTTTCTTAATACGATTTTTAGAACTGAAAGTTTTTTAAATGGGATAATCTGGTATATATTCAAACGAATGCTTTGGAAAATTGCTGTTTTGATGTTCTTTTGGAACTTTTAAGATTAAAGAGACATTTAGGTCTCCTCGCACAACATTTTCATTGTTGTTATCTTCTCATGAGCATGCAAGTCAATTTGTTCATTGTTTTTTAAAGATGTTTTGTCTCTTGGTTGTTGTTCTATGGTTTCACTTTTGAATGGTTTACTCAAGAGTATTTTCAAGTATTGGAAGTGGTTAATGCTTTTGCAGTCAAAGCTTTGTTTCATGCTCTATAGGTTTGTGTCTGCTTTACGTTCTATCATATTCTTAGCTTGAAACTGTTACATCTGCTTGAGCATACTATGTATCATATTTTGGTGAGTTTTTTGTGTCCATAAAAGTTGTAATAAAATCACCAAGGATCATAATAAGTTGCTTGTATTCAATTGTTTACTATAATTGATTAATAATTATAACTTTTCTACTATAAAATTTATCTATTTTATAACCGTCCTACAACTATAGCCTACTAAGAATATGCCTACTAAAAATATATGTACTAATAGTAAGAGTTCAATTTCTCCAACCATCCTCTAGATTCACAACATTATTTAATATTGACTATATATAAATAATACAGTGTAACAATGTTTGTACACGTGTTTCGTCTTATGGAATCAAACAAAATAATTATAACACTTACATAATTATATTACAAATAAAATTATTACACTTACAACAATTTCAAAAAGGCATTGGAATTGCAAAACGTTGATGATTTTCATAAAGAACACGTTTCTTCGGCCGAAAGAGGTACTTGGAACCGTATGTCGCAACTATTATGTCTTTTAAGAGAGGATATTGCAGTGTAGCGAATAGGAAGACTGGCATGGTAGCAAACATGGCGACAAGAATCGGTATCCATTTCAGATCTTTATGGTATAACACAAACAAGCTGAGACTGAACGCAACCATCATGGTTGTTATTGACAAGAAAAGTGTTGCTAAACCCAACGTCAACTTTTTAGGCAATGATTCATAGAAATCACGTTCACCGTAACGAGATGTAAGGATAGACAAGAACATGATTATAGAAGCTGATGATGAGAATAAAGATATGGCATCCGCCACTACAAAAAGCTTTAAGCTTACTTCTTGATAAAATATAGGGATACCATCATTCTGATTGTATCCGCCAGGAACCGTAAAAGCTGCAGCAAAAACTATGGTGGCAATAAGAGCAGCAACCACCATACATTGACTAGCTGTTCCTTTCATCCACTCCTCACCTTTTACAACTAGATCTTTGTGTTCAACAGTGAATAACTCGTGTGGTGTTAGGCCATCTTTGTTTCTCTCTTCCCTATAAGAAAAAGGGACCATTCCCTCTACTTCCTACAACATTTATACATTGAGTAGATCAATTTGATTGAGGTAACTATGCATTCCAGCCGTTAGTAACACATAAATTAGATTTATATAAGAAAGTTTACTTGCAGACTATATATTAACATGTCACACGAAGGTTGTGAACAACAAATTGCACACAAACATTATTCCGTCGGTTGTGTCTAAAATGGTTTTTTTACAAGGGTCTCTTAACAATTTATTTTTTAATATTAGATATTCATGGATGTAAATGAAGTAATGTAATGAAAAAAGAAAGACAATTTGCATGAGAACCCTAGAAGGACGATGAGGAATATGTACCTTAAACCATAATAGTTCTCGTTGCATCTCAAAAGCAGCTCCAGAGACATCCTCATGTCGCTTTTTCTTGGCACTCTTCCCAACTAAATGGAGCATATTGTTTTCATTTGCATCTTTGAGAAGAGTTATCTGATTCCTTTTTGAGCCGATTTCGTACAATAGATTGTAGATATCCATATGACGATGTTCGGCAGCAGTGTGAAATATACTTTGATTGGTATCGTTTACTTTCCATATCAAATCAGGATATAGACGGATGAGCTCAATTACAAATCTAGTATTGCCCCTTTCTGCAGCAACAAATGGTATTTGTGAAGGGTACTTTTTCTTTGCATTTCCCGGCAACGTCACAGGCGTCCCTCTGAGTATGACATCAATTTCTTTCTTAGACTTCATCGCAATATTTTGCCACATGATTGTTAGTAATTCCAGTGCTGTACTTCCCTTTTCATAAACTCCCACCTTTGGAAAAATGACTGTAAAAACTGAAATTAACAAGTAAATTAAGAAGACAGATGAATGATACCAGACATTTACAAGTAAAACATGATGGATAAAGTTGGGCTCTATTCCATAGACCTAAAGGAATAGTGTAATGACTGGCAAATTTCTGGCATATCACATGGATCTTACATATGAAAAAATGTTAATGCTTGAACATCATGAAAAACATTAGAATGGAAGCGTCTTTGTTTGAACCTTCACATCACAGATTGGCTACACTGGTAAACAGATGGATGCATAGTATCGCATACCAACAAAGGAGTAAAGATGCTCACCCCATTTGACGGTGTTCATGATGATATTAGATTTTCTTTTAGAAAATGCATCAGGCTTTTGAGCTAAAACTCCAAGTACATCCGAACTGTTAACAAGTTCTGGGCAATCTTTCACAATCCATAGTGCGACATCTATAAGGGATTTGACATTCACTTTGTGAGGGAATATGCTATGACAGCTGTTAGCGAAATTCAACAATGAAAACAAAAACAACAAAGCATAAAGATATTTTACATGTAGTGTAAGGATTTCTTGTGTATTGGTAGTGAGGTTAAAGCCATGCATGGATGGTTATAGTTTAATAGTTTTATATTGATGTAGGTATAGACAAGGATTTCACTTTATTCACGATTTGCACCTATAAGAATAAACTAAAAGTAGATACCAACTCTTCTGGGAGCTTATATTTGACTTCATAAATTAGGCCAACCCGAATATTAATTATACACAAATTAAGTAAAATAAGTAGTCGCCCATGTATCACCTAGGTATAGCTAATGTAAGAATAGCCACTCCTTATAAAAACAAGGAGCTAATGATAGACAACAAAATAGAATGTGTGTAATTAATAAGTACACGCTAAAACACTTACCAAACATATCATACTCGACACATTTCAAAAGAAGCCAACCACGAGTCTTTGGTGTCCAATAACTATCATCACGCAGATTATTCGATTCTTGATACAGATACTTCACCACCTCATGATGTCCAAACAAGGCAGCCATATAAAGTGGCATCATATTTTGCCAACCACAAATTGTCATCAAGTCCCTGTTCTTTTGCACCATAATCTTAACCATGTTAATTTTTCCAGATGCAGCAACTACACAGAGGGCAGTGTTGGAACTGTTATCTTGAAGTTCCAGGTCCTTCTTTTGCATGTAATTCACCAGATGTTCCACGAACTCTTCCACCTCATTGGTGCTTTCTGCTGATGCAGCAACATGAAGTGCTGTTTCGCCATTTTCAGTGATACTATACCTTACCAACTCTGGCGTTTCATCAAAAATGTCTTTAGCAGCTTTCCAATCACCTTTGATCGATGCTTCATATAAGGGGACACCAAGATGGATGTAATCAATTCTAGGTCCTGTAAAGTAGTTCCAATTAATGCAAAGTTACACCACATTCATCCAGTGACAATTGCAGTAAACTTTAATTTGTCACCATAATCAAACATCAATACTATTGCATACGACCAATTTGAATCCTTTAATTTGGTTTAACACATTAAAATCAAGCACACTATGGTTATGGTTTTACGTGTAGGTCTCTCTGAATAAGATCTAACATATAAAAAGTGAGACCTTAAAATTGGTTCCATCTTAAAGTAGGCTTTCTATGAAAGAACGTACGATGTATTTCATGAGAAATTTCTAAAAGAATGCAGACACGAAGCACCTTCCAAACAATGTAATATGAATTATTATTGTAAGGTCTTCTGAAGTTGTTGTATCTATATATTGATAACCAATGCAATGCAAACGACAAAACTGCAAAAATGTTCCACGTGGTTGTCTTTTGTTAACTCCATAAGACCATCACACCTATGCTAAAGAAATTCATGACTTGTTCTTAATTAGTTATATTTTGCTAAGCAATAAAGAAGCAGATCTTGTGGTCATTGTGGCCCACTAATTAATCTTTCTCCGACACTTTTATACATGGTGGATAATTTAAAAATCCGGACAATTTAATTAAGCCTAGGGGTAAAACTGGAAAGTTTCCGTTTTATTGAGTTTTTGTATTGTAGTATGTAGGATTCCAATCCGTTTAGTCTAAATAGGGTAGAGATGTTTTATGTTTTCAGCTCAAGTTTTGTAAGTCTTTTAAGCTTTGTTTAGTAAGGTACTTGCAACCTAAGTATATTCTTAGAAAGTTTTTCTTCCATGTTTCTTTTCCTGCACAGTTAAGATTTGTTTCATTCCACAAGAATCAAGAAAATTGATTCCTGTTAAGCCTTTTTCTTCTTTCACTTCTTTGTTTGAGCTACATTCTCAGAGAATCAAGTGAATTTATTATGCATAAAGAATCTTGAAGAATCAAGCGATTTGATTCCAACACTTTTTGTTTTATTTTTCAGATCACAACAAAAGCAGCAGTTCAGAGGAAAATGGTTAACAAAACTTACCGTTAAATAGATCTGGTATTGCTTTCTCTTGTGGAGCAAACGAAACTCCGACAACATGTTGTTGTTGTTGTTGTTGGCTTGGTGGATTCTTCACATCGAAGTTGGGTAATGGGAAACCTGTTTGTTTTTGTTGTGATTGGAACATATTTGGGGGGGGGGGGGGGGGGTAAAAATTGAAGAACAGGGGGTCCACAGTCATTTTTTTTGTTTTGGGTCTAATATGTAAAGTTTTTAATAGTAATGGACTAGTTCTAAAAAAACAGGGGGGCCACCCCTCCCCCACCCCTTAAGAAGATCCGTCCCTGTAGAAATGTATGGGAGAAAGATTAATTAGTAGACAGAAGTTACCTGTAAATGGATGTGGTGTTGATGGATATTGGGGTACTGGATACTGGGGTGGATATTGGGGTACCGGGACATCTGCTGCTTTGTTGTGATCTTTAATAGTAAAAAACAACAAGAGATTGTAACGGAAGCGAATTGCGTATGTAGAAAAGTATAGGAGAAAGATTAATTAGTGGACAGAAGTTACCCATAAATGGATGTGGTATTGATGGATATTGGGGTACTGGGACATCTGCTGCTTTTTTGCGATCTTTAACAGTAAAAAACAACATGAGATTGTAACGGAAGCAAACTGTGTATGTAGAAAAGTACTGGAAAAAGATTAACTGGTGGATAGTAGTTACCTGTATTAACTGGATATGCAGGTATTGGTAGATCTTGTGGAGGAAACGAAACTCCAGTTGCATGCTGCTGTTGTTGGCTTGATGGATTCTGCACATTGAAGTTGGGTAATGGGAGACCTGTTTGCGACATCTGCAGAAAGACATCATTAATTAAATATTGATGAATAATGATTAAAAGTTAAATCCCTCTTGATTTGGTGAGACTGATCTGACAATACCTCTGCGTCAGCGAGCAATTGATGCGTATGAACAACCGGATAAAAATTGAAAAAGGCCTTGGGATAATGAGATGAGATTATGTGATCAACATGCATGCAGCCTGCTATGATTTATATACAATTTCCCTTTGCTTAAGTCAATGTCAACGGTTTCTGTGGTCTAAAAAGTAGTTATTTCCCCACTTAATGTCAACATTTAGTTGCCAAAAAGGAAGAAGATATACATATAATATTATCAAAGGCAAGTTACAATATTCGATTTGCTGACTTTTTTCGTATATTATATATGTCGTCTATCGTACTTAGAAATATTTTTAACCTATTTTGGATGTGGAAAGTATTTTTGTCACGGTTCTAGTCCGTGGACCATTTTACTTACGGCTGGTAAATTCATTGAAATGCTCTCTCGCTTCTGCTTTGCTTCTGCTTCTCATCTCCATCTCCATAAGAAAACCATTCATTCAATCCTAGAATTATGGTGTATATTTTTAAGACAAAACTTCAAAAATGGTCCCTGTGGTTTCCGAAAATATCAAGTTTAGTCCCTAAGTTCAAAAAACCTCACAGATGGTCCCTGTGGTATCAAAACTTTTAACAAATGGTCCTTTTCACTAACGCCGTTAGCTTTTGGGCGTTAAGTGAAGGGTATTTCTGTCTTTTTACTACCACAGGGACCATTTATGAAGTTTTGTCTTGTTTTTTATTTAAAAAAAAAAAGAAAAATAATAATTATTTAATATTAACTCTCTCTCTCTCTCTCTCTCTCTCTCTCTCTCTCTCTCTTAATTAACATAATACCAGTTAACCCTATTACCGGAGAGGGTATTCCAAGACTCGTTACTCTAATCTTTGGCGATGGGATCAGCCCTTTGGTGACCGGCGCCGTTGACCAGGTCTTCGAGGCAATGCGTGCGTCCGTTACCTTCGAGAAATTTGAAGTTCATGGCGACATGAACACGATACCCGATGATGTTATGGCTTCGATTAAGAAGAATAGAGTTTGTTTGAAGGGCAAATTGATTACGCCGGTGGGCAGACGGGTTAATTCGTTGTATCTTCTGTTGAGTAAAGAACTGGATTTGTATGTCTCGCTTTTGAGAATCACCGACCTCCCTTCTGCTTCCTTTCTCATTATCAGGTGATCCCCAAATCCTCCTTCGACTACCATAGGTCGTGGTCATCTTTCCCGGCGGTCAATAGCCCTTGTCGAGCTCCAAGTGTCGAGGGAAAATCGTGATCAAACACCGACTGCTTCCCATCTGTTATTCTTACTATCTTCCCAGCCAAATATCAAACCCAAGCATCCATTTTTTGAAGAAGAAAGAACAAGGGAGCTACTGAAACAACCCCCTTCGCATCCACTACAAGAATCGAAAGAGGAACAACCATCCCCGGCAAGGCAATAGACGACAACCCTGATGTCGCTCCTGTTTTCCCGATTTCTTCTAATCGAGCACCGGTGATGCTCTTCCTGACCGACAACTGCTGCTAGCCGGTCCCTATCCTCTCATCTTCTGTCGGCTGGAGCAAAGCACCCACCGAAGCCTCACACTCCTCTTCCCTTTCCGTTTGGAAAACTTGAAAAAAGCCTCGTTATTCACTGAAAAAAGCCTCGTTGTTCACCGATTCATTAATCTGGAGAGAGAGAGAGAGAGAGAGAGAGAGAGAGAGAGAGAGAGAGAGAGAGAGAGAGAGAGAGAGAGAGAGAGAGAGAGAGAGAGAGAGAGAGAGAGTTAATATTAAATAATTATTATTTTTCTTTTTTTTTTAAATAAAAAACAAGACAAAACTTCATAAATGGTCCCTGTGGTAGTGAAAAGACAGAAATACCCTTCACTTAACGGCCAAAAGCTAACGGCGTTAGTGAAAAGGACCATTTGTTAAAAGTTTTAAAACCACAGAAACCATCTGTGAGGTTTTTTGAACTTAGGGACTAAACTTGATATTTTCGAAAACCACAGGGACCATTTTTGAAGTTTTGTCTATTTTTAAAGTAGTATGAACCTTTGGATCATCTCAACTTTTAATTGTGTCCGTTTAAATTGCCCTATTTTTAACGGAAGGTAACTCGTTGCTATAATTTTGAGATCCAGGTACTTAGTTGGGTAATCAACCACAGAGCAGAGAGGATGAATTTTGTTTGATCTTGAATTGAAGGAATCAGGGCTTAAGAATTGGTTACTACATCCCATTGTTTTTTCTTTATACAATCAAACAAAAATTCTATATTTGTAATAAGTCGAGATCTATGCAAATAGAGTTGTGAGAAGGGCTGTAATGGCAGTAGACTCAGTGGAGAAAGCCGCATTGGAGCAGACTGATGGTGCATTGTGGCGATCTAGAGGACGGATGGTAGTGATGGAGGAAAATGGAATGAAATGAAATGGAATATTTCCCCTGTATTCTACTTTCATTCCCTTTCATTTCACTCAGTCGAGAACAGAGTGAGTATAACTGTGTTTTGAACGCGAGAAAAGCCATTGCAAAACGAAACATCAAAGTGATGAAAGCAATTTAAAATCTGGGGATAACCCTGAAGATTTCACGGAGAGGATCAAGCTATTAGCCAAAATTTAAAGAAATCAGAGGTATGGTTGACATTATGAGCCCTAGTTGTGGTTTTCTTGGAATTTAGCTCAAATGGGTATTGAATCTTGGATTCTTGTTGAAATTATTCGATGGCTTATATTGTATATACAGTTAATTTAGTGTGTGTAGTTAGTCATTGTTTAGTGGCAGCATTGGAATCTAACAACCCATGATATAGACGTGGCCAATGTCTGGATATTATATAAAAATCTAGTGAATTACACGGTTATATGGGATGGTAAGAAAAGTCGTGGCCTATGTGAGGAATTCATTTATTTGATTAAAGTGAGTGGGGTTTTGGGCTCTCATATCATACATTTCTTGTCTCCCTATAATCCCAATAACTAACTTGATCAATTTAAGTCTCCGGATTGCCTACCGAAACCCAATATGATTAATGAAATGTAATGTCACATTTTTATGTGTTATCTTATGAACTTATGAATCTAAACAAAGCCATTGCAACAAACATGAGTGACCATATTACAATTAAAAATTTTAAACTTACAACAGTTACGATATTAATTTTTGAAGAAGTACATCTTGAAATGAAAGGAATTGTGAATGGGAACCAACTACGGTTAGTTTTCATAGTAAAGAATATGTTTCTTGGGCCGGAAGAGGTACCTAGAAGCATATGTCGAGAAAAAGACGTCTTTTAACAGAGAAAACTGCAGCGAAACGTATAGGATGACTGGCAAGGCAGAAAAAAACGTGATAAGGATCGGTATCCATTTCAATTTGTTGTGGTATAGCACGAAGAAGCTGACACTAAAAGCAATCATCATGGTTGTTATCGAGAGGAACAGTGTTGCTAGACCTAACATCAGCTTTTTGGGCAATGACTCCAAGAAATCACGTTCAGCATAACGTGATGTGAGTATGGATAAGAACATGAGGATCGCCGCTGATGAAGAGAACAAGGAAATGGCATCTGCCACAGCGAAAATGATGAAGGGTAAATTTTTAGAAAAGATGGGGAAACCATCGTTCTGATCGTATCCACCGGGAACTGTGAAAGCTGCAGCAAATACAATGGTGGCAATAAGTGCAGCAACCACCATACATTGACTAGCTGTATCTTTCATCCAGTCTTCGCCTTGTTTGACTAGATCTTTGTGTTCCTTGGTGAATAACTCGTGTGGTGTTAGACCTTCTTTGTTCTTCCGTTCCCGATAAGAAGGAGGGATCATCTCCTCCACTTCCTGTGACATCGTGTTTTATGTCAATGTTAGATGAAATGAATTGATGTAAGAGAAAAAGAAAGAAAGAAAGATAGTGTGGGGAAGAAAACATATATACCTTGAACCATAATAGTTCTCGTTGCATTTGAAAAGCAACTCCAGACACATCCTCAAGTCGCTTTTTCTTAGCACTCTTCCCAACCAAGTGCAACATGTTGTTCTCATTTGTATCTTTAAGGGGAGTTATGAGATCCTTCATTGAGCCTATCTCGTACAATAAGTTGTAGATACCCTCATGACGATGTTTTACAGCAGTGTGAAATATGCTTTGATTGTCATCATTTAGTTTCCATATTATATCAGGATACAGACGGATGAGCTCAATAACAAATCTAGTATTCCCCATTTCAGCAGCAACAAATAGTATTCGAGAAGAGTACTTTGGTCTTGCATTTTCCTTCAAGGCTACATTCGTATTGTTTGTAGTTGTAGCAGCATGCCCTTTGTTTATGATCCCACTTTCATCATGCTTTCTGGAAGTATTTTGTGAAATTTTTTGTAGTAGTTGTAGAGTTTGATCCGTGTCAGAAGCTGGCTTGTCGTCTTTCTCAATGGGATCAGGTTGCCCTCTGATTATGTTATCAATATCCTTTGTAGGCTTCTCCGCAATTGCTCCCCAAATAATATTTAGTAGTTCCAATGCATTAGCTTTACTTTCCATTTTAGAAGGTCCCACCTTTGGATGAATGCAAGTCCAAACTGAAAGCAACAATGGGAAAAGAATCCAAAGATGGGCTTAGCTAATTTCAGTTATCAGAGCCTACCAGATATTTACAAGTTAAAAACTGATGGATAAAGTTGGGTTATAGACTTCAGTTACGCTGGATAAATATAGAGGAATATTGTTATGACTAGCAAATTTCTGGCATATCACATGGTTTAGAATATGTTTATTGGTGGTCTTAACTTAACCGGTCAAAAATAAGAGAACAGAAATTTTAAAAAAAAGAAAAGGGTGACTTGTTTAATGGCTCGTTCTCACATTTCATATCAATATTTAGTTTCTAGTTTTTAAGATGGAAGATGTATATATAATCAACATCAAAGAGTTGAGATGCTTACCCCACTCGATATTTCTCCTGATGGTATTAGATTCTGTTTCATTAAATACATTTGTCTTTCGAGCCAAAGCTCCAAGTGCAAGCCCACTAGAACCAAGTTTTGAGTGCTCTTTCACAATATCCAATGCGATATCTAAAACAGATTCAACAGTCACTTTGTTAGGGAATATTACTGCTATGAAAAAATCAACAATGTGAAAAGAACAACCAAGAATAACGCTCGTTTGCTTTATATCAATCCGGAAATAAATCACCAAATCTAGTTCAAGACAGTCAAAACTCATGGTTGATATATATATATATATATATATATATATATATATATATATATATATATATATATATATATATATATATATATATATATATATATATATATAGTTGTGTAAACATACCCCCTTAAGCTAATTTTCAGCATGTTTAAGATATACAAAGGATTATTGTCATATTGGATGGTGATCATTTTATTGACGATCAAACTTTTGTTTTAGCTATTGGTGTGAGCTTAGCTAGAGACACGGATTTCATTTTTTTTTTGCAAGATTTTACCTATATAAAAATAAACTAGCTTATATTTGACTTCATATATAGTTCAGGACACCTAGATAACGCTTAAAGAAAGTTGAATACTATACAAGTGGTTCCCCAAGGTGTCACGTAGAGGCTAGAGGTCTAGCTTCCATGATTCAATTGATCAACAACGACCTGCATAACTAAGGAATGCGTAGCCACTATTATCAAGAACAAGGAGTAGAGAAAAGTACATACACAGATCGCTGATGAATTATGATAAACAACAAAGAGAATTTGTAGGTGTAATGACTACATGCTAAAACGCTTACCAAACATATCAGTCTCCATACATCTCAGAAGAAGCCAACTACGGGTCTCATCTGTCCAGCAATCGTCACGCAACTTCTTGGAATATCCATACAAACACTTCACCATCTCATAATGGCCAAACAAGGCCGCCATATACAGTGGTGTCATTCCTCTACTACCAGTGATTGCCACCAAAGCCCTGTTGCTTTTAACCATAATCTCAACTATTTTAACGTTGCCAGCTGCAGCAGCTAAACAAAGGGCAGTGTTGGAACTGCTATTTTTAAGTTCCAGGTCCTCCTTTTGCATCTTAGTTATCAGATTTTCCACAAATTCTTCAACCTTTTTGGTGCTTTTTGCCGATGCAGCAACATGAAGTGCTGTTTCGTTATTTCCAGAGATACTATACCTTACCAACTCTGGCCTTTCATCAAGAATCTTTTTAGCAGCTTTCCAATCACCTCTAATTGATGCTTCATATAGAGGAATAGCTATGGCGATGTACTCTTTCCTGGTTCCTTTAAAATAAAATCCAATGCAAAGTTAGCACCAATTCATCCAGGGACTATATTTTTAGCATTCTTTTAACTCTTCAATATTAAGCATCAGTTATAGTTGCATACAACCACTACTTTGAATCCTTCAATTTGGTTTAACACATTAAAATCAAGCACACTATAATTTTGGTTTTAGTTACTTGTTGGTGTCTCTGGATATCGAAACTAGCATTTTATTTATTTATTATTAATATATTTTAAAAAAGAGTAAAAACCAAAATAGATCTCATTTTTTTTTTAAATAAAAAAAATAATAAATAAAAAGAAAAAGAAACTGATAAAGGCAATATACTCATTTCAGGTTTGGTCGGAATTAAAAACAAAACATAGAGATGAAAGGTCAAACCACCGAGACAATTTGTGTGATTTACTCTATTATATATGACAACTGAAAATCAATTCATCTTAATATAGACTTTCTAGGAAACAGCACTGGCGTTCCACTGTTGATTTTACCCTTGTTTGCAAAATTTGCTCATTTTCCCGAAGGAAACGGAAAGGTAGGTATATTGTGGTGTTAAATAGCAGTAGACGAAGTAAAGACTAAAATGGGTAGCAGAATTTACCGATAAGTAGATCTGGAATAGGTTTTGAAGGATCATGTGAAGCAACCGAAATTCTGATTTCCTGCGGATCAGGGGTTAAGGTTGGGGCTAAATGCTCATCTGTTTGCGCCATCTGCACAGGGACAACATTCATGATTATAATCCTACAAATTGCTTGACGCCATGACTAGAAAAACAGAGGATTTCGCCATCTGCACAGGGACAACATTCATGATTATAACCCTACAAATTGCTTCACGCCATGACTAGAAAAACAGAGGATTTCGTGCAACTAACAATACCTCTGCGTCAGCGAGCGATTAGTACGTATGAATGAATGAATTTGAAAGAAGACTTGAGATTGATTATTTGAACATGCAAACTACGAGTTATATACACCTTACCTTGCATAAGTCAATCGTTGTAAGTCTTTAAAAATTAATTCTTCTGCCAATCAATAATTATGGACAGCTAACTGTTTCCAAAAAAAGAAAAAATAATGACAGTGGTTAATAGCCAAAAAAAGAAAATATTTCTATAATTTTATTTAATGATCCATGTATATCCTTGGTGATAAATTTCTTACATAATAAGTATAGAAAACAATATCTTGTATACACGTGTGTAAAACTTAACTCATTGTTACTAGCTTACTCAACCAACTATTTTAATTTTGATAAATTGGATATCAAATTATTTTTCGTTTTCAAATAGATCATTAAACTTAGCAATAGCATAACCGGTTATTTGGTCACATCCTATCCGAAAATTTGAATATCCGGTCACCAAATGTTGCTTTTTTATTATTATTATTTATTTATGAATTGGCAATGATTTTTCGCAATAAAAAAAGTTTAACCATATGCTAGACAAAATTACAAAAAAATACACCCATATTTAGAGCTAATGACGACTTTGTTAGCCTAGCCAACCAAACTTAACTGCATTTTTCAATCCATTCGAAATCTAGAAAAAAGAGACAATTACAATGCTATGAATGATAATATCCTTTCATGATTTTGTCTAAACAAAAAGAGTGTCATTTCCAAATCTCCAAATAAATCACGTATAAGCAAGAATGACCATGTCAAAACATTGCTTAACTTGACCCCTTCCTTTTAATCAATCACATATTTTGGTGATAAACAAAATTTAAAACAATTGGGAATATATTTATCAGTTATTTATATCATTTTGATAATCCAAAAATTATAAAAAAAAAAAAATCATTGTTTAAATGTGTTACATATTTTAGTAGAATATTATTAATAAGGATATAATATGCATAGTATTCTATCACAATATTGGAATGTGCAAAATTTTAAAATCTTTAACAATGTTCTAATAGAAGATTATACACAATATTACAATGTATGATATGTCTTATATTCTTTAAAAATATTATATTACCAAAATTTAAAACCATTAATGATATTCATATAGCACATAATACGACATCGGCAAAATTTTAAAAATCTTTAAGATATTATAAGAGAATATTATTAAAATATTTATCATAAACAATATTCTATAGAATATATCATTAAAATGTTGATTTTCTAATTTTATACTATTTTTACGTTTTTAAAATGTTGGATATAAAAAGTGATGAAGACTATAAATAAATATATAGTTATTTTTATTTGTAACCGTAGAAATATGTGGCTAGGATGGCCTCCCTCGTTTAAAAAAAAAACTCGTCTCAAATGAATCTTTATTTATATATTTTAATGATGGACTGATATCTTATATTTATTGGGATACCTGATAATTTATTAGGATGATATGTAGATTCATTGGATCAAATGTATCAACGTATATGTTAATTGTATCTTATACATGCAAAATCTATATGTATATTTGGTTTTTAAAGGTTTTGGTACATCAAGCTAGCTTAATTTGTAATATTAGTTATTATATAGTTAACAAAAGATATTTGGCTTAGCGATACGGTGAAATGTCTTATTTTCATGAGTTTGTTAGTTCTAAGTCTCACTTGGAACATATGTGTAATAAAGGTGTAGAATAAAGTAGATTAAGATTTCCGTTCTAAAAAATAAATTATTATACAATTATGATGTTCAATTGCTAAAAGATGTATCAACTTGTAGTCGGGAACTTTTCATGTAGACCCTGTTTATATATGATATTTATTATATGTTTTTTTTTTCTAGAACGACTAAGGCTTGAGCCTCGTGGGAGTGGCCTCACCACCCCTCTCGCCTCTAAACTCGCTACAAGTTCTAGCACCACTCCCATCAAAATGATAGAAGACTCACTAAGATTGCCTTGCTATGGATATGGGGAGAAGAGAGAATAGAGAGAAATTTGGATGGTGGGTTCTCTTTGGCTCAAACCTTTTTTTTTTTTTTTTTTTTTTTTTCTAAAATAAAACATATTAAACCAACACACCACCACTCTCTATCCTTTGCAATTTTGATGTTATAATTTTCTCCATCCTACGTGGCTTCAAAAAGATTTGACATAACATCAAAAAAAAAAATTGTTGTTGCAACATGCTAAATATATTATCACTCTCTCTAATAATAGATCCTTTAATTGTTGTCGTAAATCCATACTTTGTTGTCTTTCATATGAACCTCCAAACTCTCTGGAAAAATATTTTCAAACACCTCTGGCGCCGCCATGCGTAAGACCTTATTAATTTGTATTTTATAAAAATAATGGGATAAGTTGTGTATCTTAAGAAATAATTTTGTTTTACATAGGACCTCCTAAAAAGAAAAATCATATACAATTCCTATATAAAGCCTCTCTCAAATGTTCATGTCTATTTTATTTCTAGCAAATATATGTGTGTCGATAAGTATATGAAGTCACCGTTGCAATTATTACAATATTAAACGTGGAGAATATATTAATGATCATGTTGTATTTAAATAAAATATCTACATCTTCTAACAACTATGGTACCGTCGACCTAAATAATAAATTTTGGCAGACATTGATATTTAAAGAAAGAAGATTGATAATCATAGACGCTTAAAAACAATTAACAGCTTTTTACTTATAAAAAGATTAAGATTCTATCATGATTTTTTTTTTCCTTTTGTATTTGGATTTCTTGGATTTTTTTTTTGGAAACTACAAATATTATAAATAAAGGCACATGTTTAGCAAGAAGCTAAAAACATGAACAATGTACACATACAATTAAAATCTAAAATTTAAAGAGTTTAAAAGGAGAGATACTCCAATCCACCCAACTACCAGAAAAATTCGCACTCCTATGTTTAAACCACGAAAAAGATTGAGAGATAATCTGGTCTGCGATTTCCATAGGATTATTGTGCACCTTATTAAATGTTTTGGCATTCCTCGCATTCCATCCCTGCCATAACAAACTATAGAAGTTTGTTGTGATAGTTTGCCTTTTTTTAGGGCAATTGCCCCATGAAGCACCAAAGTTAAGAAAATCTTCCATGTTGAGAAACTGTTGCTTTGGTAATTCACACCATTTAAAAATCTAGTCTCGAGTCTCATCCACCACTTTGCACTTTATGAACAAGTGATCAACCGTTTCCTGCTCATCACCACATATAACACATAAGTCAGAAATTGTAGTAACACCTCTTTTTATAAGTTCGGTTGCAACAGGTAATCTTTTTTGTAAAGCGCGCCATATAAAGCATCTCACTTTAAGTGGAATAATTTTTGACCATTCGATTACCAATCCATTGTAATGTGTTCCGGTAGAATCAATACACATTTTCATCTTGTTAACAATATATACACAATCCGAATTAAGCTTAAACTTCAAACCCATGGGGACCGGAGATATTCTAATGTAATTGAGTATCGAACATAACTCGATAAATTCTGATATAACATCATCACCATGGGGTAAGGATTTCCATTTCCATGTGAAGCTTTCATTGGTAACCCTTTCGGTTACATAGCATCTTTTAACAGATTCCAATTCATACAAAAGTGGGAATTTGTTTCTAAAGATATTTGAACCACACTAAAGATCAAGCCAGAACAGAATTTTTGTGTTTGAGTCTGGAATTGGAGAGAATAATGAATGGCATTCGGTGTTGACATCTTTAATATCCTTAATTTCTTTAGCAATGTTGTTCCACACACCTCTAATCGATTGTTTTGCAATGTGATCGAACGGTTTTCTTGACAGATTGTGAATGCTCATGATACACTCCTTCTATATACTTCCAGACTCGATTTTGAGCCTCCAAAACCATTTAGTGAGAAGTACCAAGTTCTGTGCCATTAAGGATCCAACACCCAATCCTCCTTGTTTTTTATCCATAATTATCTTAGACCATGCCAGCCAATGAATTTTTTTCTTCGAGTCATCACCCCCCACAAAAACTTTCACCTTAGTTTCTCAAGATCCTCAATCACGCCATGAGGTACCTTGAATAGAGAGAAGTAGTATGTCGGGAGGCTATTTAGAACTGACTTCACAAGTGTGAGGCGCCCTGCAAATGACAATGTTTTGGCTTTCCGTAATGATAGTCTGGATTGAAAATTTTCTATTATTGGTCTCCAATTCTTTTTTAGGGACATATTTGCCCCTACCGAAACACCCAAATATGTGAATGGGAATGATCCTTTCAAGCAACCGAGAACCTTAGGTTGCTCTTTCGGTTCATTTTCATCCACACCAATTCCAAACAATTTGGATTTGTTGTAACACCCCATTTATTAGATAAATAAATAGACAAATTAATGGATAAATAGTAGCCTTAAAATCAATAATAATATAGCAAGCATTGGTCTCTAGGAGTTAATTGTTACAATTTTAGAAGTTAGGGGTTAAAAGTGTAAGTTACAGGGTGGTTTGTAAATATTAATTTATGAAGGCAGGGACTGCTTAGTAATTATTGGAACTTAATTTGAATAGATTGTAACGACCCAATTTTTAAGTCCAAAAATTTCATTTTTAATTAAACACTTTGCAAAACATTTGAAAATAAACAACATTCGATCATATCGCTTCCTTAGAACATATTACGTGTCTGAAAACCAAAACATGAAATCAATCATAGTGTCAGAGTACAAATCCCAAAATAATCTCATAGTACGTAATATAAGATGTGTGCATGATGTGCCGCTACCGCGCCAACTCCTTCCCCTTCACCGAAGAGGTACCTGAAACCGAAACTATAAACTGTAAGCATGAAGCTTAGTGGGTTCCCCCACTGTACCACATACCATATAACCACATAACATACATACTGCCAGGCAATTCTGGGGTGCCCGACCTACCCATGCAGCCATTCTGGGGTGTCGTCCTGCCCGTGTCAAGCCATTCTGGGGTGCTGACTACCCATGTCAAGCCGTTCTGGGGTGCTGACTACCCTTCGGTCCTAATGACCGAACCTCGGGGACTATTCCCCTCCTACTACCACTAATACATATAACAGATCATACTGACATATAAACATATCAGCACATACTGTCAGACATAGCTGGGGTGTCTGACCTACCCTTCGGTCCTAACGACCAAACTCTACTACTATCACATATAACATATCATGCCAGCATATAACATATCAGGTAGTAGCAAACCTAGATGATATCACAAAGACAATCATCTAACATACAAATCCTACTGGTGGGCTGGCATTGTGGCCGTAGACCCACCGCTACTGGAAGGTAACTCACCTCAAAAGTAGCTGCTGAAAGTCTGCTTGCTAGCGCCTGACTGCTGAATCGGTAATCCTCCGGCTATAAATCATAAACATAGATTAGACACTCATAAATACCCTTAGGTCAAATGAATGACCCACCCCTGGTCCAAGGTCAACTCCTTGGTCAAAGTCAACTTCCAATTGACTGGACTCGCCGAGTCATGGCACAGACTCGCCGAGTCCCTATCCTGCTAACCTGGTCCTACTCGCCAAGACCCTTTTCCCACTTACTGAGTCACCCTTAACTCACTACTTGGGAAGATTGAACCGACTCACGATCCGACTCGCCGAGTCTCCACGAGCAGATCTCTACTCGCTTCCAAATCTTCACTAGAGCATCCTTTATGAGGATTTGGGTTTCTGGGACTATTGCTACATGTTAAGTTGCTAATTCCGCGTGTAGATACGAAGGGTTGGACCTTCAACACTTAAACCCCTCTTATTCAGTAACAGTTCATATGACTCGCCGAGTTTGAAGAACAACTCGTCGAGTTCCAGGCAATCTTCATAGGACTCGCCGAGTTGTTCATCCAACTCGCCGAGTCTAAGGCCATCTTCATAGAACTCACCGAGTTCCACTTTGGGACTCGCCGAGTCCCTTCGACCCATTTCCCATACAGGCCAAATCTGAGACATGCAACGCTTCCAAACCATAGATCTATGTTCCTAGGGCATGCTTATCACGTAAAGTTGCAAACTTTACGTGCATGCATGGTCCTATAAGCTCAAAAAGGCAAATCCAAGCTCTTTAAGAGGTCATACACTCAATAGGGACCTCAATAACTCCAACCACAGAGACTTTATACTTCTAAGATGCCCCTAAGGTCCATATCTGAAGTCCTTCCGGATCATAGAGCACAAACACATGGAGTTTAGGGTTTTTAGGGCTTGAAAACCACCAATTATGGACAAAAAGGGGTCCAATGAACCAATGATCAAGATAGGAACTTTTCTACCTGAATGGAAGCCTCTTGCTGGGTAGATGCCGGATCTACTTCCCTTCCTTGCACTCTTCCACCTTCTTCTTCTTCTTCTCTTAAGCTTCAAACTACCTTCACAAGGCCAAAATCACTCACAAGAACAATAAGGGGGCTATGGTTCGTTCTTCAGCTTCTCTGGAAGTGTTATGGGCAAGGGAGGCTGAGTTAGAGTGTTTAAATCGGGTGCAAACACCCGGGTTTAGGGTTTTTGCCCAGACAGGGTCTTCTCGCCGAGTCCGGGAACCAACTCGCCGAGTCCAAAGTTTAGACCCCATGCCTTATCCCGCTTCTACTCGGCGAGTTCGTCTTCCAACTCACTGAGTCCAAGGAAAAAATGCATTATTTAAAGAATATTAATTACAAGAAATACGTACCAGGAACCAGGTGCTACAAATCTCCCCCACTTATTTTAGACTTCGTCCTCGAAGTCTGCTGCTCGACCCTAAAACAGCTCGGGGTAATGCTCCATCATCTCTTCCACTGGCTCCCAAGTCCACTCCGTTCCCTTCCGGTGCGGCCATTGCACCTTCACGAGTTCCACCCTCTTGTTCCTCAAATTTTTCGACTTCCAGTCGAGGATTGCTACTGGCCTCTCAATGTAATTCAAGCTATCGTCGACCTGAATATCCTCCAAAGGCACCACGGCCGAGTCGTCCACCAGACACTTCCGCAACTGAGAGATGTGGTAAGTGTTGTGGATCTGGTTGAGTTCGGCTGGCAGATCCAACCTATACGCTACCTTGCCCACCCGGGCTACAATCCTGAATGGCCCGATGTACCTTGGGCCCAACTTGTCTTGCTTTTTGAATCGGATGACGCCTTTCCATGGCGACACCTTCAGAAGAACCATATCCCCGACTTGGAATTCCAAGTCTGAACGGTGCTTGTCGGCATAACTTTTCTGCCGAATCTGTGCAGTCTGAATCCTGCTCCGAACCTGTTGAATCCTCTCGGTCGTCTTGAGCACCACTTCGGTGCTCCCCATTACCCTCTGGCCAACTTCACCCCAACATATCGGGGTCCTGCACCTCCGCCCGTACAACATCTCGAAGGGAGGACAGTCAATACTCGCGTGGTAGCTGTTGTTGTATGAGAACTCAGCTAGAGGAAGATAGGTATCCCAACTACCATCGAAATCTAGCACACATGCCTGCAACATATCCTCAAGAGTCTGGATGGTCCGCTCACTCTGACCATCCGTCTGCGGGTAAAAGGCGGTGCTAAAATGCAGATGAGTGCCCAACTCATCATGAAACTTCTTCCAAAACCTGGAAGTAAAACGCACATCCCTGTCTGAAATCACTGATACTGGCACCCCGTGCCGCACCACTATTTCCCTGATATAGATGTCGGCCAACTTCTCGACCGAGATGCTCTCCTGAATCGGAATAAAATGGGCACTCTTGGTCAATCGATCCACGATGACCCATATAGAATCCACTCCTTGCGCAGTCCTGGGAAGCTTTGTGATAAAATCCATCGTAATATCTTCTCATTTCCACAACGGGATATCCAACAGATGCATCTTGTCGTACGGTCTCTGATGCTCGGCCTTGACCTTCCTGTAGGTCAAGCATCGCTCGACGTACCAATCCACATCCCGCTTCATGTAGGGCCGCCAATAGTTTAGATGAAGATCCCTATACATCTTCGTTCCCCTGGGATGAATGGAGAATCGGGATTTGTGCGCCTCCTCCATCAAGACCTGGCACACGCCTCCGTGATACGGCACCCACACCCTACGGTGTAGTGTCAATAATCCTCGGCTATCATAATCGAAGGAGGTAACTTGACCCACTATCCACTCGCTCTTCTGATGTTCCTCCTTCATAGCCTCCTGCTGAGCTTCCCGAATATGCTCTAATAGGGGAGTCACTACTGTCATCCTCATGCACACGCCTCTGATCGGCGCTGCCTTGCGACTAAGCGCATCGGCCACCACATTGGCCTTCCCTGGGTGATAAAGGATCTCGCAATCATAATCCTTCACCACGTCCAACCATCGGCGCTGTCTCATGTTCAGATTCGGCTGATCCATGAGGTACCTCAAACTCTTGTGGTCCGTGTAAATGGTACGTCGAACCCCATAGAGGTAATGTCGCCAAATATTGAGGGCGAAGACCACCGCCCCCAACTCTAAATTGTGTGTCGGGTAGTTCGCCTCGTGAGGCTTCAGCTGCCTCGAAGCGTAAGCAATGACATTCCCTCTCTGCATCAGTACCGCGCCCAACCCTAAAATAGACGCGTCACAGTATACCACGAAATCCTCTACGCCTTCTGGCAGGGCTAAGATTGGCGCCTCGCACAATCTCTGTCTTAGAATCTCAAACGGTGCCTGCTGCTCAGGCCCCCATCGAAAGACCATGAATTTCTTAGTCAACCATGTCAGGGGTACGACTATCTTGGAGAAGTCCTGAATGAATCTCCGATAGTAGCCCGCTAATCCCAGGAAACTCCGAATCTCGGGTGGAGACTTCGGAACCTCCCATCTCATCACTTCCTCTATCTTGGCCGGGTCGACCAGTATACCGTTCTGGTTGACAAGGTGCCCAAGGAATTACACCTCGCGCAACCAAAACTCGCATTTGGAGAACTTAGCGTACAAGCTCTCCCTCCTCAGGGTCTCCAAAACCTCTCTCAGATGCTACTTATGCTCCTCCTGCATCTTGGAATAAACCAAGATGTCATCAATGAAAACTATCACAGACCGATCCAGCATCGGTCTGCACACGCGGTTCATGAGGTCCATGAATGTGGCAGGAGCATTGGTGAGCCCAAACGACATCACCACGAACTCATAATGGCCATAACGCGTCCGAAACGCGGTCTTCTTCACATCCTCCTCTCTGACCCTCAACTGATGATAACCTGAACGCAAATCGATCTTGGAGAACCAAGATGCTCCCTGTAACTGGTCAAAGAGATCATCAATCCTCGGGAGTGGGTAACACTTCTTCACCGTTACCTTGTTCAGCTCCCGATAAAATATACACATCCGATGCGACCCATCCTTCTTCTTCACAAACAGAATTGGGGCTCCCCAGGGTGAACTGCTCGGTCTAATGAATCCCTTGTCTAACAGCTCCTGCAGCTGTGTAGACAACTCCTGCATCTCGGGAGGAGCCAACCGGTACGGTGCCTTGGCTATCGGAGCCGCACCAGGGACTAGGTCGATCCTGAACTCTACCTGTCGCTCCGGAGGTATTCCAGGAAGCTCCTCTGGGAACACATCAGCGTAGTCTCGCACCACCAGAACCTCGCTCACCATCGCCTTACCCGCCTCCCGGGTGTCCATAACATACGTGACATATCCCGCGCAACCCTTTTGAAGGTAGCACCTAGCTCTCGCTGCTGAACATACTGTAGGTCCATGCTGTGGCCTCTCGCCGTGGATTACCAATTCTCCCCCACTTAGGGTCCTGACCCGCGCCAGCTGCTGTGCGCAATCTATCACCGCCCCATTAGGGCTTAACCAATCCATGCCTATAATCACCTTGTTCCCACGCAACGGAATAGGAACCAAATCCACCAAGTAGCGCTCCTCAAACAACCTTAGAACACCATCTCTGAACACTGTTGATGCTCGCACCGATCGATCATCGACAATCTCTACCTTTAAAGGGCAATCCAACATGCCCGAAGACTCAGTAAACTTCTTGCTAAGCACAAGAGAAACAAACGATCGAGTGGCACCCGAGTCAAACAACACCTGAACTGGGATACCGTTCACATGGAACGATCCTAACACACACACACACACACATATATTTATATATATATATATATATATATATATATATATATATATATATATATATATATATACAGAGCACATATCAATATCATAACATCATATAAATAAAATAGAGGAAAGAATCATACCCATCACCACATCGGGTGCGGTGCGTGCCTCCTCGGTAGTCAGCTGAAATGTCCGGCTCCTCACCACTAGAGCCTCTGCCTTGCCTTGCCGGCCATCAGTAATCCGCAGGGTTGCTGGAGTTGGCGCCTTCACTAGCGCTGCTGCTGTCAACTGGGGGCAGTTGGCCTTCTTGTGGCCCTCTGGTTGCAGTGGAAACATAGCAACTCAGACATCTGAATAACCGGTGCAGGGGCAGTACAATCCCTACTAAAGTGCCCCGTCTTGCCGCACTTGTAGCAGCCCGACGATCCCAATCTACATGCTCCCTCGTGTGGCCTACCACATTTCCTGCAGCCGCCCGATCCTCCTTGGCCTTTTGGCCTACCATCTGATCCCTTGGGCTTCTTCCCCGAAGCCCCAGTCACCAGCCCCTCCTCACTCTTCCTCTTCCGGATATGCTCCAAATCAATCTCCCTCTCCTTTGCCCCGACAATCATGGACTCCAGAGTAGGGCAAGCGGAAAAATTGACATGCTTCCGAATATCAGCTCGTAGCATGTCATGGTAGCGGGTCCTCCTCATATCCTCATCACCCGCGTATTGGGGAACCAACAACGCCCTCTCCTGGAACTTGGCGGTGTTCTTCGCCACAGTCTCCATCGTCTGCCTCATATCTAAAAACTTCCTGGTCAGCTGCTTGAGCTCGACAGCCGGCACAAACTCTGCCCTGAACCAGGTCACAAAGTCCGACCAGGTCATAGCCTCAATAATCGAGGCTCCCAACGAGTCACCGACGGACTCCCACCAATCTCTGGCTCGGTCTCGTAAACACCCAACTGTGAACCTCACCTTCGACCCCTCGGGGCAGAAGCTAGTCAACTATGCATACTCGATGTCTGCAATCCATTACCTGGTAGCTATGGGGTCCTTCGCCCCATGAAAATCCGGCGCACAACTGCCCCTGAAGTCCGTAAAGGACAGTGTGCGAGATCCCGACTGGCCAGATGCCATGTCGCTCCTAAATGCCCTGAGGCGATCCTCCATCAACTCAACTATCCCTTCCTTGATCGACCCGAAGATAATGGGGGTTGACTCAAGGATGCCCCTGGTGATCTCTGACGTGATGAACTCGCGTAGCCCATCATCTACTGGCTCGGAACCTGATCCCGAACACGATTCCTCTCCTGAACTGCCAACTACTGGCCTTGAGCGTAGTACCACCATTCTGCAATACATAAATAACAACCGTTAGTGATACTGATACTTCTTGAGGGATCACATTTACTACAAGTTCCCTGGTCTTATCTTGGCCTTCCTCGGTTCGGGTACGGATCCTCCGCTTTCAGTAGTATGGGCCCATACTACCTTCCACATCTATCCGTACCTTCTTCAAGGACTGCCTTGACTCCACCAGATCCCTTTTACCACTGCCGATCTCCGCTACATTCATCCTAGGCTTACCCTATGGAAACCTCTGACTCCACCCTACCCGGTCCTCAGCTGCTGAAGACCTCCTTGTAATGCCAATTAGCCATTACCTGAATACCATCACATGTGATGAGGCTCAGATAATCCTTCGAGTAACAGACTCGTCCCTACAACGGTTAGACTCAAACAAGAGTTGCGCAATAGGGTCAAATCTAGCACTCTAATATTATTCAGCCCTGATCACATGTGACGTGACGTATTCACCTAATGGCTAACTCCCATCACTCAGGGTCCCACAAAGCACAAAGCAATCAACATTCAGACAAAAGGGAACAATCTCAAGCAATTCCATTCTCATAGAGAGAAACTGAACTAGCATACAATGCTAAACTCATACTGTCAGGCATAACCTAAACAGGCTATCCTACTGCTGTCTACTCATTACTAGCATGCAATTCTCATAAGCTGAAGCACATAAAGCAGGCACATAAGGCATCACTCCTAGATACTTAGTCCTATTCTAGCATGTTGTTCTACTGAAACTGTTAAACATAACATAAACTTGTATGGGTACTTTGGAGAATACTTACTTGAGCTTGGCCGGTCGCGCACATCACACACTTTGTTCCTTCTTAAAACTCTTTACTTAAACTTTTAGAAACTTTTTCCTTTTCGAAATCCTTTAGTCCCTTGATTTGAGTCCAGACAACCCCGAAGCTGTGTCCGAATCCCTCAAACCAGGGCTCTGATACCAACTTGTAACGACCCAATTTTTAAGTCCAAAAATTTCATTTTTAATTAAACACTTTGCAAAACATTTGAAAATAAACAACATTCGATCATATCGCTTCCTGAAAACATATTACGTGTCTGAAAACCAAAACATGAAATCAATCATAGTGTCAGAGTACAAATCCAAGAATAATCTCATAGTGCGGAAAACAAGATGTGTGTATGATGTGCTGCTAACGCGCCAGCTCCTTCCCCTTCACCGAAGAGGTACCTGAAACCAAAACTATAAACTGTAAGCACGAAGCTTAGTGAGTTCCCCCACTGTACCACATACCATAGAACCACATAACATACATACTTCCAGGCAATTCTGGGGTGCCCGACCTACCCGGTACAACCATTCTGGGGTGACGACCTACCCATGCAGCCATTCTAGGGTGCCGTCTTGCCCGTGTCAAGTCATTCTGGGGTGCTGACTACCCATGTCAAGCTGTTCTGGGGTGCTGACTACCCTTCGGTCCTAGCGACATAACCTCGGGGACTGTTCCCCTCCTACTACCACTAACACATATAACAGATCATACTGGCATATAAACATATCATCACATACTGTCAGACATAGCTGGGGTGTCTGACCTACCCTTCGGTCCTAACGACCGAACTCTACTACTATCACATATAACATATCATGCCAGCATATAACATATCAGGTAGTAGTAAACCTATATGATATCACAAAGACAATCATCTAACATACAACTCTTACTGGTGGGCCGACATTGTGGCCGTAGACCCACCGCTACTGGAAGGCAACTCACCTCGAAAGTAGCTGCTGAAAATCTGCTTGCTAGCACCTGACTGTTGAACCGGTAATCCTCCGGCTATAAATCATAAACATAGATTAGACACTCATAAATACCCTTAGGTCAAATGACTGACCCACCCCTGGTCCAAGGTCAACTCCTTGGTCAAAGTCAACTTCCAGTTGACTGGACTCGCCGAGTCATGGCAGAGACTCGCCGAGTCCCTATCCTGCTAAACCGGTGCTACTCGCTAAGAACCTCTTCCCACTCACTGATTCACCCTTAACTCACTACTTGGGACGATTGAACCGACTCGCGATCCGACTCACCGAGTCTCCACGAGCAGATCTCCTACTCGCTTCCAAATCCTCACTAGAGCATCCTTTATGAGGATTTGGGTTTCTGGGACTATTGGTACACGTTAAGTTGCTAATTCCGCGTGTAGATACGAAGGGTTGGACCTTCAACACTTAAACCACTCTTATTCAGTAACAGTTCATATGACTCGCCGAGTTTGAAGAACAACTCGTCGAGTTCCAGGCAATCTTCATAGGACTTGCCGAGTTGTTCATCCAACTCGCCGATTCTAAGGCCATCTTCATAGAACTCTCCGAGTTCCACTTTGGGACTCGCCGAGTCCCTTCGACCCATTTCCCATACAGGCCAAATCTGAGACTTGCAACGCTTCCAAACCATAGATCTATGTTCCTAGGGCATGCTTATCACGTAAAGTTGCAAACTTTACGTGCATGCATGGCCCTATAAGCTCAAAAAGGCAAATCTAAGCTCTTTAAGAGGTCATACACTCAATAGGGACCTCAATAACTCCAACCACAGAGACTTTATACTTCTAAGATGCCCCTAAGGTCTAGATCTGAAGTCCTTTCGGATCATAGAGCACAAACACATGGAGTTTGGGGTTTTTAGGGCTTGAAAACCACCAATTAGGGACAAAAAGGGGATCCAATGAACCAATGATCAAGACAGGAACTTTTCTACCTGAATGGAAGCCTCTTGCAGGGTAGATGTCGGATCTACTTCCCTTCCTTGCACTCTTCCACCTTCTTCTTCTTCTTCTCTTAAGCTTCAAACTACCTTCACAAGGCCAAAATCACTCACAAGAACAATAAGGGGGGCTAGGGTTCGTTCTTCAGCTTCTCTAGAAGTGTTAGGGGCAAGGGAGGCCAAGTTAGAGTGTTTAAATAGGGTGCAAACACCCGAGTTAGGGTTTTTGCCCAGACAGGGTCTATTCGCCGAGTCCGGGAACTGACTCACCGAGTCCAAAGTTTAGACCCTGTGCCTTATCCCGCTTCTACTCGGCGAGTTCGTCCTCCAACTCGCCGAGTCCAGGGAAAAAATGCATTATTTAAAGAATATTAATTACAAGAAATACGTATCAGGAACCAGGTGCTACATAGATTTTGGGAAGCAAGGGCTAAATGGTAATTTCTGGATTCAGTTTGTAAAGATTTAGAGAGGGAGGGGCCAGAAATGTTAATTTTTACTCATAGTTTGGGAGTTGGATACGGGAGTTAAAACCCGATTCCTTCCACCCTCTAGACGTGAGATACATATAACCTAACCCTAAGTATTGCAGCTGCCACCACGTCATGAGAGCCTCACAGCCGCCACCTCCTTTTTCGTCGTTCTTCCGATCGTGCAAGTCTGAGCCGACCGCCACCCTTCCACCTACTATGTCTATGTCGCAACATCACAATTACTACCCTACTATCGGACGTAGTGGGTCGCCGGAAGAGCCACCGAGATCAGTGGCAGTAGCCGTAACGCAGCCAGCCAACGTTTGGGCCGCTATGCCTCTACCCTTCTCCGATGGCTGTTGGGTTTGTTTTCCGAGCAAGGACCTGCTGGCGCGTGGGTTTTCTGGTGAGGAGTCGCGAACCGGCATGGATGGCTGCCAAACGCCATGACCGCCGCCGTGTCGCTGTTGTTGCTGTTGGACGTCATGTTGCTACTGCTGTCGAACCTCCGTGGGCCACCAAGGGGTGGTTGGAGTTGCTTGCAAGTTTATAGCGTGGGTGGGTGTATTTTCCGTTGGGTTTATGTGGTGTGTTTTATTTGGCCGGAAAAAGCCACCGCCGCCACGAGCCACCACCGGCCACCACTAGGGTGGCTGTGTGTGTGTATGTTAGTTAGTGTGTGTGTGTGTGTGTTTATCTTTGGATTAAGCATTGTAATTGTAATTTCCAAAAGAATAATGAAAAGAAACTCAAACCACCACCGTAAGGTGGTGGCTGCCGCCGCGTGCCGCCACTGACCACCTCTACTCGAGGTGGTAGTGGGTGGTGCCCCACAAGCGAACCCTAATAGGCTTAGAGATTAGTTTTGGGCCTATTGGGCCATGTTTGGGCGGAAAACCCTAATTGTGAGTATTTGGGCCTTGGACTTATTTGGACCCACTTTTGAGCCATTAGGATTGGATTGTGTATTAAGCCCAATTATCACATATCACTTATCTAGTAGAGGAAAGGACTTAATGGATTAAGTCCCTAATGGTTTAAGTGAGAAACACTTACCCCTAATTGTCATTTTATGTGAAACCCTAATTTCACTTGGACTTTGAGTTGGGACTTGATGATTATGAGATGTTGGACTATGAGAATGTCAAGTGTTGGACCAAGAATGAATGATTGGGCCTTTGATCAAGACCGGGTAGAGACTTGGGCCCAATTAGGAAAATTGGGTCATAAATGGGCCATAGTTGGGCCTTGGTCCATTATTAGACTTTTGGGCTTTTGTATTGGGCCTTGGGCTTGAGTCAAGCTATGATAGGGGTAAAGTAGTCTTTTACCCCAAGCATGGACTTATGGTTATGAGTTGGAACCCAATTATTAATTGGGTGTTATTTTGATATTGACAGACCTGGAATCTGTCATCCAGTAGCTATGGTTTTGTCAGCGGTACTTCAGCAGTAGTTGTAGTTGTAGTATGTCTGGGTAAGCCCGATGCAGTTTATATGTTTCCAGACTTCGGTCCGATGCCGGGCGGTCCCGAGAAGTAGTTAAGTATGTGTGATGTCTTTGTGATTCATGCAGGTTATATGATATATGCTATGTGTTCCAAATTTCGGTCCAATGTCGTGGCAAGCCCGATGTATGTTAATTTACATGTTGTGTGTTATGTGTTCCGGGGTAAGCCCGATGCCGGGCAAGCCTGATGTATGTTAGTTATTATGCCATGTGTTATGTGTTCTGGGTCAAGCCCAATGTATGCTAGTTTATATGTTATATGTTATATGTTCCGGGCTTCGGTCTGATGCCGGGGCAAGCCCAATGCAGATTATGTGATTATGTTATGTGATATATGATATGTTGTGTATGTGTCGGGGGAAGCCCGATGTCGGGGTGAGCCCGATGCCCGATGCAGTCGGATGCCGGGGTGAGCCCGATGTCGGGATTCATCCCGATGAAGTTGGGAGTAGTCCCAGAGTTATATTTATGTTATATGCATTGTGGATATGTTTATATATGTACCGGATTATGGTCTGATGCTGGGTAGGGCCCGATGCAGTGGGGTAGGCCCAAGTTATGTGATTATTTGTATGGTATGTGGTGGTTTGGGGAGACTCACTAAGCTTCGTGCTTACAATTTTTAGTTTTGGTTTCAGGCACTCAGTTTTTCAAAAGAGGAGCTCGGGAAGATTTCAGTGCACACACCATTTGTTCAGCCTGGGATGTTTATACTCTGATATATTTGACAGATGTTATGTTATTCTTGAGATACACCGTTTATGATTTTTATATGTTGAAAGATAATTATTGTTTTATTAATGAGGTAAAAACAAAATTTTTTGGGATGTTACATTTGTGAAAATTAACTTTCAATCCCGAACAAATATGAAAGCATTTCAGAATACGAGCTATGTTTTTTATACAACCTTTGTCCCATTTACCCACAAAAATGGCATCATCCGCGTATAACAAATGTGTGAGGCATGGCCCATTGTAAGGTAATTGAATTCCTTTAAACATAGATTATTGACAGGCACTTTTAACGGTTGTGCTTAGACCCTCCATGGCTATAATAAATAGAAAAGATGATAGTGGATCACCTTGCGTTACGCCTTTTGTAATCGAAAATTCCTCTATGGGTGTTCCATTGACCAGAATAGACTCCTTAGAGGACAATAAACATCCGTGAATCCATTTCCTCCAATTATCACTAAAGGCCATTTGCTCCATTATCGAATCAAGAAAGCACCAATTGACAGAATCAAAGGCTTTTTCGAAATCAACCTTAAACAAAAAGATAATTCTTTTGATTGCTTAGCCCAAGAACATACTTCATTAATTATTAGTGGCCCATCAAGAATATATCTGCCTATGATGTAAGTAGATTGTACCTCATTAATTACAGATCCAATCACCAATTTGAGACGAGAAGCCATCAATTTGGCAATAATTTTGTATAAACAACCAATTAGATTAATAGGTATGTAATCACCAAGATGTAGAGGGTCCTTCACTTTCGAAATGAGTGATATGAATGATGAGTTACAACCCCGTGCCAGGCTTCCATGGGATTCAAAGTGTTTCATAAAACGAAAAATATCAGCTTTGATAAGATCCCATTTACTCTTGAGTATTTTGAAGGTGTAACCATCTGGTCCAGACGCTTTTTCACCTCCATAGCTCCAAATCGCTTGTTTTACCTCCTCAAATGTGAATGGTGCATCAAGTAATACAACATTCTCAGCAGATAATGTTTTGAACAAGTGACTTATAAGCTTCGGACGATTAGGCCATGCATCATGGAATTTGGAAGCAAAGAAGTCATGCACCTCCTTCTTAATTTCTTCTGGATCTGTGCACCACACCCCATTGATATGCAGGCCATGAATTTGATTTTTTCTGTTTTTTCTTTTAACCGAGCAATGGAAGAATGTTGTGTTTTCATCACCATCAGTAAGCCACTTGACTTTTGCCTTTTGTTGCAGATCCATTTTTGCAAGTAGCTTAATTTCACTAATTTTGTTTTTATACACTCTTCGTTATGCTATTTCAGCTTCAGACAATGCACGACTGTCAGCAATATGTTCTAGTACAGCAACCTTGGACTTTGAGTTCAAAAGCAGTTTCGATTCCATCATTGAATCAGCTTGCCTCCATTTGCATATATAATTTTTTACATGCTTGAGTGTAGATTTCAGAAACATATCGAGTGAACCAAACCCCGTGAAGGAGTTCCAGGCCTTTTCAAACTCCTCATTAAAACCATCCTGATGCAGCCACGAGTTGAAGAATCGAAAAGAAGGTGGTCCGAAGTCTTGACATGAGGGTTTGAGAATTATAGGTGCATGGTCAAAATATTCTAGATCAAGAACCGTAACAGCAGACAATTGTTGTATTGGAGTGAAATTTGAACACACCAATATTCTATCAAACTTACTTAATTTGAGGCTGCCATCACTCATATAAGTAAATTTGTATCCACCAGTGTTAAATTCCAACAAACCAGCTTTTGGAATAAACTCATTGAAGTCTCTGGCTGTTCTTCTACAAAATCTTGAGTTAATTCTTTCATCAGCATACCTTACTGCATTAAAATCACCAAGGAAGATCCAAATTCCATCAATATTCTTCTTGAGCTCTAATAATTCAGACCATATCCGTTTCTTGTTGATTTTTGATTGAGGAGCATATACATTTACCACCGTGATCACACCACTAACTCCTTTCCAGTTACCTGTGATAGCTATATAGTTTCGAGAATGCGATACATGGCTCTTCGAGAAAATGCTAGGGTCCCAAATGGAGACGATTCCCCCCGAACTTCCAGTAGGATTCACAAATTCCAAATCATAGTTATTATTACCCCATATACCATCCAGATCAATATGTTTTGAATCTTCCACCCGTGTTTCTTGAATACCTATGAAATCAATCTTTTGAGACCGTTTTAGTCTGCTTAACCAATCGATTTTATGAGTATCCCCACGCCCCCTAATGTTGAGAGATAAACAGTTCATGGAGCTTCTACGTGCCCACCATCGCCACCTTTTGTAATTCCCATGACCACTGGATCGTCTTTCGATAACTGGAAGCCAACATTATTGCCAACCTTTATGAGTTTTGAAAATTCCCTTGAAACGGATTCAGAATCATCACCAATTTGAGTAGCATTAGGTTCAGATATTGACGTTGTATTATTATGATCAAACAAGGGTGCCGATTTAGGTGGATCAATGGATGTGTTTTCATTCTTCTGATAACTTATAGGTGTAAGTGATTGTGTCAAACCGGAGGTGTGAATGGATTTGGGGGCTGCTATTTTTCTTCTTTTATCAAGCAAATCCCCTCTTTCAAATGTCGTGTTTGGGTTATTACCATTAACCTGGTCAGGTAATATGGGCCACTCATCACCACCAGGTAACAGAATCATTGATGCAGGCCTAAATGATGTCTGGCAAATGGGCTTAGTAAAAGTGGGCTTATTAGTGTTTGCATTTAACGTCTCGGTAACTAGTTGTTGTGGATTATTATCTTGATGCGATGATTCAACTTCCATATTTAATGCGCCTTCACAGTTAACGATGTCGTTACCGGCCATTGCCGCCGCCGACGTTACCGGAAGTCTAAAGTTACTGGATTCTTCTACAATTTCCCCATCCTCAAGTGGGTCCACTGACAACACCGGGGTTTCTACACTTGGAGGAAATTTATCACCGTCCAAATTTTTCTCATCTTCGCTTTCTTCATCTTCATCAGACATCTCATCCTCCACGTCTTCACCATTATAATCAAAATCATCTTCATTTTCGTTTTGATCCGTTTTAAATGATTTATCAAATGGAGTCCAATCCCTATCATACTCCACGACACCAACTTGATAAAATTTGTTATCAAATGTCACAGTGACCTCTTCATCAATTATCTTCTTTCTTCTTGTACTTATACACACCTCTCCACACGACAGATCAAACCTTTTCCAGTGAAAGTTTGTAATCTCTAATACTTTCCCAAACGTATTAGCAATCTTATCAAAATTGTCATCCATTCTGAACTAATTAGGAGGCCATAAATTTTTATCCAGGTGATACGTTCTTGAGGCATATCATTGCAAAACCCCATTTTAAGCCACTTGAACCATCGGTTCCAATTATGTTCGTTTTCATAAAATGCTTTTGAAGATGCAGTGTTGATAAATTTAATCATGACATTTAAACCACCAATGTAGTATACCATACCTGCGTGATTTCCGTCTACTGGAAGAATTGTGGGTAGTTCTGCAATGTGTTGTATGCTTATGACTTCACCTACCATGACCTCATCGATCCATCTTTCAGATAATGTATTCGGCTTGATGAATATGGGCGGAGTCTTCACAGTAGAAGTTGTGTTAAGGCCACCACGAAGTACCTCTGCGAAAGTTCTCGAGTCTCTGGACGATTCTCAGGCACCAGTTCTCACGTTTTCCATAGGAGGTCCGTGAGTGGTGTTCACCACGTTCTTTACTTCATGCCCTTTAGAGCCCATCTATTTATTATATCTCGCAATATTGACCTTTAGAATACAATGTCCACACCTTACTTTGCCCATCTCCAGCTCTAGGGCTTTTGCATCACGCACACCTTTGAATCTAACAAAAGCAAATATCGAGCCTGAATAATCCCTCTTACAACCTATGTAAATATCATATAGTCCCTCTTGTAACACCATTGGGGAGATTCGAGACATATATAGTATGTGGTAATATCATCTTCCATACCTCTTGTTTGCCTCCGTAAGTTTTGTTTTCGCCGGACCTCTGACCATCCGCCATGGAACTCCGCCTGTTTATCTTTCTGACCTTTCGTATCCCTTGGGAGCATTTTTTTTTTTGCCAATCACCGTCTTGGATTTCTTGGAATCGATAAGTCATTTGCACACGCTTGTCTTCTCAACAAATCTCAATTATGAAATTTTACATTCATATTAATTGTTTGATGAAATGCATTAATGAAATGTTTTCTTAAACACAAATGTATACATTATAAGTTACACCTCAGGTATGAAAAGAGTCTTTAATTGGTGTTTCCCAATGGTCATTAACTAAACGATCTTGTAAACAGGGGCAGACACAATTAGTGTCCCGATGTGGCACGAGCAACCCCTTCAATTTTACCGTCAAGTGTAAATTTAGTGCAAATTCGTCACAAACCGGTCACGAATCCATTGAAAATCTGTCACAAAGTCCTTATAAGTATAAACTTAGTATACATCCCATCGTTTTTTCTTTATACAATCAAACAAAAATTTTATATTTGTAATGAGTTGAGATCTATGCAAATAAAGCTGTGATATAGACGTGGCCAATGTTTGGATATTATATAAAATTCTAGTGAATTACACGGGTATATGGTATGGTAAGAAAAGTCGTGGCCTATGTGAGGAATTCATTTATTTGATGGGATAATGACTTGAAAGGGTAATAAACTTTTGATTTTTTTCACATTTAGTCACTAAACTTTTTTTTGTTATCTATTTGCCATTGAACTATTGAAACTGTTCACATTTTACCCTTATGACCGGTCGTTACCGGTCATAAGGGTAAAATGTGAACAGTTTCAATAGTTCAATGACAAATAGATAATGAAAAAAAATTTAGTGACTAAATGTGAACAAAATCGAAAGTTCGTTTCCTTCTAAAAAGTTCAATGAATAAATGTGAACAAACTTCCTATTGTATTATGTTTTAGCAAATTATTTATTTTTGTTTAATTGTAGCAACATTTGTTGATGAAGAAATCTATGAAATAAAAAAAACAAAACTCTGAAAATATATTTAAAAAAAAACAAAAAAGCGAAACTGAAATAAAAAACCAATGGTTTGACATTTTCCAAAATAAAAAATCAAAATTTCCAATCTGATTTTGGTTTTACAAAAAAATGAATCATTCTCACTGATGTGAATTATGACCATTGGTTTGGCATGTAGAATTTATGACATCTCATGAATACGTAGTTACAACATCGTATGAACTCGTAATTCATTGTAAGGGGTTAGAGTATCATCGCATGAATACGTAGTTACAACATCGCTTGAACTCGTAATTCATCACCTACAGGTTATGGGCCTGTTGGTGTTTCCACTGGGTTGTCTAGAATAGTCCGTGGTTGCCATCTATACTCTGGTAGATGACTACATCGCCACATTGTCGGTTAAGGTTATGATATCTCCTTTCATCCTACATCACCTATTCATCATCATCTATTTACCTAATTATCATCACCTATCTCTCATCATTTTATTTCATCACACACCAACTATTTCATCTACCCATGTTTCATCCGCAACATATTTGTAGATATAAAATAAATATACCGTTTAAATCTTTTAAAACATGTAAAAAATCATTCATCCAGCATAGAAAGCAAGTATTTAAATAATATGCACACATAGCACATAATTTATATAAAATACTTCATATCTATGTGTAAGATGATAGTAACTATATATACCATAAAAATCCCATAAATGCTTCCTAACTTCAAACCCCAAGGTTAACTCTACTAAAACTTCATATTCTCGGCTCTCTGGACCTAGAAGGGTCCAGATCAATAACACAAACTTGCAAGAGGGGTTTGAGGCATTCAAAACCCCAAAGATGAAGTGCTTCAAGCCCTAACCCCAAAATGGAATCTACACAATAGGGAAGGAAAATTGTTCATTTTTGTACCTCAGAATGAAGCTCCTTGCTTGAATAACTCAGAACAATAACTTTTCTTGGTCCCTCTTGCTGGAACTCTTCTCCTTTCTTGCAAAATCACACCAAAAAGCTCAAGATAGCTCTTCCTCTCACTCTACACACTCAAGCTCGCTAGGGTTCTCAATTATGGGAAAGGTAGTCGCAATTGAAGGCCATAAATGCCTTTAAATATGGCTCGGGCCCAAAGATTTAGGGTTCTGCCAACAGTGCGGACTCGTCGAGTCGCCTCACCGACTCGTCGAGTCCATTCATTAATCTGAGTTATCAGTCGCGACCTTACTTGACGAGTTGAGGCGTCAACTCGTCGAGTCTCTCTTCTTAACTCAAAAGAAAAATACTTAAATTATGATACCTGAAAATCCGGATGTTAAATTTTGTTTTTTTATTTCATAGATTTCTTCATCAACAAATGTTGCTACAATTAAACAAAAATAAATAATTTGCTAAAACATAATACAATAGGAAGTTTGTTCACATTTAGTCATTGAACTTTTTAGAGGGAAACGAACTTTCGATTTTGTTCACATTTAGTCACTAAACTTTTTTTCGTTATCTATTTGCCACTAAACTATTGTAACTGTTCACATTTTACCCTTATGACCGGTAACAGCCGGTCATAAGGGTAAAATGTGAACAGTTTCAATAGTTCAATGACAAATAGATAACAAAAAAAAGTTTAGTGACTAAATGTGAACAAAGTCGAAAGTTCGTTACCCTTTCAAGTCATTATCCCTTATTTGATTAAAGTGGATTTTGGGGCTCTCATATCATACATTTCTTGTATCCCTATAATCCCAATTACCAACTTGATCAATTTTGGAAGGACAGGCCCAGGTCCAGCCACAACCCTCCGGATTGCCTTCCAAAACCCGATACCATTGATAAAAAAATATAATTTCACATCTGTATGTGTTATCTTATGAATCTAAACAAAGCCATTTCAACAAACACGAGTGAAACACATTACAATAACTTTTTTTTTTTTTAAAACTTACAACAGTTTCGATATTTTTGTAGTACATCTTGAAATGAAAGGAATTGTGAATTGGAACCAACGGCGGTTACGCTTACAGTTTTCATCGTAAAGAATATGTTTCTTGGGGCGGAAAAGGTACCTAGAAGTATATGTCGAGAAAAAGACGTCTTTTAACAGAGAAAATTGTAGGGTAGCGTATAGGATGACTGGTAAGGCCGAAAAAAACGTAATAAGGATCGGTATCCATTTCAATTTGTTGTGGTATAGCACGAAGAAGCTAACACTAAAAGCAATCATCATGGTTGTTATGGAGAGGAAAAGTGTTGCTAGACCTACCATCAGCTTTTTGGGCAATGACTCCTGGAAATCACGTTCGGCATAGCGTGATGTGAGTATGGATAAGAACATGAGGATCGAAGCTGATGAAGAGAACAAAGAAATGGCATCTGACACTACGAAAATGATAAAGGCTACTTTTTCAAAAAACATTGGGATACCATTGTCCTGATTGTATCCACCTGGAACTGTGAATGCTGCAGCAAATACAATGGTGGCAATAAGTGTGGCAACCACCATACATTGACTAGCCGTATCTTTCATCCAGTCTTCGCCTTGTTTGACTAGATCTTTGTGTTCCTTGGTGAATAACTCGTGTGGTGTTAGTCCATCTTTGTTCTTCCTTTCCCGATAAGAAGGAGGGATCATCTCCTCCACTTCCTGTAACAATGTGTTTTATATCAATGTTAGATGTAAGGGGAAAAAAAGATAGTGTGGGGAACAAAACATAAATACCTTGAACCATAATAGTTCTCGTTGCATTTGAAAAGCAACTCCAGACACATCCTCAAGTCGCCTTTTCTTAGCACTCTTCCCAACTAAATGCAACATATTATTATCATTTTTATCTTTGAGAGGAGTTATGAGATCCTTCATTGAGCCTATCTCGTACAATAAGTTGTAAATACCCTCATGACGATGTTTGACAGCAGTGTGAAATATGCTTTGATTTTCATCGTTTACTTTCCATATTATATCAGGATACAGACGGATGAGCTCAATAATAAATCTAGTATTTCCCATTTTGGCAGCTACAAACAGTATCCGAGAAGAGTACTTTGGTCTTGCATTTTCCTGCAAGGCGACATTTGTATTGTTTGTAGTTGTAGCAGCATGCTCTTTGTTTGTGTTCCCACTTTCATCATGCTTTTTGGCAGTATTTTCTGAAATTTTTTGTAGTAGTTGTAGAGTTTGATCTGTGTCAGAAGCTGGCTTGTTGTCTTTCTCAATGGGATCAGGTTGCCCTCTGATTATGTTATCAATTTCCTTTGTAGGCTTCTCCGCGATTGCTCCCCAAATAATATTTAGTAGTTCCAACGCATTAGCTTTACTTTCCATTTTAGAAGGTCCCACCTTTGGATGAAAGCAAGTCCAAACTGAAAGCAACAATGGGGAAAAGAATCCAAAGGTGGTCTTAACTTAACAAAGGTGGTCACAAATAAGAGAATAGAAAATTTTATAAAAACAAAGGGGAGACTTGTTTAATGCATGGCTCTTTCTCCCATTTAATATCAATATTTTGCCTCTAGTTTTTGAGACTGAAGATGTATGAATAATCAACATCAAGGTATTGAGATCTTACCCCAATCGATGGTTCTCCTGATGATATTAGATTCTGTTGCAGCAAATACATCAGTCTTTTTCGCCAAAACTCCAAGTACAGTACTCCCACTAAGACCAAGATCTGGGTACTCTTTCACTATCTCCAGTGCAATATCTAAAAAAGATTCGACATTCACTTTGTGAGGGAATACTACTATGACAAAAAAGTAGATATATACACAGATCGCTGATGAATAAGATTGATGATAAACAACATAGAGAATTTGTAGGTGTAATAACCAAATGCTAAAACACTTACCAAACATATCATTCTCAACACATTTCTGAAGAAGCCAACCACGGTTCAGAGGTGCCCAACAATCATCACGCAAATTCTGGGAATATCCGTACAAACACTTGGCTGTCTCATAATGTCCAAATAAGGTGGCCATATACAGTGGTGTCATTCCTCCAGCACCAGTGATTGCCACCAAAGCCCTGTTTCTTTCAACCATAATCCCAACTATTTTAACGTTGCCAGCTGCAGCAGCTAAACACAGGGCAGTGTTGGAACTGCTATTTTTAAGTTCCAGGTCCTCCTTTTTCATCTTAGTCATCAGATTTTTCACAAATTCTTCAGCCTGTTCGGTGCTTTTTGCAGATGCAGCAACATGAAGTGCTGTTTCATTATTTGCAGTGATGCTATACCTAACCAACTCTGGCCTTTTATCGAGAATCTCTTGAGCAGCTGTCCAATCGCCTCTAATTGATGCTTCATATAGAGGGATAGCGATTTTGATGTACTCTTTTCTAGTTCCTTTAAAATAAAATCCAGTGCAAAGTTAGCACCAATTTATCCAGGGAAAATATTTGTAACATTAATCTTTTAACTTTTAATCATGATTAAGCATCAACTATAGTTGCGTACAGCCAATTTGAATCCTTCGATTTGGTTTAACACATTGAAATCAAGCACAATATAATTTTTGTTTTACTTGTTGGCGCCTCTGAAGTCTGAATATTGAAACTAACATATTATATTCGTTCCTGCCAAACCTAAAATGATTATGTTGCCCTTACCAATTTCTTTTTGTAAATTTATTTATTTATTATTAATATATTTAAAAAAGAGTAAAAACCAAAATAGACCTCATTTTTTTAAAATGCGAATAAGAAAAAATAATAATAAATAAAAAGAAAAAAGAAACAGATAAGGCAATATACTCATTTCAGGTTTTGTCGGAATGAAAAACAAAACATAGAGATGAAACTAAGATTGGTCAAACAAACTACCGAGACAATTTGTGTGATTTACTCTATTACATATGACAACTGAAAATCAATTCATCTTAATGTATTATTGTTGATTTTACCCTTGTTTGCAAAATTTGGTAATATTCCCGAAGGAAACGGAAGGTAAGTATAAAAAACTTATCTCAACCATGGGCAAGCGTGGGGCACTAGTGCAAAGGAATCTGTCTTCTTTGTATAAAATGTGGTGTTTAAACAGCAGTAGACGAAGTAAAGAGTAAAATGGGTAGCAGAATTTACCGGTAAGTAGATCTGGAATAGGTTTTGTGTGATCATGTGAACCAACCGAAATTCTGATATCCTGCGGATCAGGGGTTAAGGTTGGGGCTAATTGCACATCCGTTTGCGCCATCTGCACAGGGACAACATTCATGATTATAATCCTACAAATTGCTCGACGACATGACTAGAAAAACAGAGGATTTGGTGCAGCTGACAATACCTTTGCGTCAGCGAGCAATTATTACGTATGAATGAATGAATTTGAAAGAAGACTTGAGATTGACTATTTGAGCATGCACACAGCAAACTATGATTTATATACACCCTCCCTTCCGTAAGTCAGCATATTGTAAGTCGTTAAAAATTAACTCTTCTGCCGATCAATAATTAGAGACAACTCTCTTCTAAAAAAGAAAAAATAATGCCAGCTGTTAATAGCCAAAAAAAAAAAATCAAAATATTTCTATAATGTTATTTAAGGGTAAATTACACGAATGGTCCCTATTGTTTAGGTTAATCTGCTTGTTTGATACCTAATAACTTTTTTATTTTTTATTAACTTGGAGCATCCTTATAATTTGGTTTTGTTTCGCATTTAATCCTTGATCACTTAAATGGACCATTATACCCTTATATGTTTTTTTTTTAATTTTTAATAGTTTATTATTAATAATATTATTATATAAATTAGATATAAAATAAATAATCTTTTTCTCTCCACATAAATATAAAGTTGACTTCACCTTCAGAACTCTATGGACATCATTAACAACCATCTCTCCGGTTTTAGGCGATTCCAAATCCTCACCTTCGATGACCACCTTTATTTGCACCCTTGCTCTGCTGCCTCCGTCTCCTGCTATCGACCTCCTCTTTTTTTTTCACACTCTCTTTTATTCCTTCATGTTGAAACAATATCAATTTCTCACAGGGGTAGGGATCACCATAAGGGTACTAATATGCTTTAATCGGCTGTATTTTACATCTCCAACCCTCACCATGTTGAATATTCAAACACCATTTTGAGACTAAACGATCTAAGTTCCTCTTTGGAAGACCTAATCAACTGCGGTTTGCATCTTCAACTCACATCTTGAATAAACCAGAAAATAATTGAAGACCTATTGCATCCTCCACGACACCTACGACCTTGCAAACCATGTTCTCTCCCTACTCGATATCTCTCCCTCTATATCACTTGTTCTTGTTCGATTTTGTACCTGAATAACATGGGTCGAAATAAGAAAAAGAAATTGGGTATTTGCTTTATTGATTTCTGTAGAAATTAGGGATATGTTTTCGGATCCCAAAATTGATTTCAATTTCTCCACAGTTCGCAATCTTCCATCTGAAAACGATGTTAATATACATCAACAAATGAGCTTCTGCTAATCACTTGGTTGGATTGGAAGTCATGTGGAGGGATTGTGTAACATCTTAAAATACTAATAAAAAATTTCATTTTCAAACCATCGGAAATCATACAATCATTTGTTTCAAGCTAACAAATGTTTAAATGCATTCCCAAATATCAGAGTGAATCAAAACAGATAATGCATCTTTACCCAATATATTTATATCATATTTCATCTCTCATCATCTATATCATTTTTCATCTACCCATCTCTACCCAATATATTTATAGAAATAAATAAATATATATATATATATATATATATATATATATATATATATATATATATATATATATACAGTTTAAATCAAGTAAATCATGTATAAATCGTTGATCTAGAATAGATACCAGGAACGCATATAATAGGCATATATAGCATGTAATTATCTTAAATACTTCATATCTATGTGTAAGATGAAAGTAACTGTGTACCTTGTTAAAGTGATGACTCGAAACTCGAACAACGCTTCGTTTCTAGCAACTGGCTTTTCCTTTGACGTAACCTAGTATCATTATCACTAAGTTTTAGTATAATATTATACATGATTGAAAATAGTCTATACCTATCAATCATTTCAATGAATACCGATAGTTCTATCAAATAAGGATCAACCAGGTAGGACAGTTGGGAGGCAAGACCATTTCGGCGTATAGTCTTTCTTAAATCCAACAACCAAGCCAACACGACCATTCTAAACACATCTCCTATAAGTAGATCAATCAATATAATGACATGGAATTACTAATAGTTCTTATTTATAAGTTCATAAAAACAACTATGGCTATAAATATAAATTACATTGAAACATGGATAAGTGTAATTTAACTTACATAGATTTTCTAGACAAAAGTCCAGAAATTGCACTGGTAGAACTCCCAGCTGATAGCTTTTAGATGTCAGGATCCTAGAGAACTCCGAGTTGATAGCTTTTAGATCAATCAATATAATGACATGGAATTACAGATAGTTCTTATTTATAAGTTCATAAAAACAACTATGGCTATAAATATAAATTACATTGAAACATGGGTAAGTGTAATTTAACTTACATAGATTTTCTGGACAAAAGTCCACAAATTGTACTGGTAGAACTCCTAGTTGATAGCTTTTAGATGCCAGGCTCCTAGAGAACTCCGAGCTGATAGCTTTTAGATCGATCAATATAATGACATGGAATTACTGATAGTTCTTATTTATAAGTTCATAAACTAATTTTTAGCCTTAGTGATCTAAACAAAAGTTGTAGTATACGTTAAACCGAGAACATACAAAATAGAACGCCCAAACCTGACTTCGTATGAGAAAGTTATGATTTTTTGAAGTTTCGGCTTAGCAATGTACAACCCGAAATTCGAATATTAGATCGAGCAGTTTTTAGCCGACACAACCTAAACGAGAATCGAAGATCTCATTAACAGAAGTGTAACGATAAAAAGACAGGCGAAAACAGACATCGGATGAAGAAGTTATGAATTTTTAAGGGACCAATCATGTCCCAGACTGTTAAAAATATAACTTTAAAACTAAAGTTAAAATTAGCCGACGGAATCTAAACGAAAGTTGTAGGGTACAGTCCCGCCTACGTGTGGATATAAAGAACATCAAAAACGGAGTTCGTATGAACGAGTTATAAAATATAATAGCATATTTACGTATTAAAATAAAGTATGAATCATATATACATATACATATATATACAAATGTATATATCATTAGAAAGGTATCGACGATGCGGTCATCATAAGACTATTGTTGAGTATTTTTGACATTAGTTTAGTACAAAAATTGTTAAATCTATTTAAAATAGTACTATGAATGAGTGTTTAGTCGTTTATATAACTATAAGGTCATTAAGTATTTATGGAGGGTAGTTTTTGTAAATTCAATTACTATAAATAAGAGGCTTGGGCTCTCATATTTCTTGCACCATTCTCTTGATTCAAGAGTCTTTCTCTTCTTATCCCTCGAGCATTTCGGTTCCTCGTGATTCGACTTCTCTTTCTGTATTTTTAGTATAGTAAGGTGAGCACTGAAGCGCTGCATGAATCTTTCTTAGAAAGATTCAGCGACGAAGTTCTGCCCCTGCAGAGCCCGACTCCTAGCTAAAACCCCCTTGTAAGTAAGTTAAGCTTACGCTATGTTAAATATAGTTTATATTTAAAATTAGTATTGTCATTATAAACTTATAATAAATATTTGAGCTATTAGTATGACTTATATAAGTGTCGTTATAATATCTTTTTAATTACTCGTGGTACGAGGAATCTGGTTTAAAGAGCCACATAGAGTTGTTGGATTTCAAAAGTGCTATATGCCAAAATGGTCCTGCCCTCCGGTGTTTTATGTCCGGCCCTGTCTGTACATAGTGGTTGGAAAGTATTGTTTAAACGCTTATATAATAATAATAATAATAATAATAATAATAATAATAATAATAATAATAATAATAATAATAAGGCTAATAATTAGTCACGGTAAATATTAGACTAAAATCTAGTGGTAATAATACTAAGTTTCTTCGAAGGAAAATATTTTAAAGTAAACGAAGCGCTGTCCGAGTACCGAATCACCACCTTATCAAGTGAGTGCATGGTTTCTTTCATCTTACACATAGATATGAAGTATTTAATATAAATCATGTGTTATGAGTGCATAGTTACTTTCATCTTACACATAGATATGAAGTATTTTACATAAATTACATGCTATGTGTGCATATTATTTGAATATTTGTTGTCTATGCTGGATAAATGATTTTATACATGTTTTAAATGATTTAAATTGTATATTTATTTTATATCTGCAAATATGTTGGGATAAAGCATGGGTAGATGAAATAGTTGGTGTGTGATGAAATAAAATGATGAGAGACAGGTGATGATAATTAGCTTAATAGATGATGATGAATAGGTGAGGTAGCGTAACAACGTGAATTTTCAAAACAATCGTTCATTTTTAATTCATACTTTTAATCATCAAAAACAATATCAAACACAATGTATCCAATGGTATCATAACAAACAATTCCCAGAATCTCAAACATAATCTCTATGAGTGTGTACGGATCATGCCGGCGCCTTCCCGCGATTCTCGCTAGTACCTAAAACACATAACACAACAACTGTAAGCATAATGCTTAGTGAGTTCCTAAAAATACCACATACAACACATACGCCACTCGAGGCTATAGTACGACCCTCCGGTCGATGTGTCTCAGCGGGACCCTTCAACCCCGTAGCTCGTTGGACCCTCTGGTCCAGTCATAGCTCGTTGGACCCTTCGGCCCGGTCTGTATCGTTGGACCCTTCGGTCCGGTCTATATCATTGGACCCTCCGGTCTGGTCTATACAATCATATAGCATACATATATCACATTGCACATAATCTCATACATACACATAGCACACAAGACCCTCCGGTCTACACATAAATACCACTCTAGGTAATGTATAGTGAGAAGACTCACCTCGGGTATCTCGGATAACCTCGCACACGAATATACTGATCTAGCCCCGGTCTATTCACATAAATAGTATCCTTAAATAAATAATGGCTAAAAAAAGGCTAGATTAAATCCCCTTCTAAAATCCCACAGAAGGGTAAAAGACCATTTTACCCCTCTCTGGCCCAAAAGTCCAAGAGTTGACCAAAACCCTAAAAGTCAATGAAAGTCAACGATCAAATTTGACCAGACTCGCCGAGTGCACTCGTTTGACTCGGCGAGTTCATGTGTGTCCTTTGACTCCTCATATGCATTTCTCGACTCGCCGAGTGAACGTTCTACTTGACGGGTTACCGTTGGAAACGAATCACGGGGCAACCCCGACTCGACTCGTCGAGTCTACTTATGAACTTGGCGAGTTGCTTCCATGATCATGCTCAAATGACCTTCTGAGGTCAGATCTGCTCCTCTAACCTATAGATCCTACCTTCCCAAGCATGATAATCATGTAAATGTCGAATCTTGGTACACATGCAACACACCCAAGGCTTCTTTTGGTGAAATAACCTCTAAAATGGCCTCCTGGGCTCATAACTCAAAAGGTAAAGCATAAAGCAAGGTAGTTGAGACTCTCTGGACCTCTTGAGGTCCAAATCTAAGAATCATTTCACCTTGGGACCTCATCCACTCCAGATTCAAGCTAAAATAATGCATATAGAAACCCTAGATTCGACTAGACATCATAATCACGAGAATAAGCACAGATTGATACCTCCAACAGCTTCCTCTGATCAAATGGGAGTAGATTCAAGCTCCCCAACTCGTCTAGCTTGTCCTTCCTCCTTTCTTCTTGCTAAAACACACAAGAGATGGTGATTATGGCCTCCTTTCTCACTCATAGTGCTCTCTAGTTCTCTGGGTGCTCTCAAGGGTGAAGGTGGCCGCAAATGAGGGTGTGACAACCCCAAATCTATTGCCGTTACAAATCCCATCTTCACTAACGGAATGCGTCGCTATATGTTATTTTCTGTAATATTTGGAGTCGTCAACAAACAATTATCTAGTTATTTATATGTCTTGATATAATCATAGTAAATATAACTTGTATGTGTTAACCCCGTTTAACCAAATAAAGTTATATTACTTTTCAACCACTTCACCCGGGTAAAAAGTTTTAACCCCGTTAAACTTTAGCATCGGGTAGCCGTGTATCGGGTGCAATACCTGAGACATATATAAACAAATAGGCACTACATTTAAGCTCTTTTACCACACCTTCACTCTCTCTCACTACTTTCTCTCTCTAGACTCGAACCCGACTCTAAAACCGCGAATTCCGGCTTCCAAACGTAAGGACTCATTCCCTATCTTATTCTAAACATACTTCATTGTATTTAGAGGCTAAAAATCATTGAAAATAAGGATCAAAAGGGAGTTTACGGCCTAAGAAGCCCCTTAGGCCGTAAACACCTAAAAACTTGCCAAAAGCCTCATTTTCCTTCCTTTAAGTTTATGTACTAATTAAGGGATATACCTAGGAGAGTTTGGACATTAAAACACAAGAGTTTGAAGCCTAAAAAGGAGTTTACGGCCCAAGCTTATGCTTAGGCCGTAAACACCCAAAAATCCTTGTTAAAAGTCCCAAAAACTCATCTAGTGCATGTAGTAATTTAGTCTTGACACTAGGAGATGTTTAAGTGCATTAAACAACACCATTTGAGGACAAAAAGAGGAGTTTACGGCCAAGTCTAAGCTTGGGCCGTAAACACCCAAATTTTATGTCAAACAAGTCCCAAAAACTTATATAGGGCATGTAAGGAAATTAGCTAAGGCCCTAGGAAGTGTGTTGTACCATTAAACATCTCATTTTGAGGCCAAAAGAAGAGTTTACGGCCAAGGCTATAGTTGGGCCGTAAACTCCCCAATTTTTATGCCAAAATGTCCCAAAACTCCATCTAAGGCCTTCTAGAATTTATCTAAGGTGAAGGGAAGTGTGTTGTACCATTTAAACATCCATTTTGAGGGATTAAATGGAGTTTATGGCCCAAGCACAAGTCTTGGCCGTAAAATCCCCAAAATGTCACAAAATGAGGGTTTAAACCCTCCATATTAGTTCAAGACACTTGCTATTAAATTAGCGAAGTGAAATAAGGCCTTAAACTTGCATTTTGGAGGACGACATGAGTTTACGGCCAAGCCTAGGGGGCTTACGGCCGTAAACTCCCAAGGAGTGGCCTTTGGGCCGTAAACTCCAAGGGATTGAACTCATGGACCCTCCCGTAAATCATTCTTGGCCTTGTACCACTCCCGGGAACCCCTTCTAGGCCCTAAAACCCCGAAACGATGCTAGAATGCCCAAATACTTTAATGAAAAGCATAAGATGATTAATTTCTTGTAAAATACATATTTCATATGGCATTAGGGTTCTAAAAAGGTGCTCAAGTCGTTATTGGGTACCAAACGCTCAACCGACACTTTTACCCGATTTACCCGATTCACCCGATTTACGCGAATTCAGGTGAGTTCATACCCCTTTAATGAACCTTTCAAATGTTTTATATGTTTTAGGGGGGGATACAAGTTGATTATACATGTTTATGGAAAGTTATACAGAACGATTTTCCACGTTACGAGAATTAATCACATGTGATTCACTATCTTTAGTTCAAATCACATGTGATTTACCACTATGCCTTATAAAATGATTTTACACTTTCAAAACTACTTTGGATAAATGAACAGGTTTTTAAGTGTTTCCTTTGGAAAAGATTTTCATTAAATAAATTTTCTTATGAAATGTATCCACTCTAATATATTTATATAAGTAAGACTTGAAGGGCTTAGGACCGGTAGCACACCTTATTTCCTGTTCTTGTTTGATTGTGGGCTTAGGGTAGTTGTTATCCGTCCGACTGTCGTTGACTTCTTAGTTATATATCATGTATATTAGTATAGGATATGAGTGTTTCACTTCATTATATGCATAAACCACTAGTGATAAGAACCATACACACTAAGTTAACTATGATAGGCATAGTTAATACTACTACTACTCGCTATAGCCACTACTCTATGCACTATATTACACACTATTACGAGGCTGTACACTGACAAGAGAATACACTATGATCCATAATAAAAGATTACTACACTACAACGAAAGAGAAAACCCTAAACAAACGATAATACACTAACCCACTACGAGGTACTCTATTCGCTACTCACTACGCCCGGAGTTTTCCGACAGGAAGACGACACTACATGTATAGATCTATACGGGGCAGACGCTATTACATCCCGACTGTTAATTTCAGTCCGCGCCGTGCAGGCCCAGGGATGCCACTACTTCACTATACTGTGCAAGACTGGGAAGGTCATGGGATCCTCTATTATCCTCACTATTAGTAACATACAAGGAATACACTCTAACTACACTAAAATACTACACTAAATGCTAAATTACATCCCGAAGTAAGTAAGTATCTATCACTAAAGGAAGCTTGCACCTCTATCACTGATTACAGGCTTAACCTATTCTATCACATTTACTAATTGGAGATTTGCTAATATACTTTTACAATAAACTGTTTTCAAAAATGAAGAATGCATACTTTTCACAGATTTTCACTTATAATGTATTTTCTGGAAAATATGGGATTTTCTAGGTTTTCTACTGCTTATGAATGTAAATGGTACATTTTTCGTACTATTGGTTCTAATGCTTTTTATACAAGAACTCACATTAACCCTTATGAACTCACCAACTTTATGCTGATATTTGTTTTCAAAATAACTTGTATCTTCAGGTCAAAGATAGACAGGTACAGACGCAGCATTTTTGGAGAAGGTGGAGCATACAAGACCCATCTCTTATTTTTGAATTACTTTTGGTGTTTGTTGAACAATATAAAACACACTTGTAATTAAATTCACTATGTAAATACAATGGTTGTATGTTTCTTGTTTGCTATTATACAATTGTGATGATACTGTACATGACGTCCTCCACCCCGAGACGTATTCCGCCGTTATCGGTTTTGGGGTATGACAGATTGGTATCAGAGCATTGTTTATAGTGAATCAAGTATATCAACCTATAAAAGATATACGAACTATAAACACTTCGGGACTAAAATACTCTGACCAAGAATATATACTGTTAAGTATCTAAAAGATCTAACTAAGTATATATATATATATATATATATATATATATATATATACACACACACACACATCACTATAAAACACAGAAATCAGTTTCACCCTAGAACAGAACAAAAGTATTAAGATTGTTGGGCAGCACAATTGAGCTTAGAGACATATAGTCACATTCGGGGTGATGTAGCCTGATCAACTACATTTTCCTGAGAGTGACTAGCATGTGCCTAAGTTTGGCTGTGGTGTTGCAACAAGTCTAAAACTTACCAACACTACCACAATAACGTTACCATAAGAATACTATAGGAGTATTTTGTATCTCTAGATTATACGTATGTGACAACATAAAGGGTCGTTACTAGTAGGACAATAGTTGCTAAGTGGATACACCACGATTACATATGACTAGGGCGCTATAGACTCAGAATCTGCAGTCTTTGCTTCATTCCCTGTTCTTGTTTGATTGGGGGTCTGAAGTTAGGGTGGTTTATTCGAAGGACTATCTTGCTTCGGTTACATGTAATCGGTATGCACTATGCAAGTATTGGGTCGACTAATAACGATTCATCCTATAAGTATCTTAGAATAGTACGTCTATTAATCTTCTTTTCCCCTTTCTCGCGTAGATAGCATGGCTGGTTTCCACCTACCCGACGATCCGTACTTTCCGAACCAGGGCAATGGGGGATGGCTCGAAGAGGAGTCAGACGACGATCACCCAATTCCTTTGGATGATCATCAGGCTGAAGGCTTCTCGGATAGCTCGAGCTCCGAGCCAGAAGTCAACAACCAACCTCCTGAAGCCCCGAACCCTAACCCCCATCCGACATTTCAGGGCCCCACTCCTATGTGGTCCATATCCTTGCATCATTGGAGCGAGGAGCAGGGTCAGCCCTTGCCTTACAATGGAGACCGAAGCTTTTACAACATAAGTGAAGGAGGATCAGCGGATCGGGTTCTGCCCATCATGATCTGAAGGATTGCAAGGAATGTTGAGCAGGGTCAAGCTGCTATTGGTCGAGTTGTAGAAGTGGATGCCAACTCGAATCTCAACACTGTTCGCATCCGCCAACTCGAAGAAGCCATGGACAGGACAAGGAGGACCAACGAGGCTCTGCAGCATCAGTTGGCTGCATCCCGAGCTGAGGTTAGGGAACTCCGTGCACGCCAAAGAACTCATGATCGACACCTTCAGGAAGTTATGCGTCAACTAGCGGATCTGAGGATTCGCCCAACAAGCAACCGTCGCCAGTAGAAGACGTTTAGCTACCTCACTCTTTTGTTTAAAGGACTAGCCTTTTATCTCTATGTTCTGTAGGTCTCTTGTCTGTAAACATTCCTAGTTTAAAAGTACTCTAGTTGAACCTCTAAACTGCCAACATTTTCTCTATGGTATGATGTAAGACCTACTGCTAGGTCAATTTTCATGAACTTGTGTTGCATCATTAATACCAGAATATTGGCAGTTGATTTCTCTATTGCTATAACTCTCATTCTGATCTTGGATTATGTTGATTTAATCCACGAAACACTCTATTCATATTCGCAATAGGCTCTTACTATTGCTATCATTTATATGATCTTCTAGTGAAGGATGCCTCCACGAAAGCGTCCCAGCAGAGGAAGACCCGCAACTCAAACCCCTCCTCCACCACCTCCTCCTCTGCAGTTCGACCCGGTATTATTCCAAACAGCTGTGACTGCGGCTGTAACCGCAGCCATGGCCCAAATGAACTCGGGTGATGCGAGCGGTGGTAACTCCAGGTTCGGTGAGGTCCATTAACGGGTGTAGGGATGCACTTATAAGGATTTCATGAACTGTAAACCTACCTTTTTCGACGGTACGGGAGGAATTCTGGCATTGTCCCAATGGTTCAAAAGAACCGAAGCTGTGTTCGAGATGTGTTCTTGTCCTAAAGAGAGCAAAATTAAGTTCGCTACTGCTACCCTCACTAACAGGGCTTTGTCATGGTGGAACGGCCATGTCAGTGCACTCTCCTTGGTCACAGCCAATGCCATGGGCTGGGACACTCTAAAAGATCTCATGAGAGGAGAGTACTGCCCTAGGGGCGAGGTACAGAAACTTGAGGAAGAACTCTGGAACCTCAAGATGAAGGGGACCGACATAACGGCTTATACGACCAGGTTTTGCGACTTGGCGGCTATGTGTCCCAACATGATCCCCTCTGAAAGCAAGAAGATTGAATGATACATCTGGGGTTTAGTGCCCCCGTATCGAGGAAATGTTCTGGCCTCACGCCCTACCACTTTTGACAGCGCCAAGGAATTGGCCCAGAGTCTGATCAACCACGAAATCTCCTCCACTCCAGCAACAACAACCACAACAAACACTGCACCACCCGATTCATCTAACAGAAAAAGGAAACGATGGGATAAGAAGAAGGGCAAGAAAACTCAAACCGCCTCCAAGGACCAGCAAATTGTGGCGGTCCATGCTGCCACCACCCCAGCCACTCCAGCTGCTCCAGCCCCGCCAAAAGCTTACAGTGGAAACTTGCCCAAGTGTCCCAAGTGCCCTTTTCACCACAACGGCCCCTGCCGTGAATTGCAGTGTTCCAACTGCGGTCGAAAGGGCCATACAGTCCAATTTTGCAAGGCCCCTCCCAAACCTATCACGCAGGTTCCTGGTACGGGAGTGACCCCAACTTGTTATGGCTGCAGGGAAGCGGGTCATTTTAAGAAGAACTGTCCGAAGGCTACCAATGCTGGGGGAACTGGAAGACTACTCGCTATCGGTCACAATGAAGCGGTAGCTGATCCCACGGTGGTCACGGGTACGTTTCTTCTCAACAACTCTTATGCCTGTGTCTTGTTCGATAGTGGTGCAGAAAGAAGCTTCATAAATCAAAACTTTAAACACTTACTCAAACAAACTCCTCAACCATTAAACAAAACATTCGTCGTAGAAATGGCTAATGGAAAGACAGAAAGCTCTAATGAAATCTATATAGGTTGTACTCTCACGTTAGATGATCACCCATTTTCAATCGATCTTATACCAGTCTCAATCAAAAATTTCGATGTCATTATTGGTATGGATTGGTTAAGTATTCACTACGCCGATATCCTATGCTCCGACAAAGCCATTCGCCTGAACCTTCCGAATCACCAAACCCTATTTATATACGGAGATAAGCCAAGTACGAGCCTTCGTATCATCTCTAGTATCCAGGCTCAGAAATACTTGCGCAAGGAATATCGCGCCTTTCTTGCTCACATTGTCGACACTAACCAGAAATCGAAGGATCCAAAAGACATTCCTGTAGTATGCGATTTCCCTGATGTCTTCCCGGAGGATCTTCCAGGTCTACCTCCTAAACGACAGGTTGAATTCAGAATCGACCTAGTCCCAGGAGCTACCCCCGTAGCTAAGTCGCCCTACCGTCTAGCGCCCGCCGAAATGCAAGAGCTATCTGGCCAACTCAACGAACTGCTCAGCAAGGGCTTTATAAGACCGAGCTTCTCACCTTGGGGAGCCCCGGTCTTGTTCGTGAAGAAAAAGGATGGATCTTTTCGGATGTGCATCAATTATAGGGAACTCAATAAACTCACAGTCAAAAATCGCTATCCTCTCCCTCGTATCGACGATCTATTCGGCCAACTCCAAGGAGCAAGTTACTTCTCCAAGATTGATATTAGATCCGGGTATCATCAGTTACGGGTGCTTGAGGAAGATGTTCCGAAGACAGCCTTTCGAACCCGCTACGGGCATTTTGAGTTCGTAGTGATGCCCTTTGGACTGACTAATGCCCCTGTAGTATTTATGGACTTGATGAATAGGGTGTGTCGTCCATATCTAGATCAGTTCGTCATCGTCTTTATTGATGATATACTCGTCTACTCTCGGAGCGAGGAAGAACATGGGGATCATTTACGACGAGTCCTGGAAACACTGCGATCCGAGAAGTTATATGCGAAGTTCTCTAAGTGCGAGTTTTGGATCTGAAGAGTTGAATTCTTAGGACACGTGGTCAGTGAAGACGGAATCCACGTGGATCCCTCCAAAATTAAAGCTATTGAGAACTGGTCAGCACCGAAAACGCCTACAGAAATTCGTCAATTTCTAGGCCTCGTTGGCTACTACCGTAGATTCATCCAAAATTTCTCTCGAATTGCGAAGCCTCTCACTATGTTAACCCAGAAGGGTGTATCATTCGACTGGGAAGAGAAACAGGAGAAGGCATTTTAGACCCTGAAGCGAGCCCTATGCACCGCACCAGTATTATCCCTTCCCGAAGGGACAGAAGATTTCGTTGTATACTGTGATGCATCCAATCAGGGGCTCGGTTGTGTCTTGATGCAACGAGGCAAGGTTATCGCCTATGCCTCAAGGAAGCTAAAGACCCATGAAGTGAACTACACTACTCACGACCTCGAGTTAGGAGCGGTTGTCTTCGCACTAAAAATCTGGAGACACTACTTGTATGGGACGAAGAGCGTGGTGTACACCAACCATAAAAGCCTCCAACATATACTGAACCAAAAAGAACTCAACATGAGACAACTTCGATGGGTCGAGCTACTTAACGATTACGACTGTGAAATTAGATATCATCCGGGGAAAGCCAACGTAGTGGCCGACGCCCTGAGTAGAAAGGAATATTCTGGTCGAAGGACCAAGTCATTGACTATGACTATCCATTCGCATCTATCCACACAGATCAAAGAGGCTCAGCTAGAAGCCTTAAAGCCCGAGAACGTGACAGGAGAATCCCTGCGCGGAATGGATAAAAATCTGGAGGTTAAGGGTGACGGAGCCTACTACTTCATGGACCGAATCTGGACTCCATGCCATGGGGGTTTCAGAGACTTGGTTATGAGGGAAGCACACAACACTCGTTACTCCGTCCACCCGGGTTCAGATAAGATGTATCTGGATCTCAAAAAGCTATACTGGTGGCCGAACATGAAAGCGGAGATCGCTACCTTTATGAGTAAGTGCCTTACTTGCGCGAAGGTCAAAGTCGAATATCAAAAGCCATCAGGACTCCTCCAACAACCTGAGATACCGGAATGGAAGTGGGAGCGGATCACAATGGACTTTATCACCAAACTACCCAAGACAGCGGGTGGATTAGATACCATTTGGGTCATCGTTGACAGGTTGACCAAGTCGGCACACTTCCTACCCATCAAGGAGACGGACAAGATGGAGAAACTCACGAGAACATACATAAAAGAGATAGTACGACTGCATGGCGTCCCTATATCTATTATCTCGGACAGAGATAGTAGATTCACCTCTAGGTTTTGGCAATCATTGCAAAAGGCACTAGGGACGAGGCTGGACATGAGTACAGCCTACCATCCGCAGACCGACGGACAAAGTGAGAGGACGATCCAAACCTTAGAAGACATGCTGCGAGCTTGTGTGATCGACTTCGGGAAATCATGGGAAACACACTTGCCCCTTGTGGAGTTTTCCTACAACAATAGTTATCATACGAGCATCAAGGCAGCTCCATTCGAAGCCCTCTACGGCCGAAAGTGCAGATCCCCTCTGTGCTGGGCTGAGGTGGGTGACACTCAGCTAGCTAAAGGACGAGTTCCTGACAGCGCCCTCACTGGTCCAGAGATCATTCGAGAGACGGCCGAGAAGATTGTACAGATACGTGAACGACTAAAAGCCGCTAGGGATCGACAGAAAAGCTACGCCGACAAACGAAGAAAACCCTTGGAATTCCAGGTGGGAGACCGAGTCTTGTTAAAGGTCTCGCCCTGGAAGGGCACGATACGCTTTGGGAAGCGTGGAAAGCTGAACCCAAGGTACATAGGGCATTTCGAGATTCTCGCCAGAATCAGCCCCGTAGCTTATAAACTCAACTTACCCCACGAGCTAAGTAACATACATCCTACCTTCCACGTCTCAAACTTGAAGAAATGTCTGTCTGACGAGACTCTCGTGATCCCCCTCGACGAGATCGAGGTCAATGAGAGCCTCAACTTTGTGGAAGAGCCTGCGGAGATTATGGATCGGGAAGTAAAACGAACGAAACAAAGCCGCATCCTAATTGTGAAAGTTGGGTGGAACGCCAAGCGAGGACCCGAATTTACGTGGGAGCGTGAAGACCAAATGAAACTCAAATATCCCCATCTATTCGCTTAGTAGTATTGTAATTCTTATCTGTATGAATTCTAAATTTCGGGACGAAATTCCCCTAACGAGGGGATGATGTGACAACCCCAAATCTATTGCCGTTACAAATCCCATATTCACTAACGGAATGCGTCGCTATATGTTATTTTCTGTAATATTTGGAGTCGTCAACAAACAATTATCTAGTTATTTATATGTCTTGATATAATCATAGTAAATATAACTTGTATGTGTTAACCCCGTTTAACCAAATAGAGTTATATTACTTTTCAACCACTTCACCCGGTTAAAAAGTTTTAACCCCGTTAAACTTTAGCATCGGGTAGCCGTGTATCGGGTGCAATACCCGAGACATATATAAACAAATGGACACTACATTTAAGCTCTTTTACCACACCTTCACTCTCTCTCACTACTTTCTCTCTCTAGACCCGAACCCGACTCCAAAACCGCGAATTCCGTCTTCCAAACATAAGGACTCATTCCCTATCTTATTCTAAACATACTTCATTGTATTTAGAGGCTAAAAATCATTGAAAATAAGGATCAAAAGGGAGTTTACGGCCTAAGAAGCCCCTTAGGCTGTAAACACCTAAAAACTTGCCAAAAGCCTCATTTTTCCTTCCTTTAAGTTTATGTACTAATTAAGGGATATACTTAGGAGAGTTTGGACATTAAAACACAAGAGTTTGAAGCCTAAAAAGGAGTTTATGGCCCAAGCTTATGCTTAGGCCGTAAACACCCAAAAATCCTTGTTAAAAGTCCCAAAAACTCATCTAGTGCATGTAGTAATTTAGTCTTGACACTAGGAGATGTTTAAGTGCATTAAACAACACCATTTGAGGACAAAAAGAGGAGTTTACGGCCAAGTCTAAGCTTGGGCCGTAAACACCCAAATTTTATGTCAAACAAGTCCCAAAAACTTATCTAGGGCATGTAAGGAAATTAGCTAAGGCCCTAGGAAGTGTGTTGTACCATTAAACATCTCATTTTGAGGCCAAAAGAAGAGTTTACGGCCAAGGCTATACTTGGGCCGTAAACTCCCCAATTTTTATGCCAAAATGTCCAAAAACTCCATCTAAGGCCTTCTACAATTTATCTAAGGTGAAGGGAAGTGTGTTGTACCATTTAAACATCCATTTTGAGGGATTAAATGGAGTTTACGGCCCAAGCACAAGTCTTGGCCGTAAACTCCCCAAAATGTCACAAAATGAGGGTTTAAACCCTCCATATTAGTTCAAGACACTTGCTATTAAATTAGGGAAGTGAAATAAGGCCTTAAACTTGCATTTTGGAGGACGACATGAGTTTACGGCCAAGCCTAGGGGGCTTACGGCCGTAAACTCCCAAGGAGTGGCCTTTGGGCCATAAACTCCAAGGGATTGAACTCATGGACCCTCCCGTAAATCATTCTTGGCCTTGTACCACTCCCGGGAACCCCTTCTAGGCCCTAAAACCCCGAAACGATGCTAGAATGCCCAAATACTTTAATGAAAAGCATAAGATGATTAATTTCTTGTAAAATACATATTTCATATGGAATTAGGGTTCTAAAAAGGTGCTCAAGTCGTTATTGGGTACCAAACGCTCAACCGACACTTTTACCCGATTCACCCGATTTACGCGAATTCAGGTGAGTTCATACCCCTTTAATGAACCTTTCAAATGTCTTATATGTTTTAGGGGGGATACAAGTTGATTATACATGTTTATGGAAAGTTATACAGAACGATTTTCCACGTTACGAGAATTAATCACATGTGATTCACTATCTTTAGTTCAAATCACATGTGATTTACCACTATGCCTTATAAAATGATTTTACATTTTCAAAACTACTTTGGATAAATGAACAGGTTTTTAAGTGTTTCCTTTGGAAAAGATTTTAATTAAATAAATTTTCTTATGAAATGTATCCACTCTAATATATTTATATAAGTAAGACTTGAAGGGCTTAGGACCGGTAGCACACCTTATTTCCTGTTCTTGTTTGATTGTGGGCTTAGGGTAGTTGTTATCCGTCCGACTGTCGTTGACTTCTTAGTTATATATCATGTATATTAGTATAGGATACGAGTGTTTCACTTCATTATATGCATAAACCACTAGTGATAAGAACCATACACACTAAGTTAACTATGATAGGCATAGTTAATACTACTACTACTCGCTATAGCCACTACTCTATGCACTATATTACACACTATTACGAGGCTGTACACTGACAAGAGAATACACTATGATCCATAATAAAAGATTACTACACTACAACGAAAGAGAAAACCCTAAACAAACGATAATACACTAACCCACTACGAGGTACTCTATTCGCTACTCACTACGCCCGGAGTTTTCCGACAGGAAGACGACACTACATGTATAGATCTATACGTGGCAGACGCTATTACATCCCGACTGTTAATTTCAGTCCGCGCCGTGCAGGCCCAGGGATGCCACTACTTCACTATACTGTGCAAGACTGGGAAGGTCATGGGATCCTCTATTATCCTCACTATTAGTAACATACAAGGAATACACTCTAACTACACTAAAATACTACACTAAATGCTAAATTACATCCCGAAGTAAGTAAGTATCTATCACTAAAGGAAGCTTGCACCTCTATCACTGATTACAGGCTTAACCTATTCTATCACATTTACTAATTGGAGATTTGCTAATATACTTTTACAATAAACTGTTTTCAAAAATGAAGAATGCATACTTTTCACAGATTTTCACTTATAATGTATTTTCTGGAAAATATGGGATTTTCTAGGTTTTCTACTGCTTATGAATGTAAATGGCACATTTTTCGTACTATTGGTTCTAATGCTTTTTATACAAGAACTCATATTAACCCTTATGAAATCACCAGCTTTATGCTGATATTCGTTTTCAAAATAACTTGTATCTTCAGGTCAAAGATAGACAGGTACAGACGCAGCATTTTTGGAGAAGGTGGAGCATACAAGACCCATCTCTTATTTTTGAATTACTTTTGGTGTTTGTTGAACAATATAAAACACGCTTGTAATTAAATTCACTATGTAAATACAATGGTTGTATGTTTCTTGTTTGCTATTATACAATTGTGATGATACTGTACATGACGTCCTCCACCCCGAGACGTATTCCGCTGTTATCGGTTTTGGGGTGTGACAGAGGGCCATAAGGTCCTTTAAATAGGGTACAAGCCCGAGCATTTAGGGTTTCATCTCACAGCACAGACTCATCAAGTCATCCTGCCGACTCGCCGAGTCCATTCATTAGTCCAGTCAGCAAACCGCGATCCTACTTGACGAGTCTAAGCACCAGCTTGTCGAGTCCTCCCCTTTAACTCAAAATAAATGAACAAAATAGGATACCTTGGAATTTGGATGTTACATATAGGATGAAAGGAGATACGATAAACTTAACTGGCATTTTGCCGATGTAGTCATCTACCAGAGTATAGATGGCGACCACGGACTATTCTAGACAACCCCGTGGAAACACCAGCATTCTCATAACCTGTAGGTGATGAATTACGAGTTCAGGCGATGTTGTAACTACATATTCATGTGATGATACTCTAACCCTTACTATGAATTACAAGTTCAGGAGATGTTGTAACTTCATATTCATGCGATGATACTCTAACCCTTACTAGGCACGTATGGAGGGAGTAATCCCCGAATCATTACTGTCTATGCGATGTAGGCGATGTTCCTTATGAAAAGTCCTTAGGAATGAATGTAACGCCCCGAATCTCAGGTAATAATTTAAATAAATGTTCTTGGAGTTTTCGCCCTACTCGACGAGTTGGTTACCCTACTCGCCGAGTAGCAGGGGGATGGACCGCGAGTTTAGTGGCCTACTCGGCGAGTCCATTAGAGTACTCGGCGAGTAGGAGCAGGAAGATGAAACCCTAATCCCCGGGGTTTGCACCCCTATTTAAAGGAACTCAAGCCTCTTTCAGTTCCTTTACAGCCTCCCTTGCTCCACTAACTTGTGTGTGTGTGTGCCCTTGTGTGTGAAGCTTGAGAGAAGATCTTTGGTGAAAAGTGTGGTGAACCAAGTGGCTTGGGCAAGGAATTGAGAGGGGATCCGTGTTTTTCTGTTGTGGTCATCTATTTGGAAAGGTAATTGATCTTTTCCCTTAGTTATTTTGGTTAGGAATCAACCTTGTATGAGTTCTAGGGTTTTAGAGGAGGGGATCAAGTTACTATGGCAAAATATGGGCTAGATCTGAAGTTGTAACTTCAAATCTGAACCCTCCTTGGATTATTCAGACATAAAGTCCCAACTTTAGTCGAGTTTGAGGTCCCCTTTGTCCTTGAGCACCCATTAAGAGCTTGATGATGGCATTTGGAGCTTGTAAAGCCATGCATGCACGTAAAGTTTGCAACTTTACGTGATAAGTAGGCCAAAGGGAGTTGGATCTGCAATTTGGGGCCTTGCCATGGCTTATGGACATCTGCATGATAAAATGACTGAAGGAACTCGGCGAGTCGCAAAGCCGACTCGGCGAGTCGTTTGAAGATATGCATTGAACTCGACGAGTTGGATGAACAACTCGGCGAGTCAGATGAAGGAAGCCGTGGACTCGACGAGTTGGTTGAACAACTCGGCGAGTTGGATGAAGATGGTCATGAAACTCGACAAGTTGAAGAACAACTCGTCGAGTCGTATGAGTTTTAGCCAAGGATGTGTTTGCACGTATACCCATCGAGTTGCAGGAAGGAAACTCGACGGATGGCCTTAAGATTTGATCGGGATTCGAAGGAACTCGACGAGTCACCCCTATGACTCGGCGAGTTGGAGTGTACTTCAAGAACTCGGCGAGCAGCCTAAAGTACTCGGCGAGTTGAGGTCAACATGGACTGTTGACCTTGACCAAGGACTTCGACCTTGATCAGGGTTTGACTAGTGGGTTATGGAGTGCCTTATAAGGCTAAAGACTTATGAGTATATTGTGCTATGGATATAGGTGGTGGAGTCGGTGACGAGCGATCTGATAGCTGGAGTTACCTTTCGAGTCGACATCTGTGAGGTGAGTTATCCTCACTATATCGGTAGGGTCTACGACACCAAGGCCAACCCTTTGATTATTATTATTATGGTATGCTGCATGTAATTATGATCTGTTCAATTGGAATCAGGGTAGACAGTATGATATGCTCTTATGATCCTTAGGGATTAGTATGTTAGTGACCTGTTAGGTCAATGCTCTAGTTACGAGTGAACTCTATGATTGATGACCAGTGAGATAGATATGTTTGCTGTTTGTACATGCAAGTATATGATATTATGCGTACATGGTTATTGCTTGTTGGTTGGGTTGAGGCGGTCCTGCTTTGTTCTGAAGGCAACATACCCTATGAGCGGTCCGGGGAGACTGTAGGCCCACATGGCAGACCAGTCATGCCGAAGGCTCAGGATAGATTCAGATAGACTGTAGGCCCAGAAGGGCGGACTAGTCAGGCCGATGGCCCAATATGCATGTTGATTGACTGATTATTATTGATATGATTTCTGTTTATACGATATTGGTATTTGGGGGTAGCTCACTAAGCCCTCGGGCTTATAGTTTTCAGTTTATTGTTTCAGGTACTTCGGGAGATAAAGGAAAGGCGAAGGCGTGACCGTACTGCTCCCCATCCTTACGAACTGTTTTTGGGACACTCTGATGATAAACAATTTAGAAATGTTTTGTAAAAATAATTACTGTTGTTTCTTTTGTGAATGTTAAAAGTTTAAAATTTGGCGTAAATTTATTGGGTATTACAACGAACATGTAAGGAAATGCGATGTAAAGAGATTAGTGGTAAATATGATATAGGAGACGACCCTTAAGATAGTTGTTTATGGAATATTCAATGAAGAAATTGGGGATGGGTAATTGGGTTAATTGTTTGACATGTATTATGTGAAGAAACAAATTAACTATATTATTGTGGGTTGAAAACCATATGTACTCACCAGGTTTCCCAACCTGACCCACTCAGTTTACTTTTATCACAGGTGACGATATTAAGTTACATTACACTGATAGATTAAGGAAATGTAGATCACTAGTGTAAATAAATGTAAGTTCTGTTTATGCTTATGTTTCTATATTGACGATGACATCCCGAATGTTTTAAAATGTATAAAATACATTTCATCGGAAATGCTTTGATAACGTATTTATCGTGTTTTCTTCTGGGAACAAATTCCGCAACATTTTTATTAAAAGAGGTACTCTGATTTTTATAAAGCATAAACAAAATCGGTCTTTTCTGGCCGTGAAAATGGGGATGTCACAGTTGGTATCAGAGCATTAGTTTAAGCGAACTAGGAATAAGGATTTATTTCTAGACTTAAACTTATAATGCTAAGCGATGATCGTGAGGAGAGTGTCTAATATATTTTAGGAACTACACCTGAATAGACACAAGCACTAGCTTAATTAAGGAAGATACCTAAAATGCTTTTATGTGCTAAATGATTTGTGATGCTTTATGCTACCGTTTGATCGGATCTATGGTCTGTTGCCGACCAGATCTGGAAATTTTATGTGCTCAGGTTTCTAAACGTTTAATTACGATATTAGAACTAGCATTTAACTTTTTGGAGTAATACGAAGGAATACGCGTCTGAATCTTCCTCTATTTATATACTCGTCTCGATACATCGAATGCTTGCTTTGGTGTATAGGATGTCATGATAAGGACTCGTAGCACACTGAGCAAATGGAGGAAATGAGAAGGCTTACGATAGTGAATGATACCTATTGGAAGATATTTTAAGAGTGATATGTTGCCTTTAGAATGCGTCTAATAAATAATATGTCTAGTACGGGAGAAGTTCACCTTCGATTAGAAAGAAAGATTTTTGGTAGAATCCATGAAGTTATCCCATCGTCTGACATTTCCACCACCAACCGGGTTGAAACATAATTGATGATTGTAGATACTTATAGAAAAAGTCCTAGTAGAGTCTAGAGAAAATCATATGATTGTTTGGACACATTTGTATAAATTGTTTTTATGATAATAACTTGGAGAACTGCGAGACAATACTTGAGACGAGTATGAGTAGCTGTGAATGGTAGTAGAGGCCTATACTACTGGAAGCACAAGACTCACACTTGGATCAGGGAAAGTCACAAGGTTACCAAGAAGCTAGTAATCGATTATGTTTTGTTCATGTCTGTCGTTACCATCGTTTCGGTAATGACTAAGAGGATGATTGTTGTTCCGACCCTAGAGGTCATATCAAACCGAGTCCGACTAAGAAAAGTATGTTACATGGTTCAGAGAACCAATTTCGATGTAGCATTTGAGTTAAGCCAGAAGATTGAAGTGATAGATTGAGTACCGCCAGCAGTCAAGAAGTCCAAGACTTAAATACTCGTTTGAAAGGACATAAGAGTTACGATTATTACCTAGGATGAAGATATAACTTATTGAGTCATTATACAAGCCCTATTTTGTTGATGATTCCAGGACGTAATCATCCTTAGGAGGATATAATTGTAATGCCCGCAGATTCGGGCTAGTCAATTTAGAGACAGTGAGCGTAAAAAAATGTGTTTTTGATGGAATAATATTTAGAAGGATTAATCTGAACCAAGTTATAGTATATGTTACAAGGGTCCCGTACATATAAAGAACGCCGAAATCCGAGTTATAACGAAGAAGTTATGGCTCGTCGAAGTTTTACGGCGAATCCGACACGACACCGCGTAACGTAAAAAAATGAATTTTGATAAACTAATTTTTAGACTTAGTAATCTAAACAAAAGTTGTAGTATACTTTAAACCAAGAACATACAAAAACCGAACGCCCAAACCTGACTTCGTATGAGTAAATTATGATTTTTCGAAGTTTCGGCTTAGCAGTGTACAACCCGATATTCGATTATTAGATCGAGCAGTTATTAGCCGAAACAACCTAAACGAGAATCGAAGATCTCGTTAATAGTAGCGTAACGATAAAAAGAGAGGCGAAAACGGACGTTAGATGAAGAAGTTACGAATTTTTAAGGGACCAATCCTATCCCGGCCTGTTAAAAATATAACTTTAAAAATAAAGTCAAAATTAGCCTACAGAATCTAAACAAAAGCTGTAGGGTACGGTCCCGCCTACGCGTGGATATAAATAACGTCAAAAACGGAGTTCGTATGAACAAGTTATAAAATATAATAGCATATTTACGTATTAAAATAAAGTATAAATCATATATACATATATATATATATATATATATATATATATATATATATGTATATATATATATACACACACACAAATGTATATATCATTTGAAAGGTATTGACGATGCGGTCATTATAAGACTATTGTTGAGTATTTTCGACATTAGTTTAGTACAAAAATTGTTAAATCTTTTTAAAATAGTACTATGAATGGGTGTTTAGTCGTTTATATAACTATAAGGTCATTAAGTAATTATGGAGGGTAGCTTTTGTAAATTCAATTACTATAAATAAGAAGCTTGGGCTCTCATATTTCTTGCACCATTCTCTTGATTCAATATTCTTTCTCTTTTTATCCCACGAGCATTTCGGTCCCTCGTGATTCGACTTCTCTTTCTGTAGTTTTAGTATAGTAAGGTGAGCGCTGAAGCGCTGCACGAATCTTTCTTAAAAAGATTCAACGACGAAGTTTTGCCCTTACAGAGTCCAACTTCTAGCTAAAACCCCATTGTAAGTAAGTTATGCTTATCCTATTTTAAATATAGTTTATATTTAAAATTAATATTGTCATTATGAACTTCTAATAAATATTTGAGCTATTATTTTGACTTATATAAGTGTCGTTATAATATCTTTTTAACTACTCGTGGTACGGGGAATCTGGTTTAAAGGGCCACATAGGGTTGCTGGATTTTAGAAGTGCTATATGCCAAAATGGTCCTGCCCTCCTGTGTTTTATGTCTGACCCTTGTCTGTACATAGTAGTTCGAAAGTATTGTTTAAATGCTTATATAATAATAATAATAATAATAATAATAAGACTAATAATTAGTCATGGTAAATACTAGACTAAAATCTAGTGGTAATAATACTAGGTTTTGTCGAAGGAAAATATTTTAAAGTAAACGAAGCGCTGTCCGAGTACCGAGTCACCACCTTATCAAGTGAGTGCATGGTCCCTTTCATCTTACACATTGATATGAAGTATTTAATATAAATTACGTGTTGTGAGTGCATAGTTACTTTCATCTTACACATATATACAAAGTATTTTATATAAATTACGTGCTATGTGTGCATATTATTTGAATGTTTGTTGTCTATGTTGGATAAATGATTTTATACATGTTTTAAATGATTTAAATTGTATATTTATTTTATATCTACAAATATGTTGGGATAAAGCATGGGTAGATGAAATAGTTGGTGTCTGATGAAATAAAATGATGAAAGATAGGTGATGATAATTAGGTAAATAGATGATGATGAATAGGTGATGTAGGATGAAAGGAGATACCATAACCTTAACCGGCAATTTGGCGATGTAGTCATCTACCAGAGTATTGATGGCGACCACAGACTATTCTAGAGAACCCCGTGGAAACACCAGCAGGCTCATAACTTGTAGGTGATGAATTACGAGTTAAGGCGATGTTGTAACTACGTATTCATGTGATGATACTCTAACCCTTACTATGAATTACAAGTTCAGGCGATGTTGTAACTACGTATTCATTCGATGATACTACATCCCTTACTAGGCACGTATGGAGGAGTAATCCCCGAATCATTACTGTCTATGTCATGTAGGCGATGATCCTTAGGAAAATTCCTTAGGAACGAACACGTAAGGAAATGCGATGTAAAGAGATGAGTGGTAAATACGATATAAGAGATGACCCTTAAGATAGTTCTTTAAGGAATATTAATTGAAGAAAATGGGGATGGGTAATCGGGTTAATTGTTTGACATGTATTATGTGAAGAAACAAATTAACTATATTATTGTGGGTTTAAAACCTTATTTACTCACTAGGTTTCACAAGCTGACCCACTTAGTTTACTTTTATCACAGATGACGATATGAAGTTACATTACACTGAGAGATTAAGGAGATATAGATCACTAGTGTAAATAAATGTAAGTTCTGTTTATGCTTATGTTTCTGTATTGACGATGACATCCCAAATGTTTTAAAATGAATAAAATACGTTTCATCGGAAATGCTTTGATAACGTATTTATCGTGTTTTTTTTTTCTGGGAACAAATTCCGCAACGTTTTTATTAAAAGAGGTACTCTGATTTTTATAAAGTATAAACAAAATCGGTCTTTTCTGACCGTGAAAATGGGGATGTCACAACCCGGAACTCCAAGATGTAAATTTATATTTTATATTCTTTTATAATGGCCCAAAAATCCATAATATTTAGCGGGGCGTTGGTTTCGAGGAGCCAAATGATATAATTTTTTTTCGGGGGTTAAAGTTTGATTCTAGGATTTATTTTGTAAATATTTCCAGAAATCAAGGGGTGTTTAGTAATTATTGGAACTTAATTTGAAGAGGTTTTGGAGGCAAAGGGGCTGAATGGTAACATATGGACTTCAATTGAAAATAATTTGTAGAGGAGGGGCTGTTTGGTAACTATTGGACTTAATATGAAAGGAATTATGGGAGCAGGGGTATGAAGGGTAATTTATGGACTTTATTTGAAAGAAATTAGGATGAAGGGGTTGTTAATGTAAATATGGGATAGATGCTTATAACTCGGGTATAATAACCTCTCACCATGCCATACTAAATCCTAACCCTAATTGTTAAAACAGTCACCACCTTCCCTCATTCTATTTCTAGCGCCGCACCACCCTTATGTCTCCCCCATTGGCGCCGCCACCATCCCGTTTCCGATTAGCAAACTGCATATCGACCACCGGACTTCCACCATTCATCTCCTTCTCCAATTATGTTTCGGTACTTCGTTGCGGTGGTTCTGACGACTACTCCAGCCGCCGCCTCTTTACCTGATGACGCCGGAAAACCACTGCTGCAATCCCTTTCGTTGAAGATGAAGGCTGCCTTGGATGACGAGGCATTGGATGATTAGAAGAATCGGCGTCGTGACCTATCGTTGTTGTTGTTTGCAAGACGGAGTCGCTACCCTCTTCACTTCTCCATCTCCTGTTCCATCGCGGTGGTGGCCGTCCCTGTACACCACCGCAAGGTGGGTGGTTGTATTCATTTTCCAAGCAAAAAAAATGTGTGTTCTGTTGTTAGTATGTGTCGTAGGTGTGGTTATCTTGGCCATATTTCATGAGAAAAGCCACCACCACCGTGAGGTGGTGGCTGCCACCTTATACCACCATCGGCCACCACAAGGGTGGCTGTGTGTGTTTATCTTATTGTGTGTGCGTTTACTTTGGGTCATTTCCAGTGGCGGAACACAGAAGGGGCTGGGGGAGGCCACGGCCCCCCAGCTTTTGTAGCCGGTTAATATTAGAATTTATGAAATTAATAATCATATATTAATTATTTGAAAATCAAAACTAATTGGCCCTCTAGATTTTTATCTACTAAAAACAAGTAATTATGTTCTCTAATTACAAAAAAAAAAAATCATAACTATCGTTGTCTAGTTAAGAAAAGTTAAGCAAATCAAAAACTAATTTAAATAATATCTTATCAAAGGAAACATAATTTAAGTAGGAATAATGAATCTTATCAGATCGAACACAAAATTAACATTGGAAACTAAGTAATAACTCTATACAAATACCAAAAAAACACAATTACAGACTCCAATCTTCAAAACAAAAGAAAACCCTAAATGTTATCACCACCGCCATGCAACTCACCGGAGCTTTTAATCCGACTGAAATCAGAATATTCAGGCTAGATTTTCATTTGAAAACATAACTCTTCCATCGGACCACCGCAATGCAACTTATCAGGCCTTTTGCTCTCTCCTCGCCAGGTTAGTTATCTCTTCTCCACCTACTTCTTGTCCTTTATTATCGCCGAGTTGTTGGAGCCAAATGCCGACAGACGTTTTGCTTCTATTGTTCGTGCTCTCCTCTCCGTCAGAATGAGGTACGCATCACCTCTATTTCTCTTTCAGTTGCTCAAACCTAATAGATCTCATTTGTATATATGAACCCAGTTCAAAAAACAAAGTATATATGAATATTAATATGACGTGACTTAGTAATGCAGTAAAAACTTTGAAACAAGTAATCTAGCTGTGTATATGTAAGCTTGTAGCCTCTATCATAGCTATAAAAGTACAGATTAATAATAATAACAAATAGTGTTATCTACGTTTGTAGATATATTACAATTTACAAATAATTCTTAATTTCAAAATCTATTTAGTTTTGAAAAGACGATTAATTTTCAAGCTTTAAAAAAATAGATACGATCTTAAATTAGTTCTTAAAGATTCTATGGACCAAATTTTAATATATAAAAGACATTAACTTTGGAGTGGTAAAGAAATTATAGATTATTAGTTTTTTATTTTATTTTTTTATTTTTATCAAAATATCATTTTTATTTTTAAAAATCAACGTATTATTATTTTCATTTAATGTTTGTTAATTTTTTCATGTAATTTATATTAAAATGAAAATATAGTAATCATAGGTTAATTTTCTTTATATAATTTGTGTGAAGTTTAAGTTTCGGCCCCTCTAGCATTATTGTTTGTGTTCCGCCCCTGGTCATTTCGTTGTAAATTTGTAATCGGTGTCGGAATAATCAAAAGAAAACTCATAACCACCACCATCAGGTGGTGGCTGCCGCCTTCCGCCGCCACTAACCGTCGTGCTGAGGTGTGCTTTTGCTTGTGTTTAGCTTTCTTTTAGGATGTTTGGACATAATTGGACTAGAACCATAACCACCACCGTAAGGTGGTGGCCGCCGCCGCCAGCCGCCGTCAACCACCACTACCCGAGGTGGTAGTGGGTGGTGCGCAACATATTTAATCCTAATTGACCTAATGAAGCCCTAATTGACCTAAAAACCTAACAAACTGACTAATTAGGTTGTGATTGGATTGGAAACCCTAATTAGGGTTTAGAAAACCCTAATTTTGTATATGTTAATTTGGAATTGTCGGGACCCGCAAGTTTGGACCGTTGGATTGGAATCATGAATTAGTCCCTATCACACCGTATGATTTACCTAATAGAATGATGGACTTAATGGATTAAGTCCTTAATGGGTTAAGTAAGAACACTTAACCCTAATCGTCATTTTATGTGAAAAACCATAATTGGGTTTGGGTTCTTATTGGGCCATTTCTTGGACTAGCTTGTTGTGGGCCAAATGGGCCAAATGGGAACAAGTTTATGGACTAAGGAAATTACTGGGCTTTAGGATAAGGCCCATTGGAAAGGCTTGGGCCCAATTGGGAAAATTAGGCCATAAGTGGGCCATAATTGGGCCTTGATGATTATGAGATATTGGACCATTGGAATGCCAAATGTTTGGACTAGAATAAATGATTGGACTTTAAGATAAGCCCATGTAGAGGTTTGGGCCTAATTTGGAAAATTGGGTCATATGTTGGGCCTTGGTTGATTATTGGGCTTTTGGGCCTTCAGAGTGTAAGTTTGGGCCTTGGTTTTGAATCAAGCTAGGTTAGGGGTAAAGTGGCCTTTTACCCCAAGCATGGACTTATGGTTATGTATTGGAACCCAATTATTAATTGGGTGTTGTTTTTGTTGGATTAATGTCTAAGTCCATAACTATAATTGGTAAGACTTGACCCGACCCGACATGGTCCATTTGGGTTGCATACCATCATGCACTTGGATAGACTATAATGAGAGAAATAAGACACTTATGGTTATTAATATATTATAAGTTCTAGTATATTAATAATAAGAATAATAAGATTATTTAATTAGTATTGATCAAGAATTAATCTAGGATTAATTAAGTGATCAAAAGAAGACTAATTAAATATATGGGTTGATTGTGTAAATCATCCATACTTGTATAGTGGGCTAATGCTCCATGGATAATCAAGTTGGGCTAAAACCCATAGGATGGTCCATGGATGCTCCATGGTGTATTTGAACCCATGGATCCAAGGAAATGGAAAGTCATGACAATTAGGATTTACCCTAATTGTATAACTATATAAGCATCTTATTATTGAGAAAAATCGGCCACTAGAGAGACTAGGGTGTGAAGTGAAAGGGCTAGCCGATTTCATGAGTTGTAGAATTCTCTCAAGCTATTCTAAGTGTTTTGATGATTGTGATTCCATTTGAGGTGTCACACTTGGGGCACTAGGCACTCAAGCTTCATGAAGACTTTCTACAACAAGAGGTATGTATTCTATCTTGTTACATTCATTGTTTTGTATGCTAGATTAGGATAATACCTTGGAAGTTCTTATTTGCATGTATAATAGAGAAAACATAGATCCAAGGTATTTAGGGTTGCATGTACACTTAGGAGTGTTAGAATGCTCAAAACCCAACAGTGTATCAGAGCCTAGGCTTGCTTTCTCTTATACTTGATGCAAATTGCTGAGAAATGCTGAAAAACTCGATTTTCTGGCTTTCTGGGCACTGTACTCACCGAGTCCACTGATGAACTCGCCGAGTACATGAGTAAAATCATCCTACTCGCCGAGTAGGTTGATGCCACTCGCCGAGTAGGAGCCCCAGACAGCATATATTCGAGGTTTTTGGCTAGAAATGGACTAGGAACATTACCCTAAGTTGTTTTTGAACTTATAAACTTGTTTTTGATGTGGTAATGTTCATGCTAATCCATTTTCAAAGATAATTGTCAATAGATTCATGTTTTGTATTAGTTTAAGGTTTAGACTAATTACATGAAAAAGTTTGATTTGATTATCTTGTAACTATGAGTTGCTTAGATTAATAGAAAAAGTTAGTTGAAATAGTTGTTTTCAATCCATTTTAATCTAAGAGTTGAGTATAAAATGTGTTTGTGTAACTTGTCCTCAAGTTACATGAAGAGTCACATTAAAGACTCATAAAACTCATAAAAGTTGGCAATGGTTACAAAGATGAAGAGTCTTGTCCTTAAGTTATGGAAGCTCAAGAGTCGCTTCATTAAAGAAAAATATGTAACCATAATTAAATCCATAAGTTATAAAATAAAGAAAAAGTTAGTTCTTTTATTAGTTTAAAGTCTTCCATAACTTGTCCTCAAGTTATGGAACTTGAAGAGTTTTTGGATTAAAACTACTTTAAACACATAAGTTATGGAATTAATTAGTTTTGAATAGTTTCAAAACTTGCCCTCAAGTTTTGGAATTTGAAAAGTGTTCCTTATGAATACTTTAATTCCAAGTTAGCCCTTAGAATTTTAAAAGTTAAAATTCAACCCTTATACTTTATAATATTATAAGTTAATAATATATATATGTATAAGAGTAAAGTCAGTCTTACCGCTAGTACGCCTCATTCACGAAGCCGGTCTATAAGGTGGGTATAAGGTTGTTGCCTATAAAATGGCAACTTAATGGGTGTCCACTCTCACCCACCGCTTGCTTGACCGGTGGAGGGTCGTTAGCCGAACGGGTTTGACAAGACTATAATTCTCCTTCATTAAAAGTATTAATGATAATACTAAGTAACTAAACTCTTAATAATACCCAATCTTAGTTACTTAGGAAAAATGTGAATAAGGTGCTAACCCATGAAATTACACTTTACACTTTGTCTAAGTCGTTAGTGGAGCGTGTGTGGTTAACTGGCACACTAACTTGGACTTAACAAGGTAGGTAAAGGGTGACTTAATATTTATCATAGTATCGATGGAGCGTGTGTGGTTAACCGGCACATCGATTGAGGGGTAATTTATTAAGGGTACCAAGTGATTTGCATGGTTACTTCACACCTTGTTTTGTGATCCTCGGCATCCCAGTCACAAAACCTGAAGGGCACACTCGAGATTGAAACATGCCTTTGAACAGTTCAATGAATCTCAAAGATCTAGGAGTTTCAAAACCAATTAAAACCTAATAATACATTTCGTTTATCTTGGTGGAAATTGGTGAATCGTCATTCACCTACCTTCAAATATTTTATAGCTTGGATTACGACATACCTCTTCTAAGTTATAAAATAGTTTGTTGGGTCCTAGCCTTAATATTTCATATTGGGTGTCATATTAAGGACTTTAAATCAACTATCTTGAATATCTCCCAAAAGATGTCTGGTTTAGACACCTATGATCTTCCCAAATCTCTTGAAACAAGGTTTCCTAATGAAGATGATGTCCCATGGATATCATACTTCTTTCTCCTCCTCCAATTATTCTCCCCAATCCACAAGTTCTTAAAAAAAGTTTAAGGTCACTCAAGCCCTATTGGCAAGGCAAGGTCTAGGTGTGGACACATCTTGGAGATGTAGTCACATATTGACAAGCCGGGAGAGTTGGGTGTCAAAGTCTTGAGAAAGTTGGTGGTTCAACCACTTTCTAAGTCACATAGTGAGTTCCTTTGGGACACCTATGAAACAGACTATGACAAGACCCTTAATGATCTTATCTATTTGCTAAGATCAACTTCCTAAAACTTTATGGACATTGACAATGATGACATTGGATATCTAGTAAAGCTCTCTCTTCCCGATGGAAAGGGATCGGCCATAGTCAACTCGGTTGACCAAATGGTAAAGAGAAAAGCTAAGTCTGTGATAGTCTCATGTACCATTATCAAAGGGCCCATATGTTTGTATTGCCAAAGAAAGGGGCATTGGTTGCGAAGCTGCCAAAATTTACCTAAGGATGTTAAAGTCAATAAGTTTGACTCTACTTCAGGTAAAGTCCACTATCTAACTCTGTTAAGTTTCTATTCTGAGATTCTTGATACATGATGTGATTGGGTCACATGGTGATGTTTTAAGAATCAAAGAAAAAGTGAAGAAACTTAAAGAAAGAATATGTTGAATCTGATCGCATAGATGGATTTCTATCGCATACTTTGAAGATCGGATTCTTGAGCTACTTCTTAGGAGTTATGAGATATTGCTTAGGAGTAGATAACAACAAGTTTTCATATGGATTGTAAGGATAAGTTTTCCGCAAAGTTTTAAAATAAAAGAAAATTTTTTGATTTTATTTATTTTAAAATATCCTTACAATGGCATTTGAGGAAAAATTGTTGCTTATATGATTCCATTAAGAGCAAGAGTGGAAATATGAAATTGATTCTTTCATTTGTGGTAATGTCTAGATTTACCAAATAAGGAAAGATTCTCATCACCCAAGTTTCAATTGGACCGAAACTTGGAATCATGCAAGTTGTATAGCATGATGAATAAGAACTTTCAAGTTTTGGAAAAATTAAGACTAATTACTCGGTCACATGGATGTGTGAGTCAAGTAAAGGACTAAGGGATCGAGTACACATTCTTGTGCACTGGTCAAGTCCACCACAAAAGATTGATAAGACTATTCGTCATAGTTTACTAAAGCTCAGTAAATATGATTATACTTACAAGCTTAAGTGTAACTCTGAGACATTGGAAAAGGTCCCAATGTATGGCAGAGCGAATAAGAAGAATCAACTTAGGCAGAAGGATAAAAGTTTCTCAAATCTGAAAAGATGGGAGAGTACTTTAGTATCAGTTTTGTGATCATCTTAATGATTAAGAAACCATAGCACAATTAGTTCTCTAAGGAAATCTTAGTGCATTCTTATGACTAAGAAGAGGGATCTTGAATTGTTGAAATGGTTAAATCAAGAAGATGAGTCATACTTCGTTCCAATACAAGTCTTAGAGTCATACTCCAAGATTGTAACTTGAGTGACATGTCTTAAAGAAGGTTTAAAACACTTGTCAAATGTAAGAGTAAAAGTTTTCTACTCTAGTACATTTGAAATTGGTAAGTTGTGATGTTTTGGATAAAACAAAGACCAACTTAGGCCAATTGTGTGAAGTGTTTTTCTTGATTAGAATCCACACTATCTCTTGAATATTTGACAAGGGAGTCTTATAGGTCAAGAGGACAGTGGGAGTCTTAAAAGTCTTGAAAGTCTCAAGAACTAATCAAGAATAAAACCTAAAGTTCTTCACTAGCACACAACTTGAGGTTCATAACCTATCGTGTTGACATATTCTGTGCCCATTCCAGTTAAAGTTGACTTTGCATATGAGTTCTTAGAGTTCTCAATTTGTTGCACAACAACTTGGAAGCAATCGCAGGCCCTTGAGCTGCCAGGTGGCAAGAAATTAAGATTGAGTTCAGTCCATATGAGTTTGGATTTGTCATTACCCTTGCCCTGTGACTAAGGTTTTGACAATTCACATGGATAAGAACACATACACCATTAAAAATCTAAGTGTCATAAGGTTTCTCTCCGATTCATGAAAATGATGGTGAGGAAGCACTTTCACTAAGTAGATTTTAGCTAGATAGCAATTGTGATATTTGCATTCTCAAAGTCGTTAGTGGAGCGCGTGTGGTTAACCGGCACACTAACATGGACTTGTGAGAAGTGGCAAAAAGGTCTAAACATTATGATTACGGCATCCCTCTTCATAATTGTTTAAATACACAAGTGTGCTATCTAAGGGAAGGTGTCTGATTTTGATAAAGTTTTATCAAAACAATCTAGTATCAGAAATCTGAACTTTGGTAAGAAAGTTAGCTGATTTTTGAGTACATGTCAAAGCTAGTGGGAGCATAAGTGTTATGCTAATAATCATCATGTTAGTGGGAGCATGATAATTATGATAAGTATTGCAAGTTAGCAATGTTAATTATAGAAAACAACAGTTTCAATTGGGAAAAGGTTGTTTTGCTATAATTAAGGGAGAGGAAATTATACTTCATCTCAAATCTACAAGCGTAGATCGTGAGGTTTTAATCATTTAGTCAAGGATATATATATATGAATTTCATGTTGGAATGGCTCAACATAAGGAAATTCTATATACGGGTCCATTATTTGCGTTCTAAAATTCGATTATGATTACGACATCCCTTTTCATAATCTGAATTATGAGAACTTGGCAAATTGAAATGGACATATTATAGCAAAAGACTGGTTTAGTCTTTATGTGAGACATCATGAATCATGTCCCATATGCTTCGGATATAGGATCGATTACATGTGCTATAATCATCCGTTCTAAAATTTTCCAAATGCCTGGGGCATGAAGAAGGGAAAAGGTTTAGAACTGGATATGACTAGAAGGATTAAACAATTGTCGAGGACAATCCAAGGTTTACCAAAGATTGGTTACTCAAGGACAATTGGAAGTATAGTGATAATTCTGGAAAGACCATATTGACATAATCTGTAAGGAGGCAACTCTTTTTCAGAAGTGATAGTCAAAATGGAATCTGGAAATGTTTCAAAGTTAGAATTTTCAATCTGTGTAAGATTAAGAAAACTTAATGCAAGAAGGATGTTTCCAAGGAGTTGATCTCCTTTGGAATGCTCTGTAATGTTTGTTGTCAAGTCTTTCTGACTTTGTGCATAATCATTACAAGAAGATCAATGCATATAAGTTTAGAATCTAACAGATTTCAGTAAATGGCATGAATTTGGAATTCTTGCATTTGCAGTAAGGATTTGGAAGTGTGAAAAGAGAATCATTGAAGTTATGTTCAATTGATCTAGTTCACAAAGTAAAGATCATAGACAAACATAGTATGCATACTTGGTGTATGGCATGACTAGTGTTTAAGAAAACATAGTGTGCATGCTTGGAGCATGGGACAACTATTGTTTTAAATTCAAGAATAAAGTTGATAGCTGAAACAGTATACAATGAATAATGTGTAATCATATGGTGATAAATAAAAGGTGTTTTATTTATGTTCAAAGTGTTGATACCATATTGGATTCAATTATTATTGTGTTTCATTTTGCATGTTTTGACTTCCCGAATAAACTGGGTTATTCTTCCGGAATGACTAAGTTATTCAAACCATCCACAGTCGGTCATATGTTGGAAGTAGATATGAATTAAGACTGTCATGGGTTGGCTTGTAGAGGTCTAAGGTGTTAGACAAAGGGCTACAACACTCATGAGTGCTCATAAGTTCTGAGTATTGGATTCAACCCGCGCTCATTGGAATCACTTCATGGATTTTATCACGAGTGATCATGAGACGATAATATCTTATATTCTTCAAACCTAGAGATATGAGTAGTTACTATGAGTTGATAGTACATTGATTGCATGAAAACGCATTTGGTAACTCGGTGTTATAAAACGTGCCTTTGTGTATGATTCAACAAGTAGTAGAACAAGCCATATGAGTCGAAGTTTATCCATTCCTTTTACCTTAGGGATAAAAGCGATATCTGTGGGCCCCTCGATGATTTGATGATGACAAATGGAAGTGCTCGGCCGGGCCAGGACTGATTTGATTTGTTCAATTAGTCAGTCGTCATAAATCGAAAATCGGGAAACAACAAATGGACAGAGAGAATGATTATAATCCATGTCTCAGTCCATATGATATCTAGAATGGAGGAATATATGATCCCTTATCTAATGGACAAGTCATTGACAAAGGTCAGAGTTCATCTACAAGGTCAGAGTTCGACAGAAGCTTTTGAGAGCTACGATTGCCGGTTGGTTCTTGAAGTCATACGCAATAATAGTTTTAGACTTATCCAAGTGGGAGACTGTTGGATTAATGTCTAAGTCCATAACTATAATTGGTAAGACTTGACCCGACCCGGCATGGTCCATTTGGGTTGCATACCATCATGCACTTGGATAGACTATAATGAGAGAAATAAGACACTTATGGTTATTAATATATTATAAGTTCTAGTATATTAATAATAAGAATAATAAGATTATTTAATTAGTATTGATCAAGAATTAATCTAGGATTAATTAAGTGATCAAAAGAAGACTAATTAAATATATGGGTTGATTGTGTAAATCATCCATACTTGTATAGTGGGCTAATGCTCCATGGATAATCAAGTTGGGCTAAAACCCATAGGATGGTCCATGGATGCTCCATGGTGTATTTGAACCCATGGATCCAAGGAAATGGAAAGTCATGACAATTAGGATTTACCCTAATTGTATAACTATATAAGCATCTTATTATTGAGAAAAATCGGCCACTAGAGAGACTAGGGTGTGAAGTGAAAGGGCAAGCCGATTTCATGAGTTGTAGAATTCTCTCAAGCTATTCTAAGTGTTTTGATGATTGTGATTCCATTTGAGGTGTCACACTTGGGGCACTAGGCACTCAAGCTTCATGAAGACTTTCTACAACAAGAGGTATGTATTCTATCTTGTTACATTCATTGTTTTGTATGCTAGATTAGGATAATACCTTGGAAGTTCTTATTTGCATGTATAATAGAGAAAACATAGATCCAAGGTATTTAGGGTTGCATGTACACTTAGGAGTGTTAGAATGCTCAAAACCCAACAGTTTTGATGTTGACAGTTCGGGAACCTGTCAACCAGCAGGTAGAGTTTTATCCGCATGACTTCAGCAGTGTGAAATGAGTCTCCTCACCATACCAATGGGTTGAAGGCACCAAGGCGGGCCTATTTATTTAGTTTTGATGATTATTGTGAATATGCAATCGATACCTTATGTATTTATGTGAAGACCATGTAGGGGTTCCCATGGCAATTAGTTATATGTGATACGCTAGTTGATTGTGTGGTATTTGGTCTGCTAGTTATCTTTATGATACTTGCATGGAAGACCCCGGGGGCGTCCCGAGGTAGTTGGATATAATACCATATGGGGGTTCCCATGGCTTTTCAGGCTAAGACCATGTGGGGGTTCCCATGGCAATGGGCTAAGACCACGTGGGGGTTCCAGTAGCACCCGTTTAAGACCTTGGAGGGTTTCCAGGGCATCCTTATATGTTTGCATGTTTAGCTTATATGTTTGAATGTATGGTTTGATATGGACCTCAATTCGTAATCAAAACCAAATAGCAAGTGGAGGTCGGCGGCGTGCTGATGGTGTAACAAATAAAAACAACCCCTTGCAGCAGGCGTCACCTCAAACCCTCGTCGTACTGGTGATTTCTGATAGTGATGATAAGAATCAAAAGAACACAACAAAGTCGATGCTCATCTATACTCCTTCAAACCGGGGACATACATGCTAACTCTGATGGTGATAATAAGAAGAGTGGGAAGAAACGTGAAGCACAAGAGGATACCGACGACGTTTTGGTATAGGGTTTATCGGTTGTAGGGTAATAAGTGTTGAGTGTGGTGGGAGGTGAGAGATGGAAGGTGTGAGTGTAACCCTACACCCTTACCTGAAGACGCAACAGAGGCGGTGGAAAAGTGAAGCCAACATTATCCGAATTCGAAGCTGATGAAGCAGAAGAGGGAAAGACAGTCCCATCCAGATCTGTAAACGGAAAAGATGGAGATGGAGTAGGGCAGCGAATTTATGCGTAGAAGAGAATAACATGAACACTACAAACATAAACCGTAGAAAAACAGAAGAAAGCAAGCAAGAAAGCACAGTCGAAAGAAAATGGAGAAGATGTAAATTGGAGAAATGGAGTAGAACGGTCAGAAGACGTAAAAGATGGAGAGAAGTAGGCAGTGGAACATGAAGATGGCATAATAGGAGTGGTAGGTGAGGCGATTGGGAAATGTAAAAGCCACGTATCCTGATAGTGTGAGAAAGTTTGGTGGTGGTGGAATAAACTGGAGTGGTTGAACCCACCGATCAAAAAAAATGATGTTGGTCCAATCAGAAAGAGTTAGTGTTCTTAAGGGAACAAAGTTTTAATCTTATTATATAATTCCTATATAAAGTCTCTGAAATGTGCATGTATTTTTTTCTTCTAGTAAATATTAGGTGTAAAACTCGTGTATTACACGCGTTGATTAAGAAAATAGAATATTAAAATGTAAACCATAATTACTTTTTAAAATAAAATTTTGAAATAAAGAAAAGAAGAAAAAATAGTATCCATATTTATTACATTTGATATTTTACGGTTTTTTTAATTTTAAAAATTAAATAAATCCATAAATTGAGATGTAGATATTATTTATTTAAAAAATATCATAAAATAATAAGTATCAAAACTCATTATAGATTGATATATGAAAAAATTATCTTTATTTCTAATAATATTTTATTAGAATAGATATACGTTTTTGTCGATACATATATGAATTCACCGTTTGCCATTATTACAATATTACAAAGGGATAATGACTTGATTGGGTAACAAACTTTCGACTTTTGTCACATTTAGTCACTAAACTTTTTTTCGTTATCTATTTGCCATTGAACTATTGAAACTGTTCATATTTTACCCTTATGACCGGCTGTTACCGGTCATAAGGGTAAAATGTGAACAGTTTCAATAGTTTAGTGGCAAATAGACAACGAAAAAAAGTTTAGTGACTAAATGTGAACAAAATCGAAAGTTCGTTTCCCTCTAAAAAGTTCAATGACTAAATGTGAACAAACTTCCTATTGTATTATGTTTTAGCAAATTTTTTTTTTTTTTAATTGTAGCAACATTTGTTGATGAAGAAATCTATGAAATAAAAAAACAAAATGTAATATCCGGATTTCCAGGTATCATAATTTAAGTACTTTTCTTTTGAGTTAAGAAGAGAGACTCGACGAGTTGACGACTCAAGTCGTCGAGTAAGGTCGCGACTGATGACTCAGATTAATGAATGGACTTGACGAGTCGGTGAGGCGACTCGACGAGTCCGCATTGTTGGTAGAAACCCTAAATCTTTGGGCCCGAGCCATATTTAAAGGCACTTATGACCTTCAATTGCGACTACCTTTCCCATAAGTGAGAACCCTAGCGAGCTTGAGTGTGTAGAGTGAAAGGAAGAGCTATCTTGAGCTTTTTGGTGTGATGGATCTGGACCCTTCTAGGTCCAGAGAGCCGAGAATATGAAGCTTTAGTAGAGTAAACCTTGGGGTTCGAAGTTAGGAAGCATTTATGGGATTTTTATGGTATATATAGTTATTTTCATCTTACACATAGATATGAAGTATTTTATATAAATTACGTGCTATGTGTGCATATTATTTGAATACTTGCTGTCTATGCTGGATGAACGATTTTATACATGTTTTAAAAGATTTAAACGGTATATTTATTTTATATCTACAAATATGTTGTGGATGAAACATGGGTAGATGAAATAGTTGGTGTGTGATGAAATAAAATGATGAGAGATAGGAGATGATAGAAAGATGATGATAATTAGGTAAATCGATGATGATGAATATGTGATGTAGGATAAAAGGAGATACCATAACCTTAACCGACAATGTGGCGATGTAGTCATCTATCATAGTATAGATGGCGAACACAGACTATTCTAGACAACTCAGTAGAAACACTAGCAGACCCATAACCTGTAGGTGATGAATTACGAGTTCAGGCAATGTTGTAACTACGTATTCATGCGATGATACTCTAACCCCTTACTATGAATTACGAGTTTAGACAATGTTGTAACTACATATTCATGGGATGTCACAAATTCCGCATGCCAAACTAATGGTCATAATTCACATCAGTGAGAATGGTTCATTTTTTTGTAAAACCAAAATCAGCTTGGAAATTTTGATTTTTTATTTTGGAAAATGTCAAACCATTGGTTTTTTATTTCAGTTTTGGTTTTTTGTTTTTTTTAAATATATTTTCAGGGTTCTGTTTTTTTTTTATTTCATAGATTTCTTCATCAACAAATGTTGCTACAATTTAACAAAAATAAATAATTTGCTAAAACATAATACAAGAGAAAGTTTGTTCACATTTAGTCACTGAACTTTTTAGAGGGAAACGAACTTTCGATTTTGTTCATATTTAGTCACTAAACTTTTTTTCGTTATCTATTTGCCATTGAACTATTGAAACTGTTCACATTTTACCCTTATAGCCGGTCATAAGGGTAAAATGTGAACAGTTTCAATAGTTCAATGACAAATAGATAACGAAAAAAAGTTTAGTGACTAAATGTGATAAAAGTCGAAAATTCGTTACCCTTTCAAGTCATTATCCCTATTACAAATGGAGAATATATTAATAATCTTGTTGTATTTAAATAAAAGATCTATTTCTTCTAACAATTGTGGTTAGGGTCTATCCACACTATTTTCTATTTCTTATTTTACTTATTATTAATAATATTTTAAGATAACTTGTATCATACCTACGACCCAAATAATAAATTTTGGGAGGCATTTATATTTAAAGAAAAAAGATTGCTAATCATATTCGCTTAACAACAATTAACGGTTATTTAATTCTAAAAAGATTAAGATTCTATCATGACATTTTTTTAATGAGAAAATGACAAAAATAGTCATTTACACTAATTGCATTACAAAAATAGCCAAAAAAAATCGAAATTACAAAATTGGCCACCAATTTCGCAGATGAGAAGGTCCTATCTGCGAAATGGGCTTCTCATCTGTGAAAGTACAAGTACCTAAAGCACAGTTGTGCTTTAGGTACTTGTACTTTCGCAGATGAGAAGCCCCATCTGCGAAATGCCCTCGTTTTGACTATAAAAACGTTTTTTTTTTTTTTTCATTTTTCACCATTCTCTACACAAAAACTCTCTCTAACTTTGGGTTTCTCTCGGAATTTTTGCTAGTTTTTGGAGAAAATGGAGGATTATGTCAACAATCCTGCAAATATGGTTAGATTTTAACTCTTTCTAATGTCAACAATCTCTTTATTTTATAATTTGTTGTATTATTTAGTATTAAAAAAGGGTAATTTTGTTGTGTTTGATAGTTTTAATATTTTTTTAGTATACTTGAAGTTTAAATGCAAGTAGAGACAAGTAGAGACTGCATAGATAATGTTTACAATTTGTTGTTTTTTTAGTTGTTGTATAACCTTAAATCTTGTATATTCTTATCGTATAATTGTTTATATAAAGTGCAAAATAGTCATTTGTATATATATTTATTTGTCGTATAAGTATAACATTTGTATTAGTTGAAAATTTGTCGTATATATATTGTTAGAAATTGTTTGTGTTTGTCGTATAAGTATAACATTTGTATTAGTTGAAAATTTGTCGTATATATATTGTTAGAAATTGTTTGTGTTTGTCGTATAAGTATAACATTTGTATAAGTTGAAAATTTGTCGTATATATATTGTTAGAAATTGTTAGTATTTGTCGTGTAAGTTGAAAATTTGTATAAAGTTGTCGTATAACTTGCAAAATTGTTAGTTTGGTTGTCGTTTTATTTTTAAATTTTTTTGTTTATATGGTTATAAAATGTTAGTTTTAATTAGAAAGATAAAAATTGTTTATATATTTGTTGTTTAAGTTGAAAATTTGTTTAAGTTGAAAATTTGTCGTTTAAGTTGAAAATATGTTTAATAAAATATTTATATAATTATGTATGATATTGTTTTCTATCGTAAATATATTTGTTGTATAACTTGGAAAATTGTTTATATATGTGTATGTTATTGTTTTTTATCGGAAATATATATATTAGTAATTAAGAAATTGTATTTGCAGTTCGTAATCATATATTTAAAAAAAATATATTTTTTAGTTATCTAATTTGTTTTTGTGTTTTTTTTGCAGCATCATTTTAGTTTAATGAATACGAAAGCCTTTGCGAACCTAAAAGGCTCTGGCGGTAACATATGGGAAGTATTTGAAGTTTTAGATGATGCCCGACGTGCTATTTTCAGAGATACCGTCTTTGGCTATTTTATTGATGTCCCTCGTTTACAAGGGGACGCTTTATTGTTTCATAAAATGTTCCTTCATCAGATCCGGCCGGACCATGTTTTATCTCTAGATGGAATAAAACGTTTATATTTTCGAGTAGGCAATACCAAAATGGTTTATGGGCCGGAAGAGTTTTGTCTGATTACTGGCTTCAATTTTGGGGAGTATCCAAAAAACATTGGGAGAAAAGGGTCGGAAAAATTAATAAGCAGTAAAAAAAGATGTTTACTGCGTGAACGGCTATTTCCGGACCATACTAATAGTTCGGTGAAAATCGGCGACCTGAAAAGTTTAATTTTAAATCAAACATTCCTAGCACTTGACGACTTTGATGCGGTTAGAGTATGTTTGATATACATTTTGTGTGAAGGTTTTTTGGGCAAAGAAGTTAACGATCGGGTGCCACAAGATTGGTTTTATTTGGCTGAGAATTTGGATCTCTGGAATAGGTATATTTTCTTTACGTTAAAAGTTCTATTTTATTAAAGTTATAATTTATATAATAATCAATTTTATTTTTTTTGTTTTGTTAGCTTCGCTTGGGGTAGCTATCTCTGGGATTTTACTTATGTTGACCTTGAGGATACATGGAATAAGATACATAATTATTTATCACTTCCTGAGCGTGGTCAAACTTTAAAGTATTCCGTCTCAGGATTTACGGCTCCAATAAGGGTATAAAAATTTTCTTATATTTAAATTTTTTTATTGTTATGTTTTTTATTTTAATTTTAACTTTTATTACTGTAATTGTAAAAAATTGTAGATATTGATATATGAGATGATTCTGGTTGTTCGTGCATGTGGATTTGCATCGAGAAAAAATAAAGACTTGCCTCGGATGAAAAGATGGAGTGGAACAAAAAAATTGAAATGGGTTGACGTGAACAAGATTTGGTCAAAGTTGCAGGTTTAAAAATATTTCGTTTATTATTAATAAAGTTGATTATTATACTTTTATATGCATTTTTAATATGTTTAATTTTTTAGGAGGGGCTACCACCAAGACAAAACATGTTACCGGGTGATGGTGAGATGACATCTTTTTATTATATGTCATTTCAAGAGTATGTATATGGTGAAGGGAAAACAGTTCCATCCCCAGTACGGGACCATTTTAGGAAACAAGACGAATCTTCGTCTAGTATGTCGTCCAGTGGTCGCTCTCATGGTAGAGGTCGGGGCAGTGGGAGACACAAGCTAGACGAGGTGTTGAAATGGCTACATGCACTGGAGCAGCATGTGTTTATGAACCGACAACCTACAGAGGTTTTTGTTGAAGAAGTGAATAATGACCAATTTTGGAACGACATTTTTTTTGATGATACGACAGTGTCACAAAGAAATTATGATGAACAGGTTAGTTACACGCTACATTATTTATTAAATTTTATTAACATATATGAATACTTATGTTCATATTTTATATTTGAAAATATAGGTTGTGCAAGATGAAGTGATGAATAAAAACAATACAACTCAAAATGTTTTTGGTGATACTCAAGACGACAAGGTTGCTATAGATGTTACCTTTACGATTTTAATAATTACTTTTTAATAAAGTGTCTTTCGTTATTAAGTAAAAAGTTATATTTTTAATGTAGGTGTTGGAGGAGAGGAATGAGTATGCGGGGAACAAATTTGATGATGATGTGTTTGATGTAAACGATTATAGTGAAGTTAAAGAGGTTATTATAGTTACATTAATATAAATATTTTGTTTTTTTAGATATTATTGCTTATTAAATTATGTGTATTTCGTTATTAAGTATAAAGTATTATTTTTAATGTAGGAGTGGGAGGAGAGGAATGACAATGCGGGGAACAAATTTGATGATGATGTGCCGGACGAAGACGAACTAATAATAACGGGAAATGTAGATTATTTTCATGATGATGATGATGACAAAGAAGTTACACCCGATAAACCGAGGAGTCGAAAACCATCACAATATTTGTGCCCTCCTTACACCGAGGTATTCGTTTTATTTATAAACTGATGATTTTATGTTTATGTGAATTATCTGAAAGATATAGATTTAAACATTTGAATATTGTTTTTAGTTGCACACGACACCGAAGCAAAAAAGAAGAACAAAAAAGAAGGTTGATATGAAATCAACAAGCCCCGTTCCTCCTCCAGTTTTTGGTGTTGCTCATGACTTCTCCATGTTGCGCCTGCAACCTTACGTAACAGGCGGTGAGGATGTCATCCAAAATTATGTATTGCATTCATACGATGTGCAGCATCGTTTGTTTAATTTCGTGTTAGATAGAGATTTTTGGAGCTCATTGTTTGGGCATACACACGACGGATGGTTGGAGTCAGCGGTAAATAAATTGTTAATTAATTCTTTTAAAAGTTAATTATTTTTTAGTCAATAACAAAAGTATCATGTGTGCAGCATATAACCATTTGGTACCGACTTTTGATGGAGAGACGGTTTGAGAGCGACCGACATACAATAATGCCTCCAAATTTTTTTGTTTCTCATGCTTTGGAAGAAGGACAGGACTGGAGGGCGTTTATGGCTGGTATTGCTACGTACCCCAACTTCATGGTTGCTTGGTGGGATGTTGATACGGTAAACTTAATAGTTTATATTGAAAATAGTATCGTTTTTTTGTTATGTTTTTGTATTGTGATGTTTTTGTATTGTGATGTAAATAAACATAATTTTATTTTCTGATCCTTATACAGGTCTTATTGTCGATTCATTCATCCCCTAATCATTGGCTATTTGGGGAACTACGATTAGCGTCAATGGAAGTGCATATTTATGACAGTCTTGGTAGAGGTGCTTATGAAAAATTCCAATCCGAAGGAATCTTTTCCAAATTTGAACGTCAGGTGGCAAATTATTTGGACAAGATTAAGTATTGGGCCCGGAGGAACATCCCAAGGATTCCATTGAATATGCAATTCATTTATGAAGAAAACGTTCCCCAACAAAGTAGTCATTTGGGAGATTGCGGTGTTTTTCTTTGTATGTTTATGGAGCAATTGGTTTCAGGTCAACCAATACGTGTTCTTATTGACCCAAAGAACGCAGCTTTAGAGTTCCGTCTCCGGATGGCAAAAATTATTTGGGGGTCTAGTCTTGCTCCTCTGTAGTTGATTATATAAATGTATATACAAATTAATGTTGGATTTCATTGTTAGTTTATTTTTAGAGTTTACTCAACGGATGACAAAAAATATAACGTTACGACAATTACAACAATTTAATGACCTACTAATTACTTATCAATACATACAACATAAGAACGACTACAACATTTGTTTTAACGTTACAAATACAACAATTTATTGACCTAACAACTTCAAAACCATAAAAACAATATTGAAAAGCTTACAACTTGTAAACAAGAACTGCCAAGAACAACACCCAACTACAAACCTATGCTATCTTTAACTTCTTATTTTCTGATTGAAAGAGCTTATTAGAGTTAGCTACTTTAGCTATTACCGTAGAAGATTGGTCCTTCTTTTCATCAACCCAACTGATAAACCCGCATTTTGGTCCCTGTTAAATTTAATATTCACAGTAAGAAAATAAATTTGTGTGATGTAAACACGAGGGTTTAAATTTGAATGACGGTAAGAACATGATACCAAATACGGGCAAGCGTAAAACAATCTTCCTGGGTTTTTAGCTGTACCCGAAATCCTAACGATACGTTCTCCTCCGCAATTGCAGTATGCCATTAGCCTTCTTATTCTTTTAAATCGGAGTTACTTTCTCAGTTAAATTTTTTCATAATGAGTGACACCCATTTATAGAATAAATCATATTACGGACAATTCTTTTTGACTATGAAATGAACTGGTTTGACTATGAATTCAAAAAGTTCAACTATGAAATGCAGACAAGTACATTTTGTAGTATTGTCATGTCGGTCAGTGAAATTTGACTATGAAATGAACTAGTTTGACTATGAATTAAAAAAGTTCCAACTATGAAATGCAGACAAGTACATTCTGTAGTATTGTCATGTCGGTCAGTGAAATTTGACTATGAATTCAAAAAGTTCAACTATGAAATGCAGACAAGTACATTCCGTAGTATTGTCATGTCGGTCAGTGAAATTTGACTATGAAATGAACTGGTTTGACTATGAATTCAAAATGTTCAACTATGAATTTAAAAGGTTAAACTATGAATTTTGATCAGTAGAGATACAATATTTTCTATTTATAATTGCATTTGTGTGATCATTGTAGAGCACAATTATCGGTATTGAAAATGAGTAGTTACAGCAAAAGAACCTTTTCTCAACTACCAATTTTCTTGCATAACCTTCAAAGAACAAATCCTAATACCTTCACAGCCATTAAGAAAACCGATACCAACCGCTTTCAATTATGTTTTGTGGCTTTAGGTTGCGTGGTATAACATACTTCTTTTATTGAGTTATACAATATTTCATGGTAATGTATGTCGATTAGTTGTTACTTATCACTAATATGTGTTCGTTTTTATGTAGATTCGTACCTTCCTTAGGTGCATGATACCGCTGATATATGTGGGTTATTTACCCCTTCTTGGGAGCTTTCTGACAACAATGTACTTTGCAGTGGCTTTAGATGGAAATCATGAACCACTACTCTTAGCACTTGGTTTGGGAACCTTACAGTGTGAAGAATCATGGAGATGGTTCATGATGAGGTTAAGAGATTGTTTAGGTGAGGACATAGAGGTTGGTTTCATAAGCAACCTGTGTGATAACATAGACTTTGGTGTTGAGAGTGCCTACCCGGATTCCTATCGTGGATATTGTCCTAAAGATATAGCTCGAAAGATACGTGAGTCTATCGGACATAACAATACGGAAGTCGAATCGTTGTTTTGGAAGTCATGCAATGCATATAGCGTTGATGATTTTTACTTGTGTTTGGAAAGGTTGCAAAGTACATGTAGGCAACCACCTTTCTGCACCTTGCTTATGAGTCCAATTTACTGGCTTGACGATATACCGATTTCAAAATGGACAAGAGCATTTTTCCCAAAATACGTTACAATGTTAAATCGATTGACGTCCCTGAAATTTTGCAAATTATATCCTCACGTGAGTTTCCTATAACAACGATAATTGAGTTAACCACCACGTCGATACAATCAAAGTATGCTGAACGGGCCGAACTGGCTGGTAAGGGAGATTGTTATATTTTATTTTTTTTTATTGTGCTACTATTTTTATTAAAATATCAAATTTTTCAGGGAGGTTGTCTGGTGGGTTGACCCCTTACGTTGAGAGTAAGGTTCAAAAAAGTCTCAACAAGTTTTATAATTGTAATGCAAGACGTTTGTATGGGGATATATTTGAAGTCGATGACACTTTTGCCACCAGCAACGTACAACTTGAACGAAGGGTATGTAGTTGTGGTAAATGGCAAAAAAGCGGTATACCATGTGGCCACGCTATAGCATGTCTAAGAACCCGTACATCTGAGTCCATTCAGAGAATGGTTGATTACAAGTTCACTAATTATGTGTATCGACTTGCATATGGATCTGAGTTGGTGAATGCTATACCATCACATGAGCATTGGGAAATACCAAATGAAACGGTGGTCATGTTACCTCCCTCAATGCAGTAGTTATTCATGTAGCACCTTTATGTTTTATGTAGTATTATGTATTAGTTTTTTATGTATCCCGTTTTTATTTTAGTGTTGTGTTACGTATTAGTTATCCATGTAACCACTTTATTTTTTATGTCGTATTATGTGTTAGTTATTTATGTACCCCATTTATATTTTATTGCGTTCTAAATATTGTCTATTGAGGAAACAACATACATTAAAAGAAATGGACGTTTATTAAATAGTAACGACTAGACACATACAACAACAAGCAACTTAAATAACGAAAAACAATTAACTTAACCAACATGCATATTAAAAATAAGGGACATTCTTTAAAACATTCCATGCATCTAAGTGGGTAAACTCGCTACCATCGTATTGAAAACGGTATAGTTCCAAAGCCACCTGCCGTAGAATGTCTTCATCCGTATTTGCATGTTCGTTATCCAACTCGTTATAAATACGTTGAAATTGTTTCACCTTCATTTTCATATCCAGAAACTTCGCTTTGACATCTCTTCTTCTTCGATATTGAGTGCGGTTCATTAAATGGTGAAACAAATGACAGACACGAGACCAAAATGATCCAGCACGAACTTGTGGGGGACCCGGTGGAAAATCCACCTCTACAGTTGTAATCCAAGCTTGAACCAAAGCGACCTCCTCTGCGTTCCTCCATATACATGGTGAGTCCATAATTGCAAGGAGGGAAGTAATAGAATACAATTACAACGGATATTGAAATCTATTTATAACGACTCCTTACTTTCCTGGTGCAATGACTTGTCAACTCAAACAGCAATGTATTGTGTTGTCATTCAACCGGGGATGAATTGTCAACTCGAACAGTGATCTGTTGTGTTATAAGTATAGTACACTGCATTCGTCAGTTAATTTTGACTATGAATTGCAGACATATTAGAAGATTGGACTGCGATTTTGTGTAGAAACTACTATAAATTGACCCTAAGTTACATGCAATACTTTATTAAATTAACCAATATAGTTGTTCAAATATTGTTTTTTAGATTCTACTCTCTTTGTTTCAATCCAAATGACTTCTATATCATGGAGCAATGAAGAGTTCTTGGTTCTTACACATGCTTATATTCATGTGTACGAGACAAGCAAGTTGAACGATCCAATGTTTTGGAGCCGTTTAACAAATATTTTCAATGCTGAAAACCGAATGGCTACAAGAAACGATCGTGACGAACTAGACATCTTAGCAAGATGGTATGAAATGAAAACCGAAGTTCTATTATTCAACGATCTTTATACCAAAATTGACGACACCCGTTTAAATGCTACTGAGGATGTCATCTTGGAAGCTGCTAAGGAGGAATACAAGTCATTAAGTAACGGGTTGGAATTCCAGTTTGAAGCCCCTTGGAATATTTTGAAATATATCCCGTTTGTTTAAAATCTATTTTAGTTTATTATTTGAGTACTAGGTTATTTTCATGTACTAGGTTATTTTCATGTATTTCTGATGTATTTCGTATGCATTTCGTTTGTTTAAAATCTATTTTAGTTTATTATGTGAGCAACTCGTATGATTAACTTGAGTTAATAAATAACCATTGCATTAGTTATCACAATATATTAGAATACATTAGTAACAAGGATTCCATGAACCATTAACAACATCACAACAATTACATGAAAAACAACGACATAATACGAACAAAACATTAACGTAAAACACAAGTCCATGGGTTATTCTTAACACAAATTATAGCGGTCTACTTGAAATACTGTTTATCTCTAACAACCTTCCAAACTTCCTCATATTCGAAGTCTCTGCCGTCATGCTCACAGATGTAAAACTCTGTAACAACTTCCAAGAACTCTTCTTCGTCACGATAACGAACATTGTTACGTTTCGCATAACTACATGCTCGATTGAACCATGTCACTTCTTCCTTTACATCCGTCCACTTAGTAACAACATCTGATTTTTCTCTTTTTTGTCCTTCTCCCATCTCATGGTTAAACAAAGATGTGAGGCGACTCCATTCATCACCAATTAGGCAATGCGGGGGAGCAAGTAACGGTTCATCATCCTTAACACTTAGCCAACATCGTGTTAGAAGTAACACCTCGTTTGTCGTCCATGGCCTTTCAGAATTGGAACTAGGTACTTCATTCGAAGAACTTGCTGCATTTGACGACATTTCTAATAATGGGAATTCGTTTCGTTTAGGTGATTTGGGTGTTTGGTTTATAGATCTTAAACATCTATTTATATAAATAAATAGACTATGAATTAATACTTTGACTACGAATTAATACTTTGACTACGAAATGGTAATATTTGGACTACTATTTTCAGCTTTATGTAGTGTTTTGTCATGTCAAACTGTCATTTATCTCTTGTCACTTAAGGGTCCCACTGGGATGTGCAGGTTACTACAGTGACTTGTCATTACTGTCTAGTCATTTCAAAGTTGGACTTCTCATTACTGTCTAGTATGTATAAATACCACTTATTGCTCCAGTTTAATACAATATCGACTTTATTATGAGTTCCTCACACAAATTCGAAATTTGCTCATGCAACGAAGTAGATTGTTACTACTGTGATTCGGTAGACCCTTTTTTTACACCCTCTTCAGCCGGGCCATATATGTCACATGAAAATTTTGAAGAATTAAAGAAGGCTGAAGCACAACAAGAAGAGGACAAAGAGTCATCCCGACTTCTCACTCAACTTGCTAATGATATAGATTCGGAATGCAAACAAGCTCAAGAATGGATTGACCTTAATAAAAACAAAATCAAAGAGCATAAAGATTGGATAAAAAAGAGTAAGAAGGCAATCAAAACGACTGAAAAACGGCTTGCTGAGAAGGATGAGCAGTTGATACACATTATGGTAAAAAAGGATCGTTTCGAAGACAAAATGAGAATTAGGGATGACTATATAACAATGGAGAAAGAGAAGTACCCGTTGCAGTTCCCTGAGTTTAAAAATTAGTTATAAAGTTGTTGTAATATTATCATGAAACAGATTAGGTTGCCAAAGGATCGTTTGTAGTTTTTTTTAAATAACATGTTGTAACTGTTAAAATAAATCTGCAAACTATATTTTTTAATATAAAGGCTTCATTCATTGTTATAATCAACAACTTAACTAAAATATGAAAGCATAGCAATGTCTTGTAAGAGTTAATAAAAATATTACAATACATAATAAGCTAACAACTCGTCATTACTCTTAATTTCAAGGTTGTTTTATATCAAAATCAGCGTTATGGGTTTGTGAGCAACCCGCTGAACCACCAATATTATATGCCATTTCTGGAGTAGAAATTATGTGACCTACTCTGCTACCAGACGCCCTTCCAGTACAATTATTTCTCGTGTGTCCTAGTTGACCACATGTAGAACACTCTTTTATAATTGGACCCTCGCCTTGGGATGGAATGCGGTCTGTGTTTCTTGGCCTGCCTGGCTGACGTTTATCCATTATAGGTGGCTTAACAATCATCAAATCATATCTCCCATTCGGATGGCTTCGGCAGAGGGTTTATTGATTCCTCATATGTTTTCCTCAATGTTTCGGTAAGGTAAGCATTTAATGCAAACCTCGAGCAGTCTTGGTAATTGTTCACTGTTAAACATCTTATGACATGACCACAAGGTATCCCATCAAGTTGCCAATGCCTACATGTACATGTCATATGTTGAAAATCAACAATCACATTTTGTGCCCCCTTTTTGACCTTGCATTTCGTATTTGAGATCATGCGAACATCCCATTTCGTAAAAGTTTTCTTGTTTTCTTTTACAACTTCATCCGCCCAAGGGGTAAGTGTTGTTGTTGCTTCCGCTAAAAAAACAGCCAAAATGAAGAAGTTAAGATCAATAACATCAAAACTAATAAAACATTAATATTACAAATTCACGTAATACCTGCAAAGTTACGTCTTTGAAACCACCATTGTTGCATTGTAGCATGAAAAAAATCAATCAACATAAGTATTGGCACCTTACGTGCGTGTCTAGATAATGCATTTATAGACTCCGCACTGTTGGACGACATAAGATTGTATCGGTTCCCTTTAAAATGTGCCCTTGACCAGGTTTCTGGATTTATACTTTTTAAGTACTCCCATACTGGTTCTTTTGTCTTTTTCATAACATCCATGGCAACATCAAAAGCATCAACTGTGTACGCCCTACACGCCTCCCAAAAAATTCCTTTAACTGTCTTACTCTTGCCGAATCTAGATACTATGTTGAAATACAAATGGACACCACATATTCCATGATGAGCGTGAGGAAAAATGTTGGCAACGGATGTTGCTATAGATGGAGACCTATCAGATATAATTGTAAGCTCCTGCATATTTCCTATGCAATCACGTAGTTTTTGAAAAAACCATGTCCAAAAATCAATACACTCATTTTTGCATATACCATATGCAACCGGTAATATTTGATTTTGTCCGTCCTTAGTAACTGCAAGTAGCATGGTACCTTTGAACTCGCCCTTTAGGTGAGCTCCATCTACTACTAGGGTCGGCTTACAAAAATTGACAAAAGTTCGTACCTACAATACATGGTATATCTATTCAAATACACCAAAATAAATATTAAAAAAAAATTAGGACATGATAATACTAACCGAGCAACCGAGTGCGACGTACAAAAACTCAAAGCGATCATCAGCATCTGTTTTAATATGTGTGACAGTACCCGGATTATGTTTGGCCAAGTTGTGACAATACGCCGGAAGTTTAGTAAAAGAATCCTCTTTCGTACCCCTTAACGACAACAATGCATATTGCTTCGCACGCCATGCCTGATGGTATGAGATATTGATATTCAATTGAGCATTCATATCATTAACAATTTCTTTTCCCCGATAAACTCTACTATAGTCTTCAGCCAAAACATCAGCAACATATTCACCCAAAACATATTTGTTTGCTTGTCGATGATTAGGTTGCAACAATGTTGAAGAACATGTGTGTACATCAACAAATTTATTCACTTGGAAAAGTCCATCAGAATTTTTAATTGCTTTTGCTCTTAGTAACCAAGAACAATTTTTCGAAACACACACAGCTTCATACCTTGATTTGGTGGATCTACTTGTCCTCGTCTGGAAACCTTCTCAAAGACATTTTTTTACCAATACACCGCTTTAAAAGTTCTTTGTTTTTAAATATACTCTCACATTGAATCTTTTGAAGATTAATGTCTACCATCTGTGTTGGGATATCTTCATTAATATCAACTGGTCATGCTGGTACAGGGGGCATACCGTGAAAAAGGTTATCGGGATACTTAGCTTTAACTTCATCACCCAACTCATCTCTATCGGAATTACTTTGTAGCTCGGTTATATCTAAACATACATCACCAACATCAACATAATGCCCGTAAACATGATTTTTTTCATTTTTTTGTTGATTTTTTTTTCTTTTTAGTTTTATCTACCACACGCCTATTCATAAGTTTAACTTCTTGTTCGGCAACATCATCACAACGACCACCCACATGATTAAGATATGTACCAACATCATCATCACCAACAGACTTGTAATTCTCGGGATCCACATAGTGAATAGGTGAATAACTAACATTAACATTTTCAGCAACACTGTGAAACTGAGGTACACTAGGAGTATTGAAAGTACCTATCGGATCGTTGCTCCCTTTATAACTGCATAAATTACCAACAAGTTGGTTTCCAATTTCACCACCCCCATTAACCTCCTCAACTTCATCAACCACCACAAACACTTTCACAGCCCTTCCTCCATTACATTTGATTACGTTTATCAACATTCTAACATCCACGTCTTCAACTATAGCTATATAATAATTTAATTCAGGATGGTGGAAACGAAGACTAATTCTATATTTGTCTAACAAACCAATTTTGCTTCTTACCAAAGATACAAAATCACTATAACTAATATACTCAGAAAATATCAAAGCGAGTTCAGAAATACCTCCCTGTGGACATATGTATTCCAGATTAGTTCCATTAACTTGCCATCTCCCACCGGTTACAAGACAAACCAAATATTCAATCTTTTTTGAGCAAATTGTAGAGAATATTTCTTTACAAGACAAACAAATAACAACCAAAATGATATTTTTTCTACAAAAGTTTTTATATAACAACGTGATTTCGTAGTCAAACTAATTCATTTCATAGTCAAACTTAAAAAAAAAAAAAAATTAAAAAAATTAAAAAAATTACACCATTTCGCAGATAGGCTCAGAGGATTTCGCAGATGGACCTATTCCATCTGCGAAATTAACCCTATTTATATAGAAAAAGTATTAAAAAAAAAAATCTCATCTGCGAAAGTACAAGTACCTAAAGCACAACTGTGCTTTAGGTACTTGTACTTTCGCAGATGAGAAGCCCATTTCGCAGATAGGACCTTCTCATCTGCGAAATGGGTGGCCATTTTTGTAATTTCGATTTTTTTGGCTATTTTTGTAATGCAATTAGTGTAAATGGCTATTTTTGTCATTTTCTCTTTTTTAATTGGATTTCGTGGAATCGACAAGTCAAATGCACATGCTTGTTTTCTTAGCAAATTAAATCTAATCTGAAATATTACATACATATCAACTTGTTTGATCGAAATGTTTTCATAAAATGATTTTTTTTTTTGAAACGAAAAGCTTTAATAAAGACTATCAAGGCTTGTCGAAAAAAACTGAAATTCGTTCTACCCACCCGACCCGTTTCGAATTCAGGTAAAATGAGTCGGGTAAAGCAGGTAACGGGTATGGATATTCGGGTAATAGGTTAACCTGATAATAATATAGGTCGGGTTTAAGGTATGAATATTAATTTTCAGGTAAATCCGAATACCCGAATTTGTTTTTTAAATAATACTCAAAATAAATGACTCGGGAGGTAAGCATGCTTAAAGTGACAAAATTGGCTTCGGGATCGTATAAGTGACAACATCAATTTTGAACAAGATTGGGAAAACCTACAAGAAATTGATAAATGTAATTGTTTATCTTTAATACTTTTTAATAATTTGACTTGTTATGTTTTGTCCTTTTAATGCTTATACTATTTATATAAGATTGGGAAAAGTTGGTACATATAATTAGAATGGAAATGAATGGACAACTTGAAGATGCAAGATTGATGAATATTTTTGTGAAACTAAGAATCATTAGAAGGTGATTTGAAACTTGGTTATGTTTTGAATTGGGCTATGACTTATTAATTTTACTATTTTGTTATGTTTAGACTTTTATTGTTTAGTTGGGTTGTGTTTAGATTTCTTTTTGTTGTGTTTAGACTTATTATTGCATGCTAATCATATTCATAACTTTTTAGTTTCTTTTATTATCAAAATTTGGAATGGATTTAAAAATTACATAACATATTATAATGACTTGTATTGTTATTATATATATATACTTATTAATTGCACCGAGTATTGTAAAAAAAACAAATCAAAAATTGACACTTAAGAAATTTTCGGGTATACCCAACAATTACCCGAATCGACCTCAAACCCGAATACCCAAAACCCCAAAACCCGAATTATAATATAGGTCGGATATTATTTTTTTAAGAAAATATCCGTTCTACCCGAAGCCCGAAAATTTTACCCAATCGACACCCCTACAATCTAGGAAGACATTAGGTAGCAAAATCAACGAAACACCATGAGCTTATAGAGTGCTTCCATACAAAAAAAATATTAAAATCTAAATAATAAAAATAAAATAAATAAAATAAAATGTAAACGAAAAAATATAAAAAAATTAAAGAATAATATATATATATATATATATATATATATATATATATATATATATATATATATATATATATATATATATATATATATATACAGAAAAAAATTATAAAAGTAAAGGTAAAATAGTCTTTTTAAAGGGACTAAAGATGTGCAATACAATTTATTTAAACCACAATGATACATCTTGTCAAATTTTTAAAGGTTTGACTGAGAGTGCGAATTTGATCAAACCATAGGGACCAAATTGTAATGTACTCTCTCTCTCTCTCTCTCTCTCTCTATATATATATATATATATATATATATATATATATATATATATATATATATATATATTCAGGTTCATTTGAAACCATACTAATTTTGTGAGACCGTGAGACCAAATCTAAAAATAATTTTAAAATACAAAATAAAAGGAAAAATCCAAAAATTCTTTTTTTTTTAATTATTATTTTCGGAACTTTAATTACCTAAAAAGAATAATAAATAATAAAAAAAATAAAAAAGAAATTTACCGTTTTTTTTAAATACATGAAATATTCTAATTGAATATTACACTGTAAATATTCTAATGTGATTTTTAGAATATTAGAATATTCTACTAGATTTGTCAGATATATAAAATATTTTAATATTCTACTAGAATATGTAAAAAATGTATTTTTTTTATTTTTTTTGGAAAATATAAATTCCGAAAATAATATTTGAATTTTTTTTTTGAAAATTTTCAATTATTTTGCATTTTAAAAATGTTATTTTATCTAGTAAATGAGTGGCTACGATTGCGTCTCACGGTCTCACAAAATTAGGCCGTCTCACATGAACCACCACATTAACCTGCCATTCCGGTCCCGGATGAATCCCCTTTGAGCCGATTTCACTTTACTTGAGAAACTAGCCCATGACAACTTCTCTCTTTGCAAGAATAAAGCACTCAAACATCTTTGCATTTAGTCTAATCGTTCTTTTATGTCCTGTGTATCTCCTTTAAACAAACAAATAAATAAATACACAACGTTGGAATATGATACAATTGAAATAGAGTTAAATAAAATACCTTACACAAGGCTTTTTGGCATGTTCCCATTGTTGCTACTGACAAAGAATCACTCTCATCACAAACAATGTAGTCTATGGCTACAAGACGAGAAGAAAAGGGAAGAAAAGGTTGAAGAACATCATCTTCACCTCCGTAGATTAACATAAATTAAAGCCACTGAAATAACAGTCCATGTATATGGTCGTTGAGCAACCATTGGTCAAAAATACCTAACCGACATTTCATCAAACACCTTGATAGGCATTGAAAACTTAGTTGAATTGAACAATTCTCATTAACACAATTTAACCCAAATTTTGACCACCTAAATATGTAAGAGGGATGGCAAATTACAAAGTCAATTGCAAATACCAAAAAAATGTCAAATTGGCAAGGAATTTCAAATAAAATCTGTTACCACTTAGGTTTTAGAAAATCGAATAGATGGAGTAGGAATTTCACATGCGATTCAGGTTGAAAAATGTTTAATTCGCCTCGGTTTCTTCTACCCTACCCGTCGTCCAAGCTTCTTCTACTATACTGCATTAAACGTCATTGCTTACTGCTGCAACTCGAATTAGATTAACCTGGTTTGTTTTGACGATTGGTTTGTGACTTCGAGTTCTAAGATATTCTCCACCGTGACGTGATTTTCTCTGGGATTATTCTTACCTGAAAAATGAGAACAATTTGGCACACAATTTCTGATGATATAAGGGGCGAAAACCGGCGATTTATCTCTCATGCTCGTAAGTCTCTACGTCTTGAGGAAGAAGAAGCGAGAAACGTGAACTCAAGGCGTAAAACAAAAAATAAAAGGAAACTTGTTTTGTTTTTTTTTTTTTTTTTTTTTTTTGGCTAAAAACGACGTAATATTAAAATTAGGTACGTAAGCTTATATGAGATTGTTACGTATAATCACTTTTCCATATATATATATATATAGTCCCTGTAGTATGTATTCTTCTGAGTTTTGGTTTAAACCTCGACTTTTTTGGATTGGTGGTTCTTTTAGTATAGTTTCGATACATACTTGGTTCCTCGGTAAACTTGGTTCCTCGGTAAACTGAAATGACTGTAATACCCCTCATGTGTTTATTTTTCATTTTTCTTTCATTTTTTTAATTTAATATATACTTATCTATTTTAATAATTAATAAATAAAGAGAGGGCCCACCTTCTATTTCTCTCTCTCTCTCTCTCTCTCTCTCTCTCTCTCTCTCTCTCTCTCGGAATGTGGAAACCGGAAAGCCTTGAATCAACCATCATACCCTACATTTTGTGATTGTGTTCTTACACACCACCTCCGACTAACGTCATATCTACCACCGCCGACAACCATTTGTATATCCACTACCATCGGTAACCAATCTTACACACAAATCTTGAATCAAGGTCCATCGTCTACATCTACAACATTAAATCTGACCTTGAACTAATAAATCCGCAACATAAAATTCGAAAAGAAGGAAGGATTACGATTGATTAGAGACGGAGGACTGAACCTGGTGTTATTCAGGAAATATAAAAATAAATGAGAGCTCAATCTATTATTGAGAAAAGAGAGTGAAGGGATTCCATTCCAGTTGAAACTCTTACCATCCTTACCCTGATCACATTCCTCCTACTCTGCCATTTCCTTTCCCGATCAAACCCGCATCCGAAAATCTGGGATTCCATTTTCTTTATGATAAAGATGATGATGGGTCAATGAAAAGGTTACCGTCGTGATTGTGATGATGTTGTGAAACTCCACTGTGAATTAGGCCATCATGAATGTGCCACCACCAATATTATGGGTCACGGAATTCACCTAATGATGGTATAAAAGTGCTTTAGGATTTTCAGAAGGGATTAATCGGGTAAGAAATGGTTTATGGTTTTGATTTTGAGATCGAAGAGGAGATGCTTTAGGGTTTTTAGAAGAAATCTACATGTGGATCGTATATGCTTAATTGAGCTTTATCCCCCAACAAGCCTTTGTAGACATCAATCGCCGAAATTTCCCTCATGTCTCTAGCGTCTTTCTTGAAACCAAACCACATTTCTTGACCAAGGGATTAAGTTGGGATGGAAGATTGAGGAGGAGAAAATGTCTCATTTTGAGACGGCCGTGTTGGATTGCGAAAGGGGAGGAAGAGTCCGAGTGTACGAAGGGAATGAAGATTCTAAGTCGTGATCTTCTTGGTCATCGAAAACTAGTGTTTCTTATGTTTGTGTTGTTGTCATCGACGGAGGGAGTCGATTTTGGTCATGATGATGGTGTGAGAGAGAATGAGTGATTTACCTTTTTGTTGAAGTTGAGAGAGAGAGAGAGAGAGAGAGAGAGAGAGAGAGAGAGAGAGAGAGAGAGAGAGAGAGAGAGAGAGTGTGTGTGTGTGGCCCCTTTTTATTTTATTAATTATTAAAATAAATAAATGAGTATTAGATTTAAAAAGAAATGGAAGAAAATTGGAAAATAAATACCACGAGGGTATTACAGTCATTTTACTATTCAAAGGGACAAAAAACATAATGAAACTAGCTCAAAAGGATTATAAAGCCAAAAAAATTGAAGTTTGGATTAAACCTCAGAAAAAATGCATAGCATATGGACCATTTTTGCAAATTTGTATATATATATATATATATATATATATATATATATATATATATATATATATATATATATATATATATATATATATATATATATATATATATATATATAAGCAAGATCAAGTAAGAAGAAAATTTTTGTTAAGAATGTAAGAAATTTTTTATATACATATTTTTTTAATAAACAAACAAAATGAATCATGAGATGATTCAAAAGTAAAATGATTTAGAAGAAAAAATTCTCAAAAAAACATCTTTATTATTTATTTTTTAGTAAATTAAGAAAAAATTTATTTTAATGACAATTTTAATGAATATCAACAAAATCACGGAAAAATAAATCATTGATGTGTTTTTTAGGGAATTTGTTTTTGAATCAATGATATTTTCTATTCATCTAATGATACATTTGTTCTGTTCTTCAAAAAAATATACAAATTTTTTTTTTTAACTACTACCAAAATAAACTTCTACCGGATTGTTGGTCCCCTCGTGAAAATACTTTGTCCCACTCCCACCATTATCCAAAAATTTCTTTCTCATTCCTATGTGCATCATCGCCTCATTAAAGAAACAAAGGGAGAGGGAGATCACTATAAAAAGGATGCTTGACACATTGTTGGAATGCACACACAAAGCTCTTTTAAGTATTGTTCTTCGTACCGGGTTTAAACTAAGTTTAAATTGTTTTTAACCAATAATATTTTGTTTCTTTAACTTATTTTTACAGTATTGGTTAGCTATCGAAATTGGGTTTCAGGAAAGATTTATCCCCGACGGGGCTCCCAATAAGATATCCGTTGGGAATTGGATTGGCTGTCCCGACTCAAACGCGCCCCGTTACCATTACAGGGGGATATATAACATATATTTAACAGAATAACAGACATAGCGACTCTGCTAGTTGACTTCTGGTCAATGGTCAATGTGCAACCCCCTTGACTGCAGAAGGGCAGATACGCCATTGCATGTAACAAATAAATGAGTAAAATAGCAAACAGAAGTTACCATCAATAATTAAATGGGTAAAATGTTAAACCGAAGTTACCATCAATTCGATCTGGACAAGGTTTTGATGATCGTGTGAAGCAACCATAATTTCGATGGCCTGCAGCTTAAGGGATTCTCCTCATCGCTAAATAATTGTACGCATGTTTAAATCAAGAGCCCTGGTTAGTGGTTACAGCTAATGAATTTAGCTGAAATATAGGTATTAAATCTTGGATTCTTGTTGAAATTGATGCCCAATAGTGTACATACATTATGGTGTCAATTGGATGAATTACAACTGTTGGAGTCACATGCAGATGAATATATTGCATGTCTCACAGGTGTGTGAGAAGCCATGAAATAAACATGGGCACATTCCTCGTTGGTATAAAATACCAGGGAAGTGCACCTTTATATGGGACGGTAAATGTAAATCAAGTCGTGGGACTGTGAGGGGGATTTATTTATTTGATTAAAGAGGATTTATTTAAGAATGTAAAGAGTCAATATACTTTTTTTTTGTCTTCCTAACCACAAGCCTCCGGCTCGAACTGCCTTCCGAAACCAAAAGCATTAAATGTCACGTTTTTATGTCGTCTTATAATAGAATCAAACAAAACCATTATTATAACAAATATTGAATTATATTACAATTCTTTAGAATTGTTAATCTTACAACAATTTTAATAGTTTCGAAGTACATCCTGAAATGAAAGGGATCCGAAATGGAAAACAACAATGGTTACAATTAGATTTTTCATTGTAAAGATGATTATTGGACCGAAAGACGTAGCTAGAACCATATGTGGAGTGAATTACGTCTTTTAAGAGACGATATTGCAACGCACCGAACAGGAGGACTGGCATGGTAGCAATCACGGTGACAAGGATTGGTATCCATTTAAGATGTTGACGGTATAGCACAAAGAAGGTAACACTAAAAGAAATCATCATGGTTGTTATTGAGATGTAAAGTGTTGCTAGACCCAACATCAATTTTCTAGGTAATGATTCCAAGAAATCATCTTCCGCATAACGAGAAGTGAGAATGGATAAGAATGTGAGTATTGAAGCAGATGATGAGAACAAAGATATGGCATCTGCCACCACGAAAATCAAAAAGCTTACGTTTCTGCGGAAGAAAGGGATACCATCGGTCTGATCGTATCCACCCGGAACTGTAAAAGCTGCAGCAAATACAATGGTGGCAATAAGCGCCGCTACCACCATACATTGACTAGCTGTTCCTTTCATCCATTCCTCACCTTTTACAACTAGATCTTGGTGCTCCTTGGTGAATAACTCGCGTGGTGTTAGTCCATCTTTGTTCTTCCGTTCCCGATAAGAAGGTAGGATCATCTTCTCTACTTCCTACGTACAACATAAATAAAATTATAAATCGAGTAGATCAATTCGATTGAGGTGTCAACTATGCATGCCAATCGCAAAGAACACATGTTTATAGCTGATTATCCCCTTAACAACATACGCTGGATATAAAAAAGTAAAATAGTTTACTCACATGAAGCCCATGCATGGCACCACCATAATTAATAAAACATTAATAATGAATTTATATCATAAAAGGTGAGAAAAATTCATAGCCCCCAAAGTTAGCCATGCATGAGAACAAGTAATTTCAAACAAAAATCAATCATTTGTATCTTAAATTCCTTGCTACAAGAGCCTCTAACAACTAATTTTACATCAAAGAAAGTTATATAAGCCTTGAAGTGTGGGGAGGAATATGTACCTTGAACCATAGTAGCTCACGTTGCATCTGGAAAGCACCTCCAGACACATCCTCAAGTCGCTTTCTCTCCACACTCCTCGCAACCAAATGCAACATATTGTCCTCATTTGGATCTTTGAGAGGAGTAATCATATCCTTATTTAAGCCTATCTCATGCAATAGGTTGTAGATATCCGCTTGACGATGTCTGGCAGCAACGTGGAATATACTTTGATTGTTATCATTTACTTTCCATGCTAGATCAGGATATAGACGCATGAGCTCAATTACGAATCTAGTATTGCCCACCTCTGTGGCAATAAATAGTACTCGAGAAGAATACTTTTTACGTACATTTCCCGATAGACCTTCAATAGTTCTTGCAGCAGGTCCTTTGATTATGTTGCGGATTTCAACAGGTATATTGACAACATTATCAGAAATGAGTTTTAGTAATTGGAGAGCTTCATCTATCTTGTCAAAAGCTGGTTTTTCATATCGTTTAACGGGGGGATCAGGGGGGCCTCTGAGTATGATATCAATTTCTTCCCTAGGCTTCTCAGCAATATAGCGCCAAATGGTTTTTAGTATCTCCAATGCTTTTGCTTTATTTTCCTTTTCACGAGCTTGCATCTTAGGGAAAATGACTGTAAAATTCAAAGCAACCAGAAAAGAAGCAAACTTGAGGATATATGCCAGATATTTAACAGTAAAAATTGATGGATGATAATAATCGGATATGGATATAATCCGCATCAAGGAGTAGAGATGCTTACCCCATTTTATGGTTCTAATTATGATATTAGATTTTATTTCAGCAAATGCATTAGTCTTTCGAGCCAAAGCTGCAAGTACAATCCCACTGCTACTAAGTTCTTCGTGCTCTCGCAGTATGTCCAGTGCGATATCTAAAAGAGATTTAACAATCACTATGTGAGGGAAAATTACTATTGCCAAAGCAACAATAATCACCAACAAAACAAGAATGATGTCTACCAACTAATTTCTGTTGGTACAATTCAGAAAAAGAGATTTTGGGCGTTTAGTTATTTTTGGAAACTTTGCATATTTCCAGGTAATTGTGTTGAAGCAGGACTCCTTTCCATTTAGTATAAATAGGGTAATTTGTTTAAGGTTTTACATAAGTTTTTACTTGCAATTTATCAATAAAAACCTTGCATACCAAGTTACTCCCTTGTCCCATATTAATGGTCTATGTTTCTTTTTTAGTTTGTACCAAAATAATAGCCTACTTCTAAAAATGAATATTCATTTTGTCAAAATACCCTTAATTATTAGTTAAACTACTATAAATTAAATGCAACTATCATAAAATTAAGTGCAACAAAAAAGGCAAGACTGTCATTTCATTCCACAAAGTTAGTGATAATTAATGTTCTTTTAATCTATGTGTTTTTTGTTTGTGGACAATAATTTTGGGATGGAAGGAGTATTTGTTTTCCATCCACTGTTCTCCTATATTTTCCCCTTGTTTGCTTTTGTTCTTCATGTTAAATGCCTAAACCTTGTGCACCAAGGTAATTTGCAGGTTGATTTGATGACATTTGGTATCAGAGCTAACCAGGTTTATAAAATAAATAGTACAACCTCAACATGGAAAGCCAAAAGAAAGACGAACCTTTCTTGCTCCATTACCCAATGTTAACAATAAGTAACTATGCTACTTGGGACATCAACATGAGGGTTTTTATGCTAATCAAGACAAGAAAATGAGCAAAGAACACTCAAAATGTCGTGAATGTCAAGAAGGATAAGATGGAAAGGGATGTCATCTACCAGGCTATCCCTGAAGATATTTTGTTGTTGTTGGCGGATAAGTAGACAACAAAGGAAGCTTAGGACACACTTAAAGTTGTATACATAGGTATTGATTGTGTAAGACAGAGTTTGAGATCTTAAAGATGAAGGAAAAAGAGACAAAAAGAGACAGGATGAGTTTCTCTACAGAGATCAGCAACATAGTAAGTAGTATTCGAACCTTAGGAGACATGATGGAAGAGGCTAACATTGCCAAGAAATACTAGGGGCAGTACTGTCTAGATTCTTAGATATTGCTTCAACCATTGAGCAGTTTGTAGATCTAGACACCATGATAGTTGAAGAGGTCGTTGGGAGATTGAAAGCTCGCGAGGAGATAATTCGAGGCCAATGTCAGGTTGAAAAAAGAAGCTAAAGAAGCTGCTTCTTACACACCAAGAATGGTATGAAAGATGTAAGAAGCAAAATCAAGAGTAATCAAGATACTCTCAAAAGAACTACAATGAGAACACCAACAACTCACAAGGCCAAAGGGAAAGGTACTACTAAATTTCAATGCAAGAATGGTGTACATTGAGTACTTTGTGAAGTATACTACATTTTAAGACTATGTATTAGCATAATAATGGTGACCGAGTGAGCATGCATAGGTCGTTTCTCTGGATTCATGACGTAAAAAATTACATAACCTATGTATAGAATTATTTTGAACCAAGTATAGGATGAACGTTTAGTTGGAATGACGTCCGAGCCAAATTAGGGATTTGTTGGGAGTAAAGAAGGTGACAGATACTAAATTAGGGAAAATGTTGGTATAATTCAGAATAAGGGCTTTTTAGGCATAAGGGTATGTTTGGAAAGTTTTTAAGCAGTAACTGTGTTGAATCCGTGCCCGGTCCAAACATATTTTTGGCTGTGAGTGAGAGAAAATAAATGGGCCCCTTCAATACATAAGTATAACCAACCAATTTATAAAGATCCACTAATTAAAAAAAAAATCTAGTATTTTTAGATGCAAAATCATGATAATAGTATCAAATACACAAATGTAGTCAAACAATTTATAAAAATCCATTAATTTAAAGAAAGAAAACTTCTTATACTTTTTTTTAAATACAAAATTATTAATGATAATATTAAGATCAATCTTCTCTTGCATATATTTATATATACATAAATAGCATATCTTTATATATACATAAAATAGTCAAACCATTTAACATTTTTTGTAACATTGATGACTTAAGTAATTTTTAAATAACTTTCAAATTTGAGAAAAAAAATTTATCTACAAATGCTTGCTCGTAGCAAGATAGTTAATAAGATTGTATATGCAATAAATTCTAACCATTAATACTTAGAAGTCCATACGACCTAATCGACTATTCTACTTTATATTGTTGTTTGAGCCTTCATAGTTTGTCTTATATGATTTGTCGATTTTATATTCCCCAATTTTGGTTGCACCTACCCATCTTATTTATAAGTTAACAACGATAAATATATGCATGTTGTTGTTTCTTTCCATATCTAGTAATGTATCGTGCCTTTGAATTTCCTACTATTTATTTTTTTTCTTAAAAATAAGCTAATGATTATATACCAATATTACATAACCCATGAAAATTTTGGACCCCTAGCTTGTAACAATGGGCCATGTGCGGTAGCTATTATCGCCCATCGTCTAGACCGAGCTTGGTTCAAGCATGACTCCTTTCCATTTATTATAAGTGTTTAAAATAATTAGCGATGTAGCTTGTTGTTTGTTACCCGTTACGTCTATCTTAAACTTTTATCATGTTGATTACTTATCTGAACATGAAGATGGATAATAACAAAAAAAGAGCACTATGTTTCCTATTTCAATACTTCAATAAAAGCCTTGGATACCAAATAATTTGTGTTACTTCCCTTGGTCTGTCCCTGTTTCTTTGTTCATCCCTTCGCTTAAACCTTGTGTACCAAGGTAATTTGGAGGTTGATTAATTTGATTAAAATTTAGCCAGTTATCCAAATTGGTACGATTTACTATTTAATCAATAAACAAAATATGTAGGTGTAATAGTTACATGCTAGAACGCTTACCGAACATATCATTCTCAACACATTTCTGAAGAAGCCAACCACGGTTCTGAGGTGTCCAATAATCATCATACAACTTATCGGAATTTTTGTACAGATACTTCACCACCTCATAATGTCCAAACAATGCAGCCATATATAATGGCGTCATTCCTCCACTACCAGTGGTTGCCACCAAGGCCCTGCTCTTTTTAACCATAATCTCAACCATTTTAATATTTCCAACTGCAGCGGCTAAACAGAGGGCAGTGTTGGAACTGTTATTTTTAAGTTCCAGATCCTCCTTTTCCATCTTACTCATTAGATTTTTCACAAACTCTTCAACCTGTTTGGTGCTTTTTGTCGATGCAGCAACATGAAGTGCTGTTTCATTATTTCCAGTGACACTATACCTTACCAACTCTGGCCTTTCATCAAGAATCTCTTTAGCAGCATTCCAATCACCTCTAATAGATGCTTCATATAGAGGGATAGCGATTTTGATGTTCTCTTTACTAGTTCCTTTAAAATAATTCAAATTCAAAGTTAGCACAAATTTATTTATCCAGGGACAATATTGTTAATATTCTTTAAATTTCGCCATGATTAAGATGTTGGGTTTGGATAATCTTGATTGTTCTCGAGTTGTGTTGTTGGATCAAGTGTAGGGTTTTAGTTTGAATAAGGGATATTTGACTAAGTATTTAGGAGATGAACGTGTTATGCTTGGTCATTGAATGCGTCCTATTATCTAGGAGTAGTAGCTAGGTTCTAGGTTGTTTTGTTTAATTCGGTTGTCATGTGCAGGCTATTTAACGCCTTTTATTTTCTGATTAATGTAGCAGGAGATAACCCACAAAACCTCATTCTTTCTTCCTATATTTTTCTTTCCTGAAAAATCACGCAGTTAAGTGTGTAAACTTGAGGGCCTGTTCCAACATAAGAGTCAATGCCAGTGCATACAGTCACTAGTGCAAAGGAATCGTCTTCTTTGTATGAAATGTGGTGTAAAATAGCAGTACATGAAGTAAAGAGTAAAATGGGTAGCAGAATTTACCATTAAGTAGATCTGGAATAGGTTTTGAGCGACCTTGAGAAGCAACCGAAATTCTGATTTCCTGCTGCTGCTCATGGGTTAAGGACTTATGCTCATCGATTGGGGCTTGCACACCTGTTTGCGCCATCTGCACATTGATGATTATAAAGTTATAACTCTAATAATTGCTTGACGCCATGACTAGAAAATCAGAGGATTTGGTGCAACTGATGACAATACCTCTGCGTCAGCAAGTGATTATTACGTATGAATGAATGAATGTGAAAGAAGACTTGAGATTGATTATTCGAACATGCATGCTATGATTTATATACACCTAACACCCTCCCTTGCTTAAGTCAACGTCGTAAGTCTTTAAAAGTTCAATTTTTCTGCCAATCAATAAATAATTAGCGACAACTTGCAGCAGTTAAGAAAATAAAATAATAACGGCAAGTGTTAATAGCCAAAAAAAATCAAAAATGTTTTCATATTTTTATTAATTAATATAACATCTATCATCTATCACCATTCACGAGTAAAATCATATAAAATAAAATATGATAAATTTCTTACGTTAAGTATAGAAAACTATATCTTGTATACACGTGTATAAAAAGTTAACTCATTCTTGCTGCAACCAACTATTTTAATTTTGATAAATTGGATATCAAATTTTTTTTCGTTTTCAAATAGATCATTAAAATTAGCACAACCTTATTTGGTCATATCGTATGTGGAATTTTGAATATCCAATCGACACCAAACTGTTTAGGCCATCGGGTATGACTTACTTTTTGACGCGTAAAGGCTGAGGTGGCAGAGTTTTTCATGCGTGAACACCGTCCCCAACCTGCAAATGTGATATGAATTGGTACCCGCTACATGTTGTTTCGACCAATAGAAAGCGAATCCCACAACTGGTCAAAAATGACTCGTTAACCAAGTTTTATAAAAGAAAATTTACTTTCTAACTTAAATTAAATCATATATATACCAACACTTTTATATCATTTCCCACCTCAAAACCACTCAAATTTCTTTCTATTTTTCATCTTTTTCTCAAAGTATGGATTAAAATCAAAATACATCAACTACTCCAAAGACCTCAACAACCCTAAACACTCTAAATGATCAATATCAACATCTTAATTACATGCAAATGTTAACATCCCCAATCCAACAACAACCTCTATTTACCAACATTTCATATCAAACAAACTACTTCCAACAACAAAGACCACAACAATTCAAACAATTCAATCAATCATAATTCCAGGCTTTTCAACAATTTCAACCTCTACAATTCCAAACACAACCATCTCAAACAATTTCAAACATAACCATCTCAAGTCTCATTATCTCAATCTCAACCTATAAATCTCGACAATGACGACAACGAACGGGTCCAAGAAACACAATCATCTAGAAGAAAGCAATCAAAAGGAAAAGCTACAAAAAAACGAGGAACGACTTTGTAACATCCCATTTAAAATATAATAATTAAATAATAAACCCGGAACCCCGATAAACAATTTTTATTATTATTATATGTTATTATAGTCCATAATCAAATAATAATTATCGGAATGTTAGTTTCGAGGGTTAAAGAATAAATACCAGACTTAATTTGAAAAGGATCTTGGATGGTTGGGGCTAAAAGGGTAAATTAGGTGCCTAAGTTGAAAATAATTGATCATGGAGGGGCCATATGGTAAGTATTCGGACTTGATATGTAATGATTTTCAGAAGGGAGGGTTTAGATGGTAAATTAAGGACTTGTTTTGAAGAGAATTAGGATGGAGGGGTTGGAAATGTAATTATGGGGGAATATGTGCACAACCGGGTATAAACTCGTCACTTGTTCGTAACCCTAACCCTAACCGTATGAGACAGCCGCCACCCTCTTTCTTCTTCACTTCTGGTAGCCGTCACCCCATTGGAGCCCTCCTCAGCCGCTGTTGGCATCACCGAGCCCGACAACTGCCATTCCGCCTGCTGCCTCGTCAGCGAACGCCGCACCACCACCCTTTTCATACATGTTTTCCGACCGGCGAAAACTGTCCATTATTGCTGCTACAACTCGCGTCGCTGCCTTCCCTCTCTATCCTTCGCTTGCTGCGTTTCAGCCACGACCACCTCCACTATTCCATCCACTGTCGACGAAGACAAAAAGGTCGTCGTATATCGTTGTTCAGTCGTGGGGATCAAGTCCGACAACCGTAGAGACCATGGTGGTTCGTGGTTGTGCTGAGGTTGCGTGTGTAGTTTTTGTCCAGTGGGTTTTCTGTCAGATGGAGGTCGTAAAGAACCACCATGGCAGCCGGCCATGGTGGCCGCCGTAGATGACTAAGTCGTTGCCGCTTGATGCGTACAAATAGCTTCAGCTAATTTTATATTTATAACCTAACTAACTTAACTAACTAAATTGCACCTAGGCAGTGTACCTAGTCAAATTATAGAATAGTCGGGTAAGTCGGGTGTCGATCACAGGGAACGGTTTTGAGTAATTAATCTATCTACCACTAAATTAACCTAATTACTATCAAATAAATGGGATTTATCTAATTTTGCAAGTTTAGATGAGCTTAATTCTTTAACACAAATTCAATCAGTAAACAAAACACTCCTGTTAGTTTGAATCCACTTTCCCTCAATGGTTTATAAATTAGCTATGACAATATTGTTGGTTACCATTTAAGATAGTATTAGCAATTTAGTTTTAAATCTACTAACATTAATTAATTCATGTAAATCAAAGTACGTTGACACTTAAGTTAACACATAATCAATTATTTAATGGATTGAAGCTATGTAAGATTGTTTAACAAAACACAATTATATTCATAATTTGAGTTCTCTGGCACAACCTAATTCAATAATTAATTGCTTGACTAAGATTGGTTTGATCCTAGCTCTAATAATTTAATATTCACTAAATTACCAGGTATTCTAACTCATGCAAATTAATGGTCATCAACTACACATAATAAGAAATCAAAGCAATCAACTACTAAATTAAACATGTTAGGTTCAATCAATCCAACACGAGTCTTAACTAACAAGTAAATCAAAGCTAAAGTATTACACCATAAGTTCCAGCTTCATCTAGCTAACCGAAGCAGCTAGATTTAGCTAGACATACTAGCTAACAAACACAAATAACTCAAATTCAAAGACATGTTTAAAGTGTACCAAATTCTTAAACTAATACGAACTTCTCCTCTCCATAGGTGCTAATAGCCAATTCCAGAACTTTTCTCCTTCTGAAAATTGTCTCCATGAACCCTCAAGGCAGCCAAAAAAGTCCCTAAAGTCGTAATGATCAAAAAGTATATATATTTTTGATGTTTCCAAACTCACGTCGTGAATGGATATACCTCACAATGTAAATAGTAGATTTCTGTGTTGGCTAAGGACTTTTCTTGGCGATGTCTATCTTCTGGAAGATTCATACTCACGTCGTGAATACTAAATATTCACATCATGAGTTTATCTTTTATGTGGGTTTTCATTCTTTTAAGTCTCCAAGCCTCCAAAGTCCCATGTTTTGTCATTTTTAGTCCTTTTCTTCAAAATGCCTTTTATTTGGCTGCAATAACAATTTATCCTCATAAGTACCATTATTCAATGCGAATAACTAAAATATTAATAAAAATATAAGTAAATATTGCTTAAAAACATGTATAAATATGGCAATATCACCGCCAATGGCCGCTGCTGCTGCCCGTTTTCTTGTGCTGCTGTCGTCGCCACCCACCACAGGTGGGTGTTGGGTTTATTTTCCAAGAAAAAAAACGATGTGTGTGTGTTATGGTGTTTGTGCTCATGTGCTGTGATGGTATAAGGCCGTCGGAGTGTCCCTTGGCCGGAGATCCGAAGAAAAACCCATCGCCACCACCGTCGGGTGGTGGCTGCCATCGTATACAGCCGCCTGCCGCCCCAAGGTGGCTATGTGTGTGTGTGTGTTATTTGTATATTATTGTAAATTCTATTGTAATCGGTATAAAAATAATAAAAGGAAATGCATAACCACCACTGTGAGGTGGTGGCTGCCGCCACTGGCCGCCGTGTTGGGTGGCGGTGTGCTTGTTGTGTTTGATTCGCTTAGGGATGCTTAGACAAAGTGGGCCCAATGTAACCCTAGTGGGCCCAATGAAACCCTAGTAGTCCTAATGAAACCCTATTGGGCCCAATGAAGCCCAAATTGACCTAAAAGCCCAACCATTTGATTAATGAGCTAGTATTGGGTTGGAAACCCTTATTAGGGTTTGGAAAACCCTAATGCCTTGAAACCCTAATTTTGGGATTTATTGGGATCGCACGGGAATTATTTATTGAACTTGAAATATTAATTAATAATCTTGTGCAAATTAACCTAAGGCAATATTGGACTTAATGTATTAAGTCCTTAATGGGTTAAGTAGGAACACTTAACCCTAATTGTCATTTCATGTGAAAACCTTAATTTCACTTGGGCCTTGAGTTGGGCCTTTCTTTTGGACTTCGGTGATTGGGTTACTGATGGCCTTTCCAAGAATAAGTAAATGGACTAAATAATTGTATGGGTTTTAGGATAAGGCCCATGTGAGAGTCTTGGGCCTAATTTGGAAATTTGGGCCATAGATGGTCCATAATTGGGCCTTTATGATTATGTGATATTGGGTCACGGGAATTCCAAGAGTTTAGACTAGAATAATTGGATAGGCCTTAAGGAAAGACCATCTAGAGGTCTGGTCCAAATTTGCTAAATTGGGCCATATGTTGGGCTTTAGTCCATTGGTTGACTATTAGCCTTTAGAGTGTGAGTTGGACCTTGGGCTTGGAACCCAATTATTAATTGGGTGTTGTTTGATGTTGACAACTCGGGAATCTGTTAACCGGCAGCTGGAGTTTTATCCGTGGGACTTTAGGAGTGTAAGGTGAGTTTTCCTCACTATACTCAAGGGTCTAAGGCACCAAGACTGGCCCTTTTTGGATTGTTATCCTGATATGTTATGCTAGTATGATCCGTTAGATCGGTATCCTAGTAAATAGGATGGTATATTCTATTATGATCTGTTAGATCAATATCCTGGTAGATAGAATGTTATTATGCTGCTATGATCAGTTAGATCGGTTTATCTGTCTATAGACTGTTATGTGATTATTTGTTATATGTGCACATGTTTGATTGGTGGTCGAGGCTTATCTGCTTTGTGCAAAAGCCAATAGACTTGGGCATTCCAACCTGTTGGTTGTGGGCCGTGAGTATTCCATCCCGAGGGTGATTGAACTCGTAGTATATGGGCATTCCAACCCGATGGTTGTGGGCAATGAATATTCCATCCCAAGGATGATTGTGTCACACCCCGAACCAGAACGGCGGAAATGACCGGAGGCGGGTGACTTCGTTGTGTAGTATCATAACAATTTCATATAAATGAAACATAGCAAATCCAAACATCATAAATTATAACAAGCCTACATTTGTTTTACATCGTGTTTATGTTCTCAAATATTACACAAAAGAGACATTAATAAGCAAATTCCAAAAGATAGCAAAATAATCTTGAGTCCGCGATCCAACAACCTGCTTATTGGTTCCCTGAGAATACAAGTCGTTTGAAAATGGTCAAAATAAAATATGTTGGTGAGTTCATAAGCATTTTCGTATGAAACTTGATGATAGTTTAGAAATCCAGAAAATCCAATATTTTCTTATCAAAATCATTGTAAGTCTTGTTTCAAATCGAGTATAATTGCATGTGTGTCTTAGTTCTTTGTTTTCAAAATCGTGTAAAATCGCTTCCTCCAGAAAATCCTATATTGTTTTTTATGTATAAAATATTAGCTTCTAAAACAATAACACTGGTGGGAAAAGTCTCGTTTGAGGAGATTCAAAACACACCTGATCATCAACCAAAGGTGAAATCTGTATAAGTACACTTCTGATACATTCTAGTGAGTCGTTATAACCATGCTAATATGGCGGAGTGCCTGTTATGACGTTCTTCAGGCGTCAGTTTGTTCAAGACATTTGTCATCCTAGACTGGCCGATCTAGCTGTAGCGAACAACGAAAGTGCGGGGTGTCAACCCCGTATAGATCTATACACAAATTCCCGTTTCCCCCTACAGGAGACTCTGGTTATAACTCTTACAAGACTTTTAGGCGTACACTATTGTATATAATATATGTACCGTGAAGATTTGTCTGACTAGAATACTAACAGTTTCGAGTAAATCATTGAGACCCATTATTTACTAAATAAATAATAATAGTTGTACTCGTTGACTAAATATTTCGTTTCGTTTCGTTTGTTGAAAACAATCCGCTTTAAATGTTTATTAGATCGATTAAATAGTAGCAAAGTCTGATAAAATGGCTTTCCTCTCTCTATATATTACTAAGTGAGATCCCATTTACCGGAAAATGTCAAGTTATGATCTGTGTAAAACTATGCCTTGTGTGAAGTTATGACAGTAGATTTATGACATGCAAATTTTTCTGTCATAAAGTTTCTCTTTGCATATAATTCTTGGTGAACTTACTTATCAAACTTTTATAAATAACACATTTACAGTTTGCAAATAGTCATTTATGGAACACACAGTTTCAAATTTCACAATTTTAGACTTGGTGTTAACATTTCAAGGTCTATTTCAACAACTTTTATTTCTAGTTATGAAAACATGGATACAAGGGTGCATGTTGAACACTCCCCAAAACTTGGGAGGCTCCTATATAGTGATTATAATATTATTTGTTTTCATGGGCTCTGTCAAACCTCACGTTCACAGGGAGTTGCAAAAAGAAAAAAATATATATAATATAATTTCAACACACATAGCAAACACACGTATACATGCAATCATTCAAGAATTTGGACCAAAAGATGACTTGTACTATCCCCCAAAATCAATAGAAGTTTAGGAAAAAGAAGGGGTATGAAGCTCATCTGGGTTTAGTTTGCTGGAGATTTGAGGAGATGATGAGGAGCTTCCAAGTTTCCAACACTTGAAAGGTTCTTAGGAATTTAGGATGATTATAAGAATAGTTTATGTGTAAGTATAGTGAAATCTTAGGAATAGTGAGGAAAAATCACTATTCAAGGAGGATGAACACTTTCCAAAGATTCTGGAAATTTTCCTTAAAGAGATGAGACTTGGAGCTTGAAGGAGTTGAGAGTGTTCTTGAGAGTTTTCTGGGAGAGGAAGTGAGAAGTGGGATAAGGGAGGAAAAGAGATTCACATATCTAAAGGGGAGGATAAGGGAGTGACTTGACACTTTCATGGAAAACTGGTGAGTAAAGCTTCTTTTCTCATGGATAATGTGTGTTTATTTGGGATTTGTATGGGAAATGAGGAATTAGCAACACATCATAAGTCAAACTCCTTTATCTTCTTAGGATACTCCTAAAATCTTGGGTGTTTATTTTATATAAATATATTTAAAATATTTAATTTTGGCATAAAATAGGAGTTTCATGGGTTTAGGACATGAAAAATATGAGTTTGGTGTGATTCCCTACCTCAAAATACCTTAAAACGGTGAAAAATTACGGAATAGCCCAAAATTCGGAGGTAGAAGGTGAAATCCGGAGCCTTGATGTGAATTCCGAAGTCCTTAGCTAAGTTCCGGAGGGGAGAGGAGGGCCTGCGAGGTTCCGAAGTGGTTGGCAGGGAGTTCTGGAGTCGCTGGACAAGTTCCGAAGTGAATAGTACTTTCCGAAGTCTTCAAGCGGAGTTCCGAAGTCAAAAGCGATCAGTGGTACGGACCGAGGTGCTTCCGAACCGAAGTGGGGTAAGGCCTTCCGGAGCTGCGAACTGTTCGGATGAGGGGCTTCCGAGATGAGCTTCCTCTTGGCTTCGTTAGGAGACATTCCGGACCAAGAGGTTCAGGACCAAGAGGAGTCCGGACCAAGAGGGTTCCGGACCAAGAGGGTTTCAGACCAAGAGGGTTCCGGACCAAGAGGGTCCTTTTGGGGTTTCCTCTTCTGGTTTTGAGCTATTTTCGACTAAGGAAGGTATTTAGGGAGATTTGAGAGAGATTCGGGATACGTGGAGAGATTTGGGAGATATTTCACATACTTGGAGAGATTTGGGAGAGATTTGACATACTTGGAGAGATTTGGGAGAGATTTAACATGCCTAGAGAGATTTAGGAGAGATTCGATACTCTTGGAGAGATTTGGGAGAGATTTCACATGCTTGGAGAGATTTGGGAGAGAGAGAGAGATACAGTGGGAGAGATTGGGAGAGACTTTGCCGGGAGCCTTTATTAATGTTTTTCTTCTTAGTGAAAGGTCACTAGACATAGATACATTCTTTTTTGAGTGTTATACACCCGGAAGGGTACTCAAGAGTGCTTTATAGAGCTGATACTTCTCTAAATCAAGTTAGGGTTTCAAAATTTGAACTTTTGAAACTTTCAAGTGTTACTTTTCATTAGGAAATATAGTTGAACATTAGAAACATAAAGAATTTCCTAACATATAGGCACTAGTTCCGTTGAGCAGATGGTCTGTTGACCTTGACTTGACTTTGACTTTGACCAGAAGTTTGCCGATTGTCACATCATCCCCCGCTTGAGGGAATTTCGTCCCGAAATTTTGCTTTGAAGTAGCCTTGAAAGGTTCGCAAATAGGTGGAGATACTTCTGTTTCATTTGATCTTCGCGCTCCTAAGTGAACTCAGGTCCGCGTTTGGCACTCCAACGAACTTTTACGATTGGGACACGACTTTGCTTGGTACGCCTCACTTCTCTATCCATGATTTCGATTGGTTCTTCAATGAACAAGAGGTTCTCGTTTATCTCTATCTCTTCTAAGGGAATAACAAGGGTTTCATCCGATAGGCACTTCTTCAAATTGGATACTTGGAACACGGGATGCACGTTGCTGAGCTCGGAAGGTAGCTGCAGTTTATAGGCCACTGGACCAATTTGGGCTAGAATTTTGAATGGTCCGATGTATCGCGGGTTTAACTTTCCTCACTTCCCGAAGCGGATCATCCCTTTCCAGGGAGAGACTTTTAGTAACACGCGGTCTCCCACCTGGAACTCCAGTGGCTTTCGTCTTTTGTCTGCGTAACTTTTCTGTCTATCCCAGGACACTTGCAGACGTGATCTGATCTGGACAATCTTCTTGGTTGTTTCTTGGATGATCTCGGGCCCTGTGAGGGTGCTATCCTGTAATCGCCCTCTTTCCAGTTGGGTGTCACCCACCTCGGCCCAACAAAGGGGTAATCTACACCTCCGGATATACAAGGCCTTAAAGGGGGCGACTCCTATGCTTGTGTGGTAGCTGTTGTTATATGAAAATTCGACGAGGGGCAAGTCGGTGTCCCAGGCTTTGCCAAAATCCATTACGCATGCTTGAAGCATGTCCTCCAGAGTCTGGATTGTTCGCTCGCTTTGAACATCTGTCTGAGGGTGGTAGGAAGTGCTCATATCTAGTTGGGTTCCTAATGCTTTCTGGAGTGACTGCCAAAAACGAGACGTGAATCTATTATCCCGATCTGAGATAATAGATATTGGGACTCCGTGAAGTCTCACAACCTCCTTCAAGTATAACCGCGTTAGTCTTTCCATCTTGTACGTTTCCTTTATTGGCAAAAAATGGGCGGATTTTGTCAATCGGTCAACGATTACCCAGATAGCATCCAAACCGTCTGCCGTCTTGGGTAGCTTGGTTATAAAATCCATTGTGATCCTCTCCCATTTCCACTTGGGTATTTCGGGTTGTTGCAGTAGACCCAAGAGCTTTTGGTACTCCACTTTAACCTTGGCATAAGTAAGACACTTGCCTACGTAAGTGGCAATCTCCGCTTTCATGTTCGGCCACCAATAGTGTTGTTTGATATCCAGGTGCATCTTGTCGGAACCCGGATGGATAGAGTACCTCGTTTTGTGAGCCTCATTTATTATCATGTCCCGAAACCCATCGAACCTCGGTGTCCAATTTCAGTCCATAAGATAATAGGCTCCGTCTTCTTTGATCATCAGATTCTTTTCCATTCCATGCAATGCTTCATTGGTGATGTTTTCCAGCTTCAAGGCTTCCTGCTGCGCCTCCTTGATTTGAGAGGATAGATGGGAATGGACATTTATTGTTAACGTTCTTACTCGGATACCCGAGTACTCTTTTCGGCTTAAGGCATCAGCTACCACATTTGCTTTGCCTGGATGATACTTGATTTCACACTCATAGTCGTTTAGCAGCTTGACCCATCTTCGCTGTCTCTTGTTCAACTCTTTTTGATTCAGAATATGATGGAGGCTCTTGTGGTCTGTGAAGATGGTGCACTTGGTACCATAAAGGTAGTGCCTCCAAATCTTTAAGGCGAAGACCACAGCTCCTAGCTCAAGATCATGAGTGGTGTAGTTTACTTCGTGGGTCTTTAGTTGCCTTGAGGCATATGCTATCACCTTTCCTCGCTGCATGAGTACGCAACCTAACCCTTGGTTAGAAGCATCGCAGTACACCACGAAGTCCTCCGTTCCCTCTGGTAACGACAGCACTAGTGCACTGCAGAGGGCTCGTTTTAAGGTTTGGAAGGCAGCTTCTTGTTTGTCAGTCTAGTAGAAGGGCGCATTCTTCTGGGTGAGAGCGGTGAGAGGCTTGGCGATTTTGGAGAAATTTTGGATGAACCTTTAGTAATAACCGGCGAGGCCTAAAATTTTTCAGATTTCGATTGGGGTTTTTGGGATCGTCCAGCCTTTAATAGCTTTGATCTTGGCAGGGTCTACATGTATTCCCTCTTCGCTGACGATGTGACCCAAATATTGCATGAGTACGCAACCTAACCCTTGGTTAGAAGCATCGCAGTACACCACGAAGTCCTCTGTTCCCTCTGGTAACGACAGCACTAGTGCACTGCAGAGGGCTCGTTTTAAGGTTTGGAAGGCAGCTTCTTGTTTGTCAGTCTAGTAGAAGGGCGCATTCTTCTGGGTGAGAGCGGTGAGAGGCTTGGCGATTTTGGAGAAATTTTGGATGAACCTTTAGTAATAACCGGCGAGGCCTAAAATTTTTCAGATTTCGATTGGGGTTTTTGGGATCGTCCAGCCTTTAATAGCTTTGATCTTGGCAGGGTCTACATGTATTCCCTCTTCGCTGACGATGTGACCCAAATATTCCACTCTGCGGATCTAAAATTCGCATTTTGAGAACTTTGCGTAAAGCTTTTCTGCTTTCAATGTTCCCAAAATCTGTCGGAGATGTTGGCTATGCTCCTCCTCGCTCTTAGAGTAAATGAGTATATCGTCGATAAAAACAATTACAAAGTTATCAAGAAATGGCCGGCAGACTCTATTCATCAAATCCATAAAGGCTGCTGGCGCATTGGTGAGACCGAAGGGCATGACTACGAATTCGAAGTGTCCATAACGGGTGCGGAAAGCAGTCTTTGGAATATCCTCCTCTCGGACTCTTAGTTAGTGGTATCCGGACCTCAGATCTATCTTGGAAAAGTAACTGGCTCCTTGGAGTTGGTCGAATAGATCATTGATTCGGGGAAGTGGGTATCGATTCTTGACTGTGAGCTTGTTTAATTCTCGATAATCTATGCACATTCTGAAAGACCCGTCTTTCTTTTTGACAAACAGAACCGGAGCTCCCTAAGGCGAGAAACTCGGCCTGATGAATCCTTTGTCGAGAAGCTCACTTAGTTGGCTAGATAACTCTTGCATCTCGGCAGGAGCTAATCTGTAAGGTGATTTGGCGATAGGAGTGGCTCCAAGTACAAGGTCGATTCGGAACTTGACCTGGCGCTCGGGAGGTATTCCTGACAATTCCTTGGGAAATATGTCAGGAAAGTTACGTACTTCAGGAATATCGTCAATACTTTTCTCCTCCTTCATTTTATCCACAACGTGAGCAAGAAAGGCGTAATTCTTTTTATGCAGGCACTTTTGTGCTTGGATGCAAGAAATGAGTCGAAGGTTTGGGCTGGGTTTATCGCCATAAACTATCAGGGTTTCGTTGTTGGGGAGGTGAAAGCGAACGGCCTTCTCGTGACACATAATTTCAACATGATGGGGGCTTAACCAATCCATGCCAACAATCACATCAAAACTCCTAATACTAACTGGCATTAAACTGATAAGGAAGGAGTGATTATTCAATGTTAGTGTGCACCCTACGTAGATATCGTTGGTTGATTCCATTTTACCGTTGGCCATCTCAACCGTATAAGTATCTTTCAATTTGTGAGGGTTTTGGTTTAATAAGTGCTTGAATTTATTGCTCACGAAGCTTCGTTCGACACCACTATCAAATAAAACACACGTATAAGAGTTGTTGAGGGGAAACATACCAGTCACCACTGTTGGATCTTGCACCGCTTCTCCTTGTCCCATGGTTAAAACTCTTCCTGCATTTTGATTGTTGTTCTTAGGGCAGTTGCGCTTGAAATGGTCGGGTTCTACGCATCCATAACATGCGCGGCTGGCTCCGGCGTTATTGTCATTAGGTTGTTTGTTTTGTTGTGGGGGCATCTTGCAATACCGGACAGTGTGCCCCTTTCGATTGCAGTTAGTACATTGGAAATCCTTGCATGCCCCTTAGTGATTATAGTTACACTTGTCACACATGGGATTAGATCCCACATATGTCTTTGTTGGCGTTGTTGCGGCTACTGCAAGGGCTGTTGGGGTTGGTGTTGCTGGAGCGGTAGCAGAATCGACTGCTACTGTCTGTGGTTTCTTGGATGGCCCTGCGTTCTGGCGTCCTCTTCGCTTGTTTCCCCCGTTCTTCTTGCTTCATCCTTCCTGTTTGTTCTCTCCCTCGGTTATTTTGGGACTCTTCTTATCGCCATGATCATAAAGTTTCTTGGCCAAGCGTTTTGCACTATCATAGGTCTCAGGTTTCGAGGCAATTACATTACCCTGAATGGGAGGCGTCAACCCCCAGATGAATCGCTCGACCTTCTCTCCTTTGGATGTTATCATACCAGGACACAAGAGGGATAGCTCATTAAACCTTGAGATGTACATGTCAATGTCCGAATTCTGCACCGTAAGATTCCACAATTCCTGCGCGAGCTTTTGAACCTCTCCTCGGGGACAGTACTCTGCGATTAACATTTCTTTGAGTTCTTCCCAGGTCATGGCGTTCACAACGGGGAAGTGTGATGGCTTCGATATGACCATTCCACCATGACAATGCTAGGTGCAGACAGCGAATTTGACCTTACTTCCTTCCGGACATTCGCATATCTTAAACACTGATTCTATCTTCTCGATCCATCATTTCAGGGCTATGATTCCTCTAGTCCCATTGAAGGTGCGGGGTTTTGCATTGGAGAAGTCCTTGTACGTGCAGGTCTTTACAGGTCCTTGATTCATTCCTTGGTGGGAGCTTCCCGTCCCTTGACCATTACCACCATTATTTCCGTTTTGAATATGGGCTAACGCTGTTGTCACTACCACTTGGAAAGCCATGATGTTCATTTTTGGTGGCGGCAGCAGTGGTGGTGTGTTGTTGTTCCTACGGGTCGGTCTCCTCGGCAAATTTTTGTCATGGCACAGAAGGTCAATGAGTATCCAATGCATTTTGTTTCACGATTTCCTTGAATATTGGACAGTATCGGTGATTTAGTTGCACATAACAAGTGTGTGCATAAAATTAACATGTAATACTGGTAATAAAGCACATAACAAGCAACACATCCCAAGAATATATATATATATATATATATATATATATATATATATATATATCTGATTTTCATCAATAATAATCTTTCGAGTACATGAAATTTTTTCCTTATAACGGCATACAATACACATAGTGAAATAAAAGCTAGCACGAAAATACATAGAGTAGTACACAAAGGGAAAGTCGATACGGTGGCAAGTAGACAGGTACTAGTCATGATGATTTGGTTCTAGTGGTGCCGATGATGAATTGGACGTGCCCTGGAATTCAGCTAACCTGCGTTCGGTGATCCGCACACTCTCCTCCAAAGCGGCGTGGAATACCTGGTATTCTCTGACCTCCGCTCGTGCAATGGAAAGATCTTCCATGAGTCGTTCTATTGGATAGAAGTCTTGTTCTAGGTCTCGCGTGCGAGTACCAGTGATCTGCATAGCCGCTCGCATCTGCATTACTCGGTTGGCGGTCATTTGAGCCTGGGTACCAATGTCTCTAATACGTCTGACCACGACAGGGAGTGCGCGATCTGCTGGTCCTCCATTTCAAAGATCGTACTAACCTCGGTTCATCCCAAACGGTGGTTGCTGACCCTGACGTTGGCTCCATCTCTCGATATCGTCAGCCCAAGGAGGTGTAGGGTCGTTGTAGCCCATCCTATGCGGTGGTACCCTTGCTATATAGGGAGGGTTGATAACCTCAGACTCTATGTTTGATTCCTCGTCATCTTCCTCGACTTCTTTATCAATGTCCTATTCTTCGAACTCTATTGGTTCCTCGGGATCCTCCATGGGTTCCTCGTGGTCTTCTTCTGGGTCTTCTTCAATCCAACCCCCACTCCCTTGATTGGGAAAGTAAGGGTCTCCAGGGAGATTATAGGATTATTGTGTTGCGTCATGGGCTGATATTTTGTATAAACCGGATTAGGCCTCTCCATCCGTGATTTACTAGGGTTACGTAGTATATATATTGCATGCATGTATGCATTAAAGAGTGATCTTAATTGTTATCTTTATTATCGTTTGTAACCCTAAACACCTCTACAGTAGTAGTTCTTAATCAAGCTCTTCTGAGGTGTGAAAGTTTTAATCATTCGATAATGTTTGAGCCATACTTGTGTTTTTCGTATTATCGTTTTGTTTTCTGTTTATAATCTATCGATCCTACTAGAATTTATTTCATCAGAGATGAAATTCAGCCATATAGTCTGCACAAGAGGCGAGAAATGGGTAAGGAGAGTGTGTGCGTGAATAGGTTCAAAATACTCCTATAGTATTTTAATTGTTTAGGTTTGGTTCCTTACAAATTTTGAACTGAGTTTTGGTAAGTTTCTAGATCATTAGGCACCATGATCACTCCCAAGCACATTTTGGTCGTATTCTGAATAAATATAGTTGATCGGGCTATATTTACCTCTAATACAATTATATAACTGCCCAGGTTTAACCGTGATGTCCAACTCTTCCAAAAACGTTTACTTGTATCCTTGTTATGATGCAGCCTTAGCAAGTATGTATATGTTTAGTCAGAATGCTTTAGTCTCATTGTATTTATAGTTGTATATCTATTATGGCTAGATATACGAGTTCACTACAAACAATGCTAATTTGTCACACCCTTGAACCAAAACGGCGGAAACGTCCAGAGGCGGGTGACTTCGTTGTGTAGTATCATAACAATTCCATATAAATGAAACATAGCAAATCCAAACATCATACATTATAACAAGCTTACATTTGTTTTACATCGTGTTTATGTATATAATATATGTACCGTGAAGATTTGTCTGACTAGAATACTAACAGTTTCGAGTAAATCATTGAGACCCATTATTTACTAAATAAATAATAATAGTTGTACTCGTTGACTATATATTTCGTTTCGTTTCGTTTGTTGAAAACAATCCGCTTTAAATGTTTATTAGATCGATTAAATAGTAGCAAAGTCTGATAAAATGGCTTTCCTCTCTCTATATATTACTAAGTGAGATCCCATTTACCGGAAAATGTCAAGTTCTGATCTGTGTAAAACTATGCCTTGTGTGAAGTTATGACAGCAGCTTTATGACATGCAAATTTTTCTGTCATAAAGTTTCTCTTTGCATATAATTCTTGGTGAAATTACTTATCAAACTTTTGAAAATAACACCTTTACAGTTTGCAAATAGTCATTTATGGAACACACAGTTTCAAATTTCACAATTCTAGACTTGGTGTTAACATTTCAAGGTCTATTTCAACAACTTTTATTTCTTGTTAGGAAAACATGGATATAAGGGTGCATGTTGAACACTCCCCAAAACTTGGGAGGCTCCTATATAGTGATTATAATATTATTTGTTTTCATGGGCTCTGTCAAACCTCACGTTCACAGGGAGTTGCAAAAAGAAAAAAATATATATAATATAATTTCAACACACATAGCAAACACACGTATACATGCAATCATTCAAGAATTTGGACCAAAAGATGACTTGTACTATCCCCCAAAATCAATAGAAGTTTAGGAAAAAGAAGAGGTATGCAGCTCATATGGGTTTAGTTTGCTGGAGATTTGAGGAGATGATGAGGAGCTTCCAAGTTTCCAACACTTGAAAGGTTCTTAGGAATTTAGGATGCTTATAAGAATAATTTATGTGTAAGTATAGTGAAATCTTAGGAATGGTGAGGAAAAATCACTATTCAAGGAGGATGAACACTTACCAAAGATTCTGGAAATTTTCCTTAAAGAGACGAGACTTGGAGCTTGAAGGAATTGAGAGTGTTCGTGAGAGTTTTCTGGGAGAGGAAGTGAGAAGTGGGATAAGGGAGGAAAAGAGATTCACGTATCTAAAGGGGAGGATAAGGGAGTGACTTGACACTTTCATGGAAAACTGGTAAGTAAAGCTTCTTTTCTCATGGATAATGTGTGTTTATTTGGGATTTGTATGGGAAATGAGGAATTAGCAACACATCATAAGTCAAACTCCTTTATCTTCTTAGGATCCTCCTAAAATCTTGGGGTTTTATTTTATATAAATATATTTAAAATATTTAATTTTGGCATAAAATAGGAGTTTCAGGGGTTTAGGACATGAAAAAGATGAGTTTGGTGCGATTCCCTACCTCAAAATACCTAAAAACGGTGAAAAAGTACGGAATAGCCCAAAATCCGGAGCTAAAAGGTGAAATCCGGAGCCTTTATGCAAATTCCGAAGTCCTTAGCTATGTTCCGGAGGGGAGAGGAGGGCCTGCGAGGTTCCGAAGTGGTTGGCAGGGAGTTCCAGAGTCGCATGACAAGTTTCGAAGTGAATAGTACTTTCCGGAGTCTTCAAGCGGAGTTCCGAAGTCAGAAGCGATCAGTGGTCTGGACCGAGGTGCTTTCGAATCGAAGTGGGGTAAGGCCTTCCGGAGCTGCGAACCTGTCCGGATGAGGGGCTTCCGAGATGAGCTTCCTCTTGGCTTCGTTAGGAGACATTCCGGACCAAGAGGTTCAAGACCAAGAGGAGTCCGGACCAAGAGGGTTCCGGACCAAGAGGGTCCTTTTGGGGTTTCCTCTTCCGGTTTTAAGCTGTTTTCGACTAAGGAAGGTATTTAGGGAGATTTGAGAGAGATTCGAGATACATGGAGAGATTTGGGTGAGATTTCACATACTTGGAGAGATTTGGGAGAGATTTGACATACTTTGAGAGATTTGGGAGAGATTTAACATGCCTGGAGATATTTAGGAGAGATTCGATATTCTTGGAGAGATTTGGGAGAGATTTCACATGCTTGGAGTGATTTGGGAGAGAGAGAGAGATACAGTGGGAGAGATTAGGAGAGACTTTGTCGGGAGCCTTTATTAGTGTTTTTCTTCGTAGTGAAAGGTCCTTAGACTTAGATACATTCAATTTTGTGTGTTATACCCCCCGAAGGGTACTCAATAGTGCTTTATAGAGCTGATACTTCTCTAAATCAAGTTTGGGTTTCAAATTTCGAACTTTTGAGACTTTCAAGTGTTACTTTTCAATAGGAAATATAGTTGAACATTAGAAACATAAAGAATTTCCTAACATATAGGTACTAGTTGAGTTGACCAGATGGTCCGTTGACCTTGACTTTACTTTGACTTTGACCAGAAGTTTGCCGGTTGTCACAGATTGGACTCGTAGTATGTGGGCATTCCACCCTGATGGTTGTGGGCCGTGAGTATTCCATCCCGAGGATGATTGGACTCGTAGTGTGTGGGCATTCCAACTTGTTGGTTGTGGGCATGGGGTATTCCATCCCAAGGATGATTAGACCCATAGTATGTTGGAATTCCAACCGGATGGTTGAGGGCCTGGGGTATTCCAACCCGATGGTTGACTGAACCCATAGTATGTTGTTTGTGATTATATGTGTATTGTTGTATGTATGGGTATTTTAGGGGAAATCACTAAGCCTCGAGCTTAAAGTTTCAGTTTATTTTTTCAGGTACATCAGATGATCGTGGAAAGTCAAAGGTATGATCGTAGAGCTCCTCACATTTATGTTTATGTTTCTGGGATAATATGATATTCTGGTATTTTGAAAACAAGTTTTGTAATGTTTAATGGTTTTGAAATGTTTCTAAAAGTTTAAATTTGACATGATTTTTATGGGTGTTACAAGTTGGTATCAGAGCCTTGGTTTGAGTGAATTGGAGGAACACTCGTGTGAATCCAGTCTCAAATCAAGGAAAAGATTTTCGAAATGATTTTTAAATGGTTTTCAAAATAATAGTGGAGGATGCAAGTGTACGATCAGCCGGAGCCAGTAAGTAGATCCCAAAGTTGAAGGGTTTTGAGCATTCTAACACTCCTATGGTGTACATGCAACCCTAGATACTTTGGATCTATGTTTGCTCTATTATACATGCTTACATTCGATATTCCAAAGCATCATCCTAACTAGCATACAATTGAGTATAAACAACATGAAATACAAGTTAGATGGCATACGTTTTAGTACTGTAGTTGAAACCTTGGACCTTTAAGAACTTAGTGCCCCAAGTGTTGCACCTCAAATGGAATCACACAACACCACCAACAAATGGAGGAAGTTGAGAAGATGTCACTTGCACTCATAAAATCAGCTTGCCCTCTTATGTTTCCACTAGTGCTAATTTCATAAGCTAGAGGGGCTCTTATAAAGTGTGGCTTGATTAGGGTTACACCATGCAAAAGCTAATGTGCATGACTTTCCATATTCCTCATGCTCCGTGGGTTTAAATCTCCAGGGATCATCCATGGGTCACCACATGAGTTTAGCCCTACATAAGGAACTATGGATCACAAGCCCACATTATAAGAATGAATGATTTACATAATCAATCCTCATATATTTAATTAGTCTCTTTTGATCACAAAACTAATTCCAAATTAATTATTGATCAAGACTAATTAAATAATATGATTTTATATTAATATATTAGAACTTATAATATACTAATAAATCATAAATAACCTCTTCTCAATTATCCATCCTTCAGATTGTTACGGTGCCATGCAACCCAAATGGACCATGCTACTCTCGGGTCAAGCACATACCCATTATAGTTATGGGCTTAGACACTAATCCAATAGTCTCCCACTTGGATAAGTCTAATACTATTATTGCAAGTACGACTCCACAACCCGACTAGCAATCGTAGTTCTTATAAGCCGCTGTCGAACTCTGACCTAGTCAATGACGTGTCCATTAGATAAGGGATCATATATTCCTCCATTCTAGATATCATATGGACCGAGACATGGATTATAATCATTCTCTCTATCCATCTCTTGTTTTCAGATTTCCGATTTATGATGACCGACCAATTGAACAAATCAAATCAGTCCAGGCTTGGCCAAGCACTTAGGGGTGTCATCACTAAATCCTCAAGGGGCCCACAAATATCGCTTTTATCCACATGGGATAAAAGGAACAGATAAACTTCGACCCCAATGCTTGCTTGTACTTACTCATCAAATTACACACAACGATATATTTTATAACACCAAGTTACTGGTGCGTTTACATATGTCAATGTGCAACCGACTTGCAACTACAACTCACACGTCTTAGTTTCAAGAATATAAGATATTATCGTCTCACAATCACTCGTGATAAAATCCATGAAGTGATTCAAATGAGCGTGGGTTGAATCCAATACTCGAATCTTATTCCAGGAGTACTCATGAATAGGGATGAGAATTTGGCTCAAAAACCCGAACCGAATTAGACCCGAATAAGCAATTCGATTCGGTTTTCGGGTATCTATATCAGGCTTATTCGGTTTTCGGGTTATTCGGTCCTGGTTACCCGAATAAGGGCTTATTCGGTCCAAAAGGACCGAACCGAATATGAAAAGTCACAATTTTTTTCCACTTGCACGATTGCTTATTCGGTCTTGTGTTCTATCGATCGTTACCCAAAATACCCACATAATGTTTAATGTTTAACTTATATACTTATAGATAGATTTTTGGGTGTTTTAGATGTTTAATATTTAGTGTTTTATATGTTGCTTAATTACTATATCTTAAGAATGTGGTGGTTGGATTTTACATTTTATATATCAAGAATAGTTAATCCGTGTTGTTTGTGTTTATCATAAGCTACAAAAGTCATACAAAATACAATATTTATAATCACATTGTAAATGTTATTTGGGTTATTCGAATTATTCAGGTTATTCGGGTTATTCGGCTCCTTAATCATCTTGTACATTTTATTTGGGTTATTCGGGCCGAAACCGAACCGAATCGAATAATACCCGAATCGAACCGAACCCGTATTGCTTATTTGGTTCGGTTTTCGGTTCATATAATTACCCTTATTCGGTTTTCGGTTTATTCGGGTTCGGGTCGGTTCGGTTCGGTTCCGACCCGAATAACATCCCTACTCATGAACACTGCAACCACTTTGTCCCATACAAACTATAGACCCATTCATGACAGTCTTGTCTCAATACCTACTTCCAAAGTATGATCGACTGTGGATGGTTTGAATAACCTAATTATTCAGAAAGTCAAAACATGCAAAGTGAAACACAAGAATAATACTAATCCTATATGGCCCAAAACTTTTGAGTCATATTGATTACTCATTGTTCATTGTATAATATTTCGAATAATCAACTTAATATTTGAATTAAAACAATAATCATGCCATGCTCCAAGCATGCACATTTTGTTTGTCTAAACAATAGCTATGCCATACTCCAAGCATGTACACTATGTTTGTCTGTGGTCTTTGCTTTGTGAAATAGATCAATTTGAATACATCTTCAATGAAACTCATTTCACAACCCAAATTTTTATCACCAGTGTAAGAGTTCCAAATTTTTGTTACCGCTAGAATGTGTTAGATTCTAAACTATCATGCAATGATTCCTTTGTAATATCTAGGTACCAAAAATCACAGAGACTTGAGCAACGATATTACAAAGTATAGAAAACTATATCTTTTATACATGTGTATAAAAAGTTAACTCATTGTTACCGCAACCAATTATTTTAATTTTGATAAATTGGATATCAAATTATTTTTAGTTTTCAAATATATCATTAAAATTAGCACAACCTGTTATTTGGACTTTGGTCGCATCGTATCTGCATATTCAATAAAAAAGTTTAGTGCTAGACAAAATTACAAGAGTATAAACCCATATTTGGAGCTAATGATGGTTTGTTAGCCAAGCTAACCAAACTAAACTGCATTTTTCAATCTATTCGAAATCGATCCAATAAATAAATAAATAAATAAAAATAAAAATGGCAATTGCAATGAAAGATGATATCCTTTCGTTTGTTTTGTCGAAAGGAAAAGAATGAATTTTGAAATCTCCAAATTAATCACATATACGCAAGAATAATCGTGTCAAAGCATTGCTTAACTTGGCCCCATTAATCAATCACACATTTCGAGTAATCTATTATGATACTCCCTTATTACAATTACAATGTATAGAAATTTAAAATCTTTAATCATGTTCTAATATAATACCATATATAATGTGATATATGTAACGTTCTTTTGAGAATATTACATTATATAATAATATAATAGGGAAATTGTGAGAAAAGTCTTAATGTTTTTAAAAGAATTTCATTTTAGTTTCAAATTTTTTTTAACAGAAAAGTTTTGATTATTTAATTTTACATGATAATATGTCATTTCCTGTAAAGACCAAAAAATCAGGGGTAAAAATTCCATTTTTCAATTCAGTCACAAGATATATATCTTTAAATTCAAACATTCCAAAACATTGTTAATTCAAAACATTTATCAGAGTTCATCCCAAAATCATTCGTTGCGGAAAACATAGGTGTGTGTATTGCGATCAAGCTGAGCCCTTCGTTTCCAAAACAAAGATACCTGAAACCATAAACAAAACTGTAAGCACAAAGCTTAGTGAGTTTCCCAGAGCATACCCCATATAATCCACATAATCACATAATCCATATTAGCTATATCAGCTACATATCCACATAAGTCATATCAATCACATAAGTCCTGCATATAAACATATAAGGATGCCCTGGAAACCCTCTAGGGTCTTCCACCGGGTGCCCTGGAAACCCTCTAGGGTCTTAGCCCACTGTCATATAAATGATACAAACAAACATATGAGCTAAACATGCAAACATATAAGGATGCCCTTGAAACCCTCCAGGGTCTTACATCGGGTGCCATGGGAACCTTCACATGGTCTTAGCCCAATGCCATGGGAACCCCTACATGGTCTTAGTCCAATGTCATGGGAACCCCCACATGGTCTTAACTAAGGATGCCATGGAAACACTCCAAGGTCTTAACCCTTAGTGCTTCGGGAACCCCCAAGGTATTTACCTAGGATGTCGTGGAAACCCTCCAAGGTCTTACACCTAAGTGCCCGGAAACCCCCCGGGGTCTTCCATGCAAGTATCACAAAGACACTAGCATATCACATACCACATAATCAATTAGCATACCACATAACACAAAACCAACTAGCATATCACATAATACATAATGGGCCGACCTTGGTGCCTTCGACCCATTGGTATGGTGAGGAGACTCACCTCGCACTGCTGAAGTCCCACGAGTAGAACCCTAGCTGCTAGTTGATAGGTTCCCGAACTGTCAACATCATAACGACACCCAATTAATAATTGAATTCCAATACGTAACCATAAGTCTATGCTTGGGGTAAAAAGACTATTTTACCCTTAACCTAACTTGGTCCAAAACCAAGGTCCAAATACACACTCTGAAGGCCCAAAAACCAATCAATGAACCAAGGCCCAACATATGGACCAAATTTCCAAATTGGGCCCAAACCTCTATATGGGCTTATCTTAAGGCCCAACCATTTAATCCAGTCCAGCCACTTGGTATTTTGATGGCCCAATATCTCATAATCATCAAGGCCTAATTATGACCCACTTATGGCCCAATTTTCCAAATTGGGTCCAAGCCTTTCCAACGGGCCTTATCCTAAAGCCCAATAATTTCCTTAGTCCATAAGTATGTTCCCAATTAGCCCACAGGAGCTTAGTCCAATAAGTGGCCCAATAAGAACCCAAACCCAATCAGGGTTTTTCACATAAAATGACAATTAGGGTTAAGTGTTCCTACTTAACCCATTAAGGACTCAATCCATTAAGGACTTAATTCGTTAAGTCCAAACATACAATGAAATCGGGATTGAGTCATATATTCACTCCAATGGTCCAAAATGCGGGTGCCAATAAGCCCAAACCCAAATATCCAATATTTGTGTTTTCTAAACCCTAATTAGGGTTTCCAACCCAATCATAGCCCAATAAGCCCAAACCTAAGTCCTTTGATCAATTAGGGTTTTATTAGGCCCATTAGGGTTTCATTAGTCAGGCACCACCCACTACAACCTCGGGTAGTGGTGGTCAACAGCGGCTCACGACGGCAGCGGCCACCTTACGGTGGTGGTTACGAGTTTCTTTTATTATTCTAGCATCGATTACATTATTACAAAGCAAAAACCCAAATAACTCACACACACACTAATACAAACACACACACACACAGACTGCCATCGTAGTGGTGGTCGGTGGTGGTACATGGCGGCGATTAGAAACAACAACAGCAACCGCGGTATCAGCATTCAAGCCCGGAGTCGCAAGCGGTCAGTGGTTCATGATGGTGTCACGGAGGCGGCACCGCAGGAGGTTATCGTGAAGGTGGCGACTGAGTGTTCAACGGTTATGGTTTCATGATTATGGACGGGGAAGGCTAGCGATGGGTTTAAACCCGCCTCGATTATAATCTCATTCTGATTTTGACAAGATTGGCCCCTCTTTCTCTTATCTTTTCCAAAATAAATCCATAAATTACCATATAGCCCCTCCATGTCAAATTCTTTTCATCCTAGGTACATGATTTACTATTAGACCCTCCACCTTCCAAAATCCTTTCATAATAAGTCAAAATGATACCAAACAACCCTCATCCTTCAAAATTCCTTACAATTTAGATCCCGAAATTACACTTTTAACCCCCGGATAATCCAAATTATCAAATTCGGCTCCCCAAAACCAACACCCCACTAAATAATACGGATTCAGGGCGACCATTCGTTCATCAATTTTATCTATTTATTTATTTAGTAAACATGATGTTACATTTCCTGTTAAAAGAAAAAAAAGATTTTTTTGTTAATTTGAGCCGAAATAAAATAATCGGGGTTTTGAAAATGTTGACTTTTCTAACAATTTTTCTATGTAAAATTTAAAACCATTAATGATATTCTACTAGAATATTACATATAATATGACATTTATAAAATTAGTTTTTTGTTTTTTGCAGTATTATAGAATATTGTTAAAGTATTTATCATAAACAATATGCTATAGAATATATTAAAATGGTAATTTTGTAACATCATAAAGTTTTCAACAAATTTAAACCTTTCAAAACAACTCATTTACTATTAAAAGTGTATACAAAACCATTATTTCCAAAACATGATTTAAAATCAGAGTCTCCCAAGATGCAATCAATAGTAAAACCAATGATTTGTATCGTCACACCTTTGCCTTGCCACAATCATCTAAAGCTCCTGAAACAATAAACTGATACTGTAAGCACAAAGCTTAGTGAGTTCCTCACAAAGTACCACCATATACACATAACAAACAACAACATGCATACATAGCCTTTAGCCTGACTGCAATGCCACGCCAGCCTAAATACTATCTGGACCACTCACAAAACCATTAGCAATACTAGATTGCCTCACCGCGCCTTCAGCCTATCTGGACCGTTCTCTAGGCCTTTGATCTGACTGGTCCGCCTCACAGGCCTTCAATCTATCCGGGCCGCCTGGGTCTCTTGGTCTTTAATCTCCACTGGTCCGCCTCAACCCACCCACATCAAGCAGATCTAACAGATCAATAAATCATAACAACATCCTATATACCAGGATACAGATCTAACATATCACTACAACATAACAACATATGGTAAACTAGAATATCAATCCAATAGGTGGGCCTTGGTGCCTTTGACTATAAGTATAGTGAGGAAAACTCACATCCACTAATGATAACTGAAATAACACTTGATCCGTGGCGAAAACTGATCCTCACGCTATAACACCCATAAAAATCATGCCAAATTTAAAGTTTTTAAAACATTTAGAAACCAACAGTTATTACCAACTTGTTTTCAAAACAGTTCTATATCAGAATATCCCAGAAACATAGTCATAAAAAGTGAGGATCTGTACGATCACACCTTTGCCTTCCCACGATCATCTGACGTACCTGAAACGAAAACTGAAACTGTAAGTGCAAAGTTTAGTGAGTTCCTCCAAAATACCGATACACTGCAAATAACGCATATACAAATAACAGCATGTACTGGGTCCATAGCTTTACAGATTGGATTACCCTTGGGCCCACAGTATGAGTCGGGATTGCCTTCTGGACCCACAGCTCTCATATGGATTGCCACCGAGCCCATAGTACGAGTCTGATATGCCTCACCCGGCCCTCAACTTGTATTTGGAATGCTCTTGAGTCCTCAGTATGAGTCTGCCAGCTCCCGGTCCTCAAGACGCCTCGTAACCATCATTTTGATAATACACCAGAAAGATCTCTGATAACCCATATGATGACAGGGAACCAACTCTCAACTAAATCCCATGGGTTGTGACTTTGTTGATACGTGTATGGGTCCTGTGCTTTCTGTAGTACGAGCCTATACTACCTTCCAACCTACCTATATTTGTCTCAAGTATCACCGTAACACCCTACAATACACATAAATATAACGAGCGCTCAATCCTCACTCCTAGAGGAATTCTAAATATCTCATAATCGGCCTACCGGATTCATACAACCCACCCATGAAACTTTAACCAACCCTGTAGCACTCGTGTATTCTAACCAAACATTCTCAGGCTATAAGATCTTAATTATGTACAACCGTGATGCACAAACTGAACAACTACAGTAATGATGTCAATTTCATATAAAGAACACCCTAGGCTATCAGGCATCATACAACCAGGCAATTCTATCATGCAATTCCTGAAGATCCCTAGCCTAGTACTATCATGTTGTTCTAACATATCACAATATCCCATAACCGTATGGTACTTTGGGGTCTACTTACTGGCTCCGGTTGATCGTACACTCTGCATCCTCCTTTTAAAAATCAAAGTTAAGTCAAGGTCCACGTTCCCGATCCCAAGACAACAATCAAACAAGAACAAGACAAAAGATCTAGCCCATGCCCTTAATCCAACTCTTTTTATTATAAGTTCTTTTTCCAAAAACATTTTGTAAAAACTCTCAGATCCTCGTTTGAGACTGGATTCACACAAGTGTTTATCCAATTCAATCAAACCAGGGCTCTGATACCAACTTGTAACACCCATAAAAGTCAGGCCAAATTTAAACTTTTTAAAACATTTAGAAACCAACAGTTACTACCAACTTGTTTTCAAAATAGTTATATATCAGACTATCCCAGAAACATAGTCATAAAAAGTGAGGAGTTGTACGATCATGCCTTTGCCTTCCCACGATCATTTGAGGAACCTAAAACCAAAACTGAAACTGTAAGCCCAAAGCTTAGTGAGCTCCCCTAAAATACCGATACACTGCAAATAACACATATATAAATAACATCATGTACTGGGTCCACAACTTTACAGACTGGATTTCCCCCAGCCCCACAATGTGAGTCTGGATTGACTTCTGGACCCACAACTCATATCTGGATTGCCACCGAGCCTAAAGTACGAGTCTGGTATGCCTCACCCAGCCCTCAGCTCGTATCTAGAATGCTCCCGAGTCCTCAGTATGATCTAGCATGCCCTGCGCAGCCCTCAGCTCATATTTGGAATACTCTAGGGTTTGTTGGTTACCGCACGAAGCAGTATAACCTCAACCCACCCCACATAATATGTCGACATATAACACAACTGACGCGCATACAAATAAACACACAATGATACAGGTAGTCCTATAGATCTACCTAACTGACCTAGAAACTAGCATGCAACACAAACTCATACTCAACATACTACCAACTGCTTGGATAACATATCCAGCGGGCCGAAATTGGTGCCTTAGACCCCTTAGTATAGTGAGGATAACTTAACTGGCACTACTGAAGTCCCATGGATTAAACTCTAGCTGATGGTTGACAGATTCCCGAACTGCCAACATCAAACAATACAAAATTAGTAATTTGGCTCTAAGCCCAAGGTCCAACTCACACTCTAAAGGCCCAACAGTTATGTAATGGGCCAAAGCCCAACATATGGCCCAATTTTCCAAATTGGGCCCAAACCTCTACATGGTCTTTCCTTAAGGCCCAACCAATTGTTCTAGTCCAACCTCTTGGTATACCTATGGCCCAATATCACATAATCATCAAGGCCTAGTTATGGCCCACCTATGGCCTAATTTTCCAAATTATGCCCAAGTCCTTCACATGGGCCTCACCCTAAAACTCATCTAATTATTTTGGTCCATTTACTTATTCTTGGATAGCCCATCAATAGTCCAACCACCAAGGCCTAATAGGAATGGCCCAGCTCAAGGCCCAAGTGAAATTAGGGTTTTCACATGAAATGACGATTAAGGTTAAGTTTTTCTTACTTAACCCATTAAGAACTTAATCCATTAAGTCTAATATTGCCTTAGGTTAATTTACCAATGATTAGTATTTAATATTTTAAGTTTATTAAATAATTCTCGTATGTGTCCCGATCAATTCCCAAACTTAGGGTTTTATGCTATTAGGGTTTTCCAAACCCTAATTAGGGTTTCCTACCCAATACTAGCCCATTAATCACATGGTTGGGCTTTTAGGTCAATTAGGGCCTCATTGGGCCCATTAGGGTTTCATTGGGCCTCCTAAGGTTTCGTCAGGCCCATTATGTCCAAGTATCCCATACGAGTCACAACGCAAACTTGGCACACCACCACCTAACACGGCGACTGGTGGCGGCAGGAAGCGGCAGCCACCACCTCACGGTGGTTTGAGTTTTCTTTTCATTATTCTAATCTCTAATTACATGTTACAATGCTTTAATCAAGAAAATAACACACACACACACACTAATTGATAAATACACACACAGCCGCCCTTGTGGCGGCCGGTGGTGGCATATGGTGGCAGCCACCACCTCACCGTGGTAGTGGTGGCCCTCTTGCGATTCTGGCCAAGACAACCACACACACACACGACACACACACTAACAGTAGAACACACCCACATGTCTTCTGCTTGGAAACAGAACCCAGCGACCGTCCTGGTGGCGATGGTGACACAAGAAAGCGGTCAGTAGCAGTAACAACTTTTTCATCGGTGGTAGCCACCATGGCCGGCGGCCATGGCGGTTTGTTGTAACATCCCAAAATACAGGCCAAAAATCACTGTTTTAAAACGTTACTTAAACCACAATTGTCAATCCATAACATAAAATTAGAGTGTTAATTTAAAACATATTCTTATTATCAGAGTAAAACATCCCAGGCTAACTAAGTATGGTGTGTGCCATGCGATCATCCCGAGTTCTTCCCTCCGCTACCGGAAGTACCTGAAACCAAAACTGAAAACGGTAAGCATGAAGCTTAGTGGGTTCCCTAACCTACCACATACCATACACATAATCACATACGGGGCCTCACCCCTGCTGCATCGGGACTAGCCCGGCATCGGACTCGCTCCGGTATCGGGCCCTGAGCGGCATCAGGGCTCGCCTAGCATCAAGCCCCGCTCGGTATACAAAGCTGTCTCGCTTAGGCCTCACATGTCTCTAGGCCTCGCCCGCTAAACATATACAAACATATAACCTATCGCATAACAAAATAAGCTATAGTACTCTACTGCACTACTGATCTATGGCCACGCCTGCCTTGAGCCCCGCCCCTGTCTGCTACTGATGATTCATGGAACCCCGTCCACACTCCTCGTTATAATGAGATACGGGCCCCAGCCCACACTCATTCTTTCCCTAACTCGGGCCTCGCCCCTACTCTGTTACTAATGAGATACGGAACCCCGTCCATACTCTGTTGGTGGTAAGATACGAGACCTCGCCCACACTCACCTCCCTACCAGGTATATACAAGTATCATACAGACAACGAGTAGAATCTAACAAGAAACCTTCCTCGGGCTTACCCCGGTATCATATCTTGATCCGGAATAATAAACGCATAAACCTTCCTCAAGCACCCGCCCGGGCTTACCCCGGCATCGGACCTTGGTCCGAAATAACATACTAGCATACAGTGCCTAGGGCTAACCCCGACATCGGACCTTGGTCCAGAATAACATACTAGCATACAGTGCCTAGGGCTAACCCCCGGGTCTTCCTACTCATATCTACATGGGTTGGCATTGTGGCTGTAGACCCATACACACAAAAGGGAAACTCGCCTCGAACTGCTGAAGCTGCTGATAACTCTCTGACAGCTATCCAACAACTCCCCGAGCTGCTGCTCCTCTAGCTCCCCGAGCTACCAATACCAAATAATAGTAACACTTAGCCTAACTGTCCTCAAGAAGTCAACTAAGTCAACTTTAGTCAAAGTCCTTCTCAAAGTCAAAGTCCTGGTCAAAGTTAACCTTCCAGTTGACTTGACTCATCGAGTTATTCTGCCAACTCGCTGAGTCCATGCTCCTTAAATCCCAAAACAACCCCGACTCCACTTGTCGAGTCTAGCGAGAACTCGATGAGTTCTCCTTCATCTAACACTTCGGGACTATCTTCAACCGACTCGCCGAGTTCATCCTTGAACTCGTCGAGTTGATTATCATCGCATGAATATCTAGGCCATGACTCATCGAGTTGTATGAACAAATCGTCGAGTTCATCTTCATAACTAAGAAGATTGCCTTAGACTCGCCAAGTTCCTATTCGAACTCGTCGAGTACTATGATCTTCATGTCCATTATTGACCCAGTCTGGTTGAATCTTTTACTAACTCAACACACTGATCCGAATCATAAACAGAAGGGTTTGGGTTAGCGACCCGACTCGCCGAGTCCATGAACTGACTCTCTGAGTCCTCCTTGTGACATCTCTATCCTGTTGATTACAATCCATTCCAACACCTTCAACCTATAGATCTGGACTTCTAATGCTAGCTTTGCACGTAAAGTTGCTAACTTTACGTGCATGCAAGGTGTTATGAGGCTAGAACACTTAATCCAAGCTACAATGAAGACCTAGGTCATGAAATGAAGCCATGGATTGGTAAAGCTACCCCCTCAGAGCTTGTAAAGCTCAGAAATGCTTAGATCTTAAGTCCTTTTCATCCTCAATGGCTCAATGTTCGGATTCACCTTGGAAATGGTCCAAATATGACCAAATCTATGCTAGAAAGGGGGTCTAGATGATTATCAACCAAGGTATAAGCTTTTTACCTCTAAATAGTCTGAAATGCTACCCCAACTCTGGATCTATAGCTTCTTCTTGCACCACCATGGTCCTTCTTCCTTCTATAAGCTTCAATTCACTCTCAAGGCAAGAACTAGCTCAACAATGGAGTTGGGTGGCTAGGGTTTCGATTTCTGGAGAATAGGGGCCGCAAATGAGCCCTAGGGAAGAGAATAAGATGCTTAAATAGGGTACCAAGTCCCGGATTTAGGGCTTCCTAACCTAGAACTTACTCGCCGAGTCCACTCTCCGACTCGTCGAGTCGGTCACTTAATCTTGCACACAGATCCCGCTCCGACTCATCGAGTTCTTCCTTGGACTCGACGACTTGACCCCCTTTAACTTAGGGTTCTCCTTTCCTTTCTTGGCCTTTCTGATACTAGGTGTTACAACTCTCCCCACTTAAACTAGACTTCGTCCTTGAAGTCCGCTACGACCAACTGTCCCGCAATCTGCTTTCAACCTTCCTGCCTGATGAATCTAACTGCTGCTGACCACTTTTGTTGACCTTCCTCCTGGTCATTATGGCTAAACTAGTCCCTGCAGATAATACCCTTGAGTGCGTTCTAATCCCACCAATCCTGAGAACGCAACTTACTCAACTGACAATCCTTCCGGTACTCCCCGAGTACTTATGTTGGACATCCTAGAGGTTCACCCCCTTTTTCTTTGAGCATTTTTTGGCCTTCCCAAGGCAGCGTTCCATAACTAGTCATTTCCTCTATCATTGTGAAGGACATATCCTTTGCGATATCCATTACTCCAGTCACTCCTAGTACTAGTCACTACTGCCGATACACACTGAATACTTCTTATGACCATACCTTAGTGTTGAGTACCCATCCCAGCAAATGGATCAGATAATCCTTCAATTAAAAGATTCATCCCTATAACGGTTAGATTGATACAAGAGCTGCGCAACAGGGCCAAACCATTCCCTCTAAGATTATTTAACCTTGCTGTGAGAGGCATAGCACTCCTCGGTCAACTAGTTGTCTCGCATCACTCTCCTCTTATTATTACTCCCTCTGACTGAGAACCCTGCTATCTTTTTATCTACTTTCCATATAAACTGAGACCACCCTGGTCCCAACTAACCTTCCGTTAACTGGGTTACCGGACTCCCACCAATTACTACACCCAACACAATCTCTTATTCGCTCCCAACGACTTCCGAGGATACTTCGGCTATCTAAACTGCTCCATCTACTCTGCCCCTCTGGCGCTACAAGTCCTAGGATCCTCGATCCCCTATCTTGACCCTAAGGTTCCTACCTGCGATGCTATAATCTCACGGGCCTCTCCCATGGATCTCACCCGACTATATCCTAGAGCGGTCCTCCCCTATACTCTCACCTGTCTAGCTAGTGTCGCATGGGCCTCACCCACGGGTCTCACCCAACCCATACTACTGAGCAATCCTGCTCCCAGGTCTCACCCATACTGCTACTAACATACGGGCCTCATCCATACTAAACCTCAACAACTTAACTTTTCATGATCCCTACCTTGATAACTAGGAGATACGGGCCTCCGCCGACACTCCTCTAACTAAACTGCTATTGAATGCTACGGACTACCCGTAGTCTTACATCACTTTCCTCACTGACTTGATGCTGGGGAAAGCTGCGGCTATCCTGAGTCCTACTATACTCTCCATTCTGTCTCAACTACTAACTACTATTACGAGGGCATCCTGACTCACCCGAGTCCTGCTAGCGATCCTCCAACTCGATTTCCAAAACCCTCCTTCAGTCATCAAATGCTACAACCACCCTGTAGTCTGACATCCCTGCTATACTTGCATCCTATCAGGAAAATCCTCAGCTTGGTTTCCCCAAACCAATCATCTATTAATCCCAAATACTTGAACCCGACGTTGGGAGGGTTTTCCAAAATTCCCAACTCTTGAAACCACTCAACCCCTCGAACTGCTTTCGTTTCCTTCTCGGAGGTCACTCATCCTTCTAAGTTTAGCATGCTACTGACTCTGAATACTTGAAGGGTTCTCCCCCACTTTGGTCCTGCTAATACCTTACAACTCAGTGCTTGAAAAGGATTCCCAATCCTTCCTATCATCCACTAAACGATCTCCTGAACACCCCAAGCTTACCATAGCTAGGGATCTAACCGATCTATCCGCAAACAACACCCTCCTGAAACTAGCGAGACACTACCAAGTCTCACGCATACATGCTACAGTTACTGCATCCAAAGTAACCTGCTCTACAGGGGATGCCCTTAACTATCATTTTAAAATCCAAGGTATGCAGATGGCATATAACTCAATCACAAGCAGGCCACAAAATTCCGAAATATCATTATCCTTATTGATGCAGAACCATAACAATATAATCACGAGTAAGGTTAACAGGGAAAATAAAAGATACACATTTGCAATGTCCGGTGCTGCTCGTGTCTCCACGGTGGACAACTGAAAAGTCCTGCCTCCAACCGTAGGCGCCTTTGCTCGGCCCTGATGGTCGTCGACGATCCTGAAAGTGGCAGGGGTAGGTGCTATCACCCATCCTGCTGGAACCAGACTCAGACAATGGACCTTCTTGTGGCCCCGCTGACTGCAATGGAAACATATCAGGTCTAATCTCTGAATGGTGGCAGCATTACAATCTCTGCTAAAATGACCAGTCCGGCCACACTTGAAGCGGCCAGAATCCCCACCACTACCACTCCTACACGCACCCTCGTGCGTTCTGCCACACTTCCCGCATCGGCTGTAGCTCTGGTAATCCCTCGATATCGAATCTGACCCATTGAGCCTTTTTCCCGAACCTGTGGCTACCTGAATCTCATCCGGCTTCCTCTTCCCGATCTGCTCTAGATCAATCTGCCTCTCTCTGGCCTGAGCAATCATGTCCTACAGCGTCTTGCAGCTGGACTTGCTCACGAAATCCATAATGTCACTCCTCAGCATCTCATGATATCAGGCCTTCTTCATCTCCTCATCTGCGACATATTGAGGAACTAGAAGAGCCCTCTCTTTGAACTTGGTGGTGATCTCTGCCACAGTCTTAGTCGTCTATTGAAGATCCTAGAACTCCCGTGCCAACTACTACACCTTAATAATTGGTGCAAACTCAGCCCTGAACCTAGCCTGAAATCACTCCATGTCATCGCGTCCAACGCGGCATCATCACCAATGGCATGTCCAATCTCCTCCCACCAATCTCATGCTCTGTCCTTCAGAAGACAGGAGGTAAGTCGGACCTTATCCCCCTCGGGACACCAGGTCGTACGAAAAGCATTGGCAACATCGGCCAACCATCTACTACTAGCAATGGGGTCCCTATCCCCATGATAATCTGGAGCTCCACAAGCTCTAAACTCCCGGAATGTCAAGGTACGCGCTACCGTCAAAGCCATCATCTCTACGCGAAAGGCTCCTAACCTCTCGTACAAAATCTCTATTATACCCTCCTTGACCGTGCCAAAAATCACAGGAGTCCGGTCCAAGATAATGCACATGATCTCAGCTGATACAAACTCTCTCATCCGCTCCTCGAGCTACTCGGTCCCTAAACCCGAGCCGGATCCCTCTCCGGCGCCTGATCCGCCCACTGGTCTCCCGCGCAATGTCACCATGCTGAAAACATATCATAATAACTATCAAAATACACATCACTGATGCAGGATCACATTTACACACACTACAAGTTTCCCGGTTTCATCTCGACCTTTCTTGAATCGAGTACGGATCCTCTGCTTTCAGTAGTATGGGCCCATACTACCTTCCACATCTATCCGTACTTTCCTCAAAAACTGCTTCGACTCCAACAGGTCCCTTCTACCACTACTACTGCTCCCAACACTAAACTCATCCTAGGTTTATGCTAGGTAAATCTCCAACCAAAACCAGTCCTCAGTTGCTGAGGGTCTCCTCGTGTTGCCAATTAGCAATCACCTGAATACCATCACATGTAACGAGGCTCGGATAATCCTTCGAGTAAGGGACTCATCCCTAAAACGGTTAGACTCATACGAGAGCTACGCAATAGGGTCAAATCCAATACTCTAAGATTATTCAACCCTGATTACATGTGACTTAACGTATTCACCTAACAGCTAACTCCCATCACTCATAATCCTACAAAGCACAGAGCAAGCAGCATTCAGACAAAGGAAAATCTAATCATAACAGAATCATGAAATCATATTCACATATCAAGAGTCTGTACTAGCATGCGACATAAGCTCATATAATCAGGCATAACCTAAATAGGCTATCCTACTACTGTCTAACAAATGCTATCATGCAGCTCAAAAGCACATATAATAGGCACATAGGGCATCCTCTCTAGATCCTTAGTCCTAATCTAGCATGATGTTCTACTAACTGATAATCATAACATAACTTGTGTGGGTATTTTGGGAGAACTTACTTGAGCTCGTCTGATTGCATACACCACACCCTTTTCTCTTTTCAAAGTTCTTTTCTTTCTAGAATTCCTTTCGCTTTTTCTAAAACTCTTTTTCTTTTCTCAGAAATTCATCTTTATGAAAATTGATTTTCTTTTGAAAATTTCTATACAAATTCCTTAGTTTGAGTTCAGACACACCTGAAAGTATGTCCGAATCCCTCAAACCAAGGCTATGATACCAACTTGTAACATCCCAAAAATACAGGCCAAAAATCACAGTTTTAAAACATTACTTAAACCACAATTGTTAATCCATAACATAAATCATAACATAAAATCAGAGTGTTAATTCAAAACATATTCTTATTATCAGAGTAAAACATCCCAAGCTGACTAACTATGGTGTATGCCATGCGATCATCCCGAGCTCTTCCCTCCGCTACCGGAAGTACCTGAAACCAAAACTGAAAACTGTAAGTATGAAGCTTAGTGAGTTCCCCAATCTACCACATACCATACACATAATCACATACTGGGCCTCGCCTCTGCTGCATCGGGACAAGCCCGGTATCAGACTCGCTCCGGCATCGGGCCCCACCCGACATCAGGCCTCGCCTGGCATCGACCTCTGCTCGGTATATAGATCTGTCTCGCGTAGGCCTCTCCTGTCTTTGATCCTCGCCTGCTAAACATATTGTCACACCCCAAAACCGGAACGGCTGAAACGTTTGGGGGTGGAGGACATCATGTCAAGTATCACGAGATATGTATATGGTAAGCAAGTAATGAACAACCATTTCATTTAGAAAGAAAGTGTTTACAATGTATGTGTTCACAAAACATAGAAGTCATAAACAAATAACAAAATAAGACTTGAAGCTATAATGCTCCATCTTCTGAAGTCCCAGCACAAGCACCTGTCTAATAGTCTCCTGAGAATACAAGTTATTTGAAAGAGTTGATCAGCAATTAAGCTGGTGAGTTCATAAGATTTTAGTGATGTGAGTAAGCTGTAAAAATGTGGTTGAAAATGTATATGTAAAGTACTGTAAGCTGTAAGGTGTTGTTTTGTAAAGTTTGCCTATTCCTCTAGAAAATCATATATTTCCTACTTAAAATGGGAGTTGAGTAAAATGACACTACAAGCCTTTCTATGCGTAATAAGTGGGTACAAGTTATATATACTTGGAGTAAACAAACAATCGATTATGCGCATCTACCCTCAACCTACAACCCGACGGGGTACAGTATGTAAGGCGGATAGCACATATTCCATTGGTTGTTAGATCGTTGTCATATATAACCTTGGGGTATTCACTTGTTACCCATGGAGTTATTTGTAATGGTTCCTTTATGTCTAATGGAGAGTTCCTTTTAAGAAAACCTATATTTCTTATAATAAAATATTGACTATGGTGATTACTTTTATAATAGCTTTGTTTATACTACTATGTATAATTTGATATCGGGTAGATAGTAGATTGGGTAACCTCGGTGTAAGCCCACATCCAACGGGAACAGGACGTACATCGAAGAGCACACATCCTACTAGCTGTCGGATACTAGTTTTATATATAAACATGGTGTATAAACTAAGGTATTATAGAGTTAACTCACTTAAAGTCTTTAAAACTGTACTGGCTTAATAAAATGGATTAAGCCCTTAAGTGAGAAATCACTAGTTTTGTATAACTCTAAGTACTGAATTTGAAACGAAAGTTTTGTACTAGAAAGACTATGCATTGACTATGTGTCCTATGACCTGATCCATACCTGGTACCCTTATGATGACTTATTGTATACTAAGCATATATATATATATATATATATATATATATATATATATATATATATATATATATATATATATATATATATTCGAGTAGATAATAGATTGGGTGACCTCGGTATAAACCCACATCCAACGGGAACAGGACGTACAACGAAGAACACACATCCTATTAGCTGTCGGAATCTACTTAGCATATATGTATCCTATAGTGTATACATTAAGGAATCATAAAGTTAGCATCATTGTCCTAACTTTTTAAAAGTAGCCTTCTACCAAGACTCGTTTGTTTTGAAAGCAGTCTTCTACCAAGACTCTACTGTTATGAAAGCAGTCTTCTACCAAGACTCTACTGTTATGAAAGCAGTCTTCTACCAAGACTCTACTGTTATGAAAGCAGTCTTCTACCAAGACTCTACTGTTCCTTTGTCAACTGTAAAGTATATTCTCCCTAGTTTATAACCTATCTCGATTAGAGAATAGATCAACCTTCAAGTGTTACCGACACTTTTATGAAAGTAATGGGAGAAATAAGTACCCTGATGTCGTTTATAATGACATACGGAGGTACTAACAACCTAAAAACATATGTGTTTTATTTAGGTCATAATGTGATAAGAAATTCCCATAATAAACGTTCTCCCTACGAGAGATTCTGGGAATCAAGGTTGACTTTCGCAATGAGTTGCTAGGCTACGTTATCCACATTAAAGTTATGTGATCACGTATACCCAATATAACTACCACAATGCGTTGTGATTCATTGGTATAGTTAGATCCTGAAATTGTTCCATGCTATAGCACCTTATTATCTTCTGTTCTGTTCTGTTCTGTGTGTGCTTCATTGTACTAGAAGTAATGATTAGTATTCTCTTAAACTATACCTATAATAGTTTACTAATGCTCTAACTGGACTGTTACTGAAAAGACTCATTTATCTACAAAGTTATGCTTATACTTTAAAATGGAGTTTTGTATAACTATAAAGTAACATAACCTTTAGAAGAGTTTTGAAATATTTTAACAACTTATAAATAACATAAGTAACATTTTGAAAGAATGTTTAACAACAAATAATTACACAATTATCATTGTGTTCAACTTGTATTCCCCCCTTAAAACAATCAAAATACTTAAAAGATTCATTACGGGGTATGAACTCACCTGATGTGGGTGATGCAAACGGGTATGCTCGTACGGATGAGAAGTTCCACGATTGAAGTTCCGAGACACAATAAGTCCTAAATGATATTTAAGGACACATAATGACATGAATATAGTGTTTATAAACAACTATATGAAAGGAAACACCTTCCGGGACTAGGAAACACCTTAACCAAGTGTTGGAATCACATGTGATTCAACCTAGGAGGGTATAAAGGCACTTATATGAGTTTACTACCATGAGTTCACGGCCCAAGGGAGTTTACGGCCGTAAACTCATGGTTACTCATGGGTTAGTGCAAGTATAAAAGCTAAGGAATTATTTAGGGACATTAGCTTTCGCCTAGGATGATAAAGACTAGTTCTTTTGGCACTTTTGGGGTGTTCACGGCCCAAATTTGTTTACAACCGTAAACTCATTGACAAATATTCTTATGATAGTCCTAAAGGTCATAAAGAAGCATTCTAAATTCATGCCTAAGCCCTTGGAAGTGTTTGTGGCATCAAAACACCTCTATTTTGAGTTTACGGCCCATGGACCATTTGGTCATGTGTTTGTGGTCGTAAACACTTATGAGTGATGATATTTTGGTTGTTTTGGGTCCTAAACACATATAGGTAAAGTTCTATGCTTGTCTCTTAGGTTATGGAAGGCATTTAGGGCATTTTGGCACCCTAAAATGGAGTTCACGACCCAAAAACTTCCTTGGCCGTGAACTCACTTTTGGTCCTTGATTTTAAATGATTTTGATGCCTAAACATGTCAAAGTTTGTCCCATGTTTGGTTTCCAAGGTCTAGGGGTCATTGGGCACACTTTGGCCCTTGAAATGGAGTTTACTCCCCAAGGTGTTCTTGGGCGGTAAACTCACAGATCTTGGTGTTTTCCTATGATTTCTAGTGTATTAAGCATATATAAAGCTTTAAAACAACACTAGATAGAAGTACTCACTTTCCGGAACAAAAGTCCGAAGATCCTTGAGAGAGAATTTGGCTTTTCTCTAGTTGGAATTGTAACTAATGAATAATTTGGTTCAAAATTCTATATATAGTCCTGGGATTTTTGGCAGAAAATATTTTATTCCCGGAAAGAACTCTAATATCATAGAGTTTTGGAATAACAGAATTGCACAAGACCCAAGTGCAACCTCTCTCCTGATATCTCCTTAAGTGTAAATCCTGAGTTGCTCAAACTTGTCCCAAAAGTTTGAAAGTTAGCAGAAACAGACTTGGCTTCTATTGAAGTGGAAATTTTTGGGTTGTCACATCATCCCCACGTTATAATGAATTTCGTCCCGAAATTAGCTCTCTTAGCATTACTACTGGGGTTGCGCTCCTCTGATTTGCGGAATACTCACTCGTAGACCTGGCAACTTGCCCTAGTGTTCTTGATAGGATTCATACTTGGTCCATCTATCATTACCTCGTGTATACAAGCCGTATATAATTAGGATTAGTAGGACTATCGGATGTGCGACTCCGCTCTAGGTCCACAACTCAACGGAGAACAGGAGATAGGGCGTAAACACACATACTAGATCTGCGTAATCATACTCATATACCACCCCCGCGTATATACTAAATAATAATAGGCGGGCTATATTCATCCTTAGCCTCTGTGCTGGAACTTGTTCTGCTGGATGAGTGGTATGTCGTGACGGTCTGCGGATATCTGAAGATAATACTCCGGAGAATAAAGTACTCTTCGCATGAGTACTTCGGGGTTCGGAATGCGAAAGATAAAGTTTTGGTTTAGGTCGGACCTTTTATACGAATGATGAAAGTTTCGAGAACTTGCCGATCGAGGCGATAGAAACATATGAACTCAGTATGGTGAGGACCACGCCAACTCATGACGAAAGGAAAAACAACGGACTCTATACTGAACAAAATTTTGGTCAAATGAAAGAAACGTATGATAAATGACGATGTATCCCTGGTATGCTTGGTACTGTACTCCTAGTATGTTCAACAATGTACTCCTTGTAATTGATCTCAAGTTTCCTGTTTTTTATTTTGAAATTAACACTCCTATGTATCGTACCGCTATGTGCGCATACATACAAATAAAAGTGCTTTACTAACTGAAAGGATACTTTTATACTGTGATCCCCCATGGTACCGCTACCATCGCCCGTCATATACAAGTTGTGAATACTTAAGATGATTCAGGCAGTCGACTGAGCATCTCTGCCTCAAATCCTCAACCATTTAAGGAAAGGGGACCTAAGCGGAGTCACTCACTCTAGGTCTGCAACATCTCAGTTGCGCATAACCCTGATGTATATGGTGAGTCATAATAGCTTCTCTAAGGGATCTTTTAATTCTCTTGAATATTACGACCTATTTCAACATGTGAGTTGTTATAGTTACTTTTAAGTGTCATCCCCGAATTTTAATCTTATATGAATATAAATTAATTTTTAAAAGTAATTACTATTTTGAAAACGTACCACTACTCGTCGACGACTCCAAGGTAGATTCTCCTGCGGTGATCATCAGAATACGTCCATCCGCGCCTGAGTTCTTGATTATTGGGCAGTCCCTCTTAATGCGTCCATTCACACCACAGCCATAACAGGCTTGGTTTTCTTCAGCTCCGGTGACTTGGGAGATCGGTTGAGCCGGTGCCCTGTAGTAACGGACTGTGTGTCCCCTTTTGTGGCAGTTCAGACACTGCATTTCTCGGCACACTCCAGTGTGGTGAAAGTTGCACTTTCCATACTTTGGAAGGTTTCCAGCATAACGACTGGCAGATGCTGAAGCAGTAGGCGTCGTAGCGGCGTACATAGTACTCGCTTGTTGCTCTTGTGGGATGTCTTGTGTTGTTCGCTTCTTCTTTCTCTTGTTCTCCGACTCTTGATTATAGTCCTCTTCCCTTGATGACTCGGGAATAGGGACTTTTACGTTGTGGCGGACTCCATGATCGATGAGCCGCTGAGCCAAGCGTTTAGCACTATCGAACGTGGCTGGGTTAGAAGATAACACATTTCCTTGGGTCGGAGCGGTCAGACCCAAAATGTATCTCTCTATCTTCTTCTTTTCTAAGGTGATCATCTCGGTACATAGAGCTACTAGTTCGCTGAACCGGTCCGTGTAGGTCACTATGTCTGAGCCGACCATAGTGAGATCCCACAGCTCTTGTTCCAGTTTTGAATCTCTCCTAACGGGCAATATTCTTCCCGCATTAACTCTTCTAGGTTTTCCCAACCTATCGAGTTTGCCACTGATAGGGTCAGTGACTTAACATGGCTGTTCCACCATGTTAGGGCTTTGCCATCGAAGGTACAGGCAGCAAACTTCACTTTGCTTCCTTCGAGGCATGAACAGATTTCGAAGACTGACTCTGTTTTCTCGAACCATTGCAGGAGGGCAATGACTCCTTCAGTCCCTTTAAAGGACAGTGGTTGAGATCTGGTGAAGTCCTTGTAGGAGAACTCTCCCTAGCGCACAGGGACCTCACCTTGAGTAGAATCGGTAGGCGCTTCGCCTCCATCTGTACTGGTGGAGTGATATTGTGCCATGGCTGTTGCCACAGTCTCGGCCACTGCAGCGTTCAAAGTTTCTGCATCGATTTGTGGAGAAGGTATGGGAGTTATCGGAGTAACGTGTCTGGGTGATCTGCGAGGAGTCTTCTTTGCTAAAAGAAAACAAAGATGAGACGGAATAAGTCTATAGCAGCGGACACAAGCCGAAAGATGAAAAGACAAAGTTATCCTAGTTCTGGATGTATCGGGTCCTGACTTCCACAGGGTTCTAGAAATAATTGAGTCTATACCTAATAAACTCTATGAACTTGAAATAACTATCCTCGAATGAATAACTGTTACCAGCTGCATGTAAGAAAATAATTCTAACACATGTAATGTGAGAAGTGTTTCCACTCGCTCGATAAAGTATCCTAATTAATATTTTTAGTGTGACGCGCAATACGTTTTGGTTACTTCGGCTGATCTTTCCTTGAAATCTTCTCATTGGTTTGTCCTTGTTCCTCCTGAACTCTTCTGTTGTCTACTATGAGGAAGTGGTTACGTTTATCTGGGCTTGTCGTGCGAGAATGAAAGTGACTAAAGAACCTATGAGCTTTAAGGTAACTTTATGGGGTGATCCTCATGGAATCTTCCTATAATTATACTAGGTATACCAGTTGGTATTGTATATAATTAAAGATCAAATAGACCTTCGAACAATTGATCCCACCTCAATACTACTTCCTTAAAAGGAATGGATAGCGAAGCGTCGGTCACAGATTCTATGTCTATAAGGTCTTGATTATATATAAAACTTTATGAATATACCCTGTAAGATTATAGACTTATTGTAACATCCCAAAATTCAAGACTAAAAATTTATTTTAATTAAAACATTACGTTAAGCAAATTCATCATTTCAAAACATAAACAAAGTATTAGTTTCCAAAATACATATTTGTTATCAGAGTAAACATTCCCAGGCTGTCTAAACTATGGTGTGTGCCATGCGATCACCCCGAGCTCTTCCCTCCACTACCGGAAGTACCTGAAAACAAAACTGAAAACCGTAAGCACGAAGCTTAGTGAGTTCCCCACCCTACCACATACCATGCATAACCACATACTGTGCATACCGGGCCACGCCCGCTACCCTGGGCCTCGCCCCCTACCTCGGGCCTCGCTCGCTACAACGGCCCCGCCGCTCCAGGCCCCGCCTGGCTTCGAGCCCCGCTCGGATACATATCTGTTTCACTTAGGCCTCGCCTGTCACAGGGCCCCGCCCACTAACATATAATAGCACATACACATATCACATAACATCACATAAGCTAAACATATACTAACGACTCTTGTTCTAAGGCCTCGCCTATCTCTGGGCCCCGCCCATGTCCTGCTACTGATGAGTCATGGAACCCCGTCCATACTCCTGCTGATAGTGAGATACGGGCCCAACCTACCCTCACTCCTTCCCTAACTTGGGCCTCGCCCCTGATCTGCTGCTACTAAGATGTGGAACACCATCCACACTCTACTATTGGTGAGATACGAGACCTTGCCCACACTCACCTCCCTACCAGGCACATACAAGTATCACACAGACAACAAGTATAAACTATCACATAAACCATTCCTTAGGCACCCGCCCTCTATCATTGGACCTCGTCCGAATATAATACTAGCATACTGTGCCTAGGGCTAACCCCCGGGTCTTCTACTCATAACTACATGGGCCGACATTGTGGCCGTAGACCCATTCACACAAAGGGAAACTCACCTGATACTGATGAACTGCTGCTGCTAATCCCTTTGACCGCTACCTGACCACTGACTCCGAACTGCTGCTCCACTAGCTCCCCGAGCTACCAACATCAACATAACACTTAGTCTAATTGACCTTCAAAGGTCAACCAAGTCAACTCTTGCCAAAGTCAAAGTCCTGGTCAAAGTCAACCTTCCAGATCAACCCTACTCGCCGAGTCCACTTACTGACTCACCGAGTCCCTATGCTCAAGGTTCTTCCAATCACGACTTGACTCGCCGAGTCAGCCTTTGACTCGCCGAGTCTACTGATTCCTGAATCCTATCCTGTCCAACTCACTGAGTCCTTTCTCGACTCGCTGACTCGAGTCTTAACTCGAAGGGTTTGGGGACTACGCGACGTGACTCGCCGAGACTAAGAACAGACTCGCTGAGCACACGGCAATCTTCATCCAACTCGCCGAGTTGTTCATCAAACTCGCCGAGTTCATGCCTAACTTCATCGGACTCAACGAGCTGTTCATCCCACTCGTCGAGTTCCTCCTCATCTTCAAGCTACTCGCCGAGTCCACTCGAAGGACTCGCCGAGTCCATTAAGATCTACTTACATGCAGAGGAATTTCGAGTCATGCATGGACTCCAATCTGTAGATCTACCCTTCCCAAGCCTATTCCCCACGTAAAGTTGCAAACTTTACGTGTAAAGATGGAGATCTAAGCAAAATACACCATGAACTAGGGTTTAAGACCAAGAGGATCCAAAATCCACCCAATGGCTGATACTTTACGGGATTCTAAACCAAAACAAGCATGGATCCGAGGTAGCAACCTCAGATCTGGACCTCAAGCTCGAAACTGATCTTAGACATGGCTTAAAAGCCCCAAAACTCATAACCAAAGAAGATCTAAAGGAGAGAAACGAATTAATACCTTCAAATGCTCTGAAATGTTCCCCAAACTTCGGATCCAAGGCCACTCCTTGATGCTTCAAAGATTCCCACTTCTTCTTCTTTTAAATCACTCAAAAATGGCTAAAAGCTTGAATGAGCACAATGGAGGCTTAGGGTGCGGCGTTCTAGGTGTGAGAGACAGTAAAGGAGCCATAGGAAGAAGAATGAGGCGATTAAATAGGCTCCAAGCCCCGGATTTAGGGTTTTCCTCGCACAGACCAGACTCGCCGAGTCACCTTGGCCGACTCGCCGAGTCGGTCACTTACTCCTCGACTCTGATCCCGCTCGGACTCGCCGAGTCCCTCCTTGGAATCGCCGAGTTGACCCCTAAACTTAGGGCTTTCTTTCCTTTCTTGGCCTTCAAAACTTTGGGTGTTACAACTCTCCCCCACTTAAATTAAACTTCATCCTCGAAGTTTGCCATAGCCCACCGCCTGCGATCCGCCTCCAATACCCACCAATTATCCCAACACCAGCCGCCTACCTGCGCTGGTCTTCCACCTGGTCATTCTGACTAACATCAACCTCGTGGGTAAACCTCGGGTCAAACCTGACCCTGAACAACTTAGAAACAGAACTTACTCAACCGACAATCCTTCTGGTACTTACCGAGTACTGCACTGAACCCATAGGGGTTCTCCACTTCCTTCCTTGTGCGATTTCCTTGCCTCCCCAAGGCAATGCTCCATAACCAACTATTCTCTCTGCCACTGCGAAGACCCTGTCTTCACCGATTCTATTACTCCCGCTACTTCCAGTATGGGTCATTATCGCCAGTATCCACTGGGCATTTCTTTCTACTACATTTTGGTTTCGAGCACCACATGATCAGCTAACTGAATTCCACCATACGCTGCACGCTCGCATTGTCACTGCCTGACAATTCTGATGTTCCTTTTCTGACTTCCGGATGAACTGAGACCACCCTGGTCCCTACCAACCTATCAATGACTGGATTACCGTCTCCTACCGGTAGCTAGTCCCAACACCACCACTAGTCGCTCCCAGCGACTTCCAAAGAACTTCGACCACCTATAACTGCTCAATCTACTCTGCCATTCATGCACTACACACTTGGGATTCTCGATCCCCTAACTTGACACTAAGGTCCCTACCAGGTCCCACCTGTGCTGCTAAACTCACGGGCCTCGCCCACGGGTCCCACCCGCCTCTATCCTTCTATTCCCACTAGTCTAATCACTCTCGCTCTGGCCTCGCCCATGGGTCTCACCCAACCATACTACTGAGCAACCCTGCTCCCAGGTCTCATCTACACTGCTAATCTCATACGGGCCTCGCCTACGGGTCTCACCCAACTATATCCTGGAGCGGCCTCTCCCAAGGTCTCACCTCTCTAGGGCTATACAGGCAAACTCCATATCATTCTCATCCACTACCCATTCCTGATCCCTATCTGATCACTAGGAGATAAGGGCCTCGCCCCAACTCTGCTAAAAAAACTACTAAGGAATGCTACGGCTTACCCGTAGTCTTACATTACCATCCATTGCTGACTGCTAGTACGAAGGCACCCATGTGCCGTTAGCTCTCAAGATCCTCATTCCGACTCCCTCGAGTCCTACGGGCGATCCACAACCTGAATTCTCAACCATAACTAACCATTACCATCACACGCACTAGCTGATGGGGAGTTTCTCAAACTCCCAACCCTGAAATCCTCAATCCATGAAACACTGAACTACTTCTCTTCCTTCTCGGAGGTCACGTACTCATTCTGGGTCTGCGTGCTCCTCTCTGGGCACACCCGGAGGATTCTCCCCCACTTCGATCCTGCTTACCCCTTGCTGCTCAATACTCAAAAGAGATCCCGATCTTTGCTACCATTCCATAACCCATTTACTGAGGAACCCAAGCCCGCCATAGCTAGGGATTTAGCTAATCTATCACAATCGCTGTACCACTCCGAACTTAGTGAGACGTACCAAATCTCTCCTAAGCATGCTACAGTTACTGCATCCTTCGAAACCTTCTTCATTAGAGCACATCCCCTAACTACCATACAAATATCCAAGGTATGCAGATGGCATATAACTCGATCACAATCAACCACTCAAAATAAAATACTTTTACCGATAATGATGCAGAAACATAACAATAAAACCATGCACAAATAAAAGAACTGAAAATGGGAAATTGCATACCTACAACGTCCGACGTTGCTCGCGTCTCCAAGGTCGTCATCTGAAAAGCCCTGCTCCCTGCCGCAGGTGCCTCTACCCGGCCTTGACGGCCATCCGTGATCCTCAAAGTTGTAGGGGCGGGTGCCATTACCCGTCCTGCTGAAAACAAACTGGGACACTGGGCCTTCTTGTGGCCCTGCTGGTTGCAATGAAAACATATCAATTCTGATCCCTGCGCGGCAGTAACAGTACAATCCCTGCTGAAATGACCAGTTCGACCGCACTTGAAACAACCAGACTCACCACCGCTACCACTCCTGCACGCGCCCCCGTGCGCCCTGCCACACTTTCCGCGCCGACTGCGGTCCTGATGATCCCTCGATCTCGAATCCGATCCCTTGGGCCTTTTGCCCGAACCAGCAACTACCTGAACCTCATCCGGCTTCCTCTTCCGGATTTGCTCCAAATCAATTTCCCTTTCTCTAGCCCGAGAAATCATATCTTCCAGCGTCTTATAGCTGGACCTGCTCACGAACTCCCTGATGTCATCCCTCAACATCTCACAGTACCGAGCCTTCTTCATCTCCTCATCTGCAGCATACTGCGGTAGAAGAAGAGCCCTCTCCCTGAACTTGGCGGTGATCTCTGCCACAGTCTCAGTGGTCTGCGTCAAATCCTGAAACTCCCGTTCCAACTAATGCACCTCAATAATCGGCGAAAACTCCGCCCTGAACCTGGCCGAGAAATCGCTCCAAGTCATCGCGTCCAACGCGGCATCATCCCCCAAAGCATGACCAATCTCCTCCCACCAATCCCTCGCTCTGCCCTTCAGAAGACAGGAGGCGAGCCTAACCTTGTCCCCCTCGGGACAGTTGCTCGTACGAAAAGCATTGGCAACATCAGCCAACCATCTGCTGCTAGCAATGGGGTCCCTAGCCCCATGATAACCAGGCGCCCCGCAGGCCCTAAACTCTCGAAATGTCAAGGTACGCGCTCCCAACAAAGCCATCATATCAGTACGGAAGGCTCCCAGCCTCTAATCCAAGATCTCCAGTATACCCTCCTTGACAGTGCCAAAGATCACAGGAGTCTGAGCTAGAATACTGCGCGTAACCTCAACTGATATCAAATCCCTCATTCGCTCCTCGAGCTGCTCAGCCCCTGAACCCGAGCCTGATCCCTCTCCGGCGCCTGATCCACCCGCTGGTCTCTCTCGCAACGTCACCATGCTGAAACATATAATCCAACCACTATCAGAAAACTCATCACTGCTGCGAGACCAAACACACCCCTACTAGGTTCTCGGTCTTGTCTTGGCCCTTCCCGAATCAAGTATGGATCCTCTGCTTTCAATAGTACGGGCCCATACTACCTTCCACATCTATCCGTACTTTCCTCAGGAATTGCTTCGACTCCACCAGGTCCCTTATCCACTACTACTACTCCCAGCACTATCTCATCCTAGGCTTACCCTAGGGAAACCTCTGACTCAACTCAAACAGTCCTCAACTGCTGAAGGTCTCCTTGTGATGCCAATTAGCCATCACCTGGATACCATCACATGTGACGAGGCTCAGATAATCCTTCAAGTAAAAGACTCGTGCCTACAATGGTTGGACTCAAACAAGAGCTGCGCAATAGGGCCAAATCCAGCACTCTAAGATTATTCAACCCTGATCACATGTGACGTGACGTATCCACTTAATGGCTAACTCCCATCACTCAAAATCCCACAATGCACAAAGCAAGCAGCATTCGGACAAGGGGAAAAATCTAACCACAACATACTCAAGCAATCATATCCAAACAACAAGAATCTGAACTAACATGCAACACAACTCATAAACTCAGGCATAACCTAAACAGGTTATCCTACTACTGTCTAATCAGCACTATCATGCAGCTCAAAAGTACAAATAACAGGCACATAAGGCATCATCCCTAGATCCTTAGTCCTATTCTAACATGTTGTTCTACCAACTGATAATCATAACATAAACTGGTATGGGTATTTTGGGGTACTTACTTGAGCTCGGCTGATTGCATGCACCACACCGCTTTTTCTCTTTTCAAAATTCTTCTCTTTATGGATTCTTTTTGCTTTTCTAATACTGTTTTTCGTTCTCAAAATTCTTTTTACAAAACTGTCTTTTCACTTTTGAAAACTTTTTATCCGACCCCTCAGTTTGAGTTCAGGCACACCCGAGAGTATGCCCGAATCTCTCAAACCAAGGCTCTGATACCAACTTGTAACGTCCCAAAATTCAAGACTAAAAATTTCTTTTAATTAAAACATTATGTTAAGCAAATTCATCATTTCAAAACATAAACAAAGTATTAGTTTCCAAAATACATATTTGTTATCAAAGTAAACATTCGCAGGCTGTCTAAACTATGGTGTGTGCCATGCGATCACCCCGAGCTCTTCCCTCCGCTACCGGAAGTACCTGCAAAACAAAACTGAAAACCGTAAGCACGAAGCTTAGTGAGTTCCCCACCCTACCACATACCATGCATAACCACATACTGCGCATACCGGGCCACGCCCGCTACCCTGGGCCTCGCCCCCTACCTCGGGCCTCGCCCGCTACAACGGCCCCGCCGCTCCTGGCCCCGCCTGGCTTTGAGCCCCGCTCGGATACATATCTGTTTCACTTAGGCCTCGCCTGTCACAGGGCCCCGCCCACTAACATATAATAGCACATACACATATCACATAACATCACATAAGCTAAACATATACTAACGACTCTTGTTCTAAGGCCTAGCCTATCTCTGGGCTCCGCCCATGTCCTGCTACTGATGAGTCATGGAACCCCGTCCATACTCCTGCTGATAGTGAGATACGGGCCCAACCCATCCTCACTCCTTCCCTAACTTGGGCCTCGCCCCTGCTCTGCTGCTACTAAGATGTGGAACACCATCCACACTCTAATATTGGTGAGATACGGGACCTCGCCCACACTCACCTCCCTACCAGGCACATACAAGTATCACACAGACAACAAGTATAAACTATCACATAAACCATTCCTTGGGCACCCGCCCTCTATCATTGGACCTCGTCCGAATATAATACTAGCATACTGTGCCTAGGGCTAACCCCCGGGTCTTCTACTCATAACTACATGGGCCGACATTGTGGCCGTAGACCCATTCACACAAAGGGAAACTCACCTGATACTGCTGAACTGCTGCTGCTAATCCCTTTGACCGCTACCTAACCACTGACTCCGAACTATTGCTCCACTAGCTCCCCGAGCTACCAACATCAACATAACACTTAGTCTAACTGACCTTCAAAGGTCAACCAAGTCAACTCTTGCCAAAGTCAAAGTCCTGGTCAAAGTCAACCTTCCAGATCAACCCTACTCGCCGAGTCCACTTACTGACTCGCCGAGTCCCTATGCTCAAGGTTCTTCCAATCACGACTTGACTCGCCGAGTCAGCCTCTGACTCGCCGAGTCTACTGATTCCCGAATCCTGTCTTGTCCAACTCACTGAGTCCTTGCTCGACTCGCTGACTCGAGTCTTAACTCGAAGGGTTTGGGGACTATGCGACCTGACTCGCCGAGTCTAAGAACAGACTCGCCGAGCACACGACAATCTTCATCAAAATCGTCGAGTTGTTCATCCAACTCGCCGAGTTCGTGCCTAACTTCATCCGACTCGATGAGCTGTTCATCCCACTCGTCGAGTGCCTCCTCATCTTCAAGCTACTCGCCGAGTCCACTCGAAGGACTCGCCGAGTCCATTAAGATCTACTTACATGCAGAGGACTTTTGAGTCATGCATGGACTCCAAACTGTAGATCTACCCTTCCCAAGCCTATTTTCCATGTAAAGTTGCAAACTTTACGTGTAAAGATGGAGATCTAAGCAAAATACACCATGAACTAGGGTTTAAGACCAAGAGGCTCCAAAATCCACCCAATGGCTGATACTTTACGGGATTCTAAACCAAAACAAGCATGGATCTGAGGTAGCAACCTCAGATCTGGACCTCAAGCTCGAAATTGATCTTAGACATGGCTTAAAAGCCCCAAAACTCATAACCAAAGAAGATCTAAAGGAGAGAAACGAATTAATACCTTCAAATGCTCTGAAATGTTCCCTAAATTTCGGATCCAAGGCCACTCCTTGATGCTTCAAAGATTCCCACTTCTTCTTCTTCTTTTAAATCACTCAAAAATGGCTAAAAGCTTGAATGAGCACAATGGAGGCTTAGGGTGCGGCGTTACGGGTGTGAGAGACAGTAAAGGAGCCCTAGGAAGAAGAATGAGGCAATTAAATAGGCTCCAAGCCTCGGATTTAGGGTTTTCCTCGCACAGACCAGACTCGCCGATTCACCTTGGCCGACTCGTCGAGTCGGTCACTTACTCCTCGACTCGGATCTCGCTCGGACTCGCTGAGTCCCTCCTTGGACTCGCCGAGTCGACCCCTAAACTTATGGTTTTCTTTCCTTTCTTGGCCTTCAAAACTTTGGGTGTTACACTTATCCGCAAGGGTCTTTTAAGTTATCACATAAGTTATGTATCTGGACTAAAATACTCCTATAGTATCCTAACATAATGTACTTGTTATGTTCTAGACTTGTTATCGCGCTATCGTATCATAGAATACTCCCATAGTACTCTAACTCTAACTTTATTTGTTCTGGCGTTCTCTTGACTGGTGTTCTGGTAAGTTTTAACCCTGTTGCAACACCACATCATTCCCCAAACACATGTTGGTCACATCTCGAATGAATATAGTTGATCAGGCTATATTAATCCTAGCTATGATTACATAACAGTTTAGGTTGACGACAGTGTCCAACCTCTAAATACTTTTAGTTCTGTTCTCCTCGTGATCCTAGTTCTATTATGTACATGTATGAGCAAGTAGGTATACTTTTATAACTTGAAGTTATAATCTAAAATATATCATTATCCAGAGCACTTAAGCCCCATTGTATTTATAGACATATATCTTTTATCGGTTGATATACTTAGTTCACTATAAACAATGCTCTGATACCAATCTGTCACACCCCAAAACCGGAACGGCGGAAACGTTTGGGGGTGGAGGACGTCATGTCAAGTATCATGAGATATGTATATGGTAAGCAAGTAATGAACAACCATTTCATTTAGAAAGAAAGTGTTTACAATGTATGTGTTCACAAAACATAGAAGTCATAAACAAATAACAAAATAAGACTTGAAGTTATAATGCTCCATCTTCTGAAGTCCCAGCACGAGCACCTGTCTAATAGTCTCCTGAGAATACAAGTTATTTGAAAGAGTTGATCAGCAATTAAGCTGGTGAGTTCATAAGATTTTAGTGATGTGAGTAAGCTGTAAAAATGTGGTTGAAAATGTATATGTAAAGTACTGTAAGCTGTAAGGTGTTGTTTTGTAAAGTTTGCCTGTTCCTCTAGAAAATCATATATTTCCTACTTAAAATGGGAGTTGAGTAAAATGACACTACAAGCCTTTCTATGCGTAATAAGTGGGTACAAGTTATATATACTTGGAGTAAACAAATAATCGATTATGCGCATCTACCCTCAACCTACAACCCGACGGGGTACAGTAAGTAAGGCGGATAGCACATATTCCATTGGTTGTTAGATCGTTGTCATATATAACCTTGGGGTATTCACTTGTTACTGATGGAGTTATTTGTAATGGTTCCTTTATGTCTAATGGAGAGTTCCTTTTAAGAAAACCTATATTTCTTATAATAAAATATTGACTATGGTGATTACTTTTATAATAGCTTTGTTTATACTACTATGTATAATTTGATATCGGGTAGATAGTAGATTGGGTAACCTCGGTGTAAGCCCACATCCAACGGGAACAGGACGTACATCGAAGAGCACACATCCTACTAGCTGTCGGATACTAGTTTTATATATAAACATGGTGTATAAACTAAGGTATTATAGAGTTAACTCACTTAAAGTCTTTAAAACTGTACTGGCTTAATAAAATGGATTAAGCCCTTAAGTGAGAAATCACTAGTTTTGTATAACTCTAAGTACTGAATTTGAAACGAAAGTTTTGTACTAGAAAGACTATGCATTGACTATGTGTCCTATGACCTGATCCATACCTGGTACCCTTATGATGACTTATTGTATACTAAGCATAAATATATATATATATATATATATATATATATATATATATATATATACATATATATATATATTCGAGTATAAATATATTTATATATATTTATATATATATATATATATATATATATATATATATATATATATATATATATATATTCGAGCATAAATATATATATATATATATATATATATATATATATGTATATATATATATATATGTATATATATATATATATATATATATATATATATATATATATATATATATATATTCGAGTAGATAATAGATTGGGTGACCTCGGTATAAACCCACATCCAACGGGAACAGGACGTACAACGAAGAACACACATCCTATTAGCTGTCGGAATCTACTTAGCATATATGTATCCTATAGTGTATACATTAAGGAATCATAAAGTTAGCATCATGGTCCTAACTTTTTAAAAGTATCCTTCTACCAAGACTCGTTTGTTTTGAAAGCAGTCTTCTACCAAGACCCTACTGTTTTGAAAGCAGTCTTCTACCAAGACTCTACTGTTATGAAAGCAGTCTTCTACCAAGACTCTACTGTTATGAAAGCAGTCTTCTACCAAGACTCTACTGTTATGAAAGCAGTCTTCTACCAAGACTCTACTGTTCCTTTGTCAACTGTAAAGTATATTCTCCCTAGTTTATAACCTATCTCAATTAGAGAATAGATCAACCTTCAAGTGTTACCGACACTTTTATGAAAGTAATGGGAGAAATAAGTACCCTGATGTCGTTTATAATGACATACGGAGGTACTAACAACCTAAAAACATATGTGTTTTATTTAGGTCATAATGTGATAAGAAATTCCCATAATAAACGTTCTCCCTACGAGAGATTCTGGGAATCAAGGTTGACTTTCGCAATGAGTTGCTAGGCTACGTTATCCACATTAAAGTTATGTGATCACGTATACCCAATATAACTACCACAATGCGTTGTGATTCATTGGTATAGTTAGATCCCGAAATTGTTCCATGCTATAGCACCTTATTATGTTATGTTCTGTTCTGTTCTGTTCTGTGTGTGCTTCATTGTACTAGATGTAATGATTAGTATTCTCTTAAACTATACCTATAATAGTTTACTAATGCTCTAACTGGACTGTTACTGAAAAGACTCATTTATCTACAAAGTTATGCTTATACTTTAAAATGGAGTTTTTTATAACTATAAAGTAACATAACCTTTAGAAGAGTTTTGAAATGTTTTAAAAACTTATAAATAACATAAGTAACATTTTGAAAGAATGTTTAACAACAAATAATTACACAATTATCATTGTGTTCAACTTGTATTCCCCCCCCCCCCTTAAAACAATTATAATACTTAAAAGATTCATTACGGGGTATGAACTCACCTGATGTGGGTGATTCAAACGGGTATGCGCGTATGGATGAGAAGTTCCACGAATGAAGTTCTGAGACACAATAAGTCCTAAATGATATTTAAGGACACATAATGACATGAATATAGTGTTTATAAACAACTATATGAAAGGAAACACCTTCCGGGACTAGGAAACTCCTTAACCAAGTGTTGGAATCACATGTGATTCAACCTAGGAGGGTATAAAGGCACTTATATGAGTTTAATACCATGAGTTCACGGACCAAGGGAGTTTACGGCCGTAAACTCATGGTTACTCATGGGTTAGTGCAAGTATAAAAGCTAGGGAATTATTTAGGGACATTAGCTTTAGCCTACGATGAGAAAGACCACTTCTTTTGGCACTTTTGGGGTGTTCATGGACCAAATGAGTTTACAACCATAAACTCATGGCCAAATATTCTTATGAGAGTCCTAAAGGTCATAAAGAAGCATTCTAAATTCATGCCTAAGCCCTTGGAAGTGTTTGTGGCATCAAAACACCTCTATTTTGAGTTTACGGCCCATGGACCATTTGGTCATGTGTTTGCTGTCGTAAACACTTATGAGTGATGATATTTTGGTTGTTTTGGGCCCTAAACACGTCTAGGTAAAGTTCTATGCTTGTCTCTTAGGTTATGGAAGGCATTTAGGGCATTTTGGCACCCTAAAATGGAGTTCACGGCCCAAGAACTTCCTTGGCCGTGAACTCACTTTTGGTCCTTGATTTTAAATGATTTTGATGCCTAAACATGTCAAGTTTTGTCCCATGTTTGGTTTCCAAGGTCAGGGGTCATTGGGCACACTTTGGCCCTTGAAATGGAGTTTACTCCCCAAGGTGTTCTTGGGCGGTAAACTCACAGATCTTGGTGTTTTCCTATGGTTTCTAGTGTATTAAGCATATATAAAGCTTTAAAACAACACTAGATAGAAGTAATCACTTTCCGGAACAAAAGTCCGAAGATCCTTGAGAGAGAATTTGGCTTTTCTCTAGTTGGAATTGTAACTAATGAATAATTTGGTTCAAAATTCTATATATAGTCCTGGGATTTTTGGCAAAAAATATTCTATTCCCAGAAAGAACTCTAATATCATAGAGTTTTGGAATAACAGAATTGCACAAGACCCAAGTGCAACCTCTCTCCTGATATCTCCTTAAGTGTAAATCTTGAGTTGCTCAATCTTGTCCCAAAAGTTTGAAAGTTAGCAAAAACAGACTTGGCTTCTATTGAAGTGGAAATTTTTGGGTTGTCACACATAAACAAACATATAACCTATCACATAACACTTAAGCTATAGTACTCTACTCCACTACTGATCTATGGCCCCGCCTGCCTTGGGTCTAGCCCCTGTCTACTACTGATGAGTCATGGAACCCCATCCACACTCCTCCTGATAATGAGATACGGGCCCTAGCCCACACTCAGTCTTTCCCTAACTCGGGCCTCGTCCATGCTTTGCTACTAATGAGATACAGAACCCTGTCCATACTCTGCTGGTGGTAAGATAAAGGACCTCGCCCACACTCACCTTCTTACCAGGCACATACAAGTATCACACAGACAACTAGTAGAATCTAACAAGCAACTTTCCTCGGGCTTACCTCGACATCGGATCTTGATCCGGAATAACAAACACATAAACCTTCCTCAAGCACCCGCTCGACATCGAACCTTGGTCCAGAATAACATACTAGCATACATTGCCTAGGGCTAACCCCCGGGTCTTCCTACTCATATCTACATGGGTTGGCATTGTGGTCATAGACCCATACACACAAAAGGGAAACTTGCCTCGAACTGCTGAAGCTGCTGATAACTCTCTGACTGCTATCCAACAACTCCCCGAGCTACTGCTCCTCTAGCTCCCCGAGCTACCATTACCAAATAATAGTAACACTTAGCCTAACTCTCCTCAAGAAGTCAACTAACTCAAGTCTGGTCAAAGTCCTTCTTAAGGTCAAATTCCTGGTCAACGTCAACATTCCAGTTAACTTGACTCGTCGAGTTGTTCTGCCAACTCGCCGAGTCCATGTTCCTTAAATCCCAAAACAACCTCGACTCCACTCGTCGAGTCCAGCGAGAACTCGATGAGTTCTCCTTCATCTAACACTTCGGGACTATCTTCAACCGACTCGCCGAGTTCATCCTTGAACTCGTCGAGTTCATTATCATCGCACGAATATTTAGGCCATGACTCATCGAGTTGTATGAACAAATCGTCGAGTTCATCTTCATAACTAAGAAGATTGCCTTGGACTCACCGACTTCCTCTTCTAAATCGTCGAGTACTATGATCTTCATGTCCATTACGGACCCAGTCTGGTTGAATCCTTTACTAACTCCACTCACTGATCTGAATCACAAACAGAAGGGTTTGGGTTTTCGACCTGAATTGCCGAGTCCATGAACAGACTCGCTGAGTCCACCTTGTGACATCTCTATCATGTTGATTACAGTCCATTTGAACACCTTCAACCCATAGATCTAGACTTCTAATGCTAGCTTTGCACGTAAAGTAGCAAACTTTACGTGCATGCAAGGTGTTATGTGGCTAGAACACTTGATCCAAGCTACAATGAAGAACTAGGTCATGAAATGAAGCCATGGATGGGTAAAGCAGCCCCCCTCAGAGCTTGTAAAGCTCAGGAATGCTTAGATCTTAAGTCCTTTTCGTCCTCAATGGCTCAATGTTCGGATTGACCTTGGAAATGGTCCAAATGTGACCAAATCTATGCTAGAAAGGGGGTCTAGATGTTGGGTCAAAATATGGTTTATACTTTACTTTTCTGGGCAATTGTATTTTTCTGTAATATTTATGAATTTATGGTCTAGTTTACGGCTGAGTTTACGGCCGTAAACACCTTACGACCGTAAACTCATTTACGGCCCATGTGTTATCCGACCCATGTTCCCCTAGTATAAATATAGGTATTAGGGTGTGAGGAATAGATTGATGAACCTTAAGGAGTTTACGGCCAGAGAGAAAGAAACTTTGTGTGGGTGAATCTTGTGTAAAGAACTTAATTCATATTATCAATACATTCAAGATTCATATTATTCTTCTTCTCCTTCTCTTCTATTTGATCTGACATCATCTGTTTGATTGAGATTCTTGGAACGCCCCCCAATTGTTGGGTCAAAATATGGTTTATACTTTACTTTTCTGGGCAATTGTATTTTTCTGTAATTTTTATGAATTTATGGTCTAGTTTACGGCTGAGTTTACGACCGTAAACTCGTTTACGGCTCATTTGTTTCTGGCCCATGTTCCCCTAGTATAAATATAGGTATTAGGGTGTGAGGAATAGATTGATGAACCCTAAGGAGTTTACGGCTAAAGAGAAAGAAAGTTTGTGTGGGTGAATCTTGTGTAAGGAACTTAATTCATATTATCAATACATTCAAGATTCATATTATTCTTCTTCTCCTTCTCTTCTATTTGATCTGACATCATCCGTTTGATTCAGATTCCGCATCATCAAACGGATCTGACTGATACACAGGCAAATTAGGGACTTACAATTGGTATCAGAGCTTGGTTGTATCAGTTAATTTTGTCAGATTTGGAGCATTATTTGATCTTATTTTCGAAATATTCTTGCGTTTTTGGATAGATATCTGAAAAATAAGGGGGGTTTGTTCTTCGTGTTTTTCATAAAAAAGGGTTTTTGATCGAGTTTTGGAGCTTCAAAGTCGAAAAATCGATGTTTTTAGTCGTAATCAGCGAGGGGGTGGCGGCCAGCAGCTACGGTTCCGAAGAGTTTGCCGCCGGTGTTTGCGGTTCGAGGAGTTCGCGGTCAGAAGTTACGGTCCGAGGCCTCGCACGTTTACGCCCCGAGCTTGCGGCTCGGAGTTTACTACTCAACATCGTTTCCGATTCAGCAGCCTCGCTCAGAAGCCTCGTCCTCGCATAACTTCCTCGCCTCGCATCAAATATTAGACGTGAATTTTGGAAGTGCTGGGGATCGAAAACGCGACCTCTGGCTAGCATCCCTTCAACGCCTTACCAACTCATCTAGCTTGCTTGATGATAAATTCCGTCCGAAATTAATTGATAAAGTGTCTTTTTCGTTCATATTTTCGCCTTTTTTACACTTTCAGCCCAAAATTCAATTTTTTTTTTAAAAAAAATTTCCTTTTCATCCAAAATAAATATATATGTATATATATATATATATATATATATATATATATATATATAATTATTATAATAAAATAAAAAAAATTAATAAATAAATTATACTTTGATTTTTGACCTTTATTTTTTAGCTTTTGACCTTAAATTTTGACTTTGACTTCCAAGTTTGACCTTTGACTTCCAAGTTTGACCTTTGACTTTAAACTTTGACTTTTTCGTTTAACTTTTAAATTTTCAAATTTAGCTTTTCGGTTTGACTTTTAAGTTTGACTTTTCAAGTTTGACTTTTGAGTTTAACTTTTTAAATTTGACTTTTAAGTTTGACTTTTGAGTTTAACTTTTAAGTTAGACTTTTCAAGTTTGACTTTTGAGTTTAACTTTTTAAATTTGACTTTTAATGTTGACTTTTGAGGTTTATAATCAAAGGGCTTGACTTTTAAGTTTGATTTTGGTTTTTAGTTGTGCTTTTTAATTGATTTCAAGGTCTACGAGGGAGTTGAAAACATGAAAGAGAGTCGTCTGGATATGTTAAGACAAAATTTCAGCATTTTCGATTATATCCCTGGAGAAACCCTCGAAACTCAGTTGCAGCGATTTACTACACTTACTACCGAGATGAATATAGCTGGGATCTTCTTGTCTAAATCTAAGATAAACAAAAAGCTATTGAATTCACTTCCGAAATCGTGGGATATGAACGTGGCTATCATCAAGAAGACAAAAGATCTCAATCATCTTAGTCTTGCTGATGTAATTCAAGAACTTGATACTTTGAAGTGTAGAGAAACAATGAGTTCTGAAAACATTCCGGTCAATGAAGTTACATGTACTCCAGCTTGTGAAGCCACGATTAAATTTCTTCGGGAACAAATTGATTTATTTAAAAGAGAAGTTGAGGACCTGAGATATGAAGGATATCAACTCAGGAAAGGACAGAAACCCCTGAAGGCTGAATTAAAAGCAAAAACCAAGGACTTTAGGAAGCTTCAGGAAGAGTATAGCAACAAGTGTGAAAATTATGATTATATTAAGAGACAACTTGCTGCTGTAACTGAAGAACTTGACGCTTTAAAAATTAAGTGTGGAAAAACTGATGTCGGTTTCAAAAATTATACTGTGTCAAGTCAGACAGTCGAGTCCTTATATGAAACCCAATTAAAATTCAAAGAAAATCAAAACAAGGGTCTAGGGTATGATAGTGTACCTCCTCCTTATAATCATAACTACATATCCATCCCTATGACACAGGACGAAACTGACAGGGAGCCACATCTTCGATATGGAAAACAAGCTGGATTTATGTCAGGAGGAGTTATTAATATTGAAGATACTAATGTTGCTACTTCATGTGCAGGTAAAGTAGCAGAAGATGAGAATAATGAGAGCACTATTGAACAAACCGATGACTCCTTGAACTCTGAATCTGTTGCTTCGAACTCAACTGCTTCTGATCAACCCGTTGTTGAAAAATATAGGCCACCAATTCCAATGCAACAGAGTTCTTGTGGCAAGTGTGCATGTGGGAACAACAAGAAACGAGGCAAGGATACGCCACCAGGGGCATGAAGAAACAACTTCACAGTGAAGAAAAAGACATGTTTTCACTGTGGAACACCTGGACACATTGCCAGAAATTGTCCAAATCGCGCATACGTTCCCTATTATGCACAAGGCTAGCAGAACGTGCCAAGAGGGAGATACTTCAAAAGACCCCCCCCCCCCCCCGAGATCACGATCAATCATTGACGACTGGAATGCCAAGAAGGCCAAGAACTCAACTCCTAAGGCCAAGAATCAAACTCCAAAGTCCAAGAATCCGAATCCCAAGGGCAAGAAGGGAATGTCGGAAAAGAAGTCCAATCCAAGAGATGGTCCCGTGAAGCCAAAATCAAAGTCATCTCAACGGCCGACATCATGTTCAAAAGCAAGTACTGAGCCACCCATCGGATCGAAAAAGAAATGGGTTAAACCCAACTACAAATGGGTTCCGAAGGCTCAATCTCCCAAATCTTCTAACGATTCTAATATTTCTACATCTTCTATTTGTGATAAACAGGACATGTCATGGGAGAAAGTACCGTGCAAGGATGACAAAGGTCGACCCAGTTTCAAAATGGACTGGGTTCCAAAGACCAACTAATCCTGCTCTGTGTCGGAGCAGCTATGGAGGCATATCATCAGACTTTGGTTTGTTGGTAGTGGCTGTTCCTGGCACTTGATAGGAGACACCTCTCAACTGTACAACACTCAGAACATTGTTTGCGAGAATGTGTCCTCTGCGGGAAGGTAAGAAAAGAAGTGATCACTCACGGGGTTAGTGCTTAATTACATGAAGAATTTTCGGATCTGTTATGAGATTACGCGTGTTGTTCTCAGACCTTCTGGATGCAAATTCAATCGGTGACTTATGGTTTGCGTTTTCTTCTCTATACTCCTGAGTTTTTCTTAAACTGATTCGTTTTAAAGACAAAATTTTGTTTTAGGATAGTTTAAATTTGCGCATTTACTTTCATTTCTCTCCTATGCATAAATTTAAGGGGAGAAATAAAAACAAAAATTAGAAAATTTTTTTAAAAAAAATCCAAAAACATTAGAAAATCAAAAAATAAAAAAAAAATATGTTGGTTATGAAGTGTGCTTGAGGGAGATGTTTTGGGAAGTGATATTATCAAGTGATAACAGACAACCTGAGTCTGCGTAACGTACCCAAAGTTGAAGGGTCTATGCTCTGGTTTGATGCGTTGGTAGGCACGAAAAATTTTAAATGGACTTGACTAGGGAGAGTTGAACTTAGGAAATTTATAGACTTGACAAATCTTGACCTAGTTAGATACGTTCAGCCTGACAATACGACGCTCGAATAGGTTGAGCAGGGAGATATATATGGGAATCTACTCGTCACATTAATTGAACCCGTACTTGGAACCGTGGTTTAACTTTTCCTCGATGTGCGAATTCTATCCTTAATTCCGGTTGGATGGGGCGACTGGTAAATTCCGATAAATTAGGTCTGTAGAATATCATTTTCTTTCTTTCCGTCTGTTAGTCATATGTTGTCTCCTTTGCGTGACTTCCAATCCGACCTGGTACACAACATATGCAACTCTATTTCTCTGCATGTTATATATATGTGAAATACTTCTTATCTGTTAGCCATATGCTGTCTCCTTTGCGCGACTTCTAATCCGACCTGGTACACAACATATGCAACCTTCTTCTTCTTCTCAACCCCTCTGAAGTAGTTAGCAATAGAATTCTGAATCTCTCCTCTCTCTGAATGGTTGTCTGCTCACCCGGTGTAAGGAGTACTCTGGAAGTTCTTGATGGTTGGGGCATATCAGGAAGTGGGAAACATGTTCCAGTACAATTAAAATTGAACACTCAAAGATTGTCTATAGATCTCGCTGCTCAATTTAGGTGGACAACAATATCCCTGGTCGTCGTCAGATGAATGGTCCTTAAGATATAGTATCTAAGGAATTAGGATTAGATATGATTTTTAGGAACTTAAGTTCACCTTGTCTTGTAACAAATAGTATGTCCTAAATTTGTCACAATTTTTCGTGTTTAAGTGGACAACAATACCGACGATCGACCAGACAAAGATGTGAATATGAAAGGTACCGACAAGTGGATAAAGGCTGTCTAAAAACTTTGATCCCAAATCACTCTTAAAGTTAGATATCAATTTTATTTTTGTTAAATTTGTCATAGTTTCTTCTAATTTAAATATTAGGGGAGAATTAAAAATTAAAAATAATGAAAATAAAAAAAAATCAGAAAAATTCAAAAATCAAAGAAAAATCAGAAAAATTAAAAATCCAAAAATAGTGTTATTTCTGTTTTATTTCTTGTTCAGAAAATCAAAAATCCAAAAATATTTTTGTTTCTGTTTTAATTTGTGTGCTAAGTTTTCTTTTAGTTTTGTTTTGTCTTGAAAAGTGATTTCAGGTATAGATAAGACTCATGAAGTTTGTGTCGAAGATTTCTGAGCGAAGGCTTCATTCGTGATCATCGAAGAATTCTCATTCGAAGGAGAAAGAAATGAATATTATTCTTTCAACATTCAATCTTTCAACCCCAGAAGCAAGGTGAAGCACAAATTAAAGATTATGTGACAAATTGCATTGAAGCCTCCTCAATCAGTCTGCTGCTATCTTTGTACCTGCTGAAGTGATCCAGAAGATTTGTTCTCTCTGAAGATTCTCAAGCTGAAAGCGCCAATTTTCTAGAATCAGTACGTCAAGCCTCCTCATCCAATGTGTGTTTAATTCCAAATCTTGAAGAATTGCCCAAGTTCTCAAGATGAAGTCATTCATTGAAGATTCATATGTTCATCCTGATGTTGTGAAGAAATCGAAGGTTAAAGCTGAAGCCAAGCTCCCATTGAAGATTGACAAGAAGAGCCAGCTACTTTTTAGGGGGAGCTTGTTAGGTCAATTAAGAAAAGAAAGCTATAAACCAAGGGGGAGATTGTTGGGTCAAAATATGGTTTATACTTTACTTTTCTGGGCAATTGTATTTTTCTGTAATATTTATGAATTTATGGTCTAGTTTACGGCTGAGTTTACGGCCGTAAACACCTTACGACCGTAAACTCATTTACAGCCCATTTGTTTCCGGCCCATGTTCCCCTAGTATAAATATAGGTATTAGGGTGTGAGGAATAGATTGATGAACCCTAAGGAGTTTACGGCCAGAGAGAAAGAAAGTTTGTGTGGGTGAATCTTGTGTAAGGAACTTAATTCATATTATCAATACATTCAAGATTCATATTATTCTTCTTCTCTTTTTCTTCTGTTTGATCTGACATCATCCGTTTGATTGAGATTCCACATCATCAAACGGATCAGACTGATACACAGGCAAATTAGGGACTTACACTAGATTATTATCAGCCAAGGCATAAGCTTTTTACCTCTAAATGGTCTGAAATGCTACCCCAACTCTAGATCTATAGCTTCTTCTTGCACGACCAAGGTCCTTCTTCCTTCTCCAAGCTTCAATTAACTCTCAAGGCAAGAACTAGCTCAACAATGGAGTTGGGTGGCTAGGGTTTCAAGTTCTGGACAATAGGGGCCGAAAATGAGACCTAGGGAAGAGAATAAGATGCTTAAATAGGGTACCAAGTCCCGGAATAAGGCTTCCTAACCCATACCTCACTCGCCAAGTCCACTCTCCAACTCATCTAGTCGGTAACTTAATCTTGCACACGGATCCCGCTCCGACTCGTCGAGTTCTTCCTTGGACTCGACGAGTTGACTCCATTTGACTTAGGGTTCTCCTTTCCTTTCTTGTCCTTTCTAATACTGGGTGTTACAAATCTCCCCACTTAAGGTAGACTTCGTCCTCGAAGTTCGCTACAGCCAACTGTCCCGCAATCTACTTTCAACCTTCCTGCCTGATGAATCTAACTTCTGGTAACCACTTTCGTTGACCTTCCTCCTGGTCATTATGTCTAAACTAGTCCCTGCAGGTAATAACCTCGAGTGCGTTCTAACCGCGCCAATCCTGAGAACGCAACTTACTCAAATTCCCTGAGTACTTCTGTTAGACATCCTAGAGGTTCACCCCCTTTTTCTTTGCGCATTTTCTTGCCTTCCCAAGACAACGTTCCATAACTGATCATTTCCCATATCACTGTGAAGGACATGTCCTTTGCGATATCCATTACTCCAGTCACTCCCAGTGCTGGTCACTACTGCCGATACACACCAAACACTTCTTACCACCATAACTTAGTGCTGAGTACCCATCCCAACGAATGGATCAGATAATACTTCGAGTAAAAGATTCATCCCTTTAACGGTTAGAATCATACAAGAGCTGCATAATAGGGACAAACCCTTCCCTCTAAGATTATTTAACCCTGCTGTGAGAGGCGTAGCACTCCTCGGTCAACTAGCTGTCTCACACCACTCTCCTCTTATCATTACTCCCTATGAATGAGAACCCTGCTATCTTTTTATCTGCCTTCCGGATAAACCGAGACCACCCTGGTCCCAACTAGCTTGCCGTTAACTGGGTTACCCTTGTATTTCACACAAAATCTTCTGATTCCTTGCAGCCGATTACGGCTCGCCTGAACCTCAACAATGTGTCCATTTCGAAAGTGCTCCAACAGAAGAAATGAACTACTAAGATCACTAGGCCCACAGCCTATGACTGGAATACCCCTACAAGGTCCTCAACATTGGTCTGGATTGCCACTAAGCCCACATCATGAGTATGTTATGCCCTACCTAGCCCTTAGCTCATGACTTGACTGATCCTGATAAACTATCAACATTGTCCAAAAGAAAAGCCTAACCAACGTCCTTCACAGCACCAACTAGCGCCACGATGCTGAAACCCCACCATGCATGATTCACTTATAGAATAACTTGCTATCCAAGAAAAATCCTACAACCCTTGGTCGCACATGACCCTAGAATAGAATGATAGTCAAACTCTAGTTCCAACTTGCAGACTATAACCCAGACCTGATCAAGCACGTAAGCTGAACCAACCCTCTTGCCACCTTGAATACCCACAGATACACGCGAAAAATAAATTCCATGCACATATTTGGGAATCCCTACCTCCATACTTACTCGCCACAAAGCCCATACTTGACCGAGACTGGTCTGATTCTACTAATACATAACTAGTCCGATAAGACTTCCACAATTATCCCGAAGGTTACCGAAATCCGAGTCAAAATTCTATTCCATCATCAAGGGGAAACATACCCCAAAGACTTAGGAAACATAACTCACTGCACAAGGTAATTGGTGGTGCATTTGTAACTTCTCAACTGTCACTTCTTAAGTTGCTTCGTAGAATTCCCACCTATCTGACCATTCTGGAACCCACAACCTGAACAACAACAAACAAAATCTTCAATGGCTGACTCTCAACCAGAGAATTCCCAATACTCCTCCACTTAGAACACTAACCACCAACCACGGGTGTGAACCCAAACACAACTTAACTGGCAGTCCCTGATGCTTGAATGATCTCACACTCAAATCTTGAAGACCAAAAGATAGATGCTCCAACGAATACTTCAGCAATGAGCTATTTCCCTTGGCGCTTTCATCTGCTAATCAATAACGGTTACTAAAACCGCTGAATCCTGACAATGCTGAATAACCATCCAGTGGGACCCTGTCCACAGACTTCCCACATAATACCCTTCTTCCCAAAGTGCTCCAAACAAATCTCTCGCTCTCAGGATCTTGAATCATATCATTCAGGGTCTTGCACCCTGACTCACTCAACATCTCAATCATCCATAGCTGAACTGCAGTAGCTGAAACAACCTTTTCCCTAAACCAGGCTAAAACTACTCCTAAGACATAGTCTCAAATCCCGCAAGTGCAATAAGTCATACAATCAATCCTTGTCGCCTGATACAAGAGATCTAAGGCGAATCGGATTTTAGCTTCTATGGGTCGGAACGATAATCGCGTACGCCTCACAAGATATTCATACCACATTAACCCACCTACTCTCACCAATGCTGAAATACTATCGCTAACCCCTGCGACTAACCAACCCCGAGCTGGAATACAACCTGATCCTGGGGTCACAAGCCTACTCACTCCTTTGCGCTTGAAAAGATGGAAGGGCATAATCCTTGCCCTAAAAAACAACATTCCAACCCATCTATTATCCTTTCTACAGCTACAAACTCTAGCTGATCATAATCATCACTCCTTTCCAGAGTCCCTGCGACTCGAATCTCGGCCTCGTATAAAACCCCCAAAGCCTCAAATCCGAAAACTCTTATACCAACCTCTCCTGCTTAACCTACAAAATGCAACAAGTACGGAACATCTCCCTAATCCCAAGTAACTGCAGCCCTCTACTCATTAGAATATGTCCTAGTGGCAAGTCCCGGTATTGGAAAGCTCGACCAGCTCCTCCTCCTACCGTCGTTACAGCTGTTGTAGCTGCTGCAGCAGCCATCTCAGCAAGGGCTGCATAGCACTCATCAAAATACTCAACCATGACAGTCTTAATAGACCCCAACATCTTCGGAAACTGTCCGTGGACAATCTTGAACACCTCCTCCCGGATGATCTCACTGACATGATCCTCTGACAATACTGGCCTATCTTGGCTGCCAGCTCCTGGTCCTAATCCGGACCCAGCCTCATGATGCCACGTAACCATCATTCTGATAATACACCAGAAAGATCTCTGATAACCCATATGATAACATGGAACAACTCTCAACTAAACCCCATGGGTCGTGACTTTCTTGATATGTGTATGGGTCCTATGCTTTATGTAGTACGGGCCTATACTACCTTCCACACCAACCCATATTTGTCTCAAGTATCACCACAACACCCTACAATACACATAAACATAACGAGCGCTCAATCCTCACTCCTAGGGGAATGATAAATATCTCATAACTGGCCTACCGGCTTCACACAACCCACCCATGAAACTTTCACCAACCCTGATGCACTCGTGTATGCTAACCATACATAGCATTGGAACCTATATACTTTCGAATACCTGATCCTACCCTAAGCCCTTCATCAAACAAGAACAGTAAATAAGGCCAAACCAAACAATCTTAGGCTATATGATCTTAAATATGTAAAGCCTTGATGCATACACTCAACAACTACAGTAATGATGTGAATTTCATATAAAGAACACCCTAGGCTATCAGGCATCATACAATCAGGCAATTCTATCATGCAATTCCTAAAGATCACTAGCCTAGTAATAGCATGTTGTTCTAACATATCGCAATATCACATAACTGTATGGTATTTTGGGGTCTACTTACTGGCTCTGGTTGATCGTACACTCTGCATCCTCCTTTTAAAAATCAAAGTTAAGTTAAGGTCTACGTTACTGATCCCAAGCCAACAATCAAACAAGAATAGGACAAATGATCGAGCCTATGCCCTTAATCCAACTCTTTTTCTTATAATTTCTTTTTCGAAAAACGTTTTGTAAAAACTCTCAGATCCTTGTTTGAGACTGGATTCACACAAGTGTTTATCCAATTCACTCAAACCAGGGCTCTAATACCTACTTGTAACACCCATAAAAATCAGGCCAAATTTAAACTTTTTAAAACATTTAGAAACGAACAGTTATTATAAACTTGTTTTCAAAACCATTCTATATCAGAGTATCCCAGAAACATAGTCATAAAAAGTAAGGAGCTGTACGATCATGCCTTTGCCTTCCCACGATTATCTGAGGTACTTGAAACCAAAACTGAAACTGTAAGCCCAAAGCTTAGTGAGTTCCCCCAAAATAACAATACACTACTAATAACACATATACAAATAACAGCATGTATTGGGTCCACAACTTTACAGACTGGATTACCCCGGGCCCCACAGTCTGAGTCTGGAGTGTCTTCCAGACCCGCATCTCATATCTGGATTGCCACTGAGCCCACAATACAAGTCTGGTATTCGTCAACCGGCCCTCAGCTCGTATCTGGAATGCTCCCGAGTCCTCAGTATGAGTCTGGCATGCCCCGCCCGACCCTCAGCTCATATCTGGAATACTCTAGGGTTTGTTGGTTACTGCACAAAGGAGTATAGCCTTAACCCACCTACATAATATGTCGACATATAACACGACTGATGTGCATACAAATAAACACATAATATTACAAGTAGTCCTACAGATCTACCTAACTGGCATAAGAACTAGCATCCAACATGAACTTATACTCAACATACTACCAACTGCTAGGATAACATATCCAACGGGCCGAATTGGTGCCTTATACCCTTTAGTATAGTGAGGATAAATCACCTGGCAATGCTGAAGTCCCGCGGATGAAACTCTAGCTTCTGGTTGACAGATTCCCGAACTGCCAACATCAAACAATACCTAATTAATAATTTGGTTCTAAGCCCAAGGTCCAACTCACACTCCAAAGGCCCAAAGTCAAGTAATGGGCCAAAGCCCAACATATGGCCCAATTTTCCAAATTAGGCCCAGACCTCTACATGGTATTTCCTTAAGGCCCATCCAATTGTTCTAGTCCAACCTCTTGGTATTCCCATGGCCCAATATCACATAATCATCAAGGCCCAATTATGGCCCACCTATGGCCTAATTTTCCAAATTGGGCCCAAGTCCTTCACATGGGCCTTACCCTAAAACTTATCCAATTATTTTGGTCCATTTACTTGTTCTTGGATAGCCCATCAATAGTCCAACGACCAAGACCCAATAGGAAGGCCCAAGTGAAATTAGGGTTTTCACATGAAATGACGATTAGGGTTAAGTGTTTCTTACTTAACCCATTAAGGACTTAATGTATTAAGTCCAATATTTCCTTAGGTTAATTTGCCAATGATAGTTATTTAATATTTTAAGTTTATTAAATAATTCTTGTGTGTGTCCCGATCCATTCCAAAAAATTAGGGTTTTATGCCATTAAGGTTTTCCAAACCCTAATTAGGGTTTCCTACCCAATACTAGCCCATTAATCACATGGTTGGGCTTATAGGTTAATTAGGGCTTCATTAGGCCAATTAGGGTTTCGCGAGGCCCATTTTTCCAAGTATCCCAAACGAGTTAAAACACAAACTAGGCACACCGCCACCCAACACGACGGCTGGTGGCAGAAGCCACCACCTAACGGTGGTGGTTTGAGTTTTCTTTTCATTTTTCTAATCTCTAATCACATGTTACAATGATTTAATGAAGAAAATAACACACACACACTAATTGATAAACATACACACAGCCACCCTTGTGGCGGCCAGTGGTGGTACATGGTGGAAGGAAGCACCTCACGATGGTGGTGGTGGTGGTGGCCCTCTTGCGATTCCGGCCAAGACAACCACACACACAAGACACACTCACTAACAGTAGAACACACCCACACATCTTTTGTTTGTAAATGGAACCCAGCCACCCTTCTGGCGGCAATGGTAACACAAGAAAGCGGGCAGCAGCAGTAACAGTTTTGTCATCGGTGGCAGCTACCATTACCAGCAGCCATGGTGGTTTGACTTCGGGTTTTTCTGTCCATCGAGCATCCATATCATGATCAGCACCCAAAAAACCCCCTGCTTGTGATACATTGGCTGAAGCACACACACCCAAACTTAACTACGGTGGTGAGCGGCGACAGTTGTGATTGGAACGTAGCATCGTGAAACGGGCAGCAGCTTCACGACGGAACATCCGTATGGCGGCGACAACAGTGAAAAAGGCTTCAGTAACCAATACGACCGGTCCTCCCACAACCATAGCGTCGGTGTCTGTGGTTTTTCTCCAGTTACAAACGATGTTTGACGGTGGATCTAGAAGTAGAAGAAGGTAAGGCGGCGAAAAAGTGAGGGCAGCGATCGATCGGTAACACCGGTTGGCAAGGAAGCGGCCGTCGGACATAGCAGCAATGTGAGTGGCGGCTGGAGGTTAAGGGTAGAGAGAGAGGTGAATGCTTGAGTTGTATTAGGGTTAGGGTTTAGATGCAATAGAACAGTTATATACTCGCTCAATTCAACTATGATCCATATTTGACAAAACTGATCCCTCTTTCTCTTTTTCCTTTCATATTAAGTCCCGAAATTACCATTTAGCCCCTGAATCCATAAAATCCTTTCAATATAAGTCCAACAGTTTCAAAACAACCCCTCCTCTACAAATTATTCTCAAATGAAGTCTATAATTTACCCTTTATACCAAAGTTCCCATAAATCCTTCCAAAATGAGTCCAAAAGTTACCCATTACACTCTGCCTTCTAAAATCATTACAAAATAAGTCCCAAACTTACACTTTAACCCTCAAAAATCAATAGTATATCATTTGGCACCCCGAAACCAACATCCTACTAATTATTATTGGATTTTGGACAATAATAATATAAAATAATAGTAAAATTACTTCATGGGGCTCTGGGTTTATCATTTAATTATTCTACTTTAAACGGGATGTTACACACGCTAAACCAAAACCAAATGCAAACCGAGTGAATAATTATGGTTTAACCCAAGCCTATGATCTAGTCCATTCTTCATCATGATAGGGAAAAAGACCATTTTGTCCTTTATATAAAAACCCAAATAAACTAAGCCCAAAACCCCCGAATGGCCTAAGGCCCAAAATCGATCCATTGGGCTTCTATTGAGAACGCCCGACGTTCCACCATATGATGCCTGGCGTCCGAATGTCACGAGTTTCCATGCAAACGCTTGGCGTTTGTTTGCTTCTTACCAACTTCCAAACCAATGTCATAATGGCTTCAGATCTTATGCCCAAACTTCAAATCCAATCATAACGGAACATCTAAAGCCATAAAGTTGCAAACTTTATCACCATGCATGGCTATAATGAGCCCAAAAGCTAAAACTCCAACTACTTAACACATTAAGACACCTCAAAACTTTCATGGAGTGACAGGAAGGTCCAAGATCACACTTTTATTACTTAATCTACCCTAAAACGTTCAAAAGGACAATCTCTTTTGTAACACCAGCGAAATTAGGGTCAAAATTTTAACTTTTATAAAACAATAATTGGGATATACCAAGTGGTATATATTGTAACGAGGTTTCCAAAAATATAAAGAACACTAAAATCCGAGTTATAATAAATAAGTTATGACCATTTTAAGATTCGTAATAATATCGGTAAAATGCTTATAAGCATAAAACACGAAGTTTAAATAAAATACCTTACAGCCTTAGGCTTCTAAATAAAAGTCGTAGATATCGTTAAGATGTAAATATGCATAAAAAGAACGCCCAAATCTGACTTCATATGAGGAAGTTATGATTTTTAGAAGTTTTAGATAACAATAGGCAGCTAAAAAGTCGAAACAGTGATCGAGTGATATTTAGCCAAAACTTTCTAAATGAGAATCAAAGATCTCATCGATGGTAGTGAAACGATAAAAAGTTAGGCAGAAACAGACGTAGATGAAGAAGTTGTGAATTTATAACGGAGTTTTCCTGTCCCGGCCTACTAAAAATAATATATTTATAATATATTAAAAATAAAATCGAAATTTGCTGACGAAGTCTAAAAAAAAGATGTAGAGTACATTCTCACCTACACGTGCATATAAAGAACATCAAAAATGGAGCTCGTATGCGAAAGTTATGGATTTTACAAGTTCGAGGCACACACACCAAGATGATTTACGCCCAACGTACCCTCGTACGCCCAACATACTCGGGGTGCTAAGCCTCGGTTCCTCTACGTTGCTCCAATGCTCTTTCTGAGGATGCGGTAAGTCATGACGCATACGAACGCCCAGCGTAACCGAAGTACGCCCAACGGAACGAGTACGCCCAACGTACTCTGGAATTACGCCCAACGTAATCCCTCTTTCAGCACCCTATAAATATCATGCAAGGCTACCCGGGTTTATTTGCTTCCTTACTCATTTCTTTCACCTTGGAACCCTTCTAAAGCCCCTCTAAACCACCCGAAAGTCCCGGTACACCCGTAAGTACACGACGCAAGGCCCGACACCCCGAAGTTCCCGAGATGCAAATCAGCTTTTCTAGTCGAAGTTCTGCTCGGTTTTTGTCTCACTTTCTTCAATCAATCAGGTGAGTTCATACCCCCTTTTCTACCATTTTAAATGCTTTTAAAAGGTCTTTATCACTATACGGGGGAGAATACAAGTAAAAATGTAACCTTACCCGCATGAAAACATCAAACTTTTGAGTCTACATTGCATGATGTTCTTACGACTACCAAATGGTTTAGTTAACATATAAACATCTTACATTACTTTACCCAATTTGGGATACAACATGATTTATAAATAAAAACGTGTTTTACTTATAAATACGTATACGACTTCATACCAACAATGAGTATTTCAACTACAACATTTTATATTCACGGGAATATATATACATTACTACTATGGCTTTTGCAATACTTTGAAAAACAATACTTTGCGGAAACAAACATACACTTATTATACATAATTGAGAATTCGTGAGAAAACATCTTCACTATACCCAATGGGGGTATTACAGTAAGTCCTGTCTTATAACCAGAATCTCCCGTCCGGAGAGCGTGGCAAGTGTGTATAGATCTATACGGGACTAATGATCCAGCACCCTGACTGCTAGCTACAGTTCGCGGGGTGACAAGTGTCATAACGTTTCGACGCCTGAAGACCATCGCATGCAGGCAAATATGATAGTATGGTTATGAGAACTCACCGAATATACGATTAATGCAGTATCATATCTTTACGAGAAACGTGGTATTCTGATTTACTTTTACGCATCTCAACGAACTTCACATACTTTTATTCTTATAATAAGACTATATAACAACATTTTGAGCATGGTATAGTGCTTACAGTTTACGGTCTTGAACATTTAAATACTGCATTTATACACTTAGGAAAATAAAGGATTTTTCTTGTTTCCAAACATACATGTCACACGTGAAACGATTTACTACACAACTTGTAAGAAAATATGGGATTTTATGAAAATACATACACGAACTTTCGAATGACATACATTTATTCAAACCACTACTTATGAACTCACCAACTTAATTGTTGACACTTTTTCTTTGAAATTACTTGTGTTCTCAGGGAATCACTAAGACAGGTTGTCAACAATCTTTTGAAGCTTAACGCAATGACGTTGCTTGCAAATTTTTGAATCATGATTTGTGTAATCAACTTTTTAACTTGTATTGATACAATCATGTAAACTTTTCAACTAATGTAATATGGTGGTGTGCACTTTCTTTACTATACAATTGTTGTGATAGCGGACATGACGTCATCCGCCCCCGAACGTTTCCGCCATTCAGGTTTGGGGGTGTGACAGATTGGTATCAGAGCATTGTTTATAGTGAACTAAGTATATCAAAACCAATTTTTGATATACAACTATAAACACAACTGGGCAAAAACACTCTGATTAAGAGTCATACTTTTTAAAATATTTTTTTTATAAAATTATACATGCATTCATTTCACACTAGAGTTGGTATCATAAATGACGTTGTTAGAGAAGTATTATAGACAAGTTGTACGGTGCAGATATGCCTTGGAGCATGTAATCAGAACTCGGATGGATATAGCCTGATCAACTATATTTGTCCGAAAGCTGACTAACGTGTGCCAAGGAGTACCTGCAGTGAACAACAAGTCTAAAACTTACCAAAAACACAACTTTTAGAACAAAAGAAATATATTTAGAATACTATAGGAATATTCTATGCAATAGTATAAAAGCCCCAATTTGCCAACTTATATGTATTAGCTTTTGGGCAATTTTCACACCTCTATTCTCGTATAGACACAATGGCTGGATTCCATCTACCAAGCGACCCCTACTACCTGAACCGAGTCAACAGAGGTGGGATAGAAAATAATACAGAAGAAGAATTCAAGGAAGAAATGCAAGCGGACTCAGACTCAGACCCTGAGAATACTGACCTACCCTTAGCAACTCCGATCCAAAATCCAAATCCTCGACCAGGATTTCAAGACCCGACACCTCTGTGGGCAACGAACCTGATTAGGTGGAGTCGCGAACAAGGTCAACCCCTTCCATATAATGGAGATCGAAGATTCTACAACTTAAGCGAAGGAGGATCGGCAGACAGAGTCCTTCCTATACTGGTTCGTCGGATAGCTCACATTGATGAACAAGGAAGAGCAACTATCCATCGAACTGAAGAGAATGATGCGAACACTGGAGTCAATACAGTTCGCATCCGACAGTTAGAATCAACCCGTGGAAGAATCACAAATCAAAATGAAACATTGCAGAGAGAGCTAATGACAACTCAAACCGAAGTGAGAGAACTTCGGGCATGCCAAGCAAGACATGAGCTACGTATGCTCGAGATGGAGCGTTAGTTGGCAGAATCTAAGGCTCATGTGAGCAGTTTGCGTCACAAATAATACCTTTCTGACTACCAAAATTTTGTTATAGATTAGGGACTCGGATAACGTTCTTACTTTTCTTAACCTTGTAATCGGAGACCTTCAGATAGGTCAAATTTTCCCTAACTACAAAATATAGTGCACCATATGTTTAGTATATATGAAGTATTTCCTTTATTAAACACTCTACATACCCCTCAAATTCATGACTTTATCTATCCTATTTATGAATCAAACTCAAAACCCTGTTTAAGGATAAACCAAACTTCTGATATAACAAATCACTAATGCATGAATTTCGAATCATTAAAACTTATAGTCTTTCTTGTTATTTATTTACCAGAACAGTGCCTCCTCGTAGATCAGCACGTAGAAACGCAACCCCAACACTCCCACCACCACCTCCCCAATATGACCCCAACGTAGTGCAATCTGCTATCACTGCAGCAGTAACAATTACACTGTCTCAAGCAAAATCTAGCGGCGCAAGAAGGGCCAAAAGTAATCAACTTACCAACACGACCCCATTTCTGCGATTGGACACCGCCACTTTACAAGCTACAGTTATAGCCACGGTGATAGCCATTATAGCGTACAAGAACTCTGTCAACTCAAGCAGGAAAGGAAATTATATCAAAAATCCTAATCAAAGAAACAATCGAAGCCACCTACCAGTAGCGACCTATAAGAATACCACAAGGTGCGAACTTAAGAACATGAAACGAAAACCCTGGAGCGAGAGGAGAGGCAAATCAACTCAAAGAAACGCCAAAAAGCAATCAACAACCCATACCCCTATATACCCTATTACCTCCACACCGACAACACCATATCGTGGAAACCTTCCGCACTGCAACAAGTTCAACTGCCATCATAATGGAGTCTACCTGATAAAGTCTTGCAATAAGTGCAACAAGAGAGGACACACCGTCAACCACTATAGGACCCCGACCCAATACATCACTGCAACCACCAATGTCGGAGCGAAGCAAATTTGCTATGCATGTGGTGAGGCAGGACATTTCAAGCGAGATTGCTCAATAGAGAGGAATAACAGAGGAGTAGGAAGGGTTTAAGCATCAAGCCAGAAAGAAACAACCAGGAAAGCCATTAAGAATTTTGGTACGTCCCAAACAACAATAACTCTAATTCGTAGTTCACTAAAATTTCTACCAATAAATTTTAAATTTCCCTTTCATTCGAACAAAACCTCAAACTTTTGCTAAGACACCTTGTAGGTGAGCTATAAGGCTTTTAAGTGTACTTTATGGTTTTTATTAATCAAGACCTTGTAGATTGAGGGTGTGTGATTCCGCTTCATCTCCTGATCTCTTTCGGGTAAGTATATATTTCGTAGTCCATCGTATTTAACTGTCGGAACGACCACCAACTATTAAATCGCTTAACGAAAGTAATATCAAGGATAAAAAAAAGCACACATGTAGGGTGCACTATCAATAATGAAACTCTTTCAACCAATATCGACAAACCCGACACAAACTCCCTAATTTTCTCTAGTTCAGAATACCGAAGTACTTATGTGAGGAGTACCATACCTTCTACAACCTTCCAGTAGTATTCCCCAACAAATCATTTAGAAATACCACGCGTACAACGAGTCAAATGCAAGCTCAAAATCTAGGAGTGAATTCAACCATAAACTTCAAAACGAAGTTGCCCTAACGCATTGAGTGAATATGCTAACATTTAGAAGAACAGAAGTAAATAAACCCAAAACCACACGATCCCGATCGGTCGAAGCGATAGGCGGAGTAATAAAGGTCCGTTGAAACACCCACATTGGGATATAGATTCATAAAGGAACAAGAAGAACAAATGGACCAGAAGCACTCACGCCTGCCCGCAACAATTGGAGTCCTAGGCGAAATGCGAATTTCGGGACAAAATTCTCTCTAACGGGGGGATAATGTAACACCAACAAAATTAGGGTCAAAAATTTGACTTCTATAAAACAATAATTGGGATATACCAAGTGGTATATATTGTAATGAGGTTTCCAAAAATATAAATAACACTAAAATCCGAGTTATAACGAATAAGTTATGACCATTTTAAGATTCGTAATAATACTGGTAAAACGCATATAAGCGTAAAACACGAAGTTTCAATAGAATACCTTACAACCTTAGGCTTCTAAATAAAAGTCGTAGATATCGTTAGGATGTAAATATGCATAAAAATAACGCCCAAATCTGACTTCATATGAGGAAGTTATGATTTTTAGAAGTTTTAGATAACAGTAGGCAGCTAAAAAGTCGAAACAATGATCAAGTGATATTTAGCCAAAACTTTCTAAATGAGAATCAAAGATCTCATCGATGGTAGTGAAACGATAAAAAGTTAGGTAGCAACGGACGTCAGATGAAGAAGTTATGAATTTAGAACTGAGTTTTCCTGTCTCGGCCTACTAAAAATAATATAAAAGTAATATATTTATAATATATTAAAAATAAAATCAAAATTTGCCGACGAAGTCTAAACAAAAGATGTAGAGTACATTCTCGCCTACGCGTGCATATAAAGAACGTCAAAAATGGAGCTCGTATGCGAAAGTTATGGATTTTACAAGTTTGAGGCACACACACCAAGACGATTTACGCCCAGCGTACCCTCGTACGCCCAACATACTCGGGTGCTAAGCCTCGGTTCGTCCACGTTGCTCAAATGCTCTATCTGAGGATGCGGTAAGTCATGAAGCATACGAATGCCCAGCGTAACCGAAGTACGCCCAACGTAACGAGTACGCCCAATGTACTCCGGAATTACGCCCAACGTAATCCCTCTTTCAGCACCCTATAAATATCATGCGAGGCTGCCCGGGTTTATTTGCTTCCTTACTCATTTCTTTCACCTTGGAACCCTTCTAAAGCCCCTCTAAACCACCCGAAAGTCCCGGTACACCCGTAAGTACACGACGCAAGGCCCGACACCCCAAAGTTCCCGAGAAGCAAATCAGCTTTTCTAGTCGAAGTTCTGCTCGGTTTTCGTCTCACGTTCTTCAATCTATCAGGTGAGTTCATACCCCCTTTTCTACCATTTTAAATGCTTTTAAAAGGCCTTTATCACTATACGGGGGAGAATACAAGTAAAAACGTAACCTTACCCGCATGAAAACATCAAACTTTTGAGTCTACATTGCATGATGTTCTTACGACTACCAAATGGTTTAGTTAACATATAAACATCTTACATTACTTTACCCAATTTGGGATACAACATGATTTATAAATAAAAACGTGTTTTACTTATAAATACGCATACGACTTCATACCAACAATGAGTATTTCAACTACAACATTTTATATTCACGGGAATATATATACATTACTACTATGGCTTTTGCAATACTTTGAAAAACAATACTTTGCGGAAACAAACATACACTTATTATACATAATTGAGAATTCGTGAGAAAACATCTTCACTATACCCAATGGGGGTATTACAGTAAGTCCTGTCTTATAACCAGAATCTCCCGTCCGGAGAGCGTGGCAAGTGTGTATAGATCTATACGGGACTAATGATCCAGCACCCTGACTGCTAGCTACAGTTCGCGGGGTGACAAGTGTCATAACGTTTCGACGCCTGAAGACCATCGCATGCAGGCAAATATGATAGTATGGTTATGAGAACTCACCGAATATACGATTAATGCAGTATCATATCTTTACGAGAAACGTGGTATTCTGATTTACTTTTACGCATCTCAACGAACTTCACATACTTTTATTCTTATAATAAGACTATATAACAACATTTTGAGCATGGTATAGTGCTTACAGTTTACGGTCTTGAACATTTAAATACTGCATTTATACACTTAGGAAAATAAAGGATTTTTCTTGTTTCCAAACATACATGTCACACGTGAAACGATTTACTACACAACTTGTAAGAAAATATGGGATTTTATGAAAATACATACACGAACTTTCGAATGACATACATTTATTCAAACCACTACTTATGAACTCACCAACTTAATTGTTGACACTTTTTCTTTGAAATTACTTGTGTTCTCAGGGAATCACTAAGACAGGTTGTCAACAATCTTTTGAAGCTTAACGCAATGACGTTGCTTGCAAATTTTTGAATCATGATTTGTGTAATCAACATTTTAACTTGTATTGATACAATCATGTAAACTTTTCAACTAATGTAATATGGTGGTGTGCACTTTCTTTACTATACAATTGTTGTGATAGCGGACATGACGTCATCCGCCCCCGAACGTTTCCGCCGTTCAGGTTTGGGGGTGTGACAGATTGGTATCAGAGCATTGTTTATAGTGAACTAAGCATATCAAAACCAATTTTTGATATACAACTATAAACACAACTGGGCAAAAACACTCTGATTAAGAGTCATACTTTTTAAAATATTTTTTTTATAAAATTATACATGCATTCATCACACTAGAGTTGGTATCATAAATGACGTTGTTAGAGAAGTATTATAGACAAGTTGTACGGTGCAGATATGCCTTGGAGCATGTAATCAGAACTCGGATGGATATAGCCTGATCAACTATATTTGTCCGAGAGCTGACTAACGTGTGCCAAGGAGTACCTACAGTGAACAACAAGTCTAAAACTTACCAAAAACACAACTTTTAGAACAAAAGAAATATATTTAGAATACTATAGGAATATTCTATGCAATAGTATAAAAGCCCCAATTTGCCAACTTATATGTATTAGCTTTTGGGCAATTTTCACACCTCTATTCTCGTATAGACACAATGGCTGGATTCCATCTACCAAGCGACCCCTACTACCTGAGCCGAGTCAACAGAGGAGGGATAGAAAATAATACAGAAGAAGAATTCAAGGAAGAAATGCAAGCGGACTCAGACTCAGACCCTGAGAATACTGACCTACCCTTAGCAACTCCGATCCAAAATCCAAATCCTCGACCAGGATTTCAAGACCCGACACCTCTGTGGGCAACGAACCTGATTAGGTGGAGTCGCGAACAAGGTCAACCCCTTCCATATAATGGAGATCGAAGATTCTACAACTTTAGCGAAGGAGGATCGGCAGACAGAGTCCTTCCTATACTGGTTCGTCGGATAGCTCACATTGATGAACAAGGAAGAGCAACTATCCATCGAACTGAAGAGAATGATGCGAACACTGGAGTCAATACAGTTCGCATCCGACAGTTAGAATCAACCCGTGGAAGAATCACAAATCAAAATGAAACATTGCAGAGAGAGCTAACGACAACTCAAACCGAAGTGAGAGAACTTCGGGCATGCCAAGCAAGACATGAGCTACGTATGCTCGAGATGGAGCGTTAGTTGGCAGAATCTAAGGCTCATGTGAGCAGTTTGCGTCACAAATAATACCTTTCTGACTACCAAAATTTTGTTATAGATTAGGGACTCGGATAACGTTCTTACTTTTCTTAACCTTGTAATCGGAGACCTTCAGATAGGTCAAATTTTCCCTAACTACAAAATATAGTGCACCATATGTTTAGTATATATGAAGTATTTCCTTTATTAAACACTCTACATACCCCTCAAATTCATGACTTTATCTATCCTCTTTATGAATCAAACTCAAAACCCTGTTTAAGGATAAACCAAACTTCTGATATAACAAATCACTAATGCATGAATTTCGAATCATTAAAACTTATAGTCTTTCTTGTTATTTATTTACCAGAACAGTGCCTCCTCGTAGATCAGCACGTAGAAACGCAACCCCAACACTCCCACCACCACCTCCCCAATATGACCCCAACGTAGTGCAATATGCTATCACTGCAGCAGTAACAATTACACTGTCTCAAGCAAAATCTAGCGGCGCAAGAAGGGCCGGAAGTAATCAACTTACCAACACGACCCCATTCCTGCGATTGGACACCGCCACTTTACAAGCTACAGTTATAGCCACGGTGATAGCCATTATAGCGTACAAGAACTCTGTCAACTCAAGCAGGAAAGGAAATAATATCAAAAATCCTAATCAAAGAAACAATCGAAGCCACCTACCAGTAGCTACCTATAAGAATACCACAAGGTGCGAACTTAAGAACATGAAACGAAAACCTTGGAGCGAGAGGAGAGGCAAATCAACTCAAAGAAACGCCAAAAAGCAATCAACAACCCATACCCCTACATACCCTATTACCTCCACACCGACAACACCATATCGTGGAAACCTTCCGCACTGCAACAAGTTCAACTGCCATCATAATGGAGTCTACCTGATAAAGTCTTGCAATAAGTGCAACAAGAGAGGACACACCGTCAACCACTATAGGACCCCGACCCAATACATCACTGCAACCACCAATGTCGGAGCGAAGCAAATTTGCTATGCATGTGGTGAGGCAGGACATTTCAAGCGAGATTGCTCAATAGAGAGGAATAACAGAGGAGTAGGAAGGGTTTAAGCATCAAGCCAGAAAGAAACAACCAGGAAAGCCATTAAGAATTTTGGTACGTCCCAAACAACAATAACTCTAATTCATAGTTCACTAAAATTTCTACCAATAAATTTTAAATTTCCCTTTCATTCGAACAAAACCTCAAACTTTTGCTAAGACACCTTGTAGGTGAGCTATAAGGCTTTTAAGTGTACTTTATGGTTTTTATTAATCAAGACCTTGTAGATTGAGGGTGTGTGATTCCGCTTCATCTCCTGATCTCTTTCGGGTAAGTATATATTTCGTAGTCCATCGTATTTAACTGTCGGAACGACCACCAACTATTAAATCGCTTAACGAAAGTAATATCAAGGATAAAAAAAAGCACACATGTAGGGTGCACTATCAATAATGAAACTCTTTCAACCAATATCGACAAACCCGACACAAACTCCCTAATTTTCTCTAGTTCAGAATACCGAAGTACTTATGTGAGGAGTACCATACCTTCTACAACCTTCTAGTAGTATTCCCCAACAAATCATTTAGAAATACCACGCGTACAACGAGTCAAATGCAAGCTCAAAATCTAGGAGTGAATTCAACCATAAACTTCAAAACGAAGTCGCCCTAACGCATTGAGTGAATATGCTAACATTTAGAAGAACAGAAGTAAATAAACCCAAAACCACACGATCCCGATCGGTCGAAGCGATAGGCGGAGTAATAAAGGTCCGTTGAAACACCCACATTGGGATATAGATTCATAAAGGAACAAGAAGAACAAATGGACCAGAAGCACTCACGCCTGCCCGCAACAATTGGAGTCCTAGGCGAAATGCGAATTTCGGGACAAAATTCTCTCTAACGGGGGGATAATGTAACACCAACAAAATTAGGGTCAAAAATTTGACTTCTATAAAACAATAATTGGGATATACCAAGTGGTATATATTGTAATGAGGTTTCCAAAAATATAAATAACACTAAAATCCGAGTTATAACGAATAAGTTATGACCATTTTAAGATTCGTAATAATACTGGTAAAACGCATATAAGCGTAAAACACGAAGTTTCAATAGAATACCTTACAACCTTAGGCTTCTAAATAAAAGTCGTAGATATCGTTAGGATGTAAATATGCATAAAAATAACGCCCAAATCTGACTTCATATGAGGAAGTTATGATTTTTAGAAGTTTTAGATAACAGTAGGCAGCTAAAAAGTCGAAACAATGATCAAGTGATATTTAGCCAAAACTTTCTAAATGAGAATCAAAGATCTCATCGATGGTAGTGAAACGATAAAAAGTTAGGTAGCAACGGACGTCAGATGAAGAAGTTATGAATTTAGAACTGAGTTTTCCTGTCTCGGCCTACTAAAAATAATATAAAAGTAATATATTTATAATATATTAAAAATAAAATCAAAATTTGCCGACGAAGTCTAAACAAAAGATGTAGAGTACATTCTCGCCTACGCGTGCATATAAAGAACGTCAAAAATGGAGCTCGTATGCGAAAGTTATGGATTTTACAAGTTTGAGGCACACACACCAAGACGATTTACGCCCAGCGTACCCTCGTACGCCCAACATACTCGGGTGCTAAGCCTCGGTTCGTCCACGTTGCTCAAATGCTCTATCTGAGGATGCGGTAAGTCATGAAGCATACGAATGCCCAGCGTAACCGAAGTACGCCCAACGTAACGAGTACGCCCAATGTACTCCGGAATTACGCCCAACGTAATCCCTCTTTCAGCACCCTATAAATATCATGCGAGGCTGCCCGGGTTTATTTGCTTCCTTACTCATTTCTTTCACCTTGGAACCCTTCTAAAGCCCCTCTAAACCACCCGAAAGTCCCGGTACACCCGTAAGTACACGACGCAAGGCCCGACACCCCAAAGTTCCCGAGAAGCAAATCAGCTTTTCTAGTCGAAGTTCTGCTCGGTTTTCGTCTCACGTTCTTCAATCTATCAGGTGAGTTCATACCCCCTTTTCTACCATTTTAAATGCTTTTAAAAGGCCTTTATCACTATACGGGGGAGAATACAAGTAAAAACGTAACCTTACCCGCATGAAAACATCAAACTTTTGAGTCTACATTGCATGATGTTCTTACGACTACCAAATGGTTTAGTTAACATATAAACATCTTACATTACTTTACCCAATTTGGGATACAACATGATTTATAAATAAAAACGTGTTTTACTTATAAATACGCATACGACTTCATACCAACAATGAGTATTTCAACTACAACATTTTATATTCACGGGAATATATATACATTACTACTATGGCTTTTGCAATACTTTGAAAAACAATACTTTGCGGAAACAAACATACACTTATTATACATAATTGAGAATTCGTGAGAAAACATCTTCACTATACCCAATGGGGGTATTACAGTAAGTCCTGTCTTATAACCAGAATCTCCCGTCCGGAGAGCGTGGCAAGTGTGTATAGATCTATACGGGACTAATGATCCAGCACCCTGACTGCTAGCTACAGTTCGCGGGGTGACAAGTGTCATAACGTTTCGACGCCTGAAGACCATCGCATGCAGGCAAATATGATAGTATGGTTATGAGAACTCACCGAATATACGATTAATGCAGTATCATATCTTTACGAGAAACGTGGTATTCTGATTTACTTTTACGCATCTCAACGAACTTCACATACTTTTATTCTTATAATAAGACTATATAACAACATTTTGAGCATGGTATAGTGCTTACAGTTTACGGTCTTGAACATTTAAATACTGCATTTATACACTTAGGAAAATAAAGGATTTTTCTTGTTTCCAAACATACATGTCACACGTGAAACGATTTACTACACAACTTGTAAGAAAATATGGGATTTTATGAAAATACATACACGAACTTTCGAATGACATACATTTATTCAAACCACTACTTATGAACTCACCAACTTAATTGTTGACACTTTTTCTTTGAAATTACTTGTGTTCTCAGGGAATCACTAAGACAGGTTGTCAACAATCTTTTGAAGCTTAACGCGATGACGTTGCTTGCAAATTTTTGAATCATGATTTGTGTAATCAACTTTTTAACTTGTATTGATACAATCATGTAAACTTTTCAACTAATGTAATATGGTGGTGTGCACTTTCTTTACTATACAATTGTTGTGATAGCGGACATGACGTCATCCGCCCCCGAACATTTCCGCCGTTCAGGTTTGGGGGTGTGACATCTTTGGTCCAAGGTAGCTCCTACCCAAGAAGACCAAGAAAATGGGACTAATAAGCATAAACTTCTAATATAAGCAAGATATAGAGGTATGATAGTCAAGTTCAAAACGTTATACCACAAATGATTCTCTAAGATGCCAAGAGTCCAGATCTACAAGCTTGAGAGCAACACCAACACTCCAATGATCTTCCTTCTCAATTAAGGACTCTAAAATGATACCAAAAGATGCACAAGGATTCAAAATCTCATACACATTTAGGGTTTTCAAAATAAGGATGGAGGCCGTAGTGGTGAAGGGTTTTGCAGCCATAATATTTTTTAAATAGGGTGAAAACACTAAAATTAGGGTATGGTCTCTTCGTGAAAATGCCTGGCGTTCATCATAGAATGCCTTGCGTTTGAACGTCGGGTATCTTATGCCAAATTCCTGGCGTTTGGACCGAAGACCTTATCATCGTCAGGATGTTACAATTATCCCCCACTTGGCTTAGACTTTATCCTCGAAGTTAGCTACAGCAACTAATTGAGGGTAGTGTTTCCATTACTCCACCTCATGTCACTCAGATGGTCCTCCCCATAACCTGATCCGAAGTAAATTTTGGCTTATTCAGCTGGCTGCCTACCCATACCATCCGTGACATACTAACTTTCATCACTAGAGAAACCATCACAACCCTAGTAATATTTCAGACATCCAATACCTTAACTGACTCTTAAGCAATCAAAATCATCTCAGAATGCAGATACTACATTATCTCCCACAATCCGAACCATACGAAACCCTTCCGACCTTGACTAACCTTTCTGATTCCACTGGGGGATTAGGACTCCTAACCATTCTCTGCTAATGAAGCCTTCATTTGAAAACAAGGCAGCTCCAAACATGATCCTCAGCTAGATAACCATTACAGAGAGGCACAAACAATGCTAGAATATTCCACAACTTTCTGGCTAAGACCGAATGTCTAGAGAGATCCACAAAGTCAGGGACTCTCACGACTACAAATACTGAATCAACTCTATCAATATTCTTCCCGAGACTGAAATCCCATCAGATCCAAATTTTAGAATCCAAATTCCAGGACTGACATGCATCCATACGTTGAATCTACCGCTTTCCCTTGAGTATGACTACTACCAAATGCATGAAAAAGTACCCATACACATCAATTGTGAATTTCCACTAATTCTAAATCCGTCATATATACCAAAAGCCTTTAATAAACCATTGACATCTTGTCATGCCATTTCCAACCACTGCCCCTACGAGCAAAGATGAGAAATCCAAGAATTTTCACATTTTCCCCTAATCCATATCAACCCAGGTGTCGCCCCCTTCCTCCCAACCTTGAAAATATCTTGAGACATTCATAAGAACTTCATGATTTGAGACTTCATAACCGATACCTAAACTTGATAATAAAACCCCTAATAACAATTTGCAAACAAATAAGATTCATAATGCAAATATTTCATAGGGACTTCCTGATACACGACTGATACTCCCAACAACCCTTAACTATTTCCTTTATCCAAACCAACTTATTTGTGAGTCTCCCGACTCCCATCATTGCACCAACACCGAAAGTGATATAAGCAGAAGAAATCAACAATCATGACCATTGTGCCCCCAACCTATGTCTGGAATGCTCTCGGTATTACACGAAACTTGTCGACATCCCATCATTCACCTAGAACTCACAACCAGCACCACGGGGGCCAAATATACTCATTGTTTTGGTCAAAAATTACACAAGTATAAATCAACCAAATTGAATGAGAGGTTGTAATGTTTGAACTGTGCAATAGAAAAAAGTAAAGAGAATGACACGATTGTTTACAAGGAAAGCCCTTGACCCTTGCTAGGATCTCCAGCAGAAAACCTTGGGAGGTGATAATAATCACCTACCTTGATGATTTTATTAATATAAAATGAGGATTACAGAGAGTATTTCAGTAAGCACAAGTGAAAAAGTTCATAGAGTAAGCTAAGAGTAAGCAGTGTGTCGTGTGTGAGATATACATGTGTCAATTTATACTCTAAACTAGCTAACAGGATGTCCGATATTTTCGGGATCCTCTATGACAAGCTTTGTGAATGTTATTTAACTTGGTATTCTAGGTGTCTAACATAGTTGGGATGACTTTATGTTGAGAATAAGTCTTCTCTTGACTATTTCTACAAATGTGTTAACTAAGAATGAAAAATAACTGTTATAAATGTTAGTAAATAATAATAACGGTAATAGTCGGGATCCTAAGATAGTTAAGGATCCTGAATATCTGATAAGGTTTGAGGATCATGAATATTTTGATGAGGTTTGAGGATCCTAAATGCTTTAAGGATCCTGTCCCTAACAATTGTCCCCAAGTTATTCCTGAAAATGTAGGAGTTAATTTTGAGAATAGTAAAGGAATAACTTACAAGTAAGTTGAAAAAGGAGATAAAGAATATTTTAAAAATTATCCCTTAATGGATAAGTTTTATCCATCTTGAGGTAATCGAGACGCAGTCAAATCATCTTTCTTTTCTCTTCTTTGCTATAAATGTGGGCTTCAGGTAATTTCTTCTCTATTCTCTCAAGTCGTCATCGTCTTATTGTGAAGGTAAATTTTTCCTCTTACTTGTTTTCTCCTGTTGCTCCGATTTTCCTCATTATGGCTAAGAAAACTTGTCGTTCTTGAGCTAAAGTTGTTACTTCTCCCGAGAATGACTTCAGTGATCAAGCAATCTTATCTTATGATGAGATTTTCTCCTTCGACAATGAGGATATGGAATTGTTGAAAGCCATTGGGGCTTTTCCTTCTGATGTAGTTTTTCGACCTTTTGAGGCCACCGTTCAATCGAATTTTGTTTCTCTGACGCAGGTTTTCCCGAATACCCATTTACTCTAGGTTTAACTTATCATTTTACTGGCATCATTCGTGATTTATTTTCGACTACCCAAATTTCTTATATCTAAGTTATGCCTGTGGTCTGTAGGATCCTGTTTTAGATTGATCACTTGAATCAGTCCAAGAATATGGACATTGGGTCACCTGAGTTGGCTCTCGTTTATGACCTTTCTAATTTTGATTCTCCCTGTTTCTTGTTAAGAGTTAAGACAAACAAACATTACCACATTCTGAAATCTAAACAAAATGATGGTGCTTGGAAGGAAAAATACTTCTTTGTGAGACTTGATTTGATTCCCAAGGGGAATTCCCTGCCAAAAACATGGATAAAAAAGGGTAGGATTTGAATTTAAACTTGAAGGATATTGAAATTTACTTCCCTGATTTTGTTTGTTTTGATGCAATGTTCAAATTTGAAGAGCTTGTTCTTGCTACTTGTGATTCTGAGGACAAGACTTCCAAACTTCTTGCACTTGAAAGGTCATTCAAGCTCGAACATTCCAGTCTCCAAGAGGGTTCTTATACTAACTCTTCTATGGATACTGGTAACATTATTTTGATTGGATTGTAACAATCGTCTTCCGAGGTATAAATTTATTTAGATTCTCAAGTTTTATTTTGGGCTATAATAGAATTGTATATTGGATTGGTCCTCTTTGTTTTGGGCCGAGTCTTAGTCTGCCCATAAGTCATACGTGGGGCGTAACCCGTTATACGTTGGGCGTAATGATTAAATGAAATGCGGGGAGGAGAAGCGTACGCGCAGCGTACCATATGGTACGTGCAGCATATGCGGCCAGAGGAAAAACCCTAATTTTAGGGGTTTAAGGCTATATAAACCCCATTATAGCCTCCTTCCCTGTTTTCCCATCAGCCTCCTCACTCTCAAGAAAACCTTAATTCATTCTTTTCCTCTCTTTGTGTGTGAAGAAGCTTTTGTGAGTGTTTCAAGGAAAGGAAGTAGTGAAGAAGGAAAGGAAGAAGTTGGAGAAGAAGCTTGAGCTCAGGGATCTGGACTTAGCACCCTCTTGGTCAGCAAAGGAAGGTATAAAGTTCTGAACTTTCTTCCTCTTTGATTCTAGATCTAGGTTATGCAAGTTTGGACCTTTTTAGATCCAAAGGTTGAGTCTTAATCTTGTAAGTCGGTTTTGGAGCTTGGGTTGCCATCCTTAAGGCTCAAAAACATCTTTCTAGGAATAAAGTTTCAATCTTTGAAGCTTACATGAAGCCATGCATGAGATTTAGTTAGCTCCATGGAAGTAGAATGTTATTTATGGAAGTTTGAGCCTTTATGAGACTTGTAAGACATCAAGTAGGCAACTTTATGGCTTAAGACATGAAACAAGCTTAGGATCTAGAATTGTAGCTTCTGGATCGGATTATTATGTACTTAATGAGATTTCGGCTTAACAGGGTTGTACGCTGGGCATACAAGAAGGTACGCGCCACGTACAAGCCAGCAGCTAGTATGCTCAGTGTACGTTGGTGTATGCCCCGCGTACGCTGCCAGTTTGGGCTTCGAGTCTTTTGGTCCTCGGTGTGGGCTAAGTTTTAGACTTAGGGTCTTTGGGCCTTAGTGTCCATCAGATTTCAGTTGCTATGGACCAAGGATTTAGTATTAGGCTTGAGTAAGGCCCAATAAGAGGTTTTGGGCCCAATATAGAAAATTGGGCCATTAGTGGGCCAGTAATGGGACCATTGATGGGCTTATAGGTAATTGAGGGTTTGGGCCATGTTGTGACCCATGCCATAGCAGGGGTAAAAGGGTCATTTTACCCACAGGAGAATCCCTATTCTGATTTAGTGTTTTATTTCCCATGATAGTCGGGAAGCAGCCGGAGCAGCAGTCAGGGATTTCTCATTCAGGAGTTCAGCAGTCGGCATCACAAGGTGAGTTACCTTCCAGTAGAAGTGGGTCTACGGCCACAATGCCGACCCACCAATAGGAGTTGTATGTTAGATGATTTTCTTTGTGATATCATCTAGGTTCGCTACTACCTGATATGTTATATGCTGGCATGATATGTTATATGTGATAGTAGTAGAGTTCGGTTGTTAGTACCGAAGGGTAGGCCAGACACCCCAGATAGGTCTGACAATATGTGATGATATGTTTATATGCTGGCATGATGTGTTATATGTGATAGTGGTATTAGGAGGGGAATAGTCCCCAAGTTCGGTTGTTAGGACCGAAGTGTAGCTCAGGCACCCCAGATATGTGTGATAATCTGTTATGCTATGATATGTGATAGTAGTAGTAGTAGGGGTGGAATAGTCCCCGAGGTTCGGTTGATAGGACCGAAGGGTAGTCAGCACCCCAGAACAGCTTGACATGGGTTGGTCAGCACCCCAGAATGGCTTGACACGGGTAGGACGGCACCCCAGAATGGCCACATGGGTAGGTTGCCACCCCAGAATGGCCGTACTGGGTAGGTCAGGCACCCCAGAATTGCCTGATAGTATGTATGTATGTGATTGTATGGTATGTGGTACGATGGGGGAACTCATTAAACTTCGTGCTTACAGTTTTCAGTTTTGGTTTCAGGTACCTCTTCATCGAAGGGGAAGGAGCTGGTGCGGTAGCGACACATCACACGCACACTTCGTTTTCCGCACTATGAGATTGTTCTTGGATTTGTACTCTGACATTATGGAAGTTTTTCATGTTTTGGTTTTCATACACGAAATATGTTGTATGAAATGATATGATCAAATGATGTTTATTCACAAATGTTTTGCTAAGTATTTAGTCAAAAATGAAATTTTTGGATGTGAAAATTGGGTCGTTACATGGATACTTCTTTTAGACTGATAAGGATCTTGAGTTGATATGGATCTTTGGCAGGATCCAAGACTATTGGATCTAAGGCTCGTGTTGGTTTGGCAGATCTTGAAGACGATATGACCAGTGGTTTTATCAAGGTTAAGAAAGAAAAAGGTGTCAATCTTCCTCCTCCCAAGAGATCTCACATAAAACTTACATTTAAGGCTTTAGGAACCCGTTAGTGGAAGACTTCTGAGGCCATAGATTCCAGCCTAGAGAACCTCAGCATCGAGGATGCTCTTGGGAAGTTGACATCATTTTCCCAGGCTGTAAGTATCCTGTGTATAAGCATTATTTATGTAAGTTTATCATACCTATTTGTTCTTTTGCTGGTGTTTTCATTTGTTTCAGGTCTCCACTCATGTTTCTAAATACAACAATGGTCTCAGGATCCGTGGTGAGAAAGCTGAGTCTGCTCTAAAAGAGCATGAGAAAACCTGGAGGGCCACCAATGAGGATCTCCTCTTGAGGGTGGAGTTGTTGAGAAAAAAGAAGGCTGAGAAGGAGGAGGAGCATTCTACAGATCTTGAGGAGGTGATTTTCGATGCGAAGACAAATGTTGCAGTGCCTATCCTAGAGGCTAAGATCAAGTTGGCGAAGGATCTAGAGAATGCAGGTTCCTGGGATGTTGACAACTTGTGTGATGCACTGGCCAAATTGGTTGACATGCCTACTACTGCCAATCAGGATCCTGTATTGCGGCTGACTGAAGGAGGGGAGAAGAAGGATGCAACTGACGATGACCAAGCTAAGGTCTAGGCCTGAAAGAAGTTAGTATATGTAGTTTTTTTTCATCAATAATGTAAAACAATTAATCTTTTGGTTGGGTTGGTTACAACCCCTTTTGAATGCAATGGTTGTGTTTCCTTTTTATATCTCTCTCTTGATTTTTTTACATGACTGTTACGATACTAGGATCCTTAAATAATCAGCATCCCGAAAAACTTGGTTCCTGCAAAATTCTTTTAGTTAGTACACTTGAATTCTGATAGCCAAATGATTTTTGGTTAGGATCCTAGAAAGTTCAGGATCCTTAAACTTCCTTAGAGTTTTTTGAGAATAAGAATAGATGGAACCTGATTGTCTTCAAGTTTTCCTTAAGCTTTTTTTCAACCTTAGAATTTACTGAGTATAAATCTCACCTTAGGAAAGACCTTAGGGTCGTTGTTGACTTCTGATGATAAGTTTCTTACTAATGAGGATCCATACCGATGAGGATAATTAATTATGAGGATCCTTAGTCATGAGATCATACAAAGGAATTCCCTTCTTAGGATAACATGTTTAGGTTATAGACTTTGACAAAATTCTTGGGTAACACCATAAGTTCAATTGATAACAGGTTAATGTTATATATTGGGGAGGATCCCAACTTGTGACATATTTCATGGGAAAGATTCCTACTTATGATAACATGAAACTATAATGATTCGTGTGTATTTTCTGGCAAAAAATCCCAACGTGTGATAACAAGAAGGTGTTATAAACTTTATATAATTTATGGGGTAAGATCCCAATTTCAGATAACGTGAAAATTTTATAAACCTTAAGGATCTTAACTTATGTTCAAACATAAGAGGGTTGCCAAGCCACTGCATCGTGAAATGATCCCCTTATTTCTATCCCATAGTTAGATATCGTGCGTTCAAGCGATATGTATAAACCTTAGTTTGTGTGAAAGACGTACTTAGCTCATTAAACCTTAGAGGATATTAAGTACCCTTAAGTGTAGGAGATATTATCAGTCTCTAGCTTGTGTATATGATAGTTTAAAGATTATACCGTCAATATAATGGAATTGTTCTAAGATGTTGATATTTTCATGTGTCAAGATCCTTATGCTTCAGGATCTTCAACCTTGAGGATCCTTATGTTTCAGGATCATTTCTTATGGAGATCCTTAGCTATACGTTGGTCTACATAGAAAAAATTAGTTAAGGGTGAGCATTAGTCTAGCTAATGCCCCTACGATGCTTAAGTTAGTAATATATTCGAGGAAAAAATAAGTAATGATGAAAAGTTTTAAAGTAAAGAATATGTGCACCTTTGTTTTGTTGAAGATAAATTGATCTTATTTACATATAGTATGATTTGAGATGTATAGCATTCCAAGATCTTGGCAAAATGTCTCCTTCGAGGGTTACTAGCCAATACGCTCCTTTGTCTGCTTCAACATCTATGAGATATGGTTCTTCCCACTTAGGAGCTAATTTACCTGCACTAGGATCCTTGGTGTTTTGGAATGTTTTTCTTAATACCAAGTCTCCTATTTGGAATTTTCTGGATTTTATGTTTTTGTTGTAAGCCTTCGAGATCCTTTTTTGATGAGCAGCAATGCGTATCTTGGCAAGATCGTTGAGTTCACCAACAGTGTCAAGATCCTGGGCTAGGATCCTGTCATTGTTTTCTTGATTTTGGAGTAAGTATCTTGTGGGGGTCAGAAATGGCATCGACCAAGTCCTCGCACGATGGCCTGGATTTCCGCAACCGAAATCCTAGTCCTGGAGGGTTGAATGCACTATATGGGTAAGGTTGCGCCCTTTCTAATACCAGTTGGTTTTAGGTCAACTAGTATCGCTGATGCTCAACAAGTGGTATAAGAGCCCGTGGCAAGGGTTCGATTCTCTCAGGGAGCAATTTCTGAGGGGGGGATTTTTGGGGGTCAGAAATGGCATCGACCAATTCCTCACACGATGGCTTGGAGTGGTGCAATCGAATTCTTGGTCCTGGAGGGCTGAATGCACTATATGGGTAAGGTTCCGCCCTTTCTAACACCAATTGGTTTTAGATCAACCGGTAGCGCTGATGCTCAACATATCTGGCCGTCGGGATCACTACTATGGTGGGGATCATTTCTTCTATCCCAAACACCAAGGAACAGGGGGTCTGACCTGTGGCTACTTTGGAAGTAGTCCTATCTACCCATAGGATGAAATTAAGCTCTTTTTCCCATCTTCCTTTCTTTTCATCGAGCCTTTTCTTCAAGTTATTTACTATGATCTTGTTGCTAGATTCTTCTTGACCATTAGCTTGGGGATGAATAGGAGTGGACATTATCATTTTGATTCCCCAACTCGTGCAAAAGTCTTGTCCTCTTGCTTATGAATTGGGATCCATTGTCACAAAAGATTTCAGTTGGAATCTTGAATCTAGTAAAAATATTACGTTTAATAAATGAGACTACCTCTTTTTCTCTAACCTGAACGAAGTCTTCACCTTCGATCCACTTTAAGAAGTAATCACTCATCACCAACATGAAGATTTTTCCTCCTGGAGCTATTGGTAATTTTCCTACTATATCCATCCCCCATTTCATGAATGGACATGGGGAGATAATAAGATGTAGAGGTTCTGCCGGTTGGTGTAGGATGTTGCTATGTCTTTGGCAAGCATCACACTTTGGAGCATGCAGAAAATAATCTCTCTTCATAGTCAGCCAGTAGTATCATGTTCTTAATACCTTGGAGCATGAGGATCTGCCCCCAGTGTGATTGCCACAGTCTCCTTCATGTATGTCCTTCAAGACTTCTGCAACTTCAAGATCTTCCAAGCATCTAAGGTATGGACCTTCCATAGACTTTTTATAGAGTTTACCTTGGATTACTATGAATCTTTATACTCTTGTTTTGAATGCTCTTTCACTTTTTTCTTCTGTTAGGATTGTGCCATTTTGGAGATACACAATAATGGTTTGGATCCATGATCATGGAGTTCTTTGAGGATCCTGTTCGTCAAGATTACTTTGAGCATGGATCTGAGGGTCAGGATCTCCAATGGATGCTATACTTGTTGGTTGTTAAGGATTATTGGATTTGTCGGAAAGGCTTTCTATAGCTAGAGTTATTATGTGGGTTATAGGGATCTTCATTTTTGGTGGGATCCTTAAGGAGGATCCTAAGTTGGCTAATGCGTCTGCTTCTTTGTTTTTTTCTTTGGGAACTTGGGTTAGGCTAAAGTTTTCAAAAGTAGAGGCTAATTTTTTTTGGACCTCGAAGTATAATGCTAATCTTTCACCTTTCATTTCATAATATCCATTAAAGTGACTAGTTAATAGTAAAGAATCAACAAATACCCGAAGATCCTTGATTTGAAGATCATTAACGAATTGTAGTCTCATGATAAGTGCTTCATATTCCGCTTATTTGTTGGTTACGTTGAATTCACAACTAACTGTTCAGGGTAGGATGTCCCCCTGTGGAGATTTTAGTATGATCCCCAACCCGATTCCTTTTTGGTTTGAAGCTCCATCCGTGAATAGTGTCCATTTTCCCAAGCGTTCATCTTCTAGGAGTTAATTAGCTTTAATATCTACTTCATTTTACAGGTCATCACTGAAGTCGGCTAATGATTGTGACTTTATGGTGGATCTTGACTCATATTTGATGTCAAACATCCTTAACTTCACTGACCATTTTGCCATCCTTCCTTACATTTCTGGTTTTCAATGCAAGAACTAATTTTTCGAGGTGAGAATACCTGGTCTCAGGATCCCGAAGACTTTTACTTACATAGTAGATAGGATGTTGGTATCCGTTAAGAGCCTTGGCTAGGACATCACTCACTACACTTGAGGACACCGAGAGGTAGAGGAGTAGTGGTTCCCCATCTATAGGCTTTACAATTAGTGGCATGGAACTTAAGTGTTTTTTGAGTTCCTAAAAAGCTTCTTCATGTTCTTTGGTCCATTCAAACATCTTGTTCATTTTCAGATATCATAGAAGGGCTTATACCTTTATGAGGATCTTGAAAAGCACCTGTTGAGTGTTGTTATTCTTCCTGTTAGCCTTTGGATGTCTTTTGTTGAAGATGGAGATTTCAACTCGATGATTGCTTTGATCATCTCCGGGCTTGGTTCTATTCCTCTCCTGGTTACCATATAACCAAGTAACTTGCCCGACTTCATCCCAAAGTGGCATTTAAATGGATTTAACTTCATGTTGTATTCGTCTAGAATATCGAAGGCTTCTTTGAGATCCCTGAGATGATCTTCAGCTTTCTTGGACTTCACGACCATGTCATCAATGTAGACCTCCATGGTGTCCCCCAGTTTGTCTTTAAACTGTTGGGTTTTGAGAACTACAACATTTCTATGGTGTACATGCAACCCTAATTTCTTTGGATCTAAGTTTTTCTCTATTGAACATGCAACTACAAACTCCAAAGCAATAACCCTATGGACAAGCATACAATTCCGAAAATCATACATAAACTAGGGTTAGAATATTACCTCACTTATTATGTAGCAATAACAAGAACACATTGACCTTTAAAAGCTTAGTTCCCCAAGTGTTGCACCTCTAATGGAGACATAGGGACGAAACCCATAGGGTAAGGGGCTTTGTATAGTTGGGGCCATTAGGGTTTTCAGGTGGAAACCCTAATTTCATTGCTTAGGCCTTAAGCAATCCATGGACCTCCTTAATTAGAAGCCATGAACGAATTCTATAGGGCCTCCTATAGATTTCGTCCAGTCCTCCCAAAGAAGTCCATTAGCCCAACTTTGCAACTATCAGTGATTCGCAAAACCAGTCCCTCCATTATTAATCAACTCCGTTAATCCTAAAATCAATACTATATTAATTTCTGATTAATTACTAATTAATAATATGATTTCCAAATAATATATTAATCATATAATATATTAATAAAATCATTCTGAGTACCAATTTATTATTCGTATAATGAATCCTACTCTCTCTCAATTTTCCATCCTATCAAGTTACATGAGTGAAGGACACCCAAAAGGACGATGCTTATAATCAAATCAAGTACATACCAAAAATAGTTATGGGCTTAGACACCTAATCCAACATAAACATCTGATTCACCAGTCTTTGATATGTTACACCTGCATTTTTAAGACCAAAAGGAATTGCAGTGTAACAATATATACTTGTTGGTGTTATAAATGTTGTATATTCTTGTAACTATATATACATGTTGGTGTTATATACCAAAAGGCATTGCAGTGTAACACACACCTTATCCCATCGCCTTGTAGATATGTAATCAACGTCCGTCTTAATGCTAACTGAGCACCACATTGACTTAATCTTACCATGCTCAATTCCTTTCACAGAATAAGTTGCTACCAATACAAACACATACGAAATCAAGGTCACACACGACCCAAGAATAGGATAAATAGTCGTACTCTTTATCCAATTCAAAGGCTATAACCCAAAAAAAACCATGCATATCATTCGAACCGAGTACTCCAATGATATCTTAACCAGTCCATAAAAACCCCTCTTGGCAACATATAATGAATTTTCCATAATGCACACCCTTAGGTAACCTATAACCTCATCCAAAAAGGGAAGAAATACGAGAGTCTTTTGAAATGACAAACCCCAATCATTAACAGAAAACATCCTCATGAATGATCGGAACATGACCCCATACCTTGATTGAAACAGAATAGATTCCACCAATAGGCAACTATCTCGAGAAGACTTCCAATATGATCCTGAATGCTACCAAAATCTAACCCTTCTTTGAACCCAAATTCTACACAACCATTATGGATAAACATACCCAGATACCAAAGGAACATAAAAAATATTTATCTTGATGACAGGTTGACACATCCCTTAAACTTCAACTATCACAACTTGAAACTTTAGGAGAATCTCCGTTGAATGATGAATGAAACGACCAATAACGAGGACACGTTGAAATTAAATCTAATGAACCAAAACCCATGCAGACCTGAACGTACCCAATTCTGAAACTGATTTCCTGATCGACCTCTGCCCAAGCTAGACTATAATAGAAATCCATACAGCGAGCTGACAAATTTCCCCCGCAACCGATACTCAACCTGAGTGATCCTAGCGACTCATCATCTATTCTTTTGGCGCCCTAAAAAGAAACCAATAGCTACAACCATTGTTGTAGAACTCTCTACTCGGTACCTGTTCAACCGACTACTGAGTAGAGAGTACTTGGGAGTACTCAGGAGTACTTGGGGAGTAATCGGATTCGGTAATTCATATAGAAATATTTTTAGGGAAATTATATATGTCAAAATCATAAATTAAAACCACAAGATGATTGAAATATATAGCAAAATTAGATATACGTGAATACACAAAAACGAAAAAACACATAATAATCTCACTTCGTGTATAATTACTGAAAATTAAAGATATATATGTAGTAATAATCACATGTGTGTGTGTTAAATAATAAATCATTAAGTATATTATACATATTAAGCACCGAGTTAGCCAAGTTTTACAACACTTCTTACTTAAGTAAGGGGTCGATCGAGGAGTACTTGGATTCAATAACTCGCCACAGTAAGGGGCCGAGTAAGGAGTACTTAGCCGAGTAATCGGCCAACTCGGCGAGTTTTACAACACTGGCTGCAATGAGATCCTTGACCAACCACTTTCTACTGAGAGACAACTCATGCACCTCCTGGACACATACATCTGATCGCTACTTACACCATACCCCTGATTGGACCAAATCCTAAACCGAAATTCCACATACCCATACCGCGGATCCCTATGAGTCATTTTTCTAACATCACAAACTTGAATAAATAAATAATCCTCCAAGAAGAATACCGGTTCTACCCCACATAGGGTTTTAAGAATCCTTACGTACGCCTTGTGTACAAGGCTATACAACCTACGTACGTCTCTGGAACCCTGTCTACGCCTCACATGAGTACAAAGTGTACCATGTGGTATGCCCCGCGTACTCTCTTTGCAGCTTGTACGCCAAACTTACCATGTGATACGCCCCGCATATAACACAATGACCAAAATGCAACTTTTACATAATATAAGGACAATAATGAAACATACCAGGGTTCAAGTGTTACAATTCTCCCCCACTTGAATCAGACTTCGTCCTCGAAGTCTTCTGCCCCGAACAACTCGGAATAATGCTCTCTCATCTCATCCTCGGGCTCCCAAGTCGCCTCCGTTCCCTTGTGGTGCTGCCACTGCACCTTCACCAGCTCAACAACCTTATTCCTCAAGGTCTTTGTCTTCTGATCTAAGATCACCATAGGTCTCTCATTATAATTCAAGCGGTCACCCACCTGAATATCCTCCAATGGTATCAGTGTCGAATCATCAACTAAACATTTCAACAGCTGAGAGACATGAAACATGCTATGAATCTGACTGAGCTCATCTGGAAGATCCAACCGATAAGCAAACCGACCCACCTGAGATAAAACCCTACAAGAACCAAAATACATGGGCCCCATCTTACCCGACTTCTTGAACTAGATGACACCTTTACAAGGTGACACCTTCAGGAGAACCATATGTCACACCTGGAACTCCAAGCCTGACCGGCTCTTGTCGGCATAACTTTTCTACCGACTTTGAGTTGCCTGGTGCCTGATCTGAACAAGCCAAATCAGCTTAGTGGTCTTGAGTACCACCTTGGTACTCCCCATAACCCACTGACCGACCTCACCCCAACAAATTGGGGTCCTGCATTTTCTCCCGTAGAGCATCTCAAAAGGAGGTCGATCAATGTTGGCGCGATAACTATTGTTATATGAAAATTCCATTTATGGAAGATACGTATCCTAACTCCCTCCAAAGTCCAACACGCACGCACGCAACATATCCTCAAGATTTTAAATAGTCTGCTACCTCTAACCATCGGTCTGTGGATGGAATGATGTATTGAAAATAGAGACAAGTTCCTAACTCGTTATGAAACCTCTTCCAAAACAAGGAAGTAAATCGTACATCCCTGTCAGAAAACACTGATACCGGCACCCCATGACGTGCCACCACCTCCCTAATATAAACCCCGACCAACTTCTCTATAGAAATACTCTTCTGAACCAGAATGATATGCATGATCTTGGTCAAACGATCCAAGATGACCCATATCGAATCTACTCCACATGCAATCCTTAGAAGCTTTGTGATAAAATCCATGGTGATGTCTTCCCGTCTCCATACCAAGCTACATCCCGCTTCATACATGACCACCAATAATCAGGATGAAGATCCCTATACATCTTTGTCGCCCCGGGATGGATGGAGAACCTCGACTTGTGAGCCTCCTCTGTTAGAACCTGGCACATGCCACCCCAATACGGAACCCAAACTCATCGATGCAGAGTCAACAATCCACGACTATCATAATCGAAGGAAGCCACCTGACCCACAATATAATCGCTCTTTCAGTGCTCTTCCTTCACAGCCTTGACATGTTCCTCGCAAATCCACTCCAATAATGGAGTAATCACAGTCAACCTCAAACATATTTCTCTGATCGGAGCTACGACCTCCTTGCAGCTGAGAGCATTGGCCACTAAATAGGCCATCCCCAGGTGATATAGGATATCATAATCCTAATCCTTCACCACATCCAATCATCGATTTTGCCTCATATTCAAACTCAAATGACCCATCAAGTACCTCAGGCTCTTGTCATCCATGTACATAGTACAACGGACCCCATAAAGGTAATGCCGCCAAAACTTGAGGGTGAAAATCACGACCCCCAAATCCAAATAATGTGTTGGATAGTTCGCCTCATGAGACTTCAACTGACTTGAAGCGTAAGCGATCACGCGACCCCTCTACATCAACACTGCCCCCGGTCCAATGATCGAAGCATAACAATGAACTACAAAATCATCAACACCTCTGGTAGGGTCAGAATCGGCGCCTCACACAACCGCTATCTCAAAGTCTCAAAAGCTGCCTTCTGCTCAGGCCCCCAGCCAAATGTAACTATTTTCTTAGTCAATCGGGTCAAAGGAACAACTATCTTGGAGAAATTCTTAGTGAATCCCAGATAATAACCATCCAAACCAAGAAAACTCTAAATCTCATATGAAGACCTCGGAACCTCCCACTACATCACGGCCTCGACCTTGGCCGAATCGACCAGAATACCCTTCTGGTTAACAGGTGCCCCAAAAACTGTACCTCGCACAAACAAAACTCACACTTGGAGAACTTTGCAAAAAGTCTCTCCCTCCTCAATGTCTCCAGCACTTCCCTCAAGTGCTCCTCATGCTGCTCCTGAGTCCTGGAATAAACCAATATATCATGAATAAATACTATCACAGACCGATCCAACATCGGTCTGCACATGCGGTTCATGATATCCATGAACGCAGCTGGAGCATTGGTGAGCCCAAAAGGAATCACCATGAACTTGGTATGACCATAATGAGTCCGAAATGTCGTCTTCTTCACATCCTCATCCCTAACCCACATCGGATGATAACCTGATCACAAATCAATCTTGGAGAACCAAGATTCACCCTAACGCTTGTCAAATAGATCATCAATCGTTGGAAGTGGATAACGGTAATTCACCGTTACCTTATTCAACTCTCGTTAGTCGATACACATATGATTACACTTGTCTTTCCTCTTCACAAACATAATTGGTGCTCCCCAAGGCAAACTGCTCGGTCGAATAAGTCCCTTGTCTAACTACACCTGCAACTATGTAGACAACTCCAGCATCTTGGGAGGAGCGAACCGATATAGTTCTTTAGCTATCGGAGCCGCACCTAGAACCAAATCAATCTTGAACTTAAACTGCCTCTCCGGTAGCACCCCAGGAAAGTCCTCTGAAATACATTTGGGTAATCCTGCACAATCTGCACATCATCCATGGTCGCCTTAACCTTATCCTAGGTATCCATGAAATAGGCAACATAACCAGAGCAACCCTGCTGAAGATAGCGTCTGGCCCTTGCTGCAAAACACAAAACTGGCCCACGCTGCGGTCTCTCCCCATGAATCATCAAGTCTCTCCCAGTTCAGGTCTGAACCTGAACTAACTGCTGCTCACAGTCGATTATTTCCACATTAGGGCTCAACCAATACATTCCCATAATGACCATGTTCCCATGTATTGGAATGGGAACCAAATCCACCAAACACTGCTCACTGAACAACTGAAGAGTATACCCCTAATGAACCCTCGCAATTCGAATAGCCCTATCATCAGCAATCTCAACATCAAGGGGACAATCCAGCTCCCTTGGAGCTTCAGCAAATATCTTGTTAAGCGCAAACGATACAAAGGATCGGGTAGCCCCCGAATCAAGCAATACCAATGTAGTAATACCGTTCACATGGAACGATCCTAAAATAAGACACATAAACAAAAGCAAGCAATTCAATATAAATAAAAACATAAGGAAAAGATACATACCTGTCACCACATCAGGAGTTGCATGCGCCTCATTGGCCGTCAACTGGAAATCCCTGCTCTTCGCCATAGGCATGTTTGTCGGACCCTGGCGACCGTCAGTAATTCGAAGAGTGGTAGGAGTGGGTGCCGATACCGGTCCTGCAGCATCCAAACTCAAACAATGGGCCTTCTTGTGGCCCATCTGATTGCAATGAAAGCAAATCATATCAAAACCATGGGTAGTCGTATCGGTACAATCCCTGCTATAATAACCCATCCAGCCGCACTTGAAGCAGCCAAATCCACCAAACCTGCACGGTCTCCCGTGCACTTTGCAACACTTTCTACAGCGGCTCCGGCCCTGATGGCCTCTCGATCTAGTCTCAGATACCTTGGGCCTCTTTCCCGAACCCTCAACAATTGGCACAAAATCTAGTTTCCTCTTCTTGTCCATCTCCATATCAATCTCCCTTTCCCTAGCTCGCGGTATCATATCCTCGATCGTCTTCCAGCTAGATCGGCTCACAAACTGCCGAATGCCACTCCTCGGCATCTCAAGGCATCGATCCTTTTTCATCTCCTCATTCGCTACATATTGAGGAACCAAAAGCGCCCTCTCTCGGAACATCGCGGTGATCTCAGCCACCCTTTCCATAGTCTGGCAGATATCCTGGAGCTCTCACGCCAACTGCTACACCTCAATTACCGGTGCAAACTCAGCTCCAAACCTGGTCGAGAAATCAACCCATGACATCACATCAACAACATCATCACCCACTGCACGTCATACCTCCTCCCACCAGTCTCGTAACCTGTTCTTAAAAACGCAGGAAACTAGTTTGACATTGTCCCCCTCGGGGCAACGGTTGGTACGGAAGGTGTTAGCAACATCTGCTAACCACTACCTGCTCGTTATGGGGTCCTTCTCCCCATGATAATCTGGAGCTCCACATACTCGAAACTCCCTGAATGCCAAGGAATGTGCTCCCACTAGTGTCAACATCTCAAAATGAAACGAGCTCAACCGCTCATCCAGAACATCGAGGATACCCTCCTTGACCATGCTGAAGATCACATGAGTTTGATCAAGAATGCAACGAGTGATCTCAGATGAGATGAACTCCCTAGTCTGCTCATCTAGCTGCCCAGCACCAGATCCTGAGCCTAGGCCCTGTCCAACACCAGAACTGCCAGTAAGTCTGCCTTGTAATGTCACCATACTAAAAATAGACCATATAAACCATTAGAATATGCATCAAAATGTATATCGAGGCATCACAAACTCTACAAGCTTACTAGTTTCATCGCAACTCTCCTTGAATCGAGTACAAATCCTCTGCTTCTAGTACTTTGGGCCATACTACCTTCCGAAGCTATCCATACTTTCCTTAAGAATTTCCTTGACTCAACCAAGTCATTTTATATCCATACCACTTTCCCTCACATATAAGGCTCCCAGAACTAGATCTCATCCTAGGTTTCCCTAGGTAAAACTCCATACCACTCTCCGCTATCAGCAGCAGAAGGAACTCCCGCTAACTCCCTCTAACTAGCTCGTGAATACATTTACATACCACTAAAACCAGATAATTCTTCGAATGAAAGGTCTCATACTATAATGGTTCGACTCTGACAAGATCTGTGCAATTGAGTTAAAACCTAACCTTCTAAAATTATTTAGTTCCCATAATATGTAACTTAGCATATTCGCTTACTAGTTAGCTACAGTTAGTAAGAGCTCCTAAAAGCACAAAGCAAGTAGCATTCGAGCATCAAGTAATCAGAACCAAGCCTAACCTAATCAAGCCATCTTATCACTGACTAATCAGTACTAGCATGAAAATCTACAAGCTCGTACAATAAGCATACAAAGGCATCTCTCCTAGCATTCTATCATGCAAAAACTGAGCAAATCCTTAGCCCTAACTAGCACGCGCTTCACTGATTCACAAAACAAATCATATCACATAACATGTATGGATAATTTAGGAAAAGTTACTTGAGCTCGGTCGATTGCATGCACCACACCCTTTTTCTTTTTTTAAAACTCTTTTTATAAAACATTATTTTTTGAAAATTCTACCAATCCCTCAGTTTGAGTCCAGACACACCCGAGAGTGTGTCTGAATCCCTCTAACTAAGGCTCTGATACCAACTTGTAACGTCCCAAAAATATGATCCAAAAATTTCATTTTAGATTTAATCAAACAGAAACCACTACTGGAATATAGGCCTTTAATGACATGCGAACCATGACACACAGTGATTTATGATATGCAAATGTGTGTGTCCTAAAAATAATGTCATTTCTCCCAAAATTTAAAGGATTTAGGACATACATTTTTGCGTGCCCTAAAATTAGTGTCTAAATAAAAATAAAATAAGAACACGGAGGACACCTATAATAAAATGTATGTCGTCTAAGGATGTCATTTTATAAATTTTAATAGAATGTGCGTTCTATCCTTTAATAGCTAGGGGGAAAATGAAATCCCCAAAAATTAAAACCCCACCTTGTGCTAAAAAACCCTCGTCTCCATTACATGGCTGAAAACCCCCATCTCATCAGATTTCCAGAGCTATCTCCCCATTTTGTCGAGATTGTTGTAAACTGCACCATTCTTAAACTAATGGATTCAATTAAATAGCATAAGCGAAACCCTTTCTGGTAATTGGGGGCCAATTAGGGCAAAACGCAACCCCCATAGCACTTTTTCTCTCAAGAAACCTTAGGTATGTACACTTTTTTCTCATATTTCTCTTCCTCTTCCTCTTTTTCTCCGTACGCTTTCTCCTCCCTTCCTTGCCGGTGGTCGTCACTGCTGCCTACTTCGACCAACCCTTTCCTTCCTTTTTCCCTAGCCTAGGAGCATCTGTCGACGACTTCTTCGCTTTATCTGTTCAACAGATCATCGATCACTGCCTCTGCGATGCCATCAACCGCTCCAGACCTATGAACAACATGTCTACATCTCGCGTCTCTGTGGATGTCAACATTGTTCACCATATGGAATACTGAGATTACAAAGCACTTACTTTTCAATGGGGGAAACCTAACTAAACCCTACATTTTGTTTTAATTTATGTGATTTATCTAATGATATGAATTAATAGATAGAATAATTTGACTTATGTGTAGCTACTTGGCTTAATTTGATTCGAATTCATTTCAAATTATGACTATGGTTGAGATTTGCTTAGAATTACAACTTTATTTTGCATTTTCTGGTTAACGATGTTTTTTTAATAAAATCGATAAGTTTTAGTGGTTAAATAATAAAAAGATGATTCTTCAAGTGGTTAATTCCAAACTATAGTGGTTTTTATACATTTCAAAGTTTTTTTATGGGAATTTGGGCCTTAATTATTTCCATGTTTTGAAACTTTACAAAATTATTTCAGGGTGAAATGACTACATTAACTGATACGAAGAAAATATGGAATTTGGTTTATGAGGATCCTTCTGCAGCACATTCAGCTGGGGGATTCTACAATACTAAGTACATTATTTTCTCAACTAAATAGTAGTTTAGCCAAGTTTGTAATCAAACAGCTCCTCTGGTTAATCAGGTCACTAGGGATCCTGGGAAGGTTATTACTGTTTAGAGAAACTTAGCCAAATTTCGAATCAAAGAGCTCACAAGAACAGGGAATGTGAGATGTGTCTTAAATGTCCTTTTTCTTGCAACACACACACACACACACTAATTGTGTATGTTGCAAATTGCAAATTGCTTTAAGAAGAGAAAAACTGGGTGAATGTTCTCCTTTTTGGAACTTGTGTACGACTTCTTTTCCAGATATGGAAGCCCCAACTCCAATTCCTACTACCTAAAGTACAACTCATACGGTTGATGAGAGCTTGAGTGTGGTTTCAGGGATATATTCTTTAATCTTTGTAGGTTTTTATCTGTGAAAATTACTTCTTTTTTATTATTAATTTGAGTTATAATATATTTGTTTGAATGAAGGGAGATGCTTACCCTGGGGAGTACTACGATAGGTTCTCAATGAATCAAGTCCTTGACCCACATTAGGGTGTGCTTTATAAAGAAGATGTAAGATATGCTCCTGGAGTTCTCATTTTTATGGGGTGTAACTAAGATTTGAAATTTTAATAAAACAATCAACTGGTCATAAGTCTCACACTGTCAACATTCTTGTGAATAATGCTCATGGAGTTCTCAACTTGGTCATCAAAGTTATATCCAGAAGGGGTTACAACAGCCAGGTTTGGTTTTTTGTTTTTTCCTTATATAATTTTTTATAACAGTATTAAGAAAAACTGTGTTGATGTGTATAGAGTCTGGCTGCAGGTCTACAAAAATGGAGGGTCTAGCTCGGATTACAATTGTGATTCCTGGAACAGGTGAATCTATTGACAAATTGGTTGAACAGTTTTACAAACTTGTGGATGTTCATGAGGAGAAAGATATTACATATTTTCCATTTGCAGAACGTGAGCTGATGTTGATCAAATTTGTTGCAAATGCTTTTACTCGAAGGGTTGTTCTTGACATTTCCTACATCTTTCGAGCTAAACATGTTGATGTTTTTGATCACACTATCACATTAGAGGTCATTTTTCTTTTAAAATAATATAAAATTTCATAATTCGGTAATCTTGTTTTCTACTTTTTGTTATATTGATATTTTTTGGTTTTCATATTCCAGCTCACTGGAGATTTTAATACGATACTTGCACTACAAAGCTTATTAGAGTCGTATGGGATTTGTGAGGTTAGTATTAAAGTTTGATCTTTAACTATTTTTTTTTAAATTACAAAATCTTGTAGAAGATGTACCAGGAGCTGTGGTTCAACTCAAGGGACATTTTAAAGTGACTGAAACTGATTTTACCCCAAAGGTATATAATTAATTACTATTTACTGATCAACAATTAGATTGTATCTTTTTTATTCAATGACTTTGTAAGCATTGAGTTACAGGTGCCAGGTATGTAACGACCCAAAAATTCAAGAACAAAAATTTCATTTTATTTAAGTTATTACATAAAACCATCATTATAAAACCGTCATAATAATATCTCATGTCAAACCAGTGTGTCAATAATCAAGCATGTCATCATAAAATAATATCATATTGTAATCCCAAAGATCTCATGTGCAGAAAACATAGTGTGATGTGATGCGATCGAGCCGACTCCTTTCCTTTGAAAATGAAGTACCTGAAACCAAAACAGTAAACCGTAAGCACAAAGCTTAGTGAGTTCCCCAGAGCATATCGCACACAATCCTCATAACCACATAATCCACATTAGCTATAACAGCTACATAAACCATATCAATCAGATAACCATATCAATCACATAGTCATGCATATAAACATATACGGATGTCGTGGGATCCCCCAAGGTCTTGCTCTAGGATGCCATGGGCTCCCCCATGGTCTTACACCTAAGTGCCATGGGCTCCCCCATGGTATTTAATAGGAAAGATATGGGTCTCCACATGGTCTTACAACCGGTGCCATGGGCTCCCCCCATGGTCTTTAATAGGAAAGCCATGGGCTCCCCCACATGGTCTTACATCCATGTGCCATGGGCTCCTCCCATGGTCTTTACCTGAAAAGCCATGGGCTCCCCCATATGGTCTTACATCAAAATGCCATGGGCTCCCCTCCCCCATGGTCTTTCTTGCAAATATCACATAAACAAATAACATAGCACATACCATATAACCAACTAGCATACAACATATCACTACAAATAGTGTACCACATATCATAAAATGGTCACCCTTGGTGCCTTAGACCCATTGGTATGGTGAGGAGACTCACCTGGCACAGCTGAAGTCCCGCGGATAAAACTCTAGCTGATGGATGACAGATTCCCATCTGTCAACACCAAAATAACACCCAATTAATAATTGGGTCCCAACACATAACCATAAATACATACTTGGATAACTACCACACTGCCCCAAGGTTGGATTTATTCAAGCCCAATGCCCAATCCATAGGCCTAAAGTCAACTATGAATCAAAGCCCAACATATGGCCCAATTTTCCAAATTGGGCCCACTCCTTTGCATGGTCTCATTCTAAGGCCGGACCAAAAGTCCAGTCAATCATTTGGTATTTTTAATGGCCCAATATCTCATAATCACAAAGGCCCAAACTATGGCCCCTCATTATTCTTCTTTCTAGTTACATTTTACAAAGCTAACTCCCATGATCAGACACACACACACTAATACAAACACATATAGATAATGACCTAGCGATGGCCAGCGGCGGCATGTGGTGGCAACGACCATGGCTGGCGGCCATGGTGGGTATTTTTCCATTTCCCGGCCATCAACAATCCCCACACAACACCCACTCCATTGTAGCAATAAACCACACACACTAAAGCACGCACAACCACCTTCTACGGTTGCTAGCGGCGGCAGACTAGGGTAGCGACCCCTATGCATTTTGCTCGGACTCAGAAAGCAGCCACCTACATGGTGGCATTCAACGAACGATAGATACCCACAAAGGTAGCAGCAACTGCTAATGACCGAACAGAAGAGGCAGCCACGCTCCAGCTCCTTGGCAGCGGTAGCAGTAAAGTAACAATGATGGTTGGAGGCTCCCCGCCTCGTCGTCGACTGATCTTGCGGCTCCACCGAAAGCGTAGACGGCAGTTGGTCCTTGTGGTGGTCGATCGGTATCCTCATCAACAATGATGGCGCCTGAGATCGTAGAAGCAAAGTGGCAGCAACCACACTTGGTGAAATAGCCACGTAACGGTGCTGTCCATCTTGAGACCCAACCATAACCCTTTGACCGGTCCTTTCCAATGGCGGTGTCGATCTCAGCGGTTCTTCTCGGCAACCCGACGTCCGGCAACGGTTGAGATAGTGAAGAGGGAGGCAGGTGACGGCTGGAGTCTTCACATGGCGGCTAGAGAGAAATGAGTTAGGGTTAGGGTTTGCTTAACCCTTTATACCCGGCTCCACACAAGAGTTTGCCATAATGGCAATAACAGTCCCTCTATACCCTTTTTATTCAAATGTAATCCATATTTTACCTTTTTAACCCCTTCCACCTAAATACATTAGAAATTAGGTCTGAGACTTCCAATACAACCCCTCCCCTACCAATCCTTATCATATTTGGCCCAAAATTTACCAAATATATATCCCCTGTCTTCCAAAAATCTTTACAAAATAAATCCCAAAACTTACACTTTTAACCCCAAACTTCTAAAACTGACAATTAACCACTCGAGACAACCACTCTGCCATATAATTACTGATTTCTGGGCTACGATTCATTCATCGATTAATTAATTTATTTATTAAATAAATAAACGGGGTGTTACTACTCTCCAACACTTAAATTAGATTACGTCCTTGAAATCATTCCTTACACGCCCAACCACTCTAGTAACATGGTCACCATCCTGAGCACACCTTAGGCTTCCTAGGGTAGTCGTGACCAATCTTCGTAAAGCCCTAAAACCCAAAGGTAAATGAATTTCTCGCAACACGATCACATCTACTCCATCTAAAATCTGTTGTCTCGATACAGTCTGAATCCATGACAGACCATCCATAATGAATCATTATTGTTGAATCTAGTCTATTTATCCCTCAACTAACTACTTAGCTTCTGATAACTCGAGGTTCCTACTATAAAAGAGGATGACAGACCTGATTATCTCTGCAGATCACTTGTACCTAGCCTAGGCTCAAATACTCCTACTGTAAGTGACTTGTCACTCCCCAATCATCTAGTTATTCCGTCCGTACTCACAACCTGAAGCACAAATGTTAACATTTCCCAAACTTTGAAACTGCTTGAACACTGAGCTGCCTGAAGCAGTATGCTTCTACCTGGTTGCTTCCTAAAATCTATCAAGACCTCCTTGATCTCAATGTATTCTCCAATCATCTAAAATATCAGGTTTTTTTCTCGGCTATGGAGTCAAAGGACTCCCTCTTAGTCGTCTCACATGACTCCTGAATGAAATCCTTCTCTGGAACTAGTTGCCACTAGTTATCATGCCACTGTGGCTCTAACAACCTCCCGATTTAACCGATCGAGTGTATACATCGATTCTTGTCATCATCAAATCTAGGCTAAAAGTGATTGCTACATAACTGATGGTTGCCTTATAACAACAACGACCTTAAGCATTTCCATTACTTCCCTGATCTCATAACTGTAGGGGCGATCCTACAAGCTTATCACTGTCTCAACCAGATCTAATCCATCTGGGTAATTTCGAAATCCAATCCGTGGATTTCCATATCCTCAATGTTGCACCCAAACTGGTGGGTACTACTGTCCCTTTCACGATCTATGAACGTGCTCATGCTATCTACCAATCTAGTGGATGCTATGGCTACACCCATAGTCTTACAACATTCTATCACTATCAGACCGCTAGTTAATGCTACAGCTACACCCACAGACTTATAACACTCTATCACTCTCTGAATGCTAGTGTATGCTACGGCTACACCCGCAGACTTACAACACTTTCCCAACTGGTCGAACACGCACTCAATATAACACGCACTGAACTTGATGATGCGAAGGAAAAACATGAACCAAACGTTGGAACGTTTCTAAACTTCCAACTTACCCAATTCCTCTACCTAAACGGCCACTAGACCATCCTTGCCCTGACGGGGATGCGAAACTCATCCAAGTCTCACAGCTATTTCTGCTCCTGGACACCTGCTCGATTCTCCCCCACTTAACTTTGGCTAAGTCTTCAAACCTTGTGATAATTAAAGGATTCCCAATCCTTCTCGCTTTCTAATGTCCCACTGATGATAACCTGTGTTTACCAATCCTAACGATCAATTCACAATCAACCTTAAGATCGTCCATCCTCTAAAATCATGAAGAGTACTCTTGATATCTGGTCCAGTCTGACACCTCATTCCATTTCCTATATCGCCAACTGAAGGCCTTAATCTTCACCCTGTCTGACGAGTCCTCGTTCCCACTTCCACACTTGCAGTAGCACCAAACTCTAAACGAACACAACCCATGTGAAAATACGATTCTCTTGAACATCCAATGACCAACCACTTATGCATCTAACACCCGCAACTGACACTACCATATTTATGCTACCATTCATGTCCTAGCAACGGTAATGCCTTGAGCTTCCAAAGTTCTTCCATAAGCAGCTAACAACCATACCCAAACAATGATAGAACCATTGAACTCTGACTTCACTAGAGAACCATCGCTCTAATCCTTACCCAATGTCCTCTGAATAATACTCCTGCATCGATCTCGTCAAAGATCCGGATTGATAATGGTACATGCGGAACCCACTCCGCAAGGTACGTCCCTCTATGGGTTCATCAAGGACCTTTCGGTATGCAGGATGGCATATATGATCCTTGATAACCCAAACACTAACACAAAGAAAAAAAACCGACCTGAGATCTGTCCTAAACCAAACTCACTCACAATTCCAAAGCGATACGTATTCCCAACATCCATCTAGTAGTAGCCTAAACCCTTGGAGCGACAAACTCCCTTGTGCATTTTCCCGTACGTACAGTACTGACTCCGGCCCTGCTGGCCTTTCACATGAGGATCAAAAGTCATGGATCTCTTCCCGGGACCCTCTACTATATGCACCTAGCACGACCCTCTCTTCTCAGGGTGCTCCAAATCGATCTCGCATCGGAAACTCTTGGAAATCATATCCTTCAGGGTCTGACACCCTGTTACGCTCACTAGCTCACTTGCCAATGGCTAAGCTGCAACAACTGGAACATCCTCTACCCCCAAACCGGGTCACAAACTCCTCCCATAAGCTTCTCAGATTCTCCAAGACTCTCACCGATTCGAGTATGGATCCTGAGCTTTTAGTAATACGGGCCCAATACTACCTTCCATACCTATCCATACTTTCCTCAACAATCCTCCTAAATCCTCCAAGTCACTTCCTCAAACTGGTACACCCAAGTCTCACTGAGCCTCACTACTAATCCACTAAAACATATCCTAGGCTTTCCTAGGTTGCCAATCTCACCCAATCCTTAGTTGCTAAGAGATTCCCAGTAATGTCAACTAGCTACCTCATGAATATAGCTAGCTCACATTACTAAGAGTCCCACAAAGCACAAATCAAGCAACATTCAGACAATGGAAAATCTAACCATCATATTCCAGTCAAACCGTTCTATCATCTAACCAGGAATACGTACATGCAATTCAAAGGCTCATACAATCAGGCATAACCTAAACAGGCTATCCTATCACCGACTGATTAGTACTAGCATGCAAGTCTACAAGCACATACAATTGGCATGTAAGGCATCCTCCAAGATCCTCAGCCCTAATCTAGCATGCAGTTCTCATAATCATATCATAACATAACATAACATATCATAACATGTACGGGCATCTTGGGGAAAACTTACTTGAGCTCGGCTAATTGCAGGCATCACACACCTTATTCTTTTCAAATTTATTTTCTCTTTTCAAACTTCTTTTTATAAAAGGGTTTTACTTTTGAAAATTTTCATACCAAGTTCATAGTTTGAGTTCAAACACACCCGAGAATGTGCCCGAATCCCTCAAACCATGGCTCTGATACGAACTTGTAACGACCCAAAAATTCAAGACCAAAAATTTTGTTTTATTTAAGTTATTACATAAAACCATCAATATAAAACAGTCATAATAATATCTCATGTCAAACCAATGTGTCAATAATCAAACATGTCATCATATAATAATATCAGAGTGTAATCCCAAAGATCTCATGAGCGGAAAACATAGTGTGATGCGCTGCGATCGAGCCGACTCCTTTCCTTTGAAAATGAAGTACCTGAAACCAAAACTGTAAACCGTAAGAATAAAGCTTAGTGAGTTCCCTAGATCATACCCCACAGAATCCTCATAACCACATAATCCACATTAGCTATAACAGCTACATAAACCATATCAATCAGATAACCATATCAATCATATAACCATATCAATCAGATAACCATATCAATCACATAGTCATGCATATACACACAAACGGATGTCATGGGCTCCCCCTAAGGTCTTAATCCAGGATGCCATGCGCTCTCCCCATGGTCTTACACCTAAGTGGAACGGGCTCGCCAATGGTCTTTAATAGGAAAGCCATGGGCTCTCCACATGGTCTTACATCCGGTGTCATGGGCTCCCCCCCATGGTCTTTAATAGGAAAGCCATGGGATCCCCCACATGGTCTTAAATCCAAGTGTCATGGGCTCCCCCATGGTATTTCATGCAAATATCACATAAACAAATAACATAGCACATAGCATATAACCAACTAGCATACCACATATCACTACAACTAGTGTACCACATATCATAAAATGGGTCGGCCTTGGTGCCTTATACCCATTGGTATGGTGAGGAGATTCACCTGGCACTGCGGAAGTCTAGCGGATAAAACTCTAGCTGCTGGATGACAGATTCCCAACTGTCAACACCAAAATAACACCCAATTAATAATTGGGTCCCAACATATAACCATAAATACATACTTGGATAATTACTACACTACCCTAAGGTTGGCTTTATTCAAGCCCAAGGCCCAATCCTTAGGCCCAAAGTCAACTATGAATCAAAGCCCAACATATGGCCCAATTTTCCAAATTGGGCCCAAACCTTTGAATGGTCTCATTCTAAGGCCCAACAAAAAGTCCAGTCCATCATTTGATATTTTTAATGGCCCAATATCTCATAATCACAAAGGCCTAAATTATGGTCCAACTTTCCAAATTGGGCCCAAACCCTCATATGGGTCTTACAATAAGCCCATCAATATATTCTAGTCCATAATATTATTCTTGGATGGCCCATTAATAATCCAATTACCAAAGTCCAATAGAAAGGCCCAACTCAAGGCCCAAGTGAAATTAATGTTTCACATAAAATGATGATTAGGGTTAAGTGTTTCTCATCTAATCCATTAAGTCCAATATTGCTTAGATTAATTTCTGCCAATGATTATTATTTAATATTTCAAGTTATTAAATAAGTCCCGTGTGTGTCCCGATAAATTCTCAAAATTAGGGTTTTATTGGCATTAGGGTTTTCCAAACCTAATTAGGGTTTCCAACCCAAATACTAGCCCATTTATCAATTTGTTGGGCTTTTAGGTCAATTAGGGCTTTAGTGGGCCTATTAGGCCCACTTGAATATCATTAAGCCCATTTGGGTTTTCACTAAGCCCATTAAGCTTCATTGGGCCCATTAGGGTTTCAAGCACCCCAAACGAATCAAAATCAACGAGGCAAGCACACCGCCACCCGACACGGTGGCCGGTGGTGGCAGGAGGCGATAGCCACCACCCTAAGGTGGTGGTTTTCAATTTCTTTTCATTATTCTTCTTTCTAGTTACATTTTACAATGCTAACTCCCATGATCATATACACACATACTAATACAAACACATATAGATAATGACCTAGCGGTGGTCGGCGGCGGCATGTGGTGGCAGCCACCATAGCTGGTGGCCATGGTGGGCATTTTTCCATTTCCTGACGTCCGACAACGCTAGAGATAGCGAAGAGGAAGGCAGGCAACGACTGAAGTCTTCACATGGCAGCTAGAGAGAAATGAGTTAGGGTTAGGGTTTGCTTAACTCTTTATACCCGACTCCACTCAATAGTTTGCCATAATAGCAATAACTGCCCCTATATGTTCCTTTTGTTCAAATGTAATCCATATTTTATCTTTTTAACCCCTGCTATCTAAATACATTGGAAATTAGGTCCGAGACCTGCAATACAGCCCCTCCCCTTACCAATCCTTTTCATATTTGGCCCAGAATTTACCTAATACCCTCTGTCTTCTAAAAATCCTTACAATATAAATCTCAGAACTTACACTTTTAACCCCAAACTTCTAAAACTGACAATTAACCCCTCGAGACCAACACTCTACCATATAATTACTGATTTCTGGGCTATGATTCATTCATCGATTAATTTATTTATTTATTAAATAAATAAACTGGGTGTTACAAGGTGGAATGCCTAGTCCTCCAACTTCCATCCTTACAAAGCATTTTGCAACATAATACATCACAAAGGGTAAATCATGTTTGACTCTATCATCCCAAATTACAAATTTACCCTCTAGATTATTGTCTTGAGAACTGTTTGAAACAAACAGATGAAAGCATTAGCATGTTATTTCCTAATCTATCCATTTGTATTTGTTTTTGGATGGCATTGCTATAATTAAGTATATTTTTTTCAAGTACAATTTTGTTACATTAATCAAGAAATATTTATATTTCTTCTTTTTTCTTTTATATCCGTTGTGCCATTATGGTTAAGTATAAAGAGGTGTTGGCATGTCAAGAAAGCTTCGCTTATTTAAAGACCAAATATACAATGTCGGTTTACTATCTTATGTTATGCCTAGGTTGCAAAGATGAATTAAGAAAATGGTTTCTTTTGATAGTATATTTATTTTTTGAAATTGATTGTATAAAACACAAAGTACATTAGATGAATTAATGTTAGTACATTTTTTGTTATATAATGTATTTTATGTTGTGTTATGAGATATTAATTGTCATTTAGTTTTAAAATTAGTAAATCAATATATATATATATATATATATATATATATATATATACACACACATATATATATACACACACACACACACACACATATATATATATATATATATTAAAATATATTTTTTAAAATTTTTAAAATTATTACATGCAATGTGTGTCGTAAATGCGCGTCATAAGGTTAAGACACACCAATGTGTGTCATCTTCCTTTATGACAATGACTTCATTGATATGCGATCTATGCATTTAATAAAAGCGTGTTGTAGGTTTACGAAGCGCAAAAGCGTGTCGTCTTTCGTTATGACAAGGCCTTCCTTGACACGCATTTGCATGTCGTTTAAGCGTTTTATGACACACATTGCATGTCTTTAAAGGGTGTTTTTGTAATAGTGAACATTATACATACAAACCAAATGAGAATAAGTGTATCAAACATCAAATCAATTAGAGTAATTTCTCATAAGCGGAATCCATATGGTGTGTGAGATGCATTCAACCCGAGCTCATCCTCTTGGAACTAGAAGTACCTGAAACATAAACTGAAAACCCTAAGCACAAAGCTTAGAGAGTTCCCCAAACTACCCCATACCATACATAATAGATCACATACTTGGCCCCCACCCGGTATCGAGTCCCACTTGGTATATAGATCTGTTATTATTAGGCCCCGCTTGACATCGGGCACCGCCCGCTATACATGTAACACCCAGGACCAAAAATGTCACACCCCCAAACCTGAACGGCGGAAACGTTCGGGGCGGATGACTTCATGTGGTAACGTAACAAATGAATACATAGTAAAGAAAGCAATACAACCATCATATATATAATTGAAAGTTTACATTTGTCAAAAGTTACATGTTCAAAACCCAATTACAATATGATGTCAAAATACGAGATTAAACTGGCGCCGCAGCATCCCTTCATCAAAAGCGAAATGAATACCTGAAATTACTGATTTCCTGGGACATACAAGAAATTTTGAAAGAGTAGATCAGCATTTAAGCTGGTGAATTTCATAAGTATTTAAGTGACAATGTTTGAATGAAATGAAATGTTTTATCTTTGTTTGTTTGTGTTTAGAAAATCCTATATTTTCTACTAGTATAAAAGTAGCCTTCACTCAAGACCAATGTTTATTTCCAAAATGTATGTATATGTAAAATAACCAATGAGTTTGAAAACCTTGTAAATCAATGCATTTTTAATACCCCTTGTGAGTTTTATAACCATACTATTGACTCTGAATGCCTATACACAACGTTCTTCAGGCGTTGGAATGTTATGACGTTTGTCACCCCAAACGGTGGACTGCAGCTAACAGTCAGGGCGCGGGTTGTCAAGCCCGTATAGATCTATACACAAACACCATGCTCCCCCTCCAAGGGATTCTGGTATATAATACAGGACTTTAAATGTGTACTCGAACGTACATGAAGTTAGTGTCTCACAAATCCGTGGTATAAAAACAGATCTACTTGTTAAAATGTTACGTTTGTTCTTGTATACGAAAGTAAACTTCTTGAAATATATGTTTCTAGTACATAAGAGTTAGAAATCTGTTCGTAAACTATACCTATTATAGTTTTCAAAAAGTGTGTCTTGTTTGTTTAGAAATACCTAGAAAAAGAAATCACTTGTTTATGAAAGCATAGATTTTTGGTGTAGAGTCTAAGATAGAAAAGAATAATCTAAGAACAGTTTAGTTTTATACATGCATTACAACAACTTTATATTTTAAAAGATCGAATGCTATTGTAACATATGTTATATATATATATATATATATATATATATATATATATATATATATATAAGTTCCTTTAAAGGTTTATAAATCGCATGTGATTTGAATATATAACAGTATATAAAAGAGTTTCTTTATGTAACACACGATAATACACGTGTGTTTTACTTGTAATCCCCCCCCCCCTTGAAAGCATATAAAAGTATTTAGAATAATTAAAACGGTTGATTAAGGGGTATGAAACTCACTTGAAAGTTTTGGAGATAGCGAGATGGAAAACCGGGCAGAGTTTCGTCTCGGGAAACGGATTTTCCTCGGGATTCTCGGGAATCTCGGGAGAATAATCGACCTTCGGGACTTGAGCCAAAAAGACCAGAGCTTCGGGTTTGAACGGACACGGAAAACGAGGAAAAGTTGAGAGAGAGAGAAGAGAAATGAGCCCTTTCTTTGGAAACCCTCGCATCCTATTTATAGTAAGGCTGGTCTGCCTCGGTACGCGGGGCGTACGCTCGTACGCAGCGCGTATGCGTACGTCATGCATGACCGAAGCCTCGACTGCCTCGGCCTCGGATGGGACGGGCTGCTGGGTACGCGGGTCGGATGGGACGGTGGGTCGGATGGGACGTCGGGTCGGACGGGTCGGGGCTTCGGATGGGTCGGACGGGTCGGTTTCTTCGGATAGCGTGACGTGGACGATCAGAGGCCAATCCTCTCGGTTACGCAGCGCATACCTCGGATGAGGACGCTGACTCCCCTTCGGATAATATCCGAATTTTGAATAAAATAAATAATTAATTTATTTAATAAACTTCAAAAATTCATATCTTCTTCATACGAACTCCGTTTTCGATGGTATTTATATCCTCGCGTAGGTGAGACTACGCTCTACAACTTTCGTTTAGACTTCGTCGGCAAATTCCAAAATTATTTTTTTATTATTTATTAAAAATCCATCGTGTTTAAGGAATTTCTTAGAAAATTCATAACTTCTTTATCTGATGTCGGTTTTTGCCAGACTTTTTACCGCTGGAATACCATTGTCGAGACCTTCGATTCTCGTTTAGGTCATTCCGGCCAAAAGTCGCTCGATTTCCGATTTGAGTTTTTAGCTGTCTGTTGCTAAGCCGAACTTGGAAAAATCATAACTTCGCTATATGAAGTCGGATTTGGGCGTTCTTTTCACGTACGATCATGGTTCAAAGACATTTAAACATAGAAGGAAATTAAATAGAACTATTTGTACATTTTATTATCAAAGTAAATTTTTATTATTCAGAAGTGGTTACAATACTTGACCCATTTTGGTCGTTACAAAGAGTTGAAATATCGGGTTGTCACATCATCCCCCCGTTAGAGAGAATTTCGTCCCGAAATTTAAAGTAGTAAAGATACTAGTGAACATGAAAGAGATGAGGGTACTTTTGCTTCATCTGATCTTCGCGTTCCCATGTGAATTCGGGTCCCCGCTTGGCGTTCCAGCGAACCTTCACGATGGGTATGCGACTTTGTTTTGTTTGTTTGACCTCTCGGTCCATGATTTCTACTGGTTCTTCCACAAAGTTGAGGCTCTCGTTGATCTCGATCTCGTCGAGTGGAATAACAAGAGTCCCGTCGGACAGACACTTATTCAAGTTTGAGACGTGGAAGGTTGGATGGATGTTACTAAGTTCGCGCGGTAGGTTAAGCTTGTAAGCCACAGGGCCGATTCTGGCAAGAATCTCGAAAGGCCCTATGTATCTCGGATTAAGCTTTCCACGCTTGCCGAAGCGTATCAAGCCCTTCCAGGGTGAGACTTTGAGGAGGACTCGGTCTCCCACCTGAAATTCCAAAGGTTTCCTTCGTTTATCAGCGTAGCTCTTCTGTCGGTCTCTAGAGGCTTTCAATCGTTCATGGATCTGAACGATTTTCTCTGTTGTTTCCCGAATGATCTCCGGACCGGTGAGAGTACTGTCGGAAGTTTGCCCCCTGGCTAATTGGGTATCACCCACCTCAGCCCAGCACAGAGGGGATCTGCACTTACGGCCGTAGAGAGCTTCAAATGGAGCAGCCTTGATGCTCGTGTGATAACTGTTATTATAGGAGAACTCGACAAGGGGTAAATGAGTATCCCATGCCTTCCCAAAGTCAATCACGCAGGCTCGCAACATATCTTCCAGAGTTTGGATGGTCCTCTCACTCTGTCCGTCGGTCTGAGGATGGTAGGCTGTGCTCATGTCCAGCCTTGTTCCTAGGGAATGTTGTAGTGATTGCCAAAATATTGAGGTGAACCTACTATCTCTATCGGAGATAATGGACATAGGTACACCATGTAGCCGTACGATTTCCCTAATGTATGTTCTTGTAAGTTTCTCCATCTTGTCTGTTTCTTTGATAGGCAGGAAGTGTGCAGACTTGGTCAATCTATCAACGATGACCCATATGGTGTCAAGTCCACCCGTCGTCTTGGGCAACTTGGTTATGAAATCCATAGTGATCCGCTCCCACTTCCATTCCGGGATCTCTGGTTGTTGTAGTAAGCCAGAGGGCTTCTGGTACTCGACCTTAACCTTTGCGCAAGTAAGGCATTTACTTACAAAGGTAGCAATTTCTGCTTTCATATTAGGCCACCAGTATAGCTTCTTAAGATCCAGATACATCTTATCTGAACCTGGGTGGACGAAATACTGAGTGTTGTGCGCCTCGGTCATGAACAAGTCTCGGAAACCACCGTGTTTCGGTGTCCAGATCCGGTTCATGAAATATAAGGCTCCGTCACCCTTGGCTTCTAAATTCTTCTCCATTCCTCGTAGGGATTCACCCGCCACATTTTCAGGTTGCAAAGCTTCCATTTGTGCTTCCTTAATTTGTGTGGATAGGTGGAATGGATAGTCATGGTCAGAGATTTGACCTTCCGACCAGTGTATTCCTTTCGACTGAGGGCGTCGGCTACTACGTTGGCCTTGCCAGGATGATAACGAATTTCGCATTCGTAGTCATTCAGTAACTCAACCCATCGTCGTTGTCGCATGTTGAGTTCCTTCTGATCGAAAATGTGTTGAAGGCTCTTGTGATCGGTGAATATAGTACTCTTTGTTCCGTATAAGTAGTGCCTCCAGATCATCAGAGCAAACACCACTGCTCCTAACTCGAGGTCGTGTGTCGTATAGTTCACTTCGTGTGTCTTAAGCTGTCGGGAGGCATAAGCGATAACCTTCCCTCTCTGCATAAGAACACAACCAAGTCCTTGATTTGAAGCATCGCAATACACTACGAAGTCTTCTATCCCTTCGGGGAGGGATAGTATCGGTGCGGTGCACAAGGCCTGCTTTAGTGTCTGGAATGCCTTCTCTTGTTTCGCTTCCCAGTCAAAGGCCACACCTTTCTGGGTTAATGAAGTAAGGGGTTTCGCAATGCTCGAAAAGTTCTTTATGAATCTGCGATAGTAGCCAGCTAGACCTAAAAATTGACGAATTTCTGTAGGTGTCTTTGGTGCCGACCAGTTCTCAATAGCCTTAATTTTGGAGGGGTCCACGTGTATACCTTTCTCGCTAACAACGTGGCCTAAAAATTCGACTCTTCGAATCCAAAATTCGCATTTAGAGAACTTCGCATAGAGTTTCTCCGTTCGCAGTGTTTCTAGGACTTTTCGTAGGTGTTGACTATGCTCTTCCTCACTTCGAGAGTAGATAAGTATATCATCGATAAAGACGATGACGAACTGATCCAAGTAAGGGCGGCATACCCTATTCATTAGGTCCATAAATACTGCTGGTGCATTGGTTAATCCGAACGGCATCACCACGAATTCGTAGTGTCCATAACGAGTTCGGAAGGCTGTCTTTGGAATGTCCCCCTCTAGAACTCGTAATTGGTGATATCCGGATCGCAGGTCTATTTTGGAGAAGTAGTTCGCCCCTTGAAGTTGATCGAATAGGTCGTCAATACGGGGTAGAGGATAGCGGTTCTTGACAGTAAGTTTGTTCAGCTCTCTGTAGTCGATGCACATACGGAACGATCCGTCTTTCTTCTTTACAAACAAGACCGGTGCTCCCCAAGGTGAGAAACTTGGTCTTATGAATCCTTTGTGAAGGAGTTCATTAAGTTGACTGGAAAGTTCCTGCATCTCTGCTGGTGCAAGACGATAAGGCGACTTCGCTACTGGGGTAGCTCCTGGAATTAAGTCGATTCTGAACTCGACTTGGCGTTGCGGTGGTAATCCTGGTAGTTCTTCTGGAAAGATATCGGGAAAGTCGCGTACTACCGAGATGCTCTTGATGTCCTTCAGTTCTTGACTTGTATCAACGATGTGCGCTAGGAATGCTCGACAATCTTTCCGCAAGCACTTTCGAGCTTGGATGCACGAAATGATGCGAAGGTTTGAACTGGATTTGTCGCCGTAGATAACTAATGTTTCGTTGTTAGGGAGGTTAAGACGGACTGCTTTCTCAAAGCACATGATGTCGGCGCGAAGAAGACTCAACCAATCCATGCCGACTATAACGTCGAAACTTTTAATTTGAACCGGCATGAGATTGATTGGGAAAGAATGGCCGTCTAATGTTAATGTACAGCCCATGTATATGCAATTTGTGTTTTCGGTTTTTCCATTGGCCATCTCTACAGTTAATGAATTTTCTAACTTGCTAGGTTTAGGTTTAAGTAAATGAATAAAGTTTTGACTCACGAAGCTTCTCTCCGCTCCACTATCGAATAATATGCATGCGTATGAATTATCGAGAAGGAACGTACCAGCAACTATAGTTGGGTTAGCTACGGCTTCGTCGTGGCCTATTGCCAAAACTCATCCTACACCTCCGGTGCCTGCTGCCTTAGGACAGTTTCTCTTGTAGTGGCCAACCTCGCCACAACCGTAGCAAGCCTGCCCTACACCCACACCGGGAACTTGAGTGATCGGCCTTGCAGGTTCCTTGCAGAAACGGGTTGTGTGTCCTTTCTTGCTGCAGTTGGCGCACTGCATATCTCGACAAGGTCCATGGTGGTGGTAATTGCATTTGGTGCATTTTGGGAGGTTACCTATATAAGGCTTTGTTGGGTAGGTATTTGTAGGGGCTGTAGCAGGTACAGTGGCAGCATTTACTGACACCAGTTGTCTCTTTGCAGATTCTTGGGAAGACCCACCCTTCCCTTTAATCCACGCTCTCTTCCTGCCGTGGTTGTTGTTGTTGTTGTCGTTGTTGTAGTTGTTGTTGTGGTTGTTTCCTTTCTGTGGTGCTGGTGCAGAAGTGGTTGAGTTCTGATGACCTCCGTAGTCGATCAGAGATTGTGCCAGTTCCTTAGCACTTTCAAAGGTGTCAGGTTTAGAAGCTAACACGCTTGATCGCATTTGGGGCGTCAGTCCCCAGATGTACCTTTCTATCTTCTTGCTCTCGGGAGCAATCATATCTGGACAAAGGATTGCCAGTTCGCAGAATCTGTTGGTATAAGTAGCGATGTCGGTACCCACCATTCCGAGAGTCCATAGCTCGTGTTCAAGCTTTTGAATTTCTCCCCGTGGGCAGTATTCTCTCATCATCATGGCCTTCAAGCTCTCCCAGCTTATGGAGTTCGCCACGATTAGGGTGAGTACTTTAACGTGGCCATTCCACCAAGTTAAAGCTTTATCGAGAAGGGTGAAAGTTGCAAATTTGACCTTGCTGTGCTCGGGGCAGGAGCAGATTTCAAAGACTGCCTCTGTCCTTTCAATCCACTGCCTTAGGGCCATCACACCACCAGTACCATAAAACATCCGGGGCTTGGCATTAGTGAAGTCCTTATAGGTGCATTCTCGAGGTGGTCCATGACTCTCGCCATGGTTGGATGGGTGTGTGCCAGATCCCGAGCCATTAGCACTTGAGTTATTGATCTGTGACATGGCAGCTGCCACCGCTGCGGTGACTGCTGCTTGAAACATTACAGCATCAAATTGGGGTGGTGGAGGTGGTGGTGGTATAGGTGCTTCCTCACCGTTGTTTCGCCTTGGATTCCTACGCGGAGGCATCCTTCAACTATAGATTGAAAAGACAAGAATAAGAATTTCATAGAATGGAAAAATGTATGTGTCTCATGAACTAAATTGATATAGTTCAACAACAGATGATAGTATGAGTCTTAAAATAGAAGAATGAAAGTTATTTGTAAGACTGAAGGTATGAAACAAGTAATTGGGTTCACAAAGACCATTCAAGGTTCGAACGAAATACTCAATATAGTAGTAATAGTGCCACTTATATTAATATAAAAGTTGTTACAACGATCATGAAAACTTGACCCCTATAAGGGTCTCCGATTACAAAGTTCGAGAAATTTAAAGACTTTTAGCCAAGGTCCTAAGCTATAACAAAATTTGAGTCCTTGACAAGCACTACTTGCGTCGAAGGTTGCGCTTGGAGCTTGACTCCGTATCTGATTGCTTTGACTCCATAAGACGGCTATCGAAAGCGGCTTGTTGTTCCCTTAGTTCGGCGAGGGCTGCAATCATTTGCGCTTGAAACGCTTCGGTTTGGAATTGAGCGTTGTCTTGCATCTTGTCCAGCCTACGAATGTCAGAAGTGTGAACCTGCACTTCCATGTTGATATCCCGGAGTTGACTAGCTTGTACTCCAGACTGATAGGACTGATTGGCTAACTTACCCACCATTACCGGGAGTGCTCGATCAGCCGAACCTCCGCCGCGGACATCATAGAAGTCCCGGCACATTCCGTAGGGAGGGCATAGGTTTTGCTGTTGGCTCCAATGGTGGAGGTGACTTCCCCAGACGGGAGTCGGTCCTTGAAAGTTCCTTACGAAGATGGGAGGTTGAATGGGTGGTGGATCGATAACTTCCGGCTCTGAGTCGGTACCGGAGTCATTACCCACTTCTATGGGTTCCTCATCCTCTTCGGGATCATCTTCGATCCATCCCCCGTTGCCTTGGTTGGGAAAGTAGGGGTCGCCAGGGTGGTGAAATCCAGCCATTTGACTGTACGAGAAATAGGGTTATAAGAATTGAATAAAGTCGGAACATGTAAAACATGTAAGTTAAACTAGTTTAGATAGCAAATACTCCTATAGTATTTAAGTTCTTGTGTTTGATTCTTGTAATGGTTTGGTAAGGTTTGACTTGTTGCTTACTACGATCATTCATCGATATACGTTGGTCCAATCTTGGGCAAATATAGTTGATCACGCTATATTTGTCCAAAATTTGATTACATATATCGAGTCTCAATCGTAGTGTCAACTTGTCAAATACTTGTATAGTTGTATAACATGAAAATAGTTTGTGGTATGCATGTAATTGTACTTAAATGAGTTATCAATTTAAGTTGAACGAAATGCTGCTTAAGTGTAAAAAAGAAAATTTGTTTTGTCAGAGAGTATTAGTCCCTTAAGCATTTATAGTTTGTATATCTTATGTGGTTCGATATACTTAGTTCACTATAAACATTGCTCTGATACCAATCTGTCACACCCCCAAACCTGAACGGCGGAAACGTTCGGGGGCGGATGACTTCATGTGGTAACGTAACAAATGAATACATAGTAAAGAAAGCAATACAACCATCATATATATAATTGAAAGTTTACATTTTTCAAAAGTTACATGTTCAAAACCCAATTACAATATGATGTCAAAATACGAGATTAAACTGGCGCCGCAACATCCCTTCATCAAAAGCGAAATGAATACCTGAAATTACTGATTTCCTGGGACATACAAGAAATTTTGAAAGAGTAGATCATCATTTAAGCTGGTGAATTTCATAAGTATTTAAGTGACAATGTTTGAATGAAATGAAATGTTTTATCTTTGTTTGTTTGTGTTTAGAAAATCCTATATTTTCTACTAGTATAAAAGTAGCCTTCACTCAAGACCAATGTTTATTTCCAAAATGTATGTATATGTAAAATAACCAATGAGTTTGAAAACCTTGTAAATCAATGCATTTTTAATACCCCTTGTGAGTTTTATAACCATACTATTGACTCTGAATGCCTATACACAACGTTCTTCAGGCGTTGGAATGTTATGACGTTTGTCACCCCAAACGGTGGACTGCAGCTAACAGTCAGGGCGCGGGTTGTCAAGCCCGTATAGATCTATACACAAACACCATGCTCCCCCTCCAAGGGATTCTGGTATATAATATAGGACTTGAAATGTGTACTCGAACGTACATGAAGTTAGTGTCTCACAAATCTGTGGTATAAAAACAGATCTACTTGTTAAAATGTTACGTTTGTTCTTGTATACGAAAGTAAACTTCTTGAAATATATGTTTCTAGTACATAAGAGTTAGAAATCTGTTCGTAAACTATACCTATTATAGTTTTCAAGAAGTGTGTCTTGTTTGTTTAGAAATACCTAGAAAAAGAAATCACTTGTTTATGAAAGCATAGATTTTTGGTGTAGAGTCTAAGATAGAAAAGAATAATCTAAGAACAGTTTAGTTTTATACATGCATTACAACAACTTTATATTTTAAAAGATCGAATGCTATTGTAACATATGTTATATATATATATATATATATATATATATATATATATATATATATATATATATATTAGTTGCTTTAAAGGTTTATAAATCGCATGTGATTTGAATATATAACAGTATATAAAAGAGTTTCTTTATGTAACACATGATAATACTCGTGTGTTTTACTTGTAATCCCCCCCCCCTTGAAAGCATATAAAAGTATTTAGAATAATTAAAACGGTTGATTAAGGGGTATGAAACTCACTTGAAAGTTTTGGAGATAGCGAGATGGAAAACCGGGCAGAGTTTCGTCTCGGGAAACGGATTTTCCTCGGGATTCTCGGGAATCTCGGGAGAATAATCGACCTTCGGGACTTGAGCCAAAAAGACCAGAGCTTCGGGTTTGAACGGACACGGAAAACGAGGCAAAGTTGAGAGAGAGAGAAGAGAAATGAGCCCTTTCTTTGGAAACCCTCGCATCCTATTTATAGTAAGGCTGGTCTGCCTCGGTACGCGGGGCGTACGCTCGTACGCAGCGCGTACGCGTACGTCATGCATAACCGAAGCCTCGACTGCCTCGGCCTCGGATGGGACGGGTTGCTGGGTACGCGGGTCGGATGGGACGGCGGGTCGGATGGGACGTCAGGTCGGACGGGTCAGGGCTTCGGACGGGTCGGACGGGTCGGTTTCTTCGGATAGCGCGACGTGGACGATCAGAGGCCAATCCTCTCGGTTACGCAGGGCGTACAGGAGTACGCAGTGCGTACCTCGGATGAGGACGCTGACTCCCCTTCGGATAATATCCGAATTTTGAATAAAATAAATAATTAATTTATTTAATAAACTTCAAAAATTCATATCTTCTTCATACGAACTCCGTTTTCGATGGTCTTTTTATCCTCGCGTAGGTGAGACTACGCTCTACAACTTTCGTTTAGACTCCGTCGGCAAATTCTAAAATTATTTTTTTATTATTTATTAAAAATCCATCGTGTTTAAGGAATTTCTTAGAAAATTCATAACTTCTTTATCTGATGTCGGTTTTTGCCAGACTTTTTACGGCTGGAATACCATTGTCGAGACCTTCGATTCTCGTTTAGGTCATTCTGGCCAAAAGTCGCTCGATTTCTGATTTGAGTTTTTAGCTGTCTGTTGCTAAGCCGAACTTGGAAAAATCATAACTTCGCTATATGAAGTCGGATTTGGGCGTTCTTTTCACGTACGATCATGGTTCAAAGACATTTAAACATAGAAGGAAATTAAATAGAACTATTTGTACATTTTATTATCAAAGTAAATTTTTATTATTCAGAAGTGGTTACAATACTTGACCCATTTTGGTCGTTACAAAGAGTTGAAATATCGGGTTGTCACAAGAAAGACTAAGAAAGGAAAGGAAAACCCTATGTCAAAGGGGGGGTCAACTCGTCGGGTCTAAGGAATGACTCGACGAGTCGAAGCGGGCTCCGTGTCGTAGATTAGGTGACAGACTCGGCGAATCGGCGAGTGGACTCGTCGGGTCTGGTCTGGGTTGGGAAAGCCCTAATTTCGGGACTTGGTACCCTATTTAAGCATCTTATTCTCTTCCCTAAGGTTCATTACAACCTATCTCGTCCAGAACCCAAAACCCTAGCCACCCAACCCCATTGTTTGAGCTTTTGAGAAGATTAAGGGCATTTAAAGTGTGTCTTAGAAGCTTGGAGAGAAAGGAGCATGGAAGGAAGAGTAGATCCAGCCTCCATATCGACTTGGCAACTGTTAGAAGGTAAAAGTATGGACCTTGAGCTTTCAATTGATAGATCCCCTTTCTAGCTTGCTTTTTGGTCACATTTGGATCATTTCCAAGGTTAATTCGAGTATTAAGCCTTTGAGGATGGATTGGACAACATATCTGGAAACTCTTGAGCTTTAGAAGCTCAAAGTTTTTGGCTTTATCTAGCTAAGGTCCCATTTCATGACCTAGACCTTCTTTCTAGCTTGGAATAAGAGTTTTGGCTTCATAACACCTTGCATGCACGTAAAGTTAGCAACTTTACGTGCAATGCTAGCATAAGGAGTCCAGATCTATGATTTGGAGGTGTTGGGATTGACTGGAATTGGCAGAATAGAGTTGGCACAAGATGGACTCGGCAAGTCAGTTCATGGACTCGACGAGTCAGGTCGCAAACCCAAAACCTTATGTTTATGAGACGACTCAGTGAATAAGGTTAGAGAAGGACTCAGCCAGTCTGTGTTCGTAATGGACATGAAGATCATGGTACTCGACGAGTTCAAGGAGGAACTCAGCGAGTCAAAGGCAATCTCCTTAACTTATGAAGATGGACTCAATGAGCTGTTCTACAACTCGGCGAGTCGGTTGACGATGGTCCCGAATGTTTAGTTGAAGGAGCACCCGTTGAGTTGTTGCTAGACTCGACGAGTAAAGTCGAGGTTGTTTTGGGGTTTGAGGAGCATGGACTCGACGAGTTGGTAGAATAAATCAGCGAGTCGAGTCAACTGGAAGTTGACTCTGACCGTTGACTTTGACATTGAGAAGGACCTTGACCAGAGTTGACCTAGTTGACTTCTGGAGGACAGTTAGGCTAATTGTTAATATTGGTATTGGTAGCTCAGGGAGCTAGAGGAGCAGTCGTTTAGAGAGTTGTCGGATAGCAGCCAGAGGGTTATCAGCAGCTTCAGTAGTTTGAACTGAGTTTCCCTTTGTGTGTATGGGTCTACGGCCACAATGCTTGCCCATGTAGTTATGAGTAGGAAGACCTAGGGCTTAGCCCTAGCACTGTATGCTAGTATGTTATTCCAAACCAAGGTCCAATGTCGGGCGGGTGCCTGAGGAAGGTTTATGTGTTGTTATTCCAGATCAGGATCCGATGCCGGGTAAGCCCGAGGAAAGTTGCATGTTAGATTATACTCATTGTCTACGTGATAGTTGTATGTTCCTGGTAGGGAGGTGAGTATGGGCGAGGTCCCGTATCTTAACATCAACAGAGTATGAATGGGGTTCCGTATCTCATTAGCAGCAAGGCAGGGGCGAGGCCCGAGTTAGGGAAAGAGTGAGCGTGGGCTGGGCCCTTATCTCGTTATTAGTAGGAGTATGGACGGGGTTCCATGACTCATCGGTAGTAGACAGGGGCGGGGCCCAAGACAGGCGAGGCCTTAGATCAGTAATGCAGTAGAGTACTATAGCTTATGTGTTATGCGATATGTTATATGTTTGTATACGTTTAGCGGGGGAGGCCCAGAGACAAGCGAGGCCTAAGTGAAACATATCTGTATATCGAGTGGGGCTCGATGCCAAGCGAGGCCTGATGTCGGGCGGGGCCCGATGCCCGAGCGATTCTGATGCCGAGCTAGTCCCAATGCAGCAGGGGCGAGGCCCAGTATGTGATTATGTGTATGGTATGCGATAGGTTGGGGAACTCGCTAAGCTTTGTGGTTACAGTTTTCATTTTTGGTTTCAGGTACTTCCGGTAGCAGAGGGAAGAGCTCGGGATAATCGCATGGCACGCACCATAGTTAGTCAGCTTGGGATGTTTTACTCTGATAATAAGAATATGTTTGAATTAATACTCTGATCTTTTGTGATGATTTATGTTATGGATTGACAATCGTGGGTTACGTAACGTTTTAAAAAATGAAATTTTTAGTCGTGGTTTTTGGTATATTATAATACACATACGATACATATCACATAATCATGCTAACACATATAACAATCATAAAATAACAGAATATGATTCAGTCATCGAGCCTCGCCCGACATCGAGCCCTGGTCGGTATACATAGAAACACAATAACACATGCAGGGGTCACACAGACTCCTGGCATCCTAAAATAACAATAAGGGCCGACATTGGTGCCTTAGACCTACAAAACCCAATGAGGAAACTCACATCGACTGCTGAATCCCATTGAAAATCCTTGGCTGCTGTCCAACGAATCCCCGAGCTAATCAATACCTAAACAACATCCAATTAACATTTAGGTTCCAATCCATAACCATAAATCCATACTTGGGGTAAAAATACCATTTTACCCCTAACCTAGCTTAGTCCAAGACTAAGGACCAAACTCACAATTTAAAAGGCTCAAAAGCCAATTAATCAACCCAGGCCCAATTATGGCCTAATTTTCCAAATTGGGCCTAAACCCCTCACATGGGCCTTACCCTAATGCCCAACCATTTTTCCTAGTCCAAAACACTTGCACTCAGATGGCCTAATAAGAACTCAAACACCCAAGCCTAAATGAAAGCCCAATATGCAGAATCCCACCTGACTGAGTACACGGGACGTACTCTGTTGTACGCTAAGCGTACACACTATTTGGCTTGTACGTTGCGCATGCAGACTTGTACGTCCAGTGTACTCATCCATTAAGCCAAACTCTTCATTAAGCTCTTAATGCTTAAGTCCAAAAGTCCAAACCACAGATCTGAGTCCTAATAAGTGTCTAGAACCATAAAGTCACTGACTTTGTGACTTTGCATGCCCCGAAAGAACCCAACTTCAAGATATAGCTTTATACTTTCACCAAATGGACACATTCTCATGCATGGGGGATTCTAAACCCTAAAGGTGACAACTTTATGAATCTAGAACCTCAGAAACACCAAGAGGCTCAACTCAAGGCTCCTGGAGTGGCATCAAACCACTAGATCACATCTATGGGGCCAAAAAGAGACCAAAACTCATATATATTAGATCTAATCCATCAATGATCTAGTTCATAGCTTTTTACCTTGAACAATTTGGAAATGAAGCAAATAATCGAGATCCACAAGCATTTCCTTGATCCACCTCCTTACAGCAAGCTTCTACTTCTTGGATATAGACCAAAACACACCAAAATGGACACAATGAGCTCCAAATACCACAAGGGAGGCTAAGGGACGATTTCTAGGGTTTTGGAGGCTTAGGGGCTGGTAAAGAGGCCAACCCTAATGACTTAAGTTGTTTAAATAGTGTCCAACTTCGAAAATTAGGGTTTTAGGAATCCTTACGTACACCCCACGTACAAGGTTGTACGCCCTGCGTACGTCTCCGGAACCCCATCTAAGCCTCGCATGAGTACGCTAAGCGTACCATGTGGTACGCCCCGTGTACTCGCATTGAAGCTAGTACGTTGAAAAAATTGGTTGAAAAAATTGGTTCCTTTACGACTAAGACTGAATTTAATACATTACTTGATATATTACGTGAGAATTTATGGAGACATCTAATTTTCCTTATTTTATTTATTATATTTTTAGATTAGATTCTTTTATAATTTAATAACAAAGCCAAAAAAAACCACAATTTGCTAAGTAGATTTAAATAAAATTGAAAAACTTTAAAAAAAATATCATATGGCATATTGAATTAGTTGATGACATGTGACATAATCTTTTAATTTTACTCGTAAACCCATACATTTTGTCTTTCACATGAACCCCTAACCTTTTAAGAGGAATCATTTTCAAACATCCTGATACGAGACCCAAGACTTTTTAACATGTGTATTAAAAAAAATAATGGTCTAAGTTGTATCACTTAAGAAATGAAATTGTTTTATCCTACCAACTTCTAAAAATAAAATCCATAATAAATCATATTAAGTATCTTTCAAATGTTCATGTTTTCTTCTTGTGATTATTACAATATTACAAGTGGAGGATATTTTAATAATCATGTTGTATTTAAATAAAATATCCACATCTTACCAATTATGATTAGAGTGTATACAAACTATTTTATAATTGTTGATTGAGTTACAATTTATAAGGCAGAGATTTTAAGAACTTTGTCCTTAGGAGGTATAACTTGTATCATACCTTCGACTCAAATAATAAATTTTGGCAGGCATTGATATTAAACAAAAAAGATTGCTAATCATAGACGCTTAAAAGCAATTAACATTTATTTAATTACAAAAAAAATTAAGGTGCTGTTTGTTTTTGAAGTGGTTAAATGTCTTATCTTTTTCCATTATTACGGAAGAATACGTGCATTTGAGAAACGTCTATCCGTCAGAAGGGAAAAATGCTTAAAAAACACTTTTGTAGAAAAACAAAGAGGCCTTACTATCATAACTTTTTTTTTTTGCAATTAGATTTCTTAGAATGGATAAGTCGTTTGCAAAGGCTTATTTTGCTCAACAAATCTCAAACCTGAAATTTTACATGCGTATTAATTATTTGATGTAATGCCTTACCTGTTTTCTTAAAAACAAATGTATAATTACAACTCATGTATGAAAAGAGTCTTTGGTGTTTCCTATGGTCAGTAATTGAAGGATCTAATTGATATCAGTTGTAAAATGATTATTATTACTTATAACCAAGATTTTGTAGGGTTATCTAAAGGCTAGAAATGGTTAAGTTAAGCAATTCACAATTGTGATTTCAGGGCGTCTCAACCTTGTAAAATTCAAAGCTAGAGCTTAGGGCCCCCAATTTTAAAGGGCTCCATATTGTCCAAACTTAACTCAATATATCTCAAATCTCAATTACTAGTTTGTCTGTTAGTAATTGTCTTAATGTCCGATAGGCTAGAATCCGCAATTTCAATCGGCAATCACATGAGCGATAGAGCAAAACACATGCAGTAGGAGATAGCAGTGCAACGATCTTGAATCTTAAACTGAAGTTTCATGTATCTTCTGTTCTTTCTCCTCATTTCTCAATTGTTCACATCCTCAGTTATAACAGTATATGTTTCTACTTTTCTATTATCTATTACTCTATTTGGGTCAGCCGATTAAGGTTAAAATATAAGGGTTTATAACATTAATTATAGTAAAGACATAAGAGTCTCATATTTTTGATTCGTTAAGAGCCATTAAATTGATTGAGCCGCCCCATATATGATTTCTAAATGGTAGCTCATATTGAAAAACTAGGAATATAAATCAGCCCGGCTTAATAACCAGTAAGCTGGACAATGGCCTTGGGCCTCCTTATGATTTGTACCCCAAAATTATTTTTGTTTCATAATTTTTATATATTACGTTAGTTAGTTTGTGTCAAGGCTTTTTTGGTTGAGTTGATAAGCGAGTCTGGCGAGAAGTTTCTTACAACCGATGTGCCCCGGGTCAATTATTATTCGAAACGTCTTATTCTTTATACATAGCTTTTAAAAATGGTTTTCATACTATAAAGAGTTGGATTACTAGCGTTTTATTATTTATACATAGCTTTTAAAAATGGTTTTCATATTATAAAGGTTTGGATTACTAGCGTCTTATTATTTCTACATAGCTTTTAAAAATGGTTTGGAAAAAATGCAAAAAAGCCCGATCAATTATACATGTATATGCAGAAAAAACCCTTATAATATTTTTATGTTCAGAAAAACCCTTATATTATTATTTACGATTCAAATAAAACCAAATCGTAAATTTTTAAGAGAAATAATCGGCTAAAAAATATGATATGATATACATATCCCTTATATTTTTTCGATTGTATTCAAAAACATGTCAAACCGACATACATTTAGATTACTTTCACTCGATTGTGTTATCTATATGGTTGATTTTTCTCTTATTAACTAATCGTTTTTATCCCAAATTAAAATCAATGCCGTATTAAAAAGTAAAATATAAGAAACAGTAGATTTTTAGTTGTCAATTTCTCTTGAAAATCCGTATTTTGGTCTTTTTCGAATAATAACTATTAATATAAGGGTTTTCGAAACATAAAACAATATAAGAGTTTTTCTGCATATACATATATAATTGGTTGGGCTTTTTTGTATTTTTCCCAAATGGTTTTCATATTATAAAGAGTTGGCATATTAGCAAGATATTTCATTAGTTTTTGATAAGTTGCTTCTTCTTTTCAGACTCATTTTTATTCATTTAAAACTTTATTCACCGCCACTTGATTTCTAAACAAAAAATATCATTTTTTTTCACAAATTAAATTAAAAATCTTTAACGACCCAAAAATCACGACTAAAAATTTCTTTTAAAACATTACTAAAATCATATTTACAAAACTGTATCATAAGTCATAACATAATTTTTAGAGTATTAATTCAAAACATAATCTCATTATCAGAGTCAAACATCCCCAGGCTAACTGACTATGGTGTGTGCACTGCAATCTTCCCGAGCTCCTCTTTTGAAAACCGAGTACCTGAAACCAAAACTGAAAACCGTAAGCACGAAGCTTAGTGAGCTCCCCCAATCTACCACATACCACACAATAACATACAAAGCACATACTGGGCCTTGCCCACTGCATCGGACCGAAGTCCGGACTAACTGGGGCCTTGCCCCCTACATCGGACCGAAGTCCGAAGCTGACTGGGACCTTGTCCCCTACATCGGACTAAAGTCTGAAGCTGACTGGGACCTTGTCCCCTACATCGGACCGAAGTCTGAAGCTGACTGGGACCTTGTCCCCTACATCGGACCGAAGTCCGAAGCTGACTGGGACCTCTGTCCCCTACATCGGACCGAAGTCCGAAGCTGACTGGGACCTCTGTCCCCTACATCGGACCGAAGTCTGAAGCTGACTGAACATAGCATAAACATATCAACTAGCATAAACACATAAATCCTGTCTGAGCCACGGAGGCGTCAAACATACTAGCTACTGCATTAGACCGAAGTCCAGAAACTACGGCTAACTGAACGGGCCGGCATTGTGGCCTTAGACCCGTTCCTACTGAAGGGAAACTCACCTGAGACTGCTGACTGATGCTGCTAGTCCTTGACTTCTACTTGACCTCTATCTCTGAACTGCTGCTCCACTAGCTCCTCTAGCTACCAATGCCAAAATAACACTTAGTCCAACTGACCTCCAAAGGTCAACTAGGTCAACTCTAGTCAAGGTTAAAATCCTGGTCAAAGTCAACCTTCCAGGTCAACCCTACTCGTCGAGTCCACCTAATAACTCGCCGAGTTCATATGCACAGGGTCCTTCTATTCGCGACCCGACTCGCCGAGTCAGCTATTTCCGAGTCCTGACCTGTCCAACTCGCTGAGTCTCCACCCGACTCACTGATTCGAGTCTTAACTCGAAGGGTTTGGGACTACGCGGCTTGACTCGCCGAGTCTAAGAACAGACTCGCCGAGCACAAGGCAATCTTCAACCAACTCGTCGAGTTGTTCTTCCAACTCGCCGAGTTCATGCCTAACTTCATCCGACTCGACGAGCTGTTCATCCCACTCGTCGAGTTCCTCCTCATCTTCAAGATACTCGCCGAGTCCACTCGAAGGACTCGTCGAGTCTATTCAGTCCTTAATCCATGCAGTGGCTCTTCGAGCCAAACAGGGCTTCCAACTCATAGATCCATACTTCTAAGGCCTATCCCCCACGTAAAGTGGCAAACTTTACGTGTAGATTAAGAGATCTAGGCTCAAAACACATTCAAACTAAGGTTTATGGCAACCATACTTCTTTAACATACCAAGGGCTGATACTTTAGGGGATTCTAGACCAAAACAAGCATGGGTCTGAGGTAGCAACCTCAGATCTGGACCTCTAACTCGAAATGGTTACATATCATACCAAAATGTCCAAAACTCACTCACAAGAATAGATCTAGGTGCAAAGGGAGTCCAAGCAACAGCTTATTACCTCCAATTGGTCTGAAATGTCTTCTCAATCCCGGATCTACAGTCCCTTCTTGCACCTCCAATGCCTTTCTTCCTTCTCCAAGCTTCAAAAGCTTCACCAAGGGTAGATCTTGCTCCAAAACGATTATGGCGGCTAGGGTTTAGTGATATGTGCTAGAGAGGCAATAAAGGAACCCTAGGGGAGAGAATGAGACGTTTAAATAAGCTCCAAATCCCGGATTTAGGGTTTTCCTTGCTCAGACCAGACTCGCCGAGTCACCTTGGCCGACTCGCCGAGTCGGTCGCTTATACCTCAACCCGGATCCCGCTCGGACTCGCCGAGTCCCTCCTTGGACTCGCCGAGTCTCCCCTTAAAATTGGGGTTTTCTTTCTTTACTTGGCTTTCCAAACTTTGGGTGTTACAACTCTCCCCCACTTAAACTAAACTTCGTCCTCGAAGTTTGCTATGACCAACTGTCCTGCAAACTGCCTCCAACTCTCTGCCTGGGAAATGTAACACCCCCCCCTATTGACCATCACTCTAGCCACTCATAGTGCTGGCCACTAATGCTGGTACATACTGAATCCTTCTCTTTTCCATAATTTTCTTAACGTTACTTCCTCCGACTGAGGATTATGTTACCCCTCATCCGCCTACCGGATGCACTGAGACCTCCCTGGTCCAAATATTTTGCCAATATCTGAGTTACCGGACTCCCACCGGTCACTACACTCCATCGCAATCTCCTAGTCGCTCCCAGCGACTCCGCAAGATTCCTCGACTATTTATAACTGTTCTGTCCACTCTGCTACTCATACTGAAACGATGCTGCTGGAACCAGCTTGCTTATCTCCCATCTGATTACTCAACTCCTACTAACTCGAGCCTTCCATCCTTAAGGAAAAGCTGCCTGCCTAGCTATCCTTACAGATCGCTTATACTTGGAAGAAGGCTCCACTGATCCTGCTGAGAGGGACTTGCCATTACCAAATCAACCAACTATACTAACACTGACCCTCACACTGCAACTATCCGAAGCGCAGAACTGCCTGCAACACCGAGTTGCCTAAAACACTGAGCTGCCTGAAACACTGAGCTGCCTGAAACACTGAACTGACTGAAACACTGAGCTGCCTGAAACACTGAACTGCCTGAAACACTGAATTCCAACTCAATTGTGGAGTCAAAGGACTCCCCACTTAGTCGCTCCCACGACTTCTGAACGAAATCTTTCTCTGGAACTAGTTTCCACTAGTTATCCTGTCACTGTGGCTCTAACATCCTTCCGATCCAACCGATCGGGTCCATACGTCACATCCTGACATCATCAATTCCACGACCAACAACACGATGGCTCCCAGACTGACGGTAGCCCTTAACATGCCCGAACCCCATCGGTCCACTACTACTCTGATCTCATAACTGAAATACTTGGAAATCCGAAATCTAACCCATGGATTCCCATATCCTCACTGCTGCACCCGAACGGGTGGGAACTACTGCTCCAACAACGCACTCATGCTGCCTACCAATCTGATAAAGGCCACGGCTACACCTGCGGACTTACAACTCCACTACTACTATCTGACTGCTAGTGAATGCTACGGCTACCCCCGCAGACTTACAACACTACTACTACTATCTGACTGCTAGTGAATGCTATGGCTACCCCCGTAGACTTACAACACTACTACTACTATCTGACTGCTAGTGAATGCTACGGCTACCCCCGCAGACTTACAACACTACTACTACTATCTGACTGCTAGTGAATGCTACGGCTACCCCCGCAGACTTACAACACTACTACTACTATCTGACTGCTAGTGAATGCTACGGCTACCCCCGCAGACTTACAACACTACTACTACTACTACCTGACTGCTAGTGAATGCTACGGCTACCCCCGCAGACTTACAACACTACTACTACTACCCCGAGGACATCCTGACTGTCCCTAGTCCCGCTAGTGATTCCTCATCCTGATTTCTCAAAACCAGCCCTTAGTCTTTGAATACTACATCATCCTCGACATCTTATATCCTTGATATACTTAGCGCTTCGTTGAGGAACTCTTCGGCTTGGTTCCCAAACCAACCGTCTACTAATCCGGATACAAGAAGCTATTGTTGGGAAGTTTCCAAACTCCCAACTCCCGAACAAACACAATCCTGCATGCTAACTCTGCCACTAGCTACTAATATGAAGGCATCTCTTGCTAACCGTTCTCAGGATCCTCATTCCGACTCACTTGAGCCTCTACAGGCGGTCCTCCAATCCTGGATTCTCAACCAGCTTCTAACTATCTCGATTACATGAACTAACTGCTGGGAAGGTCCTCAAACTCCCAATTCTGAACTTCTCGATCCATCGATCACTGTGCTACTATCATTTCCTCTCAAAGGCCGCGCACTCATTCTGAGTCTATGTGGCTCTTATCCTTGCATACTCGGAGGGTTCTCCCCCACTTGGATTCGGCTAGATCCTTACTGCTCACTGGTCGAAAGGATTTCCAACCTTCCTTCCATTAAAAGGGCGATATGCTGTCCGTCGACGTTTACCCTTGCCAGCGCTCCAACTAACTCTTACCAGATCCGCACCCTTCTTGCTTTCTGACTGAGCACCCTTCGATCCTTAACTGTATTTGCTTTAGGGGCTACATCCCGAGAACCTGCGTTTGGGGTGCACATCTCCAACCCACTTCCTTACTGACCGCTAGCTACTCTACTAAAAACTCTGGACTACCACTACTGAGAATATAATTGATCATTACCCGACTAACGCCTTCCGCAAGTAGTAAGGCACTACTGCATCTTACACATACATGCTACAGTTACTGTATCCGAAGTAACCTGATCTAGAGGGGACGACCTCCAATTCACCATTCAATTCCAAGGTATGCAGATGGCATAAAACTCAACCACAAGCAGGTAATACAATACCCCAACACTTAAGCTTATTGATAACAATGCAGCAACATAACAATAATATCACAAACAATAGCTGACAGAAAAGTAAAAGATACATACCTCCATCACTCAATGCTGCTCGAATCCCTACTGAAATCTACCAGAAAACTCGGCTCCGAGCCGTAGGCGCCCTTTCCCGGCCCTGATGTCCACTGGTGGCTCTTGAAGTCCCAGGGGCAGGAGCTGACACCTGCCCTGCTGTATACAAACTCGGACAGTGGGCCTTCTTGTGGCCCTTCTAACTGCAATGGAAACATAACGGATCAAGTCCCTGGGCGATGGTAACAACACAGTCTCTGCTAAAATGACCAATCTGGCCGCACTGGAAACATCCAGCTTCGCCACCACTTCTACGCCTGCACACACCCATGTGCGTCCTTCCGCACTTCCCGCATCGACTACGGCTCTGATAGTTCCTCGTCCTCAAATCCGAACCCTTGAGCCTTTTACCCGAACCTGTGGCTACCTGAGTCTCATCCGTTTTCCTCTTCCTTTCCGCCTCCCTGCCCGTTGGCTGAACAACAGCTGTCTGATCCTGGAGCCTCTCGATCAATCTATCAGTGATCCTCACGACCATGTCGGGCAGATCCTCGCGAATGGCTCACGAAACTTCCTCAACTATCTAGTCATACAGAGGTCTCTCTTGGAGATAGGATGCCCCACTCACTCCTGTCCCCTGATGGCAAAAACTAGAAATGGGATCTCCCTCCCTGATGGATCCCCGAACTCCATAAGAATCGGGACCTAGACGAGACCCAATCTGTCCTGAAACTATCCCGGCCTTAAAGGCCTCAAGATGACTGTCCATGAGCTCCACAATGGCCTCTCTAACCGAACCAAAAATCACTGGAGTCTGATCAATGATGTTGCGCGTGATATCTGCGGAAATGAAATCCCTCATCTGATCATCAAGCTGCCCGGCTCTAAAGCCCGAGCCAGATCCCTCCTCGACGCCTGAACTGCTAACTGGTAGCTAGCGCAAAGTCACCATGCTGAAAATATAACAATTCCTGATCAATTTACACACTACTGCTGAGGGATTCTCTCACACACTCTACCATTCCCTGGTTTCGTCTTGGCCCCTCTTGAACCGAGTACGGATCCTCTGCTTTCAGTAGTATGGGCCCCTACTACCTTCCACATCTATCCGTACTTTCCTCAAGAGTTACCTCAACTCCACCAAAACACCTCTACTAATATTGATCTCTGCTACTCTCATCCTAGGCTTGCCCTAGGGAACTTCTGACTCCACCTAAACCAGTCCTCAGCTGCTGAAGGCCTCCTTGTAATGCCAATTAGCCACCACCTGAATACCATCACATGTAATGAGGCTCGGATAATCCTTCGAGTAAAAGTCTCGTCCCTACAACGGTTGGACTCAGACGAGAGCTGCGCAGTAGGGCCAAATCCAGCACTCTGAGATTATTCAACCCTGATCACATGTGATGTGACGTATTCACCTAATGGCTAACTCCCATCACTCAGAGTCCCACAAAGCACAAAGCAAGCAGCATTCGGATAAGGGAAACATACTCAGGCAAAACTATTCTCATAACAAGAAACTGCACTAGCATACAATGCTAAGCTCACACTATCAGGCATAACCTACGCAGGCTATCCTACTACTGTCTACTCAATACTAGCATGCAATTCTCATCAAGCTGGAGCACATAAAGCAGGCACATAAGGCATCATCCTAGATCCTTAGTCCTATTCTAGCATGCTGTTCTACTGAAGCTGAAACTGAAACTGAAACTGAAACTGAAACTGAAACTGAAACTGCTACTGAAACTGATACTGATAATCATAACATAACTTGTATGGGTGAATTGGGAGTACTTACTTGAGCTCGGCTGATTGCATGCACCACACCTTTATCTTGTTTAAGAATTCTTTTCTTTCTAAGTGCTTTTTAAAATTCCATTTGAAAACGTTTTTCCCTTTTTGAAAATCTTTTTATCTTTCCCTTAGTTTGAGTCCAGATACACCCGGAGGTGCATCCGAATCCCTCAAACCAAGGCTCTGATACCAACTTATAATGACCCAAAAATCACGACTAAAAATTTCTTTTAAAACATTACTAAAATCATATTTACAAAACTGTATCATAAGTCATAACATAATTTTTAGAGTATTAATTCAAAACATAATCTCATTATCAGAGTCAAACATCCCCAGGCTAACTGACTATGGTGTGTGCATTGCAATCTTCCCGAGCTCCTCTTTTGAAAACCGAGTACCTAAAACCAAAACTGAAAACTGTAAGCACGAAGCTTAGTGAGCTCCCCCAATCTACCACATACCACACAATAACATATAAAGCACATACTGTGCCGTGCCCACTGCATCGGACCGAAGTCCGGACTAACTGGGGCCTTGTCCCCTACATCGGACCGAAGTCCGAAGCTGACTGGGACCTTGTCCCCTACATCGGACCGAAGTCCGAAGCTGACTGGGACCTCTGTCCCCTACATCGGACCGAAGTCCGAAGCTGACTAGGACCTCTGTCCCCTACATCGGACCGAAGTCTGAAGCTGACTAGGACCTCTGTCCCCTACATCGGGCCGAAGTCCGAAGCTGACTGAACATAGCATAAACATATCAACTAGCATAAGCACATAAATCTTGTATGAGCCACAGAGGCGTCAAACATACTAGCTACTGCATTAGACCGAAGTCCAGAAACTACGGCTAACTGAACGGGCCGGCATTGTGGCCTTAGACCCGTTCCTACTGAAGGGAAACTCACCTGAGACTGCTGACTGATGCTGCTAGTCCTTGACTTCTACTTGACCTCTGTCTCTGAACTGCTGCTCCACTAGCTCCTCTAGCTACCAATGCCAAAATAACACTTAGTCCAACTGACCTCCAAAGGTCAACTAGGTCAACTCTAGTCAAGGTTAAAATCCTGGTCAAAGTCAACCTTCCAGGTCAACCATACTCGTCGAGTCCACCTAATAACTCGCCGAGTTCATATGCTCAGGGTCCTTCTATTCGCGACCCGACTCGCCGAGTCAGCTATTTCCGAGTCCTGACCTGTCCAACTCGCTGAGTCTCCACCCGACTCACTGATTCGAGTCTTAACTCGAAGGGTTTGGGACTACGCGGCCTGACTCGCCGAGTCTAAGAACAGACTCGCCGAGCATAAGGCAGTCTTCAACCAACTCGTCGAGTTGTTCTTCCAACTCGCCGAGTTCATGCCTAACTTCATCCGACTCGACGAGCTGTTCATCCCACTCGTCGAGTTCCTCCTCATCTTCAAGATACTCGCCGAGTCCACTCGAAGGACTCGTCGAGTCTATTCAGTCCTTAATCCATGCAGTGGCTTTTCGAGCCAAACAGGGCTTCCAACTCATAGATCCATACTTCTAAGGCCTATCCCCCACGTAAAGTGGCAAACTTTACGTGTAGATTAAGAGATCTAGGCTCAAAACACATTCAAACTAAGGTTTATGGCAACCATACTTCTTCAACATACCAAGGGCTGATACTTTAGGGGATTCTAGACCAAAACAAGCATGGGTCTGAGGTAGCAACCTCAGATCTGGACCTCTAACTCGAAATGGTTACATATCATACCAAAATGTCCAAAACTCACTCACAAGAATAGATCTAGGTGCAAAGGGAGTCCAAGCAACAGCTTATTACCTCCAATTGGTCTGAAATGTCTTCTCAATCCCGAATCTACAGTCCCTTCTTGCACCTCCAATGCCTTTCTTCCTTCTCCAAGCTTCAAAAGCTTCACCAAGGGTAGATCTTGCTCCAAAACGATTATGGCGGCTAGGGTTTAGTGATATGTGCTAGAGAGGCAATAAAGGAACCCTAGGGGAGAGAATGAGACGTTTAAATAAGCTCCAAATCCCGGATTTAGGGTTTTCCTTGCTCAGACCAGACTCGCCGAGTCACCTTGGCCGACTCCCCGAGTCGGTCGCTTATACCTCAACCCGGATCCCGCTCGGACTCGCCGAGTCCCTCCTTGGACTCGCCGAGTCTCCCCTTAAAATTGGGGTTTTCTTTCTTTACTTGGCTTTCCAAACTTTGGGTGTTACAAAATCTCACTCTCTCTCTCTCTCTCTTTATATATACATATATATATATATATATATATATATATATATATATATATTACTAACTAGTAAAAACTCTCCCACCATTGCAATTAGTAGCAATATACCTTCCACTGATAACAAGCGGACCTTCATCCATCCATTACTTGAAACATAATTTATTATGAGGGTGTTTGACAAAGCTTATTTAAAAAGATTTATAACTTTTTGACTTATAACTTACTTGATGAAATAAAGAGTTTTTAATAAGTAAGGGATACGTTACTTATCACTTTTTGACTTATTGGAGGTTATCAACAGTTGTTTTTTACCAAAACACTTTATTTGTCTTATACCGGTATCAAACCGGTAATAAGTCAAAAAACTCCTTTTATAAAGCTTTGCCAAACACCCCCTATGTCAAATCTTTTACATTTCAACCTTAAAATTTTCATCTTTTGGTTGAATAGAATGTTGGATAGTGTCTAAGTCCATAACTATTTTGGTATGTACTAACCCGATGGTGCATGGTCCTTTTGGGTTGTCTTCACCAAAGCAACGTGATAGGATGAATTATGGAGAGAGAGGATTAATTATGATTTATTAATATATTATGAGAATAATATATTAAAGGAGAAAACATATTGTTTAATTTATATTAGTCAAGAATTAATAAGAATTAACTTTGTGGCTAAAAGGCATTAATTAAATAAAGGGGACTAGAACTGTCAATTGTGTGACAGTTGAATATTGGGCTAATGGACTCCATAGAGGATGGAGTGGACAAATTCTATGGGGAAACCTATTAGAAATCGTCCAAGGCCTCTAAGGAGGGAGTCCATGGGTTGCTTAGGGCTTAAGCAGTCAAATTAGGGTTTCCTTCTTAGATAACCCTAATAGCCTCACTATTTAAGGACCCCTAGGGTACCAAAAACATGGCCAACTGATTCCTTAGGGTTTCTACATGTTTTTGGGTGCCTCCTCTCTTTTCATTCTTCATCCTCTTGCTCTTGGTGTTTGTGAGCCATTAGAGGAGTGACACTTGTGACTCTAAGCTTTCTAAAGCCATTACAAGGAGGATTTGAGATTGTTATTGCTACATAACAATCAAGGTAAGATCTAAACCCCATTCTTATGTTAATATTGATTATCACATGTTAGATCTAGGGTTTAAAGTCTTGGATGAATTGCATGTACAATAGAGAAACCTAGATCCAAGCATTGGGGTTTGCATGAGCACAAAGGATGTTCTTATGGCCAAAACCCATCATAGAATTCTTCCAAAGATGTAATTATTATGAACCAATAATTATTAAAAAAAACATATACAAATATACAGAATTACCAATTCGTTGTGAATGCCTTCTTGAAAGAAGTCAAATTTCATTTGGTTTTCATTAAATACTAGGTATGAGACCTATGTATTACATGAGTTTATTTAAAAAAGGTTAAATATAAAATTTTAACAATTTAAAAAGTTTGAATTTATAAGAAAAATGGAAAAAAATTTGAATTATTAAAATTAATGAGACTTTAATGTATTAAATACATTACATATATAAAGTCTTTATAATAAATACCTTACATATATATCACCATACATATTAAATGTGGATTTTAATTTAATAAAATGAAAAACACAATAAAATGACAAGTGGAAAATAAAAAATTCAAGAATTCTAGAAAATGTCATGTGTACAAATGAAATAGAAGAATACATTTGGCAAAAAGTTTTTTATTTATTAGGGAGGATTTCATATAAAAATCTTTCAGCAAAATAATTTTCATTGATTCTTTTTAAGATTTTGTTGATTATTGAATATTAATTTCTTTTAAGATTAATTTAATGGATAACCTTTTGTAACGAAAGTTATAATGATCATAAATAGTAATCATGAGTTTATTGAGAATTAGTTTATAACCCGTGGAAACCATGTATTATAAAATTAATTAAACTTTCATAATAAAAATTTATAATTATTAATCAATCATTTTAAATAAATTACTAAGAGATATACCAAATTTTTAAAGTTATTATAACTTGAAATTTAAAATATAATTAGAAAATATGAATTTGAATTTTAAAATGAGTTGTCTAATATATCAAAATGACACATGACATAATACCAACGAAGAGTTGTATTAGAGTGACGCTTAACAAAAAAAGATTAAAAGTATTCATTTATTAGAATAGGGATAAGAGTCTATGTTACCACAAATTTGCATGGATTTAAACTCGAGAAAAAGCTCCAGAGTTATACATTATTTTTTATATAAAGTGCTGCATTTTTCATTTAAATAGCCAATATAATACGTTACAGAATCTTCGAAGTTCCAAGAAAGGTGAAATATGAAGTTACCTTTATACTTCGTTGTCCTCATGCTATTTCGTAGGTTTATCTTGTGGCATATCAGCTAAATTTCTTTCTAAGGCACAACTAAAAGGAATAATATGGTCACCCCCATGCTCCTGCACCCTACAAAAGTTTATATATATATATATATATATATATATATATATATATATATATATATATATATATGGAAACGTAAATATACCCTTATGGGTATATAAGCTTACCCAAACCCACATTAATATGTTGTTTTGTTTGATATATTCATTATAATGTTCATAAACTTCAATCTGTAACTTGATTTATTTTCGAGATTTTCAAAATTTCATTATGATCTTACTTTTACATCATATATTTTTTCCCAACACATACTAGGCTATATATATTATAGGTGAAAATTATAATTATGTAAGAGGACGATAAATGTGAAATTAAAAAAAAAATCTTTAAAGTAAATCAAGTTAGAAGTTGAATTATAAAAACATTAGACAATTACAATGTATATATATATATATATATATATATATATATATATATATATGATAGAAAATGACGTATTATGGTGAGTTAGAGTATCGAAGTTTATTTACTGTTAATAGTATATTCACTTTTCTCATATATATATATATATATATATATATATATATATATATATATATATATATATATATATATATATATATATATATATATAAACCCATCATATTAACAATACAAAACCTTTGATATGATATGCCTAGCTATCGATACAGAACTAATCACCAACAAACATAAGAATTTCAATAGGAAAATGACAACATTTTATTTGACATGGCATTCAATACTCCAATATCTACCATGCATATATATTGGATCAGGGCTCCTCTATGTAGAGGTTTTTTAAGTTAGGGCTTAGGGCCCCCAATTCTAAGGGCCCCATATTTTTTAAAATCCAAAAGTTTAGTCCATTAAAAAATTCAATCCGGTAACCACAAAATAAATGAAGCGGAAGAATAAATCAACGATCGTTGCATTCATGAAACTGAAATGACATTACATTCTTCTACCAATTCTATTGTCTGCCACATATTCATCACATCTATTTTTGATTTCCGGTTATAGTAAAGGCCAAAGGACCCCAAATTTTTGGTTTGCTTAGAGCCCTTAAAATTGTTGAGCCGCCCATGTATTTGATTTACTTTGAAAACCAATGTAAATGCTTCATAATTGTCCTTCTGAAAGTTATGCATATATATATAAGTAGATATTCATCAAATATCAAATACTATGTTATAGCTGGGTTGAGGGATAAGTTTCAAATGAAGGAAATACCCCTGAACTACTAGTCAAAATAAGTGTAAACAGTAGTTGGCGAACAAAAGTGTAAATACAATGCATTATTCATTTATTCTAGAAGAAAACTTATACATGATAATAGATATTCCTGTAATATATTTTCTTACCAAATAAACAACAGGTTTTGCTAAAACTCCTTAGAATAGACTCAATCACTCCATCCATCAAAAGAAATGGACCTGCTACAAAATTGAGCGTAGTTTCTCATACAATGACATTAAAATATAAGCTAGCTTCATATTTAATGTTAAGCACCTACCAATCAAGCTTCAAGCCACATCGTTTCTGACAGAAGAGCATATATATATATATATATATATATATATATATATATATATATATATATATATATATATATATATATATATATATATATATATATATATATATATATATATATATATATATGAATGCGCATGTGTTTGAGTTACCCCTCAACAGGTTCACCCTTGAGTAAATGATACGACTTTGTCTTCATTGATGCACCAATTTGAACTTCTCACTTTGAAATTTTGAGTTTCAGATTAAAAATTAGCACAAATTTTGGCAAATCAGTACAAAATTAGGCTACAAACAGAAATCCAAAATCATTTGCAAAAAATGGACAACCCATGAACCCTATGACATCAGCTTTCTTCCAATTTGCATTCTTGTAGAAAAGGACAAGAAATTTTTTTTTGTACTGAGCGAAAAGAGAAGATGACTCAACAATTACCCATGTAATCGAACTTAAGGTGTTCCGATATCTGATTAATAATCAAAGTTCCAAACGAGTATAGAAATTAGAACAAAGTGCTGATGTAGAACGAAAATAAAAGGTGTGAAGTGGCTTCAGAGGGTGTTTGACATTGCTTTTAGATTGACTTTTTAACTTTTAACTTTTTCAAAAGTTTAAAAACAGCCAAAAGATGTTTAGATAATTGGAAAATTCTTTTGAAATGACTTTTTGCAAAGCGTAAAAGAAGGGGTTTCAAAAAGTCACAAAAATCTGACTTTTTGACTTTTTGTGACTTTTTATGACTTTACATATAAAAGTTAATCAAAAGTCATTTTGTTTTATCCAAACACATTTTAAATAGCATCTTTTGTAAAAAGTGCTTCCACTAAAATTCCTTCTACAAAAAGAACATTTGATGTTAAAAAGCAATCCCAAACACCCCCTTAAAGGGCTACCTTGATTCAATCTTATCTTATAACTCTTTTTTTATCAACCTGAGACGGTGTGTTCTAAGAAAAGAAATTTTCGAAAACTTTGGCAAAAATATATAGAAGATTGCTACATGATTTCGGTGGCAAATGGAAAGGGGAACAATAAAGGAAAGGGTGAGATGATACCATTGGAAGAGGACGGCAGAGACATACAACAAAGCAAACGAAATCAAGTGCACAACAACCGCGGATCACCCTTTCGTTGTCCACACAGATGAAGAAGGAACCCAAATGGAAAGAGGCGGTGGAGGGTTCTGTGGCGGAGGCGGTATCGCCGGAGATAGCTGTGGTTGAAATCAAAGAATAAGGGTTATCAGACAATAGGAACACAAGGAGTACGGTGGGGTGAAGAAGAACTTGAGGCGATAAACTGTAGTCAGCAAATTTTCTTAGAATCGATTAAAGACGATGATTATACCCTCTTTAGCCAAAGCCGATGAAGAAGCCATGACTCCATTCTTAAAGTCGGCTTAAGCCTCAATGTGCTTAAGGACCAAAGATGCCAAAATTTGGAAAATATGATAGGAAAAAGTATGAACTCTCAAAGGTTACTATTCCTTGAGGCTTTGTGAATGGATACGTATATATTAATAAGGTTGTTATTTATAGGTCTAGGTCATTTTTGGTCACTTAACTATTTTTAAGTGTCGTTAAAAAAAAACTATTTTTTAGCTTTAAAAGGTCGTCAAACTTTTGACTTTGTGCTCATTTAGTCACTTAACTTTTAGTTTGTTCACATTTAGTCACCTAACTTTTAGTTTTGTGCTTATTTAGTCACCTAACTTTTAAAATTATGCTCATTTAGTCACTAAAATTTTAAAATAATTTAAAATTTTAGTGAGTAAATGAGCACAATTTTAAAAGTTAGGTGACTAAATATGACCAAAACAAAAGTTAAATGACTAAATAAGTACAGAGCCAAAAGTTTGATGACTTTTTAAAACTTAAAAAAAATTAAGTGACCAAATGACAAAACCGAAAGTTAAGTGACCAAAAATGAATTAAACCCTATTAATAACATGATCATTAGGAATAGTATATTTTGTATCTTTTAAGATTTTACCACAATACATTTTATAGTGTGACAATTTTAGTTTATATTTTGTATGTTTCAAGATTTTGACATAATACTTTGTATAGTTTGACAATTTAGTCCCTGGCATGTTGTAATTAGAGATCGACTCATGTCTTTTAATATTTGTCACCTCAAGTCCCACTATTTTGTATGTTTCAATATTTTTCCACAATATTTTCTATAGTTTGATAATTTTAATCTCTGGTATGTTGTAATTAGAGATTGACCACATGTCTATTAGTACTTGTCACTTTAAGTCTCTTTGATTATTTTGGCATTCTTTTTGTCCCTTTTTTCATCTTACTACTTATATTTAATTACAGACTGGCCATACGTCTTTTAATTTTCTCACTTTCAATTTCTTTGACCATTTTGACCTTCATTTTATCCCTTTTCGGTCTACCGATCTGTGCTTCTGTTTTGAGCTTTCTTTTGTCATATTTTTCGCATCGTCATCCTTTGTGAATAAAACAAAACGCATGTAACATCCATAAAAATCATAAAAAATTTAAACTTTTTAAACAACCCATAAATCATCATTTTTTACAAAATAATTTTCAAAACACGTTTAATATTAGAGTTTTCCCAAAATCATAAAACAAAACACGAGGAGGTGCATGATCACGCCTTAGCATATCAAAAATATCAGGTTATCAAATCAATGGTCCGGTCTTGGTGCCTGACCCGTAAGTACAGTGAGGAAAACTCACTTCACACTGTTGAATCACATTGAAATTCCCCGGCTGCTTGCTCACTGAAATCCTCATGCTATCACAACAACATAAGCATCCAGTTAATAATTGGATTACAAACCTTAGTGATTAGTCCAAAAATTAGGGTAAAAGGCCACTTTACCTTTTTTCCTAGTTTGGGCCAAGACCCAAACCCAAATCTTGATCCAAAAGGCCCAAAGCTAAGTAATCACTTAAGGCCCATATTCGGCTCAATTTTCCAAATTGGGCCCAATCTCCTACTTGGGCCTTACCCTAAAGTCCATCCCTTCACTTAGCCTAAAAAACAATACTCAAATGGTCCAATAAGGGCGTAAGCATCTAAGCCCAAAAGGTGGCCTAAACTTGAAGCCCAAACTTGCTAAACCCAACAGACAGAGTACGCGGGGCGTACCCAACTGTACGCTCAGCGTACTCCGGCTTGACCATGAAATGTGTTGCTGACCACCTACGCCCAACGTACGCCCTGGTACACCCAGCGTATGTAGTGGCCATGCAAATTTCGAATAAGTCGTAATCCATTCAGTCCAAACGTCCAATATCCAGATCCAAGTTCAAGAAGGTGCTCTTAACCATAAAGTTTCCAACTTTATGGTTATGAATGCATCATTAAGACCCAAAACCAACCTCCTAGTTTGTCTTAACCACTAAAGACCTCTACACTTTGCATGCAAGCACTAAGTGAGTCAAGGAAGCATTTTTATGACTTAACACAACTCAAATCTTCTGGAAAGGCAGCTCCTTTGGTCTTAGAGTAGCAGTTACTCATTAAGTCCAAGAAAAAGGAAACCAACTCCTAACAAATCCCTAGGGGTTGTGACTTCCCTGTTACGCATATAGGTCTTGTGCTTTTAGTAGTACAGACACATACTACCTTCCACATCTACCCGTATTTGTCTTAGAGGATCATCAGAACAACCCTAACAATAAACACTTGCATAATCATACACTCAAACCTCACTCCCTAAAGGAAGGCTAAGAATCTCAAAACTGGTCGGCTAACCCCACACAACTCATCCATGAAACTTCCACTAACCTTGCAACACTCGTGTATGCTAGTCATACATAACACTGGACCCTATAAATAAAAGAATATTTGATCCTACCCTAAGACCTTCATCAAATAAGAACATGAATAAGGTCAAACATAACATTATCAGACTATATAATCTTAGTTGTGCATAACCACGACGCATACACTAAGCAATTACATTAATGATGTAAATTCCATTGAAGAATAACCCTAGGCTATCAAGCATCATTTAATCAGGCAATTCTATCATCCAAAATCCTAAAGATCCCTAGCCTATCATTAGCATATTGTTCTAACATATCACAATATCAAATAACAGTGTGGTATTTTGGGGTCTACTTACTGGCTTCGGCTGCTCATACACATTGGATCCTCTTTGATTATTTTGAAAACCATTTGAAAAATCGTTTTAAAAATCTTTTTCCTTAGTTTGATATTAGATTCACATTAGTGTTCCTCCAATTCACTCAAATCAAGGCTCTGATACCAACTTGTAACTTCCATAAAATTCATGAGAAATTTGAACTTTTTAAATAACCCATAGATCATCATTGTTTACAAACAGTTTTCAAAATATGTTTAATATTAGATTTTTCCCAAAATCATAAAACAAAACACGAGGAGGTGCACGATCACGCCTTCCCTTTTCCGCGATCCTCTGAGATACCTGAAACATAATCCAAAGCTACAAGCCCAAAGCTTAGCAAGTTCCCCCAAAATACTAACAAAACAAATAACACATATATAATAACAACATGCAATGGGTCCACAGTAACATACTAGATTACCCCTAAGCCCACAACATAAGTTTGGCTTGCCCTCAACCCACAAATTATGTCTGGCTTGCTCCCCGACCATATCAACCCTCAGAATGAATAACAAAAAGCCCCCAGTACGAGTCTGGTATGCCCTTCCCGGCCCTCAGCTCGTATCTAGAATGCTCATGAGCCCTCAGTATGAGTCTAACATGCCCTCCCCGTCCCTCAGCTTATATCTGGATTGCTATAGGGTTTGTTGGCTACCACACGGAGCAGTACAACCTCAAACAACCCACACAATATGTCAACATATATCAAATAGCAAACATATACAAATAAATATATAGACAGTATCACAGGTAGTCCTACCGATCTACTAGACGAGCATATCAAAACTAGCATGCATATCTATTCCATACTTAGCATATCACAAATATCAGGTTATCAAACCAATGGGCTGACATTGATGCCTTAGACTCGTAAGTATAGTGACGAAAACTCACCTCACACTACTGAATCGCACTGAAACTCCCTGGCTGCTTGCTCACTAAACTCCCCGGCTGCATAATCACACAAATATTAGGTTATCAAAACCAATGGGCCGATCTTGATGCCTTAGACCTATAGGTACAGTGGGGAAAACTCACCTCACACTGTTGAATCACACTGAAACTCTCTGACTGCTTGCTCACTAAACTCCTCGTGCTATCACAACAACATAAGCATCCATGTAATATTTGGATTACAAACCTTAGCGATTAGTCCAAATATTAGGGTAAAAGGCCACTTTACCCTTTTCCTTGTTTGGCCAAGACCCAGGCCTAAATCTTGATCCAAAAGGACCAAAACTAAGTAATCACTCAAGGCCAATATTCGGCCTAATTCTCCCAACTGGGCCCAAACTCCTACTTGGGCCTTACCCTAAAGTCCATCCCTTCACTTAGCCTAAAAACACCAATACTCAGATGATCCAATAAGGGCCCAAGCATCTAAGCCCAAAAGGTGGCCTAAACTTGAAGCCCAAACTTGCCAAACCCAATAGACTGAGTACGTGGGGCGTACCCAGCTATATGATCAGCATACTCCGGCTTGACCAATAAACGCATTGCTGATCACCTACGTCGTGGTACGCCCAGCTTACGCAGTGGCCATGCATATTTTAAATAAGGCTTAATCCATTTAGTCCAAACCTCCAATATCAAGATCCAAGTTCAAGAAGGTGCTCTTAACCATAGAGTTTCCAACTTTATGGTTATTCTTGGATTATTAAGACCCAAAACCAACCTCCTAGTTTGTCTTAACCACTAAAGACCTCTACACTTTGCATGCAAGCTCTAAGTGAGTCAAGGAATCATTTTTAAGACTTAACACAACTTAAATCTTCTGGAAAGGAAGATCCTTTGGTCTTAGAGTAGCATTATTCATTATGTCCAAGAAAAGGGACAAAACTCATAAAACTCCACATGGAACAATCTCTAAGAAATACAAGTAAAGTTCTATGCTTTATACCTTCTAGAGCTTCACAAGGAGATGAGGATCTCAGATTTACAGGCCTGAATCCCACACCAAAGCTTCTGAAAGAATCCTTTCTTCTTTCTTCAACACCAAGAACACACATACACTCAAGCTCAACACTCACACAATGGATAGGGCTTGCAAGAACGTCTCAAGGAGGGTGGAGGCTGAAAGGGTGAGGGAAATGGGGTTATACATAACACCCATAAAAATCATGCCAAATTTAAACTTTCAAAAACATTTCAAAACCATTAATTATTACAAATCTTGTTTTTAAAATGTATAATATCAGAGTATCCTAGAAACATAAACATAAATATGAGGAGCTGTATGATCACTCCATTGCCTTGCCGCGATCCCCTAATGTACCTGAAACAAAAAAACTAAAATTGTAAGCCCGAAGCTTAGTGAGTTCCCCCAAAATACCAATATAATGCACATAACATATATACAAATAACAGCATGTACTATGTCCACATCTTTACAGACTGGATTACCCCCTGGGCCCACAGTGTGAGTCTGGATTATCATACGGGCCCACAGCTCACATCTGGCTTGCCATTGAGCCCACAGTACGAGTCTCCCTCAGCTCGTAACTGGAATACTCACGAGCCCATAGTACTAGTCTCCCTTAGTTCGTATTTGGAATGCTCCCGGGTTTGTTGGTTACCACACAGAGCAGTATCACCTCAACCCATCCTACATAACATATCAACATATAACACAACCACTGAGCATATAACTAATCATATAACAACACAGGTAGTCCTACAGATCTACCTAACTGGCATAACAACTAGCATGCAACACTAACTCATACTCAACATACTACCAACTACTAGGATATTATATCCAATGGCCGGCATTGGTGCCTTAGGCCCTTTAGTATAGTGAGGATAACTCACCTCAAATGCAGATGCTTCCTGAATGAAATCCTTAGCTGCTGCCCTGTCCTCTTCATGAGCTATCAATACCGATCAATATACGCAATTAGCAACTAGGCCCCTTACCAAAATCCTTAATCCATGCATGGGGTAAAATGACCATTCTACCCTTGGCCCAATATGATCCAAAACTAAGGCTCGGTCCCAAAACAAAAGTCCGACACTATAATGTCCATTAGTCCTTTACTGGCCTAATTTCTAAATTGGGCCCAAACCCAATAGCCGACGAGGCCCAATTACCAAAAATTCCCTAAGATCCAATCCATGGCCCAATTTTCCAATTTAGGATGAAAACCATAATGGGCCTTTATAAATAAATATCAACCCCAAAAGCTGATGGCCCAACAGGACCCAAAACACAATGTCCAAAACCATAAGATCAATAAAGGCCCATGAATTGCCCAATTTTCCAAATTAGGCCCACGCTCCTTATTGGACCTTAACCTAAGATCCAATCCTTCATTTGGTCCAGAACACAATCACTTCGATGGTCCATTAGGGCCCAAGAATCTAGGAGCCACATAGATGGCCCAAACCCGAAGCCCAAAGTCCGAAACCCAACCTGGCTGAGTACGTAGGGTGTACTCGCTTAATGGATTGTACGTTGCGCGTACTGGCTTGTACGCCCAACGTACTACCCTCTAGCCTCACTTCTGCCATTAAGCACTTAATGCTTTAAGTCATAAGTCCAAACCACAGATCTGATTCCCACAAAATGTCTAACCCCATAAAGTCACTGACTTGGTGACTTTGCATGCCTCCAATAAAACCAAATAGCATTCTACTTTAATGGAAATGGCTCAACTCCAACATAGATGGTCTTAAACTCTAAAGGTGCCAACTTTATGGACCTTGAACCTCAAAAACACTAAGAGGGGCAACTCAAAGTTCCTGGAATGTAATCAAGACCACTAGATCTCATACTTTGGACCAAAATGAACAAAAACTCATAAATGGTAGATCTAAGAGATGAATGATCAAGTTTAAAGCTTTATACCTCCATCAAGTTGAGAATGAGTCCCAAAAGCCAGATCCATAAGTTCTTCCTTGACTCCTATCTTTGCAACAAGCTCCATCTTCTTGAAAATGGACCAAACATCCCAAAAATGGACGCCAAAAGCTCAAAATGCAACCATGAATGATATATGACGATTTATAGAGCACAGGGGCTGAAGATATTAGGGTTAGGTTACGAGATAAGGAGCTTAAATAGGGTCCAAGACCCTAAAATAGGGTTCTTATTTGAATGGAGTACGCCCAACGTACTCCGAAGAACATTTGCGACCATCCTGGTCAGTACGCCCAACATACTCGAAGGTACACCCAGCATACTGGCTTCTTCACTAGTATGCCTCGCGTACGCTTTGTGTACACCCCTTGTACTCACCTAAGCCTGAAAACCACAAAACTTCTGAAGGCCATAACTTCTTCGTTATAAATCCAATTCCGACGATCCTTATATCCACAGAAAGGTAACGATAAGCCCCACACTTCAATAAACTTTATTTAACCTGAAACCTAACGGAACTAAAATCATAAATTGATAAAAGAAGTCTGAAACACTACATTCCTGTTTTACCCTTGACCCCAAAGTGCAAAACCGAGGTATTGGGTCACATACCTGCATTACCCACATCCAAATGGGCCTAAATCTTACCTTTATAAAGGACCTAATCCTTATGATGAGCGCTCTTCAGGACACAACTTCGAATTAGGACTTTATTCAAAATAGGGCATTACAACTCTCCCCCACTTAAATTTGATTTCGTCCTCGAAATCATTTCTTACCAATCCTGGCAACCCAAAATCCCGAAGGGCACATTTACAACCATAACATATGACGATCTTCTAGGGAGGCTAACTCCACAGAAATTCCAAGGATATGATGAACAATTGGAGAAAAACTGAGAGGTGAACCCTTAAGTGCCGACAAGACAGTGCTTCCTTAACTCCTGAACCATCATACAGATAACAATACTCATAACTGGCCGAATCAGCCTCGAGCTGGAATACCAGGCATGCCTACAACGGGTCCAGTCATCCCTAGGATGGAATACCCTCGTATCACACACATGTTTGGCCCAATCAACCCTCAAGTTGGAATACCAAACACGTCAGGTCCATTCAATCGTAAAGTCCAATCATCCTCACAATGGAATACCCTAGATTGGGATACCACTATATACTTAACTCGGGTCTAACCCATAACTTAAAATCCAAGAACCTATCCTTGCATCGCATCCAAATTCCTCTGATTCATCACAACCGAGTAACACTCATCTGAACCTCAACAATGTGTCCATTCCAAAAGCGCTCCAACAGAAGAATGAACTACTAAGATCACTAGGCCTACATCCTATGACTGGAATACCCCTACAAGGTCCTCAACATAGGTCTGGATTGCCTCTAAGCCCACAACATAAGTTTGGTATGCCCTACCTGGCCCGCAACTCATGACTGGAATGCTCCTAATACACTATCAACCTTGTCCAAAAGAAAATTCCTAACCACCATCCTTCACAACACCAACCAGCACCACGATGCTGAAACCCCACCATGCACGACTCACTTATAGAATAAGTTGCTATCCAAGCAAAATCCTACAAACCTTGGTCGCACATGACCCTATAATAGGATAATAGTCAAACTCTAGATCCAACTTGCAGACAATAACCCATACATGATCAAACACGTAAGCCAAACTAACCCTATTTCCACCTTGAATACCCAAAGATACACGCGGAGAATCACTACCTTTCACATATTTTGGAATCTCTAACTCCATACTTACTCGTCACAAAGCCCATACTCGATCGAGACCAATCCGATTCTACTAATACAAAACTAGTCTAAGAAGACTTCCATGATTATCCCGAAGGTTACCGAAACACGAGTATGAAACGAATCAAAATTCTATTCCATCGTCGAGGGGAAACATACCCCCGAAGACTTAGGAAATATAAGCACACTGCACAAGGGATTTGGTGGTGCATTCCTAGCTTCTCAATTGTCGCCTCTTGAATTCCTTTGGAGAATTCCCGCTTCCTGAGAGGTTCACCGATTAACGCCGATCCGACCATTCTGGAGACCGCAACCTGAACAGTAACAGACAAAACCTTCAATGGCTGACGCTCAACCTAAGAATTCCCAATTTCTGCTATCAAGCACCGAGAAGACGAAATACACATGTTGGGGAGTTTTACCGAACTCCCGACTCACACAACCCATCACTAAACAGCCACTTGGTCCACCTTTCTTCCTAACAAGGGTGCGAAACTTATCCTAGTTTTGAAATCACTCTTGCATTCCTAATCCCGGGATGATTCTCCCCCACTTAGATTCAACTAAGTCTTCATAATACACGAAAATTGGAGAATTTCTAATCATCGCACTTTCCAATGACCGATTTGATGACAACCAGCTCTTTCCATCTAGTACCCCATTACTAGCCAATCCCAAATGATCACACGCTTCTAGGAACTAGATGAACACTTCTTGAATTCCACTGAAACCGACAACCCCTAATGCTTGAATGATCCCAAACTAAAATCTTGAAGACCAAAAGATAACGCTCCAACTAATACCTCAACAACAAGCTACTTCCTTTAGCGCTTTCATTCGCCAATCTTTGATAGTCACTAAAACTGATGAATGCTGACAATGTTAAATAACCATCCTGTGGGGCCCTGTCTGCAGACCTCCCACATAATACCCTTCTTCTCAAAGTGCTCTAAAAAAACTCTCTCTCTTGACTCTAGAAATCATATCATTTAGGATCTTACACCCTGACTCACTCACCAACTCAATCGTCCACAACTAAACTGCAGTAGCTAAAATAACCTCTGACCTAAGCCGACTACAGACTACTCCTAATATATATTCTTCAATACCAAAAGTGCAATAGATCGCCCAATCAATCCTTGTCGCATGATACCAAAGATCCAAAGTGAACCAGACCTCACGAGATACTTATGACACATCGACCCATTCGTGCTCAGCAGCGCTGAAATACTGTCGCCAATCCATACGACCAACTGCCCTCGAGCTAGAATACAACTTGATCCTGGGGTCACAAGCCTGCTCACTCATTCGAGCTCGTAAACTGAAAGGGCATAATCCTTGCCCTATAAAACGACATCCCAATCCTATCAATTAACTATTCTACTTCCAGCTGCATAAATCCAGCTAAACATAATCATCACTCCTTTCTGGAGTCCCCTGCGACTCACATTCTAGCCTCGAGCAAAACCCCAAAGCCTCAAATCTAGAAACTCATGTGCTAGCCTCTCCCGCTTAACCCTCAGAATGTAACGAGTACATAAAATCTACCTGATCTCAAGTAACTACTGTCCTTTGATCACCATTAGATGTCCTAATAACAAGTCCCAATACTGGAAAGCTCGACCAGCTCATCCCCTGCTGTTGTTACAGCTGTTACAGCTGTTGCGGCAGTCGTCTCAGCAAGGTCTGCATAACGCTCGTCAGAATGCTCAACCATGGTGGTCTTAATAGACCCAAACATCTCCGGTAACTGTCCCTGGACAATATCGATCACCTCCTACTAGATGATCTCACTGACATGACTCTCTGACAATACTGGCCTATCTTGGCTGCCAGCTACCGATCCTGATCTGGATCCAATCTCAAAACATCTCGTAACCATCATTCTGATAATACACCAGAAAGATCTCTGATAACCCATAAGATGACAGGGAAACAACTCCCAACTAAACCCCAGGGGCTGTGACTTCCTTGATACGCGTATGGGTCCTATGCTTTTAGTAGTACGGGACCATACTACCTTTCACACCTACCCATATTTGTCTCAAGTATCACCACAACGCCCTAACTGTATACATAACCTGGAAAGTGCTCAATCCTCACTCCTAGAGGAATACTAAACTATCTCATAACTGGACTCCCGACCTCTCATGACCCACCCTACCACCAACTGTCACACGACCCTCTATTGGTGCCAATTAACTATTGCGTGAATACAATCACATGTCGCACGACTTAAACAATCTTAGGCTAAAAGATTTAATCCCACAATGGTTAGACTCAGACAAGAGTTGCGCAGTAGGACCAAATCCCTTACCCTAAGACCACTTAACCCCTGTACTATGTGACTTGGAGTATCCACCCAATAGTTAGATCACATACGAAAGAGTCATAAAACAATCAACGAGGTACTCTACATAAGATAGGCATCAAATAACCGTATGGTATTTTGGGGTCTAATTACTAGCTCCGGATGATCGTACAACATGCATCCTCCTTTAATTATTTTGAAAACCATTTAGAAAATCATTTTGAAAATCTTTCCTTGATTTGAGACTGGATTCACATACATGTTCCTCCAATTCACTCAAACCAAGGCTCTGATACCAACTTATAACACCCATAAAAATCATGCCAAATTTAAACTTTCAAAAACATTTCAAAACCATTAATCATTAAAAAACTAGTTTTCAAAATGTATAATATCAGAGTATCCCAGAAACATAAACATAAATATGAGGATTTGTACGATCACTCCTTTTCCTTGCCGCGATCCCCTGATCTACCTGAAACAATAAACTGAAACTGTAAGCCCGAGGCTTAGTGAGTTCCCCCAAAATACCGATACACAACACATAACACATCTACAAATAACAACATGTACTAGGTCCACAACTTTATAGACTGGATTACCCCTTGGGCCCACATTGTGAGTCTAGATTGCCTTACGTGCCCACAGCTCACATCTGGCTTGCCATTGAGCCCACAATACGAGTCTCCCTCAGTTGGTAACTGGAATACTCCCAAGCCCACAATACGAGTCTCCCTTAGCTCGTATCTGGAATGCTCCTGGGTTTGTTGGTTACCGCACAGAGCAGTATCACCTCAACCCATTCCACATAACATATCAACATACAACACAACCACTGAGCATACATCTAATCTTATAATAACAAAAGGTAGTCCTACAGATGTACCTAACTGGCATAGCAACTAGCATGCAACACTAACTCATACTCAACATACTACCAACTACTAGGATATCATATCCAATGGGCCGGCATTGGGGCCTTAGACCCCTTAGTATAATGAGGATAACTCACCTTGAATGTAGATGCTTCCCGAATGAAATCCTTAGCTGACGCCCTGCTGCCCTATCCACTTCCTAGAACCATTGAGGGCTCCCATGGCGTAAAGGTGCCAACTTTATGGCCATGGGAAGCCGATGCACCACATAAACCCCATTTCATAGCCTTTTTAGTCAAACATCCCATTCATGGACATCAAGTTCGTAGCTTTATGTATAAAAGGGACCCTAGGAGGTTAGATCTATGATTTGGATGCATTAAGACCCACTGAAATCGACTGTATAGTTTTGGACAAAGAGGAACTCGGCGAGTCATTCATGGAACTTGGCGAGTTGGGTCGTATTCCCCAACAAACCACTTCTATTAAGGGACCAGGAGTTAGGATAGAAGAGTACCCAACCGTCGGGGCTCATTAGGGTCCTGGAAATCATGGAACTCGGCGAGTGGATGAACTAACTCGGCGAGTTCAAGGCAAAGTCCCAACCCCATGAAGACGGACTCGACGAGCTCAAGGAGAACTTAACAAGTCATAGACTAGACACATTCATTTGGATGAAGATGAACTCGACGAGTTCAATGATGAACTCGACGAGTCGGTTAAATATGGTCCTGAGGTTATGGTTGAAGGAGAAATCGTCAAGCTCTTGCTAGACTCGGCAACTAGATTTGGGGTTGTAGCACTTTGTAAGAGTGGGAACTCGACAAGTGGGTGGACCAACTCGGCGAGTCCAGTCAACTGGATGTTGACTTTGACCATAGTTGACTTTGACCAGGGTTTTGACCTTGACTTTGACTTGGACTTGAGTTGACCCTTGTAAGGGGGTTATGAGAGGACTTGAGACGAGTTGATTTTCATGCTGAGAACTGTGCAGACACTACACGACATCGAGGTGAGTTACCGTCTAGTAGAAGTGGGTCTAAGGCTCCAATGTCGGCCCAGTAGTATTTGATTATAGTTGAGATGATTGTCTTTTTGATAATTGTCTAGTTTACTACTACCTAGTATGTTTATGTGCTAGCATAATGTGTTATACGTGATAGTGGTAGTAGGAGAGGACTAGTCCCCAAGTTTGGTTGTTAGGACCGAAGGGTAGGTCAGGCACCCCAGATATGCCTGGCAGTACGTTTATGTTATGATATATGTGGTAGTAGTAGTATGGGGTGAAATCCTCGGAGTTCGATTGTTAGGACCAAAGGGTAGGTCAGCACCCCATAATGGCTTGACATGGGTAGGTCATCACCCCAAAACTGCTAGACAGGGTAGGTCGGCACCCTAGAGTGGTCGAACCGGGTAGGTCCGACACCCCAAAATTGCCCGGGAATATGTATGTTATGTGATTGTATGGTATGTGGTATGATGGGGGAACTCACTAAGCTTCATGCTTACAGTTTTCAGTTTTGTTTCAGGTACCTCTTCAATGGAGGGGAAGGAGCCGGCGCGGTAGCTGCATATCACACGCACACCAGATTCCGCACTATGTGATTCATGGCATTATACTATGATTTTATTTCCATTTGAGGATATGATTTTGGAGACATGTTGTTATGTTTTATGGTTTGATACGATATTGATAATGTTTTTGGGTAAACTATTTTATAAGTTACTTAATTAAAAACTAAATTTTTGGCTTCGAAAATTGGGATGTTACAATATATATATACATATATATATATATATATATATATATATATATATATATATATATATATATATATTAGAATTTTCAATGGTATATATTATATACCATTTGAGGATATGATTTTGGAGACATGTTGTTATGTTTTATGGTTTGATACGATATTGATAACGTTTTCGGGCAAACTATTTTATTAGTTACTTAATTAAAAACTAAATTTTTGGCTTCTAAAATTGGGATGTTACAAGTTGGTTTCAGAGCCTTGGTTTGCGGGATTCGGACACACCTTCGAAGGTGTCTGAAATCAAACTGAGGGTTTGAAATATTTTTCACAAGAAAAATGTTTTTCTAAAGTATTGGGATTAAAACCCTAATTGTGATTTGATGAACAAGATGCGGAAAATAAGAACAAACACAATAATGAAGATTATGTCGAATGATCACTCGATTTATTGAAATATGAGGGATAAATTACACTTAAAGCATAGACTAAAGAATCTAACACTAAGAAACCTCACGTGGCGGCTACATTTTGCCTCACACTCTTTTTTTAACCCTAATAATGAATAATACATGACTATTTATAGGGAAAAGACAAGTCTTGGGCTTTTAACCTAGAATTCATCAAAGGGGCCCATTGCCATCATCCATGGAGTGCTTTGAAACCCTACAATCTCCCCCTCAAAGTATGGAATGGATGAGAATGCTTTAACTTCCAAAACAAGCATCTAGCAAATAAAAAGATCTGCAACGAGGAATATATGAAGCAATCCACGAATCTTGATTCTTCAATAGTCTTCAAACACGGGCTCTAGGATATATAAATCAAGCATTGAAGTAATGTCTTTAAACTTCATTTTCGAATGTAATCCCAAAGAATCTTCATGAAAACCAAACCCGCCATAAAACCCATCTCAGAACAAAGAAACTGAATCACTTCTTGTCTTTGAAGAGCTCCCCCTCCAAGTCACAACGATCTTCAAATAAGCTAATGATATAAGCCATCAAAAAATATCATGTAACAACCCAAACTTTAAGATTCGTAACGCCACTTGATCGAGAAAATACAAGAAGTCGGAGATATAACAAGTCCTTAGCAGAGCTCGATGAAAAACTTCTGCTGTAAAGGATACTTCTCTATAAAAACCTTAGTAGAGATCGATGAAGAACTTCTGTTGTAAAAGCTACCTTCATAATTCTCCCACAAGCTTTATCAAAAATCTTCAACTTTGAAAAGTCACAAATCCAATTTCGAATGGCCATACCAAATTCTCCCCCGATTTATAATCAAAAACATGATTATAAAGCCTTCAAATGGTCATGAGAATGATCTTGAATGGATAAAAATTTACTATGCTCCCCCGCGATAAAAAGATATAAAAAAATCCGAAAAAATCGTGAAAACTTGACGTTAAAAAAAAACGACTTTCCGAACCGCCAAGACTTGATGGAATCTTTATTTTTCTGTTCACAAAAAAATATGAGCGTTGAAAAATCCAAAACTGTTCACCAGCCCTTAAAATTGCAAATTTTTCGAAAAATGGGCTGAAATTGTCATTTGCTAAAAAATAGGGACTGAAATTGTAATTCTGCATCAATACTCCCCTTAATTTCTGACAAAAACTGGAAATCGTCCATAACCGCCAAGATGTGAAAACAATAGGGACCAGAAGTGTCATTTCATTGAAGTTTCAGGGACCATTAATGTAACTTGATATCTTCTTCCCCAATTTAGACGCTGATAAAAGGAATGCGCGACTGGAACAAATGCTAGACCCCAAAATTTAAAATACACAGATCATACTTTCGTTTCAAGTACAAGCCACCGAACCAAGGTTCGTTTCAAGATCGCCATTTATTCACGCGAACACAACCGAACGTTCGGTTCGTTTCTTATCCCAAATCAAGCTTCATCAGGCGAAACTCCTTTCGCTTTCGGTTCATCCTTCGCTCGCTCCAACCATTAACAACCGAACCCAGTTTCATTGATACAAAAGCAAAACCGAGCATCCCGATTAGAATAAGGAGCGAAACCTTAGCCAGGCCAAATCACAGGTTCGCTTTCGGTTCATCTCCTATTTCAGTCCCAGCATAAACACGCGAACCCAAGATCGAGGTTCGTTCCAAGAGCTGCCAACGCGAATCTCCCCCCTTTCGTTCCAAGTGCTAACAAATGACCCCAAGTTTATTTCACGTTCGTTTTGAGCACAAGCCTTCATACCGAGCCCTGAGTTCTGAACACCAAGAATCTCACCCAAAGCGAACCAATTTCAAACACGAACCCAATGTCAGATCGAGGTTCGTTCCAATTCCATTGATTATACCCCAAGGCGAGTCTCCATTCCCAGGTTCGCTTATTGTTCCACTCAATTCACAGCCAATTTTGACTTTACATACTTTGACCAAGAGTTCGTCTATCCTGATTAAGATTCAATATTGAATTCATTTGTTCGCATCACACAATCAATTTTGACATAAGCCCTTAACCAAAAACAGCTCGATTCCGAGACCCATTTCACCGTGATTCATAAGAACAACGGATGACCTTTTAGCGCTTGACCATCTGGAACACCTTTAATTCAATTCAGTTAAATTACAAACTCGATTTCATTCCTTTGAGTTCTAGTACAAATTGTGAAGCCCATCACCAACACAGAAGATAACAAACAACGAGCCTCAAAGTATCGATTGAATTTCAGATCAACAATCACTTTGTTCTTCATCAGTCTTTCAAAGAACAGATTTAAACACCATACCAAAATCATCACTCTCATGGTAACAATATCGAAATAATCATCAATTTCTTACAGTTAATAAATTAACCTTGAAATTAATTGAATAGAGGATGAATCTAAGGGCTCGAGAAAAAAAATTATGTGATAAGAAAATCGAATAACCCAAATCCTGTCATCAAACATGAACCAAATCAAAGATTGAAGGAAACAGTTGGATCTCAATATATAATCGATTTTCAATCAAAAATCAATTGAATGAATCCAGGAATAACAATCTTCTGATTTCAAGATTGCATTATCAATGATAAGCGTGAATCAAGAAGAACTGGAATGAACAGGAAATAGGTTTGGGCTTATAAATTAAGCATGAAGTGCATAATGGACTGGATCCAATGTAAGAATGTGATAGAAAAGTAAAAACGACCCACAATCAGCTAGAAGATAACGAATGAAATAAGAATCGGAATAAAAATACCACATGAACAGTAGATGAACAAAAGTATCCATGAACAGTAACTTGAACAGATCATTGATTCCAAAACGCAAAAACACCAAAAATCTTCGATAATTTGTGCAGAAAATCATCAAATCAAGAACCGATACTTCAAAAATCAATAGATCTTCAAAGACCCGCTCTGATACCACTTATTGGGATTAAAACCCTAATTGTGATTTGATGAACAAGATGCGGAAAATAAGAACAAACACAATAATGAAGATTATGTCGAATGATCACTCGATTTATTGAAATATGAGGGATAAATTACACTTAAAGCATAGACTAAAGAATCTAACACTAAGAAACCTCACGTGGCGGCTACATTTTGCCTCACACTCTTTTTTTAACCCTAATAATGAATAATACATGACTATTTATAGGGAAAAGACAAGTCTTCGGCTTTTAACCTAGAATTCATCAAAGGGGCCCATTGCCATCATCCATGGAGTGCTTTGAAACCCTACATAAAGTTAAAGTAAGAAGTTTCGAGAAAGAAAAAGGTGTGTGATGTGCGTGACGAGCCGAGCTCAAGTAAGTTTTCCCCAGGATACCCATACATGTTATGTTATATTATTATATGGTTATGAGAACTGCATTCTAGATTAGGGCTAAGGATCTATGAAGGATGCCTTTTTATGCCTGCTATGTGTATATGAGAATTGCATGCTAGAATAAAGCTAAGGATCTGGGAAGATGCTTACTATGCCTTTTGTATATGCTTATTGAATTGCATGATATCCTGGATAGGATATGTTTGGTTTGGATTACTTAATGCCCAGATGCTGCTTGCTTTGTGCTAATAGGAGTTCTTTCTATCTTCAGTTAACTAGTAAACGAATATGTTACTTTACATAATACAAGGACTAAATAATTTCAGAAGGTTTGTTCTAGCCCTATTTTGCAGCTCTCGTTTGAATCTAACTGTTATAGGGTAGGACCCCTCATTTAAAGAATTATTTGGTCTTAGTGATATGTAATGGTATTCACGAGTTACTTAGGTGAAGGTAGCAGGAACTTCTTACGCGGCTGATGGCGGAGATTGGGTTGGAGAGTTACCTTAGGGCAAGCCTAGGATGAGATTAGCAATGAGTACAGCAGTAGAAGAAGGGGCTTGGTGAAGTTGATAGATGTGGAAGGTAGTATAGGCCCATACTACTGAAAGTAGAGGATCCGTACTCGAGTCAAGGAGGGCTAAGATGGAATCAGGAAACTTGTATGGTGTGTAAGGCCTCTTTAGATGTTGTATGACCCTAACATTTACATGTTTTGTCTTAGAATGGTGATGATTACGCATCACGGAGCAGGAGGATCAGAGTTAGGATCAGGATCAGGATCAGGTTCGGGTTCAGGTTTTGAGCCAGTGGACGAGAGGCTACGCGTGTTTATCGTGTCGGAGATAACGAGAGGTATCCTTGATGTGACCCCGGTTATCTTTGGGTCGATCAAGGAAGGGATTATAGAGCTGATGGAGGACCGCCTCATGGTGTTCAGGAGAGACATGGTATTCATCCAGTCAGGGTTGTGCACACTGTCCTTCAAGGACTTCAGGGGGAATGGTGTGCCGAATTTCCATGGGGCGAAGCACCCCATCGTAGCCAGGAGGTGGATTGTAGACATCGAGTCTACACAATTGACGAGCTTCTACCCTGAGGGATCGAAGGTGCGATATGTTGTAGGTTGTTTGAGGGACAGGGCTAGAGATTGGTGGGAGTCGGTTAGTGACTCTCTGGGAGCCTCGGCTATTGAGGCTATGACTTGGCCATTTTTTGTAGTCTGGTTCAGGGTTGAGTTCACGCCAGTTGTGGAGCTTCATCAGCTGGCCAGGGAGTTCCTTGATATGAGGCAGACGACTGAGACAGTGGCGGAAATTACCGCCAAGTTCTGAGAGACGGCATTTTTGGTGCCCCAATATGCAGGGTATGAGGAGATGCGGAAAACCAGCTATCATGATATGTTGAGGGCTGATATACGGGAGCATGTTAGCTACTCAGCTTGTCCGACCCTAGATTCTATGATTTCCAGAGTGAGGAAGAAGGATATTGATTTGGAGCACATCCAAAAGAGGAAGGCGGAGGAGGGATAGGTGATTGGGGCTTTAGGGAAGAAGCCCAAGGGATCAGACACTAGGCTGAAGGGCCAGTCGGGCCAGAGCCACTGTAGGAAATGTGGTAGGCTGCATGAGGGAGCTTGTAGAGTGGGATCTTCTGGCTGCTACAAGTGTGGCAATACGAGGCATTTCAGTAGGGATTGTACCGCCCTGCGCCCACTGTTTAGACATCAGAGTTGTTATGTTTCCGCTACAACCAGTGGGGCCATAAAAAGGCCAATTGCCCGAAGTTGACAGCAGTTGTGCCAGTAGCGGTGCTAGATCCAGCGACCCTGCGGCTTATGGACCGCTGACATGGCAAGTCATAGGCTCCAGTGGTGAGGAGCTGAGCCTTCCAGTTGACTATCGAGGAGGCACGCACTGCACCTGATGTAGTGTCTGGTATGATTTCTTCTCCCTAGATTTTATTATATGTTGCTTATGATTTTGATGAACCATGGTGTATACGTTGTTTAGGATCATTCCATGTGAACGGTATCCCAATACAGGTGTTGTTTGATTCAGGTTCAACTCGATCATTTGTTTTTATTGCACTTAGCAAGAGGTTCCCTGAGTCTTCATGCATGTTGGATTGCCCTCTAGAGGCTGAGATTGTAGCTGACCGATCGGTACAAGCATCAGAGGTTTTTAGAGATTGTGTTTTGAGGTTGTATGGGGAGCGCTACTTGGTAGACTTGGTTCCCATTCCATTGCATGGGAACAAGGTTATTATAGGCATGAATAGGGTGAGCCCCAATGGAGCAATGATCGACTGCACGCAGTAGTTGGTTTGGATCAGTACCCCTGGTCGGGGAGAGTTGGTGATTCATGGCGAAAGGCCACAACGCGGACCCACTTTATGTTCAGCAATGAGGGCTAGGTGCTACCTCCAGCAAGGTTGCATAGGGTATGTCGCTTATATTATGGATACCCGGGAGACGGGTAAGACGTTGGTGAGTGATGTATCGGTGGTGTGAGATTATGTAGATGTATTCCCAGAGGAGTTGCCTGGGATACCTCCGGAGCGACAGGTGGAGTTCAAGATCGACCTAGTCCCTGGTACGCCTTCGGTAGCCAAGGCAGCATATCGGTTGGCTCCTCCCGAGATGTAGGAGTTGTCTACGTAGCTACAAGAGCTGCTAGACAAGGGATTTATCAGGCCAAGTAGTTAGGAGCCCCGATACTGTTTGTCAAGAAGAAGGATGGATTGCATCGCATGTGCATAGATTACCGAGAGCTGAACAAGGTAACGGTGAAGACCCGTTACCCACTCCCAAGGATAGATGAATTGTTCGACCAGATGAACGGAGCATCTTGGTTTTCCAAGATAGACTTGCGATTAGGCTACCATCAGATGAGGGTCAGAGACGAGGATGTACATAAGACTGCTTTCCAGACTCACTATTGCTACTATGAGTTCGTGGTGATACCCTTCAGGATCACCAATGCTCTTGTTGCATTCATGGATCTCATGAACCGCGTATGTAGACCGATGATGATCGGTCTGTGATAGTTTTCATTGATGATATCTTGGTTTACTCCAAGACGCAGGAGCAACATGAGGAGCATATGCGAGAGGTATTAGATACCCTAAGGAGGGAGAGTTTGTATGCCAAGTTCTCCAAGTGTGAGTTTTGGTTGCACGAGGTGCAGTTTCTTGGGCACCTTGTTAACCAGAACGATATTCTGGTCGACCCGGCCAAAGTAGAGGCCATGATGAGATGGAAGGTTCCGAAGTCTCCATCTGAGATTCAGAGTTTCCTGGGATTAGTAGGCTATTATCGGGGATTCATTAAGGACTTCTCCAAGATAGCCGTAACCTTGACCCGATTGATGAAAAAAGTCGTGGTCTTTCGTTGGGGGCCTAAGCAACAGACATCGTTCGAGACTTTAAGTCAGAGGTTATGCAAGGCGCCGATCCTCACCCTACTAGAGGGCATGGAGGATTTTGTGGTGTACTGTGGCTTGTTCAATACAGGCTTGGGCACGGTACTGATGCAGAGAGGGTATGTTATCACCTACACTTCGAGGAAGCTAAAGCGTCACGAGGTGAACTACCCGACACATGATCTTGAGTTGCGGGCGGTTGTCTCCGCCCTCAAGATTTGGCAACACTACCTCTATAGGGTCTGATGTGCCATTTACATGGACCACAAGAGTTTGAGGTACCTCATGGATCAACCAAATCTGAACATGAGGCAGCGTCGGTGGCTAGATGTGGTGAAGGATTAGAATTGTAAGATCCTTTACCACCAGGGGAAGGCCAATGTTGTGGATGATGCCCTCAACTGCAAGGCAGCCTCGATCAAAGATGTTTCTCTGAAGATGATGGTAGTGACTCCACTATTGGAGCAGATCCGTGGGGCACAGGTTGAGTGTCTGAAAGAGGAGCGCCGGAAGAGCGAACATATCATAGGCTAGGTGGCCTCTTTTCACTATGACAGTCGCAGATTGTTGACCCTGCATAAGAGGGTATGGGTACCGTACTGGGGCGGGGTATGACAGATACTAATGGATGAGGCCCACAATTCCAGGTTCTCCATCCATGCAGGGACGATGAAGATGTACAGAGATCTTCGACCCGATTACTCATGGCCCTACATGAAGCGGGACGTCGCCTAGTACGTTGAGAGGTTCCTGACCTGCAGGAAGGTCAAGGCCTAGCACCAGAGGTCTCACGACAAGACATAGTCGTTGGACATCCACATGTCGAAATGGGAAGATATTAATATGGATTTCATCACCAAGCTTCCTAGGACCACACGAGGAGTGGATTTGATATGGGTCATCGTGGAATGGTTGACCAAGAGTGTCCATTTCATACCAATCCAGGAGAGCATTTCGGCCAAGAAGCTGGCCAAAATCTATATCCTGGAGGTTGTGGCCCGAAACAGAGTGCTAGTCTCTGTGATTTCTGACAGGGACGTGCATTTTACTTCCAGGTTCTAGAAGAAATTAAACGACAAGCTGGGCACTCGTCTGCACTTCAGCACTGCTTTTCACCCACACACTGATTTTCAGAGCGAGCGGACCATCCATACATTAGAGGATATTCTGTGGGTATGCGTATTAGACTTCGGTGGTAGTTGGGATACCTACCTTCCTTTGGCAGAGTTTTCCTATAATAATAGCTACCAGGCGAGTATTGACCGTCCTCCCTTTGAGATGTTGTATGGGAGGAAGTGCAGGACCCTGATATGCTAGGGTGAAGTGGGGTAGAGGGTCATGGGGATCACCGAAGTGGTGCTTAACATGACAGAGAGGATTCAGAAGGTTTGGAGCAGGCTTCAGATTGCTCATAGTCGGCAGAAAAGTTATACCGACAAGCGCCAATCGGACCTGGAGTTCCAGGTCCGAGATATGGTCCTCTTGAAGGTGTCACCTTGGAAAGGTGTCATCCGATTAAGGAAACGGGGCAAGCTAGGCCCCATATACATTAGAACTTTCAGGGTTGCAGCTCGGGTGGGCAAGGTAGCGTATAGGCTGGACCTGCCAACCGAACTTAGCCAAATTCATAGCACCTTCCACGTATCCCGGCTGCGGAAGTGCCTGGTAGATGATTCAACCGTGGTGCCCTTAAAGGATCTTCAGGTGGATGACCGCTTGAACTACATCACGTGGCTAGTAGCTATCCTCGACAGGAAGTCGAAGGATCCGAGGAACAAGAGGGTTAAGCTGGTTAAGGTTCAATGGCAACACCGCAAGGGCTCGGGATGGACTTGGGAGCCGGAGGATGAGATGAGAGAGCACTACCCCAAGCTTTTTCCGGATTCAGCAGCAGACTTCGAGGACGAAGTCTAAAATAAGTGGGGGAGATTTCTAGCACCCGGTTCCTGGTACGTATTTAAATTCAAGTAATTATATATTTTACTCTGGGACTCAGCGAGTTGGAGGCCCAAATCATCGAGTAGACTCGACATTATGCGAGTTGGAGGCCCAAGTCATCGAGTAGACTCGAAGAGTCGGGGGACCGACTCGACAAGTGGAAGTTGTCTGTATGAAACCCTAATATTTATGGTTTGCACCCTATTTAAACAACTAAACGCGTCCCCAAACCAGCCTCCATCATCCCTCTCACTTCCAGAAGACCCTAACTCGAAACCCTAACCATTTATTGAGTGTTCGTGAGCTTTGTGGTGCCATTTTTGTGTGTTTGAAGTTTGAGGAAGAGAAGGAAGCTTGGAAGATCAAGAGAAGGCTAGTAGATCCAGAGGTTTTGATTCATTTCCACCTTATTCAAGGTAAAAAGCTTCAACCTCGGCTTCTCATTTGATAAAATCTTCTCTAGGACTTAGATCTTATCATTTTGGTGCATTTCTAAGGCCCTATTCGGATTGAGTGTGTATCATGGAGTTACACTCCAAATATGGAACCATTGATGGTTCCCATGGCAGAAAGGTGCCAACTTTATGGCCATGGGAAGCCCATGCACCACATAACCCCCATTTCATAGCCTTTTTAGTAAAAAACCCCATGCATAGACATCAAGTTCGTAGATTTACGTATAAAAGGGACCCTAGGAGGTCAGATCTATGATTTGGATGCATTAAGACCCACTGAAATCGATTGTATAGTTTTTGACAAAGAGGGACTTGGTGAGTTGTGCATGGGACTCGGCGAATCGGCTCGTATTCCCCATCAAACCCTTTCTATTAAGGGACCAAGAGTTAGGATAGAAGAGCACCCAGTCATTGCAGATCATTAGGGACCTGGAAATCATGGAACTCGGCGAGTAGATGAACTAAATCGGCGAGTTCAAGGCGAAGTCCAAACCCCATGAAGACAGACTCGACGAGTTCAAGGAGAACCCAGCGAGTCATAGACTAGACACATTCATTCGAATGAAGATGAGCTCGACGAGTCGGTTGAAGATGTTCCCGATGTTATGGTTGAAGGAGAACTCGTCGAGCTCTTGCTAGAATCGGCTAGCAGAGTCGGGGTTGTAGCATTTTGTAAGAGTAAGGACTCAGCGAGTGGGTGGACCAACTCAGCAAGTCAGGTAAACTAGATGTTGACTTTGACCAAAGTTGACTTTGACCAGGGTTTTGACCTGGACTTTGACTTGGACTTGAGTTGACCCTTGTAAGGGGGTTATGAGCATGAATTAGTAATCAAGAAAGGTTGTTGTGTAGGGATTGAGAACTTGAGACGAGTTGATTTTCGTGCTGAGAACTGTGCAGACACTACATGACATCGAGGTGAAATACCTTCTAGTAGAAGTGGGTCTAAGGCTCCAATCTCGGCCCACTAGTATTTGATTATAGTTGAGATGATTGTCTTTGTGATAATTGTCTAGTTTACTAATACCTGGTATGTTTATGTGCTGGCATGATATGTTATACGTGATAGTGGTAGTAAGAAAGGACTAGTTCCATGTTTGGTTGTTAGGACCGAAGGGTAGGTCGGGTACCCCAGATATGCCTGACAATATGTTTATGTTATGATATATGTGGTAGTAGTAGTATGGGGTGAAATAATCCTCGGAGTTCGATTGTTAGGATCAAAGGGTAGGTCAGTACCCCATAATGGCTTGACATGGGTAGGTCAGCACCCCAAAATTGCTTGACAGGGTAGGTCAGCACCCTAGAATGGTCGAACCGTGTAGGCCCGACACCCCCAGAATTGCCCGGGAGTATATGTGCTATGTGATTGTATGGTATGTGGTATGATGGGGGAACTCACTAAGCTTCATGCTTACAGTTTTCAGTTTTGTTTCAGGTACCTCTTCAGCGAAAGGGAAGGAGCCGGAGCGGTAGCTGCATATCACACCCACACCAGATTTCGCACTATGTGATTCATGGGATTATACTATGATTTTATTGCCATTTGAGGATATAATTTTGGAGACATGTTGTTATGTTTTATGGTTTGATACGATATTGATAATGTTTTTGGGTAAACTATTTTATAAGTTACTTAATTAAAAACTAAATTTTTGGCTTTGAAAATTGGGATGTTACAATATATATATATATATATATATATATATATATATATATATATATATATATATATATATATATATATATATATATATATACATATTATAGAATTTTCAATGTTGAAAAATTTCAACATGATATCCATAAATGTCCATGACTAAGTTCGATCAAACTTCAATCTAAACTTTTAGATTCGAAATGAAATATTAGTACCCTCTCCTTTAAATCTCACTATAGCAAAACAACTTTTCAAACTCTGCAACTTTGCAGATTAAAACTTTGTTTCCTATAAATAATTTTGCTAACTCGCAATACTTAACGTAATGATTGTGCTCCCACTGGCATAATAATTACACTCTTACCAACATAACACTTATGCTCCCACTAGCTTTGACATGTATCCAGAAATCAGCTGGACTTCTAGAAATCAATATTATTGACTTTCTTACCAAAGTTCAGATTTCTGATACGTGGCGCTTCGAAAGCTCATATACTTTTCATTAGAAAGCTCATATGTGTGTCTAAACTATTTCTGAACTTACGACAATAAGTTTCGAATGTTTAAACCTTTTTCTCTTTCTCACAATTCGAACTATGAAGAGGGATGTCGTAATCATACTCGAATTTGAGAACGCAATTAACACAATTGCTAACTCTTTAAAATCTACCCATGAAAGCATTTCCTCACAATCATTTTCATGAAGTAGAGAGAAACCTCTTATCACTTAGATTTAATGGTATATGTGTTCCTACCCATGTGAATCTATTATTTCCAACCATTATCATTAGATAAGGTTTATGACAAATTCAAACTCATATGGACTGAACTTGTTTAATCTTAATTTCTTGCCATCTAGTAGCACAAGAGCCTACCATTACTTCCAGGTTGTTGAGCAGCTCACCTATACTTGTCAATGAACTTGCACTGATCAAGGTGCTTTGCTTTACGCAGTCAATTAAGAACTCATAGGACTCACATGCTTAGTTAATTTCAACTGGAATGGGCACATAAATATGAATATGTCAACACGATGGGTTACAAACCTCAACAAATGTACTAATGATAAACAATAGTTTTAGTCTTAATTAGTTCTTGAGACTATTCAAGACCATTAAGACTCCCACTGACCTCTTGACATATAAGATTCTCTATCAAGAACCATTCCTTGATAAACAAAGATTCAAGAGTTAGTGTGGGTCAAGAAAAAACTTCATACACTTGGTCTTAGTTGGTCTTTGTTTTATCCAAAACATCACAACTACTAATCTCAAATGTGCAAGAGTAATAAACATTCCTACTCCACATTTCATGAGGTGTTATAAACCTATTTAGAATATGTTACTCAAGGTACAACTTGAAGTAACTAGAGTATGACTCTAAACTTGATTTTTGGAATGAAGTATGACTCACCTTCTTGATTTAACCATTTTAAAAATTCTCGATACCTCTTTTTAGCCATGCATACACACTAAGGTGTCCTTAGAGGATCAATTGTGACACGGTGCCATAATCATTAGGATGATCATAAAACATGATACTAAAGTACTCTCCTTTCCTTTCATATTGGAGAAACTTTTATCTTTCTGCCTAATTGATTCTTCTTATTCGTTTTTCTATATTTTGAAACTTTTCAAGGTATTAGAATTATACTTAATCATATGAATATAACCATATTTATTAAACTTGTAGTAAATCATGATGAATAATCTTATCGTTCTTTGTGGTGGATCTGACCAGTGCACATCAATGTGAACTAGATCCCTTAGTCCTTCACTTGACTCACATATACATGTGAACAAGGAATTAGTCTTACTTCCCCAAGGATAAAGATTCTCATTTATCATACATTACAAGTCGCATGATTCCAAGTTTCTATCAAATTGAAACTTGGGTGATAAGAATCTTTCCTTATTTGGTAAATTATGACATTACCACAAACGATATAACTAAGAATCAAAATCATCTTCAACATTTATATATATATATATATATATATATATATATATATATATATATATATATATATATATATATATATATATCACACACACCAATTTTCATAAATGCCATTGCAAGGATAATATAGAACAAGACAAAATCAAAATTTTCTTTATTTATAAAATTGCGGAAAACTTGTCCTTACAACGCAAATACAATTGAAAACTAGGTTACTAAATATTCCTAAGCAATCTATCATAACTCTTAAGCAGCAGCTCAAAAATATGATCATCGAACCATGCGATCAAAATCCATCTCTTCACGATCAGACTCTGCTTACTCTTCCTTTAAGCTTCCTTTCTTTTCTTCGATCCTTCTAAAACATGAAAAATGCAATCTTATCACATCATGTATTAAGAATCTATAAATAGGAACTTAATAGAGTTAGATAGTGGACTTACCTGAAGTAGAGTCATATATTTTGACTTTACCATCCTTGCGATCCTTCAGGTAGATATGGCATTTTCGCATCCAATGCCCCTTCTATTGGCAATAGAAACAAACAGACTCTTTCGGAATGGTACATGGGACTATCTCTTTCCATTGGGAAGAGAAAAATTTTCTAGACTTACAACGTTGCCATTGTCAATGTCCATGGAAGTTGGGATGTAGATCTTCCAATCAATTTTGCTTTACCAGTGCGCCAAATAATTGTTGATTCATCAACAATTAGCAAATATGTCATATCAATAAGGGTCATGTCGTGGTATGTCATATAATAGTCTTTAATGAACTGACTATATGGCTCAGGAAGTGATTGAAGAACCAAGTCAATAGCCAGCTTCCTCGAGAAAATGACACCCAACATTCCCAGCCTGTCAATATGCAACTTCATCCCCAAGACGTGAGCACATACATACTTTCGATCTTGGTGTTTGCTTACCAATAGGGCTTGAGTAACCTTGAACTTTTCAATTCGACGAACATGTGGGTCAGGGAGAATTATTAGGCATTTTCTAAATGTTTACATGCTAGTTCTAATATCAAAGTCATACGCTTAGAATCCAACACACATAAGGTTTCCAGATCCCGTCGACAACAGACCATAGATCCGAACAAATAATATCATATATTGCAAACATATAACATTTAGCACATAAAAGCAATTTAGGCATTTTCCTAAAATATTCTAGTGCTCATGTCTAAAATATGGTAGACACTCATCTCACGATCATCACTTAGCATTCTAAGTTTAAGTCTAGAAATCCTACAAATTCCTAGTTCGCTTAAACTAATGCTCTGATACCAACTATGACATCCCCACATTTCTCAGCTAGAAAAGACCGATTTAATTAATGCTTTTAAAATAAAATCATAGTAATCCTTTGATTAAAAGAGTTGCGGAATTTGTTCCCAAAACAAAATATGATAAAAAAAATTATCAAAGCATTTGTTAAAGAAATGTATTTTTATTATATAACAAAATCTCGAGATGTCATGTTCCGATACATACCAAAAGCATAAACAATACAATACAGACCTTATAACAGTTATTTACAACTACGGGTCTATAATCCAAAATATCCCGACAAGTCATTCGACTTATGATCTGGTGCCTGTAATACAAAGAAAACTGAGTGGGTCAGGCTTGGGAGCCTGGTGAGCATATAGGGTTTTTAACCCACAATAAATAAATTTATTAATTTCATCAAACAACCATAACCCGATTACCCATTCCCGTTATCCTCACTTTACGTCCCTAAAACAACTATCACATGGGACCTAGTCTAAGGATTTTCATCGGGGTGACAACACTGCTTTGGGGGTTTCCCAGTAATTTATGTCAAATAAGGAAACCATTTGGGGGATGAAGTACAACAAATAAACACCCAAGCTCATTAACACCTACAGGTTGCAAGCCTACCTACGTTTCATACGACTGTCTAGAAAAGTCTGTGGTCGTCGTCCATACTCAACTAGATGACTAGATCACAATAACATCGAGGCTTCTCATCATTTTATTTCATCACACGTCAACTATCTACCCATGTTTTACCCAACATTTTTGTAGATAAAAATACATATGCATTTTAAAACCCGTATAAAACATTCATCTCAAATAAACAAACAATATAATTACACATAGCACGTATTTTATAGAAAATACTTCATATCTATGTGTAAGATGAAAGTGACTACACACTCACTTGTTAAGAAGACGATCGGAGAGTACTTCAGCTCTAAAAATAATATTTTTTGATGAAATCGGGATGTTTTTTCAAAAACCGGGCCTCTCACGGGCAGAGTTTCGGCTTGATAACTCTTTTTCTCGAGATCTTCGGGGCGTCGGGACTTTCTTCGGGTGTCGGGGATGATACCGGGACTTTGGGGGGTTAAAATTAAGCTAAAGGGAGTGTAGAAAGTGAAAGGAAGCTAAGATTGTAAACAAGATACGACAGCCTTCGGTTTCTATTTATAGGGTGCAAATTCGACATTCACGTCGTGAACCAGGCTTGTTCACGTCGTGACTTTTGATCCTGGTCATCCCCTAGGCTTGCCATGTGTCTTCTAGGCTCGAAAGGTGTCGTTCACTGAGTTCACGTCGTGAACACAGTCAGGTCTCGAAGTTTGTGCTCCGAACTTCAAAAATTCGTAACTTTCACATACGAACTCCGTTTTTGACGTTCTTTATATTCACGCGTAGGTGAGACAACGCTCTACAACTTTCATTTAGACTCCGTTGGCTAATTTTGAATTATTTTTAATATTATATTTTTTAACGACTGGGACAGGAAAACTCCATTAAAAATCCATAACTTCTTCATTCGACGTCCGTTCTTGTCTGTCTTTTTACCGTTGAACTATTATCAATAGGATCTTCGATTCTTGTTTAGATTGTTTTGGCTAAAAATCACTCGATCTAAATTTCAAGTTTTTTTAGCTATCTACTTCTAAGCTAAAACATAGAAAAATCATAACTTCGTCACACGAAGTCATATTTGGCAAATAATCCAACGAATAGGGTTTGTTCCTGTGATAAGGCATTAGAGACGACGCCTTTAGCAGCGACATGTCGCCGCTAAAGGGGGCGATCCATTGACTGACCCTTAGACAAAATATGGCCCTACAATTCCAACCCAATCCAACGGTTGATAATCGCCAAAAAGTGCGCGTATGATTCCCTCCATTCTGTCGCCGTAAATAGCCCCCTGTCGCCGCTATTAGCGTATCCCTTTATGTTCCAGTTCGTCTTCCCCAGACGAACCTTGCTCTCCTTTCTTTCACACCGGTACGTATCATTCACATTCGCAGTTTCTGTGGCGACTCCCAACGCTCTCCACCGCTGATTGGGCTAGAAACCCTTCTCCCACCGCCGATTGTCCTCCAAAATTGAGTCCCACCGGCGGTATAACCTCCAAAGCGACTGCCACCTCCAATTCCGACGGGACCTTCGATTTCGTGCTCATATCTCCGACGAGGTTAGTTTTCACGACCCAATTGTTTTTGCATTTTTCTTTTTAACTCACATTAACACCACCGATTTATTTGAAGTGATTTTTTTTCGTTCCAGCAGCTTCACCTTCACCACGCCTTCACCACTATCTAGCTTTCATTTTTCTTGGCAAAACAGGTTAGTTTGATTAGTTTCACTTGATGGAAACTGTAAAATTGTTTATATTGAAGCTGTTAATTTTTTTTCGTTCCAGCAGCTTCACCTTCACCACGCCTTCACCACTGTCTAGCTTTCATTTTTCCTGGCAAAACAGGTTAGTTTGATTAGTTTCACTTGATGGAAATTGTAAAATTGTTTATATTGAAGCTGCTAAATTTGTTTATTTTGAAGTGTGAACTTGTTTATTAAGCTGTGAATGTGAATGATTATTTTGAAGCTGTGAATTTGTGAAATTTATTATGAAGCTGTGAAATTGATTTTGAGTGTGAACTGTGAAATTGTGAAGCTGTGAAATTGATTTTGAGTGTGAAATTGATTTTGAGTGTGAACTGTGAAATTATGAATTTGATTATCGAACGTTGGTTTGTCTCTCAATAATAATGTTTTTACACATGGCCAATTGTACGTTACTTATCCAGAGTTCAAAGTACAGAAAGATTAAAATTGTTAATTTTAGATAAGGATGATAGACTATCAAATAAAACATCCAATATTGTGTATAAAGAAGTTTTTAGAAATTTATAAAAACTTTGTATAATTTTATTATTTATATCAAAATTTGTTTTTATTTTATTTAAATTTTGATTCAATTCTACAAAAATGATATTTTTCTAACATATCTAGAAATACAAACTATCGATCGAATATTCAAACGACTATTGTTTACGTAATTTTAATGAATCATTATATCATTATGAAATGACCGATAAAATATCTATATTTATTACTTATTTTAATTTTTATTATCATTGTTCAATTATTGAGTATTACTGCAAATAAAACTATTTTTTAGTTTTCTTATTGATAATATCCACGGGTTATTAACGTACTAGTTTATAACCCGTGGGAATCATGGTGACAAAATTAATTAAACTTTCATAGTATAAAAATACAAAATTATTCATCAATTATTTTAAATAAATTATTAATTAAGAGTTTTTTTTATTATATAAAATTATAATCATCGAATTAAATAAATATATGAAATTACATCATTTTATAAATTGTATTAATTTTATTGTAGTTTTTATTCTAATGTATTAATTTAATTTAATGTAATTAGGGTGGAAAATTTATAATTTGAAATTTGAAATGAAGAATTAATAGATTGACAAGTGACGTGCATTAATTATGAAATTTAATAGGATGATACATGGCAAAAGAATAATAAAATATGCATTAATTAAGAGACCTAATAGGGTGACACATTTCAAAAAGAGAATAAAACTATTCTTTTATTAGAATAGGGACTTGGTAAATATGATTAACTTTCAACAAATAGTCTTGTTTTTAAATCTACTTGAACTAAAAAATATTTTTTTTCTCACATATTTAAGTCCTCTAATAAAGAATATATAAAGGTCTTTTTTCTATAAAAACCTTTATATGTATCAAGATCAAGATCTATGCATATACTTATTAGTTACTCGACAACCCAAATTTTGATCGATTCAAAATTTTATTAACTCAAACAATCCACTATATTAGTTGTTATACTTGACAACATGTTGACATTTCGTTCACAAAAAAGAGTAATCTTATGGGTTGATATAGAAATATAAATGCCAAGAACAATAACGGAGTTGATTTCTCAAACGCAAATAAAACACCATTAAACTACCAAAACAAAAATGCAAGCAGCTAGCGTTCGAGAGAAGAAAATTTATAACATTTATTTTGAATTTTCTAGGTTATACTTTAAATTCTTGCATTTTCTAGGTTATACTTTAAATTATTGCATTTCAACTTTGTTCTAGGAATTATATTTTGTTTTTGTTCTTTTCCTCAAATCGGTTTGGACCAGCCTTGATGTAAATCTACTAATGACACAAATCTACAAATGACACAAAGAATGCGCTTCTTGGACCCTTCCGATTTTCATCGAATCAACCCTTTAAATACCAATGCCAACCATTTTGAGCATCATAAACCTCCTTTTGTTAGTTCATTGAAGATGGCATATTACCAATTTTTTTAACACCGAACACACCCCAACTAACTTTTACTTCTAAATTAATTTTTTTTGTCCGCCACAAGATTTGAACCCTCAAATTTTAAGGAGAGTGACATCTTTTCAACACCTTGATACCGCTATGACCTCCGACCCTTTGACGCATATTACCAATGAGGTTTTTAATCCGCACGTTGCGGTGGAAATTTAAGCAATCGTTTTTGTGATATAATTTATTCTTTTGACGTATTGTATCTTGAATTTTTATTTTATTAAAACATTACATTTTAAACCGCCTTGGCCCTATGAGGCATCCATCTTGATTACAAGATCATAGACACAGTGCTTCTACTTGAAAAAATCTTTAGACATCCTGCAATAAATACAATAAATACAGTAAATTAGTAAATATAAGACCTTTTCACTTTGTTTCTTAAATGCAAACAAAGATCATGAAATGCACTAAAATCATTACAAATCATAGTAAATTACTTATAAAAAGTTCCATAAATGCAATATGATATAATGAGACTTTAAAACCCATGCGACTTTTAGCAATGTACTTACATTAAAAAAACAACAGACCTCAAAATATGTGGATAAAAGATATTTTGTGTCAACCCAGTTGATACCAAAATTATTTTAAACTAAAAAAAACGATTTCACAACATTTTATCACACTTAATGGGAAAAGAAGAAACATGACTTAACTATGGTTGTTTCTTTTGAAAAAAGAACCGGTTAGACAAAGAAAGTAATGAGACGATATTTTTGCCGTTAACTCCTCAGTTTTTACAATTTTACCCTCGTTTATTTTTAGATATGAAACCCAATCATTTTTCTAAATTTGCATATGCAAAAGCGAAATATAAAATTTTTTGAATTTTGAGCGTACCCAATGTATCTGCACATGACCTATGGAGTATTAAGAACTTTACCAAAGAACCACATTAGAGCTCCACTCATCAGCTACAATAAAAATGATTTCTAAGCAACAAATAAACTGACAAATAAACCCAAAAAAAAGTTAATATTTGCTGTTGCATATGCTTTCATACAGTCGGGTATCGACATGATCGATCTTAATATTGAAAGCCCTACTTCTCTTATCATCATATGAATTATGTATATTATGAGATGTAAATACAACATACAATTAATCAAGGGATAGTTTATCAAACACATAAAACTAAACAAAATAGAATCTCATTAAAACCCAAATATAATTATAGAAAAAAAAGTTATTTTCTAGTTATTTAAAAGATATAGCTTCACAACAAGAATTCGGAGTATTAGGGACGACGCGTTTTGGGACGACAAGAGCAATAGCGGCGACACCAGACTTGATGCGTTGTATGTCGCCGCTAAAACTCCACTGTCGTCGCTATTACCGTCGTCGCTAAAGATAACCACCGGTGATCCGTCGGAGATACGCTACTTTCAATCTTGACCCTTGGTTTGGCAAATAATCCAACGGATAGGGTTTGTTCCTGTGATAAGGCATTAGAGACAACGCCTTTAGCGGCGACACGTCGCCGGTATAGGGGGCGATCCGTTGACTGACCCTTAGACGAAATCTGGCCCTACAATTCCAACCCAATCCAACGGTTGATAATCGTCAAAAAGTGCACGTATGATTCCCTCCATTTTGTCGCCGCAAATAGCCCCCTGTCGCCGCTATTAGCGTAGCCCTTTATGTTCCAGTTCGTCTTCCCCAAACGAACCTTGCTCTCCTTTCTTTCACACCGGCGCGTAACATTCACATTCGCAGTTTCTGTGGTGACTCCCAACGCTCTCCACCGTTGATTGGGCTAGAAACCCTTCTCCCACCGCCGATTGTCCTCCAAAACCGAGTCCCACCGGCAGTATAACCTCCAAAGCGACTGCCACCTCCAATTCCGACGGGACCTTCGATTTCGCGCTCATATCTCCGGCGAGATTAGTTTTCACGACCCAATTGTGTTTGCATTTTTCTTTCTAACTCACATTAACACCACCGATTTATTTGAAGTGGTTTTTTTTTCGTTCCAGCAACTTCACCTTTACCACGCCTTCACCACTGTCTAGCTTTCATTTTTCTTGGCAAAACAGGTTAGTTTGATTAGTTTCACTTGATGGAAACTGTAAAATTGTTTATACTGAAGCTGTTAATTTTTTTTTTCGTTCCAGCAGCTTCACCTTCACCACTGTCTAGCTTTCAATTTTCCTGGCAAAACAGGTTAGTTTGATTAGTTTCACTTGATGGAAACTGTAAAATTGTTTATATTGAAGCTGTTAAATTTGTTTATTTTGAAGTGTGAACTTGTTTATGAAGCTGTGAATGTGAATGATTATTTTGAAGCTGTGAATTTGTGAAATTTATTATGAAGCTGTGAAATTGATTTTGAGTGTGAACTGTGAAATTGTGAAGCTGTGAAATTGATTTTGAGTGTGAAATTGATTTTGAGTGTGAACTGTGAAATTATGAATTTGATTATCGAACGTTGGTTTGTCTCTTAATAATAATGTTTTTACACATGGCCAATTGTACGTTACTTATACAGAGTTCAAAGTACAGAAAGATTAAAATTGTTAATTTTAGATAAGGATGATAGACTATCAAATAAAACATTCAATATTGCGTATAAAGAAGTTTTTAGAAATTTATAAAAACTTTGTATAATTTTATTATTTATATCAAAATTTGTTTTTATTTTATTTAAATTTTGATTCAATTCTACAAAAATGATATTTTTCTAACATATCTAGAAATACAAACTATCGATCGAATATTCAAACCACTATTGTTTACGTAATTTTAATGAATCATTATATCATTATGAAATGACCGATAAAATATCTATATCTATTACTTATTTTAATTTTTATTATCATTGTTCAATTATTGAGTATTACTGCAAATAAAACTATTTTTTAGTTTTCTTATTGATAGTATCCACGGGTTATTAACATACTAGTTTATAACCCGTGGGAATCACGGTTACAAAATTAATTAAACTTTCATAGTATAAAAATTCAAAATTATTAATCAATTATTTTAAATAAATTATTAATTAAGAGTTTTTTTATTATATAAAATTATAATCATCGAATTAAATAAATATATGAAATTACATCATTTTATAATTTGTATTAATTTTATTGTAGTTTTTATTCTAATGTTATTAATTTAATTTAATATAATTAGAGTGGAAAATTTAAAATTTGAAATTTGAAATGAAAAATTAATAGATTGACAAGTGACGTGCATTAATTAGGAAATTTAATAGAATGATACATTGCAAAAGAAGAATAAAATATGCATTAATTAAGAGACCTAATAGGGTGACACATGTCAAAAAGAGAATAAAACTATTCTTTTATTAGAATAGGGACTTGGTAAATATGATTGACTTTCAACAAATAGTCTTGTTTTTAAATCTACTTGAACTAAAAAATATTTTTTTTCTCACATATTTAAGTCCTCTAATAAAGAATATATAAAGGTCTTTTTTCTATAAAAACCTTTATATGTATCAAGATCAAGATCTGATGCATATACTTATTAGTTACTCGACAACCCAAATTTTACTCGATTCAAAATTTTATTAACTCAAACAATGCACTATATTAGTTGTTATACTTGACAACATGTTGACATTTCGTTCACAAAAAAGAGTAATCTTACGGGTTGATATAGAAATATAAATGCCAAGAACAATAACGGAGTTGATTTCTCTAACGCAAATAAAACACCATTAAACTACCAAAACAAAAATGCAAGCAGCTAGCGTTCGAGAGAAGAAAATTTATAACATTTATTTTGAATTTTCTAGGTTATACTTTACATTCTTTCATTTCAACTTTGTTTTAGTGCTGCATAATATTACATTTATTATAATTAGTTATGTGACTATTAATTTTTTAAATTTGAAAGGAATTATATTTTGTTCTTGTTCTTTTCCTCAAATCGGTTTGGACCAACCTTGATGTAAATCTACTAATGACACAAATCTACAAATGACACAAAGAATGCGCTTCTTGGACCCTTCCGATTTTCATCGAATCAACCCTTTAATTACCAATGCCAACCATTTTGAGCATCATAAACCTCCTTTTGTTAGTTCATTGAAGATGGCATATTACCAATTTTATTAACACCGAACACACCCCAACTAACTTTTACTTCTAAATTAATTTTTTTTGTCCGCCACAAGATTTGAACCCTCAAATTTTAAGGAGAGTGACATCTTTTCAACACCTTGATACCGATATGACCTCCGACCCTTTGACGCATATTACCAATGAGGTTTTTAATCCGCACGTTGCGGTGGAAATTTAAGCAATCGTTTTTGTGATATAATTTGTTCTTTTGACGTATTGTATCTTTAATTTTTATTTTATTAAAACATTACATTTTAAACCGCCTTGGCCCTATGAGGCATCCATCTTGATTACAAGATCATAGACACAGTGCTTCTACTTGAAAAAATCTTTAGACATCCTGCAATAAATATAGTAAATTAGTAAATATAAGACCTTTTCACTTTGTTTCTTAAATGCAAACAAAGATCATGAAATGCACTAAAATCATTACAAATCATAGTAAATTACTTATAAAAAGTTCCATAAATGCAATATGATATAATGAGACTTTAAAACCCATGCGACTTTTAGCAATGTACTTACATTAAAAAAAACAACAGACCTCAAAATATGTGGATAAAAGATATTTTGTGTCAACCGAGTTGATACCAAAATTATTTTAAACTAAAAAAAACGATTTCACAACATTTTATCACACTTAATGGGAAAAGAAGAAACATCACTTAACTATGGTTGTTTCTTTTGAAAAAAGAACCGGTTAGACAAAGAAAGTAATGAGACGATATTTTTGCCGTTAACTCCTCAGTTTTTACAATTTTACCCTCGTTTATTTTTAGATATGAAACCCAATCATTTTTCTAAATTTGCATATGCAAAAGCAAAATATAAATTTTTTTGAATTTTGAGCGTACCCAATGTATCTGCACATGACCTATGGAGTATTAAGAACTTTACCAAAGAACCACATTAGAGCTCCACTCATCAGCTACAATAAAAATGATTTCTAAGCAACAAATAAACTGCAAAATAAACCCAAAAAAAAGTTAATATTTGCTTTTGCATATGCTTTCATACAGTCGGGTATCGACATGATCGATCTTAATATTGAAAGCCATACTTCTCTTATCATCATATGAATTATTTATATTATGAGATGTAAATACAACATACAATTAATCAAGGGATAGTTTATCAAACACATAAAACTAAACATAATAGAATCTCATTAAAACCCAAATATAATTATAGAAAAAAAAGTTATTTTCCGGTTATTGAAAAGATATAGCTTCACAACAAGAATTCGGAGTATTAGGGACGACGCGTTTTGGGACGACAAGAGCAATAGCGGCGACACCAGACTTGACGCGCTGTATGTCGCCGCTAAAACTCCATTGTCGTCGCTATTACCGTCGTCGCTAAAGATAACCACCGGTGATCCGTCGGAGATACGCTACTTTCAATCTTGACCCTTGGTTTGGCAAATAATCCAACGCATAGGGTTTGTTCCTGTGATAAGGCATTAGAGACGACGCCTTTAGCGGCGACACGTCGCCGCTAAAGGAGGCGATCCGTTGACTGACCCTTAGACGAAATCTGGCCCTACAATTCCAACCCAATCCAATGGTTGATAATCGTCAAAAAGTGCGCGTATGATTCCCTCCATTTTGTCGCTGCAAATAGCCCCCTGTCGCCGCTATTAGCGTCGCCCTTTATGTTCCAGTTCGTTCGTCTTCCCCAGACGAACCTTGCTCTCCTTTCTTTCACACCGGCGCGTAACATTTACATTCGCAGTTTCTGTGGCGACTCCCAACGCTCTCCACCGCTGATTGGGCTAGAAACCCTTCTCCCACCGCCGATTGTCCTCCAAAACCGAGTCCCACCGGCGGTATAACCTCCAAGGCGACTGCCACCTCCAATTCCGACGGGACCTTCGATTTCGTGCTCATATCTCCGGCGAGGTTAGTTTTCACGACCCAATTGTGTTTGCATTTTTCTTTTTAACTCACATTAACACCACCGATTTAATTGAAGTGATTTTTTTTCGTTCCAGCAGCTTCACCTTCACCACGCCTTCACCACTGTCTAGATTTCATTTTTCCTGGCAAAACAGGTTAGTTTGATTAGTTTCACTTAATGGAAACTGTAAAATTGTTTATATTGAAGTTGTTAAATTTGTTTATTTTGAATTGTGAACTTGTTTATGAAGCTGTGAATGTGAATGATTATTTTTAAGCTGTGAATTTGTGAAATTTGTGAAATTTATTATGAAGCTGTGAAATTGATTTTGAGTGTGAATTGTGAAATTGTGAAGCTGTGAAATTGATTTTGAGTGTGAACTGTGTAATTATGAATTTGATTATCGAACGTTGGTTTGTCTCTCAATAATCATGTTTTTACACATGGCCAATTGTACGTTACTTATCCAGAGTTCAAAGTACAGAAAGATTAAAATTGTTAATTTTAGATAAGGATGATAGACTATCAAATAAAACATTCAATTTTGTGTATAAAGAAGTTTTTAGAAATTTATAAAAACTTTGTATAATTTTATTATTTATATCAAAATTTGTTTTTATTTTATTTAAATTTTGATTCAATTCTACAAAAATGATATTTTTCTAACATATCTAGAAATACAAACTATCGATCAAATATTTAAACCACTATTGTTTACGTAATTTTAATGAATCATTATATCATTATGAAATGACCGATAAAATATCTATATTTATTACTTATTTTAATTTTTATTATCGTTGTTCAATTATTGAGTATTACTGCAAATAAAACTATTTTTTAGTTTTCTTATTGATAGTATCCACGGGTTATTAACATACTAGTTTATAACCCGTGGGAATCACGGTTACAAAATTAATTAAACTTTCATAGTATAAAAATTCAAAATTATTAATCAATTATTTTAAATAAATTATTAATTAAGAGATTTTTTATTATATAGAATTATAATCATCGAATTAAATAAATATATTAAACTACATCATTTTATAATTTGTATTAATTTTATTGTAGTTTTTATTCTAATGTTATTAATTTAATTTAATGTAATTAGAGTGGAAAATTTAAAATTTGAAATTTGAAATGAAAAATTAATAGATTGACAAGTGACGTACATTAATTAGGAAATTTAATAGGATGATACATTGCAAAAGAAGAATAAAATATGCATTAATTAAGAGACCTAATAGGGTGACACATGTCAAAAAGAGAATAAAACTATTCTTTTATTAGAATAGAGACTTGGTAAATATGATTGACTTTCAACAAATAGTCTTGTTTTTGAAATCTACTTGAACTAAAAAATATTTTTTTTCTCACATATTTAAGTCCTCTAATAAAGAATATATAAAGGTCTTTTTTCTATAAAAACCTTTATATGTATCAAGATCAAGATCTGATGCATATACTTATTAGTTACTCCACAACCCAAATTTTACTCGATTTAAAATTTTATTAACTCAAACAATCCACTATATTAGTTGTTATACTTGACAAAATGTTGACATCTCGTTCACAAAAAAGAGTAATCTTACGGGTTGATATAGAAATATAAATGCCAAGAACAATAACGGAGTTGATTTCTCAAACGCAAATAAAACACCATTAAACTACCAAAACAAAAATGCAAGCAGCTAGCGTTCGAGAGAAGAAAATTTATAACATTTATTTTGAATTTTCTAGGTTATACTTTAAATTCTTGCATTTCAACTTTGTTTTAGTGCTGCATAATATTACATTTATTATAATTAGTTATGTGACTATAAATTTTTGAAATTTGAAAGAAATTATATTTTGTTTTTGTTCTTTTCCTCAAATCGGTTTGGACCAGCCTTGATGTAAATCTACAAATCACACAAAGAATGCGCTTCTTGGACCCTTCCGATTTTCATCGAATCAACCCTTTAAATACCAATGCCAACCATTTTGAGCATCATAAACCTCCTTTTGTTAGTTCATTGAAGATGGCATATTACCAATTTTTTTAACACCGAACACACCCCAACTAACTTTTACTTCTAAATTAATTTTTTTTGTCCGCCACAAGATTTGAACCCTCAAATTTTAAGGAGAGTGACATCTTTTCAACACCTTGATACCGCTATGACCTCCGACCCTTTGACGCATATTACCAACGAGGTTTTTAATCCGCACGTTGCGGTGGAAATTTAAGCAATCGTTTTTGTGATATAATTTGTTCTTTTGACGTATTGTATCTTTAATTTTTTTTTATTAAAACATTACATTTTAAACCGCCTTGGCCCTATGAGGCATCCATCTTGATTATAAGATCATAGACACAGTGCTTCTACTTGAAAAAATCTTTAGACATCCTGCAATAAATACAGTAAATTAGTAAATATAAGACCTTTTCACTTTGTTTCTTAAATGCAAACAAAGATCATGAAATGCAAATCATTACAAATCATAGTAAATTACTTATAAAAAGTTCCATAAATGCAATATGATATAATGAGACTTTAAAACCCATGCGACTTTTAGCAATGTACTTACATCAAAAAAACAACAGACCTCAAAATATGTGGATAAAAGATATTTTGTGTCAACCCAGTTGATACCAAAATTATTTTAAACTAAAAAAAACGATTTCACAACATTTTATCACACTTAATGGGAAAAGAAGAAACATGACTTAACTATGGTTGTTTCTTTTGAAAAAAGAACCGGTTAGACAAAGAAAGTAATCAGACGATATTTTTGCCGTTAACTCCTCAGTTTTTACAATTTTACCCTCGTTTACTTTTAGATATGAAACCCAATCATTTTTCTAAATTTGCATATGCAATAGCGAAATATAAAATTTTTTGAATTTTGAGCGTACCCAATGTATCTGCACATGACCTATGGAGTATTAAGAAATTTACCAAAGAACCACATTAGAGCTCCACTCATCAGCTACAATAAAAATTATTTCTAAGAAAAAAATAAACTTCAAAATAAACCCAAAAAAAGTTAATATTTGCTTTTACATATGCTTTCATACAGTCGGGTATCGACATGATCGATCTTAATATTGAAAGCCATACTTCTCTTATCATCATATGAATTATTTATATTATGAGATGTAAATACAACATACAATTAATCAAGGGATAGTTTATCAAACACATAAAACTAAACATAATAGAATCTCATTAAAACCCAAATATAATTATAGGAAAAAAAAAGTTATTTTCTAGTTATTTAAAAGATATAGCTTCACAACAAGAATTCGGAGTATTAGGGACGACGCGTTTTGGGACGACAAGAGCAATAGCGGCGACAACAGACTTGACGCGCTGTATGTCACCACTAAAACTCCACTGTCGTCGCTATTACCGTCGTCGCTAAAGATAAGCACCAGTGATCAGTCGGAGATACGCTACTTTCAATCTTGACCCTTGGTTTGGCCAATAATCCAACGGATAGGGTTTGTTCCTGTGATAAGGCATTAGAGACGATGCCTTTAGCGGCGACACATCGCCGCTAAAGGGGCGATCTGTTGACTGACCCATAGACGAAAACTGGCCCTACAATTCCAACCCAATCCAACGGTTGATAATCGCCAAAAAGTGCGTGTATGATTCCCTCCATTTTCTCGCCGCAAATAGCCCCCTGTCGCCGCTATTAGCGTAGCCCTTTATGTTCCAGTTCGTCTTCCCCAGACGAACCTTGCTCTCCTTTCTTTCACACCGGCGCGTATCATTCACATTCGCAGTTTTTGTGGCGACTCGCAACGCTCTCCACCGCTGATTGGGCTAGAAACCCTTCTCCCACCGCCGATTGTCCTCCAAAACTGAGTCCCACCGGCGGTATAACCTCCAAATCGACTGCCACCTCCAATTCCGACGGGACCTTCGATTTCGTGCTCATATCTCCGGCGAGGTTAGTTTTCACGACCCAATCTAGCTTTCATTTTTCCTGGCAAAACAGGTTAGTTTGATTAGTTTCGCTTGATGGAAATTGTAAAATTGTTTATATTGAAGCTGTTAATTTTTTTTTCGTTCCAGCAGCTTCACCTTCACCACGCGTTCACCACTGTCTAGCTTTCATTTTTCCTAGCAAAACAGGTTAGTTTGATTAGTTTCACTTGATGGAAACTGTAAAATTGTTTATATTGAAGCTGTTAAATTTATTTATTTTGAAGTGTGAACTTGTTTATGAAGCTGTGAATGTGAATGATTATTTTGAAGCTGTGAATTTGTGAAATTTGTGAAATTTATTATGAAGCTGTGAAAGTGATTTTGAGTGTGAACTGTGAAATTGTGACGCTGTGAAATTGATTTTGAGTGTGAAATTGATTTTGAGTGTGAACTGTGAAATTACGAATTTGATTATCGAACGTTGGTTTGTCTCTCAATAATCATGTTTTTACACATGGCCAATTGTACGTTACTCATCCAGCGTTCAAAGTACAGAAAGATTAAAATTGTTAATTTTAGATAAGGATGATAGACTATCAAATAAAACATTCAATATTGTGTATAAAGAAGTTTTTAGAAATTTATAAAAACTTTGTATAATTTTATTATTTATATCAAAATTTGTTTTTTTTATTTAAATTTTGATTCAATTCTACAAAAATGATATTTTTCTAACATATCTAGAAATACAAACTATCGATCGAATATTCAAACCACTATTGTTTACGTAATTTTAATGAATCATTATATCATTATGAAATGACCGATAAAATATCTATATTTATTACTTATTTTAATTTTTATTATCGTTGTTCAATTATTGAGTATTACTGCAAATAAAACTATTTTTTAGTTTTCTTATTGATAGTATCCACGGGTTATTAACATACTAGTTTATAACCCGTGGAAATCACGGTTACAAAATTAATTAAACTTTCATAGTATAAAAATTCAAAATTATTAATCAATTATTTTAAATAAATTATTAATTAAGAGATTTTTTATAATATAGAATTATAATCATCGAATTAAATAAATATATTAAATTACATCATTTTATAATTTGTATTAATTTTATTGTAGTTTTTATTCTAATGTTATTAATTTAATTTAATGTAATTAGAGTGGAAAATTTAAAATTTGAAATTTGAAATGAAAAATTAATAGATTGACAAGTGACGTGCATTAATTAGGAAATTTAATACGATGATACATTGCAAAAGAAGAATAAAATATGCATTAATTAAGAGAACTAATAGGGTGACACATGTCAAAAAGAGAATAAAACTATTCTTTTATTAGAATAGGGACTTGGTAAATATGATTGACTTTCAACAAATAGTATTGTTTTTAAATCTACTTGAACTAAAAAATATTTTTTTTCTCACATATTTAAGTCCTCTAATAAAGAATATATAAAGGTCTTTTTTCTATAAAAACCTTTATATGTATCAAGATCAAGATCTGATGCATATACTTATTAGTTACTCGACAACCCAAATTTTACTCGATTCAAAATTTTATTAACTCAAACAATCCACAATATTAGTTGTTATACTTGACAAAATGTTGACATCTCGTTCACAAAAAAGAGTAATCTTACGGGTTGATATAGAAATATAAATGCCAAGAACAATAACGGAGTTGATTTCTCAAACGCAAATAAAACACCATTAAACTACCAAAACAAAAATGCAAGCAGCTAGCGTTCGAGAGAAGAAAATTTATAACATTTATTTTGAATTTTCTAGGTTATACTTTAAATTCTTGCATTTCAACTTTGTTTTAGTGCTGCATAATATTACATTTATTATAATTAGTTATGTGACTATAAATTTTTGAAATTTGAAAGAAATTATATTTTGTTTTTGTTCTTTTCCTCAAATCGGTTTGGACCAGCCTTGATGTAAATCTACAAATCACACAAAGAATGCGCTTCTTGGACCCTTCCGATTTTCATCGAATCAACCCTTTAAATACCAATGCCAACCATTTTGAGCATCATAAACCTCCTTTTGTTAGTTCATTGAAGATGGCATATTACCAATTTTTTTAACACCGAACACACCCCAACTAACTTTTACTTCTAAATTAATTTTTTTTGTCCGCCACAAGATTTGAACCCTCAAATTTTAAGGAGAGTGACATCTTTTCAACACCTTGATACCGCTATGACCTCCGACCCTTTGACGCATATTACCAACGAGGTTTTTAATCCGCACGTTGCGGTGGAAATTTAAGCAATCGTTTTTGTGATATAATTTGTTCTTTTGACGTATTGTATCTTTAATTTTTTTTTTATTAAAACATTACATTTTAAACCGCCTTGGCCCTATGAGGCATCCATCTTGATTACAAGATCATAGACACAGTGCTTCTACTTGAAAAAATCTTTAGACATCCTGCAATAAATACAGTAAATTAGTAAATATAAGACCTTTTCACTTTGTTTCTTAAATGCAAACAAAGATCATGAAATGCACTAAAATCATTACAAATTATAGTAAATTACTTATAAAAAGTTCCATAAATGCAATATGATATAATGAGACTTTAAAACCCATGCGACTTTTAGCAATGTACTTACATCAAAAAAACAACAGACCTCAAAATATGTGGATAAAAGATATTTTGTGTCAACCCAGTTGATACCAAAATTATTTTAAACTAAAAAAAACGATTTCACAACATTTTATCACACTTAATGGGAAAAGAAGAAACATGACTTAACTATGGTTGTTTCTTTTGAAAAAAGAACCGGTTAGACAAAGAAAGTAATGAGACGATATTTTTGCCGTTAACTCCTCAGTTTTTACAATTTTACCCTCATTTATTTTTAGATATTAAACCCAATCATTTTTATACATTTGCATATGCAAAAGCGAAATATAAAATTTTTTGAATTTTGAGCGTACCCAATGTATCTGCACATGACCTATGGAGTATTAAGAAATTTACCAAAGAACCACATTAGAGCTCCACTCATCAGCTACAATAAAAATTATTTCTAAGAAAAAAATAAACTTCAAAATAAACCCAAAAAAAGTTAATATTTGCTTTTACATATGCTTTCATACAGTCGGGTATCGACATGATCGATCTTAATATTGAAAGCCATACTTCTCTTATCATCATATGAATTATTTATATTATGAGATGTAAATACAACATACAATTAATCAAGGGATAGTTTATCAAACACATAAAACTAAACATAATAGAATCTCATTAAAACCCAAATATAATTATAGGAAAAAAAAAGTTATTTTCTAGTTATTTAAAAGATATAGCTTCATAACAAGAATTCGGAGTATTAGGGACGACGCGTTTTGGGACGACAAGAGCAATAGCGGCGACAACAGACTTGACGCGCTGTATGTCACCACTAAAACTCCACTGTCGTCGCTATTACCGTCGTCGCTAAAGATAAGCACCAGTGATCAGTCGGAGATACGCTACTTTCAATCTTGACCCTTGGTTTGGCCAATAATCCAACGGATAGGGTTTGTTCCTGTGATAAGGCATTAGAGACGATGCCTTTAGCGGCGACACATCGCCGCTAAAGGGGCGATCTGTTGACTGACCCATAGACGAAAACTGGCCCTACAATTCCAACCCAATCCAACGGTTGATAATCGCCAAAAAGTGCGTGTATGATTCCCTCCATTTTCTCGCCGCAAATAGCCCCCTGTCGCCGCTATTAGCGTAGCCCTTTATGTTCCAGTTCGTCTTCCCCAGACGAACCTTGCTCTCCTTTCTTTCACACCGGCGCGTATCATTCACATTCGCAGTTTTTGTGGCGACTCGCAACGCTCTCCACCGCTGATTGGGCTAGAAACCCTTCTCCCACCGCCGATTGTCCTCCAAAACTGAGTCCCACCGGCGGTATAACCTCCAAATCGACTGCCACCTCCAATTCCGACGGGACCTTCGATTTCGTGCTCATATCTCCGGCGAGGTTAGTTTTCACGACCCAATCTAGCTTTCATTTTTCCTGGCAAAACAGGTTAGTTTGATTAGTTTCGCTTGATGGAAATTGTAAAATTGTTTATATTGAAGCTGTTAATTTTTTTTTTCGTTCCAGCAGCTTCACCTTCACCACGCGTTCACCACTGTCTAGCTTTCATTTTTCCTAGCAAAACAGGTTAGTTTGATTAGTTTCACTTGATGGAAACTGTAAAATTGTTTATATTGAAGCTGTTAAATTTATTTATTTTGAAGTGTGAACTTGTTTATGAAGCTGTGAATGTGAATGATTATTTTGAAGCTGTGAATTTGTGAAATTTGTGAAATTTATTATGAAGCTGTGAAAGTGATTTTGAGTGTGAACTGTGAAATTGTGAAGCTGTGAAATTGATTTTGAGTGTGAACTGTGAAATTATGAATTTGATTATCGAACGTTGGTTTGTCTCTCAATAATCATGTTTTTACACATGGCCAATTGTACGTTACTCATCCAGAGTTCAAAGTACAGAAAGATTAAAATTGTTAATTTTAGATAAGGATGATAGACTATCAAATAAAACATTCAATATTGTGTATAAAGAAGTTTTTAGAAATTTATAAAAACTTTGTATAATTTTATTATTTATATCAAAATTTGTTTTTATTTTATTTAAATTTTGATTCAATTCTACAAAAATGATATTTTTCTAACATATCTAGAAATACAAACTATCGATCAAATATTCAAACCACTATTGTTTACGTAATTTTAATGAATCATTATATCATTATGAAATGACCGATAAAATATCTATATTTATTACTTATTTTAATTTTTATTATCGTTGTTCAATTATTGAGTATTACTGCAAATAAAACTATTTTTTAGTTTTCTTATTGATAGTATCCACGGGTTATTAACATACTAGTTTATAACCCGTGGGAATCACGGTTACAAAATTAATTAAACTTTCATAGTATAAAAATTCAAAATTATTAATCAATTATTTTAAATAAATTATTAATTAAGAGATTTTTTATTATATAGAATTATAATCATCGAATTAAATAAATATATTAAACTACATCATTTTATAATTTGTATTAATTTTATTGTAGTTTTTATTCTAATGTTATTAATTTAATTTAATGTAATTAGAGTGGAAAATTTAAAATTTGAAATTTGAAATGAAAAATTAATAGTTTGACAAGTGACGTGCATTAATTAGGAAATTTAATAGGATGATACATTGCAAAAGAAGAATAAAATATGCATTAATTAAGAGACCTAATAGGGTGACACATGTCAAAAAGAGAATAAAACTATTCTTTTATTAGAATAGGGACTTGGTAAATATGATTGACTTTCAACAAATAGTCTTGTTTTTAAATCTACTTGAACTAAAAAATATTTTTTTCTCACATATTTAAGTCCTCTAATAAAGAATATATAAAGGTCTTTTTTCTATAAAAACCTTTATATGTATCAAGATCAAGATCTGATGCATATACTTATTAGTTACTCGACAACCCAAATTTTACTCGATTCAAAATTTTATTAACTCAAACAATCCACTATATTAGTTGTTATACTTGACAAAATGTTGACATCTCGTTCACAAAAAAGAGTAATCTTACGGGTTGATATAGAAATATAAATGCCAAGAACCATAACGGAGTTGATTTCTCAAACGCAAATAAAACACCATTAAACTACAAAAAAAAAAAATGCAAGCAGCTAGCGTTCGAGAGAAGAAAATTTATAACATTTATTTTGAATTTTCTAGGTTATACTTTAAATTCTTGCATTTCAACTTTGTTTTAGTGCTGCATAATATTACATTTATTATTATTAGTTATGTGACTATTAATTTTTGAAATTTGAAAGGAATTATATTTTGTTCTTGTTCTTTTCCTCAAATCGGTTTGGACCAGCCTTGAAGTAAAGCAACTAATGACACAAATCTACAAATGACACAAAGAATGCGCTTCTTGGACCCTTCCGATTTTCATCGAATCAACCCTTTAAATACCAATGCCAACCATTTTGAGCATCATAAACCTCCTTTTGTTAGTTCATTGAAGATGGCATATTACCAATTTTTTTAACACCGAACACACCCCAACTAACTTTTACTTCTAAATTAATTTTTTTTGTCCGCCACAAGTTTTGAACCCTCAAATTTTAAGGAGAGTGACATCTTTTCAACACCTTGATACCGCTATTCTCCGACCCTTTGACGCATATTACCAATTAGGTTTTTAATCCGCACGTTGCGGTGGAAATTTAAGCAATCGTTTTTGTGATATAATTTGTTCTTTTGACGTATTGTATCTTTAATTTTTATTTTATTAAAACATTACATTTTAAACCGCCTTGGCCCTATGAGGCATCCATCTTGATTACAAGATCATAGACACAGTGCTTCTACTTGAAAAAATCTTTAGACATCCTGCAATAAATATAGTAAATTAGTAAATATAAGACCTTTTCACTTTGTTTCTTAAATGCAAACAAAGATCATGAAATGCACTAAAATCATTACAAATCATAGTAAATTACTTATAAAAAGTTCCATAAATGCAATATGATATAATGAGACTTTAAAACCCATGCGACTTTTAGCAATGTACTTACATTAAAAAAACAACAGACCTCAAAATATGTGGATAAAAGATATTTTGTGTCAACCCAGTTGATACCAAAATTATTTTAAACTAAAAAAACGATTTCACAACATTTTATCACACTTAATGGGAAAAGAAGAAACATGACTTAACTATGGTTGTTTCTTTTGAAAAAAGAACCGGTTAGACAAAGAAAGTAATGAGACGATATTTTTGCCGTTAACTCCTCAGTTTTTACAATTTTACCCTCGTTTATTTTTAGATATGAAACCCAATCATTTTTCTAAATTTGCATATGCAAAAGCGAAATATAAATTTTTTTGAATTTTGAGCGTACCCAATGTATCTGCACATGACCTATGGAGTATTAAGAACTTTACCAAAGAACCACATTAGAGCTCCACTCATCAGCTACAATAAAAATGATTTCTAAGCAACAAATAAACTGACAAATAAACCCAAAAAAAAGTTAATATTTGCTGTTGCATATGCTTTCATACAGTCGGGTATCGACATGATCGATCTTAATAATGAAAGCCATACTTCTCTTATCATCATATGAATTATTTATATTATTAGATGTAAATACAACATACAATTAATCAAGGGATAGTTTATCAAACACATAAAACTAAACATAATAGAATCTCATTAAAACCCAAATATAATTATAGTAAAAAAAGTTATTTTCTAGTTATTTAAAAGATATAGCTTCAATACAAGAATTCGGAGTATTAGGGACGACGCGTTTTGGGACGACAAGAGCAATAGCGGCGACACCAGACTTGACGCGCTGTATGTCGCCGCTAAAACTCCACTGTTGTCGCTATTACCGTCGTCGCTAAAGATAACCACCGGTGATCCGTCGGAGATACGCTACTTTCAATCTTGACCCTTGGTTTGGCAAATAATCCAACGGATAGGGTTTGTTCCTGTGATAAGGCATTAGAGACGACGCCTTTAGCGGCGACACGTCGCCGCTAAAGGGGGCGATCCGTTGACTGACCCTTAGACGAAATCTGGCCCTACAATTCCAACCCAATCCAACGGTTGATAATCGCCAAAAAGTGCGTGTATGATTCCCTCCATTTTGTCGCCGCAAATAGCCCCCTGTCGCCGCTATTAGCGTAGCCCTTTATGTTCCAGTTCGTCTTCCCCAGACGAACCTTGCTCTCCTTTCTTTCACACCGGCACGTATCATTCACATTCGCAGTTTCTGTGGCGACTCCCAACGCTCTCCACCGCTGATTGGGCTAGAAACCCTTCTCCCACCGCCGATTGTCCTCCAAAACCGAGTCCCACCGACGGTATAACCTCCAAAGCGACTGCCACCTCCAATTCCGACGGGACCTTCGATTTCGTGCTCATATCTCCGGCGAGGTTAGTTTTCACGACCCAATTGTGTTTGCATTTTTCTTTTTAACTCACATTAACACCACCGATTTATTTGAAGTGATTTTTTTTTTCATTCCAGCAGCTTCACCTTCACCACTGTCTAGCTTTCATTTTTCTTGGCAAAACAGGTTAGTTTGATTAGTTTCACTTGATGGAAACTGTAAAATTGTTTATATCGAAGCTGTTAATTTTTTTTTCGTTCCAACAGCTTCACCTTCACCACTGTCTAGCTTTCATTTTTCCTGGCAAAACAGGTTAGTTTGATTAGTTTCATTTGATGGAAACTGTAAAATTGTTTATATTGAAGCTGTTAAATTTGTTTATTTTGAAGTGTGAACTTGTTTATGAAGCTGTGAATGTGAATGATTATTTGGAAGCTGTGAATTTGTGAAATTTATTATGAAGCTGTGAAATTGATTTTGAGTGTGAACTGTGAAATTGTGAAGCTGTGAAATTGATTTTGAGTGTGAAATTGATTTTGAGTGTGAACTGTGAAATTATGAATTTGATTATCGAACGTTGGTTTGTCTCTCAATAATCATGTTTTTACACATGACCAATTGTACGTTACTTATCCAGAGTTCAAAGTACAGAAAGATTAAAATTGTTAATTTTAGATAAGGATGATAGACTATCAAATAAAACATTCAATATTGTGTATAAAGAAGTTTTTAGAAATTTATAAAAACTTTGTATAATTTTATTATTTATATCAAAATTTGTTTTTATTTTATTTAAATTTTGATTCAATTCTACAAAAATGATATTTTTCTAACATATCTAGAAATACAAACTATCGATCGAATATTCAAACCACTATTGTTTACGTAATTTTAATGAATCATTATATCATTATGAAATGACCGATAAAATATCTATATTTATTACTTATTTTAATTTTTATTATCATTGTTCAATTATTGAGTATTACTGCAAATAAAACTATTTTTTTGTTTTCTTATTGATAGTATCCACGGGTTATTAACATACTAGTTTATAACCCGTGGGAATCACGGTTACAAAATTAATTAAACTTTCATAGTATAAAAATTCAAAATTATTAATCAATTATTTTAAATAAATTATTAATTAAGAGTTTTTTTATTATATAAAATTATAATCATCGAATTAAATAAATATATGAAATTACATCATTTTATAATTTGTATTAATTTTATTGTAGTTTTTATTCTAATGTTATTAATTTAATTTAATGTAATTAGAGTGGAAAATTTAAAATTTGAAATTTGAAATGAAAAATTAATAGATTGACAAGTGACGCATTAATTAGGAAATTTAATAGGATGATACATTGCAAAAGAAGAATAAAATATGCATTAATTAAGAGACCTAATAAGGTGACACATGTCAAAAAGAGAATAAAACTATTCTTTTATTAAAATAGGGACTTGGTAAATATGATTGACTTTCAACAAATAGTCTTGTTTTTAAATCTACTTGAACTAAAAAATATTTTTTTTTCTCACATATTTAAGTCCTCTAATAAAGAATATATAAAGGTCTTTTTTCTATAAAAACCTTTATATGTATCAAGATCAAGATCTGATGCATATACTTATTAGTTACTCGACAACCCAAATTTTACTCGATTCAAAATTTTATTAACTCAAACAATCCACTATATTAGTTGTTATACTTGACAACTGATGGGTTTTAGCCATAAGAACTTTCCTATGTGCGCATGCAAAACCCTAATGCTTGGATCTAGGCTTTCTAATAAACATGCGTTGAATCCAAGTCTTCTAATGACTAAATAGGTTAAATAACAACATTGAAACAGATCTAGAATCATACCTTTGAGTTCCTTGTTGATCTTGAGGTCTTGGAGCTTCTAGAGTCACAAATGTCACTCCTCTAATGGCTTACAAACACCAATAGGAAAGGAAGAATGATTTAGGAGAGAGGAGAGGGGAGGAATTTCGACCAGAGGTTCCTTACTTTTGGTTAAGTGTCGAATTCCATCAGCCATAGGGTCTATTTATACTTGTAGACTCCTTAAGGGTTACAACCTAAACCCTAATTGGATAATCTTCTCTTAAGGCTATCCAAATCCATTCCATAGATAAGCCTTTGGACGATTTTGGCTATCCTAACACTCTTAGAATTCGTCCAAAGCATATCCCAATGGATTTACAGTCTAAAGCTTAACTATCAAACAATTGACAGTTTATACCCCTTTATTTAATTAATCTCTTTAAGTCACCAAATTAATTCTAATTAATTCTATGACTTATATTAATCAAATAACAATATATTATTCATTATATTATTCCCTTAATATATTAATAATATTTACTCTCTCTTATTAAATCATCCTATCAAGTTGCTATGGTGAAGGCAACCCAAAAGGACTATGCACAACCGGATCAAATACTTGACTAATATAGTTCCAGCCTTAGACACTATTCCAACAATCTCCCACTTGGATAAGTCTAGTAACTATACAAGTACAATTCGGTTTGCAATCGTAGCTCTCAAAGACGCTGTCAAACTCTGATCTAATCAATCTTGTCCTTTAGATAAGGGAACGTACAGTCCTCTGTTAGATATCATGCTGACAATCCTATGGAATGGTTAGTCAAGCATTTAGGTTTCTCGATCTCTGATTTATTTGACATAGAACTTAATCGAACACATCAATTCAGTTCTGACCGGGCCCGGCACATAAGTCAAATCAAATCATTGAGCGGCCGAAATATCGCTTTTACCTTCTTAGATAAAAGTTACAGATAAACTTCGACTTATATGCATTTACTTATTCATTAACCAACTATACACAACAATGCGTTTTATAACACCGAGTTACTGATGCGTTTTCGCATTATCAATGTACAATCAACTAACAAATAATAAACTATATATCTAGGTTTTAAGAATATATGATATTATCGTCTTGCGATCACCTTTTATATCGTATTCCATAAGGTGATTCCAGCAAGCGCGGGTTTATTCCAATGCTCAAAACTAGTTCATAAGCACTCATGAACATTGTAGCAATCCTTTGCTATGTCTAATACCATTTAGACATTCTACACATCAACTCATGACAATCTTCATTCATATCTACTCCCAACATATGAACGATTGTGGACCATTTGAACAATTCGATTATTCCTAATAAACTCAATTATTCTGGAAGTCAAAACATGCAAAGTGAAACAATAGCTAAACAATTAACATAAGATAGTAACATTACTCATAAATAAAACTCCTTTATTTAATCATGAAATGTCAATTACATTTATCTATTACACGTTTCTAATACTATCTAATCTATGCTAATATCATCCTTCAGCCCAATACTCCTAGCATGCTGCAAGTGCTTAACCCTACTCAGTCCCTTCGTAAGCGGATCTGTTGGGTTATCTTCTGATGATATCCTCTTCACTACGAGTTGTCCTTCTTCTACACGATGTCTAATGAAGTGATACTTTCTGTCGATATGTCTTGATCTACCATGATCCCTCGGTTCCTTGGTCAAGGCAACCGCTCCTTCGTTATCACAGAAAATCTCCATTGGCTCCTTTATGGCAGGTACAACTCCAATATCACCGATGAAGTTCTTTAGCCATATTGCCTCCTTCGACGCTTCGCTCGCTGCAATGTACTCTGATTCGCACGTTGAATCAGCTACGGTTTCCTGCTTGGAACTCTTCCATGTCACTGCTCCTCCATTTAGGGTAAAGACCCAGCCCGACTGCGAACGGTAGTTGTCCCTGTCGGTCTGCAAGCTGGCGTCACTATACCCTCGCACCTTCAAGTCATCACTCCCTCCGAGGACTAAGAACCATTCCTTCGTCCTCCGAAGGTACTTAAGGATATTCTTCACCGCAATCCAATGTGCTTTTCCAGGATTCCCTTGATATCTGCTAACCATGCTCAAAGCGAAGGCTACATCAGGGCGAGTACAAGTCATAGCGTACATGATTGAGCCAACTGCGGAAACGTATGGTACTCGGCTCATTTCTGCTATCTCAGCTTCGGTACTCGGACTTTGTGTCTTACTCAACTTGGCATTACTTTGTATCGGTAATTCTCCCTTCTTTGAGTTTTCCATACTAAAACGTTTTAGTACCTTCTCTAAGTAAGTATTCTGACTAAGTCCAATTAGTCTCTTACTTCTTTCTCTCACTATCCTTATTCCCAAAATGTAAGAAGCTTCTCCGAGGTCCTTCATAGCGAAGCACTTCCCGAGCCAGGACTTAACTTCCTGCAGAATCGGGATGTCTTTTCCTATGAGTAATATGTCATCGACATATAGAACGAGGAAGCTTACTATACTCCCACTGGCTTTGACATATACACAAGACTCGTCTTCGCTTCGTACAAATCCAAACTCTTTGACTTTCTCATCGAAGCAAAGATTCCATCTGCGAGATGCTTTCTTAAGTCCATAAATGGACTTCTCAAGCTTACACACTCTATCCGGATGCTTCGGATCCACAAACCCCTCTGGCTGAGCCATGTAAACATCCTCAGCCAACTTCCCGTTAAGGAAGGCGGTCTTGACATCCATTTGCCAAATCTCATAATCATGAAATGCGGCAATTGCTAGCATCACTCTAATAGATTTAATCTTCGCAACTGGTGAGAAGGTCTCATCATAGTCAACTCCGGGAGTTTGAGTAAAGCCCTTCGCAACCAATCGCGCTTTATATGTGTGTACGTTCCTATCCACGTCGGTCTTCTTCTTGAAGATCCATTTGCACCCAACGGTCTTACGTCCGGGCACGTAATCAACCAAATTCCAAACTTGGTTATCATACATGGATTGGATCTCGCTATCCATTGCCTCTTTCCACTTTACAGACTCCGGGCCTGCCATGGCTTCCTTATAGCTATTAGGTTCATCAAGATTTACTAGTGTACCATCACTAATATACGTGTCCCCTTTGGTAGTAATATGAAAGCCATAAAACTGGGGTAGAACTCTAACTCTATCGGAACGTCTAAGAGGTAAGGATTCGTCAATTGGTTCAACCGGAGTTTCCTCCTCAGGTTGAATGCCGGCGGTAGCGGTTCCTTCATCTATCGACTCTTGAATCTCTTTAAGTTCGATTTGCCTCCCATTGTCTCCTTGGCCTATGAGTTCTCGCTCTCGGAAAACTCCTCTCCTCGCAACGAAGACAACATTGTCCTTCGGTCTATAGAAGAGATATCCAAAGGATGTCTGCGGGTAGCCGATGAAAATACATCGCTCACTTCGGGGTTTAAGCTTGTCGTGAGTATCTCGTCTTACGAAAGCCTCGCAACCCCAAACCTTGATATGTGCCAACGAGGGAGCTTTCCCTGTCCACATCTCGTGAGGTGTTTTGGTAACCTTCTTAGTAGGGACTCGGTTAAGGATATGGGCGGTAGTTTCTAAGGCATACCCCCAAAAAAGAGATAGGTAGTGAAGCACGACTCATCATAGAGCGAACCATATCCAATAAGGTTCGATTACGCCTTTCTGCCACACCATTCAACTGCGGTGTCCTAGGAGGCGTCATTTGCGAAACTATTCCACACTCCTTGAGATAATCGTGGAATTCAAGACTTAGGTACTCTCCTCCTCGATCAGATCGAAGCATCTTGATTTTCCTGCCCAATTGATTCTCCACTTCATTCTTGAACTCTTTGAACTTTTCAAAGGTTTCTGACTTTTGCTTGATTAAGTAGATATACCCATATCTACTATAGTCATCGGTAAAAGTCACGTAGAAGCGGTTCCCATCCTTCGTGGTTGATCTAAACGGTCCACATACATCGGTATGTATTAGGTCCAATAGACCCTCGCCCCTTTCACATGTACTCGTGAAGGGTGACTTAGTCATCTTTCTAAGTAAACAAGACTCGCATGTGTCATCTTCCCTAAGGTCAAATGACTCCAACACTCCATCCTTTTGGAGTTGGGCTATGCGTTTCTTGTTGACATGTCCAAGACGACAATGCCACAAGGATGCTTTATCCATACTAGTGGAAGAATCAATATTCAAAACATCATTTCCTAAGTTATCAACAATCATAACGGTTTCATATATTCCATTACATGGTATAGCTTCAAAGTAAAAGACACCATTTAGATAAGCTAAAATAGAACCATTCTCATTATTAAAAGAAAATCTAAATCCTTGTCTATATAAACCATGAAATGAAATGATGTTTCTTGCCATTTCTGGCGAATAGCAACAATTGTTCAAAACCAAACTATTCCTAAGCACTAAAGAATACACTCCAATCTTGGTTACAGGCGACGATCTTCTGTTCCCCATGATTAGATTGATCCTTCCTTGCTCCACATCCCTACTTCTTCTTAGTCCTTGCACATTAGAACAAATGTGATAACCACAACCGGTATCAAGAACCCAAGAAATAGCATGATTAGAATCGTTAGATTTGATTGTGTATATACCTGCGAAAGATGGCTTGATCTTTCCCTCTTTGATTGCTTGCAGGTACTCTGGGCAACTTCTCTTCCAATGTCCTATCTTGTGGCAGTGGTGGCACTCTGCCTCCTTCGGGTTAGGACAGGGCTTGGCGGGATCAACTTTGGTCCCACTAGAAGAGGCACCATCTCGGGCTTTCGCCTTGCGATAGTTCTTCGATGAAGCTTTCCTCTTCTTTCCCTTTCCTTGACCAATAGCCAAGACAGGAGCAGCGGGCGGATTGGGAGTAGGTGCAACAGACTTGTCATTGAAGTTGCTCTCAGCGACTCTCAAGAGACCTTGGAGTTTGCTTAGGGTGACCTCCTCTTTGTTCATGTGGTATGTCATCCTGAACTGGTTGTACATCGGAGGCAAAGAGTGAAGCACCATGTCGATCGCCAAGTCTTCCCCGAAGTCAACATTTAACTTTCGAAGGCAGTCGACATACCTTTGCATCTTTTGCAAGTGCACGGTAAGAGATTCTCCATGACCCATCTTCGCGGAAATCATGTTAGTGAAAATCTCATACCGCTCTTGTCTCGCGTTTTGGTGGTACCTCTCCAATAAGTCTTGGTGCATCTCGTACGGGTACATGTCCTCGTAGGACTTTTGGAATTCGGAGTTCATGGTAGCAATCATGATGCAATGTACCTTCGTTGCATCTCGCTCATGAGTTTCAAAGGCGGTGATTTCGGCTGGAGTAGCGATTTCGGTGTTGATTTTCTCAAGCTTCTCATCAAGGACATACTCCTTGTCCTCATAGCGAGCAATGGTGCGAATGTATCTTATCCATTCACTAAAGTTCGTTCCATCGAAGGTGACCTTTTGGCAAAGGCTCATCAACGTGAAAGAACTAGCAGCAGCGTTGTTTGCGTTCGACATCTATAATTAGAAAAGGACAAAGATATATTAGAATAAGAATCCCTAATTATCACCCAATAAGAAAAATTAGGGCTAGGATCCAACAGTGACATTTACATATTAGAAAAGGGATGCCGTAATCTAACATGCAAATAAATTGAAGGTAAGTGAATGACGATTCACTAATTCTCCATCACAAAAACCTAAACTATTAGCCCTAAGTGTTTTTGAGAATTCCTAGGTTCGGATGAGATTCATTGAAACTATTCAATGGCATGTTTAAATCTCGATATGCCCCTCTTGTTTGTGACTGGGATACCGAGGATCACAAAGCGGGTGTGAATAACCATGCAAATTCACATGGTGCCTTCATTGTAACGATCACCTATTCGATGTGCCGGTAAACCACACACACTCCATTGAACTATGATATACAATGAATCACCCTTTGCCACCTTCGCTTAGAACCAATTAGTGTGCCGGTAAACCACACACGCTCCACTAACTTCTTAGCAAGGTGCAAAGTGTAATTTCATGGGATTGCATCAATTCACTTTTCCTAAAGTAACTAAGATTGGGAAATTTTAAAATATGTGTAGTTACTTTATATTTCTTATTATACTTTTAATGAGAGGATGAGGTTGCCCTATCCTACCCATTCGGCTAATGACCCTCCACCAATCAAGCAAGCGGTGGGTGTGAGTGTACACCCATTAAGCGTCATTTTATAGGCCGCAACCTTATACCCACCTTATAGATTGGCTTCGTGAATGAGGCTTACTAACGGTAAGACTAGCATTTAGTTATACATATATATATTATTCTAGTAATATCATATTAGTATAGGGTTGTATTTTAAAATTTTTAAAATCTAGGGTTTGAAATTTAAGTTGTCTAAATTAAAACTTTTAATCACAAATATAAATTTCAAAACTTAAGGGCAAGTTTTAAACATTTAAAACATGGAGGATCAAATAACAAATAATTCCAATTAACAATTAATATCCTAATTATCTATATTTGATTTTATTCAAGATAATTACCAAAATAATCAAAATAATTAATTAATTATCATATAAGGAAATTAAATATTTTATTATATGATAAATATCTTTAATTAGATCAATATTGCAGTTATATTTATCAGAAAAACGAATTAACATTGATCTAATTAGTTTATGGAAAGTTTAGATAAGATAATTACAAAGAAATCTCGAATCTGGCCATTCCTGACGCCTGGACTCGACGAGTGCACAAGGGGACTCGCCGAGTCAGGCCTACTCGCCGTGTCCACCTTGGGACTCGCCGATTCAGTGACTCAGAAACCTAAAAATCGAATTTTGCAGGTTTGTTTCAGTTATTCAAGCAACAATTTAAAGAAAACCAAGCTAGGCTCTGATACCACTGATGGGTTTTAGCCATAAGAACTTTCCTATGTGCGCATGCAAAACTCTAATGCTTGGATCTAGGCTTTCTAATAAACATGCATTGAATCCAAGTCTTCTAATGACTAAATAGGTTAAATAACAACATTGAAATAGATCTAGAATCATACCTTTGAGTTCCTTGTTGATCTTGAGGTCTTGGAGCTTCTAGAGTCACAAATGTCACTCCTCTAATGGCTTACAAACACCAATAGCAAAGGAAGAATGATTTAGGAGAGAGGAGAGGGGAGGAATTTCGACCAGAGGTTCCTTACTTTTGGTTAAGTGTCGAATTCCATCAGCCATAGGGTCTATTAAGAACTTTACCAAAGAACCACATTAGAGCTCCACTCATCCGCTACAATAAAAAATGATTTCTAAGCAACAAATAAACTGCAAAATAAACCCAAAAAAGTTAATATTTGCTTTTGCATATGCTTTCATACAGTCGGGTATCGACATGATCGATCTTAATATTGAAAGCCATACTTCTCTTATCATCATATGAATTATTTATATTATGAGATGTAAATACAACATACAATTAATCAAGGGATAATTTATCAAACACATAAAACTAAACATAATAGAATCTCATTAAAACCCAAATATAATTATAGAAAAAAAAGTTATTTTCTAGTTATTTAAAAGATATACTTCACAACAAGAATTCGGAGTATCAGGGACAACTCGTTTTGGGACGACAAGAGTAATAGCGGCGACACCAGACTTGACGCGCTGTATGTGGCCGCTAAAACTCCACTGTCGTCGCTATTACTGTCGTCGCTAAAGATAACCACCGGTGATCCGTCGGAGATACGCTACTTTCAATCTTGACACTTGGTTTGGCAAATAATCCAACGGATAGGGTTTGTTCCTGTGATAAGGCATTAGAGACGATGCTTTTAGCGGCGACACGTCACCGCTAAAGGGGGCGATCCGTTGACTGACCCTTAGACGAAATCTGGCCATACAATTCCAACCCAATCCAACGGTTGATAATTGCCAAAAGTGTGCGCATGATTCCCTCCATTTTGTCGCCGCAAATAGCCCCCTGTCGCCGCTATTAGCGTAGCCCTTTATGTTCCAGTTCGTCTTCCCTAGACGAACCTTGCTCTCCTTTCTTTCACACCGGCGCGTATCATTCACATTCGCAGTTTCTATGGCGACTCCCTACGCTCTCCACCGCTGATTGGGCTAGAAACCCTTCTCCCACCGCCGATTGTCCTCCAAAACCGAGTCCCACCGGCGGTATAACCTCCAAAGCGACTGCCACCTCCAATTCCGACTTGACCTTCGATTTCGTGCTCATATCTCCGGCGAGGTTAGTTTTCACGACCCAATTGTGTTTGAATTTTTCTTTTTAACTCACATTAACACCACCGATTTATTTGAAGTGATTTTTTTTCGTTCCAGAAGCTTCACCTTCACCACGCCTTCACCACTGTCTAGTTTTCATTTTTCCTGGCAAAACAGGTTAGTTTGATTAGTTTCACTTGATGGAAACTGTAAAATTGTTTATATTGAAGCTGTTAATTTTTTTTTCGTTCCAGCAGCTTTACCTTCACCACGCCTTCACCATTGTCTAGCTTTCATTTTTCCTAGAAAAACAGGTTAGTTTGATTAGTTTCATTTGATGGAAACTGTAAAATTGTTTATATTGAAGCTGTTAAATTTGTTTATTTTGAAGTGTGAACTTGTTTATGAAGCTGTGAATGTGAATGATTATTTTGAAGCTGTGAATTTGTGAAATTTATTTTGAAGCTGTGAAATTGATTTTCAGTGTGAACTGTGAAATTGTGAAGCTGTGAAATTGATTTTGAGTGTGAAATTGATTTTGAGTGTGAACTGTGAAATTATGAATTTGATTATCGAACGTTGGTTTGTCTCTCAATAATCATGTTTTTACACATGGCCAATTGTACGTTACTTATCCAGAGTTCAAAGTACAGAAAGATTAAAATTGTTAATTTTAGATAAGGATGATAGACTATCAAATAAAACATTCAATATTGAGTATTACTCCAAATAAAACTATTTTTTAGTTTTCTTATTGATAGTATCCACGGGTTATTAACATACTAGTTTATAACCCGTGGGAATCACGGTTACAAAATTAATTAAACTTTCATAGTATAAAAATTCAAAATTATTAATCAATTATTTTAAATAATTTATTAAGAGTTTTTTTATTATATAAAATTATAATCATCGAATTAAATAAATATATGAAATTACATCATTTTATAATTTGTATTAATTTTATTGTAGTTTTTATTCTAATGTTATTAATTTAATTTAATGTAATTAGAGTGGAAAATTTAAAATTTGAAATTTGAAATGAAGAATTAATAGAGTGACAAGTGACGTGCATTAATTAGGAAATTTAATAGGATGATACATTGCAAAAGAAGAATAAAATATGCATTAATTAAGAGACCTAATAGGGTGACACATGTCAAAAAGAGAATAAAACTATTCTTTTATTAGAATAGGGACTTGGTAAATATGATTGACTTTCAACAAATAGTCTTGTTTTTAAATCTACTTGAACTAAAAAATATTTTTTTTTTCTCACATATTTAAGTCCTCTAATAAAGAATATATAATGGTCTTTTTTCTATAAAAACATTTATATGTATCAAGATCAAGATCTGATGCATATACTTATTAGTTACTTGACAACCCAAATTTTACTCGATTCAAAATTTTATTAACTCAAACAATCCACTATATTAGTTGTTATACTTGAGAACATGTTGACATCTCGTTCACAAAAAAGAGTAATCTTACGGTTGATATAGAAATATAAATGCCAAGAACAATAACGGAGTTGATTTCTCAAACGCAAATAAAACACCATTAAACTACCAAAACAAAAATGCAAGCAGCTAGCGTTCGAGAGAAGATAATTTATAACATTTATTTTGAATTTTCTAGGTTATACTTTAAATTCTTGCATTTCAACTTTGTTTTAGTGCTGCGTAATATTACATTTATTATAATTAGTTATGTGACTATAAATTTTTGAAATTTGAAAGGAATTATATTTTGTTTTTGTTCTTTTCCTCAAATCGGTTTGGACCAGCCTTGATGTAAATCTACAAATGACACAAAGAATGCGCTTCTTGGACCCTTCCGATTTTCATCGAATCAACCCTTTAAATACCAATGCCAACCATTTTGAGCATCATAAACCTCCTTTTGTTAGTTCATTGAAGATGGCATATTACCAATTTTTTTAACACCGAACACACCCCAACTAACTTTTACTTCTAAATTAATTTTTTTTGTCCGCCACAAGATTTGAACCCTCAAATTTTAAGGAGAGTGACATCTTTTCAACACCTTGATACCGCTATGATCTCCGACCCTTTGACGCATATTACCAATTAGGTTTTTAATCCGCACGTTGCGGTGGAAATTTAAGCAATCGTTTTTGTGATATAATTTGTTCTTTTGACGTATTGTATCTTTAATTTTTATTTTATTAAAACATTACATTTTAAACCGCCTTGGCCCTATGAGGCATCCATCTTGATTACAAGATCATAGACACAGTGCTTCTACTTGAAAAACTCTTTACACATCCTGCAATAAATACAGTAAATTAGTAAATATAAGACCTTTTCACTTTGTTTCTTAAATGCAAACAAAGATCATGAAATGCACTAAAATCATTACAAATCATAGTAAATTACTTATAAAAAGTTCCATAAATGCAATATGATATAATGAGACTTTAAAACCCATGCGACTTTTAGCAATGTACTTACATTAAAAAAACAACAGACCTCAAAATATGTGGATAAAAGATATTTTGTGTCAACCCAGTTGATACCAAAATTATTTTAAACTAAAAAAAAACGATTTTACAACATTTTATCACACTTAATGGGAAAAGAAGAAACATGACTTAACTATGGTTGTTTCTTTTGAAAAAAGAACCGGTTAGACAAAGAAAGTAATGAGACGATATTTTTGCCGTTAACTCCTCAGTTTTTACAATTTTACCCTCGTTTATTTTTAGATATGAAACCCAATCATTTTTCTAAATTTGCATATGCAAAAACGAAATATAAATTTTTTTGAATTTTGAGCGTACCCAATGTATCTGCACATGACCTATAGAGTATTAAGAACTTTACCAAAGAACCACATTAGAGCTCCACTCATCAGCTACAATAAAAATTATTTCTAAGCAACAAATAAACTACAAAATAAACCCAAAAAAAGTTAATATTTGCTTTTGCATATGCTTTCATACAGTCGGGTATCGACATGATCGATCTTAATATTGAAAGCCACACTTCTCTTATCATCATATGAATTATTTATATTATGAGATGTAAATACAACATACAGTTAATCAAGGGATAGTTTATCAAACACATAAAACTAAACATAATAGAATCTCATTAAAACCCAAATATAATTATAGAAAAAAAAGTTATTTTCTACTTATTTAAAAGATATAGCTTCACAACAAGAATTCGGAGTATTAGGGACGACGCGTTTTGTGACGACAAGAGCAATAGCGGCGACACCAGACTGTATGTCGCCGCTAAAACTCCACTGTTGTCGCTATTACCGTCGTCGTTAAAGATAATCACAAGTGATCTGTCGGAGATACGCTACTTTCAATCTTGACCCTTGGTTTGGCAAATAATCCAACGGATAGGGTTTGTTCCTGTGATAAGGCATTAGAGACGACGCCTTTAGCGGCGACACGTCGCCGCTAAAGGGGGCGATCCATTGACTGACCCTTCGTCGAAATCTGGCCCTACAATTCCAACCAAATCCATCGGTTGATAATCGCCAAAAACTGCGCTTATGATTCCCTCCATTTGGTCGCCGCAAATAGCCCCCTGTCGCCGCTATTAGCGTCGCCCTTTATGTTCCAGTTCGACTTCCCCAGACGAACCTTGCTCTCCTTTCTTTCACACCGGCGCGTATCATTCACATTCGCAGTTTCTGTGGCGACTCGCAACGCTCTCCACCGCTGATTGGGCTAGAAACCCTTCTCCCACCGCCGATTGTCCTCCAAAACCGAGTCCCACCGGCGGTATAACCTCCAAAGCGACTGCCACCTCCAATTCCAACGGGACCTTCGATTTCGTGCTCATATCTCCGGCGAGGTTAGTTTTCACGACCCAATTGTGTTTGCATTTTTCTTTTTAACTCACATTAACACAACCGATTTATTTGAAGTGATTTTTTTTTTGTTCCGGCAGCTTCACCTTAACCACGCCTTCACCACTGTCTAGCTTTCATTTTTCCTGGCAAAACAGGTTAGTTTGATTAGTTTCACTTGATGGAAACTGTAAAATTGTTTATATTGAAGCTGTTAATTTTTTTTTCGTTCCAACAGCTTCACCTTCACCACGCCTTCACCATTGTCTAGCTTTCATTTTTCCTGGCAAAACATGTTAGTTTGATTAGTTTCATTTGATGGAAACTTTAAAATTGTTTATATTGAAGCTGTTAAGTTTGTTTATTTTGAAGTGTGAACTTGTTTATGAAGCTGTGAATGTGAATGATTATTTTGAAGCTGTGAATTTGTGAAATTTGTGAAATTTATTATGAAGCTGTGAAATTGATTTTGAGTGTGAACTGTGAAATTGTGAAGCTGTGAAATTGATTTTGAGTGTGAAATTGATTTTGAGTGTGAACTGTGAAATTATGAATTTGATTATCGAACGTTGGTTTGTCTCTCAATAATCATGTTTTTACACATGGCCAATTGTACGTTACTTATCCAGAGTTCAAAGTACAGAAAGATTAAAATTGTTAAGTTTAGATAAGGATGATAGACTATCAAATAAAACATTCAATATTGCGTATAAAGAAGTTTTTAGAAATTTATAAAAACTTTGTATAATTTTATTATTTATATCAAAATTTGTTTTTATTTTATTTAAATTTTGATTCAATTCTACAAAAATGATATTTGTCTAACATATCTAGAAATACAAACTATCGATCGAATATTCAAACCACTATTGTTTACGTAATTTTAATGAATCATTATATCATTATGAAATGACCGATAAAATATCTATATTTATTATTTTAATTTTTATTATTATTGTTCAATTATTGAGTATTACTGCAAAAATAAAACTATTTTTTAGTTTTCTTATTGATAGTATCCACGGGTTATTAACATACTAGTTTATAACCCGTGGGAATCACGGTTACAAAATTAATTAAACTTTCATAGTATAAAAATTCAAAATTATTAATCAATTATTTTAAATAAATTATTAATTAAGAGTTTTTTTATTATATAAAATTATAATCATCGAATTAAATAAATATATGAAATTACATCATTTTATAATTTGTATTAATTTTATTGTAGTTTTTATTCTAATGTTATTAATTTAATTTAATGTAATTAGAGTGGAAAATTTAAAATTTGAAATATGAAATGAAGAATTAATAGATTGACAAGTGACGTCCATTAATTAGGAAATTTAATAGGATGATACATTGCAAAAGAAGAATAAAATATGCATTAATTAAAAGACCTAATAGGGTGACACATGTCAAAAAGAGAATAAAACTATTCTTTTATTAGAATAGGGACTTGGTAAATATGATTGACTTTCAACAAATAGTCTTGTTTTTAAATCTACTTGAACTAAAAAATATTTTTTTTCTCACATATTTAAGTCCTCTAATAAAGAATATATAAAGGTCTTTTTTCTATAAAAACCTTTATACGTATCAAGATCAAGATCTGATGCATATACTTATTAGTTACTCGACAACCCAAATTTTACTCGATTCAAAATTTTATTAACTCAAACAATCCACTATATTAGTTGTTATACTTGACAACATGTTGACATTTCGTTCACAAAAAAGAGTAATCTTACGGGTTGATATAGAAATATAAATGCCAAGAACAATAACGGAGTTGATTTCTCAAACGCAAATAAAACACCATTAAACTACCAAAACAAAAATGCAAGCAGCTAGCGTTCGAGAGAAGATAATTTATAACATTTATTTTGAATTTTCTAGGTTATACTTTAAATTCTTGCATTTCAACTTTGTTTTAGTGCTGCATAATATTACATTTATTATAATTAGTTATGTGACTATAAATTTTTGAAATTTGAAAGGAATTATATTTTGTTTTTGTTCTTTTCCTCAAATCGGTTTGGACCATCGGTTTGGACCAGCCTTGATGTAAATCTACAAATGACACAAAGAATGCGCTTCTTGGACCCTTCCGATTTTCATCGAATAAACCCTTTAAATACCAATGCCAACCATTTTGAGCATCATAAACCTCCTTTTGTTAGTTCATTGAAGATGGCATATTACCAATTTTTTTAACACCGAACACACCCCAACTAACTTTTACTTCTAAATTAATTTTTTTTGTCCGCCACAAGATTTGAACCCTCAAATTTTAAGGAGAGTGACATCTTTTCAACACCTTGATACCGCTATGATCTCCAACCCTTTGACGCATATTACCAATTAGGTTTTTAATCCGCACGTTGCGGTGGAAATTTAAGCAATCGTTTTTGTGATATAATTTGTTCTTTTGACGTATTGTATATTTAATTTTTATTTTATTAAAACATTACATTTTAAACCGCCTTGGCCCTATGAGGCATCCATCTTGATTACAAGATCATAGACACAGTGCTTCTACTTGAAAAAATCTTTAGACATCCTGCAATAAATACAGTAAATTAGTAAATATAAGACCTTTTCACTTTGTTTCTTAAATGCAAACAAAGATCATGAAATGCACTAAAATCATTACAAATCATAGTAAATTACTTATAAAAAGTTCCATAAATGCAATATGATATAATGAGAGTTTAAAACCCATGCGACTTTTAGCAATGTACTTACATTAAAAAAACAACAGACCTCAAAATATGTGGATAAAAGATATTTTGTGTCAACCCAGTTGATACCAAAATTATTTTAAACTAAAAAAAACGATTTCACAACATTTTATCACACTTAATGGGAAAAGAAGAAACATGACTTAACTATGGTTGTTTCTTTTGAAAAAAGAACCGGTTAGACAAAGAAAGTAATGAGACGATATTTTTGCCGTTAACTCCTCAGTTTTTACAATTTTACCCTCGTTTATTTTTAGATATGAAACCCAATCATTTTTCTAAATTTGCATATGCAAAAGCGAAATATAAATTTTTTTGAATTTTGAGCGTACCCAATGTATCTGCACATGACCTATAGAGTATTAAGAACTTTACCAAAGAACCACATTAGAGCTCCACTCATCAGCTACAATAAAAATTATTTCTAAGCAACAAATAAAGTGCAAAATAAACCCAAAAAAAGTTAATATTTGCTTTTGCATATGCTTTCATACAGTCGGGTATCGACATGATCGATCTTAATATTGAAAGCCATACTTCTCTTATCATCATATGAATTATTTATATTATGAGATGTAAATACAACATACAGTTAATCAAGGGATAGTTTATCAAACACATAAAACTAAACATAATAGAATCTCATTAAAACCCAAATATAATTATAGAAAAAAGTTATTTTCTAGTTATTTAAAAGATATAGCTTCACAACAAGAATTCGGAGTATTAGGGACGACGCGTTTTGGGACGACAAGAGCAATAGCGGTGACACCAGACTTGACGCGCTGTATGTCGCCGCTAAAACTCCACTGTTGTCGCTATTACCGTCGTCGCTAAAGATAACCACCGGTGATCCGTCAGAGATACGCTACTTTCAATCTTGACCCTTGCTTTGGAAAATAATCCAACGAATAGGGTTTGTTCCTGTGATAAGGCATTAGAGACGACACCTTTAGCGGCGACACGTCGCCGCTAAAGGGGGCGATCCGTTGACTGACCCTTAGTCGAAATCTGGCCCTACAATTCCAACCCAATCCAACGGTTGATAATCGCCAAAAAGTGCGCGTATGATTCCCTCCATTTTGTCGCCGCAAATAGCCCCCTGTCACCGCTATTAGCGTCGCCCTTTATGTTCCGGTTCGACTTCCCCAGACGAACCTTGCTCTCCTTTCTTTCACACCGGCGCGTATCATTCACATTCGCAGTTTCTGTGGCGACTCGCAACGCTCTCCACCGCTGATTGGGCTAGAAACCCTTCTCCCACCGCAGATTGTGCTCCAAAACCGAGTCCCACCGGCGGTATAACCTCCAAAGCGACTGCCACCTCCAATTCCGACGGGACCTTCGATTTCGTGCTCATATCTCCGGCGAGGTTAGTTTTCACGACCCAATTGTGTTTGCATTTTTCTTTTTAACTCACATTAACACAACCGATTTATTTGAAGTGATTTTTTTTTGTTCCAGCAGCTTCACCTTAACCACGCCTTCACCACTGTCTAGCTTTCATTTTTCCTGGCAAAACAGGTTAGTTTGATTAGTTTCACTTGATGGAAACTGTAAAATTATTTATATTGAAGCTGTTAATTTTTTTTCGTTCCAGCAGCTTTACCTTCACCACGCCTTCACCATTGTCTAGCTTTCATTTTTCCTGGCAAAACAGGTTAGTTTGATTAGTTTCATTTGATGGAAACTGTAAAATTGTTTATATTGAAGCTGTTAAATTTGTTTATTTTGAAGTGTGAACTTGTTTATGAAGCTGTGAATGTGAATGATTATTTTGAAGCTGTGAATTTGTGAAATTTATTATGATGCTGTGAAATTGATTTTGAGTGTGAACTGTGAAATTGTGAAGCTGTGAAATTGATTTTGAGTGTGAACTGTGAAATTATGAATTTGATTATCGAACGTTGGTTTGTCTCTCAATAATCATGTTTTTACACATGGCCAATTGTACGTTACTTATCCAGAGTTCAAAGTACAGAAAGATTAAAATTGTTAATTTTAGATAAGGATGATAGACTATCAAATAAAACATTCAATATTGTGTATATAGAAGTTTTTAGAAATTTATAAAAACTTTGTATAATTTTATTATTTATTTCAAAATTTATTTTTATTTTATTTAAATTTTGATTCAATTCTACAAAAATGATATTTGTCTAACATATCTAGAATTACAAACTATCGATCGAATATTCAAACCACTATTGTTTATGTAATTTTAATGAATCATTATATCATTATGAAATGACCGATAAAATATCTATATTTATTACTTATTTTAATTTTTATTATTATTGTTCAATTATTGAGTATTACTGCAAATAAAACTATTTTTTAGTTTTCTTATTGATAGTATCCACGCGTTATTAACATACTAGTTTATAACCCGTGGGAATCACGGTTACAAAATTAATTAAACTTTCATAGTATAAAAATTCAAAATTATTAATCAATTATTTTAAATAAATTATTAATTAAGAGTTTTTTTATTATATAAAATTATAATCATCGAATTAAATAAATATATGAAATTACATCATTTTATAATTTGTATTAATTTTATTGTAGTTTTTATTCTAATGTTATTAATTTAATTTAATGTAATTAGAGTGGAAAATTTAAAATTTGAAATATGAAATGAAGAATTAATAGATTGACAAGTGACGTCCATTAATTAGGAAATTTAATAGGATGATACATTGCAAAAGAAGAATAAAATATGCATTAACTAAGAGACCTAATAGGGTGACACATGTCAAAAAGAGAATAAAACTATTCTTTTATTAGAATAGGGACTTGGTAAATATGATTGACTTTCAACAAATAGTCTTGTTTTTAAATCTACTTGAACTAAAAAATATTTTTTTTCTCACATATTTAAGTCCTCTAATAAAGAATATATAAAGGTCTTTTTTCTATAAAAACCTTTATACGTATCAAGATCAAGATCTGATGCATATACTTATTGGTTACTCGACAACCCAAATTTTACTCGATTCAAAATTTTATTAACTCAAACAATCCACTATATTAGTTGTTATACTTGACAACATGTTGACATTTCGTTCACAAAAAAGAGTAATCTTACGGGTTGATATAGAAATATAAATGCCAAGAACAATAACGGAGTTGATTTCTCAAACGCAAATAAAACACCATTAAACTACCAAAACAAAAATGCAAGCAGCTAGCGTTCGAGAGAAGATAATTTATAACATTTATTTTGAATTTTCTAGGTTATACTTTAAATTCTTGCATTTCAACTTTGTTTTAGTGCTGCATAATATTACATTTATTATAATTAGTTATGTGACTATAAATTTTTGAAATTTGAAAGGAATTATATTTTGTTTTTGTTCTTTTCCTCAAATCGGTTTGGACCATCGGTTTGGACCAGCCTTGATGTAAATCTACAAATGACACAAAGAATGCGCTTCTTGGACCCTTCCGATTTTCATCGAATAAACCCTTTAAATACCAATGCCAACCATTTTGAGCATCATAAACCTCCTTTTGTTAGTTCATTGAAGATGGCATATTACCAATTTTTTTAACACCGAACACACCCCAACTAACTTTTACTTCTAAATTAATTTTTTTTGTCCGCCACAAGATTTGAACCCTCAAATTTTAAGGAGAGTGACATCTTTTCAACACCTTGATACCGCTATGATCTCCGACCCTTTGACGCATATTACCAATTAGGTTTTTAATCCGCACGTTGCGGTGGAAATTTAAGCAATCGTTTTTGTGATATAATTTGTTCTTTTGACGTATTGTATATTTAATTTTTATTTTATTAAAACATTACATTTTAAACCGCCTTGGCCCTATGAGGCATCCATCTTGATTACAAGATCATAGACACAGTGCTTCTACTTGAAAAAATCTTTAGACATCCTGCAATAAATACAGTAAATTAGTAAATATAAGACCTTTTCACTTTGTTTCTTAAATGCAAACAAAGATCATGAAATGCACTAAAATCATTACAAATCATAGTAAATTACTTATAAAAAGTTCCATAAATGCAATATGATATAATGAGAGTTTAAAACCCATGCGACTTTTAGCAATGTACTTACATTAAAAAAACAACAGACCTCAAAATATGTGGATAAAAGATATTTTGTGTCAACCCAGTTGATACCAAAATTATTTTAAACTAAAAAAAACGATTTCACAACATTTTATCACACTTAATGGGAAAAGAAGAAACATGACTTAACTATGGTTGTTTCTTTTGAAAAAAGAACCGGTTAGACAAAGAAAGTAATGAGACGATATTTTTGCCGTTAACTCCTCAGTTTTTACAATTTTACCCTCGTTTATTTTTAGATATGAAACCCAATCATTTTTCTAAATTTGCATATGCAAAAGCGAAATATAAATTTTTTTGAATTTTGAGCGTACCCAATGTATCTGCACATGACCTATAGAGTATTAAGAACTTTACCAAAGAACCACATTAGAGCTCCACTCATCAGCTACAATAAAAATTATTTCTAAGCAACAAATAAAGTGCAAAATAAACCCAAAAAAAGTTAATATTTGCTTTTGCATATGCTTTCATACAGTCGGGTATCGACATGATCGATCTTAATATTGAAAGCCATACTTCTCTTATCATCATATGAATTATTTATATTATGAGATGTAAATACAACATACAGTTAATCAAGGGATAGTTTATCAAACACATAAAACTAAACATAATAGAATCTCATTAAAACCCAAATATAATTATAGAAAAAAGTTATTTTCTAGTTATTTAAAAGATATAGCTTCACAACAAGAATTCGGAGTATTAGGGACGACGCGTTTTGGGACGACAAGAGCAATAGCGGTGACACCAGACTTGACGCGCTGTATGTCGCCGCTAAAACTCCACTGTTGTCGCTATTACCGTCGTCGCTAAAGATAACCACCGGTGATCCGTCAGAGATACGCTACTTTCAATCTTGACCCTTGCTTTGGAAAATAATCCAACGAATAGGGTTTGTTCCTGTGATAAGGCATTAGAGACGACACCTTTAGCGGCGACACGTCGCCGCTAAAGGGGGCGATCCGTTGACTGACCCTTAGTCGAAATCTGGCCCTACAATTCCAACCCAATCCAACGGTTGATAATCGCCAAAAAGTGCGCGTATGATTCCCTCCATTTTGTCGCCGCAAATAGCCCCCTGTCACCGCTATTAGCGTCGCCCTTTATGTTCCGGTTCGACTTCCCCAGACGAACCTTGCTCTCCTTTCTTTCACACCGGCGCGTATCATTCACATTCGCAGTTTCTGTGGCGACTCGCAACGCTCTCCACCGCTGATTGGGCTAGAAACCCTTCTCCCACCGCAGATTGTGCTCCAAAACCGAGTCCCACCGGCGGTATAACCTCCAAAGCGACTGCCACCTCCAATTCCGACGGGACCTTCGATTTCGTGCTCATATCTCCGGCGAGGTTAGTTTTCACGACCCAATTGTGTTTGCATTTTTCTTTTTAACTCACATTAACACAACCGATTTATTTGAAGTGATTTTTTTTTGTTCCAGCAGCTTCACCTTAACCACGCCTTCACCACTGTCTAGCTTTCATTTTTCCTGGCAAAACAGGTTAGTTTGATTAGTTTCACTTGATGGAAACTGTAAAATTATTTATATTGAAGCTGTTAATTTTTTTTCGTTCCAGCAGCTTTACCTTCACCACGCCTTCACCATTGTCTAGCTTTCATTTTTCCTGGCAAAACAGGTTAGTTTGATTAGTTTCATTTGATGGAAACTGTAAAATTGTTTATATTGAAGCTGTTAAATTTGTTTATTTTGAAGTGTGAACTTGTTTATGAAGCTGTGAATGTGAATGATTATTTTGAAGCTGTGAATTTGTGAAATTTATTATGATGCTGTGAAATTGATTTTGAGTGTGAACTGTGAAATTGTGAAGCTGTGAAATTGATTTTGAGTGTGAACTGTGAAATTATGAATTTGATTATCGAACGTTGGTTTGTCTCTCAATAATCATGTTTTTACACATGGCCAATTGTACGTTACTTATCCAGAGTTCAAAGTACAGAAAGATTAAAATTGTTAATTTTAGATAAGGATGATAGACTATCAAATAAAACATTCAATATTGTGTATATAGAAGTTTTTAGAAATTTATAAAAACTTTGTATACTTTTATTATTTATTTCAAAATTTATTTTTATTTTATTTAAATTTTGATTCAATTCTACAAAAATGATATTTGTCTAACATATCTAGAATTACAAACTATCGATCGAATATTCAAACCACTATTGTTTATGTAATTTTAATGAATCATTATATCATTATGAAATGACCGATAAAATATCTATATTTATTACTTATTTTAATTTTTATTATTATTGTTCAATTATTGAGTATTACTGCAAATAAAACTATTTTTTAGTTTTCTTATTGATAGTATCCACGCGTTATTAACATACTAGTTTATAACCCGTGGGAATCACGGTTACAAAATTAATTAAACTTTCATAGTATAAAAATTCAAAATTATTAATCAATTATTTTAAATAAATTATTAATTAAGAGTTTTTTTATTATATAAAATTATAATCATCGAATTAAATAAATATATGAAATTACATCATTTTATAATTTGTATTAATTTTATTGTAGTTTTTATTCTAATGTTATTAATTTAATTTAATGTAATTAGAGTGGAAAATTTAAAATTTGAAATATGAAATGAAGAATTAATAGATTGACAAGTGACGTCCATTAATTAGGAAATTTAATAGGATGATACATTGCAAAAGAAGAATAAAATATGCATTAACTAAGAGACCTAATAGGGTGACACATGTCAAAAAGAGAATAAAACTATTCTTTTATTAGAATAGGGACTTGGTAAATATGATTGACTTTCAACAAATAGTCTTGTTTTTAAATCTACTTGAACTAAAAAATATTTTTTTTCTCACATATTTAAGTCCTCTAATAAAGAATATATAAAGGTCTTTTTTCTATAAAAACCTTTATACGTATCAAGATCAAGATCTGATGCATATACTTATTGGTTACTCGACAACCCAAATTTTACTCGATTCAAAATTTTATTAACTCAAACAATCCACTATATTAGTTGTTATACTTGACAACATGTTGACATTTCGTTCACAAAAAAGAGTAATCTTACGGGTTGATATAGAAATATAAATGCCAAGAACAATAACGGAGTTGATTTCTCAAACGCAAATAAAACACCATTAAACTACCAAAACAAAAATGCAAGCAGCTAGCGTTCGAGAGAAGATAATTTATAACATTTATTTTGAATTTTCTAGGTTATACTTTAAATTCTTGCATTTCAACTTTGTTTTAGTGCTGCATAATATTACATTTATTATAATTAGTTATGTGACTATAAATTTTTGAAATTTGAAAGGAATTATATTTTGTTTTTGTTCTTTTCCTCAAATCGGTTTGGACCATCGGTTTGCAACAGCCTTGATGTAAATCTACAAATGACACAAAGAATGCGCTTCTTGGACCCTTCCGATTTTCATCGAATAAACCCTTTAAATACCAATGCCAACCATTTTGAGCATCATAAACCTCCTTTTGTTAGTTCATTGAAGATGGCATATTACCAATTTTTTTAACACCGAACACACCCCAACTAACTTTTACTTCTAAATTAATTTTTTTTGTCCGCCACAAGATTTGAACCCTCAAATTTTAAGGAGAGTGACATCTTTTCAACACCTTGATACCGCTATGATCTCCGACCCTTTGACGCATATTACCAATTAGGTTTTTAATCCGCACGTTGCGGTGGAAATTTAAGCAATCGTTTTTGTGATATAATTTGTTCTTTTGACGTATTGTATATTTAATTTTTATTTTATTAAAACATTACATTTTAAACCGCCTTGGCCCTATGAGGCATCCATCTTGATTACAAGATCATAGACACAGTGCTTCTACTTGAAAAAATCTTTAGACATCCTGCAATAAATACAGTAAATTAGTAAATATAAGACCTTTTCACTTTGTTTCTTAAATGCAAACAAAGATCATGAAATGCACTAAAATCATTACAAATCATAGTAAATTACTTATAAAAAGTTCCATAAATGCAATATGATATAATGAGAGTTTAAAACCCATGCGACTTTTAGCAATGTACTTACATTAAAAAAACAACAGACCTCAAAATATGTGGATAAAAGATATTTTGTGTCAACCCAGTTGATACCAAAATTATTTTAAACTAAAAAAAACGATTTCACAACATTTTATCACACTTAATGGGAAAAGAAGAAACATGACTTAACTATGGTTGTTTCTTTTGAAAAAAGAACCGGTTAGACAAAGAAAGTAATGAGACGATATTTTTGCCGTTAACTCCTCAGTTTTTACAATTTTACCCTCGTTTATTTTTAGATATGAAACCCAATCATTTTTCTAAATTTGCATATGCAAAAGCGAAATATAAATTTTTTTGAATTTTGAGCGTACCCAATGTATCTGCACATGACCTATAGAGTATTAAGAACTTTACCAAAGAACCACATTAGAGCTCCACTCATCAGCTACAATAAAAATTATTTCTAAGCAACAAATAAAGTGCAAAATAAACCCAAAAAAAGTTAATATTTGCTTTTGCATATGCTTTCATACAGTCGGGTATCGACATGATCGATCTTAATATTGAAAGCCATACTTCTCTTATCATCATATGAATTATTTATATTATGAGATGTAAATACAACATACAGTTAATCAAGGGATAGTTTATCAAACACATAAAACTAAACATAATAGAATCTCATTAAAACCCAAATATAATTATAGAAAAAAGTTATTTTCTAGTTATTTAAAAGATATAGCTTCACAACAAGAATTCGGAGTATTAGGGACGACGCGTTTTGGGATGACAAGAGCAATAGCGGTGACACCAGACTTGACGCGCTGTATGTCGCCGCTAAAACTCCACTGTTGTCGCTATTACCGTCGTCGCTAAAGATAACCACCGGTGATCCGTCAGAGATACGCTACTTTCAATCTTGACCCTTGCTTTGGAAAATAATCCAACGAATAGGGTTTGTTCCTGTGATAAGGCATTAGAGACGACACCTTTAGCGGCGACACGTCGCCGCTAAAGGGGGCGATCCGTTGACTGACCCTTAGTCGAAATCTGGCCCTACAATTCCAACCCAATCCAACGGTTGATAATCGCCAAAAAGTGCGCGTATGATTCCCTCCATTTTGTCGCCGCAAATAGCCCCCTGTCACCGCTATTAGCGTCGCCCTTTATGTTCCGGTTCGACTTCCCCAGACGAACCTTGCTCTCCTTTCTTTCACACCGGCGCGTATCATTCACATTCGCAGTTTCTGTGGCGACTCGCAACGCTCTCCACCGCTGATTGGGCTAGAAACCCTTCTCCCACCACAGATTGTGCTCCAAAACCGAGTCCCACCGGCGGTATAACCTCCAAAGCGACTGCCACCTCCAATTCCGACGGGACCTTCGATTTCGTGCTCATATCTCCGGCGAGGTTAGTTTTCACGACCCAATTGTGTTTGCATTTTTCTTTTTAACTCACATTAACACAACCGATTTTATTTGAAGTGATTTTTTTTCGTTCCAGCAGCTTCACCTTCACGACGCCTTCACCAGTGTCTAGCTATCATTTTTCCTGGCAAAACAGGTTAGTTTGATTAGTTTCACTTGATGGAAACTGTAAAATTGTTTATATTGAAGGTGTTAATTTTTTTTTTCGTTCCAGTAGCTTCACTTTCACCACGCCTGCACCATTGTCTAGCTTTCATTTTTCCTGGCAAAACAGGTTAGTTTGATTAGTTTCATTTGATGGAAACTGTAAAATTGTTTATATTGAAGCTGTTAAATTTGTTTATTTTGAAGTGTGAACTTGTTTATGAAGCTGTGAATGTGAATGATTATTTTGAAGCTGTGAATTTGTGAAATTTATTATGATGCTGTGAAATTGATTTTGAGTGTGAACTGTGAAATTGTGAAGCTGTGAAATTGATTTTGAGTGTGAACTGTGAAATTATGAATTTGATTATCGAACGTTGGTTTGTCTCTCAATAATCATGTTTTTACACATGGCCAATTGTGCGTTACTTATCCAGAGTTCAAAGTACAGAAAGATTAAAATTGTTAATTTTAGATAAGGATGATAGACTATCAAATAAAACATTCAATATTGTGTATAAAGAAGTTTTTAGAAATTTATAAAAACTTTGTATAATTTTATTATTTATTTCAAAATTTGTTTTTATTTTATTTAAATTTTGATTCAATTCTACAAAAATGATATTTGTCTAACATATCTAGAATTACAAACTATCGATCGAATATTCAAACCACTATTGTTTACGTAGATCGAATATTCAAACCACTATTGTTTACGTAATTTTAATGAATCATTAGATCATTATGAAATGACCGATAAAATATCTATATTTATTACTTATTTTAATTTTTATTATTATTGTTCAGTTATTGAGTATTACTGCAAATAAAACTATTTTTTAGTTTTCTTATTGATAGTATCCACGGGTTATTAACATACTAGTTTATAACCCGTGGGAATCACGGTTACAAAATTAATTAAACTTTCATAGTATAAAAATTCAAAATTATTAATCAATTATTTTAAATAAATTATTAATTAAGAGTTTTTTTATTATATAAAATTATAATCATCGAATTAAATAAATATATGAAATTACATCATTTTATAATTTGTATTAATTTTATTGTAGTTTTTATTCTAATGTTATTAATTTAATGTAATGTAATTAGAGTGGAAAATTTAAAATTTGAAATATGAAATGAAGAATTAATAGATTGACAAGTGACGTGCATTAATTAGGAAATTTAATAGGATGATACATTGCAAAAGAAGAATAAAATATGCATTAATTAAGAGACCTAATAGGGTGACACATGTCAAAAAGAGAATAAAACTATTCTTTTATTAGAATAGGGACTTGGTAAATATGATTGACTTTCAACAAATAGTCTTGTTTTTAAATCTACTTGAACTAAAAAATATTTTTTTTCTCACATATTTAAGTCCTCTAATAAAGAATATATAAAGGTCTTTTTTCTATAAAAACCTTTATACGTATCAAGATCAAGATCTGATGCATATACTTATTGGTTACTCGACAACCCAAATTTTACTCGATTCAAAATTTTATTAACTCAAACAATCCACTATATTAGTTGTTATACTTGACAACATGTTGACATTTCGTTCACAAAAAAGAGTAATCTTACGGGTTGATATAGAAATATAAATGCCAAGAACAATAACGGAGTTGATTTCTCAAACGCAAATAAAACACCATTAAACTACCAAAACAAAAATGCAAGCAGCTAGCGTTCGAGAGAAGATAATTTATAACATTTATTTTGAATTTTCTAGGTTATACTTTAAATTCTTGCATTTCAACTTTGTTTTAGTGCTGCATAATATTACATTTATTATAATTAGTTATGTGACTATAAATTTTTGAAATTTAAAAGGAATTATATTTTGTTTTTGTTCTTTTCCTCAAATCGGTTTGGACCAGCCTTGATGTAAATCTACAAATGACACAAAGAATGCGCTTCTTGGACCCTTCCGATTTTCATCGAATCATCCCTTTAAATACCAATGCCAACCATTTTGAGCATCATAAACCTCCTTTTGTTAGTTCATTGAAGATGGCATATTACCAATTTTTTTAACACCGAACACACCCCAACTAACTTTTACTTCTAAATTAATTTTTTTTGTCCGCCACAAGATTTTAACCCTCAAATTTTAAGGAGAGTGACATCTTTTCAACACCTTGATACCGCTATGATCTCCGACCCTTTGACACATATTACCAATTAGGTTTTTAATCCGCACGTTGCGGTGGAAATTTAAGCAATCGTTTTTGTGATATAATTTGTTATTTTTACGTATTGTATCTTTAATTTTTATTTTATTAAAACATTACATTTTAAACCGCCTTGGCCCTATGAGGCATCCATCTTGATTACAAGATCATAGACACAGTGCTTCTACTTGAAAAAATCTTTAGACATCCTGCAATAAATACAGTAAATTAGTAAATATAAGACCTTTTCACTTTGTTTCTTAAATGCAAACAAAGATCATGAAATGCACTAAAATCATTACAAATCATAGTAAATTACTTATAAAAAGTTCCATAAATGCAATATGATATAATGAGAGTTTAAAACCCATGCGACTTTTAGCAATGTACTTACATTAAAAAAACAACAGACCTCAAAATATGTGGATAAAAGATATTTTGTGTCAACCCAGTTGATACCAAAATTATTTTAAACTAAAAAAAACGATTTCACAACATTTTATCACACTTAATGGGAAAAGAAGAAACATGACTTAACTATGGTTGTTTCTTTTGAAAAAAGAACCGGTTAGACAAAGAAAGTAATGAGACAATATTTTTGCCGTTAACTCCTCAGTTTTTACAATTTTACCCTCGTTTATTTTTAGATATGAAACACAATCATTTTTCTAAATTTGCATATGCAAAAGCGAAATATAAATTTTTTTGAATTTTGAGCGTACCCAATGTATCTGCACATGACCTATAGAGTATTAAGAAATTTACCAAAGAACCACATTAGAGCTCCACTCATCAGCTACAATAAAAATTATTTCTAAGCAACAAATAAACTGCAAAATAAACCCAAAAAAAGTTAATATTTGCTTTTGCATATGCTTTTATACAGTCGGGTATCGACATGATCGATCTTAATATTGAAAGCCATACTTCTCTTATCATCATATGAATTATTTATATTATGAGATGTAAATACAACATATAGTTAATCAAGGGATAGTTTATCAAACACATAAAACTAAACATAATAGAATCTCATTAAAACCCAAATATAATTATAGAAAAAAAGTTATTTTCTAGTTATTTAAAAGATATAGCTTCACAACAAGAATTCGGAGTATTAGGGACGACGCGTTTTGGGATGACAAGAGCAATAGCGGTGACACCAGACTTGACGCGCTGTATGTTGCCGCTAAAACTCCACTGTTGTCGCTATTACCGTCGTCGCTATTACCGTCGTCGCTAAAGATAACCACCGGTGATCCGTCGGAGATACGCTACTTTCAATCATGACCCTTGGTTTGGCAAATAATCCAACTAATAGGGTTTGTTCCTATGATAAGGCATTAGAGACGACGCGTTTAGCGGCGACACGTCGCCGCTAAAGGGAGCGATCCGTTGACTGACCCTTAGTCGAAATCTGACCCTACAATTCCAACCCAATCCAAAGGTTGATAATCGCCAAAAAGTGCGCGTATGATTCCCTCCATTTTGTCGCCGCAAATAGCCCCCTGTCGCCGCTATTAGCGTCGCCCTTTATGTTCCAGTTCGTCTTCCCCAGACGAACCTTGCTCTCCTTTCTTTCCCACCGGCGCGTATCATTCACATTCGCAGTTTCTGTGGCGACTCTCAACGCTCTCCACCGCTGATTGGGCTAGAAACCCTTCTCCCACCGTCGATTGTCCTCCAAAACCGAGTCGCACCGGCGGTATAACCTCCAAAGAGACTGCCACCTCCATTTCCGACGGGACCTTCGATTTTGTGCTCATATCTCCGGCGAGGTTAGTTTTCACGACCCAATTGTGTTTGCATTTTTCTTTTTAACTCATATTAACACCACCGATTTATTTGAAGTGATTTTTTTTTTCGTTCCAGCAGCTTCACCTTCACGACGCCTTCACCACTGTCTAGCTTTTCATTTTTCCTGGCAAAACAGGTTAGTTTGATTAGTTTCACTTGATGGAAACTGTAAAATTGTTTATATTGAAGCTGTTAATTTTTTTTTTGTTTCAGCAGCTTCACCTTCACCACGCCTTCACCACTGTCTAGCTTTCATTTTTCCTGGAAAACATGTTAGTTTGATTAGTTTCACTTGATGGAAACTGTAAAATTGTTTATATTGAGGCTGTTAAATTTGTTTATTTTGAAGTGTGAACTTGTTTATAAAGCTGTGAATGTGAATGATTATTTTGAAGCTGTGAATTTGTGAAATTTATTATGAAGCTGTGAAATTGATTTTGAGTGTGACTTGTGAAATTGTGAAGCTGTGAAATTGATTTTGAGTGTGAAGTGTGAAATTATGAATTTGATTATTTTGATTTCTTTGGATTGATATAAACTGGAAACTGTGAATTTTTTTTTTTTTCAATTGTTTGAATGTGTGTTTCAGTTGATTAATTTGATATGTTTTGTATGAATTGAGTAGTTTATATATATATATATATATATATATATATATATATATATATATTTGTGAAACTATTGTATGTTCATCATGAATTTGTATGTAAAATTTAAGAATATTCATATGATTATTAGAAATATAATTTATTCTATATTAAAAAAATAAATAAAATACATCATAATAGATAATTTTTTTTCTATAAGTTAACAAAGAAACATTCGTAAAAATGGTTTTTAAAAGAAAAAGAAAAAAACCATAATAAACAAACTAAATAAATAATAAATATATAATATCATTTAAAGTAAAATTTAATAATAAAAAAAAAATTAAAAATGAAAACGCTACGCTAAATCTACTAAATTATAATTAATCAAAATAGAAGAATAAAAACAAAAATAAGTTGATAAATCAAAATTGGTCAAAAAGGTTTTAAAAAGAAAAAGAAGAAGAAGAATAATAAACCATAATAAACTAATTAAATAAATAACAAATATATAATATTATTTAAAGTAAAATTTAATAATAAATAAAATTAAAAATTAAAACGCTACGCTAAATCTACTAAGTTAGAATTAATCAAAATAGAAAAATAAAAACAAAAATAAGTTAAAGTTAATATTTGCTTTTGCATATGCTTTCATACAGTCGGGTATCGACATGATCGATCTTAATATTGAAAGCCATACTTCACTTATCATCATATGAATTATTTATATTATGAGATGTAAATACAACATACAGTTAATCAAAGGGATAGTTTATCAAACACATAAAACTAAACATAATAGAATCTCATTAAAACCCAAATATAATTATAGAAAAAAAAGTTATTTTCTAGTTATTTAAAAGATATAGCTTCACAACAAGAATTCGGAGTATTAGGGACGACGCGTTTTGGGATGACAAGAGCAATAGCGGTGACACCAGACTTGACGCGCTGTATGTCGCCGCTAAAACTCCACTGTTGTCGCTATTACCGTCATCGCTATAGATAACCACCGGTGATCCGTCGGAGATACGCTACTTTCAATCTTGACCCTTGGTTTGGCAAATAATCCAACGAATAGGGTTTGTTCCTGTGATAAGGCATTAGAGACGACCCCTATAGCGGCGACACGTCGCCGCTAAAGGGGGCGATCCGTTGACTGACCCTTAGTCGAAATCTGGCCCTACAATTCCAACCCAATCCAACGGTTGATAATCGCCAAAAAGTGCGCGTATGATTCCCTCCATTTTGTCGCCGCAAATAGCCCCCTGTCGCCGCTATTAGCGTCGCCCTTTATGTTCCAGTTCGCCATCCCCAGACGAACCTTGCTCTCCTTTCTTTCACACCGGCGCGTATCATTCACATTCGCAGTTTCTGTGGCGACTCCCAACGCTCTCCACCGCTGATTGGGCTAGATACCCTTCTCCCACCGCAGATTGTCCTCCAAAACCGAGTCCCACCGGCGGTATAACCTCCAAAGCGACTGCCACCTCCAATTCCGACGGGACCTTCGATTTCGTGCTCATATGTCCGGCGAGGTTAGTTTTCACGACCCAATTGTGTTTGCATTTTTCTTTTTAACTCACATTAACACAACCGATTTATTTGAAGTGATTTTTTTTCGTTCCAGCAGCTTCACCTTCACGACGCCTTCACCACTGTCTAGCTTTCATTTTTCCTGGCAAAACAGGTTAGTTTGATTAGTTTCACTTGATGGAAACTGTAAAATTGTTTATATTGAAGCTGTTAATTTTTTTTTTCGTTCCAGTAGCTTCACCTTCACCACGCCTTCACCATTGTCTAGCTTTCATTTTTCCTGGCAAAACAGGTTAGTTTGATTAGTTTCATTTGATGGAAACTATAAAATTGTTTATATTGAAGCTGTTAAATTTGTTTATTTTGAAGTGTGAACTTGTTTATGAAGCTGTGAATGTGAATGATTATTTTGAAGCTGTGAATTTGTGAAATTTGTGAAATTTATTATGAAGCTGTGAAATTGTTTTTGAGTGTGAACTGTGAAATTGTGAAGCTGTAAAATTGATTTTGAGTGTGAACTGTGAAATTATGAATTTGATTATCGAACGTTGGTTTATCTCTCAATAATCATGTTTTTACACATGGCCAATTGTACGTTACTTATCCAGAGTTCAAAGTACAGAAAGATTAAAATTGTTAATTTTAGATAAGGATGATAGACTATCAAATAAAACATTCAATATTGTGTATAAATATGTTTTTAGAAATTTATAAAAACTTTGTATAATTTTATTATTTATATCAAAATTTGTTTTTATTTTATTTAAATTTTGATTCAATTCTACAAAAATGATATTTGTCTAACATATCTAGAAATACAAACTATCGATCGAATATTCAAACCACTATTGTTTACGTAATTTTAATGAATCATTATATCATTATGAAATGACCGATAAAATATCTATATTTATTACTTATTTTAATTGTTATTATCATTGTTCAATTATTGAGTATTACTGCAAATAAAACTATTTTTTAGTTTTCTTATTGATAGTATCCAAGGGTTATTAACATACTAGTTTATAACCCGTGGGAATCACGGTTACAAAATTAATTAAACTTTCATAATATAAAAATTCAAAATTATTAATCAATTATTTTAAATAAATTATTAATTAAGAGTTTTTTTTATTATATAAAATTATAATCATCGAATTAAATAAATATATGAAATTACATCAGTTTATAATTTGTATTAATTTTATTGTGGTTTTTATTCTAATGTTATTAATTTAATTTAATGTAATTAGAGTGGAAAATTTAAAATTTGAAATTTGAAATGAAGAATTAATAGATTGACAAGTGATGTGCATTAATTAGGAAATTTAATAGGATGATGCATGGCAAAAGAAGAATAAAATATGCATTAATTAAGAGACCTAATAGGGTGACACATGTCAAAAAGAGAATAAAACTATTCTTTTATTAGAATAGGGACTTGGTAAATATGATTGACTTTCAACAAATAGTCTTGTTTTTAAATCTACTTGAACTAAAATTTTTTTTTTTCTCACATATTTAAGTCCTCTAATAAAGAATATATAAAGGTCTTTTTTCTATAAAAACCTTTATATGTATCAAGATCAAGATCTGATGCATATACTTATTAGTTACTCGACAACTCAAATTTTACTCGATTGAAAATTTATTAACTCAAACAATCCACTATATTAGTTGTTATACTTGACAAAATGTTGACATCTCGTTCACAAAAAAGAGTAATCTTACGGGTTGATATAGAAATATAAATGCCAAGAACAATAACGGAGTTGATTTCTCAAACGCAAATAAAACACCATTAAACTACCAAAACAAAAATGCAAGCAGCTTGCGTTCGAGAGAAGATAATTTATAACATTTATTTTGAATTTTCTAGGTTATACTTTAAATTCTTGCATTTCAAATTTGTTTTAGTGCTGCATAATATTACATTTATTATAATTAGTTATGTGACTATAAATTTTTGAAATTTGAAAGGAATTATATTTTGTTTTTGTTCTTTTCCTCAAATCAGTTTGGACCAGCCTTGATGTAAATCTACAAATGACACAAAGAATGCGCTTGTTGGACCATTCCGATTTTCATCGAATAAACCCTTTAAATACCAATGCCAACCATTTTGAGCATCATAAACCTCCTTTTGTTAGTTCATTGAAGATGGCATATTACCAATTTTTTTAACACCGAACACACCCCAACTAACTTTTACTTCTAAATTATTTTTTTTTGTCCGACACAAGATTTGAACCCTCAAATTTTAAGGAGAGTGACATCTTTTCAACACCTTGATACCGCTATGACCTCCGACCCTTTGACGCATATTACCAATGAGGTTTTTAATCCGCACGTTGCGGTGGAAATTTAAGCAATCGTTTTTGTGATATAATTTGTTCTTTTGACGTATTGTATCTTTAATTTTTATTTTATTAAAACATTACATTTTAAACCGCCTTGGCCCTATGAGGCATCCATCTTGATTACAAGATCATAGACACAGTGCTTCTACTTGAAAAAATCTTTAGACATCCTGCAATAAATACAGTAAATTAGTAGATATAAGACCTTTTCACTTTGTTTCTTAAATGCAAACAAAGATCATGAAATGCACTAAAATCATTACAAATCATAGTAAATTACTTATAAAAAGTTCCATAAATGCAATATGATATAATGAAACTTTAAAACCCATGCGACTTTTAGCAATGTACTTACATTAAAAAAACAACAGACCTCAAAATATGTGGATAAAAGATATTTTGTGTCAACCCAGTTCATACCAAAATTATTTTAAACTAAAAAACACGATTTCACAACATTTTATCACACTTAATGGGAAAAGAAGAAACATGACTTAACTATGGTTGTTTCTTTTGAAAAAAGAACCGGTTAGACAAAGAAAGTAATGAGACGATATTTTTGCCGTTAACTCCTCAGTTTTTACAATTTTACCCTCGTTTATTTTTAGATATGAAACCCAATCATTTTTCTAAATTTGCATATGCAAAAGCGAAATATAAATTTTTTTCAATTTTGAGCGTACCCAATGTATCTGCACATGACCTATAGAGTATTAAGAACTTTACCAAAGAACCACATTAGAGCTCCACTCATCAGCTACAATAAAAGTGATTTCTAAGCAACAAATAAACTGCAAAATAAACCCAAAAAAAGTTAATATTTGCTTTTGCATATGCTTTCATACAGTCGGGTATCGACATGATTGATCTTAATATTGAAAGCCATACTTCTCTTATCATCATATGAATTATTTATATTATGAGATGTAAATACAACATACAATTAATCAAGGGATAGTTTATCAAACACATAAAATTAAACATAATAGAATCTCATTAAAACCCAAATATAATTATAGAAAAAAAAGTTATTTTCTAGTTATTTAAAAGATATAGCTTCACAACAAGAATTCGGAGTATTAGGGACGACGCGTTTTGGGACGACAAGAGCAATAGCGGCGACACCAGACTTGACGCGCTGTATGTGGCCGCTAAAACTCCACTGTCGTCGCTATTACCGTCGTCGCTAAAGATAACCGCCGGTGATCCGTCGGAGATACGCTACTTTCAATCTTGACCCTTGGTTTGGCAAATAATCCAACGGATAGGGTTTGTTCCTGTGATGAGGCATTAGAGACGACGCCTTTAGCGGCGACACGTCACCGCTAAAGGGGGCGATCCGTTGACTGACCCTTAGACGAAATCTGGCCCTACAATTTCAACCGGCGGTATAACCTCCAAAGAGACTGCCACCTCCAATTCCGACGGGACCTTCGATTTTGTGCTCATATCTCCGACGAGGTTAGTTTTCACGACCCAATTGTGTTTGCATTTTTCTTTTTAACTCATATTAACACCACCGATTTATTTGAAGTGATTTTTTTTTCGTTCCAGCAGCTTCACCTTCACGACGCCTTCACCACTGTCTAGCTTTCATTTTTCCTGGCAAAACAGGTTAGTTTGATTAGTTTCACTTGATGGAAACTGTAAAATTGTTTATATTGAAGCTGTTAATTTTTTTTTTCGTTTCAGCAGCTTCACCTTCACCACGCCTTCACCACTGTCTAGCTTTCATTTTTCCTGGAAAAACATGTTAGTTTGATTAGTTTCACTTGATGGGAACTGTAAAATTGTTTATATTGAAGCTGTTAAATTTGTTTATTTTGAAGTGTGAACTTGTTTATGAAGCTGTGAATGTGAATGATTATTTTGAAGCTGTGAATTTGTGAAATTTATTATGAAGCTGTGAAATTGATTTTGAGTGTGACTTGTGAAATTGTGAAGCTGTAAAATTGATTTTGAGTGTGAAATTGATTTTGAGTGTGAAGTGTGAAATTATGAATTTGATTATTTTGATTTCTTTGGATTGATATAAACTGGAAACTGTGAAATTGTTTTTTTTTTCAATTGTTTGAATGTGTGTTTCAGTTGATTAATTTGATATGTTTTGTATGAATTGAGTAGTTTATATATATATATATATATATATATATATATATATATATATATATATATATATATATTTGTGAAACTATTGTATGTTCATCATGAATTTGTATGTAAAATTTAAGAATATTCATATGATTATTAGAAATATAATTTATTCTATATTAAAAAAATAAAATAAATACATCATAATAGATAATTTTTTTTCTATAAGTTAACAAAGAAACATTCGTAAAAAAGGTTTTTAAAAGAAAAAGAAAAAAACCATAATAAACAAATTAAATAAATAATAAATATATAATATCATTTAAAGTAAAATTTAATAATAAAAAAAAATTAAAAATGAAAACGCTACGCTAAATCTACTAAATTATAATTAATCAAAATAGAAGAATAAAAACAAAAATAAGTTGATAAATCAAAATGGTCAAAAAGGTTTTAAAAAGAAAAAGAAGAAGAATAATAATAAACCATAAAAAACTAATTAAATAAATAACAAATATATAATATTATTTAAAGTAAAATTTAATAATAAAAAAAAATAAAAATTAAAACGCTACGCTAAATCTACTAAGTTATAATTAATCAAAATAGAAAAATAAAAACAAAAATAAGTTGATAAATCAAAATTTGTCAAAAAGGTTTTAAAAAGAAAAAGAAGAAGAATAATAATAAACCATAATAACTAAATAAATAAATAACAAATATATAATATCATTTAAAGTAAAATTTAATAATAAAAAAATTAAAAATGAAAACGCTATGCTAAATCTACTAAGTTATAATTAATCAAAATAGAAAAATAAAAACAAAAATAAGTTGATAAATCAAAATTGGTCAAAAAGGTTTTAAAAAGAAAAAGAAGAAGAATAATAATAAACCATAATAAACTAATTAAATAAATAACAAATATATAATATCATTTAAAGTAAACTTTAATAATAAAAAAAATAAAAAATTAAAACGCTACGCTAAATCTACTAAGTTATAATTAATCAAAATAGAAAAATAAAAACAAAAATAAGTTGATAAATCAAAATTGGTCAAAAAGGTTTTAAAAAGAAAAAGAAGAAGAATAATAATAAACCATAATAAACTAATTAAATAAATAACAAATATATAATATCATTTAAAGTAAAATTTAATAATAAAAAAAAATATAAATTAAAACGCTACGCTAAATCTACTAATTTATAATTAATCAAAACAGAAAAATAAAAACAAAAATAAGTTGACAAATCAAAATATGAAAAAAAAACGATGATATAAATAACAAATATATATACTATCGTTTAAAGTATCATGCTATAATAAAAAAAATAATTTAAGAAATATTCGGTTGTTATAAATATTCAATCCAAGTTCTACTTCTTGTAGAGTAAACACTAAAACCTAACTTATGTTTCAGTTGCAACATGTCTATTGATAAAACGTGGACTACTATTGAAAACCGTAACTCTATCTTGTTCCAACAAGGACTTGAATCTTTTCTCGAGAGATCCAAACCACATGTCGATAACAAAGGTCAAATTAGATGCCCGTGTAACAAATGCAATGTCAATAAATTTATACTACTAGCCATAATGAAATTCCATATACTTCAACATGGTTTTAGTCCACATTATATTATATGGAAGTACCACGGCGAAAATACAACTCACCCGGTTGTCGAAGACATACCGCGTAGTAACGAGATGGCCGATGTTATTGATGATGTTATGGGAGGTGTGATTGAAAATGATACCAACTGCAACGAAGGGAACCTAGATACAGACGGTAGAGGTGTTGATGTTGGATTTCAAAAGCTGTTAGAGGAAGTCCAATTCAAATTATATCCTGGATGTTTGTTTTCGTTCCTTGACTTTTTAGCAAAGCTGATGCATATCAAGGTGATCAACAAATGGATTGATAGTTCATTCGATCAGCTTCTTGAGTTGTTGCAAACTGCATTTCCTGAAGGAAACAGGGTCCCCCCGTCACATTACGAAGCAAAAAAGACACTTAAAAAGATCGGCTTAGGTTATGAGTCAATACACGTATGTAAAAACGACTGCTTTCTTTTCTGGAAAGAGCACGAGTTGTTGCAAAAATGTCCAATTTGTAATGAGAGTCGGTGGGTTGATGAAAATACAAAGGGTAAGAAGGTGGCTCATAAGGTTTTATGATACTTTCCTGTGACCCCCAGACTACAACGTTTGTACTGTTCAAGACACACAACTAAAGATATGATTTGGCATAGTACCGGACAATCCAAAGATGGTATGATGATTCATCCCGTTGATGGTACTTCATGGAAAAAATTTGATATGAAGTATCCTAACTTCTCGAGGGAACCCCGAAACGTACGCTTAGGGCTTGCTACTGATGGTTTTAATCCGTTTGGTAACATGTGTAATCCTCATAGCACGTGGCCTGTCATACTCACCACTTACAATCTTCCACCATGGCTATGCATGAAAGAATCATCTTTCATGTTGACCTTGTTGATTCCCGACCCCAAAGCACCTAGGAAGGACTTGGGGGTTCCTTCATAAGGTCTATGATATGCAAAAACAAAAATCTCCAGAATTTAATAAGGAGTTATCGGCTCTTTCAATCGGTGTGCATGTGCATGCCTTTACTTACACCGCTTGCATAGTGAATGGTGTTAGGTATATGGTACTTATGCATGACGCTCAACGATCAACACAAAACTCGGGGGTTCTAACTAAGGGAGAGCATAAGCAGAAATATTATGGTTAGCTAGAAGAGATTATCGAGTTGCATTATCCTCATAAATATTCCACCATACTTTTTCGTTGCAAGTGGTTCGATACTGCAGGAGTTAAATCTGATAATAATTTCACCAGTATCGACCCACAACGCGAATTGAGCAGCGAAGATCAACTCATATTTGCTACGCAGGCCAAGCAAGTATTTTACATCCAAGAACCTTCTCCAATTGACGAAAATGACACCCAACGGTGGGTTGTTGAAAATGTTAATATATAAGAATTTGGGATCTACCGATGAATGATGTTGATCATGATCCCATTGAAAATCTCGACAATGATTCAACCGATGTCGTTCTTAGTAATGCTTCTTCTAATTTCACTCTCTCAATTGACTTTAGCCAGTACTATCAAAATTCTCAATCGATTGAAGATGATATTGAAGTTGACCCGCCAACGAGTATCATCAATAATGTGTCTGATTGCGAGACTGATTATGATGAGGAAGATTCTGATTATGATAGTGATGTATCGGCAGACACTGAAGTGTCTGGGGCGAGAATGATTAAAAAAATCTTTTTACATTTAATTAGTAAAATAAGGTTTGTATTTGTTGTAGTCATATTATATATATATATATATATATATATATATATATATATATATATATATATATATATATATATATATATTCGTATTGTGTTATAATTTTTCAGGATGTCATTTTTTTGGATTGCATTGCTCCATCTCATGGCTGCTGTGATGGGTCATGGAGGCGACGGTGGTGACGAGCCCCCACATCCGTTCGGTGGGGGTTTTGGTGATCACCAAAACGATGGTAATTAAAATCTATTCTAATTCATTGTATTTCACATTGTATGTATATAAAAAATTATTGTGACTAATATTTTTTTATGCAGTGGTGCCTCCGAAACAAAGAGGCATGGCGGTAAATAAAAAAATGCACAAACTCTATAAAGCTAACGGTGAACGGCCTCTTAAGATAGTATTTGACGTAAATACTAACATGCCGATTGGGGAGGTGTATGAATGTTTTATTCGGGAGGTTGGGAGCTATATGTGGCGGGACATCGGTTTTGATAAAGACACGTGGGCAGAGGTTTCTGAAGCCGAAAGGGTTGGAATGTTGCAGTATCTTTTGGTAAATTATTTATAAAGTTATATATTTAATATTTTTAATTTTGATTTATTTTTAATTTCTCTATTTTTTTGTAGAGATGGTTTGATTTTGACGCGATTACAAATCATCCCATGGCTTCAACTTATTGGGCATCATCGAATAATCGGATATGTGCACGGTATAGAGGCCGCAAAAATATTGCAAAAAACCGTTTTGATGATTTTGCAGGGAATATGGAGGCAGCAAGGGCTCAAGCCCCTAGGGGGAATGGATCAGCAGCGTTGGAATGCTGCTATTGACCATTTCTTAACAGAAAAACATCAAAAACGATCCGCTGGAAACAAAGAATGACGGAAGAAGCAAGTAGTGAAGAATCGTGGAGGGACGTGCAGCTATGGTAGTGCTTGTTTCAAGAAAGTAAGTTACAATAATGTTTATTCAGTTATAACATATTTTTTAATGTTTATTCAACTATAACATATTTTGTAATGTTAAACAGAATTTGAATAGACTTGAAGTATTTCATCGTGCGCATGTAAATAAAAGAGGGGAATTTGTTGATCCATTGGTTGAAGAGCAATATGTAAGTTATTATTACTTAAAAATGAAGTAGATTGTTGAATTTTTTTTGTTAGTTTTAACGTATGTTAACAATCTTTGTGAAATACAGAATGCCTTAGTTGTTGAGGTTGCTCTACAGACTCATCACATAGCCGACTCTGGTGGTGATCCAGACACCATTGATTGGATCGCAATATTTGAGAAGGTGTTGGGTACTCGAAGGGGGTATGTGAGAGGCATTGGGCCTAAAGCTTCTTCAGCTGCGGGTACAAGTGCTTCATCCCAATGGCAGTCATAGTCACAAGCATCGCAACCAACACAGGTACTTGTTAAATTCTTAAAAAAATTGGTTGCTTTGTTATATTGTTAAGAACTTAATGTATTTGTAGTAATTTTTGGTAGCTCGGTAGTTTCTTAAATTGTTATAGACTTAACTGATTTGGTGCTTTGATGGTTTGATAGTTTGTTGAATTGTTCATAACTTATTTGTTTGTGACTTAATTGTAGGATGTTGATGTGAATGCTTTTCTTCAAAACCCGGCATTTGTGACGGCCATTGGAGACATTATTCGCTCGTTTAAAAACCAAGTCAACGAGGAAAACAACGATGGGGAGGACGGTGGGGAAGACGAAGACAACTAGTATTTCTTGTTTTATGATATGGAGGATGTTATTTTTTATTTGGAAAATAGTTTATGTATGATATATATTAAACGTTTGTTTGAGATTTATTAGATATGGTATGTTTGATGTTTGTTTGGAAAATAGTTTATGGAATATGGTATTTTTGATGTTTTTATATAATGTGGTATGTATTTATATATGTATTTTTATCAAAACAACATTTTATAATATATATAGATTAATATTATAAAAAATAAGTGTTTCTCAATAAAAAAAAACATTAGCAGCGACGCCTTTAGAGACGACCACTATCAATTGTGACGACGTGACCTCCGGCGAGTATTGCCGGAAAAATCCTACCGGTGGCCGGAATATTAATAGGGACGACACTATTTGAGACGGCATTGGTGTATTAGGGACGACAGGTATTAGCGACGACAGTATTAGAGACGACATGGGCTATTAGCTACGAGGCAACTGCGGCGACGCATTAGCGACGATATGTCGTCGCTAATAGCATTAGCGACGCCGACGGCAGAGATGATCAATTGCGACGACTTTTGTCGCCGCTAAAGGTTAGTATTTTTGTAGTGCTTTGTTAAAAACGTATTTTTTTTTTTTGTAAATTCATCTAATTAGAATTTACATTAATAAGAATGGGCTATATTGTAATTTCCATATACCAAAAAAACATCCATGGTCAAGAATTGGGAACTAACAAAATGGAAGGAATCAGATTCTTTTTAAAACAATCCACATTCTCTTTAATCAGGCAAAACAAACACGTTTTTTTCATTCTAATAGAATCAACATTCCATTCCTTCTACCATTCTCTCAAACCAAACAATAACACTCTCTAAAGGAAAGATTTACTAAGTCGTATGCTAGTGCCGTACTACTCCCTTGGCTCTCCAAGAGTACTTGCTAGGAAGCTCTTTAACTATATGGAGACTTCATTTTGCAAGACCTCCATAAGTGATCAAATTAGTAAAGAACTGCAAAATATATGCAATTTTTGACCAATTTTGTAAGTTAAAAGCTAAAAAAGTAGGAAAAAAACGCAAGATATATCTTATATATTCTCAAAAGTCAATGCTAATAGTTTTCAGGACGCTGTATCTCAATGCTCATGTTGGTATCTTGAAAGGAAAGTGGAACAATTATTCAAGCTATTGAAAATGACTCAAGAGTTAATATAACAATTGGAGGTCCTATTTCGGGTTGTGGTGAACTATTGATCATTATCACAACGATGTAAGTTTCTAGTTAGTTTCACACATAAAATACTTTATTATATACTTTATTCTTTTATTTTCCTATCTCTTTACTATTATAGACTACAGAGTCACAAAACTCGGCTGCACAAAAATACATTCATTCTTATTTTTTAGGTCTATTAAGTCCGAATTCAGAAGGTTCTAGAGCCATCATCAGTCGGGACCCGTGTTTCGGCTAGACTTGTAATTTCAATAAACCACATGGATTGTATTTTGGGGTGGTTTTGTAGTTTCAAAAATGAAAAATGTGACTGATGATGTAATAAAGATAGTTATAAGGATAAGAGCACCAACAAAGAAAACTAATATATACAGAACTATGTTCCACAAAAAAATTATTTTCTGTTCTTTCTTTTAGCTTCTTCTTTCTTCCGTGTTACATATTTGTTTTTGATCTCTTTAGCTTTTCTAATAATGCAATAGTGTGTTCTTTCATTTTTCTTTTTCATATTTAAATCAGGGTATTATAAAGTGATTGCAATAGTTATTTGACAAACTTGGATTTCAGTTTTGACCATTCTAGCATTCATTCAAAAGCATGCAATAAAATTTAAGGTACTTGAAAGAAATATAACAATAGTAAAGAAATACCATCACATCGTTGTTCTTATGAATTCTGCATCAAAGCAGGATGTGTTTCCCATCTGCATAAACAAAGATTCAGGAATATATTTAATCAAGGTAAAAGGCTAAATGCAATGTTAATAAAAAAAAAGTGACTTAAATTCCTATTAGGGGCTTGAATCATTCTTGGCAAATATACAATCAAATGAACTGACCCAGTCTTCCAAGCGAACGAAATACCAGTTTAAGAGGTGAGATTAGGGGACTTTTTCCAATGGTCTCAACCTCTTGGATCTTGACATAGCAGGTTTGGTTTGAACCACATCACCGACCTTTCCTCCACTTGAGTAGACCCAAATTCGGAGAACCATTGTGACTCTGGCCAGGTTTTAGTGTTCAATGGCTCTACCTTCGTGGAGATAATTCTAACAATTAGAGAGAGAATATTATGGTGTAATGTATTGTATTGATTGAAACAATGAACATTACAATGTATATAAACGAAAGAGAAAGCAGCTAACTAACTAACAAAATGTAAACTAACTCTTACAATATTTACAATTCTAACCCTGTACTATCATAAGTTACAAATGTGGTCCTTCAGTCTTCTTATAATGTTGATATCCTCCCCTCAAGATGCATTCGGCTGATGAATGTCATTGAGATGCATCTTGGACAATAGAAACTGAAATTGTGGGTTACATAATCCTTTTGTAAATAAATTTGCTAGTTGTTTGTTTGTTGAGACATGTTGTGGTGTAATAAAGCCAAGTTTATATTGATCTCTGACTAAGTGGCAATCAATATCCAAATGTTTCGTTCTTTCATGAAAGATTGGATTTTCAGTAATATGGATAGCTGATTTGTTGTCACACCATAAGCCAATTGGAATTTTGAACTGGACATTTAAATCTCTTAAAATGTAGCTAATCCATAGTAACTCACACACTGTAGCTGCTAGACTTCTATATTCTGCTTCACATGATGATCTGGAAACTGTCTTTTGCTTCTTTGTTTTCCATGAAATCATTGATTACCCATAAAAATGCAGTATCCAGTAAGAGATCTTCTTGTATCTTTACAACTTGCCCAATCTGAATCACTGAATGCTGTGATCTCAATTGGGAATGTATTTTTCCCAAAAAATAATCCTTTTGAAGGACATCCCTTTAAGTATTTCAACACATGTATTGCTGCTTTCCAATGTACTTTTGTGGGAGAATGAAGGAATTGACTAAGCTGCTGTACAACATAGCTTATATCCGGTCTTGTGAAGTTGAGATATAACAACTTTCCAACTAATCTTTTGTATTTTTCCGGATCCTGAAGTGTCTTCCCTTGATCAGCACATAAATTCACATTCTTCATTGTTGGTGTAGGAGCAGGTTTGACCCCAGTAAGACCAGCATCACTTAGTATGTCCATCACATACTTTCTCTGATTTACATACAGACCTTCAGTAGTTTTTAACAATTCAACTCCCAAAAAATAATTTGCTTCACCTAAATCTTTAATTGTAAATGCTTCATGGAGTTTTGATTTCACTTCTTTAATCAATATTTCATTTGGTCCTGTAATTAAAACATCATCTACATAAACGATTAATGCAATGAAATTCTCTGCTTCTCCCTTCACAAAAAGACAATGATCATGAGCAGACTGTTTAAAACCAAAGCTTAGTATTTTGTTGCAGAATTCAATATGCCATTGTCTGCTTGCCTGCTTTAATCCATATAATGATTTTTCAAGTTTACAAACTTCTCCTTGTTTTGCTTTAGTGTATCCCTGTGGAGGTGTAAGATATACTTCTTCTTCTAGATATCCATGAAGAAAAGCATTATTGATATCTAATTGATGTAAAAACCATCCATTTGAAGCAGAGAGGGACAATAATATCCTGACAGTAACTACTTTTGCAACTGGTGAGAAACTGTTGAGATAATCAATTCCATAAGTTTGATTGAATCCCTTAGCAACCAATCTAGCCTTGAACCTTTCAATTGTTCCATCAGATTTCATTTTTACTTTATACACCCATTTTGAACCAATTGTTTTCTTGTCTGCTGGTAGGGGCATAATTGTCCAGGTATTGTTTTCTTCTAAGGCTTGTAGTTCTTTATTCATGGCATCTACCCATTCTTGATGATTACAAGCTTCTGCATAGGAATTTGGTTCAGTAACCTTTGAAACAGAAGTGAGAAAGCATTTGTGTGCTTCTGTGACAATAGGAGATTCAATGTAAGGGTAAGTAGGTGGAGAATGAGGTGAAGTAAAAACTTTTGATTTAGATTCTTCTCCAGGAATATGAGTACAATGCATGATGTAATCATTGAACCAACTGGGTTGTCTTATAACTCTTTTGTTTGGTCTGGTGTTAGGTCCTTCATTTTCAGGGACATTTTGGTCATTTACTGAAATATTTGGTGAATTAGATGAAGAACTGGAAGATGATGATGTTGATTCAGCAGAAGGATCTGAATATTCTTGTTGGCCTTCTAAATCCAAGTCATCTGGATTATAATCATCAGCTGGTATAAAATCTTCCATATTAACATTGAATTCTGGTTCTTCATGTGGATTTGGTATTGGCATTTCAGGATTATTTGAATCAATGAAAGGGAAAATTGATTCATAGAATACCACATCTCTTGACATAATAACCTTTTTATCTTCAAGATCATATAGTTTGTAAGCCTTCTGACCTGGATTGTATCCAATAAAACAACATCTAATAGCCCTTGGTGCAAATTTTGTTTTATGGTGTTTGACATTGGTAGTAAAGCATAAACACCCAAAAGTCTTCAAGCTGGAATATGAAGGATCTTTATTATGAAGGCATTTGTAAGGTGTTTTCCATTACAGGATTGGTGTAGGTAATATGTTGATGATGTAAGTAGCCATCAGAATGGCATGTCCCCAGAAAGTAATTGGCATGTTGGATTGTGACAGAAATGCCCTTGCAATTTGAAGTAATTGCTGATGTTTTCTTTCAACTCTCCCATTTTGTTGAGGAGAATAAGAAATAGTCTTCTGATGTATTATGCCCAATTGTGATAAAAGGGTTTGACATTTGTGATTAACAAACTCACTTCCATTATCAGTCCTTAAGACTTTCACAATTTTAGAAAACTGATTGGTAACATATGCAAAGAAATATGTTAATGTTTGTTGAACTTGAGTCTTATCATTCAAGAGAAATGTCCAAACAGATCTTGAATGATCATCAACAATGGTTAAAAAATATGAAGCTCCTGAAATGGTTTTTGTTTTATACGGACCCCAAAGATCAACATGAATCAGCTTAAAGATATCATCAGCATGTGATTCACTGTTAGGAAAAGGAAGTCTTTTTTGCTTTGCTAGATGGCATGGAATACATGGTAGCAATTCATTGTTTTGTTTGGAAGGAATGAATTTTAGATAATTCAATACAGACTGAGAAGAGTGACCAAGTCTCTTATGCCATAGAGAAAAAGTTTCTTTATTCTTATTTGTATCTGTATTACAAGAATAAGTGGCAATATATGACTTTTCATTCAGATTCTTATCATCCTTCCAAGTTTTATCTATTACATTCAACAAACAATTACTATCAAGAATGTAAAGTTTTCCAGCTACTCTTCCTTCTCCAATGATTTCCTTAGTCTTAAGGTCCTGCAAAATACAATGTGTTGAGTAAAACTTGAACACAATTGCTGCAGTCATGGCCAAACATCTCACAGATAACAGATTACACTTGAATTCTGGAACATGTATAACATTTTCAAGTATTATCCTTGGACTAAGCTCAATTTTTCCTGTATGAGTAACTTGTTTAATGCTTCCATCAGGTAAAAAAATAGGTGTAAACCTGTTTACCTTGTTTAGATTCTTAATATAAGACATCTGTGAGCTCATGTGTGCAGTTGCACCAGTGTCTAAAATCCAAATATTTTTATCAAATTTATCACTCTGTAGAGAGTTCAGTAAAGATATGTCCATACCTGCAAAATCTCCAAAGTGTGAGAAGTTTGCAAAATGAGAATCCACCTTCTGATTTTGAGCAGCCTTCATGAATTGACTGAACTGTTGAAACAAATTGTTCATTGACTCAGAGTTGTCTTGATTGGAGGAGTTGGTTTCATTGTTATCAAACAATGGATTATGTTCTTGTGCACCAGTGTTAGCCATATGTGCAGAATTATAATTGTTCTTCTTCTTATCTTTCAACTCTTTGTACCAATCTGGATAGCCATTAAGTTTGAAACATGCTTCTCTGGTATGACCATTAGCTTTGCAATGATTACAGTATCTGTCATTATTTCCTTTGTTCTTGAAGTCTGTTTTAGGCTTAGAGGAGAATTGTCTTTTATCATTGTTATTAGAAGATTTAACAAACATAGCAGATTCAGGTGGATTTGAAAAATTGATTTGAACTTCTTTCTGTTTTTCAACACTTAAGGCCATAGAGTAAGCTTTGTGAACAGAAGGAAGGGGATCAAGTACTAAGATCTGATTTCTGAGACTTTCAAAACTGTCATTCAGTCCCATAAGGAATTGCATCAATCGAGTGGATGAAGTAAAATCAGCCATAGCCTTTGCAGATCCACAATTACACATCGGTAAGTGTATAAGACAGTTAAGTTGATCCCATAGTTGTTTCAATTTTGTGTAGTACTTAGGAACAGAAGAGTCACCTTGATTTATGGATGCAATTTGCCTTTGAAGTTGATAGATGAGTGGACCATTGCTTTCAGAGAAGTGTTCTTCTAATTCATTCCATAATTCTCGAGCAGTAGTAGCGAATATGAAAGCACCTACAATTTCTTTGGAAATTGCATTTAGTAACCATGATTGAACCATGCAGTCATTATTGGTCCAATCATCGAGTTCAGATCCAGGATTATATGGTTTCTTTGAAGTTCCATCGATGAATCCAACCTTCTTCTTTGCTCCTAGAGCGATTTGAATGGAATACTTCCATTGCATGTAGTTTTCATTACCAGTAAGATGAGATGAAACCAAAAACATGTTCGGATCATTGCTTTTAAGATTGGAATTGGCCACGTTATTAGATGTAGGTGGAACAGAATTGGAGTTCGTAACTGGAGAATCACCCATAGATCAGAGTAGATCGAAGCAAAAAATTAATCGAAAAACAATGATTAATCGGAATTAGAAAGACGATTATGATCAATTGATCAAATAATTGATCAATATTGTGGAAAAGAAACCGAAGATCATTCAAACAATTGAATGACCTGTGATGTAATGAAAGAAAACGATGCTCTGAAATTTGCTTCGATAATTCGCGGAATCAATCTCTGATACCATTCTAACAATTAGAGAGAGAATATTATGGTGTAATGTATTGTATTGATTGAAACAATGAACATTACAATGTATATAAACGAAAGAGAAAGCAGCTAACTAACTAACAGAACGTAAACTAACTCTTACAATATTTTACAATTCTAACCCTGTACTATCATAAGTTACAAATGTGGTCCTTCAGTCTTCTTATAATGTTGATAGCATATGGCTACTTTATCCTTTAATGTCCATAATAAAGAAAAACCTAAATGAGATTTAAGCTCAAATCAGTTAGTGCTCACTAAAAAAAGCAAAAAGCAAAAAAAATAAATAAATAAATAGAGAACGACTGAGAGAAGAGTGTGATGTTTTTTAAACTTTAACGGATGTGGTGTGATGGTTTGAGGAGTGAACTGAAGGGTGAGTGCGTCTTTGGAGGTTTGTTGGAGAGAAGGAGAAGGGAGAAAATCTGGACAAAATCAAAGTGGGTCGTCCCCTTTCAATCCATGTACTGAAGTAGTGTTTCACTGTTAAGCACAGTTATTACATTGTAGATTGATAGTTAGTACACTGTAGATGGATGTGCTCTTATCTACAGTGTAATAACATTTGTCAAATGTTAGTTTTTATAATTATAATTAGTAGTTCAAAATCGGATTGAGAAAGCCATAGTGCACCTCATTAATTAACAGAAATACACCATAGATATATTAATTGAAACAAACATTGCACGAGAAAGAAGTTATTAATTGTAAACAAGGCCCTTATATGGGTGAGCGGGAGATGACCCATGGATTCCAATTATCTTGAGGGGCATTTTTATATACCTTATATGTTACTAAAAAAAACCTTAACTTGATATATGTTGTATAGTGACCGAGTGGAAAAATGAAAGAAAGCAGAACCAAAACAAAACTAACAAAGAAGATTAATGTACAGGCTATAATTTTGGAATAATAATCGTATATAGCCTCTCACCATCATCGATTGAATTGCGGATTTTTTAACAACAAAAAAACCAGTTCATAATAAATTGATTCTGGTTTTTTCATGTAGCCTTTTAATATATGATTTTATTTTCCGATTTCTAATTTATGATTTCAATCTTTCTTAATACATCGATTATGATAATCTAATTTCATGCAACCTTAAAAAAAATCGACGTGTTAATATGATTTCAGGCAGTCTCACCGATTCTGATTTACGATATGTGTTAATTAGATTCATATTAATCTAATTTCTAATTCATATTAACTGTAAGATTTTGTTATTGTTCTTCATTTCTTTCATGTTAGTTTTATGATAAAAAATTAATTGATGTGCTTTTTCCAAATGTTTTTATGGATAACTTGAAACTTCAACATCTTAATTTTGAAATCCTTGTTGCTGGAGCCTAGAAAACGATTCAAAAATAATTATCCTTATTGCTAGAAAACGATTCTAGAAACAATTCAAACATCACAAGTTCACATCTATGTGCTTACATTTTCTTTACTTGCTTTTTTCTCATTGTTTTATAAGATTAAAATAATTAACATATTGCCTAGAAAATATTATTTAGCAATGACAATATATAAAAGGAATGAGCGACTAATACTATTACAAAAACGATCTAAGGATAAATGTATAACAAATTTCGTGTTTAAAAAGAAAAGCAAAAACAAAAAAGCCACCATATTTACTATTTTTTTTTCTGTAAGAACCAAGTTTTCTTCTTTTTCCCGGAGTCTCAAATTGGCTTGGACGACCTTGAATGTAAACAACCTCGCACCTCTTAAACTCTTTTGAGCATAACTTTTGGGACTTTAAGTTTCCCCTTCAAACTTTTGAGATGAATTTCAATGAGTAAATATCAAATTATATATATATATATATATATATATATATATATATATATATATATATATATATATATATATATGCACACACACACACACTGTAACATTCCGAACTTCAGGTATGAATTTAAAGCTTTATATATGTATATTATCAGGGCAACTCGACGAGCTGGGAGGTGCCAACTCGTCGTGTTGAGTTATATTGGCCGCATACTTTTCAAAGTCTACTTGAAGAGTTGGAAGGCCTAACTCGTCGAATAGGCTGAACATGAAACCCTAATTCTTTTGGATCTTGCACACTATTTAAGGACCTTAAGTCCCATTGTTGGCCTCTTTATTTGCCCCTTTGTCCAAAAAAACCCTAATTTGTGCATCATAGCTCATTGTGTGTGTGTGTGTGTATGTTTGAGAGCTTGGAGAGTGGCTTTTGGTGCTCTTTTGGAAGGACCTTGAAGCTTGAAGATGTGGGATTAAAAGAAAGGTTGTAGATCCGACATTGTGACAACCGACAATTTTGGTCAACTAAAGTCGGCATGGTCAAGTTAACTTGTACTAGTATGTTAGGGTTTACGTTATGTTTCCTAATATACAACTTACTATTGTAATACAAAGTATCTCACTGTGTGTGTGTATGTGTGAGAGTTTGGAGAGTGGCTTCTGTAATACACATATCTCATTGTGTATGTGTGTATGTGTGAGAGCTTGGAGAGTGGCTTTTGTTGCTCTTTTGGAAGGACCTTGAAGCTTGAAGATGTGGGATTAAGAGGAAGGCTGTAGATCCGACATTGTGACAACCGACAATTTTGGTCAACTAAAGTCGGCATGGTCAAGTTAACTTGTACTAGTATGTTAGGGTTTACGTTATGTTTCCTAATATACAACTTACTATTGTAATACATAGTATCACTCGGAAGTTTGTTATGTTCAAAAAATATAAACCCTAAATAGGGTGAGTGATGTAATGACTCGATAAACTTCAATTACCTATCCTTCGGGGATGAATAACATTCATAACGTGACGTAGTGAAGTTTATGATCTTAGCACTACGATGCAAAACCATAACACAGGCTAAGAACACATTCTTTCTCTCTCTCTCTCTCTCTCTCTCTCTCTCTCTCTCTTTCTCTCTCCCAAATCTATCTTAGTAACAAAAATCACATTTCCAACTTTTCCATAAATACCTTGGCCATCCCAACCCTCCAAATTGTTGAAAACCACTCAATATAGGAGGAGAAAATAGGAACCAACAAGTTGGATGCGAAACCCTCTCAAAATGCGAAGCCCTGCTTGTGAATCTGAAACATTCGAAACCTGAAAACCTTAGACCTTCGACCTTTGCATCTTAAAACCTTCGAAATCCGAGACTTTCGACATTCGCATCATAGACTTTTGAAACCTAAAACCTTCGAACCTTCGCATCTTCGAACTTCAAAACCCGAAACTTCGAACCTTCACGTCTTCGAACTTTGAAACCCGAAACTTCGACCTTTGCATGCCTTATCTTTGAAATCCGAAACCTTCGACCTTCGATTCCTTACTTTTGAACCTTCAGATTTCAGCCCAAATTTTTGACAGTTTTGCACTTTACGTCATTTTTATGAGTTTTTGATGTGGGATTTCCACCAAACTCATATTTTTCACATCTTAGACTTCTTAAAATCATATTTTATCCACATTTTTGATGAATTAATGGTTATAAATAAAAATTTTGTATTAAGAAATGTCTTAAGTTAAATAGATATTTTATTACACAAAGGGGTCAGGTGGATCCCCACTTGCCACCTTTGTGTCACTTCTCCTCTTGCCATTAGTCACTTCATTATCCCTTCACACTTATCAACCAAACCACTTACATAAGCCTTCCTCCCTTATATAAAGAAATCCCCTGAAGATCAAAGTCATTTTCACCTTTGTATACTTCTTCAACTCCATTTTCCTTACCACAAAAGGAGCTCTCATTCCTCTCCATATTCAGCCACGATTTTGGGAGACATCTTAGGATATTTTCCTCATTTTGGTAAGTATTTTTTCCAACTTCTAATATTAATACATAACTCCCTAACAATCTTGAATCCTTTACACACATTTTCACACATTAATGTCCTTAGGATCATCAATATCTCCAAGTGATCTTCATGTGTTCTTGACTTGAAACTCTTCATCCTCAACCTTCCACTCTACAAGAAATCACATAAGGTGAGTTCATACACCTACATTTTCACGTTTTCTTCAAGTTTTAGGGGGGGGGGGGGGGGAAGGGGGGTGATACAAGTTCTAACACCAAAACATAATCTAAACCTAAACATCAGCTTTCCACAGAAAAGTTGTGTCCTATTCACGAACTGTTTTGACTATCTTAAACTTAATATTTTTCAAAACTGTTAAATTTGAAATAGTTCAGGTTTATACCTTTCTAACGACCGCTCGCACGACTTCATATGATTTTTCTATAATTTATTGTGGCTTTTACAAAACTGTTAATCATTTCAGAATATATTTTGGACCATACAGTGAAAATGGACATTTTCACACCGGTTAGAGACTACTAGAGTCCATAATAAAAATTATGGACAAAGTAGACTCATTTTCTAAACTCTCAAGTTTACGGATTCTAATTTCGACTTACGATGATTTTTCTATAATTTTTCTAAAAACATGGACAAAAAAGGTTTAAACAACAAAAATGGTTTATTGTTCATTAACACTTTGTAACATGTTGAGAAAAGTGTGTAATATTACAGAAATACATATTGATTATATTTCATGCTATTCTACTTTGATGCAAAGGTAATAATCATACATATAAGGGTTTTCATCACTACAAATATTTATGATAAGCTATAATAGGTATAGTTTATGGTTCACTAACACTATGAACTCACTACGGAAGGTTTCATTTCCACTATAAAAAGGGGTTTTCCTTCACTCTACACGTAGAATCGTTGAATCAAATTTGTAAGCTAAAATCTTCAAGTACACACAGTGTACCTACGAAGTCCTGTATTATAACCAGAGTCTCTTGTAAGGAGAGCATGATACTTGTGTATAGATCTATATTGGGACTGACAATCCCGCACCTAAGTTGCTTGCAACAGCTAGACCGACAGGTTTGGGGTGATAAATTTCATAACATTCCGATGCCTAAAGAATGTCTTAATAGGCCATCTATGTCGTTAGTAGGGTTATAATAACTCACATAGGGAAACAACGATACATATAGTTTATGGGGTTTCATTCACTCGAACGGTTTCATGTTATTTAAAACTGCATATACTAATATAAATATGGAAAATACTTGTACATTTTTGTCTTTGGGTTTTAAGACTACAACTCATTTTACAAGGAAAATATTTGATTTTTCTGGAACAAACACTACTTTTACAAAGAAAGGATTTCAACACTACATTACAAAAGCTTATGAACTCACCAACTTAATTGTTGAAAAATTTCAAAACTACTTGTATTCTCAAGTAATAACTAATATAGGAAATCACAAGCTTTTGAGGATGGGACGCTAAGGTGTCAGACAAATCATTTTTGTCATCATACTGTAATTGATTTTGAAGCATGTGACTCGTGAAACAATGTAACCTTTTCAATTATATATATGATGATTGTTTTTTATTTCTTTACTATTAATTAACTGTTATGATACTGTACATGAAAGTCATCCCACCCCCAGACATTTCCGCCATCCTGGTTTCGGGGTGTGACTGATTGGTATCAGAGCGTTGTTTATAGTGGACTAAGTATATCAAACCATATAAGATATACAACTATAAATACAATGGGAATAAAACTCTCTGACGTAACACTTTTTCATATACTTTAAAATATTACGATATTTTTATAAAATTATAAGTACAATCACATTCACTAGTTCAGTGTCGTAATAGTAACAAAACAAAAAGTATTAAGATATGTTGAACACTACGACTAGGCCTTGGGGTATGTAATAAGATCAGGGATAAATATAGTCTGATTAACTATATTTATCCGGGATATGAATAACGTATGCCGAGGAATGGTCTCAGTGAGCGACGAGTCTAAAACTTACCAAAGAAACTCTAGAAACAAACATTTAAAATACTATAGGAGTATTTTATGATACTATGAGAACCGTAACGACAACGTTAGGACTTATCATTTATTAACTTTAATAATTCATAAGGAACCTTTTCATAAAAACTAAAAACCCTACTGGTAGATCTATAATTGCAAGGTATATACGTTAAAGTTGTATATAATAAAAAATTTATAGACTTAGGATTTTTTATTCTACTTTAAATCATGTTCCTTGTTTGGTTGTGGGTTTAGAGTGGAGTTACTTATCCGAAGGTCTATTCAATTTTGATTATATACAGCGTGTATACGTTAAGTAATTATATGAGGACCCGGTATGGGTCACATCACAAAAATTTTACTAAACATATTTCTAAATAAAAAATTATGTTTTTCCTTCAAAAATATTACAAATTAAGTTTTTCATATATTTGTCATATCCCTATTCTTGTACTTACACAATGGCTGGATTCCATATACCCGGAGACCCCTATTTCCCTAACCAGGGAAATGGTGGTTTGATAGAAGAGGATCCCGAGGAAGCAATGGAAGAAGACCCCGAAGACGATCCAGAGGAAGAAGACCATTCAGAGGAAGAAGATGAGAAAGAGAATCAAGACGACACCGAATCAGAACCAGAAGTCTACAATCCACCACAAGTTGTACGAAATCCCACTCCCAGACAGAACTCTCATGGCCCGACGCCTCGATGGGCAGTGGACTTGAGGAGATAGAGCCAAGAGCAGGGACAACGCCCACCCGACGGTATGGAACGAGGATTCTACAACCTTAGTCGAGGGGGTTCAGCAGATAGGGCTCTTCCTGTCATGGTCCGTCGCATCTCCCGACATGGCGAGCAAGTAAGAGCGTTCGCTAACCATATTATGGAGATTGGCGCCAAAATCAAGGTCATCGAAGTCCGTCATTGTCGTTTGGACAAAGATCGTGATCAAACACATGATCATATTGAAACACCCTTCAGAGGGAAGTTACCGTGACTCGAGCTAAGATAAGAGAATACTGGGAACGTCAAGATATAATGGAAATGTGTTTGTTTGAGGCTGAGCATCAAATGAAAGAGATGCAGCCTTTCATGACTTCATCTCATGGCCCACGGAGGACCGAACGCCACGAGTAGTTTCATATACTACTCATGTTTCGCAGACTAGGTGTTCCGAGTAGACGTCAGTACTACTCTTTTCTATATACATATTCGACCCTACGATTAAGTGACTACACTATTCGAAGGTTCGTAATGTTGTCAAAATTTTCCTTACATTGAAATAATGTAGACCTACACCAAGGTCAAATCTTCCCAAACTCTATGTACTAAATTATATCAATGAAATTAGCATGCATTTTAATTCATTGGGAGTGTTACTACAGGTTTCATAACATTATTTGTAAAAATTATTTACTCATTGTAACATCCGAAAAATACAGGCCAATAATTTCATTTTTAAATACATTATTATAAAACCAACAGTATAAGAAAACATTCATAATATCATGTCATGTCAAAATCCAAGTAGAAATAATCAAAACATGTTATCATAAAAGTATATTAGAGTGTAATCCCAAAGATCTCGTGTGCGCAAAACCATAGTATGATGCGTTGCAATCAAGTCGGCTCCTTTCCTTGAAAGAGAAAGTTCCTGAAACCAAAACTGAAAACTGTAAGCACAAAGCTTAGTGAGTTCACCCATCATACCACATACTATACAATCACATAGCATACATACTTCTGGGCAATTCTAAGGTGCCCAACCTACCCATTTCAAGACATTCGGGGGTGCTGACCTACCGATGTTAAGCCTTTCTGGGGTGCTGACCTACCCGTCGGTCCTAACAACCAAACCTCGGGGACTATTCCACCCCTTACTGCTTCTATCACATATATCATAGCATAAACATACTATCAGACATATATGGGGTGTCCGAACTACCCTTCGGTCCTAAAAACCGAACTTGGGGACTATTCCCCTCCTACTACCACTATCACATATAACATATCATGCCAGCATATAAACATATCATCACATACTGTCAGACATATCTTGGGTGTCTGACCTACCCTTCGGTCCTAACAACCGAACTCTACTACTATCACATATAACATATCATGCCAACATATAACATATCAGGTAATAGCAAACCTAGAAGATATCACAAAGACAATCATCTAACATACAACTCCTACTGTGTAACACCAGTCGAAATAGGTCAATAGACAATCACATGTGATTATGCCAATCATGTAATGCGATTATGTTAAACTAATAATGTGATAAGCATACTATGTAGTTCATGATAAGTTCTAATACAAATACAAACCTTCTTTATAATACAAGTTAAAGTATACGTCCATACGATTCCAAAAATATAGAGAATGTTTGAATCTGACTTCGCATGAAGAAGTTATGATAAACCGAACACTATAGATCTCTATAATAAGAGGAATTTAAAATAGACTTAGAATTAACTATTTAAGTCTAAAATAGAGTTGTATTACTCGTAAATACCTACGCATGGATATAAAGAACATTAAAAACGGAGTTCGTATGCGAAAGTTACGACCTTCCACAGATTCAGCTTTCAGAAACCCTAAGCTAACTAAACTCATGACGTGAACAAGGGTTAATTCACGACGTGAGGAGTCATTTTGCCACATTTCGGAATCTAGAAGGTGTGTGACAAGGATATGAAGGGATCAGATCAAAATTCACGACGTGAACAAGGGTTTATTCACGACGTGAGGAGTCACATGGCCACTTTCCGAAGCTAGGGACGCAAATGGCAAGTCTACGAGATGAGCATGCATAACTCACGACGTGAGTTTTATAAAATCACGACGTGAGAGTCCAAAATCCTTACTATAAATATCAGGTCCGACTTCAGCTATTCCTTACACCATTTCCTTATCTCCTCTCTCCCTTGCTGAAGCCATCTTGCATCCTAAGCCTCGATGACCTCAAACGCTGACCGTTTTTGCTTAGATAACATAAAATCACGCTACTAGGGTGAGTTTCACGGCCCCACTTTCTAACATTTTCAGGGGAAAACGCATGCTAAATATTGTATATACGTTACTATTATGTCTATATGATAGTATATTAGTATCAACTTAGATAGTTATATTAACCGGGATATAGTTGTTTTGAATATAATATTTTGAATATATACAATTATTAAAAACTTATCAATATGTTACTTTACTAATGTAGAAATTGATTTATACTTAGGATTCTATATATGTTGTGTGCGATATAGTTCCGAAGTTATATTCGGAAGTTCGATATATAAAGTATGTTGCTATTATTGGTTTTATGTCAAGATAAAACTGGATATGCTATATGTTGTTATTATTAGTTTTATGATAAGATAAAACTTGGTATGTTATATATTGTTGTTGTTATTTGTTTTATGTCAAGATAAAACCTAGTTTTTTTCCTTCAAGTTATAGCTATTATACTGCCTAAATATTATGAAGTTAGGAGTAATGTTTAAAAGCATAGTCTAGTAACTTAGGGTGTTAGACACGAAAATGCTTTTGTTGTTAGAGCTATAGGAAGCCGTCGAAGTCTACATGAGTAATTGTATTCATCAACTAAGATTGGGGATCTTAGCGGAAATCCTCTGAACTGTAGCTGTTAATCCTGTGTGAGCGAGGAAATCGTGTATAACTAGTATATTGGCTGACCACCCCACTTGTGATTGTTAGCTACAGTCAACCATAAGCAAGTGATGAACTATCCTTTTGTTTGTTTATTATTTCGGCATCGATGAGGCGTGCGGTGTTCCTCATGGTAATCTTGAGTGGGTTGTCCTCATGGTAATCATGAGTGGGTTGTCCTCATGGAAATCATGAGTGCGTTTTTCTCAGAGGTATTATGTCATAGGAACGGTTACAGGCTCATGGTAGCAAATTGTTAGAAACATTATACTTTGTTGTATACAAGTATTAATGTTAAGTATAAGTTTCCCCCTACTTATACCCTAGGTACTACTTGTGTATTAAGTAGATAATTATACCTAACACACAAACTCGTATAGAATTGAAATAGATTTATACGTAGTGGTTTTACTTGTATAGAACTGAAATAAGATTTATACGTAGTAACTTTCGTTTGTATGGAATTACAAACACTTATATTCATAGTATATGAGACTTATAGGTAAACTACTTATTTGGTAAGTAAACTTTTATACCTAGGATATATATATATATATATATATATATATATATATATATATATATATGTATATATATATATATATATATATATATATATATATATATATATATATATATATATATATATATATATATATGCTAAACGTTGGAGAGTCAAAATGATACTTTCAAAACTATACTTTTGAACATGGAAAATTTATTATTTTTATATGGAGTCAAAACCTATGGACTTGCCAACTTTATGTTGACGTATTTCAAAATGCATGTGTTTTCAGGAACTTGAAAAGCTGGTATGTATTAGAACGGGAGAAGTTTTACTATTATGTTTCTGTTAATTAAGAAGTATGCCATAGTCAGATATTATGTAATAAGTACTAGGAAAAACAATAATGTAACTTTCAAATTATCAATAAAGGTATGTATTTTCTTTAGTACTGTTCAATGTATGTTATATAACTGTGATACGAAGAATGGCGTTACATCACCCGGTGTTTCCGCCGACGGCCAGGGTGTGACATATTGGTGGGCCGACATTGTGGACGTAGACCCACCGCTACCGGAAGGTAACTCACCTCTCACTGCTGAAGTCTCGTAAACTTAACCCCACACTTCTAAAAGTCCTGCAGACCCAACCTCAGCTGCTGGATGACAGATTCCCCAACTGTCAATATCAAAACATCACCCAATTAATAATTGGGTTCCAACATATAACCATAAATACATACTTGGGTAAATACTACTTTACCCCTAACTCAGCTTTATTCAAGCCAAAGGCCCAATCCAAAGGCCCAAAAGTCAACTATGAGTCAAAGCCCAACATAGGCCCAATTTTCCAAATTGGGCCCAACCTTTAGGAGGTCTTACCATAAGGCCTGTAACGACCCAATTTTTATCAAGATTTTTTTTTCATTTTTAATCACTCAAATACTTCCCATCACTCATAATTTCCAAACCATTTGTTTTCCAAATCATAATTATTACAATTTCAATGTACTTTTGAAAACATCAGATAGTCCCATCCCACAAAAGAGAGGTAGAGTGCACGCCACATCATCACGCCTTGCCTTTGCCCTTCGGCTCTGAAGTACCTAAAAACAACCTGTAAGCCAAATGCTTAGTGAGTTTCCCAGAGCATACCACACACACAAACCACATATCATATATCTTGTTAGCTATAAAAGCTACACATATATCACGTAAGCCATGCATACATGAAACTTGAGAAAGTTCCATGGGCTACCCCACATGGTCTTTGCCTAGGACTGCCATGGGCTCCCCCACATGGCCTTACATCCAATGCCATGGGCTACCCCACATGGTCTTCACCTAGGACTGCCATGGGCTACCCCACATGGTCTTACATTCAATGCCACAAGCTCCCCCTGGGGTCTTCATACATAACATGCCATCACATAACAACACACAAAATATCTACCACATATGTCATAAACACATAATGGGTCGGCCTTGGTGCCTTAGACCCATGGGTATGGTGAGAAGACTCACCTGTCACGAATGCTGAACTGACACTTTGCGACCAAATGTACCCCACGGGTTGCTCCACGCAACTGCCTACAAAGTGTCATACAATATCCAGTCATTTCCCCAAAGTTCATCCTGGTCAACTACAGCCAAGGTCAAGTCAACTGTCCATGTTGACCCTAACTCGCCGAGTACCGCTAGTGACTCGCCGAGTTTCCCAGAATATCATCTACCCGCCGAGTCATCGAGGCGACTCGTCAACAGTCTTGATTGATAATCTAAGGTCATACGTCGAGTTGTTCATCCGACTTGCCGAGTTGTTCATCTAGCTCGCCGAGTTCATGGCAAAATTCATTGGGCTCGCCGACTTGTTCATCCAACTCGGCGAGTCCATGCCTGCCTTCAAATGACTCGCCGAGTCACCCCCTGTGACTCGCCGAGTCCTTTCAGATCTCAATCCATACAGACCCTTTTTGAGCCATGCAAAGCTTCCAAACTGCAGCTCTAGGCTCCTGAGGCATGCTTTCCACATAAAGTTGCAAACTTTACGTGCATGCAAGGCTTTAAGGCCCTAAAATAGCAAATATAAGCTTGGAATGGGGTAATACACTTGAGGGAAGGTACATGCTAAGCTCCACTGATAACTTTATGCATCTTAAGGCCAAAAGGAGTTCAGATCTGAAGTTACAACTTCAGATCGTGGCTTAAACACAAGAGCCCTTTCTTAGAATCCATGCACAAGAGGGTTTTGGGTGGCAATGAGCCAAGAGATAGCTTAATACCTTTAGAAAGTTCTCCACATAAGTAGATCCAGAATCCCCACGAGCCCTTGCTTCTTCTAGCTTGATTCCTCAAGTGATTCCTTCACCAAATCCCTCCTTCAAGCTTCAAAATCACCAAGAACACACTCACACTGGAATCAGGGTTTTAAGGAGGTATGGAGTTGTAAAGGGGAGGCCAAGGGAGGCTAATGACCCTTTAAATAGGGTGCAAGGCCCTGGAATCTAGGGTTTCATCTTCCAGCATCTACTCGGCGACTACCATAATGGACTCGGCAAGTAGATCATTAAGCCCCCGCGTCCAAACCTGCTACTACTCGACGAGTTGGGAAGCCAACTCGCCGAGTAGGTCCTCCAAAACTCCACACCAAAATATCTTTATCAATACCTGAGGATCAGGGTGTTACAAGGCCCAACCATTTATTCCAGTCCAACCTTTGACAGCCTAATAGACTAATATTATATAATCATTAAGGCCCAACTATGGCCCATTTATGGCCCAATTTTCCAAATTAGGCCCAACTCCTCATACGGGCCTTACCTCAAAGCCCATTAATTTTTCTAGTCCATTTGCTTGATCTTGGATGGCCCATCAGTAACCCAATCATCAAGGCGCAGCAAAAGTCCCAACAATAAAACCAAGTGAAGTTAGGGTTTCACATAAAATGCCGATTAGGGTTAAGTGTCCTACTTAACCCATTAGGGACTTAATCCACTAAGGACTTAATCCATTAACTCCAATATTGCTTACATTAATTTCTGCCAATTATTATTATTTAGTATTTCAAGTTATTAAATAATTCTCGTGTGTGACCCAAACAATTCCCATAGTTAAGGTTTTATGATCTTAGGGTTATTCAACCCAATACTAGCCCATTAGTCCATTGATTGGGCTTTTAGGTCACTTTTGGCCTTATTGGGACCATTAGCTTCTCTTTGGGTCAATTAGGGTCCATTAGACCCATTTGGGTTTCCTTAAGCCCATTTATCACATGTTTGGGCTTTTATGTTCATTAAGCCTCATTGGGGCCATTAGGGTTTCAAGCACCCTAAACGAATCAAACTCCACGAGGCAAGCACACCGACACCCGACACGGCGGCCGGTGGCGGCAGGAGGCGACAACCACCACCCTAAGGTGGTGGTTTTCAATTTATATTTCCTTATTCTAGCCACTATTACAATTTTACAATGAGCTCACAACATGAACACACACACTACTAAATAAACACACACACGCAACCACCCTTGTGGTGGCCGACGGTGGCATGTGGTGGCAGCCACCACCTCACTATAGTGGTAGTGACTTTTCCGGCCAAATAAACACCCAACACTGCTTCAATATAATGAACACATGCATACACATGAGAATAACGCCATACAGCAACATACACACCCACCATGACTGTCTTTGAGGCAGCAACCACCACGACCGACTGCCATGGTGGTTCTTCACGGCTCCCAATTGACAAAACCCCCACACACACGGAAATTAGCATAATATAGAAGCATCCACACCCGCTTGGGAACTACGACCTCAGCCACATTAGTAGCAGGCGACAGTTTTGCGATGGCAACCACCACCTCACGGTGGTGGCAGTGGTGTCTCTTTGGTTCCCGGTCGAGCAGCCACACCAATGAAGGAATGACTACACCACCTACAACTACACGTCCTTGCTCGGAGAGAAACACAACCACCCACCTCACGGTGGTGTGCGGAGAAGACAACGGCACTGAAAGGCAGCCACAACGACATTTAATGATAGTAAAGAGCGCTGAAGTGCATTCGCAGTCATGGCTGTGGTGTAACACCGAAGATCCGAGAAGAAGTGCCATCATGAACGACCACAGTGACAGAAGATGAAGAAGAATGTGACGATCCTTGCGGTTGCAGACATAGTCTCCATCTTCATGCTTGTTGTCGGAGTCACTCGATCGGTGGCTAACGATATCGACGGAGGAGGGAATGACTGTTGGAGATAAGGGAGGTATAAGGTGGTAGAGGGTTGGCGGCTGCAATGGGTCTCTAGGGTTACAGTTTCATAACCTTTATTTACCGGCTCCTTATACGAGTTTGCCATGATGACCAAAATAGTCCCTCCAGCTCCAATTTAATTTGAAACTGATCCATATTTTACCCTTCTAACCCCTCTTTTACAAATTCTTTTCAACAGAAATCCATATGTTACCATTTAGCCCCTAAGCCTCCAAAATCTCTTCAAGTTAAGTCCCAATAATTTCCATTTAGTCCCTGCCTTCCATAAAACTTACAAATTAAGTCTAGATTTTACACATTTAGCCCCCAATCTCTTAGAGTGTGACAATTAAGTCTACGAGACAATCATTTAATATACAATTATATATTTTAGGGCTTCTATTCGTTCATAAATTTGTTTATTTATTTAAGAAATAAACAGGGTGTTACAACTCTCCCCCACTTAAATTAGATTTTGTCCTCGAAATTATTTCTTACCATTCCTTACTCCCTCAACCACTCTAGTAGCATGGTCACCAACCTGTGCACACCCCAGCCTCCCCAGGGTAGCGATGACCAATCCTCGGAAATCCCTAAAATCCACAGGTGAATGAATTCCTCGCAACAAGATCTCGTCTACCCCGTCTGAAGTCTGTTGTCTCTAGATGATCTGAATCACAAACAGACCACTCATACATAATCATTATTGTTGAATCCAACCCGTTTATCTCATAACTGACTACTCAACATCTAATCACTCGTGGTTCCCACTATAAAATAGTGTCACATACCCAATTATCCATCAATAACACTTAGACTCGACCAAAGCTCAACTAATTCCGCTGCGAGTGACTTGGCATACCCTAAACAATCTGTTATTCCGTCCGTACTTGCAACCCCAAACACAAATACTAATACTGCCTAGACGCTGAAACTGCCCAAACACTAAACTGCCTGAAGTAGTATGCTGCCACATGGTTGCTTCCCAAAAGCTACCGAGACCTCCTGGGTCTCAATTCACTCGCCAATCATCTGAAATGTCGGGTTTCAGCCTGACTGCGGAGCCAAAGGACCCCCACTTAGTCGCCTCACACAACTTCTGAACGAAATCCTTCTCTGGAACTAGTTACGACTAGTTATCATGCCACTGTGGCTCTAACAACCCCCTGATCTAACCGATCGGGTCCATGTGTCGAATCATGTCATCATCAAATCCAAGGATAAAAGTGATTTCCACCTAACCGATGGTAGCCTTACATCACAAGCAATCTCATATGGTCCATTGCTTTCCTGATCCCATAATTGTAGCGGCGCTTAAACAGTCCTTTCAGTAGCTCAACTAGATCTAATCCATCTGGGTAATTCCACAATCCAACCCATGGATTTCCTTATCCTTACTGCTACACCCGAAATGGTGTGTACTACTGTTCATTTCGCGTCCTACAACGCGCTCATGCTATCTGCCATCTAAGTGAAGGCTGCAGCTACACTCACAGACTTACATCACTCAAGCACTATCTGCTAACCTTGTGAATGCTACGGCTACACCCGCATTCTTACAACACGCTACCACTATCTGATCACTAGTGAATGCTACGGCTACCCCTGTAGTCTTACAACACTTTCCATACTAACTGACTACTAGTGAATGCTACGGCTACCCCTGTAGTCTTACAACACTTTCCATACTAACTGACTACTAGTGAATGCTACGGCTACCCCCTGTAGTCTTACAACACTTTCCATACTAACTGACTGCTAGTGAATGCTACGACTACCCCCGTAGTCTTACAACACCTTCCCAACCGGGTCGAACACGCACCCGACCTAATACACCACTGAACTTGAGTCCTAACTATAGCTCTACCCTGGTTCCCGCAACCTGCTATCACATGACCCCATTGTATCAGTACCGTACCCATGCCCGTGATCAAAGCATCACAGTAACCCACAAAATCATCTACACCCTCTGGCATGGTGAGAATCGGTGCCTCGCACAACCGCTGTCTGAGAGTATTGAAGGCTGCTTGCTGTTCAGGACCCCAGCAAAAGGCCATCGACTTCTTGGTCAGTCGGGTCAAAGAAACTGCAATCTCGGAGAAGTCCCGTATAAATATCCAATAATAACCCGCTAGACCAAGGAAACTCTGAATCTCAGACGGAGACCTTGGAATCTCCCACTGCATCACAACCTTTATCTTGGCCAGATCAACTAGAATACCCATATGGTTGACAAGGTGCCCAAGAGATTGCACCCCACACAACCAGAACTCACATTTGGAGGACTTTATAAAAATCTCTCCCCCACTTAGATTCAACTAAGTCTTCATGGAACGCGAGAATTGAAGGATTCCCAATCCTTCTCAATTTCTAGTATCCCACTGATGACAACCTGAGCTTACCCAATGCTAACGATCAATTACCATTCTGACCTTAAGATCACTCATTCTCTAAAATCCTGACGAGTACCCTTGAGATCTGGTCTAGTCTAACGCCTCAATCCATCTCCCATGCTGTCAATTGAAGGTCTAAATCTTCACTCTGGCTGACGAATCCTCGTTCTCACTTCCAATCTTGCAGTACAACTGAACTCTAACCAAACACAGCCCATGCGAAAATACAATTCTATTGAACATGTGATGACCAACCACTTATGGATCTAACACCTGTGACTGACACTACCCTTTTCATGTCACCAGCTCTATCCTAGCAACGGTAATGCCTTAAACTCCAAAGTTCATTGATAGACAATTACCGACCATACCTGAACAATGATAGAACCCCTGAATGCTGACTTCACTGGTGAACTATCACTCTAACCCTCACCGAGGATCTTCCAAACAATAATCCTGCACAGATATCGACAAGGATCCAGAATGATACGGTACACGCGGAACCTGCTCCGCAAGATGCATCCCTCTGTGGGTTCATCAAGGACTTTTTGGCATGCATGATGGCATATATGATCCTTGATAACCCAAACACTAGCAGGAAACCGACCCGAGATCTAACTTATCCAAACTCATTCATAACTCCAACACGCTACGTATCCCCAACATCCATCTAGTAGCAATAGAAGATGACATACCCGCAACATCTGGAGGAATACTAATAACCTTCTGCTGACAAGACCAACCCCGCTACCTTGTAGCAGCCTAAACCCTCGGAGTGACAAACTCCCGTGTGCACTGTCATGTACGTGCTGCACCAAGTCAAGCCCTGTTGGCCTTTCACCTGATGATCAGAAGTCATGGGTCTCTTCCTGGGACCCTCTACTATACGTACCTGGAAAAACCATCTCTTTCCAGGGTGCTCCAAATCGATCTCACATCTGCAACTTCCTAGAAATCATATCCTTCAGGGTCTGACACCCTGCCACACTCACTAACTCACTTGCCAATGGCTAAGCTGCAACAACTGGAACATCCTCTGTCCCCAAACTGGGTCACTAACTCCTTCCCGAAGCTTCTTAGATTCTCCAAGACTCTCACTGATTTGATTATGGATCTTGTGCTTTCAGTAGTACGAGCCCAATACTATCTTCCACACCTATCCATACTTTCCTCAGCAATCCTCCCGAATCCTCCACATCACTTCCTCAAACTGGTACTCCCAAGTCTCAATCATCCTCACTACTAACCCACTGAAACATATCCTAGGCTTCCCTAGGTTCCCGTACCCACCCAGTCCTCAACTGCTGAAAGATTCCCAGTAATGTCAACTAGCTACCTCATGAATATAGCCACATGCAACAGAGATCAGATTATCCTTCGAGTAAAAGACTCATACCTAGAACGGTTAGACTTAAACGAGAGCTGCGCAATAGGGTCAAATTTATCACTCTAAGATTATCCAGCTTGTGCCACATGTGACTTAGCATATTCACTTAATAGTTAGCTCACATTACTAAGAGTCCTACAAAGAACAAAGCAAGCCGCATTCGGATAATGGAAAATCTAACCATCATACTCCAATCAAACCTTTCTATACTCTAATCAGGAGTTTGTACATGCAATTCAAAGGCTCATACAATCATGCATAACCTAATCAGGCTAACCTATCACTGACTAATCAGTACTAGCATGCAAGTCTACAAGCACATATAATAGGCATATAACGCATCCTCCTAGATCCTTAGCCCTAATCTAGCATGCAATTCTCATAATCATATCATATCATACCATAACATAACATGTATGAGTATCTTGGGGAAAACTTACTTGAGCTCGGCTGATTGCACGCATCACACACTTTGTTATTCTCAAAGTTCTTTTCTCTTTTCGGATTCTTTTCAAACTCCTTTATAAAATGGTTTTACTTTTGAAAAATTTCATACCAAGCAATTAGTTTGAGTTCAAACACACTCGAGAGTATGTCCATATCCCTCAAACCAAGGCTTTGATACCAACTTATAACATCCCAAAAATACAGGCCAAAAATTTCATTTTTAAATACATTATTATAAAACCAACAGTATAAGAAAACATTCATAATATCATGTCATGTCAAAATCCAAGTAGAAATAATCAAAACATGTTATCATAAAACAATATCAGAGTGTAAACCCAAAGATCTCGTGTGCGGAAAACCATAGTGTGATGCGTTGCGATCAAGCCGGCTCCTTTCCTTCAAAAATGAAGTTCCTGAAACCAAAACTGAAAACTGTAAGCACAAAGCTTAGTGAATTCTCCCATCATACCACATACCATACAATCACATAGCATACATACTATCGGGCAATCCTGGGGTGCCCGACCCACCCGGTACGACCATTTTGGGGTGCTGACCTACCCGATACGACCATTCTGGGGTACCGACCTACCCGTGTCAATCCATTCTGGGGTGCCCACCTACCCGTGTCAAGCCATTCTGGGGTGCTGACCTACCCATGTCAAGCCATTCTAGGGTGCTGACCTACCCATCGGTCCTAACAACCGACCCTCGAGGACTATTCCACCCCTTACTGCTACTATCACATATATCATAACATAAACATACTATCAGACATATTTGGGGTGTCTGAACTACCCTTGGGTGCTAACAACCGAACTTGGGGACTATTCCCCTCCTACTACCACTATCACATATAACATATCATTCCAACATATGAACATATCATCACATAATATCAGACATATCTTGGGTGTCTGACTTACCCTTCGGTCCTAACAACCGAACTCTACTACTATCACATATAACATATCATGCCAACATATAACATATCAGGTAGTAGCAAACCTAGATGATATCATAAAGACAATCATCTAACATACACTCCTACTGGTGATCCGCCATTGTGGTCGTAGACCCACCGCTACTGGAAGGTAACTCACCTCTCACTGTTGAAGTCCCGTAGACTCAACCCCACTCTGCTGAAGTCCTACAGACCCAACCTCAGCTGATGGATGACAGATTCCCGAACTTTCAATATCAAAACATCACCTAATTAATAATTGGGTTCCAACACATAACCATAAATACATACTTGGGTAAATACTACTTTACCCCTAACTCAGCTTTATCAAAGCCCAAGGCCCAATCCAAAGGCCTAAAAGTCAACTATGAGTCAAAGCCCAACATATGGCCCAATTTTCCAAATTGGGCCGAACCTTTACAAGGTCTTACCATAAGGCCCAACCATTTATTCCCGTCCAACCTTTGACAGCCTAATAGTCCAGTATTATATAATCATTAAGGCCCAACTATGGCCCAATTTTCCAAATTGGGCCCAACTCCTCATATGGGCCTTACCTCAAAGCCCATTAATTACTCTAGTCCATTTGCTTGATCTTGGATGGCCCATTAATAACCCAATCATCAAGGCCTAACAACAAAACCAAGTGAAGTTAGGGTTTCACATAAAATGCTGATTAGGGTTAAGTTTCCTACTTAACCCATTAAGGACTTAATCCATTAAGTCCAATATTGCTTAGATTAATTTCTGCCAATTATTATTATTTAATATTTGAAGTTATTAAATAATTCTCGTGTGTGACCCAAACAATTCCCACAATTAAGGTTTTATGCCCTTAGGGTTTTCCAACCCAATACTAGCCCATTAGTCCATTGGTTGGGCTTTTAGGTCACTTTGGGCCTTATTGGGCCCATTAGGTTCTCTTTGGGTCAATTAGGGTCCATTAGACCCATTGAGGTTTCCTTAAGCCCATTGATCACATGTTTGGGCTTTTATGTCCATTAAGCATCATTGGGCCCATTAGTGTTTCAAGCTCCCTAAACTAATAAAACTCCACGAGGCAAGCACACGCCCACCCGACACGGCGGCCGGTGGCCGCAGCCACCAAGGTGGTGGTTTTCAGTTTTCATTTCCTTATTCTAGCCACTATTACACTTTTACAATGAACTCACAACATGAACACACACACTACTAAATAAACACACACACGCAAACACCCTTGTGGTGGCTGGCGGTGGCACGTGGTGGCAGCCACCACCTCATGGTGGTGGTGGTGACTTTTCCGACCAAATAAACTCCCAACACCGCTTCACTATAATGAACACACGCATACACATGAGAGTAACACCATACAGCGACATACACACCCATAATGGTTGTCTTTGAGGCGGCAGCCACCATGGCCGGCTGCCATGGTGGTTCTTCACGGCTCCCATTTGACAGAACCCATACAACACAGAAATTAGCACAATAAAGCAACATCTACACCCGCTTGGGAACTATGAACCCAGCCACACTGGTGGCAGGCGACGGTTTTGCGATGGCAGCCACCACCTCATGGTGGTGGCAATGGTGTCTCTTTGGTTCCCGGTCAAGCAGCCACACCAATGAAGGAATGAATTCACCACCCACACCTATACGTCTTTGCTCGGAGATAAACACAACCACCCACCTTGCGGTGGTGTACGGAGAAGACAACGACACTGGAAGGCGGCCATAACAACATCTAACGACGGAAAAAAGCGTTGAAGTGCAGTGACAGTCATGGCTGTGGTGTGACACCGATGATTCGAGAAGAAATGCCACTGTGAACAACCACAGTGGCAGAAGATGAAGAAGAATGCGATGATCCTTGCGGTTGTAGACACGGTTTCTGCCTTCACGCTTGTTGTCGGAGTCACTCGATCTGTGGCTAATGGTATCCACGGAGGAGGGAACGGCCGCTGGAGATGAGGGAGGTATAAGGTGGTAGAGGGTTGGCGACTGCAATGGGTCTCTAGGGTTAGGGTCTCATAACCTTTATATACCAGCTCCTTATATGAGTTTGCCATGATGACCAAAATGGTCCCTCCAGCTCCAATTTAATTCGAAACTGATCCATATTTTACCCTTCTAACCCCTCCTTTACAAATTCTTTTCAACAGAAATCCATATGTTACCATTCAACCGCTAAGCCTCCAAAGTCTCTTCAAGTTAAGTCCCAATAATTTCCATTTAGTCCCTGCCTTCCATAAAACTTACAAATTAAGTCCGGATTCTACTCTTTTAGCCCCCAATCTCTTAGAGTGTGACAATTAGCTCTACGAGACCATCATTTGATATACAATTATTTATTTAGGGCTTGTATTCGTTCATTAATTTGTTTATTTATTTAATAAATAAACAGGGTGTTACACTCATGGTAAATCTATGATTACTTAGCATATACATTAAAGTTGTATGTAATTAAGACATTATCGACTTAGAATTGGTGGGCTCACCTTAGATCGTGTTCCTTGTTTAGTTGTGGGCTTAGGGCAGACCCATTAAATTTAAAGGTTTGTTCAAATCTTAGTTATATACAACTAGTATACACCAAGTGATTCTTGAAGCACCTGGTATGGATCAAATCATAGGTTTTCACTTGAGGCATCACTATTAAAGTTCATAGGTTTATTTCACATAAACTTCAATCAAAAATTGGTTACAAAATACCTTTAAGTCGGAACTTGATACATGTAGAAACTAATATAATTAGTTCAATAACACTCGACTTATAACCACTACTGAAGACTTACCATCATTTCGTCTTTAAAACTTGTGGCAGAAGTATGCCACCACGAAGAAATCCCAGGCGTTTCAACAACAAAACAACAACAACACCACCTCCGCGACCACCTCCATAATTCGATCCTGCCATTTTCCAGGCCGCTGTAACGGCCACTGTGGCGGCTTCCATATCACAAATTAGCACCAATGCTACCAGTGGAGCAGGAAATAGTGCTACAAATTCTAACCAAGGAGACAGTCAGGGACACACAAGAGAATGTTCCTATAAAGACTTCACAAATGGAAAACCCACATCCTTCAATGGAACCGGAGGTGTCATCTCTCTAATGTAATGGTTTGAGAAAACTGAATCAGTCTTTGAAATCTGTGCATGCCCCAAAGCAAGCAAAGTCAAATTTGCAGCTTACACCTTCTCTGACAGAGCCCTTATATGGTTTAATGGCCATGTCAAGTCATTGACTCTCCCAATAGCTAATTCGACGAGCTGGGAGGACCTGAAGATCTTAATGCTGGAAGAGTATTGCCCAAGGGGTGAAGTGCAAAAGCTAGAACATGAGCTATGGAACCTCAAGATGACGGGCTCTGACATTGCATCCTATACTGCCAAATTCAGTGATCTAGCTATAGTATGTCCTGGGATGGTCACCCCGGAGAGTACGAAGGTGGAAAGATACATCTGGGGACTATCCCCCTAGATTCAAGGGAACGTGGTAACTTCAAACTCGCTTACTTTCGACGGTGCTAAACGCTTGGCCTAGAGGCCCATTGATCACAGAGTCCACCAAGGCATAATGACCCCAGTCCCCGAGCAACCAAAATGAAGAGACAAAAAGAGAAAATTCTGTAATAAAAAGAAGGACCAGACAGCATAGGACCCCGCCAAGAAGCAACAAATTGTTTCTATTCACGCTGCCACTACCCCTGCCGCTCCAACACCATTGCGACAATATGCTGGAAACCTCTCCAAGTGAAACTTTCACCACACGGGAAATTTTCAAGAAATGTAACGTAGCAACTACCATAGAAAGCGGCATACAACTCGTTTCAATAAAGCGTCAGCCCAACAAAATACCTAGGCCGCCAATGCCGGGGTAAGCCTGATGGGTTTTGAGCACTCTAACAACCTTAAGGTGCAAATACAACCGTAAAGGCTTTAGATCTATGTTTTCTCTAATTATACATGCAATTTGATTTTCCAAGGCATTATCCTAACTAGCATACAAAACATGGGTACTTGTATAACAAAAACTAGTTAGATGACATACCTTTTCTTATAGCTTATAACCTTAGACCTTTAATAGCCTAGCACCCCAAATGTGATGCCTCAAATGCTTCACAAAACACCACCAACAATGGAAGACTTGAGAGAGAATAACTTGCACTCAAAAATCGGCTATGCTTTTCCAAAGATCACTAGTCGTTGATTTCATGAGCTAAAGAGTTTCTTATATAGTGTGGCAAGGATTAGGGTTACATTAATGTAAACCCTGATGGACATGACCTTTCATATCACTTAGGATCCATGGGTTAAACCTCCATAGACTATCCGTGGACTATCATGTTGGTTTAGTCTAACCTAAATAGCCATTGGCCCACACTATAAGAATCATTGATTTACCAAATCAATCCCTTATATTTGATTAGTCTCTTTTGATCACTAAATTAATTCCAAATTAATTCTTTATCAATACTAATTAAATAATATGATTTCATATTAATATATTAGAACTTATAATATATTAATAAATCATAAATAATCTCTTCTCAAAAGTCCATCCTTACAAAGTGTTCCGGTGAAATGCAACCCAAATGGACCATGCTACTTTCGGGTCAACTACATACCAAATATAGTTATGGACTTAGATACCTTATCCAACAAAGTCGAGCCTGCTACGGCAGTGGGGAGACTAGGAATTTTAAAAGGGATTGCCCAGAGGCACTTAACACAAATACTGGTGGTGTGGGAAGAGTCCTGGCAACAAGACACGGAGAAGCAGTTGAAGACCCCATGGTGGTTACCAGTACCTTTCTTCTTAGTGACACATATGCATGCATAATTTTAGATAGTGGAGCAGAGAGGAGTTTCGTAAGACACTAATTCAGACACTTACTTAAACAAAATCCCCAATCACTCAATGAAATGTGTACAGTAGAAATGGCAAACAGTAAAACGGAAAGGATAAACGATATGTACGTAGGCTGCACACTAGCTCTAAATGAACACTCTTTCCAAATCAATCTAATGCCGATCACTAGAAGAAGTTTTGATGTCATCATCGGTATGGATTGGTTAAGCCTTTACCATGCCGATATCTTGTGTTACAAAAGGGTCATTCGCCTTAATCTGCCAAGTGGCGAAATTGTCGTCATTTATGGTGACAAACCTGGTGCAAATTTACAAATCATCTATTTTGTCAAAGCTCAAAAATATCAACGCAAGGAATACCACGCCTTCCTAGCCCACATGGTGGATAAGAAACAAGAAGTGAAAGACATCAAAGACATTCCAGAAGTCTGTAATTTCCCCGATGTATTCCCAGAAGACCTCCCAGGTGTGCCACCTACGCAACAAGTCGAATTCTGAATCGACCTAATTCCTGGAGCTATCCCCGTGTCAAAACCCCCATATCATTTAGCAGCAGCCGAAATGCAAGAATTGTCCAGCTAACTAAACGAACTACTGAACAAAGGGTTCATTAGACCAAGCTTCTCACCATGGGGAGCACCGGTCCTATTTGTGAAAAATAAATATGGGTCGTTCCGCATGTGCATCGACTACCGTGAACTAAATAAACTCACCATCAAGAATCGATATCCTCTACCTAGAATCGACGACATCTCCGATCAACTTTATGGAGCCAACTATTTTTCAAAAATCGATCTATGGTCGGGATACCCTCAACTGCGAGTCCAAGAGGAGGATGTTCCTAAAACGGCATTCAGAACTTGTTATGGTCACCATGAGTTTGTAGTGATGCCCTTCAGATTAACAAATGCGCCCATAGTGTTCATGGATCTAATGAATCATGTGTATCGACCTTACTTAGACAAATTCGTGAGTGTTTTCATAGACGAAATTTTGGTATACTCACGGAGTAAGGAAGAACACAGTCAACACTTATGACAAATCTTGGAAAAATTAAGGGTGGAGAAGTTGTACGCATAGTTCTCGAAGTGCGAGTTCTGGATCCAGGAAGTGGACTTCTTGGGATATGTGGTTAGCAAAGATGGAATACATTTGGACCCCTTCAAAATCAATGTGATCGAGAACTGGTCAGCACCAAGGACACCTACAGAAATCCGTCAACTCTTAGGCCTTGCTGGCTACTACTGAAGGTTGATTCAAAACTTCTCCAAGATCGCCAAACCACTCACCACCTTGACTCAGAAAAGTGTAATCTTCAACTGCAGAGAGAAACAAGAAATCGCGTTCCAAATGCTAAAGCAAGCCTTGTGCAGTGCACCTATCTTGTCTCTCCTAGAAGGGACAAAAAGATTTTATAGTATACTGCGATGCATCCAATCAAGAGCTAGGTTGTGTACTTATGCAACGAGGAAAGGTCATTGCCTATGCCTCAAGATAGCTTAAGATGCATGAGGTCAACTACACTACTCATGATCTCAAGCTGGGAGGAGTAGTGTTTGCGCTGAAGATCTAAGACACTAGCTTTACGGCACCAAATGTACTATCTTCACCGATCATCAAAGCCTTCAACACATCCTCAACTAGAAAGAGCTTAACATGAGACAGAAATGATGGGTTAAGCTACTGAATGATTACGAATGCAAAATTCGTTATCATCCCGGAAAAGCCTAGGTAGTAGCAGACGCGCTCAGCCGAAAGGAGTACTCGGGTTGCCAAGTAAAGTCACTAACCAGGACAGTCCATTCCCACTTGTCCACACAAATCAAAGAGGCTCAGCTGGAAGCCTTGAAACCAGAAAATATGACAGGTGAAGCCTTAAGAGGGATGGATAAAAACCTAGAAGTCAAGGGTGATAGTTTTTGTTATCTCATGAATCGGATCTGGACACTAAAGTTTGGTGGTTTTCAGATACGTTGTCATGAACGACGCACACAAGACTTGATACTCCGTGCATCCCAGTTTAGAAAAGATGTATCTGGACCTCAAGAAACTTTATTGGTGGCCAAACATGAAATTTAAAATCGCTACCTATGTGGACAAGTGTCTGACTATTGCCAAGGTCAAGGTAGAATACCAGAAGCCCTAGGGTTTGTTACAACAACCAGAGATACCCAAGTGGAAGTGGGAGCGGATAACCATGGATTTCATAACCAAGTTACCCAAGATGACGGGTGGACTTGACACCATCTGGGTGATCGTCGACAGGTTGACCAAATCTGCGCACTTCCTACTAATAAAGTAAACCAACAAGATGGAGAAACTGACCTGAACTTACATTAAAGACATAGTACGACTACATGGTGTGCCGATATCCATTATATCCGATAGAGATAGTAGATTCACCCCATGGTTCTAGCAGTCACTACAAAAATCCCTGGGGACTAAACTGGACATGAGTACAGCCTACCACCTACAGACTAACGGGCAGAGTGAAAGAACTATTCAAACATTGGAAGATATATTAAAAGCTTGCGTGATAGACTTTGGTAAAGCTTGTGATACGCATTTACCACTTATCGAATTCTCATAAAATAATAGTTATCACACTAGTATCAAAGTTGCTCCGTTCGAAGCCCTCTATGGCCGTAAGTGAAGATCACCTTTGTGCTGAGCTGAAGTGGGTGATACGCAACTAGCTAAGGGGCAGGTTCCTAACAACACTGTCACTGGCCTTGAAATCATAAGGGAGACAAAAGAGAAGATCGTCCAAATTTAGGAACGACTGAAAGATTCTAGAGACCGAAAAAAGAGTTATGCGGATAAAAAATGGAATCCCTTGGAGTTCCAAGTTGGAGACCGAGTATTATTGAAAGTTTCACCCTGGAAAGAAATGATAAGTTTTGGAAAACGTAGGAAACTAAATCCAAGGTATATCGGGCCATTTGAAATCCTTTCCAGGATTGGCCCAATAGCATACAAACTTCGATTACCACAAGAACTCAATAACGTACATCCAACCTTTCATGCGTCCAACTTGAAGAAGTGCTTGTTCGATGAGACTCTCATCATTCCACTTGAGGAAATTGAAATCAACGACAGTCTCCACTTCATAAAAGAACCGATAGTAATCATGGATCAGGAGATCAAAAGAACGAAACAAAGCCACATACCCATTGTAAAGATCCGCTAGAATGCCAAACGAGGACCTGAATACACCTAGGAATGTTAAGATCAAATGAAACAAAAATACCCACAACTTTTCCCCAACCCTTGAAGTCCCACTCAAAATGCTAATTTCGGGACAAAATTCTTTCTAACGGGGAGATGATATGACAACCGAAAATTTTGGTCAGAAGTTTATTACATTCAAAAAATCTAAATACCTAAATAGGGTTAGTAATGTAACGACTCGACAAACTTCAATTACCTATCCTTCGGGGATGAGTAACATTCATAACATGACGTAGTGAAGTTCAAGATCTTAGCAATATGGGGCAAAACCATAACATAGGCTAAGAAAACAATCTCTCTCTATCTCTCTCTCTCCCAAATCTCTCTTAGTAATAAAAATCACATTTCTAACTTTTCCATAAATACCCAGGCCATCCTAACCCTCCAAATTCTTGAAAACCACTCGATACGGGAAGAGAAAATGGGAACCGACAAGTTGGACGTGAAACCCTCTCAAAAGGCGAAGCCCTGCTTGCGAATCCCAAACCTTCGAAACCTAAAAACCTTCGACCTTTGCATCTTAAAACCATTGAAATCCGAGAATTTCGTCATTCGCATCATAGACTTTCGAAACCTAAAACCTTCGAACCTTCGCAAGTTCGAACTTCGAAACCTGAAACTTTGAACCTTCGCATCTTCGAACTTCAAAACCTGAAACTTTGACCTTCGCATGTCTTATCTTCGAAATCTGATACCTTCGACCTTCGCATGTTTGACCTTCAATGCCTTACTTCGCATCATCAAAATCTCCAAGTGATCTTCAAGTGTTCTTGACTTGAAAATCTTCATCCTTAACCTTCCACTCTACAAGAAATCACATAAGGTGAGTTCATACCCCTATATTTTCATGTTTTCTTCAAGTTTTAGGGGGGGGGGGGGATACAGGTTATAACACCAAAATATAATCTAAACTTCAACATCAGCTTTCCACATAAATGTTGTCTCCTGTTCACAGACTGTTTTGACTGTCTTAAACTTAATTATTTTCAAAGCTGTTAAATATGAAAATAGTTCAAGTTTATACCTTTCTAAGGACTACTTGCACGTGTTCATACGATTTTTCTACAATTTATAGATATTTTTACACAACAGCCTATCATTTCAGAATATATTTCAGACCAGTCAGTGGAAATGGAAAATTTCACACTAGTTAGAGACTACTGAAGTACATAATTAAAATTATGGAGAAAGTAGACTCATTTTCTAAACTCTAAGAGTTTATGGATTCAGATTTCGACTTACGATGATTTTTCTATAATTTTTCTATAGACATAGACATAAAAGGGTTAAACAACAAAAATGGTTTATGGTTAATTAACACTTTGTAACATGTTGAGCAAAGTGTGTAATATTATAGAAATACATATTGATTATTTTTCATGATATTTTACTTCCATGAAAAGGTAATAATAATACATATAAGGATTTTCATCACTACAAACATTTATGATAAACTATAATAGGTATAGTGTATGGTTCACTAACACTACGAACTCACTACATAAGGTTTCATTTCCACTATAAAAAGGGTTTTTCCTTCACACTACACATAAACTCGTTGTATCAAATTTGTGAGCTAAGGTCTTCAAGTACACACCAGTGTACAAACGAAGTTCTGTATTATAACCAGAGTCTATTGTAGGGAGAGCGTGATACTTGTGTATAGATCTAGATTGGGACTGGCAATCATGCACCTAAGTTGCTTGCAACAACTAGACCAACAGGTCTGGGGTGACAAATGTCATAACATTCCGACGCCTGAAGAACGTCGTAACAGGCCATCTATGTCGTTAGTAGGGTTATAATAACTCACATAGGGAAACAACGATACATATAGTTTACGGGGTTTCATTCACTCGAACAATTTCATGTTATTTAAAATTGCATATACTAATATAAGTATGGAAAATACTTGTACATTTCGGTCTTTGGGTTTTAAGACTACAAATCATTTTACTAGGAAAATATTTGATTTTTCTGGAACAAACGCTACTTTTACAAAGAAAGGATTTTAACACTACATTACAAAAGCTTATGAACTCACCAACTTAATTGTTTAGAATTTTAAAAACTACTTATATTCTCAAGTACTAACTAATACAGGAAATCATAAGATTTTGAGGATGGGACGCTAAGGCGTCAGACAAATCATTTTTGTCATCATACTGTAATTAATTTTGAAACATGTAACTCGTGAAACAATGTAACCTTTTCAATTATATATATGATGGTTGTTTTTGCTTTCTTTACTATTATTCAACTATTATGATACTGTACATGAAAGTCATCCCACCCCTGGACGTTTCCACTATCCTCGTTTGGCGGTTTGACAGACATCTACTATGTTGTGGCAACCATATTGAGATATAAAGTTGATAGCTTGGCCTTTTATTGCTTAGATCTCCTCTTATTGAAGTATATTGTCGAGTCATTCTTGGATCTAAGCATGTGATGAAGCTATGACTTAAGATCTAGACATCTATTGGCCTTTTTGGGCTTAAAGTTGCCAACTTTATCAAGCCTTGGCCCACTTTCATGCTCTAAGTCTGTTAACAAGATTTGATTTAGTGTTTAAGCCTCTTGATGACATGCATGGACGTAAAGTTAGCAACTTTACGTGGTATTTACGTCCTAAGAGACTAGATCTATAGTTTGGGGCTTTGGATTTGACTGGAAGGGGCTAAATATGTTAAGACATGGAAAAATCAACGAGTTGCCCTGCCAAATGGACGAGTTGGTTCGGATTTCCCGCTTTCTGGATACTCTATGGACTCGATGAGTTGTTTTGACAACTCGACGAGTTGACTCGGGTCTTTCAGGGTTTTCTGAGTTCTAAAGGAATTCGACGAGTCAGTAGCTGCACTCGACAAGTTCGGTCAACATGAATTATTGACCTTGAATTTGACCACGGTTAACCAAGTTTGACTTTAAGGTTATTTTGGGTATTTAAGGATTTTGATGGATTGATCACTTGGTGAATGTAGGCATTGAGTAGAGAGCTGAGATTCAGATTCGGGACTTATTAGTTATGTTTAGCTTATGAGGTGAGTTTTCCTCACTATACTAAGGGGTCTAAGGCACCAAGGCCGACCCATTGGATTGATATCCTAGTAGTTGTCGTTATGATGAGCATGAGTTAGATATGCATACTAGTTTTGATATGTTAGTCTAGTAGATCTATAGGACTACTTGTGATATTATCTGATTATATGTAAACGCATTTATCTGTTACATGTAGACATGTTGTATGAGTTGGGTTGAGGTTGCATTGCTTCGTGCGGGAGCCAACAAACCCTGGAGTATGCCAGATATGAGTTGTGTGCCAGGGAGGGCATGCCAGACTCATACTGAGGACTCATATGCATTCCAGATATGAGCTGAGGGCCGGACAGAGCATGCAAGACTTGTACTGAGGGCTAATCATTTATATTACAGTCCGAGGACTAAAGGATGAAGCCAGAAATCAGCTGTGGGCCGAGAGCAAGCCAGGCTTATGTTGTGGGATCATGAGTAAGCCAGATATGAGATGAGGCCCAGGGAGGGCAAGCCAGACTCATACTATAGGCTCTGGAGTAACCCAGTCTGTAGAGTTGTGGACTCATTAAATGATGTTATTGTTATTATGTGTACTGTCTGTTATGTATCGGTATATTGGGGGAAACTCACTATGCTTTGGGCTTACAATTGTGGATTTTGTTTCACGTACTTCGGATGATCGCAGGAAGGCAAAGGCTTGATCGTGCACCTCCTCACATTTTATGTTATGATTTCTGGAAAACTCTGATATTGGATCATTTTGAAAACAATTGTAAATAATGAATGGGTTTTTGGTTGTTTTAAAAGTTTAAAATTTTTTGTGAATTTTACGGGTATTACAAGTTGGTATCATAGTCTTGGTTTGAGTGAATTGGAGGAACACTCATGTAAATCCAATCTCAAACTAAGGAAAAGATTTTTCAAAAGATTTTTAAAATGGTTTTCAAAATATTAAAGGAGGATGCGATGTGTACGATCAGCCGGAGCCATTAAGTAGACCCCAAAATACATAATGTTATTTGATACTATGATATGTTATAATAGCATGCTAGTGATAGGCTAGAGATCTTCAGGAATTGCATGATAGAGTTTCCTGACTACATGATGGTTGATAGCCTAGGGTCATACTTTTATGGAATTGACATCATTACTGCAATTGCTTATTGTATGCATAATAGTTGTACAGAAATAAGATCTTATAGCCTAAGAATTTTTGGTTTGGCCTTATTTCCTGTTCTTGTTTGATGAAGGGCTTAGGGTAGGATCATATATTCGACTATCTATAGGGTCCAGTGTTATGTGTGGCTAGCATACACGAGTGTTGCAAGGTTGGTGGAAGTTTCATGGATGAGTTATGTGGGGTCAGTCGGCCGGTTGTGATGCGACATCCCTATTTTCACAGCCAGAAAAGACTGATTGTTTATGCTTTGTTTGAAAATCAGAGTAACCTTTTGAAGAAAAGTATGCCATAATTTGTTCCCAAAAGAAAATATGATAAAGATTTATCAAAGCATTTCCGAAGAAATGTATTTCATTATATTAAAACCTCGGGATTCCATGTTCGATACTGATCAAAATCATAAACAGAACAACATAGGACTTACAACATTTATTCATATCTACTAGCCTATAATCCATAATCCCTCATCAAGTCTTCCAAATATGCTCTTGTGCCGCTACCTGTAATGCAAGAAACTGAGTGGGTCAGGCTTGGGAGCCTGGTGAGGGCATAGGGTTTTCAAGCCACAATAAATAAGTTTATTTATTTCATCAACAAACAATAACTGGACTACCCGTTCCCTTTACCCTAACTTTACGTCCTTAAGACACCTATCATAAGGGACCCAAACTAAGGATTATCATCAGAATGGACACCACTCCTAAGGGGGTTCCTAAGCAATAAATGTCCTTAAGGTAACCATGAGGGGGATGGAGTACACCGGTGAACACATCATTCACAAACACCTACATGTTGCGAGCATGCAAGCGTTCCACTGGACTGTCTAGAAGAGTCCACGGTCATCATCTACACTCTGTTAGATGACTAAAACATTGTCAAGACTGAGGCCTCTCATCATTTTATTTCATCATACACCAACTATTACATCTACCCATATTTTACCCAACATATTTTGTAGATATAAAATACATATACAGTTTAAATCATTTGAAACATGTATAAAATATTTCATCCAACATAGACAACAAGTATTCAGATAATACGCACACATAGCACGTAATTCATATAAAATACTTCATATCTATATGTAATATAAAAGTAACTATACACTCAACTATTAAGGTGGTGATTCTGAACTTAGACAAGGCTTTGCTTCTTAAAATAATTACCTTCATCGAAACCTAGTATTGTTACCTCTAAATTTTAGTCAGATGTTCATCGTCACTATTTATTAGACTTATTATTATTATTATTATTATTATTATTATTATTATTATTATTATTACTACTACTACTACTACTATTATTATTATTATTATTATTATTATTATTATATAAGCGTTAAACAATACTTCCCAACTACTATGTACAGACAGGGGCCAAACATGAAACACCAGAGGGTAGGACCATTTTGGCATAATAGTACTTCTAAAATCCAACAACCCAAGCAGCCCTTCAAATTGGATTCCCCGTACCGTCAGTAGTTAAAAAGGCATTATAACAACACTTATATAAGTCATAATAATAGACCAAATATTTATTATAAGTTTCTAATAACATTACTAATATCAACTATAAGTGTTTAAAATAGGGTAGGCGTATCTTATTTACAACGGGTTTTTCTAAAAAACCGGGCTTCGTTGAAGCAGAGTTTCTAAGCTGAGAAGCTCTTTTTCTCGGAGCCTTCAAGCGCTCCGATGCTTCCTTTTAGTGCTAGGGGTTCCCTAGGCTTTGGGGGGTTTGTGGGAGGTTGGAGAGAGAGTAAAGAGAAGAAGAGACGGAAAATGTTTGAAAAAATATGGTTGGCCCTCACACCCTTTTATAGGCCGAGAGCTTCGGTCTACGCAGGGCATTCTTGCGAGGAGCGCATGGCGTTCCGGCTGCGTAGGGCGCTCCTGCCTATGAGATGCACTCATACGAACACATGTTCGAAAGCTGCTAGATCATCGTGGCCATCTCCGAAGCCTAGTCTTCGCGAACGTGGGGCATTCCCCCTTCTTGCACGGGGCGTTCCTCGGACAGCTTGCAAATTTTCATCGCGATTTCAAAAATTCAAAACTCTCGCATACGATCTCCGTTTTCGACGTTCTATATATCCACGCGTAGGTGGGACCGTACTCTATAACTTTTGCTCAGATTTCATTGGCTAATTTTGAATCTATTTTTAAAGTTATATTTTTAATAGGTCGGGACAGGAAAAGTCTGTTAAAAATTCATAACTTTTTAATCCGATATTCGTTTTCATCTACCTTTTTACCGTTGCGCTACCATTAACGAGACCTTTGATTCTCATTTAGGTTGTGTCGGCTAAAAATCAGTGGATCTACTATTCGAACTCTGGGTTGTGTACTACTAAGCCAAAACATAGAAAAATCATAACTTCCGCATATGAAGTCAGATTTGGGCGTTCTTTTCATTTACACTCTCGTTTTAACGAACACTATTACATTCATTTAGATTGCTAAGGCTAAAAAGTATTGTATCGTAAATTCACCATTTATGTCTGACAGTGTCGTGTCGGTTCTGTCGCACAACTTCGACATGCCATAACTTCTTTGTTATAACTTGGATTTCGGTGTTCTTTATATCTTCGAAATCCTTTCATGAGCACTACAAAATTCTTCATAGATATCGGGTTTGTCTAACATTTTATTTTTGATGCTTATTTTCATTTTTAATTTGTTATATTTTTTTAAACAAGTAAATAAGCACATAATTCACATAATTCCTCTTTATTACTTCAAAATGAGTTATAATTGTTGATTCTATCTATTACATCATCTTACAAATGCTTAGCCTGAAACACGAGCGTTACAATTCTCTCCCCCTTAGGATGATTCCGTCCGGGAATCGTACAAAAGCAAATAGATGTGGATAGCGACTCATCATGTCACTCTCTCTTTCCCAAGTGAGGTTCGGCCCATTCATATGTTTCCATCACCCAATCACTAGGTTGACCATTTTACATCGTAACTTCTTAGTCTTACAGTCAAGAATCGCCTTAGGCTCTTCGATTAGCCTCTTATTTTCATCCATCCTTAATTCTGAAATTGGAATTATGTCGGGAACTTCTCCCATGAACTTCCTCAAATAAACACACATGGAAAGTGTTATGAATATCATCTAGTTCTTCCGGTAATTCCAGCTTGTAAGCTTGGTTGCCAATCCTATGAATAATTTGAGTGGTCTAATAAATCTTGGAATTAGCTTTCCTCTCTTCCCAAATCTTATAAGTCCCTTCCATGGTGAGACTTTAAGCAAAACTGAATCTCCAACTTTGAATTTCATCGGTTGTCTCTTTTTGTCAGCATAGCTCTTTTGACGATCCTAAGGTACTAACATTCTTTCCCTAGTTATCTTCAACTTTTCAACAGTCTGATGGACTATCTCGGGGCCCATAAACTACTTTTCTCCAGCTTCAAGCCAACAAGACGGTGTACGACACTTCTGTCCGTATAAAGCTTGATATGGTGCCATATTGATGCTCGAGTGGAAACTATTATTGTAAGAAAACTCTACCAGACGTAAGTGCTCATCCCAATTACCTTAGAATTCTAGGGTACATGATCCTATCCTATATTCTAGTGTTTGTATCGTTCTTTTGCTCTGACCATCAGTCTATGGATGGTAAGCTGTACTTAAACACAACTTCGTACCCATTTCCTTCTGTAGACTTCTCCAAAACCTTGACATAAAACTGTTGGGTTTTGAGCATTCTAACACTCCTAAGTGTACATGCAACCCTAAATACCTTGGATCTATGTTTTCTCTATTATACATGCAAATATGAACTGTCCAAGGTATTCATCCTAACTAGCATAATAACATTGATTCATCTGAATATATGAAGTTAGAATTACATACCTCTTTGATGTAGAATGTTTTCATGAAGCTTGAGTGCCTAGTGCCCCAAGTGTGACGCCTAAAATGGTTCACACAACACCAAATACCCTTGGAATAGATTAGAGAGAAATCCACACTTCATAAAAATCGGCTAGCCCTTTCACATATTCTCTAGTGCCGATTTTGTTAACAATAAGATCTTTATATAGTGTCACAATTAGGGTAAACCCAAATTGTCATGGCTTTCCATTTCCTTGGATCCATGGGTTCAAATATACCATGGAGCATCATATGGGTTTTAGCCCAACTTGATAACCCATGGAGCATTAGCCCACTATACAAGTATGGATGATTTACACAATCAACCCATATATTTAATTGGTCTTCTTTTGATCACATAATTAATCGTAGATTAATTCTTGATCAATACTAATTAAATAATCTTATTAATATATTAGAACTTATAATATATTAACAAACCTTAAGTGTTATTTCTCTCAATTTAGTCTATCCAAATGCATGATGCCATGCAACCAAAATGGACCATGCCGGGTCGGGTCAAGTCTTACCAATTATAGTTAAGGACTTAGACATTAATCCAACAGTCTTCCACTTGGATAAGTCTAAAACTATTATTGCAAGTATGACTTCAAGAACCGACTGGAAATCGTAGCTCTCAAAAGCTTCTGTCGAACTCTGACCTTGCCGATGATCTCTAACCTTTGTGAATGACTTGTCCATTAGATAAGGGATAATATATTCCTCCATTCTAGATATCATATAGACTGAGACATGGATTATAGATCATTCTCTTTATTTATTTGTTGTTTCCCGATTTCCGATTTATGATGACTGACTAATTGAACAAATCAAAATAGTCTAGGCCCGACCGAGCATATACATTTATCATCACCAAATCATCGAGGGGCCCACATATATCGCTTTTATCCTGAAGGTAAAATGAAAGGATAAAATTTGACTCATATGGTTTGTTCTACTACTTTTTGAATCATACACAAAGGCACGCTTTATAAAATCGAGTTACCAATGCATTTTCATGCAATCAATGTATAACCAACTCATAGTAACAACTCATATCTCTAGGTTTGAAGAATATAAGATATTATCGTCTCATGATCACTTGTGATAAAATCCATGAAGTGATTCCAATGAGCGCGGGTTGAATCCAATACTCAGAACTTATGAGCACTCATGAGTTTTGTAGCACCACCTTGTCCAACATCTTAGACCTCTACAAGCCCAACCCATGACAGTCTTGATTCATATCTACTTCCAACATATGACCGACTGTGGATGGTTTGAATAACTTAGTCATTCAAAACAATGACCTAGTTATTCTGGAAGTCAAAACATGCAAACTGAAACACAATAATAATCGATTCCAATATGGTCTCAGAACTTATGAATATAAATAAAACACCTTTTATTTATCACCCTATGATTACACATTATTCATTGTATACTGTTTCAGCTATCAACTTTATTCTTGAATTAAAACAATAGTTGTCCCATGCTCCAAGCATGTACACTATGTTTTCTAAACACTAGTCATGCCATACACCAAGTATGCATACTATGTTTGTCTATGATCTTTACTTTGAGAAATAGACCAATTGAACATAACTCCAATGATTCTCATTTCACAGTCCCAAATCCTTACTGCAAATGCAAGAATTCCAAATTCATGCCATTTACTGAACTATGTTAGATTCTAAACTTATATGCATTAATCCTCTTGTAATGATTATGCACAAAGTCACAAGGACTTGACAACAAACATTACAGAGCATTCCAATGGAGATCAAATCCATGGAAACATCCTTCTTACATTAAGGTTTTTCTAATCTTACACAGATTAAATAATTTCTAACTTTGAAACATTTCCATATTCCATTTTGACAATCACTTCTGAAGAAGAGTTTCCTCCTTACAGACTATGTCAATATGGTCCTTCCAAAATTAACACTATACTTCCAACTGTCCTTGAGCAACCAGTCTTTGGTAAACCTTAGATTGTCCTCGACAATTGCTTAATCCTTTTAGTCATATCCAGTTCTAGACCTTTTTCCTTCTTAATGCCCCAGGCATTTGGAAAATTTTAGAAAGGATGAATATAGCACATGTAATCGATCCTATATCCGAAGCATATGGAACACGATTCATGATGTCTCACATAAAGACTAAACCAATCGTTTGCTATAATATTTCCATTTCAATTTGCCAAGTTCTCATAATTCAGATTATGAAAAGGGATGCCGTAATCATAATCGAATTTTAGAACGCAAATAATGGACCCATATATAGAATATTCTTATGTTGAGCCATTCCAACATGAAATTCATATATATATCGTTGACTAAATACGATTAAAACCTCAATCTAAACTTTTAGATTTGAGATGAAGTATAATTTCCTCTCCCTTAATTATAGAAAAACAACATTTTCCCAACTGAAACCTTTTGTTTTCTATAATTAACATTGCTAACTTGCAACCTTTTATCATAATTATCATGCTCCCACTAACATGATGATTATTAGCATAACACTTATGCTCCCACTAGCTTTGACAAGTACTCAGAAATCAGTTGGACTTCTAGAAATCAATACTTTATCGACTTTCTTACCAAAGTTCAGATTTTTGATACTATATTGTTTTGATAAGACTTTATCAAAATCATACACCTCTCTTATATAGCTCTCATGTGTGTCTAAACAATTTTAGAACCATGAAAAGGGATGTCGTAATCATAGTCTCAATTGTTTAGACCTTTGCCACTTCTCACAAGTCCATGTTAGTGTGCCGGTTAACCACACACGCTCCACTAACGACTTTGAGAATGCAAATATCACAATTGCTATCTAGCTAAAATCTACTTAGTGAAAGTGTTTTCTCACCATCATTTTCATGAATCAGAGAGAAACCTTATGACACTTAGATTTAATGTTGTATGTTGTCTTATCCATGTGAATTGTCAAAACCATAGTTACAAGACAAGGATAATGACACATTCAAACTCATATGGACTGAACTCAATCTTAATTTCTTGCCATCTGGCAGCTCAAGGGCCTGCCATTGCTTCCAAGCTGTTGTGCAACCAATTGAGAACTCTAAGAACTCATATGCAAAGCCAACTTTAATTGGAATGGGCACAGAATATGTCAACACGATAGGTTATAAACCTCATGTCGTGTACTAGTGAAGAACTTTAGGTTTTATTCTTGATTAGTTCTTGAGACTTTCAAGACCTTTAAGACTCCCACCGTCCTCTTGACATATAAGACTTTCTTGTCAGATATTCAAGAGATAGTGTGGATTCTAATCAAGACAAACACTTCACATAATTGGCCTTAGTTGGTGTTTGTTTTATCCAAAACATCACAACTTACCAATTTCAAATGTACAAGAGTAGAAAACTTTTACTATTACATTTGACAAGTGTTTTAAACCTTCTTTAATACATGTCACTCAAGTTACAATCTTAGAGTATAACTCTAAGAATTGTTTTTCGAACGAAGTATGAATCATCTTCTTAATTTAACCACTTCAACAATTCATAGCTCCTTTTCTTAGTTACCAGAATGCACTTAGAGGATGAATTGTGATAAGGTCTCTTAATCATTAAGATGATTATATAACATGATACTAAAGTACTCTCCCATCTTTTCAGATTTGAGAAACTTTTATCTTTCTGCCTAAGTTGATTCTTCTTCTTCGCTCTGCCATACATTGGAACCTTTTCCATTGTCTCAGAATTACACTTAAGCTTGTAAGTATAACCATATTTACTGAGCTATAGTAAATTATGACGAATAGTCTTATCGATCTTTTGTGGTGGAATTAACCAGTGCACAAGAATGTGTACTCGATCCCTTAGTCCTTTACTTGACTCACACATCCATTTGAACAAGTAGTTAGTCTTAATTGTTCCAATGCTTGAAAGTTCTCAGTCATCATGCTATACAACTTGCATGATTCCAAGTTTCTATCCAACTGAAACTTGGGTGATGAGAATCTTTCCTTATTTGGTAAATTTAGACACTACCACAAATGAAAGAATCAAATTCATATTTCCACTCTTGCTCTTAATGGAATCTTATAAGCAACAAAACTTTTCACAAATGCCATTGTAAGGATATTTTAAAATAAATAAAATCAAAATTTTTCCTTTTATTTTAAAAACTTTGTGGAAAAACTATCCGTACAGTGCAAAAGCACATGAAAACTTTGTTGTTATCTATTCCTAAGCAATATATCATAACTCCTAAGAAGTAGCTCAAGCATCCAATCTTCAAACTATGCGAAGTAGAGTTAGATAGTGGAATTTACCTGAAGTAGAGTCAAACTTATTGACTTTAACATCCTTAGGTAAAATTGGCAGCTTTGCAACTAATGCCCCTTCCTTTGGCAATATAAACATTTGGAACCTTTGGTAATGGTATGCAGGACCATCACAGACTTAGCTTTTCTCTTTACCATTTGGTCAACCAAGTTGACTATGGCCGATCCATTTCCATTGGGAAGAGAGAGCTTTACTGGATATCCAATGTCATTATTGTCAATGTCCATAAAGTTTTAGGAAGTTGCCCTTAGCAAATAGATAAGATCATTAAGGGTCTTGTCATAGTCTGTTTCATAGGAGTCCCAAAGGAACTCACTATGTGACTTAGAAAGTAGTTGAGCCACCAAATTTCTCAAGACTTTGACACACAACTCTCACGGCTTGTCAATAAGTGACTACATCTCCAAGATGTGATCACACATAGACCTTTGCTTGCCAATAGGGCTTGAGTGACCTTAAACTTTTCAAGAACTTGTGGGTTTTGGAGAATAATTGGAGGAGGTGAAAGAAGTATGATTTCCATGGGACATCATCTTCATTTAGGAAAGCTTGTTTGAAGAGATTTGGGAAGATCATGATTGTCTGAACTAGACATCTTTTGGGAGATACTCAAGATAGTTGATTTGAAGTCCTTAATATAACACCCAATATGAAATATTAAGGCTAGGACCCAACACAATACTTTTATAACTTGGAAGAGGGATGCCGTAATCCAAGCTATAAAACATTTGAAGGTAGGTGAACGACGATTCACCAATTTCCACCAAGGTAAACGAAATGTATTATTAGGTTTTAGTTGGTTTTCATACTCCTAGATTCTTTTGAGATTCATTGAACTGTTCAATGGCATATTTCAATCTCGAGTGTGCCCTTCAGGTTTTGTGACTGGGATGCCGAGGATCACAAAACAAGGTGTGAAGTAACCATGCAAATATACTTGGTACCCTTAATATCTACCCCTCAATCGATGTGCCGGTTAACCACACACGCTCCACCGATACTATGATAAACATTAAGTTACCCTTTGCCTACCTTGTAAATTCGAGTTAGTGTTCCGGTTAACCACACATGGTCCACTAACCGACTTAAACAAAGTGCAAAGTGTAATTCCATGGATGAGCACCGTATTCACATTTTCCTAAGTAACTAAGATTAGGTATTTATAAAAGGTTTAGATACTTAGTATTTATCATTAATACTTTATTGAAGGGAGAATTCTAGTCCTTGTCCTACCCGTTCGGCTAACGACCCTCCACCGGTCAAGGAACCGGTGGGTGAGAGTGGACACCCATTAAACTGCCATTTTATAGGCAGTAACCTTATACCCCCCTTATAGACCGGCTTCGTGAATGAGGCCTACTAACGGTAAGACTGATTTGTTCTTATACATATATATAAATATTATTAACTTATAGTATTATAACATATAAGGGTTGAATTTTAACTTTTAAAATTCTAAGAGCTAACCTGGAATTAAAGTATTCATAAGTGAAAACTTTTTCAAATTCCAAAACTTGAGGGAAAGTTTCGAAACTATTCAAAACTAATTAATTCCATAACTTATGTGTTTAAAGTAGTTTTAATTAAAAGACTCTTCAAGTTCCATAACTTGAGAACAAGTTATGGAAGACTTTAAACTAATAAAAGAATGTAACTTTTCTTTATTTTGTAACTTATGGAATTAATTAAGGTTACACATTTTATTACTTAATGAAGTGACTCTTGAACCTCCATAACTTGAGGACAATACTCTTCATTTTTTGTAACAATTGCCAACTTTTATGAGTTTTATGAAACTTAAATGTGACGTTTCATGTAACTTGAGGACAAGTTACACAAACACATTTTAGAATCAACTCTTAGATTAAAATGGATCAAAGACACATAATCAATCAACATTGCTATTAATCTAAGCAACTCATAAGAACAAAGATAATTCACATCAAACTTTTTCATGTAATTCGCATAACTTTTAAACTAATTCAAAACATGAATCTATTGACAATTATCTTTGAAATTGGATTACTATGAACATTACCACTTGGATTAGTATGAGCACCATTAAGTATTACCACTTCCTTCATGTTAGCATTTTCAAGCTTATCCATAGACCATCTCTCATTTGCTGCTATGAAGTGTGCACTCTTAGTGAACCGATCTACAACCACCCAAATCATGTCGTGACCGTTCTTTGTCCTGGGCAGTTTAGTCACGAAATCCATGGTGATGTTTTCTCGTTTACCCATGGGTACATGTAAAGGTTCTAAACTCCCATACAGTTCACGATGTTGTGCCTTAAATTTTGCACATGTTACACACTCGGCCACATACTTTGCAACATCGAGCTTCATTGTCGGCCACCAGTAGTAGGGTTTCAAATCCCTATACATTTTAGTGTTTTCGGGATGAATCGAGTACATGGTCTTGCGAGCTTATTCCATCAAAAGCTCTCTTACTCTTCCCGTCTTGGGTACCCAAATCCTATCTTGGAATACCTACAATCCTTGAATGTTTGTACCGAATACCAACGTTTTGCCCAAATTTTCTTCCTTTCGGTTATTCTTCTCTGAAGCTTCTTCCTGAGCTTTCTTGATGCTTTCCACAATTTCAAGACAACTTGTATTCTCAACGCTCTTGGCCTTTTTCTTTCAAGGTTCACTTTTCGACTTAGAGCATCAGTGACAACATTTGCTTTACCAGGGTGGTAAAGTTTCTCATAGTCGTAGTCCTTGAGTAACTCTAGCCAACGTCGTTGTATCATGTTCAATTCCTTTTGAGTAAAGAGATACTGGAGACTCTTATGATTAGTGAAAAGTTTTCACTTCATGCCATAGAGATATGCCTCCATATCTTTAGGGCGAATACTAGTGCTGCCAACTCCAGATCATGAGTGGGGTAGTTCTTTTCATGCTCCTTCAATTGTCGAGATGCGTATGCTATCACCTTTTCTCTTTGAGTCAAAACACAACCTAACCCAACTCCATATGCATCGCTATAAACAGCAAAGTCTTCAACTCCTTCAGGTAAAGAAAGAATTGGTGCTTTACACAACTTCTTCTTTAGCTTCTCAAATGCTTCTTCATGTTTTTCACTCCACACATATGTAGCTCCCTTATGGGTCAATGTTGTCAATGGAGCAGCTATTGACGAAAAAACCTTGGATAAACCTTCAGTAGTATCCAGCTAATCCCAAAAAGCTTCGGATCTCCGTGGGACTTTTTGGTCTTTCCCACTTCATCACAACTTCAATCTTTGTTGGGTCAACCATTATCCCTTCCTGGTTAACCACATGACCCAAAAATTGGACTTCTCGAATCCAAAAATCACATTTGCAGAATTTTGCATAAAGCTTCTCCTTCTTCAATACTTCTAACACTTTTCTTAGATGCTTGCCATGCTCTTCCTGGCTCTTTGAGTAAATTAGAATGTCGTCTATGAAAACCATCATAGATTTATCGAGGAATGGTTTACAAACCCTGTTCGTCAAATCCATGATGCTACTGGAGCATTGGTTAGTCCAAACGACATAACCAAGAACTCATAGTGTCCATATCTTGTTATGAACGCAGTTTTAATAATATCCTGCTCTCTCACCTTCAACTGATGATATCCTGACCTAAGATTGATCTTTGAGAAATAGCTCGAACTTTGCAGCTAATCGAATAGGTCATCAATCCTCGGAAATGGGTACTTCTTCTTCACTGTTGCCTTCTTTAGCTCTCTATAATCTATGCACATTCTCATGCTTCCATCCTTCTTCTTTAAGAATAACACCGGAGCTCCCCAGGATGATGAACTAGGTCTAATGAATCCATTGTCCAAAAACTCCTGAAGTTACGTCATAAGATCCTTCATCTCCGTTGGTGCTAATCAATATGGCGCTTTTGCTATCGGTGTCAATCCTGGTAACAAGTCTATTTGAAACTCCACTTGTCTATCAGGCGGTAATCTAGGAAGATCTTCGGGAAAGACTTCTGGATAGTCACACACCACTAGTATACTTTGCATCTTTTTCTTCACTATCTTAGCATCGATCACGAATCTCAAGTATTATGCATCCTTTAGATAAACATTTTCTAGCTTTCATCAGGGAAATGATTCCAGAATTCACTCTGCATTTTTCCACGTACACAATAAATGACTCTTTTCCATGTGAGTTTCATCTTAATATCTTCTTCCTGCATAAGATTTCGACATCATTGGCGCTAAGCCACTCCATTCCCAAAACGATGTCAAAACCATTCAACTCAATGGGTAGCATCTCTTCGTGGATATCGTTTCTGTTTAAGTCGATGACGACATTCTTAATGCAATCACTAATAGGTATGAATTTTCCACTAGCAACTTCTACAACTAGAGCGTTATGAAGTTTATCGACAAGCAATTCTAGTCTCCCACCAAATTTATGAGATATAAAGGAGTAATTCGCTCCCGAATCAAACAATATATTAGAAGGCAATCCATTTACAAGAAAGGTACCTAAAGCGACATATGCTGCATCATTTGCGGCTTCCAGTGTCATATGGAAAGCTGTGGCTTTTGGCTTTGGCGGAACATGGGCCTTGTCGCATCCTTCTTCTTTGGGAAATCCCTCGAGATGTGCCCTTCCTCGTTGCAACAATAACATACCTTCTTGTTGAATATGCACTCGTTAGCATAGTACCTAGGCTTTCCACATTAAAAAAAAGTGACCACCCGTTACATTTCCCATGGTGCTTCTTCTTGCATTTGTCGCACCACTTGGCTTCTCCTCCTCCAAACTTATTTGTAGTAGACTTTGAGAACTTGATTTTCTTGCTGAATTTCGACGATCCATCAAATTTCCTTTTCTCACCAACCCCCTCTCTCTCCAGACCTTTGTCCCTTATTTGGGTCTCAGCATTCTTAGCAGCCCAGATGGAGGCTTTCAAAGTGGTTGCTTGCTTGACCATGGGACCAAAGTCCACTGGTAATCCGTGGGAAAACTTGTTAACCTTGGAGAGTTCAGTTGGAACTAGGTAAGGAACAAGCTTCATCTTCTCTATAAAAATCGCAACATATTCTGTGACACTCATTCTTCCCTTCTTCAGATTTTGGAACTCATTGTTGATTTCCAGAAGATCCTGCTCAGAGCAGTATTGCGTTTTCAGTTGTACTAGGAAAGCTTCCCACAACATCTTGCTAGCTTCTCCCTTGTGCATCGAATCAACTAGTAGCTTCCACCAACTCAGTACGCCATATTTCAATAGGGGAACCACGAGAGCAGTCTTCTTTTTGTTACTACACTCGCAACTCTTAAAAATTATCTCCATCTCGGAGATCCAGTCCATAATTTCCACTGGTGTTGGGCTTCCATAAAGACACGGTGGTTTGGATGCCATGGAATCCTTGTACTTGCATCCATATCCATCATTTCCTCCATGTTGGTTATTCCATCTAACCACTGGTGGTTCAGCTTGACCAATAGTCCTACTATAGTTTCCTTCTTCTGATTGTCCAACATTCAGTTTAGGTTGTTCAACAGGCATCGCGGGTTCATACCTATTATTCTCGTGCAACATCTGCCTCATCTCTTTTCTTTGTTTGAGTAACATAGCCTGAATCATGGCTTGTACTCAACCCATTGTGATTGGCTCAGGTGCAGCTTCTACTATAGGTATTGGCTCAATCACTTGGGGTCGTGGTTGTTGGTTTCTATTTCCATTTGCATTTCCGACTCCACTGTGGGTTCTTGCCATTTCCATCTATACACAAAAATAGGTGAATTTAGATCTTTATTTAGACACTTAAATCATCCTTATCACTCCAAAATATTACATGCTAGTTCTAATATCGTAGCCGAACACTTAGAATCCTGAACACATAAGGTTTCTAGATCCAGTTGGCAACAAACCATAGATCCGAACAAATAATAACATATAAGGCATCCTTATAGCTATAACATAAAGCATTTAGCACATAAAAACATATTAGGCATCTTTCCTGAAATAAGCTAGTGATCATGTCTAAAATATAGTAGACACTCGCCTCACAGTTATTGCTTAGCATTCTTAAGTTTAAGTCTAGAAATCCTACAAATTCCTAGTTCACTTAAACTAATGATTCTATACCAACTTTAACATCCCCATTTTCACGGCCAGAAAAGACTTATTTGTTTGAAAATTAGAGTAACCTTTTCAAGAAACGTATTGCGGAATTTGTTCCCAAAATAAAATATGATAAAGATTTATCAAAGTATTTCCAACGAAATGTATTTCATTATATTAAAACCTCGGGATGCCATATTAGATACTAATCAAAAGCATAAACAGAACAACATAGGCCTTACAACATTTATTTATATCTACTAGCTTATAATCCATGATACCTCATCGAGTCATCCAACAATGCTCTTGTGCCACTACCTGCAATGCAAGAAAATAAGTGAGTCAGGCTTAGGAGCCTGGTGAGCACATAGGGTTTTCAACCCACAATAAATAAGTTTATTTATTTCATCAACCAACAATAACCAGATTACCCGTTATCGTTATCCTGACTTTACGTCCCTAAAACACCTATCATAAGGGACCTAGCCTAAGGATTATCATCGGAATGGGCACCACTCCTAAGGGGGTTCCTCAGCAATAAATTTTCTTAAGGAAACCATGAGGGGGATGGAGTACACCAGTGAACACATAGCTCACAAACACCTGCAGGTTGCGAGCCTACTAGCGTTCCACCAGACTGTCTAGAAGAGTCCTTGGTCGTCATCTATATTCCGCTAGATGACTAAAACACCATCAACATCGAGGCCTCTTATAATTTTATTTCATCACACACCAACTGTTACATCTAACCATATTTTACTCAATACATTTTATAGATATAAAATACATATAAAGTTTAAATCATTTGAAACATGTATAAAATCGTTCATCCAGCATAGACAGAAAGTATTTAGATAATTTTGCACAAATTGCATTTAATTTATATAAAAATACTTCATATCTACGTGTAAGATGAATATAACTATGTACTCACCTGTTAAGGTGGTGATTCTGAACTTTGACAGCGCTTCGCTTCTTAAAATAATTCTCTTCAATGAAACCTAATATTATTACCACTAAATTTTAGTCTAATGTTCATTGGGACTATTTATTAGACTTGGTATTATTATTATTATATAAGTATTAAACAATACTTCCCAACTACTATGTACAGACTGGGGTCAAATATGAAACAATGGAGGGTAGGACCATTTTGGCATAATAGCAATTCTAAAATCCAACAACCCAAGCAACCCTTCAAACCGGATTCCCCATACCGTGAGTAGTTAAAAAGGCATTATAACAACACTTATATAAGTAATAATAATAGCCAAAATATTTATTATAAGTTTCTAATAACATTGCTAATATTAATTATAAGCTATATTTAAAATAGGGTAGGTGTAGGCGAGTTTTCTATTTACTAGAATATCTTTCTTGCGAAGGAAGCTTCTTTTTAGAATTTCTTGCGTGAAGAAATTGAATCAACGGCATCAAATGCAAGCTCATAGGATTTTAGGATACTCGTTAATGCCTCACTCCCTTCTTATACTTCTGACATTCTACTTGAAAGTCTGATATCAGATAAACTAGGTTTAGCTCCCAACTAGCCCCTATTAATCTAAAATGAAAGAAGAAGTTTGGGAAACCGTCAGGCCCCACTCAAACTAGCTGCCCTGGGCACCTGTAGGGATTAGTGTGTGAGACCGCAATCCACAAACTGATGCATGGGACTGGGTTTTCCTCAAAAACCAAGCTTCGTTGAAGCAGAGTTTCCTAGCCAAAAAGCTCTTTTTCTCGTAGTCCTCGGGCGCTCTGGGCTTCCTTCTAGTGCTAGGGGGTTCCCTAGGCTTTGGGGGGTTTGGGAGAGGTTAGAGAGAGAGAGAGAGAGAGAGTAGAGAGAAGAAGAGATAAAAAATGTGTGAAATATATGGTTGGCCCTCACACCCTTTTGTAGGTCGAGAGCTTCGGTCAACGCAGAGCGTTCCTGCGAGGAATGCATGGCGTTCCGGCTGGGCAGGGAGCTCTTGCCTACGCGATGCGCTTGTACGAACATGTGTTTGAAAGCTGTTGGATCATCGTGGCCATATCTGAAGCCTAGTCTTCGCGAACGCAGGGCGTTCCCCCTTCTCACGCGAGGCGTTCCTCGGACAACTCGCAAATTGTTACCCCAATTCAAAAATTCATAACTCTCGCGTATGATCTCTGTTTTCGACGTTATTTATATCTACACGTAGGCGGGACCATAATCTGCAACTTTCTTTTAGACCTCGCTCGGAAATTTTGAATCTATTTTTAAAGTTATTTTTTAACAGGCCGGGATAGGAAAAGTCCATTAAAAATTTGTAACTTCTTCATCCGACGTCTGTTTTCTGTACCATTGTGCTATCATTAATGAGAATTTAAATTCTCGTTTAGGTTGTGTCGGCTAAAAATCAGTCGATCTACTATTCGAGCTCCAGGTTGTGTATTGTTAAGCCGAAACTTAGAAAAATCATAACTTCCTCATACGAAGTGAGATTTGGGCATTCTTTTTATGCACGCTCTCGGTTTAGCGAACACTAAGACTTTCGTATAGATCTCTAAGGCTAAAAAGTATTGTATCATAACTTCATCATTTACGTCTCACAGTGTGGTGCATGTTCTATCGTGAAACTTCGACAGACCATAACTTCTTTCTTATAACTAAGATTTCGACGTTCTTTATATCTCTGGAATCCTTGTCATAACCACTACAACTTTCTTCATAGATATCAGTTTTATCTATCATTTTATTTTTGATGGTTATTTTCATTCTTAATTTATTATATCTTTTTAAACAAGTAAATAAGCACATAATTCACATAATATTCACATGATTCCTCTTTATTACTTCAAAATGAGTTACAATGGTTGACCTTATCTATTAAATCATATTACAAATGCTTAGCCTAAAACACAGGCGCTATATGTGAGATGTTTAGATTTACTATAGGAGTGAGGATTGAGTGCTAGCCTATGATTGTGAGTAATGTTAAGGCGTTGCGATGATCATTGAGACAAATAGGGGTAGGTGTTAGGTGTAGAAGGTAGTATGGGCCCGTATTACTGAAAGCACAGGACACATACACGTAACATGGAAGTCACAACCCCTAGGTTTTCTTTGGAAGTTGGTTCCCCGTTACTTATATGGAATATCTGATGTCTTCCTTGTGTGTTTTCAGTATGGTAACTACGAGTTGATTTGAGACTGGATCCGGAGATGGCAGCTAGGGCGGGCCAGCAACAGTGTCAGGGACCGATGGTAGATGAGTTTGATGATAGGATTCGGGAGATCCTGCATGAGGAGGTTGCTGCACTTTTCCGGGAATAGTTTCCGAAGATGTTTGGGTCTATTAAGACCGCTATGGTGGAATACTTTGATAAGCGCTATGCATCCATCACTGAGACGGCTGTCGGTGTAGCTTCCACAGCCGTAGCAACGACAGGTAGTGGGGCTGGTCGGTCCTTTCAGTATCGGGACTTCGATAACATGAAGCCCCTGATGTTCGATGGAGTTTAGGACCTGATCATATCCATGAGGTGGCTATCTGATGTGGAGAGATGCTTTTCACATGTTCATGCCCTGCTAACTAGAAGTTCAGGTGCTCTCTGAACCTGCTGAGGTCCGAAGCAAAGGATTGGTGGAGACTTGTGTCGGGATCATACTCTGATGAGCAGAGAGCTGCTATTTCTTGGGATCGCTTCAGGGAGATGTTTCGCATCGACTACATTCCATGGGTTGAGTAGGATAGGATGGCACATGAGTTTTTAGATTTGAGACAGGGATCAGATTCGGTGATGGAGATCACTTAGATGTTTACCGAGACGGAAATGTTTTCCATGACTTTGCTTCCAAGCAGGCTCATATGAATCGTTATCTGAACATGCTGAATACGGACATCAGACAGTTCATCTCCACCCAACATTGTGATACTTTGTTGGAGTTACAGGAGGCTTCCAGGCGGCGTGAGCTTGATATCGAGCTTCAGTTGAGGGAGCAGAGACAAGCCCCGGCGTAGTCGCATCTTGCGCCAAAGCAGTTTAAGACCGCTGATACCAGATCTGGGGGCCGGTGGGGTCGCACTTGTTGTAAGTGCGGCAAGACGCATGAGGGTGCTTGTCGGTCATCATCAGGATGCCACAATTATGGCCGAAATGGTCATATGGCGAGGGATTGCCGCCAGCAGGCCCCAACGCTCAGCTCCAGGATATGCTACCAATACGACCAGGGTGGCCATGTGAAGGCCAACTTTCCATTGCTTGCTACCAGGCCGACGCAGGCTAAAGTGTCGGGTACTCTGTAGATCACTGACAGGATTCAGGGTTGGGTAGATCCCCCTAGGGCTCGGGCATGCGCTTTCCAGCTCACTACCGAGGAGGCCAAGACAACACTAGATGTGGTGGCTAGTATGTTTCTATTCCTTATCTCATTGCTTATGTTTATTATATGTTGATATGTTTGTACCTATGTTAGGTACGTTCTTAGTGAACTCCTTGCCTGATCTTGTGTTGTTTGACTCAGGGGCAAGTCGGTTATTTGTCTCTCAATCGTTTAATAAGGAGTTTGATTTTCCCTTAGGGGAGCTAGAGTGTCCATTACGAGTTTCTATCACCAACGAACACGAGCTTTCTGCTTCTTCAGTCTATTAGGATTGTATTTTAGAGATCTTTGGGATGTCTTTCCTAGTTGAAATGATCTCGATTCCTGGTGGTTGTCGAGGCCAACACAAATAATAACCCTAAATATTACACACTAAAATAGTGTATAGTGGTAAAGGGATCGAATCCACGGAGATTGGTTCAATTTATAACTCTATGAAAAATCTCTTTGTAAAAATACTTGTAAAATGACAATAAAAATAAAATGGGGGGGTTTTGGTGTTTTGAAATACTTGAAACAAACTAGAATTAACTATGATTTAAATAGACAAATGCAACAAAAATAAGAGTTTGATGTAAAATCAATAAGGGAGAGATGGTTGACTTAAAGTTTCCTCTCTTTGACTTTTGATGAACATATCATTAGAATCCAATGGTGCAATACTTTGATTTAAATCCTTAATTTGGTTATAGTAATCCAAGGAGCTTGAGATTACCTAGACTTTTCTTAATTGTTGAAATGGCTAGAGAAGCTCATAACAATTTCCTTAGTCAAAGTCACTAATTCCAAATAGCATGTAATTAGTGAAAGTCAACTAGCATTAAGAACCAAAAAGTCACCAAATCCAAGAGGGGTCAAATGCTTTCACCGCCATGTTGGAGGAAATGTTTTTATGATTGTGTGAAGCAAAAACAACACAAAAATCATTTGTTGCTTGCTAATTTGAGGATCCTTTACTTAATCAAGAAATTAGCCAACTAATCACCACAAACACATTTAAACTCATGAACTAAAACATACAAGTAGTGATAAGATGTTAAAACACAAAACATTCCCTAAAGATTTAAGAACATGTTCATGGGTTCTTCAACATTCAACAAAAGTTCAAAGGATTAACCAAAAGTCAACCAAGATTAGTTTAGCCAAGCATGGCTAAACCCAAAGAAACAAAGTTAGAGAAAATTGTACCAAACATTAAGCAAGAATCAAGAGGTAAAAATATGATGTTCTTCAAGTGTTCTTGGCCTTCAAAAGTCTTCAAAACTCCAGAGAGAATCTTCAAAAATCGGATGTCCAAGAGTCTTCAAAAGATGGGCACCAACCTTCCTCAAATAGCCTTCCAAATGGATTTCCGAAAATGCCCCTGCAGGGGGTTGCGCGACCCGCGTGCTGTTGCGCGGGTGGGTTGCGCGGGTGGTGCCTGACATGGGCTTCTTTGAGATTTTGGGCCTCCAAAGCATATCCCACTAGCCCAGATCGAATCCAATCACCTCCTAGCCCATTTTCTTCAAGTTTTTCTTCATTTTAAGCCCAATTTGACCTCTCCAAATCCTCCAAAGCTCGTGCACTCTCCCGATTAACAATCTACGCACGCTTGAATAAACTCCCGCATCTTGCAAAATTAAAGTTTATTTCTCTCCAAGCCTTCAAATAACCATCAAGCTCGCTCCATGCATCATCTCCACAATCACCAAGCCTAACATCATTTTTGTCTACCAAATCTCATCGCTTCCCGTACGTCCCGAACACTCCCGCTCCGCTAGACCCGAAAACCTACAATTATGCTCACAAGATTCGAAAGTACCCGAAATAGTCATAAAATAACAAAAGGGAAAATATGCATGGAAATTATCTAAATTATGAATGAAATATGCTAAAATAAACTATAAAAAGAAGTAAACAAAACTAACTATCAATTCCGATGGGGGATGTTTGTGTGATAGTGGGTATGGATTGGCTGGGTCGTTTCAGTGCCATTATCGACTGCAAGGGTCAGTGTGTGGTAGTTCGAACCCCTAGTGGGGGAGAGCTAGTTATCAATGGTGACGACATCAGGTTAGGTTCAAGGTTTTGTTTAGCCGCCAGGGCTCGACAGTATATTTAGCACGGGTGTGCAGGTTATTTGGCGTACATGGTAGATACGCGGGTTAGAGAGCAGGTGACAGTCGCTGATGTTCCAGTTTTCAGAGAGTTCGCTAATGTGTTCTTAGAGTAGTTACCCGAAGTGCCTCCTAAGAGGCAAGTCGAGTTCAGGATCGACCTTGTGCCAGGTGTGGCCCCTATCGCCAAGGCACTGTACTAATTGGCACCGCCTAAGATGCATGAGCTATCATCTCATTTGCCGGATCTACTAGGCAAATAGTTCATCCGTCCAAGTAGTTCTCCGTGGCGAGCGTCGATTCTCTTTGTCAGGAAGAAGGATGGTTCACACCGGATGTGCATTGATTACCGTGAGTTGAACAAGTTAACAGTGAAGAACCGTTACCCTCTTCCATAGATTGATGATCTCTTCGATCAGATGCAAGGAGCATCTTGGTTCTCCAAGATACACCTGATGTCCTGGTACCATCAGGCCAGGGTGAGGGAGGAGAACATAGAGAAGACCGAGTTCTGGACTCGTTATGGGCATTACGAGTTCATGGTGATACCTTTTAGGCTCATCAACATCCCATTAGTATTCATGGATCTGATGAATCGGGTATGCAGACCAATGCTCAATCGCTCAATTATTGTTTTTATCGATGAAGAGCATCTCTGTGAGCTTCTGGGAGTTTTGAGGCGAGAACGGCTTTATGCCAAGTTCTCAATGTGTGAGTTTTGGTTACGATGGGTTCAGTTCCTTGGACACCTCATTAACCAGGAGGGGATTTTGGTCAATTCGGCCAAACTCATGGCAGTGATGCAGTGGGAGACTCCGAAGTCTCCCTCGAATATCAGGGGTTTCTTAAGGTTGGCAAGGTACTAGCGAAGATTTATTCAGGACTTCTCCAAGATTATGGTACCCCTCACTCATTTTACAAGGAATGTAATGGATTTCCGATGGGGCCCTGAGCAACAGACAACATTTGAGACCCTTCGATAGCGACTTTGCGAGGCTCCAGTCTTGACTCTCCCTAAGAGATTGGAGGATTTTGTGGTTTTCTGTGATGCCTCCATCACCAGATTGGGAGCAGTCCTCATAAAGAGAGGATAGGTGATAACCTATGCATCGCGGCAGTTGAAGTTGCATGAGACGAGATATCCCATGCATGATATTGAGTTGGGAGCGGTGGTGTTCACCCTCAAGATCTGGAGGCATTACCTCTATGGGGTCCGTTGTACCATCTACACAGACCACAAGAGCTTGAGATACATTATGGATTAGCTGAACCTGAACATGAGGCAACACAAGTGGATGAACGTGGTCAAGGATCATGACTACGAAATCCTTTATCATCCGGGTATGGCAAACGTGGTGGCAAACGCCCTGAGCCGTAAGTCGGCTAGACTTTCTGTTTCAACTTCATGTATGAGGATATATGTGGATTCTCCACTTGTGAGCTTGATCATGGAAGCTCAGGCTGAGGGTGTACGACAGGAGAATTGGAAAAATGAGTGGATCAGGGATGAGATCACCAGATTTGTGCAAGACAATCGTGGATTGTTGACCCGTTGTGGTCGAGTGTGGGTCCTAATGTCTGGTGGGGTTAGAAAGATTGTGCTAGAGGAGGCTCATAAATCTAGCTTCTCTATTCACTTGGGAGGCACCAAAATTTAATGAGATCTGAGACTGAGTTACTGGTGTTCGTGCATGAAAAGAGAGATTGCTTGGAACATTGAGAGGTGCTTGACCTGCAGGATGGTCAAGGCCGAGCATCAGAGGCCGCATGGCAACCTACAGCCTCTGGAGGTTTCTATATGGAAATGGGAGCAGATCACGATGGATTTTATCGCCAAGTTTTCAAGAACGACAAAGGGCTTTGACACTATATGGGTCATCGTGGATCGATTAACCAAGAGCGCCCATTTTCTGGTGAGTTAGGAGAGTTCGTTGGCCGTGAAGTTGGCCGATGTGTATATCCGCGAGATCGTTGCTTGCCATGAGGTGTCTGTCTCTATTTTTTCAGACCGTGATATTCGGTTGACCTCCCGTTTCTGGCAGAATTTCCATGAGGAACTGGGCACACGGCTGCATTTCAGCACAACATATCATCTGCGGACCGATGTCCAAAGAGAGCGGACCATACAGACCCTTGAGGTTATGTTGCGGGCCTGCGTTATTGAATTTGGTGGGAGATGGGACTCCTATCTAACCCTTGCAGAATTCTCCTGCAACAATAGCATTCATTCTAGCATTGGTGCTCCACCTTTTGAGCTGTTGTATGGGCGGAGATGTCGTACCCTAGTTTGTTGGGGCGAGGTGGGTCATAGGGTGATGGGTCAGACTGAGGTGGTTTTGTAAGCTAACGAGATGATTCAGCATATCAGGCAGCGGTTGCAGACTACTCAGAGTCGGCAGAAGAGTTACGCCGACCGACGCCGATCTGAGTTAGAGTTTTAGGTTGGTGACATGGTGTTACTGAAGGTCTCACCTTGGAAGGGTGTGATCTGCTTCAGAAAGAAAGGAAAATTGGATCCCCGGTACATTGGGCCATTCCAGATTATTGTCAGGGTTGGCAAGGTGGTGTATAGATTGGATCTTTTGGAGGAGCTCAGTCAGATGCATAGCACTTTCCATGTTTCATAGTTGCAGAAATGCGTTTTGGACGAGGATGTAGTAGTATCATTGGATGATATTTAGGTCAATGAGCGCCTGAACTATGTTGAGAGGACGGTGGCTGTCCTGGAAAGGAAAGTAAAGATTCTGCATAACAAGGAGATGCCTTTGGTTAAGGTATAGTGGCATCACGGAGAGGATCAGAGTGGACTTGGGAGCCGGAGGCTGCGATGCGGGAGCATTATCCGGAATTGTGCACTGCAGTAGCCTTTGAGGACGAAGTCTAGTTCAAGTGGGGGAGTGTTGTAACATCCCAAACTTCAGGTATGAATTTAAAGCTTTATATATGTATATTTTCAGGGCACCTCGACGAGTTAGGAGGTGCCAACTCGTCGTGTTGAGTTATATTTGCGGCGTACTTTTCAAAGTCTACTCGACGAGCTGGAAGACTATTAGGTGCAATTTGTGTACCTTTTTGCACACCTTTTAGTCCCTTTTCATACATCTATTTAGCATAATTGTCATTCGTTTTTCTTGCATTTCATCATATCCATGTTAGTCTCTAGAACAACCTTATTTGCACACTTTCATGTCTTTTCCAGATAAACCGGAGGTTGGGACATGCTTTGGGAGGTGTCAGGATGCATTGGTGAAGATTTCGGGATGATCCAACGAAGAGCGGAAAAGTTGAAAAAATGATGTTTGGAATTGGAGTCAGAGGGGTACACGGGGCGTGTTGGATTTACGCTACAAAAGGAACTCGGGCGTTGTTGACCAGAAAATGGGGTTGTTGACTACACTGAACACGAACCGTGTTGATTTGTTCTATTTTGACATGGGTCGTGTTCGAGCCAAATACTACCTTTTGGCAGTTTTTCCTATTTTTCATATCACAAGATTTGGGTCATTTTTTTAGATACACACATGATACCAGAGCACATTGGTGAAGGAATTTCGAAGGTTTTTGCAAGGATTTAATCGGTTATCATTTGGAAACATTATTTATCTTAATTGTAAGTTGTAATTGTACATCATTTCCATCTTTATAACTTGTGATTTTGTTCTAGCCATGTGTGGCTAAAACCCTAGTATCTCTAACTTCATGTTTTGACTTCTTGGTTGTGATTTCAATTATATGACTTGATGTTTTCTTCTAATTTCTATCCAGTGAAATTGATTTTGCTTCAATTAAATATTTGATTCTAATTGTGATTCTTATTGGCCATTTGAATTAGGGTTAGGTCATTCAAGTTATTCATTTTGCAAAATCCGTAATTGTTTTGTGAATCGAACTAAATAACAAGCATTAAACTAATTCCCATACAATGAATTTAGTGTAAATATTTTCACACACTTTTACACTCCCGAGCTTGTGAGGAGTATTGGGTGTTGTTGGGAACATTCGCATAAAGCTTAATGTAATCTTTTAATCTAATTCTAAGAGCTTGTTAAATTAGGCTAGTAAGGTTAGTGTTAATCAATGAGCTTGTTTTGGTTAATTAATATGGTGAGTGGGAAGTGTTAGAGCTTGTTAACACATTCAAGTACCAACATAGATGGAAATGAGCAAATATCATGTTATCTTGGAATCGCGTTTCTAAGTTGTCGTACGTAGAGTTCCAGTCCTTACAAATTCTGAGTATAGTTCCCTCATTTAGATGATTACTTGTGTTTTTAAATGTCTGTATCAATCATGGCATTCTAAACCCCCCTCTTTACTATTGGTGACCATAGTACCTTGCGCAAAGAGGTATAGACCAATTATCCTGTGTCTCTATGGATCGACCCTTCTTGCCTTGTACTACCTTTTCGTGCAATACAGTGGGATTCTTTTGGAGTATACCGTACCCCTTTATTTGTTGGGTTTGACACGCCTAACAAATTGGCGCCGTTTTCGGGGACACGATGTTACTAATTGTTTATGCTTAGATCTTTCTGTACAGGTACACCATTGCCAATTGATTCGGAGATAGAGAAACTGCAAAAAAAAAGTTAAGGAAGCAAGCCAAGCTTCGTAAGAAGCAACCAGGCTCCGGGAGTTCTTCATCATCTAACCCTCTAGTCATCAACATTTGGGAGGACATACCCCTGTCAAGTGTATCCACATCTGAAATAGAAAGCCTCTCACTCTCATCACAACCATCCTCAGCCAAAAATACCACTCCACCATCTTCACCTACTTATAATATCCCAAACACTACATCTACAGAAACGTCAACTACTACTCACACAATAGGAGACAACCATGCAGGGAATCCACCACCCAAGCAAACCCTTCTTCAATGGTCGAGACAAGAAGTTACACATCAACCTCTTTGTATCACATATCCGGCAGCCACAAATCTTGAACTTAAATATGGACTCATCCACCTACTCCCTACCTTTAGAGGCTTGGAAAAAGAAGACCCCCACAAGTTTCTAACAAAATTTCATGTTGTGTGTGTGGGCATGAAACCACACAATGTCATGGAGGATCAAATCAAGCTTAGAGCATTCCCCTTCGTGGTGCAAGACGTAGCAAAAGACTGGATCTATGACCTCCCACCGAGGGCGGTTACCACTTGGGTAGATCTTGCACGACTCTTTTTAGACAAATACTTTCCGGTGATGAAAGCTCCATCCCTACAGAGGGAAATGATTGGAATCAAACATCATAAAATAGAATCCTTTCACATGTGTTGGGAGAGATTCAAGAAACTTTGTGCCTGATGACCAGAACATGGAATCACGTACCGAATACCAGCTCCTCCAATACTTCATTGAAGTCATGAATCCAATGGAAAGAAGGCTTCTTAATGCCTCCAGTTGTGGATCTCTACCCGACAAGACTCCCACCAAAATCCACAACTTAATCAAAAACATGGCTGAAGATTCTAAACATTCAAGTCATGATGAGGAATGGTACACGGATGCACCCTGAGGTGTAAAGGAAATCCAAACTCCTCAAATTGAAGCATAATTTTCGGAGCTTATGAAAGCTGAAATGATGTTGGCTAAAGACAAGGGTGTGTAGCCCACACCCCGCCCTTGCGGTATTTGTACTCAAGTAGGGCACCCAACTGACATGTGCCCTCAACTTCAAGATGAGGATTATGAAGAAGCAAATGCTTTGGGAGGGTATTCCGAGTCAAATCAGAGAGGATATGAGCAGCCACGGGGTGATCAGAGATGGAATAATAATCAAAGCTAGGGAGGAAATCAACATGGAGGTTATCAACAAAGACCACCATTTCCTCAACATCAACAAAGACCGCCCTTTCAACCTCAAAATTTCCAGCCTAGGCCACCACCGCAACAACCTCCACAAACGGGTTCATCAAGTATGTCATTGGAGGATATTGTAAAAAGCCTTCCCACTAGCATGCAAAGTTTCCAACAAGAAATCAAGGATAACATAAAAAGCTTAGAGCAACAGGTGTCACAACTTGCTCAATCCATGAGTAGGATGGAATCACAAGTCAAGATACCTTCCCAAACCGAGAAGAACCTGAAACATAATGCATGTGCCATTACTTTGAGTGGAGGAAAAAGCGATGAAGGCCCAAGGATTCAAGATGAAGAAAAGGAAGAAAAAGAGATTAAGGTGGAAGAAGCTGTCAAAGAAGAGGGAAAAAATACTTCAAAGTCAAAGAAGCCAATAGATACTGAAGTGAAAACAACTCCAACACCATTTCCTTCGAGATTAACAAATACAAAAAGAGAACGAGAAGATGATGAGATCATGGCCATGTTCCGAAAGGTTAAAATCAACATTCCTCTTTTAGATGTTATTACACAAATTCCTAGATATACTAAATTCCTTAAGGAACTTTGCATATCTAAGAAAAATCTTAAAGGAAATCAAATGGTAAAAGTTGGGGAAAACGTTTCAGTCGTGTTACAAAAACGGCTACCAAAAAAATGTAAGAGTCTATGTGTATTCATGGTTCCTTGTAAAATGGGTAACCATTTTGTGTCATGTGCCATGCTTGATCTTGGAGCATCAATTAATGTTTTACCTTACTCAAGCTATAAACCAATGGGAATTGGACCTATAGCCGAAACCAGAGTCATAATTCAACTTGTCGATCGATCTTTGGTACACCCAAAAGGTGTATTGGAGGACGTATTAGTACAAGTCAATGAACTTGTTTTTCCCGCTGATTTTGATATGCTTGATATGGGAGATGATGACCAAACCTCAAGTTCCATACGTTTAGGTAGACCGTTTTTAAGTACAACAAGAACAAAAATTGATGTCTATAATGGTACATTGTCTATGGAATTTGATGGGGAAGTCATTAACTTCAATATCTATGAAGAAATAAGGTAATCAAGTGATGTTCATTGCATAAATTTTGTTGATGTGATCCAACTTTGACTGAAAAGTGTTTTGAGTTGACTAACCATGATTCTTTGGAGTTAGTTTTGAGCAGGAATTTTAATAACAATTTAGTCAAAGAAATTGTAGCAAATTTCAAGCTTGATGAGGAATTACTAGAAATTGTGGAGTTCATGGAAGAGAGGAAGAAAATGAGGTATAATAATACCAAGTTGAAATTGCCCATTTCTAACACAAAAGTTCTTCCTTCTGATGTGGAATCACCAAAGCTAGAATTGAAGACTCTTCCTGAGCATTTGAAGCATGCATATCTTGGGTAAGAGGAGACATTGCTTGTCATTATCTCCAATAAGTTATCCAAAGAAGAAGAAAATAATTTGCTGAATTTGCTGAAAGAGTATAAGAAGGCTATTAGGTGGACGATTGTTGACATAAAGGGGTCGAGTCTCTTTATACATGCATAAGTTTCTCATGGGGGAAGACTTCAAACCAACCCGAGAGGCACAAAGAAGATTGAATCCCCCAATGATGGAGGTAGTAAAGAAAGAATTCATGAAGCTTTTGGACGCAGGTATGATCTACCCTATCTCTAACAGCAAATGGATTAGCCCCGTTCAGGTAGTCTTGAAAAAGTTCGGGGTCACAGTTGTCAAAAATAATGAGGGATAATTGGTGCCAACCCGTGTGCAAAGTGGGTGGTGAGTTTGTATTGACTATAGGAAGTTGAATGCTTAACAATAAATGACCATTTCCCCCTACCATTTATTGACCAAATGTTAGAGAGATTGGCAAGTAAATCCCACTATTGCTGCTTAGATGGTTTCTTGGGCTTTCATCAAATTCTGGTAGCCCCAGAAGATTAAGAGAAAACCACCTTCACTTGTCCCTTTGGCACATTTTCTTAAAGGCATATGAATTTTTGTCTATGTAATGCACCGACAACATTTCAGAGATGCATGGTGAGCATTTTTTCTGAATATGTTGAAAACATCATTAAAGTTTTCATGGAGGATTTCACAGTTTATGGAAATTCATTTCATTAATGTTTGAGCAATTTAACAAAAATTATGTAAAGATGCATTGACACAGATCTTGTGCTTATTTATGAAAAATGCCATTTCATGGTGGACAAGGGATTGATTTTAGGTCATATAGTGTCCCAAAAAGGCTTGGAAGTTGACAAAGCCAATATTAACATCATCAAAATTCTCCCTTACCCGAAAAATGTTCGGTAAGTTCGTTCGTTTCTTGGCCACGCAGGTTTCTATCGGTGGTTCATAAAAGATTTCTCAAAGATTACGGTGTCGATGTGTCAATTACTCCAAAAAGATGTCGAATTTGAGTTTACTCAACCATGCAAGACGCTTTTGATCGTTTGAAGGTTTTACTCACTTCCGCTCCAATCATCCAACCACATTTACCATTTGAGATCATGTGTGACGCGAGCAACATCGCGGTTGGGGTAGTGTTAGGACAAAAAGTAGATCGAGCTCACCATGTCATTTACCATGCATCCAAGACTTTGGATAATTCTTAAACCAACTACACCACAATAGAGAAATAGTTGTTAGCAATTGTCTTTGCATTCGAAAAATTCCAACAGTACCTCCTCGGAACCAAAGTGATTATCTATTCGGACCATGCAGCTATAAAGCATTTACTACTCAAGAAACATTCAAAGTCGAGGTTAATACAGTGGACGTTGCTTCTACAAAGATAAAAGTGGGAAAGATAATTTGGTCGTGAATCATCTTAATTGTATTGTGCCGCCCGAAGACACCACACCAATCCATGACACATTCCCAGATGAGCATTTGTCCGTTATCAAGGAAGCCCCATGGTATGTGTACCTTGTCAATTATTTGTTCACAAATCAGTTTCCTCCGAATTCCACACGTTGGCAAAAGGACAAAATCAAGGAGGCCAAGCGGTATGTATGGGATGAGCCTTACCTTTGGAAGTATTGTGCAGAACAAATGATCCGAAGGTGTGTTGAGCAAAAAGAGGTACAATCCATCCTTAACTTTTGTCATTCCTATGCTTGTGGAAGTTATTTTGGACCCCAAAGGATACTAGAAAAGACTTAGATAGTGGATTCTATTGGCCTACCATTTTTCATGATTCTTATGTGTTATGTGCACATTGTGATAAGTGCCAAAGATTCGGGTCCTTAAGCTCTAGGAATCAAATGCCACTTACCCCCATTTCAGTATGTGAGATCTTTGATGTATGGGGTATTGACTTTATGGGACCATTTCCTCCCTCTTTTGGTTGTTCACATATCTTGTTGGCGGTGGACTATGTGTCCAAATGGGTTGAGGCCAAAGCCACCCATACTAATGATTCCAAAGTTGTGGTGGATTTTATTAAGGAACAGATTTTCTCTCGGTTTGGCACTCCAAAGGCTCTCATAAGTAATCGTGGGACTCATTTGTGCAACTGGATGTTTGAAGTCGTTTTGAAGAAGTATGGGGTGACTCATAAAGTTTTAACAACCTATCACCCCCAAACCAATGGGCAAGCAGAGGTCTCAAATAGGCAAGTTAAAAACATTTTGGAGAAAACAGTTAACCCAAACCGCAAGGATTCGAGTATAAGGCGGGATGATGCCTTATGGGCATATCGCACTGCTTTCAAAACTCCAAGTGGTATGTCCCCATACCGGATAGTGTTTGGAAAACTGTGTCGCCTTCCGGTTGAGCTCGAGCACCACGCTTTCTTGGATGTAAAGAAACTCAACTTAAATGAATATGAGGCAGGAAACAAAAGGAAGCTAGACATTCACGAGTTAGAGGAGATCAGAAATGATGCGTATGAAAGTGACAAGATTTACAAATAGAAGACAAAGGTGTATCATGACAAAATGATCTCCCGAAAGACTTTTGCACAAGGACAAAAAGTGTTTCTTTACCACTCGAGGTTCAAGTTGATTTTAGGGAAGTTAAGATCAAGATGGGTTGGTCCTTTCATGGTCACAAAGGTATTCGGCCATGGTGTGGTGGAAATCACAAGCCAACAAACCGGAAAAACATTCAAGGGCCACGAGGTGAAGGATGATGAGATAGAAGTGGTTGGGAGCCCCACATACCAAGACTGAAGCATATTCGAGGGCCACGTCGAGCCAACGACTTAAAACAAGCGCGGCTAACCGGTAGGCAACCCGGGGGTATTATTGTCTTTCCGTTTAAAATCATTTCCATTTCTTTGAAGTTTTTGGTTTTTAATGTTACACATGCATTTAATCATGTTTTTAAATCACCAAACGGACCTCGGGTGCTAAACCATTATGTTTGAATGAGAGGGGATTTTGGGTTCAAAAAGTGGGAAGTGGCAAACAGAGCCGTACACGGCCCATGTTCATTCTATCTTATATTGAACACGGGTTGTGTTCAAGAGAAGTAATTTTTTTTTTTTGTATTCAGAGAGGTACACGACCCGTGTTCAATTTTCCTTATACAGAACATGGGTCGTCTTCGAGTGAGGCAAACATTTTCATGGTCAGATAGGTACACAGCCGGTGTTCATTTTTTCCTTATACTGAACATGGGTCGTGTTTAGCCATTCTCAGCAATTATTTCACCCAACACGACCCGCGTAGATTTACACTTAAAGAACACATTGCGTGTTCGCACAGCAGACCATGTGGGTTTAAAGTTTTAAAATCGGGGTTCTCACCTTATTTACCCATAAACACTTCCCAAAACAACCCATTTCTCCGAAGAAACCCCAAGGTCCGATTTTGTTCAAAAATCACTTGATTCTCCATCAATTTTGGCTTAAATATTCAAAGAGGTTTGATTTTCTTCTTCTACACTTCATCTCCTACATCTCACACACAATTTTCTTGCATTTTCATGGTGGATTTAGGGGTTTTGACAAACCCTAGGTCCAAAAATAACTAAATATTTTGGTGGTTTTTGTGCTTAAATCTTTATCTAGCCAAGCTTGGGGAGGTTGAAGAACAATTTCTCACCAACAACAACTTATATCTACCAACGATTTGGTACAATCCTTCCAATTCTTCACTTGTGGATTTTGTGTTCTTAAGGTCAAATTGCATCTATTTATGGTCATTTTGGACTTGACAATAACTTGGAAATCATTCAAAACTGAGTTTCCCATGAATTTTTGGTGGCCAAACTCGAGTTGACTAGACTTGTCAACAATTAACTTTTTGACCCGTTGACCGGTTGATTTGTTGCCCCAACAAAAAAATTGCATATGGAAGGCGTGTTGGATTAGTGTCTAATCCTGTAACTATATTTAGTAAGTACTTGACTCGGTTGTGCATGGTCCTTTTGGGTTGCCTTCACCAAGGCAACTTGACAAGATGATTTATGAACAGAGAGGTTATTATGGTTTATTAATATATTATATGAATAATATATTAAACGAGAAATGATATTGTTTAATTAATATTAGACAAGAATTAATTAAGAATTGGGTATGTGGCTAAAAGACATTAATTAAGTAATGGGGACTAGAACTGTCAATTGTGTGATAGTTGATTATTGACTAAGAATCCATAAGGATTAGGGCATGGACGAAATTAAGAGGAGTCCATCTTAATTTCGGCCATTGAGGCCTTATTCCAAAAGGTTCTCAAGTTGCTTAGGGCCTAAGTCATCCAATTAGGGTTTTGATTGAAACCCTAGAAGCTCAAGTATATAAAGACCCCTAGGGCTAAGAAAATCGGTCACTTGATCCCTTGGAACCCTAGAACCGATTTTTGCCTCTCATCCTCTCTCCTTTACATCATCCTCTTGTTTGTGGTGTTTGTGAGCCATTAGAGGTGTTACACTTGTGACACTAAGCTTCTTGAAGATCAAAGGATTCTTGCAAACATTGAAAGGTATCATCTAAACTAGTTTATTATAGATTTCGATTTCTATGTATGCTAGATTAGGGTTTCAAGTCTTGGATGAATTGCATGTAGAATAAAGAAACCTAGATCCAAGCATTTAGGGTTTTACATGAGCACATAGGATTGTTCTTTTGTATAAAACCCATCAAGGAGAGCATTCTAAACGACATAGACACACCAAGTCGTCGGCCCGCCCTTGTAGGTCTCCAACACCATCACCTAGGTCCCCATCACCTCCACCCAATCTGGCACATGGTGGCGTGGCTTGTTCCGGGACAATTCAAGTTGCCAAACTTGAGGCCTTTCTCCAGCGTACTCATACCATTCATAAATTTGTGCATGTGTCATCTCTCCGTGAGTTGTACATCTATAATCAAGTCCACACCTTGTTCGGGAACATTGGACGGAAAGGGTTGTTGCAGGTCCACAAGCTTAGTTATAAAGTCCCAATATCCTAGTTCTTGTATTCACTCTATTTGGACCACTGTGTCCTACATTTCCGGCTTATGAATCACGATCATGCCCTGTCCCTAGATCAAATCAATGCCATAGTTGGGGCCCCCACAGAAAACACCTTTGGCCCCAATAACCCACTCCCAAGATACAATGATCTTACGTGGTGGACCGACCTTACGCATCAACATCCATACGTCTCAAGTTCTGCTAAAGCCTCATCTCTCATCCACCCTGTGATGAAAGTGGCTCATAGGATTATTGCTTCACTTATTGTCCTTAGAGAAGAAAGAAGAACCGTTAGCGCTCTTAAGCTCAAATTACTCTATGTGATGGCCCACCCGAACGATATCCTTGTTCCTCACAATAGTGCATTCCTTTGCAACAATCTCACCCGCCTCAGCACATCACGGTCTGGAAAAATCTATTGTGGAGGTATTGTCAGATTGTTTTCTAAAAGTGCTCCAGTCCGGGCCCCATATCTTGGAATTTACCAACCTCTACCCAGTGACCCTTACCTTACCCCGGCAGTACTCGAGAGCATGAGGACATTTCAAATGAAGCATGGGAACCACAATAATACCGTGGGCCTAAACCACGACCCAAGGATCCTCATCACTCTAAAAAATTGGAACATCATTGCCCTCATTCGGCCTGCTAACTTCACCGACTGGAAAATCATGCCTTATCTTTTCCCTGTCTCCTTCTCCGGTGAGGAAGACGAGGAAGGTGAAGAAAGTGACGAAGCTGATGAGGGTGGCGGGGCAGCACCACAAAATTCTCCTCCTATGGGTGGAGCCAGCTCATCCCATCATGCTGGGCACCCATCATATCACCAGCAATATATGGATCAATTCTAATTGATCCAAACCCACCTCAACACATACCATCAAGATATCATGAACCTAACCCAAGGTTTTTCCTCCTTCGCCACTCAATATGCTCGGGATCAAGAGCGTTATCGCGAGCATCAGGAGGACTTTTGGGCTTTGACTCGAAATTCCACCTATTATCCTCCTCCACCTCCTCCTTCGCAATAGGTTGTTCCGCCCTCTCTGAGCATCGGGGATGATGCTTATCTTTAAGCTTGGGGAGCGATAGAGTTGTACATTAGGTTCATTCATGCATTTAGGTTCATCCATACATTTTTCAAAAAAAAAAAATTTTCTTTTGCACCCTGCATTTTAAAATATAAAACCCCAAAAAAATCCCTCTTTGCTCTAGTTTCAAAGCTTTTTGCATCCTATCTTAAAAAAAATTATACGAGATGATGACACTCTTTACATATGATAGCTCCATGAAATCAAATGAAAAACAAAATACTCAAAATGACCGAATAGTTATCGGAAGTGTAGAATCAATTGTCATAACTAGGAGACCCAAACACCGTAATTCGATACCCCAGCCTTAGATAATAAAAAAATGGCATACTGAAATGTTTTTGTGGGCGGTAATAACATATTTAGGGTGATTTGCTTCTGAATGTTTAAAAAGAATTTTTATTGGTAACTCTGGACCCACAGAACACGGACCTATTTGTTGACACGCGTTACCCTCACAATAACAGAGAGCCCAAGTATCAGATCCACACATTCAAGAAAGAAGAATGGGTACAACTATTATATCCAGTACCCAAATAAAATATTTCAAGCACTTAATAGAAGAAACTTTGAGAAATTCAAAAGTTGATTGAAGAATTCAAAGCTCAAAATGAAGATACAAATCTAAGTTCAATCAAAATCAAAAGCCATATCAAAGTCAAATCTGGTAAATGAAGAATTTTGTGATATGATACTTGTGGCTCTTGAAAAAGTGAAAGCAAAGGAGTTCGGCCCCTTTGGGTGGTCTCACTGTTTCAGCGAAAGCCGATTCGCCGTGACGGGTTCTTAAGGATGCGTTGATTCTGATTATTAAGCATCTAGTCTTTAGGACATGAGATCCCGAACTGTGTTATTTTCGCTCGCAAAAGCTAATTAAGGTATGGAGTTTAAATAAAACTATGGTTGGATTATTAGATTACACCGTTTTGTGGTCTTCCTCACTTTGGGAGTCTGTGATATGTGGAAGGTAGCAAGATGGTCGCCTAGGTATTAATGATTAGAGCCTCATTAATGTAAAGTCTGATCGTATATGTCCATATTTATAAAAATAAATAAATAAATTACTTTTGTTCTTAAATTTTTCTTTGGTTCATTTTTGTTCCTTAAGTAACTTTTGTACATATGTTTCTTTTTCATGGTTTTCATTGCGTGCATTCATTCTTAGCTTTTAGGATCTTTCTGTCCCTATTTGTTCTATGTTTCTTTTTGCCATCTATAAATCGTCATGTTTGTCCAATTCTTATTCTTTCTTGAGGACAAGAAAGGCCTAAGCTTCGGGAGATTTGTTAGGTGCAAATTGTGCACATTTTTGCACACCTTTTAGTCCATTTTCGTATGTTTATCTAGCATAATTGTCCTTCCTTTTTCTTACATCTCATCATATTCATGTTAGTCTCTAGAACAACCTTATTTTCACACTTTCATGTCTTTTCAGGTAAATCGGAGGTTGGGACACGCTTTAGGAGGTGTCGGGATGCATAGGTGAAGATTTCGGGATGATCGGGCGAAGAGCAGAAAAGTTGAAAAAAATGAAGTTTTGAATTGGAGTCAGAGGGGTACACGGGGCATGTTGGATTTACACTACAAAAGAAGCACAGGCCGTGTTGACCAAAAAGGGGGCTATTGACTACATTGAACACGACCCATGTTGATTTGTTCTATTTTAGTGTTCGACTCAAAAACTGCCTTTTGGCAGTTTTTCCTATTTTTTCATATCACGAGATTTGGGTCATTTTGTACATACACACATGATACCAGAGCACATTGGGTAAAGGAATTTCGAAGGTTTTTGAAAGGATTTAATCGGTTATCATTTGGAAACATTATTTCTCTTAATTGTAAGTCATAATTGCACATAGTTTCAATCTTTACAACTTGTGATTATTTTCTAGCCATGTGTGGCTAGAACCCTAGTTTCTCCAACTTCATGTTTTGACTTCTTGGTTGCAATTTCAATCATATGACTTGATGTTTGCTTTTAATTTCTATCTAGTGAAATTGATTTTGCTTTAATTGAACGTTTGATTCTAATTGTGATTCTTATTGGCCATTTGTATTAGGGTTAGGTCATTCAAGTTATTCATTTTGCACAATCCATAATTGTTTTGTGAATTGAACTAAGTAACAAGCATTAAATTGATTCCCATTGAATGAATTTAGTGTAAATCTTTTCACACACTTTTACACTCCCGAGCTTGTGAGGAGTACTGGATGTTGTTGGGAATATTCGCATAATGCTCAATGTAGTCTTTTAATCTAATTCTAAGAGCTTGTTTAGATTAGGTTACTAAGGTTAGGGTTAATCAAAAAGCTTGTTTTGGTTAATTAATATGGTGAATGGGAAGTGCTAGATCTTGTTAACACTTTCAAGTACCAACTTAGATGGAATTGAGCAAATATCATGTTATCTTGGAATCGCATTGCTAAGTTGTCATAAATAGAGTTGGAGTCCTTAAACATTTTGAGTTTAATTCACTCATTTAGCTGATTACTTGTATTTTTAAATGTTTGTATTAATCATTTCATTCTAAACCCCCCATCTTTACTTTTGGTGACCATAGTACCTTGCGCAAAGTGGTATAGACCAATTATCATGTGTCTCTGTGGATCGACCCTACTTGCCTTGTACTATCTTTTAGTGCAATATAGTGGGATTCTTTTGGAGTACATCGTACCCCTTTATTTGTTGGGTTTGACAAGCCTAAAAAAGGTCCAACTTGACGAGTTGAAGGCTGAACATGAAACCCTAATTTTTTGGGGTTTTGCACACTATTTAAGGACCTTAAGTCCCACTGTTGGACTCTTTATCCGCCCACTTGTCCACAGAAACCCTAATTCGTGCATCATATCTCATTTTATGTGTGTGTGTGTGAGAGAGAGAGAGAGAGAGAGAGAGAGAGCTTGGAGAGTGACTTTTGGTGCTGTTTTGGAAGGAACTTGAAGCTTGAAGAGGTGGGATTGAGAGAAAGGCTATAGATCCGACATCTACTCTGTTGTGACAACCATCTTGAGGTATAAAGTTGATAGATTGGCCTTTTATTGCTTAGGTCTCCTCTTATGGCAGTATATTGTCGTTTTTTGGGGCATACTGGAGTATTTCTTGGATTTGAGCATGTGATGAAGCTGATTTGGACATCTCTTGGCCTTTGTGGGCTTGAAGTTGTCAACTTTATCAAGCCTTGGCCCTTTTTCATGCTCTAATTCCCTTAACAAGCTTTGCTTTAGTGTTTAAGCCTCTTGATGCAACTATAAGAAAAACACAATTTTTCTAGGGAAAGTCCCTATGAAACCTCTTTTCGTTGTTAATCTGCAACAGATCGTGCTATGGAATGTCGTTCCATAGCTAATTTGCTACCACATTTTCTACAAAATTAAATTTTTGTAGAAAACATGAGAATTGCTACGGAAAGTGTTACAGACTCGAAATCTATTGGTATATTGCTACCGATATTTCTATGGAAAAACCATTCGTAGCAAATTTTCAACGAATTTTTTTACGAAAATACTTTCCTTTATAATTCCGCTACCAAATTAAATATCGTGGTTAATATGAAACGAAAATTTTCAATGGAATAGAATTCCATAATTGTTCCGCTATGGAAGTAGCATTCATAGCTATTTACCTACAAAATTGTTCTATGATATTTTATTTTCGTTGCTTTTTTTGCTATCGAAAAAAAAAGCCTAGCTACGTTGTTTTGAATTTTGTTACGAAATTAAATTACATAGCAAATTTTCAAAGGAGTTCAAATTCATAGCTATTTAGCTATGGAAATTTTCAACGAAAATAAAACTCGTGGAAGTTTCACTGTGGAGCCAATATTCGTTGCAACTTTTGTTATGAAATTTGTTAGCAATTAATATTTTGAAGCTATTTAGCAACATATATTAGATAGAAAATCGATGTCGTAGATGATTTGCAATGGAGTAAATGTTCATTATTATTTTTTGACAAATTTTTTTACGAAATTATATTCCCCAACAATTTTGCTAAGGGATAATAATTCATAGTTATGTTGCTACAGATCAATTTATTAGCTGTTTTTATATAGAGTAAATTAACCGTTGATGTTTCATTACAAATATGTTATGAAATAAATTATGTTGGTATTTTGACGGGTTTCATATGTTTTCGGTAGATTTTTGTGCCTAGGAGTTTAGGATTGAGGTCTAGGGGTTATAAGCACTAAGGGGCTATTTGGCAGCATCTGAAATTTTAAGATCTGAATGTTTAAAAGGTCTGACTTTCTAAGAGGGTCTGAATTATTAAGATCTGAAATTTAAAATGTTGTTTGGTTAGAACCTCTAAATTGTTGTGCTGAAAAGTAAAAATGATTGTTTTACCATTTTGTTTAAAAGTTATAATAAATATTAATAAAACCATATATTTTTTTAAGGAAAACACATTTACATATAAAAATTTACCCTTAAAAATTATCATTTTACCCCTTTTCACCTAAAATTTGAAGTTTTGGTACCTTCCATACAAACATATATACAAACCTCCCAATTATAGTATTATTTTACATAAAAAAATGACACATCACAAACAATTTGTAGCTGTTCAATATTCACAAAGGGTCCTAAACATGCATTTTTCAGCTTAAACCAAAGTATAGGTAAAAATAATAATAACAACCAACTTATGTTTTATTACAGATATAGACAATTTCCAATCAAAAACATGCAAAATGGCAATCTACTTACCTATTTATGTCTACCAATACACACATACCTATGGTTGCACAATCTTTTCTCATCCAAAATTCAAAAGTAACAAGATTAAGATGTTTTGTTCCCTCTATGGTCAATGTCAATGGTGACATCTATAACAACAGGCCCATAACTTCTCTAGGGTTTATCTGGTCACAACCATACACACAACCATTGTCGAACACTATCACCACCGTATGTAACTCATAACCAAACTAAATTCTACAAAATGACAACACATTTCAGGATCAAAATTGCAAAAAGAAGCTATATACATGGAAAAAGAAAGAGCAAACCTCAACTTCCATGGCACTAAATCCAAAAACAAAATCACCTTCAACAGCAGCCACAAGCCGATCGAGTTAAGCTGATCAGGTTAAGCTACTGTTGCAACAATGCAATAACCTAAACCAACATCCATTGTACCCCATGTTCCTGTATCTAACCGGGTCCATGGCTCCATTTGAACTAAAACGAATCAGCCCACATCCGTGGTGTTAGCTCCTTCTAAAACCAATATAGAAGAGCATTGGTTTCATTACCAATTTCAGTAAGAAAGCATTGATTTCAGCCAGAAATCGCAGGAATTGCATCTTATCTTGGGAGAGAATAAAGAAAAATTTGAAGAATGGTACATACCTGAAGGCATCTCTGCTGTGTGAGGGTGGCGTAGAAGTTGTTGGAGGCTAGCACCGGAGGTATGGGAGGGTGTCACAGAAAGATGCAAAGGGCAGCGATGACAGCGGATATGGCAGCGCCTGCTGGAAGCGAAATATCTAACAAAGGATTTCATGTAGTCAGAGTGTACTGGGAGGGAAAAGGGATCGGAAGGGAATCCAGTTTTAGAGAGGGTAGAGACGTTGAAGGAGGGATGAGAAACATCAACTATCATCCGCCTCCTATTCTGTAACACGGTGGAGCTCTGATTTCTTCTATATTTTCCAAAAAAACAAGGTTTTGATAACAGGCAAAATGGGAAAATGGTTAGGAACTTAGCATGGCGGCAAATTTGGCACCCATATTTCCATCCCATATTTTCAGTTTATTTTCATATATTTGATTTTTTTCAAAATTGTGGAGTATCTCAAAAAAATATCAGAATTTCATATTCTTTGTTAATTTAAATTCTTGATATATGATGTTTTTTTACAATGTTAGATACATTTTTATGAGTTTTTTTATAAGATAACTTTTAGTAGCATTATTTTTAAATTAAATTCCCACCTACCCCTACCTTTACCCACCCACCCCCACCCTTACGTTCATAGGCTACCCCTACCCATTTGACTTACCGTATACTCACCCATCTATGGCATATGGCTTAAGTCTTATGGACTAGGGTTTAAGGCTTAGGACTTAGGACTTATAACTTATGGCTTAGGGTGTATAGAATTATGGTTTTAAAGCTTAAGGAATGAGGCTTATATCTAAGAGGTTATGCAGTATAGCTTGGGGCTTAATGCTAAGAGTTTAAGACTTTAGGTTTTTCAATGAGGGCATAAAAATCAAGGCTTCTAGTTTATGGCTAAGGGGTTAAGGCTTAAGGATTGTGGGTTATGGCTTATGGCTTAATGTTTAAGGCTTATGGATTATGGATTAAGCATAAGAATTATCCCTAATCTTAATCCTAAGGCTTAGGGTTCAATAATTATGGATCATGGCTTAAGCTTATTACTTGTATCTTATGGATTATGTCTTATGGATTATGGCTTATGGCTTATAGCTTGTGGATTATAGCATATGGTTTAAGACTTAAGGGTTATAGTGTATGGATTAAGAGGCAAAATGTTTAATGCTAAGGGATTGTGGCTTATACCTTATGCTATATAGCATAACTTATGTCATATGGCTTATGGCATAAACCATAAGGCCTAAACCCTAAACCCTATAACCTAAAGCATAAAGCCTTAAGCTACAAGCCATAATCCATAAGTCATAAGCCATAAGCCATACTCCATAAGTCGTAAGCTTCAATCCATAATCTTTAATACCTAAGCATATACACATACATACTTATGACTTAGGGTTTATGGATTATGATTTATGTTTTAAGGCTTTAGGGCTTATGGATTAGGGATTAGGCTTAAGCCTTATAGTTTTTGAATTATGGTTTAGTGCTTATTACTTAAGGCTTAAAGTTTATCACTTAGGGTTTAAGGCTCATGACTTATGACTTTGGGTTAAGGCATATGGTATGTGGATTTTGTCTTGTGGGTTATAACATATGGCTTATGACTTATGATTTATAACTTAATGCTTATGATATATGACTTAAGTCTTTTGGATTATAGCTTAGGGTTTATGGCATAAATAGTATGGCTCAAAACTTAGGGATTATGGATAAAGGATTATTATGTATTAATGTTAGGTGTTTATGGTATATGGTTTATGGTTTATGGCTCATGAGGTATGGCTTAAGGCTTATGGTTAATTAATGGGTTATATAGGTTATGGATTATGATTTGGTCTTAGGGTATATGGCTTATGGTATATCGCCAGGTGTTTATGGTTTATGGTTTATGTTCTCAGACTATCAACCAATCCTAATACCCTAAGTCGTAAACCCTTAAGTCCAAAGCCTTAAGCCATAAGCCATAATTCTGAACCCTTCCTTCACACTCGCACCTACATGTTGACACCAACCACACCCAATATTAATAGATATATAGGTTTTAGAATTATGATTACATTTAAAAGTTAGTAATTTAAAGACAAAGTAATAAAAAAATATATAACAAAATAAAAATAATATAATAAACAACATTATTAATTAAAAAATTAAATATTTATTTGTCTAAATTTAAGATATGTAGTTTATATAGATATTGATATTCCCTCTTATATTTTTAAAATATTTCGATATTCCCTCTTATATTTTTAAAGTATTTTGAACTTTTAACGAACCCAAATATCAAATACGTATCCTCAAAAATCGGTCCACGGAAAGAGCCGCCTATTGATAAATAAGGGTTTGTTTAGGCTTTACCCCTCGCAACCACCTCCTCATCGGATATCTTTTTCCTCCTTGCAACCGTCTCTCTCTCTCTCTCTCTCTTTCTTCTTCTTCTTCTTCTCTCTCTCTCTCTCTCTCTCTCTCTCTTCTTCTTCTTCTTCTTCTTCTCTCTCTCTCTCATTTCCTATTATGTGTTAGCGATAGGAACCCTAAGAACACAAACCACCAACAATGGAGGAAGAATCAGTGAAACAATCCAAATCTTCTTCAACAGGTACGAGACTCCTAAAGGACGTTGTTCACCACCAAATCTGCCGGAAGAGCAGACCTCGAATCCTTTGTCACCGACTCCTTCGTTGTCTAATCTACCGAAGATGTCTAGGTCAGCTTACCATTCTAATTTGTTTTTGTCTCATGTCTCAATTGTTTTGCCTCATGTGTCTATTAGGGTTCATTCTCTTTCTCTCTCTCTCTCTCTCTCTCTCTCTCTCTCTCTCTCTTTCTCTCTCAATTCCTATTCTATGTTGGCGATAGGAACCCTAAGAATGCAAACCACCAACCATGGAGGAAGAATCAATGAAACAATCCTAATCTTCTTCAACAGGTACGAGACTCCTAAAGGACGTCGTTTACCGCCGAACCCGCCAGAAGAGCAGACCTCGAATCCTCTGTCGCCGACTCCTTCGTTGTCTAATCTACCGAAGCTGTCTAGGTCAACTTGCCGTTATAGTCTGTTGTTGTGTCATAGCTGAATTGTTAGGCCTCATGTGTCTGTTAGGGTTCATTCTATTGCAAAATTGAACCTTTCTCCTTATTATTTTGGGTTTGAGAGCTTTTGAAGATCCTTACGACAAAGTGAATAATCCCAACGTTGCTATTTAGCTCGGATTAGTAGAAAATTGGGTATAATATATGCATTTACCATTCTTTCGTTTTTCTTAAAAACGATGATTAAATATCTAAAACAAATAGAGGATGATTATGTGCAATTGTTAAACCTAATTTTAACTTTTGTTGATATTGCTGAGTTATATTTGCTTGCTATTGACTAGGTATGAGAAGGGAGCTGAAACTTCAGGAGACTAGATCTTTATGATTATATTCTTGAGCATCCAACCATATCTCGATTTCATGTTGTTAAGCATTACCTTTTATCTTCCCTGATACAATAGATTTATTCACCCTGCAAACTGTTTGTCTTATTATTATTTTTTTGTTCTTTTCAATCCTCGATTAAGAAATCATTACGATCTTGATAATGTCTTTAACATTAGGATTTCAACTTAATCACATACTTTCTTCTCTGCTAGCTCTCCACTTCAACAAATCATGTATGATCTTAGTAGTACACATGGAACATTCATAAACAAGAACAAGGTACTTAAACTTTCATTTCAACTTCATACATCAATACAACTAACTATTGTATGATGGGCATTCTAATCTTTATATTTTATCCCTTTTCACTATCTAGGTGAAGAAAAAAGTGTATATGGAGCTCCATGTTGGTGATGTTCTTCGATTTGGCCAGTAATTTCTTGCTTTTTTATGTTATTATTTTATCGTTTTGCATCATTCATTTGAATTTAACACGTATTATTGCTTTTGTTTTCTTTACATACAGTTCAACTAGGTTGTACATATTTCAAGAACCAACTTACTTAATGCCTCCAGTAAGGCCCTTCAACTATCTCATTAACTTGAAGCCTATTTTCATTTCATACGATTCCATAGAAGTTCATTAACTGTTTCTTGTTTGTTGTAAAAGGAAAAAAAAACTTACAAAGTGTTAAAAATCTTAAAATTCGACAAGAGAAACGTAACATGGAAGCTTCGCTTCTACAATCAAAAAGAGAAGCAACACTTGCGGATGGTATTTCATGGGGCATGGATGAGGATATGGTTGAAGAAAATGAGGTTTTTTTTAATAAAAAACAGATGTATAGATTCTTTTATGTGTAGTTTAGTTACATAAGATGTGGGAAAGTAGTAGATCATAGAGTGTTGATATTTCCATGTAATAAATATTTTTATTTTGTTTTATGATATAAATCTTATTTGATTTTTTGATATTTTTCTTTTTATATATTCATACAAAATATTTGGGAATTAATTTATAAATTAATTATCCATCTGTAGCTATCTAGCTTTGCAACAAATGTATTCCTACAAAATTGTCTATGGATTGTTATGGAAACGTGGCAACATAATTTGTTATGGAAGCATGTATACCTTAATTTGTTATGTAATCTTTGATATGGAATCTACTACAAATTATAGACCATGCATTTTGCTATTGAACCAAAACTACGGATTTAGTAGGGAGTGATCAGAATGGATTTAGCTAGGGAATCATCACCACAGATTTAACTAGGGATTCATCACCTCGGATTTTGCTAGGGATTCATCACCATGAATTTTGCTATGGATCGACTACAATGTAATTTTTGATAGAATAACTACCATGGAATTCTAAACGGAATACTACTACGGAATACACAACAGAATACCATCTACAACGGATTTCATTATGTTGTCACATTTGCGACGAAATTATTGTTTCTGTTGCAACACCTTCGCTACGGGGTTTTTTGGGAGGGAACTATTCCATTTCAAATTTCATAGCTATTCGTCTTTTACAATGGAATTTCATCTTTTTACAACGGATTCGTTCCATAGCAAAATAGTGTTTTTCTTGTAGTGTGCCATGTATGGACATAAAGTTAGCAACTTTGCATGGTATTTCAGTCCTAAGGGACTAGTTCTATAGTTTGGGCTTTGGATTCGATTGGAAGGGTTTGAATATGTTAAGACAGGGAAAAATCGACGAGTTGGCACGTTTTTCCGCTTTCTAGATACTATATGGACTCGACGAGTTGTTTTGACAACTTGATGAGTTGACTCGGGTCTTTCATGATTTTCTTAGATCAGAAGGAACTCGACGAGTCAGTAGCTACACTCGAGTTGGGTAAACCATGGACTGTTAACCCTGACTTTAACCATGGTTGACCAAGTTTGACTTTAAGGATAATTTGGGTATTTCGGGATTTTGATGGATTAATCACTTGGTGAATGTATGCATTGAGTAGAGAGCCAAGATTCGGAGTCGGGCCTTATTAGTTCTATTCAACTTATGAGGTGAGTTTTCATCACTATACTAACGGGTCTACAGCACCAAGGTCGGCTCATTGGATTGATATCGTAGTAGTTGTCGTTATACGGAGCATAAGTTAGATATGCATCCTAGTTTTGATATGTTAGTCTGGTAGATCTATAGGACTACCTGTGATATTATCTGGTTATCTGTATGCACATTTATCTGTTACATGTGGACATGTTGTATGAGTTGGGTTGAGGTTGTACTGCTCCGTGAGGTAGCCAACAAACCCTAGAGTATGCCCGATATGTGCTGAGGGCCAGGGAAAGCATGCCAGACTCATACTTAGGACTCATATGTATTCTAGATACGAGCTGAGGTCCGGAGAGAGCATGCCAGACTCGTACTAAGGTCTAATTATTTGTATCCAGTCTGAGGACTGAAGGAGCAAGCCAAACATAAGTTGTGGGCCGAGAGCAAGACAAACTTTGGTTGTGGGATCGAGAGCAAGCCATATATGAGTTCAGGGCCAGGAAGGGCAAGCCAGACTCACACTGTGGGCTCTAGGATAATCCAGTCTGTAGAGTTGTGGACCCATTACATGCTGTTATTGTTATTATGTGTATTGTTTGTTATGTATAGGTATATTGGGGGAAACTCACTAAGCTTCGGGCTTACAATTGTGGATTTTGTTTCAGGTACTTCGGATGATCGTGGGAAGGAGAAGGCTGGATCGTGCACCTCCTCACAATTTGTGTTATGAATTCTGTGAAACTCTGATATTGGATCATTTTGAAAACAATTGTAAATAATGAATGAGATTTTGGCTGTTTTAAAAGTTTAATTTTTTTTGTGAATTTTACGGTATTACAAGTTGGTATCAGAGCCCTGGTTTGAGTGAATTGGAGGAACACTCATGTAAATCCAATCTCAAACTAAGGAAAAGAATTTTCAAAAGATTTTTAAAATGATTTTCAAATGGTTTTCAAAATATTAAAGGAGGATGCGATGTGTAAGATCAGCTGAAGCTAATAAGTAGACCCCAAAATACCATACTGTTATTTGATACTGTGATATGTTAGAACATCATTCTTATGATAGGCTAGGGATCTTCAGGAATTGCATGATAGAATCGCCACTAACACATACTTGTCGTCACTAAAGGCATTGCTGGTAATTGTATTTTTTTCAAAAACTGCTATAAAACTTTATTTTTCAAAAAAAAAAAAAATAGTTCGAAACATTAACCACACTTAATACTATATCCAATCCAAAATATTACTCAGTATACATCTGGGACAAAATATTCTTCTAAACATAGTGTAATATATCCAAAATACTAACCCAAACAAAACATTTTATTAATCCTAAAAAGTAGCTAATCGTCCTCATCATTCCCGTCGTTTCGTTCTTTCTCATTTCGTGACAACAATGATCGAAAGCAGTCTTTTAGTGCCGCACTACAGGCTCGGTCTTTTAGCATTGTTTGCAACATTTCAAACAACAAAGAACACAAAATATATAACCAACATATCATAATAGCATAGTAATTTCCAAGAATTACCAAAATACAAAATACCAACATATCAAATTATAACCAACATATCATTATAACATTCTACTTTCCAAATAAACTTAAACATAAATCATACACAATATTGCATATACGTTATAGCATTGTACTTTTTTCATGTTTCCATTATAGCATTGTACTTTCCAAAAATTACCAACCTACAAAATACCAACATATCAAACTATAACCAAACTACATCATATACAATATTGCATATACATTATAACATTGTACTTTTTTTATTTTTCCATTATAGCATTGTACTTTCCAAAAATTACCAAAATACAAAATACCAACATATCAAACTATAACTACCATATCATTATATCATCCCACTTTCCAAATACACTTAAACATACATCCTACACAATATAGCATATATATATTATATCATTGTACTTTTTTGCATTATAACATTATACTATATACTAAACAACCAATTACCAAAAAATATCATTATTGCATTCTACTTTACAAATTAAGGTCATGATGATTATAGCATCCTACTTTTTTGTTTTTCCATTATAACATTATATTTGCAACTTAAACTAACAATTACCTATGATTGTGGTGGTGACTATGTCACCGGTTGTTCCTGATCGTACAGAGACACAACTGTAGAAGGTATATGCCGGATGCATCTGGTATGTCCGCATTGAGAACCCAATATTCTTTCAAAACTATTTTTATATCATTGTTGTTAGACCACATGCTTCAGAAGAAGCTTGGGTTTGTTGATTGATCTCTTGGAGTAAAGCATTTTGTATTTAAATAAAATGATAAAGATCATAAAAAATAGATTACTAAATCCCCCTTACAATATAAACACTTATATGAAAATACAAATTAGCCACTTACGTATTGTTGCTCGACAGAAGGACTACTAAACACCCCTTGATGATCAATATTAGCCTTACGAAATGTTTTTATTTGAATGATGTCCTATTTAACATTGAAAATTAGATTAATTATACATTAAATAAACTGTTAAATATGTCAAAACTTACTTCTTTGAAACAGGCATTGCTATACATGCACGATCCCCTTATGTTTAACTTGTTGCGCATGAACTTTTTTGTTTGACGTCGAACGCTTTATAAATTCAGGCATTTGAATATGTTTGACTAACTGCGCCTAATTTTCACGTGACATACCCTTGGTGGGGGGGGGGGTTGTCTAATGCCCTGGGGATATCTGCAATCCCCCCGACATTGTGAAAATAAGTATGCGCTTTACTTTTCTGGCCTCTATAATTTTTTTTGTAGAGTAACATCAATACTCCGCAATAACTAAGCACACTCAAGATCCAAGGTAACCTTATCCAAATCAAACTTGTTCTACAAATACAAAATTTAGTTAATTAAATACCAATCACAACAAAACATCAAATATTATCCAAGTTGCATTTTTTATACACGACTGTGGCATTCCTTAAAGCAGGGGAAACATTTTCCCAACCAGATACGTTGAAAAGGATGTTCATCCACATATACCTCCCAATATCATGGGTAAATTGATTACCATGATTCCCGACAGGGGAATATGGGTAACTAAATAAAAATAGCTAATAAATATATCATAATAAGCCTTACCATCCTGTTCATGTTGTTTGCGACCAAAGCCTCCGGGATGTGATGGATTCCTGACTCCATCACCTCCATGTCTTAGGCCCATAACATCCGCCATCATGTAAAAGAGTATTGCCAGACTAAACCCCATATATAGTTTGTAAATTTGCAATCTGTACAATAAAGAAACACAATGTGAATAAAAGTTAGTTAGCTTGAAAAATTATAAGATGTACAATATAGAAAACACTATGCATAAAAGTTAGACAAATAATATGAATAAAAGTTAGACTTCAAATAAAGGTTGTCGCCGGTGTTGCTGCTTCTGTCACCGATGATGGCACCCTTGCCCACGCCAGTGATAGAGGCAGCCATGGTTTGGTTGATTTCAGTAACATGGAATGATTAACGTCAATGAGGAGTGGGAAATGATGACATAATACAAAAAATTGATGGAGAAAGGGGGTATATCTCCGCATAAATTTAGCGATGATGAGAGACATTAGTGGCGACACTAGGGTTTTAGCAACGACACCATCTGGAAGGAAAATATACCGCGATTTTTTTTAGCATTGGAGGCGATGTTGTCTTGACGTCGCCGCTAATAGTTTAAGCGATCTTCATTGTCAACCGTTCAATTAGGTCCAGATCAACAAATAGGGTTAACCATTTTCTTTTGATGCAGATCCTGGTTTTCTACCATTAGCGGCGACATGTAACGCGACAAATACATGTCACCCCTTAAAGTGTGCGTCTCCACTATCACGTTGATTTCTTGTAGTGGAATCGGTGGAAATAAAAAATAAAATTATTATTTTGCTAAATTATTGTTGCTATTCTATGGGTATTTTAGATTGATTCCCGACAACATTTTGTCACTAAATTAGGGTTTTTAGTTTTTGTAACAAGTCTATCGAATTCTATCGGTATTTCCGATGGAAAATTTCCATCGGTATTTTTCTCAAGACCAAGGCGCTTCTCTGGTAGTGTTTGTTTGTGTTTCTTGATTGAATCGTATGTCGCACCAACCCAAAAAATCTGGTGTCAACTGGAATCATTGTTTGGTAATGTTCGAATACTTATACAAAATATGTTTTTTGTAAAACATACCACAATGATCGAGCCCTGTGCAGACGACAATTCTGGAGTCTGTATCGACAAATGTCATCTGTATATCTTCGTCGCTAAAAGTCGAAAATGATGTTGGGACAGGAGTCGCCAGTATAGAGTAGCCAATGCTGACGACATATCGTCTTTAAAGGGTCGTCAGGATTGATTTTCGAGAAAATAAGAAAAGTTTTATTCGTAACCTATGCAGACGACTTGTCATCTGAAAAAGGTGAGGCAATAATGATGACTTGTCATCGGGGAAAGTAGGGTCGAAACCGACAACTTGTCGTTGGGAAAAGGGGTAGCAATACCGACGACTTGTCGTCTGGAAAAGTGGGTGCAGCCAAGTTCCATTCTTATAGTCCCAATGGCTTATTGTCTGGAAAGGTAAAACGGTTTTTACAGTTAAAAGTCTATACCGATGACATGTCGTCGGTAAAACCTTTTTTTTAGATATTTTTCACAGTTTTTGTGTTATATATCAAATCTGTTTTTTAAAACAAATCCAAACAGGATATTTGCAAAATATTATCAAACACTTAATAAGCATAACATACCATTAAAATTTAAGTTCAAATTCTACAACAAAACAAAATAACAAAAAAAAACAAGTTTTTTTTAACAAACATTGTTATCATTATCATTCTAGTTCTCCTCCTCCTCATCATCATCATCATCATCATCATCATCCTCTTTCTCCTTGAGGTCATTGGTTGTTTCAAGGTTATTTTGTGAAAACATATTGCGATTAAACTGGAATTGTGGTTGGAAGTTAGGAATGATGGATGCAAAAATGTTATTATACATTTGTTGCATTTGTAGCATTTTTTGTTGCATGATTTGCATTTGTTGGGTTAATACAACAACTTGGGGATTATCCAAAGATTGGGATATGGAAGCTTTGGAACGTTTGGTATGTTCATTTGGAAATAAATTATTGTTGATGCTTGGTTTCCTATCAATTCTGGAATATGCCCGCGTCTCTCACCGAGGGCAAGAGCGAGACTATTCTTCATTTAGCTTTATGTTCTCCCCGATCTTTGATTGCATCAACATCTTCTCTCGATGAATGTTTTCCAAAAATAAAGAAAACAATAAAAATACATTAATTAAAACAAATAACTAAATTTATACACTAAAATAATAATAATATACTTTAAACTAATTATAATAATAGTAACATATTTAGCAAATAACTTATTAACTTTGTTTATTACTTACCCCATACTACTTCTGCTTGCGGTGTACACCAACCCTGGCTTTCTTTAAAACGCATTTGTCTCCAACCTTCTATATGTTGCGGGTCTTGTCCTTTTTCTCTCTATAACAAACCAAAAACAATTAATATATTTATATAAGTGTTAATAAAAATTTTATATAATACAAATAAATTTAATTACCTCCTCACGTCCACTGTCTGCATATGTTCTACTTCCGTGAGAACTTGTAAATGGAAGTTTAGACCTACTTTCTTTACCTTTTTCGCACTGCTTCCTATAACCCTCATCCATAAAAAGAAGATGAATCATATTATCCTAAGCCTTGTCGTCCATATCATCCCGTAGACATTGTCTTGCACCTTCAACAACATTATATCCACCAACCCTATCAAAATAAATTTTCACTTGATGTTTGTGCTCTTTATAAGCTCTTTGGCAGTCGCTCTGCACAGCCGCTCGAATGGCTTCCCACATATATGTACCCCGATAAATATAAAGATCAAAAAATAACTGCAATAAAAAAGCAAATTTAATTAGTAAAAAAACATTTAAAAAGTATAAAATTTTCACATATAAAAAATATTTTGTACTTACTTCAATCTCAGGAGACGTAGCTTCATAGTAATGGAAAAGAATACGTCTTCAAGTCCTATAATGGAGTGGTACATGATCTACCACAAAGTTTGAAATAAACCTTGTCAACATTTTTCCATTTGTATTAATGAATCTATATCCCCCCCCCCCCCCGATGCTATCAACTTCCACAGGTAAAGGTTTATGACCGCTGAGATTGAACTTTTTTTCGCATATTTAAGCATCTTCCCTTTCCACGCCGACGCGTCAGGTTTGTTACATTGACACATAGAATTGAAAATTTAGAAATTTAAAACTTTAAAAATATATCCAATATATTTAAGAATTTCATTTAACTTACAAGATTGACAATTTGCCGGTATCTTTCCTGCACACTTATGCGGAGGTCGTTCCCTGCCGTCTCCTCCATGCCCCCTTGCAACATGTGTAGCCATCTGTTTAACAAATATTAGAAAATATACTAAACATACTTTAAAAAACTAATAAACAATTTTAAGCAATCAAAATATATAACAACCATAACATACCATCAATCAGAATAATCAGTAGAACAATACACATGTACAACATCATCATTAATAAATTCGTCATCGTTTATGAAATCATCATCATTATTTGAAGAGTACGTATCAACACCATCATTGCTATCATTAAAGAAACTGTAATAGTTTATAGTAGGGGCCACACTTGATTCACCACCATCGTCTTATCTAAAAAGTACATATCATCACCGTCAACAGAGTATGTATCAATATCATCACCTAAATCGACAGCCAAGGGAAAATCATTTGATTCAGTGTTATTCACCACATCTATCTCATTAACACTGATACTTGGATGGTCGCAAAGTTTTTGATGATGAAAATCTTCCACAACTCTCTAATTATTGTTTCAAGTAGGATCTTGGAGATAAAATACTTGTTTAGCTTGAGTGGCTAAGATGTATTGTTGATCGTCATACCATGTTTTACCGACATACCATTCATAACTGGTATCGATAAAAACCATATTCTTTTTACTAATTAAATGTCCATTACCTAATGATGCATTGAACCATTTACCACGAAAGAGTACACCTAAAAAACCATGTAAATACTGCAACTCTATGATATCCTCCAGTTGGCCGTATAATGATGTACCCTCTACTCCTAATGTAAGAATGTCACTATTTTGATTAGTATGTTGGAGATCACGGCTAAGCACAACAAATGGAACACTTTTTACTATGCAGACAACGTAAGAAGTTGCATCTAACAGACCATGTGCCAACGCCTTCAATTCTTTAGTACAGTCCGAAGGCGATTCTCTTTCGAGGCAATAAATCTATAAGGAAATATAATATTGTACATTTAAGTAATAATATAAATTAGTTTTATATTATAAATTAGAATATAAGGTATTTACCTTTCTTTTGAACCATGGAGGGAATTCTGTTTTCAAATCACTTTGAGGCGATTCTGATTTGAATTCGTTGGATGTGTCACACCCCAAAACCAGAACGGCGAAAACGTTCTGGGGTGGATGACGTCATGTCAAGTATCACAACACATGCATTATAGTAATCAAAGTACAACAACCATTGAATTAATAGTAATAGTTTTACATGGTTTACATTACAATACATCAAAGTAATACAGGTAATAATAATAGGTGCAGCTTGGTACTAAAATGTCTTCGTCAAAAGCTCCGGGGATGTACCTATCTAATGCTGACCTGAGAATACAAGTTATTTGAAAAGCGAGTATCAGCATTTTTACAAATGCTGGTGAGTTCATAAGTATTTAGTGTCATTTTATTCAGATAACTTTAATAAAAGTGGTAGTTTTTAGAGTATCCAATAAATTAGAGTCCTTTCCAAAAAATCCTATATTTTCTTTAATCAAAGCAGTCTTCTACCAAGACTGGACGGAGTTCTGTGGTAAAAACTAGTTTTCCCTTAATCGCTATCATTATAAAAATACATAATTTAATTATTAAAGAAAGCAAGAGAAATCAGTGAAATAACATGTGCCTCAGCAGTGAAGACTGCTGACTAAGGTAAAAGGAATCATAGAATCCAGGAAAGTATCGGACGAACGACACGCCTGGCTCAATCTAACAAAGGGAGACATTGACCCCAGACGGTACCAAATGAAAGGTACAGATGGCAAGGTCTAAATAGAACATACAGACCCCAGACAGTATCAAATGAAAGACACAGCTAGTAAGGTCTAAAAACAGAGAATACAGACCCCAGACAGTATCAAATGAAAGATACAGCTAGCAAGGTCTACAAACAGAGAATATAGACCCCAGACAGTATCAAATGAAAGATACATCTAGCAAGGTCTAAAACAGTGTGACTCTGAGAGTGGGTTTCCAGCATATAGTGTAAAATACAGAGTAAAATACCGTTACCTTAAGGCCATGAATTATAAGGTAACTTGGGACACTCGTAACCATACTAACCGACACTAGAGTACCCGACGCCATGCAAGCGTCTATATAAAATATGACATTTGTCACCCCTTGGCTTGGTAGGCCGTGGACTGTAGCTAGCAGTCAGGGTGCGGGGGTGTCAATCCCGTATAGGTCCATACACACAATGTCCGCTCTCCCTACAGGAGACTCTAGTTACCAACTAGACGACGGAGAAGGCCGTGTCCCGAAGATGCATCCCAAATAGTGGGTAGTGGGTTTCCAATATAAGTGTTGGACTAGCGGTAGAGACTCATAACTGAACTGACTATTGTAAACCTATATGTCTAAGCTTGCATACATAATATATAACTAATGAATCAAACGACCTTCAGACGGCCATCCGATCCCACCAGACCACATCTCAACGAAGAAAAGGAAATAGGGCGGACAAGCCTTCCTAAGTCCTTCAATCATTATTTATATGCATCTATACAAGCACAGACATACATCTAACTACGTCTGAGTGTGTAACAAGTGGAAACGTATCGTGAAGTATAACCGAATCGTGATGTATAAACGTACATTGTGGAATAACTGAATCGTGATGTATTAACGTACAGTGTGGAATAACCGAATCGTGATGTATAAACGTACAGTGTGAATAACCAAATCGTGATGTATAAACGTACAGTATGGAATAACCGAATCATGACGTATAAACGTACAGTGTGGAATAATTGAATCGTGACGTATAAACGTACTGTGTGGAATAACCGAATCGTGAAGTATAAGCGTTACCAAATATAAGTGTATCACGAAGTAAAAGTGACAAAAAGTGAAGTAAGAGCGTCTAATAGGCATAAGCGACTACAAGTATAAGCAAAATAGAGGCAATAACAAGTATAAACGCATCACGAAGTGAAAGCGTTATCAAGTAGGAGTTTAAACTAAGAGGGAGTATCAAAACATGGAAGAAAAGCTTTATACTTGAGAAAATCACAACTTGGTGTTCTTTGGTAAAATAAGTTTGAAAACCTTTAGAAAATTCTTTGGAAACTTTTCATAAACCAGTTTAACATGAACTTTGATAAAACAGTATAAGTAAGAGTTTTGAACAAGTGAAAACCTTTTGGAAAACCATTTATAGTATCCTACTTGGTAAAACAGTTTATAGTGTGGTAAATCCTTGTGCATATTGGTTATCAGTCGCATGTGATTGATATGATAACTGGCATGTTTAACTTGTATCCCCCCTATAAAACATGTAAAAACATTTAAAAGGTTCATTCAGGGGTATGAACTCACCTGGTGTAAGTGGATCCAACGAAGGTGCCGGTTGGGTGCTCGGTGTCAAGTAAAGACTTGGACACACTTAGTGACCTATTTAACATATGATAACATATGTTCACATACAATTAGTACATTTAATACTAATTAAACAAGTATACACACTCTAAGGAGCAGAAAACACTTTGGTTAAGTGTTTGGGGTGTCCCGGGTAACATTTAAGGGTGTGAATGGCTTAGGAATGGAGTTTACTCTCCAAGAGTAAACTCTCCATATAGTGTTTATGGCCCTGGGACAACTCGCCATGAGTTTACGGCCGTAAATTCGTGGTGGGGGTGTTCTAGGATGTTTAAAGGCCTTATCTCAATTGTGGAATTTTTAGTGAAGGTATAAGGCCAATTAGGGGTTTTAAACCCTCATTTGGTGAGGTTTGGGGGAGTTTATGGTCTAAGATTATGCTTGGGCCGTAAACACTCTTTTATGCCCTAAAACTTGATGTTTTGATGTTTAAACACTCCTAGATAAATTCCCTAACTAGTATCCAAGCTCAAATAAGGAAGAATCAGGACTTTTGGCCACTTTTTGGGTGTTTACGGCCTAAGGAGGCTCTTAGGCCGTAAACTCCTTTTCATTGTCCTTTTCATGATATTTTTGAGCTATACTAACAATAATGCATGTTTAGAACAAGTTAGGGTTGAAGGTCTTACGTTTAGGATCCGGAAATCATGGTTTTGGAGTCGAAAACGAGTCTAGAGAGAGAAAGTACTGAGGGAGAGGAGTTGGAGTGGTAAAAGGTTTCTAAGGGGTGTTACACTCCCTATATATAGGTCTCGGGTGTTGCACCCGGTATACGACTACCCGATGCTAAAGCTTAACGGGGTTAAACTTTTTACCTGGGTAAATTGGTTGAATAATATAACCTTATTCCATTAAATGAGAATAACATTAACAGACTATATTTAATTTACCAAAAAAAATATTCACATGAAATATAAATAAATAATTAGATATTTATTCATTATACGACCTCAAATTAACGGAACGTTTATAACGCAGAATCTTCCGTTAATGGGAACGGGGTAATGTAACAGAATAAATTTGGGTTGTCACATCATCCCCCCGTTAGAGGGAATTTCGTCCTGAAATTCAAGTCTAGGCAAGGAAGTAGGTATGAATGATCGAGTAGAGGCAGGAGAGTACTTCCTATTCGGTTTGCCCTCACATTCCCAAGTGAACTGTGGTCTGTGTTTGTCATTCCAACAAACCTTCACCTATGGGATGCGGATTCCGTCTCGTGTAGTTAGTGAGTTCCGACTAGTGTATCTACGAGATTAGGGTTCTCAATGGTTTCTATCAAGATGAGTGGGACACGAATGGTGACGTCGAGAAAGCACCTATCAAGTCTAGGAAGTGTATCGATCTGGTGTGAAGCTTGTGGAATATCCGAAAGTAGTAGTGGTCTAAAAAGGGTTGGACCAAATCTCCATGAGGATTCTCAGATGGTCCTAAGCTCTCGGAAGGGTAGAGCTTTCCAGTACTTAGAACATAGTGTACTTCTATGGCAAGATCATCACTGGCGTGATCGCCATTCCGAAGTTCCTAATGTTCTCTCTCATACTGGTAGTGTAGTCCTTCAGGTTGGTTCTTAGGAAGCACGGGTTGTCCTTGGTTTTGCATTTCCTGTCAATTGGCTTTTAGAGACTTTCTAGATCATCGGATGGGTTGTGTATCTACGGTTTTCTGTTTGCTGTAGAGTGTCTATCTCATGCTCGTGCAAAATGAACCTACACAATGAATCTTGAGATATTCCCAACGGAAACCCTCAGGGTCAGGGAGATAGGGTTTCACTAGATGAGTGTTGGACTATCTCGGGAGGTGGTTCTACTATTTCTGCGTGAGATAGTATTCGTGGAACACCTAATAGTCCAATGAATCTCTAAGACTTTGGTTTATTCTAGTGCGGAAAGCACATGCTCCTGCGTAGCCCCTCGACTAACACCAAGGCTGGTGTTAAGTCTATAATCTCTTCGGGATCTCGGTCATGAGGCTTAACGCAACTACTTTCGCACTTTGATCAAGTATTCTTGGCTGCGGAGGTTATCCTGTGGTTCTCGGTATTCTAGTGTTTACTTCGGAGAATGAAGTCTATCGTCTACAGGGCGACGACAATTTCCTCCATGCGAGAGGGTGGAGGGTTATAGGCACTACTTGTCTGTAACAGGGTGGACAAAGTGCTTGAGTAGTGCGAACATCTTCTGCAACTACTTTTCCGAAGTTCCTGAGTGTTTCCCGGTCTAGGTCAAATCTAGTGAGTATAGGGTTCCATTACTCAGAACTTTAATCCCTTTACTAATTGAGGGTGTTAGCTACTATGTGGGCTTAACCGGTATGACAACAAATTTCGGATTTGTGGTCATTATAGTAGCTCAACCCGCAGTGGTTCTCTTAACTCCAGCTCCTATTTTATGGAATAGGATGAAGGGCTTTACTATGAGGTTCGTGGTAGAGCTCACACTTGGCTTAACCACTAATACTTGGTGTATGCAGGCCATATATAATTGAGGTCGGCAGGATGTTCAGTTGTGCGACTCCACCCCAGACCGACAACCCAACGACGAACAGGGAGTAGGGAGGAAGCATACATCTTAAATCTTTTTGATCTCAACTATATACCACCTTTATGCATATACCTGGTTATAGTGGTCAGTCCCATGAGTTCTATCCTCTGGGTTCACGAACCTGATGTGCGAGGTGCGAAGGGTCTTTCTGGGGAATCTACGAAGTATGCTTCAGATGGTCATTGTCTTCTGGAGTATCTTGCAGTGTCTTTCGCTTCGATTTCCATATGACTAAGAGGGGTCGGTCAACAGCGCGCGGTACCCTTCTCCTGGGTACTTCGAAAGGTTTGAGATAAGAGGGGCGACTGACGGATCGCATTAGGTTTAATCATTTGTGTTATGTTTTAGGTTTAGAAGAACCTTTATTTGCCGACATGGCTATGGAGAAAGTTCTTTTTACACAGCACTAGGGATGTACACATGGTTGCACTACGTCAAACCTGATGGGTTTTGGTCATAAGACATCCTATGTGCTCATACAGACCCTAATGCTTGGATCTAGGTTTCTCTATTGTACATGCTTTGAATCCAAGACTATAAACCCTAATTCTAGCATATGGAAATCAATATTAACATATAATTAGGTTTAAGATATTACCTTGATTGTTATGTAGCAATAACAATCCCAATTCCTCCTTTGAATTGACTTTGGAAGGCTTAGAGTCACAAGTGTCACTCCTCTAATGGTTCACAAACACCACAAGCAAGAGGATGAAGAGGAGAGAGGATGGAGTCTGCCAAAACCATGTGAAAACCCTAGAAGGTTGCTTGTCCACGTTTTTGAGCCTTAAGGGTTCTTTATATAGTGAGGCAATTAGGGTTATCTAACAAGGAAACCCTAATTTGGTTGCTTAAGCCCTAAGCAACCCATGGAGCCCTTTCTTAAAGCCTTGGACGACTTCATATGGGATTCCCCCATAGAATTCGTCCACCTTATAATAAAAGGCAATCCATGGCCCAAATTGCAATTATCTTATAATTACAATTCCAGTCCCTTAAGTTTAATTAATCTCTTTTAGTCACAAAACTAATTACTAATTAATTATTGACTAATATTAATTAAACAATATGATTTCTCCTTTAATATATTATTCTCATAATATATTAATAAATCATATTTAATCCTTTCTCTCCATAATTCATCCTATCAAGTTGCTTCGGTGAAGGCAACCCAAGAGGACCATGCACCATCGGGTCAAGTACATACCAAAATAGTTATGTACTTAGACACTAATCCAACAGTCTCCCACTTGGATAAGTTTAATAACTATTATGCGTATGACTTCAGATCCTGATCTGCAATCGTAGCTTTCCAAAGCCGCTGTCAACTCTGATCATATCAAATACGTGTGTCCTTAGATAAGGGATCATATATTCCTCCATTCTAGATATCATATGAGAAATGATTTCAAATCATTCTCTTTGTACTACTTCTCGATTTCTGATTTATGACGACAGACTAATTGAACAAATCAAATTAGCCCTAGCCCGGCCGAGCATTTACATTTGTCATCACAAAATCATCGAGGGGCCCAAAGATATCGCTTTTATCCTACTTTGGATAAAAGGAACGGATAAACTTTGATACAATGCTTGCTTGCACTCACGCACTGAATCACACACAACAATATGTTTTATAACACCAAGTTACTGGTGCATTTACATATTATCAATGTGCAACCGATTTGCAAGATACAACTCACACATCTCGGTTTCAAGAATATAAGATGTTATCGTTTCACCAATCACTCGTGATACAATTCATGGAGTGATGCAAGTGAGCGTGGGTCTAATCCAATGCTCAAATCACATTTATAAGCACTCATGAACGTTGCAGCAAACATTTGCTTATGTCTAATACTCTTTTAGACAATCCACACACCAATTCACGACAGTCTTCATTCATATCTACTTCCAACATATGAACAACTGTGGCCCGTTTGAATAATTCGATTATTCTTAATAAACTCAATTATTCTGAAAGTCAAAACATGAAAATGTGAAACACAAGAATAATACTAATCCCATATGGCCTCAACCCTTTGAGCATAAATAAAACACCTTTTATTTATCACCATATTGATTACTCATTATTTGTAGTTTCGGGTAATCAACTTCTTACTTAAATTACAACACTTGTCCCATGCTCCTAGCATGCACACAATGTTTACCTATGGTTCTTACTTTGTGAAATAGATCACATTGAACACATTTCCAATCATTCTCATTTCACAACTCCAAATCCTTTTCATAAGTGAAAGAATATCAAATTCTTGCTACTTATAGAATATGCTAGATTCTAACATTCTATGCAACTTATCCTTTCGTAATGTCACTACACCAAAGTCACAAAGACTATTGCCAATGATATTACAAAGTCCTCTATCGGAGATTGTTACAAGACAATTCCATAGACGTGATGTCTCTCACTCAAAGTACATTCTTTGAACATCCTTTTTCATAGAAGTTTCTAATCTAATCATAGATTTCTCGATATTCAATTCCCAATATGGACACACTTCCATATGTTCCATATGACAACTCATTCTTAATAGAATCTTATCTATTCGTAATGATGTTGATATGGTCCATCCAATATGGAAACATTTCCATATTTTCCAATACTATACTTCCAACTACTCACAAGCGACCAATCCTCGTCGAACTTTGGATTGTCCTTTGATAGTTGTTTAATTGTTTTAGTCAAAACCAATTCTTGTCCTTTTTCCCTCTAAATGCGCTAGACATTTGAAAAATTTTAGAATGGTCAAACATTAAAGCATTTTCAATCGATCCTATACCCGAAGCGTATGGGACACGATGCATAATGTTTTATTTGCTATGTTCTCAAAATTCGAATAGTGAAGAGGGATGCCGTAATCATAATCGAAATTTTAAGAACACACTTTGTACCTTTGACTAAATTTTATTAACATTTCTCAACCTAAACCTTTAGATTTGAAATGAAGCATAATATTCTCTCCCTTAATTATAGCAAAACAACTCTTCAACTATTGCAACTTTGCAAAGTATGACTCTTGTTTTCTATAATTAATATTGCTAACCTTGCAATACTTTCCTTAATAATCATACAATCATAACTTTTATGCTCCCACTATCTTGATGATTATTATAAAACATAACACTTATGCTCCCACTAGCTTCGACATGTATTCATAAACATCTTAACTTTCAGAAAAAAAAAAACAATGCTTATTGAATTTCTTAAGTTCATGTTTCTAATACTTAGTGCTTTGATAATCTTTTATCAAGGTTTCTTGAACTTATACACATTTGCCTTCGATAGTTCATATGTGTGTCTAAACAATTAAGACTAATTGCCAAACCTCACAATTCAAATTATGGAAAGGGATGCCGTAACCATAATTGAATTCGAGAATGCAATTTTACAATCACTATCTTCTTAAAATCTGTCTTAGTGAAAGCATTTCCTCACAATCATTTTCATGAAGGAGGAAATCTTATGACACTTAGATTTAAACAGTGTATTTGTTCCTATCCATGTGAAATTGTCAAAACCAAAGTTTACGACAAATTCAAACTCTTATGGATCGAATTTTCTTGATCTCGATTTCTTGCCTTTATGGTAGCACAGCTGCCCACCATGTCTTCCAAGTAGTTAAGCAGCTCACCCTTTCCTATCAATGTACCTTTCACTGATTAAGGTGCTTTGCCTTTTATGCGTTCAAAATGAGAACTCATAGAACTCACATGCATAATTAACTCGATTGGATTGGCACAGAATCAAAATAATGTCAACACGATAGGTTGTAAACCTCAACTCGTGTGCTAGTGATGATCGATAAGGTTTATTTGATTTGTTCTTGAAACCTTTCAAGACCATTAAGACTCCTACTGACTCCTTGACATATAAGATTCTCTTGTCAATAAACATTTCTTGACAAACAAATATTCAAGAGTTAGTGTAGTTTTTATCAAAACACTTCATAAATTGGTCCTAGTTGGTCTTTGTCTTATCCAAGACATCACAACTTTCCACATTTAATGAAAGTTACAAACCTTCTTAATACCTTTCACTCAATGTCACAATCTTAACTTTAAGACTTGTTATTGGAACGAAGTATGATTGACTTATTGATTTAACCATTTCTTCAATTCTTGATTCCTCTTCTTAGACATACAATTGTACTAAGACTCACTTAGAGGATCAATTGAGATATGGTTCTTAATCATTAAGACCTATCATAAAGCATAAACGGTACTCTCCCATCTTCTTAGAATGGAGAAACTTTTATCTTTCTGACTACTTGATTCTTCTTATTCGTTCTACTATTGATTTAAACCTTTTTCAATCAATTCATAATTACACTTAATCTTGTAAGTATAATCATATTTACTAAACCTTTAGTAAATCATGACGAATATCATTGTTACTCTTATGGTGGACTTGATCAACACGCAACATTGTGTGCTCGATCTCTTAGTCCTTCACTTGACACCTTGTCAATGAATTAGTCTAATTTCCAAATATGAAATTTTTCATTCATCGTGCAACCAAGTTGCATGATTCCAAATTTCTGTCCAATTGAAACTTGGGCGATGAGAAACTCTCCCTATTTGGTAAATTCTCGACTTTCCATAAATAACATAATAAGAACCAAATCCATTATTGCTAATAATAGAAATATTTTAACATCAATTTTTTTCATACACGCCATTGTAAGGATAAATAAATAAAATTTAAAATCAAAATTTATTTTATTCTATTGCGGAAAAATTTGTCCTTACAATGCAGCTCATTGAAAAACTTATGCTAATACATCTTTCTTAGCAATCTAATTCTAACTCTAAGTAGTAGCTCAAGAATCTAATCTTCGAGAAACGCGATCGAAATCCATTCCTTCACGGTTAGATTTTGCTCACTTCTTCCCTTAAGCTTCCTTTCTTTTCTTCGATCCTACAAAACATCAATTGTAATCTTATCACATTATGTATTGAGAATCTAGAATAGAAGCTTAAAAGAGTTAGTCAATGGATTTTACCTAAAGCAAAGCCATACGTTTTGACTCTCCCATCTCTTAGATTTCTTAGGTAAATAGGGCAGCTTCATCTCCAATGCCCTTTCTCTTGGCAATAAAAGCAAATTGACTCTTTTGGAACATGACATGGAACTACGTCAGACATTGTCTTTCTCTTGTGATCAAACTTTTCGATCATAGCATGTCTTTCGTTGCCATTGTCTATATCCATAAAGGTCTCGAAGGCAGATTCACCAATCAACTTTGCTTTTCTATTGCGCCAAATCATTGCTGATTCAGCAGCAATAAGCATATAGGTGAGATCTATAAGGGTCACGTCGCGGTTCATCATATAGTACTCTCTTACGAACTCACTATATGAGTTAGGAAGTGGTTGAAGAACCCAATCAACAGCCATTTCCTCACAGACAACGGATCCCAACATTCTTAACCTATCAATGTGTGACTTCATCCCAAGGACGTGTGCACACACTGACTTTCCTTCTTTATGTTTACTTGCTAAAGGGCTTGAGTGATCTTGAACTTTTCAAGTCTTTGAACTTGTGGGTTAGGGAGAATAATTGGAGGAGGAGGAGGAAGTGAAGCATGATCTCTTGTTCCTCGATCGAATCGTGGAATATCATCTTCATGTGGAATGCTTGTTCCACGGGATTTGAGAAAACCATAGTTGTCAAACTTTGACATCTACAAAACGGGAGAAAACGAATTCAAGTTAGTTGATTGATTGAGTCCTTAGTAAATCACCCAAATGAGATACTAAGGCTAGGACCCAACACAATGTTCCACAACTCGGGAGAGGGATGCCGTAACCCAAATTGCAGAACATTTGAAGGTAAGTGAATGACGATTCACTAATTTCCACCATGAAAAAACGAAAAAGAATTTAAGTTTTAAATACATGAAAACTCCTAGATCCTTTGAGATTCATTGAACTTTCAATGGCATGTTTAAATCTCGATATGCCCCTCTTGTTTGTGACTGGGATGCCGAGAATCACAAAGCGGGTGTGAATAACCATGCAAACTTACATGGTGCCCTCACATGTTACAGTCACCTATTCAATGTGTCGGTAAACCACACACGCTCCATCGAACTATGACAAACATTGAGTCACCCTTTGCTACCTTTTCTTAGAACCATTTAGCGTGCCGGTAAACCACACACGCTCCACTAACGTCTTCGCAAGGGCACAAAGTGTAATTTCATGGAATTGCATCAATTCACTTTTGCCTAAGTAACTAAGATTGGGAATTTTGAAAACATTTAGTTACTTTTATAATTCATTATACTTATAATGGAAGGTTTCGTCCTATCCTACCCGTTCGGCTAACGACCCTCCACTAGTCAAGAGTGCGGTGGGTAAGAGTGGATACCCATTCAATCGCCATTTTATAGGCAATTTCCTTAAACACCCCTTATAGACTAGCTTCGTGAATGAGACCTACTAACGGTAAGACTGAATTTTACTCATACATATATATATAATGTTAGACCTTTAATGTTATATATAGTATAGGGTGTATTTTACACTTTTTAAAATACTAGGTGGTCTAATTTAACAATTATACTTTTAATTCAATTAAATTGTAAACCTAAACTTTTATGCATTTATTAAACCTCTTTTAATTATACACCTTAATTAATTAATAAAACCATAAGGGTGTGATTTGAACTTTTTCAAAACTATACTGGGGTTTTAGAATTTAACATTCTTAATTAAACTTTTAATCAACTTTTAAATTCCAAAACTTGAGGGCAAGTTTTAAAACATTTCAAACATTAGGGTTTAGAATTTAAACATACATCAAAATTAAACCATTTAATCAAAATTTAAATTCCAAAACCTGAGGGCAAGCTTTGAAACCTTTTTCAAAACATTAAGGTTTTAACTATTTAAATTTCAAAACAACAAAAACTTTTGGGTTCAAATTTAAACTATAAAACCTAAAGGGCAAAATATGAAACTTTTCATAACAACAAGGATCAAATAACAAATAATTCACATTAACATTTAATCACATAATTATCCATATTTGATTTATTTAATGATTTCTTGCAAAACAATTTATCAATTTACTCAAAATAATTAATCAATTATCTTATAAGGAAACAATTATCTTATTAATTGATAAATATCTTCAATTAGATCAAAAATATTGTCAAATATATCATATAATCAGATTAATATTGATCTAACATGATAAGGTAACTATCCATAAGCAAAAACAGCAAGAAATCCCGAAGTACCCTCCATCTGACGAGTTGACTCGGCGAGTCAGGCTTGGACTCATCGAGTCTGCATGGACTCGGCGAGTTCAGCCATGGACTCGGCGAGTCCAGCCTCCAGAATACAAAAAATCGAATTTTCCAGTTATACCAAGCATCAATACAATTGAAACCAAGCTAGTCTCTGATACCACTGATGGGTTTTGGTCATAAGACATCCTATGTGCTCATACAAACCCTAATGCTTGGATCTAGGTTTCTCTATTGTACATGCTTTGAATCCAAGACTATAAACCCTAATTCTAGCATATGGAAATCAATATTAACATATAATTAGGTTTAAGATATTACCTTGATTGTTATGTAGCAATAACAATCCCATTTCCTCCTTTGAATTGACTTTGGAAGGCTTAGAGTCACAAGTGTCACTCCTCTAATGGTTCACAAACACCACAAGCAAGAGGATGAAGAGGATAGAGGATGGAGGCTGCCAAAACCATGTGAAAACCATAGAAGGTTGCTTGTCCACGTTTTTGAGCCTTAAGGGTTCTTTATATAGTGAGGCAATTAGGGTTATCTAACAAGGAAACCCTAATTTGGTTGCTTAAGCCCTAAGCAACCCATGGAGCCCTTTCTTAAAGCCTTGGACGACTTCATATGGGCTTCCCCCATAGAATTCGTCCACCTTATAATAAAAGGCAATCCATGGCCCAAATTGCAATTATCTTATAATTACAATTCCAGTCCCTTAAGTTTAATTATTCTCTTTTAGTCACAAAACTAACTACCAATTAATTATTGACTAATATTAATTAAACAATATGATTTCTCCTTTAATATATTATTCTCATAATATATTAATAAATCATATTTAATCCTTTCTCTCCATAATTCATCCTATCAAGTTGCTTCGGTGAAGGCAACCCAAAAGGACCATGCACCATCGGGTCAAGTACATACCAAAATAGTTATGGACTTAGACACTAATCCAACAAAACCATGATCGATAGAGTCGTCAAAATTTGCATACTTCGACATGACATAAAATGAGGGTTGATAGAGTCATGCGCCGATCAGGCACACAAGTTCTAGGCGTTTAGGGTTTTGTCCTGTGTATCACTGCCGCGGATACTTTGACCGATAGAGTCGATGCGAAACTATAGAGAGTCCTAAGTGTTTCTGAGTAGAGTACCTTTTCATGAATGGATTCTCACGAGGCATTTCTATAATCTCCTAACATATACTAGTCATGTATAGTTAAGGTGGGGAGGACTGTTGACTGAGCAACTCTGCCCTAAATCCACAACCAAACGAGGAACAGGAAATAAGGCGGCATTCACTCACTCTAGGTCTATCCATCTTAACTATACGTAGCTGTAACGTATATGTTTAGCCATTATAGTTTTACCTGATGAATTTTAAATTTTATAACAGTGTTGCGACTTTCGCCTTAATGGGGAAGTATTTACATTTGAATTTGCCTTTTAATGTTTTGCGTTAGTTATCTGAGATTAAGAGACATACCAAAAATCTACCGGGTTCCTTGATGCTTCTCCTTAAGCAGTAGAGTTAGGCCCCTCCTGTTTCTTTGTTGTTTTCTTTAGTTGGGCAATCCCTTTTGAAGTGTCCAATCTCACCACATAGATGCAAACCGGATTGGTCGTCACATTGGTGATTGATGCAATACGCTCCATCGGAGTTCAACATACGCGAGCAGTATGCCCCTTCATGTTGCACCTAGCACATAAGAGTTCCCGGCATATACCATGATGATGGTAGTTACACTTGCCGCAGTGGGGAAGGCTTCCTAGGTAAGGTCTTCTTGAAGTCAGGAGGGAAGGATTGACAGGGGTATTGACTGCCTCAGCTCGTTGCCCTTTGGAAGGTCCTTGATCCGAGGTACCTCCCTCTTCGATCTTGAGTTTTCTCTTCAGTGGGTTCGGTGGAGGTTCTTGGGTGGCTGGGTATGCAGGGGTTGGTTGCTGCTGTCCATTGCTAGGATCAGGATTCCCGATAGGGCCCTTACTAACATTGGCTTTGTTAGCATTCAGGTGAGCCATGACAGCTGCTACGGCTGCCGAGACTGCAGCTTGGAACATAGCTTCATTGAATAGGAGAGTAGTTTTCTTGCTTGCGGACTGGTTACGCTTCTTTGGAGGCATGGTTTTCCTACACGGAAGGAATACATGATAATGAGAGACGACGGCTAACCCTGGACATATCTGTCCTGACTGTATTAGGCGTAAATTTTTCCCGTGCCTCGGGTACTGGTTGTCTGAGTGTCGACCTACATCCCTATGATGTAGTCCTGGTAATCAAGGTAGGAGTATGATTATCGGAAAAAGGCCATAAGATGCGAGTCGTTCTTACTATGTTACCTTTATACTGGGAAAGGTTTCACTCTCCGGCCTGGAAAGATTTGAGAATAGTTTGGAACGAAACCGCGGAAAGAGAGGCTTATGAAGTCTTATGGATAAATACTCTCAATAGAGGTGCGGGGATCCGCTCTAATCGTGTTACTGGCATCGGGAAACGACGATTTACCTAACACATAGCGCAAGTAGTGTAACCACTAACTCACTAAATTGTATTATTTTAAGGGTGTATTAGCGTGACGAACACGAGGAAAAGACACTTCTCGGGTTCCATGTACTAGCTCCCTCTGTCTACCTCGTAGCTTTGACTGAAATCGGCGTTGGTTTCCTTCGGGTAGTTACCTAGGGTTCTTCTCTTGTGAAGACATATTGAATTTCTACTCCGCCTCACTTCCGAATCCGACTCCGGGTGTCATCACTTCATGATGGATGACTGAAAATTTCAGAAGTTTAGGCGAATTTCTCACCGATGTCCCTAAAAAGATGTAGGCACTTGGTGAATTCAATACTCTCAACCCAGTTCATTTATTTCCGTACAGGAAATCTTCTCAATGAACCTCTTCTAGGTCCGCATCAACTCTTTTGTCAAGCACTGAAGTGGATAGGGTTGTCTACAGGGTTCGTGCGAGAATGGAAATGTCTAAAGAATCCTAAAAAGATTATTAACATTTCACTGGATGATCCATATCGAGTCCTGCTATGATTACACAGGGTATACAAATCATATATAGCTGAGATCCGATAGGCCTTCAAATATGTGATGCTACTCTATATCCACATCCCAACGAGGAAAAGGAAGTAGAGCGAAACCACACATTCTTAGCCTATGGGATCCTTATTATATATAACCTTGGGAGTACACTCTCTGTAATTGTAGGTATATCAATAAGGATCTTTTTAGTTCTTCACACAAGATTAGTTATGGATCCTAAAATACCCCTATGGTATTTTAATTTCTTGTTTGGTTCTTATCTTCTGAATATGATTCTGGGATTAGTGTGAGTCTTTTAGTGTTCCAAAATAATCGTATAGTATTTTGACTTTATGTTTGGCTCTAGCATTCCTAGTTGGTAAGTTTCAGACGTATTGCACACCACTATCACTCCCAAGCACATGTTCATCGCATCTCGAATAAATGTAGTTGATTAGGTTACATTTATTCCAGCTTACAATTACATAATTTCCCAGGTTTGACGGCAATGCTCAACATCCGAAGACTTTTATTATCGTTCTTCTTGTGATACTTGTGTTCGAAGTTTAGATTCTGGATGTTCTTATACTTTGGTAAAATATGGTTATATTTTAAAGTATAATTCTTGGTCATAGTGTTTTATCCCTTTGTATTTATAGGTTGTATATCTTTTATGATTTGATATACTTAACTCACTATAAGCAATGCTCTGATACCAATCTGTCACACCCCAAAACCGGAACGGCGGAAATGTTCTGGGCGGATGACGTCATGTCAAGTATCACAACACATGCATTATAGTAATCAAAGTACAACAACCATTGCATTAATAGTAATAGTTTTACATGGTTTACATTACAATACATCAAAGTAATACAGGTAATAATAATAGGTGCAGCTTGGTACTAAATTGTCTTCGTCAGAAGCTCCGGGGATGTACCTGTCTAATGCTGACCTGAGAATACAAGTTATTTGAAAAGCGAGTATTAGCATTTTTACAAATGCTGGTGAGTTCATAAGTATTTAGTTTCATTTTATTCAAATAACTTTAATAAAAGTGGTAGTTTTGAGAGTATCGAATAAATTAGAGTCCTTTCCAGAAAATCCTATATTTTCTTTAATCAAAGCAGTCTTCTACCAAGACTGGACGGAGTTCTGTGGTAAAAAGTAGTTTTCCCTTAATCTCTATCAATATAAAAATACAGAATATAATTATTCAAGAAAGCAAGAGAAATCAGGGAAATAACATGTGCCTCAGCAGTGAAGACTGTTGACTAAGGCAAAAGGAATCATAGACACCAGGAAAGTATCGGACGAACGACACGCCTGGCTCAATCTAAAAAAAGGAGACACTGACCCCAGACGGTACCAAATGAAAGGTACAGCTAGCAAGGTCTAAACAGAGCATACAGACCCCAGATAGTATCAAATGAAAGACACGGCTAGTAAGGTCTAAAAACAGAGAATACAGACCCCAGACAATATCAAATGAAAGATACAGCTAGCAAGGTCTAAAAATAGAGAATACAGACCCCAGACAATATCAAATGAAAGATACAGCTAGCAAGGTCTAAAACAGTGTGACTCTGAGAGTGGGTTTCCAGCATACAGTGTAAAATACATAGTAAAATACCGTTACCTTAAGGCCATGAATTATAAGGTAACTTGGGACACTCGTAACCATACTAACCGACACTAGAGTACCTGACGCCATGCAAGCGTCTATATAAAATATGACATTTGTCACCCCTTGGCTTGGTAGGCCGTGGACTGTAGCTAGCAGTCAGGGTGCGGGGGTGTCAATCCCGTATAGGTCTATACACACAATGTCCGCTCTCCCTACAGGAGACTCTGGTTACCAACTAGACGACGGAGAAGGCCGTGTCCCGAAGATGCATCCCAAATAGTGGGTAGTGGGTTTCCAATATAAGTGTTGGAGTAGCGGTAGAGACTCATAACTGAACTGACTATTGTAAACCTATATGTCTAAGCTTGCATACATAATATATAACTAATGAATCAAACGACCTTCGGACGGCCATCCGATCCCACCAGACCACATCTCAACGAAGAAAAGGAAATAGGGCGGACAAGCCTTCCTAAGTCCTTCAATCATTATTATATGCATCTATACAAGCACAGACATACATCTAACTACGTCTGAGTGTGTAACAAGTGGAAACATATCATGAAGTATAACCGAATCGTGATGTATAAACGTACAGTGTGGAATAACCGAATCGTGATGTATAAACATACAGTGTGGAATAACCGAATCGTGTGTATAAACATACAGTGATGTATAAACGTACAGTGTGGAATAACCAAATCGTGATGTATAAACGTACAGTGTGGAATAACCGAATCGTGATGTATAAAGGTACAGTGTGGAATAACCGAATTGTGACGTATAAACGTATAGTGTGGAATAACCAAATCGTGACGTATAAACGTACCGTGTGGAATAACCGAATCGTGAAGTATAAGCGTTACCAAATATAAGTGTATCACGAAGTAGAAGCGACGACAAGTGAAGTAAGAGCGTCTAATAGGCATAAGCGACTACAAGTATAAGCGAAATAGAGGCAATAACAAGTATAAATGCATCACGAAGTGAAAGCGTTACCAAGTAGGAGTTTAAACTAAGAGGGAGTATCAAAACATGGAAGAAAACCTTTATACTTGAGAAAATCACAACTTGATGTTCTTTGGTAAAATAAGTTTAAAAACCTTTAGAAAATTCTTTGGAAACTTTTCATAAACCAGTTTAAAATGAACTTTGATAAAACAGTATAAGTAAGAGTTTTGAACAAGTGAAAACCTTTTGGAAAACCATTTGTAGTATCCTACTTGGTAAAACAGTTTACAGTGTGGTAAATCCTTGTGCATGCGGGTTATCAATCGCATGTGATTGATATGATAACTGGCATGTTTAACTTGTATTCCTCCCCCCCCTATAAAACATGTAAAAACATTTAAAAGGTTCAGTCAGGGGTATGAATTCACCTGGTGTAAGTGGATCCGACGAAGGTGCCGGTTGGGTGCTTGGTGTCAAGTAAAGACTTGGACACACTTAGTGACCTATTTAACATATGATAACATATGTTCACATACAATTAGTACATTTAATACTAATTAAACAACTATACGCACTCTAAGTAGCGGAAAACACTTTGGTTAAGTGTTTGGGGTTTCCCGGGTAACATTTAAGGGTGTGAATGGCTTAGGAATGGAGTTTACTCTCCAAGAGTAAACTCTCCATATAGTGTTTATGGCCCTGGGACAACTCCCCATGAGTTTACAGCCGTAAACTCATGGTGGGGGTGTTCTAGGATGTTTAAAGGACTTATCTCAATTGTGGAATTTTGCTAGGTCCAAATCTAAAAGGTATGAATGGGTTTAAGGCATTTAAAGGGACCAAATGGGAGTTTACGGCCCATGAACCACCCCTATGGGAGTTCACAGCCGTGAACTCCTATACCCTTTGTTTTATTTGAAGTTTAAGCCTTTGATTAATCCTAGCATTTTCTAGTGAAGGTATAAGTCCAATTAGGGGTTTTAAACCCTCATTTGGTGAGGTTTGGGGGTGTTTACGGTCTAATCTTATGCTTGGGCCGTAAACTCTCTTTTATGCCCTAAAACTTGATGGTTTGATGTTTAAACACTCCTAGATAAATTCCCTAACTAGTATCCAAGCACAAATAAGGAAGAGTCAGGACTTTTGGCCACTTTTTGGGTGTTTACGGCCTAAGGAGGCTCTTAGGCCGTAAACTCCTTTTCTTTGCCCTTTTCATGAGATTTTTGAGCTATACTAACAATAATGCATGTTTAGAACAAGTTAGGGTTGAAGGTCTTACGTTTAGGAGCCGAAAATCGCGGTTTTGGAGTCGAAAACGAGTCTAGAGAGAGAAAGTAGTGAGGAAGAGGAGTTGGAGTGGTAAAAGGTTTCTAAGGGGTGTTACACTCCCTATATATAGGTCTCGGGTGTTGCACCCGGTATACGACTACCCGATGCTAAAGCTTAACGGGGTTAAACTTTTTACCCGGGTAAATTGGTTGAATAATATAACCTTATTCCATTAAATGAGAATAACATTAACAGACTATATTTAATTTACCAAAACAAATATTCACATGAAATATAAATAAATAATTAGATATTTATTCAATATACGACCTCAAATTAACGGAACTTTTATAACGCGAAATCTTCTGTTAACGGGAACGGCGTAATGTAATGGAATAAATTTGGGTTGTCACAGGATGTGAGACAAGAACAAGTAGAATATTTTGAATATATGATAACACTTTCGAATAAGTAGTTAATATATCTCAAAACTTACGATATGTAGCCTTTTAGCTCATCCTCATCACAGTTATTTTAATATTAATATTAATTTGATTTTAAAACTATTTTAATTTGATTTTATTGTAAAATTAATATTAAATTTATTTTAAAACTTAGTTAATTTGATTTTATAATTAATTTAATATTTTATTTTTATTTTTTTTAAAATTAATTCAACTTTACATTATAATTAATTTAAAATCACTAAAAGTACGTTGCTATTAATAACCTAATTAACCTAAAGTTGTAATGACCAATATTAAGTCACTAATAAAATTTAGCACTTTGAAACCATATTAAGCGCTTTATAATACAAACAATAACATCTAAATACAAAAACTATAATTTATCAACGTGTTTTAATATGAAAATCATATTATATGTTACATTATTTAAACCATAATTTTAAAAGTATGATGTTATGAGAGAGAATAAACAAAAGTATAATGTTATAAACAACAAAATATCATAATTTTGTTAATTATAACATCATACATTTGTTTATTTTCTATTATAGCATCATACTTTTAATATTATATTACATAATATTTTGGTTTAAAAAATATACCGTTTAATTTGATTTTATAATTAATGTAACTTTATTTTAATATTAATATTAATTTGATTTTTAAACTAATTTAACTTGATTTTATAATTAGTTTTATTTTATATTAAAATTAATATTAATTTGATTTTAAAACTAATTGAATTTGATTTTACAATTAATTTAATATTTTATTTTATTGATTTTTTTAAATTAATTCAACTTTACTCTATAATTAATTTAAAATTACTAAAAGTATGTTGCTATTAAAAACCTAATTAAACTAAAGTCGTAATGACCAACATTAAGTCACTAACAAAATTAAGCATTTTGAAACCATATTAAGCACTTTACAATACTAACAATGGCATCTAAATAAAAAAACTATAACTTATCAACGTGTTTTAATAAGAAAATCATATTATACGGTACGTTATTTAAACCATAATTGTAAAAGTACGATGTTATGCTAGAAAATAAACAAAAATATAATGTTATAATTAACAGAAGTATCATAATTTTGTTAATTATATCATACTTTTGTTTATTTTCTATTATAACATCGTACTTTCAATATTATATTACATAATATTTTGGTTTAAAAAAAAATATACTGTTTAATTTGATTTTATAATTAATTTTATTTTATTTTAATATTAATATTAATATGATTTTAAAACTAATTTAATTTTATTTTATAATTGATTTGATTTTATTTTACAATTAATATTAATTTAATTTAAAACTAATTTATTTTGATTTTACAATTAATTTAATATTTTATTTTTATTGAATTTTTTTAATATTAATTCAACTTTACTTTATAATTAATTTAAAATTACTAAAAGTATGTTGCTATTAGTAACCTAATTAAGCTAAAGTCGTAATGACCAACATTAAGTCACTAACAAAATTATGCACTTTGAAAGCATATTAAGCACTTTACAATACAAAAACTATAAGTTATCAACATGTTTTTATAAGAAAATGATATTATACGGTACGTTATTTAAACCATAATTTTAAAAGTATTGTGTTATGATAGAAGATAAACAAAAGTATAGTGTTAAAATCTGGGAGATCACGATCTGACAGCCGAAGACTATGCTTTAATGGTGTCAAATCCTAGAAGGTTTATCAAGACAAAGTTTCCTTCCAACAAAAATCGTAATTGGCAGGGAAGCTATAGTTCCGAAAGACTGAAAGATGAACCGAAGGTTGAGGAGTCGAAAAAGGAAGCAAAGGGTGAAGCTGACTCTGGTGTCAGTTGCTTCTACTGTGGGGGAAAGAATCACTACGCAAAGGATTACGTGCTGAAGAGGATGGAAGAGAAAGACAAAGAGAAAGATGAAGAAGCAAGTCTTATGAAAAGACTGGAAGAGATAAAAAGGAAGAAGGCTGCTACTAATTCTTCTATGAATGCTCTTATTGTGCAGGGTTTGGCAGAGGATGATGAGTTCGGTGGCGTACAGGTGTGGTCGACCGACTCAGAAGATGATGAGGTGAGAAAGCTTTCTCATGGAAAGGCTTATGTCGCAAAAGGTGGTGAAACCGGTGGAAGATGTCTGATGGTGACCGATGTATCTCAGATGAGGGGATACAACACGGATGGTGGAAATGAAGAGGCCAAGGAGCGAGAGGACTTATGCTTTACAGCAAAACCTCTCAGTGTACATATCAGTGAACTTGATGAACTGATCAAGAAGGTACAATCTGTTTTTGTTTCATTTAAAATTCCACAAAAATCATATGAAAAGGAATTAAATAACTTGAATTCAAGAATTTCAAATCTAGATAGTTGTTTAACTCAAACACAGGTCACAAATTCTAATCTGACTGACCAAATAAGCAGGGTGTCATCCAAGAGTGAGGAGCGAAGGATGTGGATTGAGCAGAAGGAGTTGGAGCTAATTAAGTCTAGGGATGAAAACATTTATTTGCAAAGAGACAATCTGAAATTGTTAAAACAAAGGAATGTTTTTTGTTTGATCGTTAAAAGGCTTTATGCTAACATTACTCAACTGCATCTAAATTGTGAAATAGGGTAGAAGATACATCGCATGATTCTACCCTTCCTTGAGTTTAAGGAGGATGAAAACGATGCCGAAGCATACAACTGTGAAAGTGTGGTATCTTCCGATGATGTTAATCCAACTTATACGTATGGTCTGGACAAAATAGAATCTTTTATAAAGTCCAAAGACCATAAGGACATGTTTAAAAATCTTTTGGATGAAAATGATAAGCTGAAACTCAGGACCGAAACCATACAAAAATTCGACTCATTGAGTACCAATTTAAGTTCAGAAAACAAAATTGATGTTGAAAACGCATCTGAACTTAATGAGGACGATGATATGAGTGAAATTTTTGTAGAGGATGAAGTCAACTGTTCTGAGTTTGTCAAGAGCGAACCCGAAAACCACAAAAACCTGATTTCTGAAAATTCTGTGGAATTCGCTTGTTTGTCCAAAACTAAGTCCCCAACCCTTAAAGAAAAGGTCGTTATGTTTCAGAAGGTTAGAACTACTCCCAATCAGGTGTATAAGGTCACAGGAGTAACCGAACATCAAACAGCCGAACTCACTGCCATAGTGAACGAAGATAATGCAGATGGCTGTGATGAGTTTTTCTGGTCAGCACCTATAGACAATGCAGACGAAACGGTTGGTCTGTCGGAGCGAACATCCTGGAAGACCAAAGGTAGATATGTGCCCGAACCGCTGAATAAGCCTACCAACTTTGACGTACCAAGTACAAGTGGCACGAAAGAAATTCATGTAGAAGAAGTCACCTCTACAAGCGAAACCTCATCTATGAAGAGTGAACCGGATGCCAAGAAGATGAAACAAAAAGCTAATATCCACAGACAACCGAAACAGGTGAAAAATCAAAAGCAGCAGAGAAACGTGAGATACAAGAAAAATCTCTCAGAGCGAAAGCAATTTTGGCGCTCTCAAAATCCTCATTACTCTTACCATGATAAAGATTCTAGGTCAGAGAGAAAGACTTTTGGGCCACATGAAGAACAGAACCGAAAGGATAAGTTCGGTCCCGAAAGCAACAGCAACCGAAAAGCTAGTTTCGGTCCGCCAAATAATAACAGGCAAAGACCTGATTTCAATCCATCAAGCTTTTATAATAAAGGACCAAGTTTCGGACCACCAACCAACAACACCCAAAAATCCGACTTCGGCTCATCATCAAGCGGCTACCGAAGGTCCCGATTCGGTCCCTCTAATGACCACAAACGAAAGGGTCATTTTGAACCCCAAGTCCGGAAAGACTCTCATTCTAATTTCTTTTCCTCTAATTCTTCTCATTCTCAATCTTCTTCTAAACCCAATTCTGTTCCTACACAAAATTCAAGATCATCAATGAACTTGAAAGGAAAAAGGAAGATTTCCTCAGCCAAGGAAGACCGAAAGCAGACTAAAGTCCATACCCCAGAATCTGAATCCAAAAAGCATGCAACTAATCCTAATAAAATCAAAGTGTTTACCATTAAAAGAAAAGATGAAACAACCTTAATAAAACGAACATATCTTGTTGATGTTTCTCTTACTATTCTTGTTCCTGTGAAAGGCTCACGTGGACCCAAGAAACTTTGGGTTCCTAAATCTGCTTAATTTTTGCAGGTTATTAGTGACGAGCAGTTTGACGAAGAATGGTATATTTACAGTGGCTGCTCACGTCACATGACAGGAAGGAAGGAAGAGCTAAGAGAGTTTCGATCACTTCAAAATGGTGGCAATGTCAAGTTCGGTAACAACTCCTATGGAACAATAAAGGGTTATGGGATGATAACCAATGGAGACTTCACAATAAGAAAGGTGGCATACGTAGAAGGATTGCAACATAACCTCATCAATGTATCTCAACTGGTGGGAGGTACCGGTCTCAAAGTTTCATTCGACGACGAAGGCTCAGAAATTATAGAGAAGAAATCCAACAAGGTCATTCTCAAATCAGATCGAAAAGGCGAAATGTTTCCTCTGAATCTTAGACCAATCAAAGGGAATCCAGCCATATGTCTTTTATCCAAAGCTCATTCAGACGAAAGTTGGTTGTGGCACCGAAGGCTCTCACATCTCAACTTCAAAGACATCAACAAACTTGTCACCGGAGGTCATGTTCGGGGTCTTCCATTGCTCAAATTTGATCGAGAACACTTGTGCGCTACATGCGAAATGGGGAAACAAAGTCGTCAAAGTCACCCATCAATTATAAACACAAAAGTTATTGAACCCCTTGAGTTGCTTCACATCGAATTGTGTGGTCCATCATCAATAGAGAGCATTGGCGGTAGCAAGTATATTCTTGTTATTGTTAATGATTTCTCACGTTTTACATGGGTATTCTTTCTGAAGCACAAATCTGAGACCACTCCTAAGCTAAAGATGTTTATCAAGCAGGTTGAAGTGCAACTGAGAAAAGTCGTTCGAAACATTAGGAGCGACAATGGACTGGAATTCAAGAACAATGAATTCGAAGACTTCTTGGCAGAAAAAGGAACCAGTCATAACTTCTTAGCCCCTTATACGCCTCAACAGAATGGTATTGTCGAAAAGCGAAACTGATCCTTGTGTGTGGCAGCCCGAACTATGCTAAGTTTTGCTTCTCTTCCCTTATATTTCTGGGCTGATGCTATTGCTGCAGCATGTTTTACGCAGAATAGGTCTTATCTCAACAAGCGTTTCTCTCCCACTCCTTATGAGATCATCAATAACAGGAAGCCGAATGCAAAATTCTTCCATGTGTTCGGTTCAAGGTGCTTCATCTTCAACTCCGAAGAACATCGTAACAAGTTTGATGTTAAAGCTGACGAAGGAATTTTTCTGGGATATTCTCTTACTTCTAAGGCATACAGGGTTTTAAATAAACGTTCTAGAAAGATTGAAGATACCTATTATGTGACTTTTGATGACAGTTACGTCAAGAAACTAAAGACTACTGAAGAAGCAATTGGAGAGATTTTCTCTCAAACAGGTCAAGTCACAGCCAGAATTGCTAATTTATTTGATCAATTCGTAGACTTATTCGATGAACCTGAGAAAGCCACTCTCTCGGAAGCCAAGGCGGCAGACAACAAAATCGATCGACTGAAGCAAATTGTCGAAGATGCAGCCAAACAAATCGGAGAAGGAGAACCAGTTCGAAACAAACCTCCTCAGCACGGCACTTCAGTTGAGGGGGAGAATCAATTCTCTTCAAATCAACCGGACTCACAGTTTCAGGGGGAGAATTCAATCCCTGTAACACCCGAAAGCCCGGCTACACCCGAAAGTCCTATAACACCCGAAAGCCCGGCTACACCCGAAAGTCCTGTAGCACCCGAAAGCCCGGCTACACTTGAGAGTTCCGTAGCACCCGAAGGTCCAAATCAACCTGAAGATCCAAATGATTTATCATCTGTCGAGGGGGAGAATTCCGACATGTTCTATGATGATGATATTCAATCTGAGTTGGAAGAAATGGTCAACGCAGAATTGGATCCATCCTATGATCCAAACTTTCTCCGCTCACTAAATGGACCAGAGATCATCCTGTATCTCAGATATTGGGTAATGTATCTGAAAAGGTCCTAACCCGATCTCAAGTGAAGGCAAAGCAAACCTCCCTATTCTCCAAAGTAGAGTTATGCATGTATAATTCCTTCGTATCCAAAGTTGAGCCAAAGACCATCAATATTGCTCTTGATCATTCTGATTGGGTCCAAGCAATGCAAGATGAACTCAATGACTTTGAAAGAAAGAAGGTCTGGCGTCTCATTCCAACACCAAAAGATGCCTCATTCGTTGGTCTCAAATGGGTATTCAGAAATAAAATGGATAAGGAGGGAAATGTGATTCGTAATAAAGCTCGTCTTGTGGTGAAAGGATACTGCCAGGAAGAAGGAATTGATTATGAAGAAACATTTGCTCCGGTAGCAAGGCTGGAATATGTTCGAATATTTCTTGCCTATGCTGCACAAAAGAACTTCGAGGTCTACCAAATGGATGTGAAATGCGCCTTTCTGAATGGAGAACTTGAAGAAACGGTTTACGTGGAGCAACCTCCTGGTTTTGTGAATGAAAAGCATCCAAATCACTGCTACATTCTAGACAAGGCGGTTTATGGTCTGAAACAAGCGCCTAGGGCATGGTATGAAACACTAACTAAGTTCTTAAAGATGTCTAAATTCAAACAAGGTTCGGTTGACCCAACCTTCTTTCGTAAAAAGGAAGGTAACCACCTTATGATAGTTCAAATCTATGTCGATGATATCATCTTTGGCTCAACGAATCCTAGCTTAACAGCTGAATTCAGAAAGCTGATGGAGACTAAATTTGAAATGAGCTCAATGGGTCCGATTAACTTTTTCCTTGGTTTAAACATTAGACAGGGACCCGAAGGCATCTTTATCAACCAGGAAGCATATACCAAGACTCTTCTTGCTAAATTCGGCATGATGGCAGATTCAAAGGTCAAAGTTCCAATGGCGTTCGGCACCAAGCTTACACCATCTTTGGAAAAACCGGCAGTCGCTATACCGCCAAATGATTGGTTCCCTGATGTACCTTACAGCTAGCAGGCCTAATATAATGTTTTCTGTGTGTTATTGTGCTAGGTTTCAGGCGAATCCTCGTGAACCACACATGCTAGCAGTGAAAAACATACTCCGATATCTGAAGCGAACCACCTCTCTCGGTCTCTGGTATCCCTTAAACTCAGGTTTCTTTGTTCAAGCCTACTCAAATGCAGACCTTGGAGGATGTGGTTTAGACAGGAAAAGCATCACAGTAGGCTGTCAATTCCTCGACGGGAAGTTGGTGGGCTGGCAATCTAAGAAACAAACATGTGTTTCACTGTCTACAGCCGAAGCAGAATATATTGCAGCCGCTTCTTGCACATGTCAAGTGATTTGGATCCAAAGCCAACTCCGGGATTATGGACTCAATATGAAAAAGATCCCACTATATTGAGACTCAGAAAGTGCAATTAGGATCTGTCATAATCCAGTGCAACATTCCAAAACCAAACACATTGCACTAAGATATCACTTCATTAAAGATCATGTAGAAGACGGAAACGTAGAGATTCATTTTGTTCGAACTACTGATCAACTGGCTGACATCTTCAACAAAGCTCTTCCTGAAGCAACTTTTAATAAAATTCTACAAGGGCTAGGTATGATGGAATCGGAGTCAGTACCAAAAACTACTTCTCAAAACTAAAAGTTGGAAGCGAAATGAACCGAACGTTCGGGTTCGGTTCACGTGAGTGCCGAAATGAACCGAGCGCTCGGGTTCGATACTATTCACTTGTCTTCGCTTTTCACTTAAAGGTAGTTTCTTTGGTTGTAAACTTTTTGTACACTTATTTCTCAATTATTTCTCTCTTATTTTTCAATTCTTTTTCTTTTTCAAACATTTTTTTAAAACCGAAATGAACCAAGCGTTCGGTCTATTTCGGGTTCGGTTCCAATTTTTTTTGTTTGTTTTATTTTTGTTTTTCTCTTTGAATCAAAAACTCCAAAAATATCTTTTTTTGTTTTGTTCGTTAATTTTTTTTTTAATTTTTTTTATCATTTGTGGATAATCAATGGGGCAGGTATTGTTCTCACATCTTTTAATAGTTAAGTGTCCCTAGAAGCATGCTGCTGTATGTTGTCCAAAGCCTCACCTGATTCTGAATAATAGCCTTACTGACTTGGTATATACAAACCTTGTCTTCCCAATTAGGCTATTATATTTATTCTAATCATGAGCTACCTTACTCTTTTCTCACATGAGATAAGAGTTATCTGTTTGGTCCTTATTTTAACAGCAGAGGTACTTTGGTTTCTTTACACCATCTCCAATATTTTTCTCCATCCTATTCGCTTCATACACGTAACCCTTGAGACTCTCAAAAATTACCACTGAGGTTTATGGTTACATAATTTCTGTGTTTATGATCTTAGCTTCGTGCCACTACGTGCTAAGTGACACCTACAATTCAATAACTACTATGCATTGACGGTGAACAATTAAATTTGCTCTAGTTTTCACTAATGAATTAACGAATTCACCCATGGGGCTGTACCTTGAAATCTCTGAATTTTCTTTTTGTGTGATTCTTATGAAATTGTTAAATCCCATAACATTTCTTCCCATAGAATCCAGTTTCAATTTTTTTTCTTTGAGATTTCACCTAAAAGTATTTTCAACATGCCACTTAAATTCTCTTCACACCTACTTGTTCAACAGACCACATTGGTCTCACAAGTACTTCAGTCGATTTCTGTCTTATGTCAAGATTAGGAATTCTGAACTGAAGCGAAAGCCTCCCAAATTAGCCTTATTAAAAGATGCCTTTCAACACTTCTTAATAAGTGTCTGATCGTAATTCAATGGGAAACCACACAAACACTTTAAGGTCTCTCTTGACTTTGAAGGAAGAGATTCGTGCCCGGGATCCATTGTTTCGTGTCTTTATTGACATCACAATTTCCCACATATGAGTTGCTTTATTTCTTTTTATTTTACACTCTATGCACGAAAATCTTTTTCATTTTCCATAAATCTGGTTTCGTTAATTACAAGCTATTTTTGGCTATGGGATTTAAGGTTATAAAAGAGATGTGGCTCACAATGTTACACGTGGTCATTTTGCTTTATGACGACAGCTCACTCTAAAGGGATAAGTTGCTGATTCAGCCGAAAGTCTAATCACTTTGATATTTCAAACAACGCTTGATGGAAAGGCGTGTGAAGCGGAACCGTTTTTGACATTTTAAACGGCGCCTGATGGGAAGGCGTGTGAAACGGGACAGTCTTTATCTCTTTTGCGTAATCATCGGGGCTTTAAACTGTCACGCGTCAATCACCTAAGGAAACGCTTCGCATTTTCTTTGAAGATTTGGGAACAGATTTTTCTCTCTCTTCTCACCACGGTATAAAAGGTAAATTCTACCGTTATTTACCTCTTTACTACACCAAATATTCAGAGAGCAAGAAAAGATTTGTTTCTCCCACTGTTCATCATCTTCCCCAAATTCTTCTCTTCAATGGCGGACTCCTCTTCAGTTCATGCTACTTCTCACATTCTGCCAATCCGTCCTCAACAAAGCCTGATCATCGATCTCACTCCACAAGTTTACGATGCTTTCATGTTTCCAATCGTGGAATGTCTCAAGCATTTGCCACTGGTTCCAACTCTCACCAAAGTCAAACCTGTTCCAATGGAGTATATGTCGCAAATCTTCTCTACAGCCCACTATGACAAGTCTGTCGATCGAATCTTCTTCGATATTCTTGATAACAAGGCCTCCATCTCCAAACAACGATTCTGTTTGCTTTTAGGGTTTGAACCTGATGAGTCTATGGTTAACCCTGAATCCATTCCAGTGGGACAGTTGTTCTCCATGTTTTATAACATGGGTTATATTGAAATTCTGACGACCGTCACAAAGTTCAAGAAATCTTGCTTACCTCTTCAGTGGAACGGCTTCTTCACAGTTTTGTTCAAGGGGCTATCGGAACGAAGTGCAGGTTCAGACGGGGCGAGTCGTCTATTTATGACCATTCTCTATGGGTTGTACCACGGCATCAATCTCGATTTTGGATTAGTTTTATGGCAGCAGCTGATTCAGAGTCTAACGTCTACTTCTCGATATTTAGAGATCTCCTATGCCAGATTCTGGACGCTAGTCACAAAGTGGGTGATGGACAAGTATCACATTCCTATTATTGCTGATTCTCTACTCTCCTCGATAGGAACTTTCCACACTACGAAGATAATCTCTGATTCCTCTAAATTTCAGTTCGTTGGCTCAATCCCTGAGTCAATGTATGGATGTGTTCCAAGCGACAACTGCATTATCATAACTTACAAGGAGTTTCGTCGCTCAGGTCCCAGAGAGCTCACTCCTGAAATGATTCAATCAATCCATGATGCTGATAGGCCTGCTCCCAGGGGAAAGAAACATGACAAGGGAAAAGACAAGAAGGTTGTCAAAGGAGCGAAAGGTCCTTCTCCGAAGAAACGCAAACCTTCCAAGGCAGCTCAATCCCCTCCACCAAAGAAGAGGAGGACTCAACCTAGGCGCAAGCTTATTCTTGCCTCCTCCTCCAGCGAATCTGAGGAAGAGAGTTTAGACTCCGAAGAGTACCTTCGAGGTAATACACCTCCACGTTCGCCTACCCCTGAGGTACCTGTTTCCACTAGACCTGTCTTTCCTCCCCTAATCTCCATCTCTATTTCCATTCCCCCCCATAACCTCCACTACTCAAATACCACCTACCTCTATCCCTGTACCACCTCCTATTTTCACTGAAGCTACCACCACAACCACCGCTGGCGTTAGAACCAACGTATCTGATACGGGGGCTTCTACTACAGCACCCAAAACCACTCCCGCTACCGAACATACATCCGTACCCGAACCTACTTCCACAACCGAGCCTCCACCCTCACCCTCATCTGCTGCTCACTCAGCAGATAATGAAGAACCTTTTCTTGGAGGATAGGACATGATGTTTGACTCGGTCTATTACGGTCCGTATCAAATGCAAAGTGATGATGACGATGATGCTCCAGTCACCAAGAAGCATCTCAAGGAGCTTCATGAGAAAATCGATTCTCTCATTGCTTCCTCCTCTTCTTCCTCACGATCTACTATCTCAGAGGCTGCTATTCAGGGGCTCGTTGATACGTTTACTAAGGGTCATGAAGCCTCTATCAACTCTGCCACTACCGCTATCGATGCCTCTACCAAGGCGTGTGCTACAGTGACCAAAAAAGTTGAAAAACTATTTGTTGACGCTACTTCTCTTTTGCAGTCTTTACAGCGAACTGCTGATTCCAATGCATAGAAGCTTGACTCTCTTGTCAACACGCTGGCCACCTAAGTTGCCTCCGAACTGCAGTCATTTTCCTGTCTTCGTCAATCTCTCAGCGATGACAACAAATTGTTTCAGGCGACTGTTGAGGAGCGCTTGACTAAGTTGCATGAAGACCTCGCTTCAGAGAACTCAGTGATGGATGCTCTCGCTCGCAAGACCACTGCTCTCCAGGTCAAGAGTCTTCATCTTTTTCCATTCTCAAAAGGAAGTCGCATCTCTTCGATCTGATTGTGAGGTTATTTCTTCGTGTGTTTCGGATGTCCACGCCGCCCTTTCCAACATCATTGAAGCACATGATCCGATCCTGAATTACTCAGTGAGGCGCAATCTCGCAGAGAAGCTTGCTCCTGCCCTTGCTCTACTAAGCAAAATTGAAAGGCTCCTTGAGTTCGTGTCCTATCCGAAACAAGGGGGAGAAGATGTGTCTCGACCGCCTCCCACTTCCACAGCAACTAAAGCAACCGAACCTCCTCCAGCAGGTCAAGCCTCAGGTTCGGGGGTCAAAGACAAAGGAAAGAAGATTGCTGAAGACAGTGATGATGATGATAAAGAGACCATCGATGATCTCTTAAAGAAACAAGGCCGGGAAAAAGATGCTGACATGAGCGCTCGTGTTGCCAGAGAGTTTGAGGCGAACGAAAGAAAAATGAAGGAGGCTCATGACCTTCTTGAGAGTAGGAAAACTCTTTTTCCTCCGTTGACTCTTGAGAAGCTTTTAAAAGAGGCAATTGAAACTCCCAACATTCTGTGGCTCGAACCAGTGATTTCATTGGATCGAATCAATTCTGTCGACTCTCAGTTCGATATGCCACTGACCCGAAAAGCCTTCATCTTCCATGCTTTTGATAACGTTGCTGATATCCCTCATCCTCATCCAAAGGTTGATAGGGAACTTGTCGAATTCTATCTGAAGTCTGCTCAACCACAATATCAGACTTGGAGTGCTCAGAAGATCGTCAATGTTCGGGTCCTCAAACCGTTTCGTGAGGGAAGCTTCACGAACGTTCGGTTCAAAGTGCTGAGGGGTTCTGCTAAAACCGAACACGCTATATCACTTGCTGATCTTCCCAACCTGAATCCACATGATTGGATTATTTTGCATAACATCCTCCTCACCAACGAAGCTGAGTATGGTCCAATTATTGATCACTTCAAAAGGATGCTCGTATGCTACATTATGGAGGTTGCCAAGATGGATCAGGAGATCGCTAGCATATTCAAGGAAAAGCCTATTATTTCTCTTGTTGGCTCTGCTAGTGATTTGAACATGATGCAGATGGGAATAATCGACCCAAAGTGGAATTCTGTCAAGTTTACAAGGAACAAAGGCCAAAAATGCCCGTTCACCTTGGCAGATAAGCACCTTTACACCACTGCATGCTTGGAACATGTTCTGGGAATCATTCATCGATGCAAGCAAAATTCAGCAGATGACAAGAAGTATTTTGATGACATGATTCAGTGGTACATTCGCTTTAGACAGACCATCCTTTCTCTCATCCCACGTCTGTTTGAAACCACTAAGAAAGTTCCCGCAGCTGGACCAGCAAGCCGAAGTGATAATCTCGCTCCAATGGACACAAAGGGGGAAATTGTAGGTTCTGAAAGGTGTTGCGTCTTGGGCTCACTATTTAGTCCATTTAGTCTCCGGATTGGGCCTGTCCATCCGTGAGTTATTTTTTAGGGTTTTGTATTTATAGGTGTTATGCATCTTAGTACGTAAGATTTGGAAGTCAATTATTCTGAAAGATTTGATTTTTATTTGTTTGTAACCCTAACAACCTCTACAACGGAAGTTCTTTATCGAGCTCTGCTGAGGCTTGAATCTATTGAATCATTCGACATATTTTGATTCATTCTTGTGTTTTATATTGTTGTTTTTCGTTTTTGTGATTAACCTGTTAGAAGATCTAAACGATCAAAGAGTTTCTTAACTCATCAATACGTTTGTTTATTTCTACTATAGCGTCGTACTTTTAATATTATATTACATAACATTTTGGTTTAAAAAATATTCCGTTTAATTTGATTTTATAATTAATTTTATTTTATTTTAATATTAATATTAATTTGATTTTAAAACTAATTTAATTTATTTTTATAATTTATTTGATTTTATTTTTAGATTAATATTAATTTGATTTAAAACTAACTTAATTTGATTTTACAATTAATTTATTATTTTATTTTTATTGATTTTTTTTAAAATTAATTCACCTTTACTTTATAATTAATTTAAAATTACTAAAAGTACGTTGCTATTGATAACCTAATTAAGCTAAAGTCGTAATGGCCAACATTAAGTCACTAACAAAAATAAGCACTTTGAAACCATATTAAGCACTTTACAATAAAACAATAGCTTATAAATACAAAAACTATAAGTTATCAACGTGTTTTAATAAGAAAATCTTATTATATGGTACGTTATTTAAACCATAATTTTAAAAGTACGATGTTATGATAGAAGATAAACAAAAGTATAATGTTATAATTAACAAAAGTATCATAATTTTGTTAATTATAACATCATATTTTTGTTTATTTTTTATTATAGCTTCGTACTTTAAATCTTATATTACATAATATTTTGGTTTGAAAAATATACCGCTTAATTTGATTTTATAGTTAATTTAATTTTATAGTTAATTTAATTTTATTTTAATATTAATATTAATTTGATTTTAAATCTAATTTAATTTGATTTTATAATTAATTTGATTTTATTTTAAAATTAATATTAATTTGACTTTAAAACTAATTTAATTTGATTTTACAATTAATTTAATATTTTATTTATATTATTTTTTTAAATTAATTCAACTTACTTTATGATTAATTTAAAACTACTAAAAGTACGTTGCTATTAATAACCTAATTAAACTAAAGTCGTAATGACCAACCTGAAGTCACTAACAAAATTAAGCACTTTGAAACCATATTAAGCACTTTACAATACAAACAATAGCATCTAAATACAAAAACTATAACTTATCAATTAAGAACTTTATCACTTCTTCTTATATACATTCAAACTATTAAACATAAATATCACATAATCATACATGTATACAATACATTCAATTCTAATTTTCATTTCATTTTAGACATACAATACAAATGTATACATCTAAATACAAAATTAGACATCATACAAAATCAAAATCAAACATACAATTCCTATTTTCAAACAATTTCATATAATCAAACATTATAGCACCTTACATTTTAAACATCAAATTTCAATTTCATACAAATGTATACATCTAAACAAAAAATCAAACATCCTTCTTAATTTCATTTTCATGTCAATACACCACAATGAGCATAAACAAATCATGCCTAACATCCTTTATATATATATATATATATATATATATATATATATATATATATATATATATATATATATATATATATATATATAAAAGCAATTAACCAAACAAAATATGAGATAAACTATATATCATGGTGTATCGAAAGGAAAAAAATCAAAAACTACATTCATCACATAAACACTATTAAGCGGGAAAAAAAAACAAAAATAATTACCTTAAAATCGGTGGTGAATAATTCACAATAACCGGTAACCGTTTTCTTTGGCGGTGGTGAAGCTTGTTGCCAGCCGGTGGTGATGAAGCTGTAATTTAGGGCTCCAACAACCGGAAATAAATTCCCCAAAATCGGAGTAAAAACTCAAGCTATTACAAATTAAGAAGAAATCAAGGACCAATAAACTTACCTTTTCTGTTGTCGATGAACCAGAGTGGTCGGAAATCGCCCAGCGTCGCCGAATGTTGAGACGAAAATGGAGGTGAGGCATGACTGCAAAATGAACGCTTTAACGATTTTTGTTAGGGAAATCCTATACCGTTGGTATATGTAAAGGAAAAACGACGTCGTCCCACTTTACGTTATTAAAAAAATAATTAAAAAAAAAAAAAAACAGTTTTCCTGACGACATATCGTCTGGACAGATGTTTATCACAGATCGGTTCCACATTTTCCAGACGACAAGTCGTCAATATAGGAGAATGAAACGACATCGTTTTCCTTTTCTACGACACGAATTAAAAATAAATGGAAATTATTTTTTTAACACCCTTTACCGACGACATGTCGTTGGTATACGTGGTCGAAAACGAGCACATCCTTACTTTCTTTAACAAGCAAGATAAATAAATAAAAAATATTTTTTTTAATATCTTATACAGACGTTATTTCGTCTGCATAGGTATTGGATATACCGCCAGTTTTTTTCCCTTCACGTTGATCGAGTCTATACCGACGACTTGTCGTCTGCATAGCGTTTGTGGTCAAAGAGAATTGCGTCAATGTTGGAAAATGTTTTATCGACAGACATGTCGTCGGTATAGTGTGACTTTTGCCGACGACATGTGTCATCTGGATAAATGTCGTCATCGTAGGGTTTGATCCTTGTAGTGACATATGATTTTCGAATGAGCAAATGCTGGAGTCACATGCAGATGAATATGTTGCATGCGTCACGGCTGTCTGAGAAGCGATGACGTAGAGTCATAGACTTGGGCACATGACCACTTGCTATAAAATACCAGGGAAGTGCAGAATTTTATGGTATGGTAAATTAAATCGTGGGCATGTGAAGGATTTATTTATTTGATTAGTTAAGGCGGATTTTTGGGCTCTCATCTATTATGGAAAATCTTGTATTCAATTTGAAAACGTAAATAGTCAAATATCCTTATTGTCTCCCACCACAACCCTCTGGCTCAAATTGCCGAATCATTAAATGTCATTTTTTATGTCTTGTTAGAATTTGGGTATAGAAAAAGTTTGGAAATTTTGAGAATTGTGGTTTTCACTTTCAGATTAAAGTATTTGAGTGGTACTTACAATCTTTAATTGGATAAGACTCAGAATTGAAAGAAAACAAAAGAGAGAATGTTTTGATCATATAACAGAAAAAACTTCCTGTCTTAAAACTGTCACATGACAGTTTTATGTCCTAAAACTGTCCACAAACCGTCATAAACAACCTTAAATCCAGCTCGATCCCAGCCAGCCAGGGGCTCTGCCCCTTGAACCCCGTCAGGAGCTGCCGCCCCTTGGACCCCACTCCTAGGGGCGTTGCCCCCAGATCCCCCGTCGCTTTAGTGGCTTCGCCTCTAAATAGTAGTATATTTTCAACAAAGACAAAATTAAACAAACGTGCACTCCTCACCATACCGATTTGTTCAATAATTATCAAAATGACATTGATCAACAAATTTAACCCCATTACACTAAAATAACATTAGTGATATAAAATCACCAACATGTCTCGTACTAGCTATAATGGAATTAAACAAAACAAAACCATTATGACAATATATTATTGAATTATTTTACAAATAGAATTGTTACTTACAACAGTTTTAATATTTTCGAAGTACATCTTGAAATGAAAGAGATTAAAGAACGATGGTTAGAATTCGAGGTTTCATAGTAGAGAACATGTTTCTTGGACCGAAAAAGGTAGCTGGAACCATATGTCGAGTGAATTACGTCTTTTAAGAGACGATATTGCAGTGCACCGAACAGAAGGACAGGTATGGTAGCGATCACGGTGACAAGGATTGGTAACCATTTAAGATCATTACGGTATAGCACGAAGAAGGTAACGCTAAAAGCAATCATCATGGTTGTTATTGAGAGGTAAAGTGTTGCTAGACCCAACATCAGTTTTCTGGGTAATGATTCCAAGAAATCATATTCCGCATAACGAGAAGTGAGGATGGATAAGAACGTGAGTATTGAAGCTGATGATGAGAACAATGATATGGCATTTGCCACTATAAAAATCAAAAAGCTTAGGTTTCGCTGGAACAAAGGGATGCCATCATCTTGGTATCCACCTGGAACTGTAAAAGCTGCAGCAAATGCTATGGTGGCAATAAGCGTCGCTACCACCATACACTGACTAGCTGTTCCTTTCATCCATTCCTCACCTTGTACGACTAGATCTTGGTGCTCCTTGGTGAATAACTCACATGGTGTCAGTCCATCTTTGTTCTTCCGTTCCCGATAAGAAGGGGGGATCATCTGCTCAACTTCCTACAACATATGTAAATCAAGTAGATCAATTTGATTGGGGTGTCAACCATGCATGCCAATCCAAAAGAACACATGTTTATGGCTGATTAAACCTCTTAATTACAAGGTCTAACAACATAGCGCTCGATATAAAAATGAAAATAGTTTACTCACATGAACCCCCTGGCGCCAGCATAATATAAAAAGAAATAAAAATTAATAATTAATTTATTATCATAAAAGGTGAGAAATTTCATAGCCTCCAAAGTCATACATATATCCACCATGCATGAGAACAAGTGAATATGTGCAAACAAACATCAGTACCTTGTATCTTGAATTGCCTCCTACAAGAGCCTCTAACAACGTATTTTACGTCAAAGAAAAATATATAAGCCTAGCTAGAAGAATATTTGAGAGGAATAATATATACGTACCTTGAACCATAGTAGTTCCCGTTGCATCTGAAAAGCGCCTCCTGACACATCCTCAAGTCGCTTTCTCTCCACACTCCTTGCAACTAAATGCAGCATATTGTCCTCATTTAGATCTTTGAGAGGAGTAATCATATCCTTATTTGAGGCTATCTCATGCAATAGGTTGTAGATATCTACATGACGATGTCTAGCAGCAACATGGAATATACTTTGATTGTTTTCATTTACTTTCCACGCTAGATCAGGATATAGACGCATGAGCTCAACTACGAATCTAGTATTGCCCACCTCTGTGGCAACAAATAGTACTCTAGAAGAGTACCTTCTAGATCCAATTCCCTGTTGATTTTCAAAATGTCTAGCAGCGTGCCCTTTGGTTATGTTAGGGATTTCATCACGGGGGCCTCTGAGTATGGTATCAATTTCGTCCCTAGGCTTCTCAGCAATATTATTCCAAATGGTTTTCAGTATCTCCAAAGCTTTAGCTTTACTTTCCTTTTCAAGAGCTTGCATTTTTGGACGAATGACTGTAAAAATAAAAATTAACAACAAGAAAAGAAGCCAAAATTGAGGATATATGCTAGATATTTAACAAGTAAAAATTGGTGGATGAAAATAATTGGAGAATGAAGATGTATTAATCAACATCAAGGAGTAGAGATGCATACCCCAGTTGATGGTTCTCATGATGATATTAGATTCTGTTTCAGCAAATACATCAGTCTTTCGCGCCAAAGCTCCAAGTACAAACTCACTACTACTAAGTTCTGGGTGTTCTTGCACTATGTCTAGTGCGATATCTGAAAAACATTTGAGAATCGCTTTGTGAAGAAAAAACGCATTGACCAAAGCAACAAAAATCATCTATGGAAACAAGATGGACATAGCATAAAGATTTTTTTTACCTGCAGTGTCTAAAGTCTAAACAAACTTCATTAGTTATTCAAATTGATACCGATTACTAATTAAAAAACAAACAGAATATGCAGGTGTAATAGTTACATGCTAGCTACTCTTACCAAACATGTTAGTCTCAACACATTTCTGAAGAAGCCAACCACGGTTCTCATGTGTCCAACAAATATCACGCAACTTGTGAGAATATCCGTACAAACACTTCACCATCTCATAATGTCCAAACAAGCAAGCCATATACAGTGGCGTCATTCCTCCACCACCAGTGATTGCCACCAAGGCCCTGTTCTTCTTAACCATAATCTCAACCATTTTAACGTTGCCAGCTCCAGCGGCTAAACAGAGGGCAGTGTTGGAACTGTTATTTAAAAGTTCCAGGTCCTCCTTTTCCATCTTAGACACCAGATTTTCCACAAATTCTTCAACCTGTTTGGTGCTTTTTGCCGATGCCCCAACATGAAGTGCTGTTTCGTTATTTCCAGTGATACTATACCTTACCAACTCTGGCCTTTCATCAAGAATCTCTTTAGCAGTTTTCCAATCACCTCTGATTGATGCTTCATATAGAGGGATAGCAACTGCGATGTACTCTTTTCTGGTTCCTATTAAGTAGATCCAATTCAAAGTTAGTATCCCCTTCAACCAGCTGGGACAATTGTAATATTGTTCTGACTTTTCACCATGACTAAACATCAATTCTTGCCACGTTAGAATCCTTCAATTTGGTTTACCATATTAAAATCAAGCACTAACATATTATATATGACAGCTGAAAATCAGGTACCATCTTAAAGTAGCTAGGCTTTTGATGAAACAAGAATGCATCTCACCTGCAATATTAATTTTGAAGGAACCGAGCAGTAGCACTAGGCTTTTTGTAAGAATGAGGTTGTTTCCCATCTTTTTTTTGCGAAAATGGGGCTCATTCAATTCTTTTGTAAAATTGGGTCTCTGACTCCTCCAAAACAACCACGTTTACCATATTTTCGTAAAATGACATGTAAAATATCATGAATTACCCTTTAACTTAGATAAGATATTATAAATATATCTTTTTGTTTTGTAACATTTTTTTGATATTTTTACCAGGTTTTTTACATAGCACTGCCAACAGATTCTAATTTCTAACCATCGTTTGTGGAAATTCTTTAGAGAAAAAGTTGGATTAGATATGAAATAGAAGTGGTAGATGTTTGGTATTTATAGAGTTTAGTTTCAAAAAAAAAATGAATTAACTACCACTGCATCTAGGTGATGGTCCACGTGTGCATCAACTATTGGTAAGTGTGGAGCACTGGTGCACATGAATCGTCTACTTTTTTATACTAAGAACGTAGCAGTACATGTAATGTGACCAAGGGGTAGCAGAATTTACCGTTAAGTAGATCTGGACAAGGTTTTGGGTGATCAGCGTGTGATTCGGTTTCTGAAGGTATCGTAATTTTGAATGCCAGCTGCTGATGGCGGCTAAAAGGTACTTCTGATCGCACACGTGGTTGATTCATCTGCAAAGAGACACTTTTGATGATTAAAACCCTAACTGCTAGACACCATGACTAGAAAATCAGAGGATTTGGTGCAACTAACAATACCTCTGCGTAGGTATGAATGAATGAATATGATCGAAAGAAGACTTGAGATTGATTATTTGAACATGCATACTATGATTTATATACATCCTCCTTTGCTTAAGTCAACCTCGTATTCCTTAAAATTCAATTCTTCTGCCAATCAAATAACATTATAAAATAACAACGACAACTTGCAGTTGTTAAAAAAAAAACGATAACTGTTAATAGCCAAAAAGAAAAATAAAAATATTTTTATAAGTTTATTTTAGGGATTAATATAGAAAAAGATCATTATTTTGGAAAATATTTTAATAAACTTTTAAAAGTTTTTTTAACAGAAAACTCCCGAACATTTTGCATAAATTAATGAAAAAACTATTTTCTCAACTTAGAATAAGGTGATAAATTAACATTTTTAACATTCAGTTAGTATAACATTTATCACGGTTCAAATGAAAATTTATCATGATTCTAAAATATACGTTATGGCTTCAATGCCACATATTAAGAAAAAACATATATATATATATATATATATATATATATATATATATATATATATATATATATATATATATATATATATATAAAGAGAGAGAGGTTCATATATAAACAATAAGTATAATGTAAATATGTAGCTAATTGTGGATCAATCATTTGGTAGGGGTACAACCGTAAATTTAGCAATAATTAATTATGGCAATATAATTAATTCATTAATAGTTTACTATCATCTCATCTTGTTTATCAATTCTTTTCTTTTAACCCTACTTCCCCCCACCTGGAACATCATCGACTCCTTCCCTATGTACAACCTCGTCAGCCTTCCTTAACGACGACGATGCATTCAACGGCAATCAACACCCTCCCATAAACCCTCCTCTCCAACGACTCAAGTTATCTATCAACACCTCACCTCAAGCGACAAAAGATTGATAAGAAAAGCAAACACCGGCGCCTCACCTCAAGCAATACATGATATCGAATGCTTTCGTACCCATCAAAACTTGCTGAAAGACATACAACTTATCATCATCATTATCATCATCTAGATGCTCTGTCGGTTTTGCTTTCAGGAAACACTTTCAATTTAGTCATTTACTGTCGTGTTTTCCACTTCTACTATTACACTCACTCCTCCCAAGTAAGAAACTCATTTTAATGGGTTCTTCCCTGGTAATTTATTTTTCAATGTTCCTATAATTTACATTAAGCATTTAAATGAGAAGTAATTTTACGATTGGGAGTGACTTGGGTATGGATTTTGTTATCTAATTCATGTTAGGTCTTGCTTCTGTTTGCTAGACTCTTCTTGACGCATCCTCCATGATTAATTTATTATTTAAGGTATTGAAATTTTGTTCAAATGCAGTGAATACTCAATGCCTCAATTTGTAATCAATGGAATTATTAATCATAATAGCATTACATTAGTATCTAACCTAATTATGAATAATACCCATCAATTCAAGCCTCTATTTTGAATCCAGAGTTTTAAAAGAATGGAAAACTCATGAATTTTTTCCTACATTCACTAAGGGCCTGTTCTAATTTATTGTGCGTATCAGTCAATACTTTCATTTAACTTTTTTTTTGCCTATTATTCTATTGATTTCTATCAAAATAAAAAAAAAATTGTGTTTTTGTCTTTGTATTTGTCAATGCAGGTGAATGATTTTGGGTATGGAATTAAACACAAAGGCATTCCATACATTTAAACAAAAAATAATCAGAACCTAGAAGTGAATCCAACCAAAGTGGTGGCGGTGCAGGTCTTTAACAGTTCCATTAGTTCTTAAATTTCACATTTAACTGGTGTGTATTTTTTTGTTTTTATTTAGGATTGTTCACCTACACATATCTCCATTAGTTGTGCTTAATTTTGTCTATATATTCATAAAGAATATTTTGTTTGTGTTATCCATACATGTCACATGATAAATGCTAAAAGAATGTGTCAATATTTGTTTCACATCATACAATAGAAAGTTGTTAAAATTGAAATTTTGTTGTTATTAATATGAATACTATGTAAAATATTTTTAAAGAATTATGGTTGTAAATATGGATTCTTTACTTCAGTGTTGTATGCTACGAATAATATTTTTTTTGTTTTAATTGTAGGTTTAGTACAAGAAGCACTCCACCAACAACAATCAGAACTTGCACAAGCTTAATTCGTACAAGATGTTACATTATCCTACGTGTATATGTAGAATTATATAAATAGTTGTTTAGGGAATTCTTCAAGAATATCGGGTTATGTAAATAGTTGACTATGAGATTCTTTAAGAGTTGCATTTTTAACTTATATACAATGTGATGCGTGTAAATAATAACAATTGTATAATAATACATTCTTTAAGAATTCAGTAAATAAATAATATATTAACAGTATGTTGTATTTGGAATAATAATTGATCAAAAACACTTAATTGTGTAAGAATTTAGTGAGTATTGCTACATTTAGGTATTCTTAGAATTTTTTATGTGGGTATTCTGAATAGATGAAAATTTGAAAATCGTTTGGAAACTTCAAACGTAAATTTTATACTTCCATATATACTTATTTTGCCTAAAAAAGGGAGAACTGTTAATCAACTTGCTTCTAATCCGAAAATTCCATATATATTATTAGCCATATTTACAATTTTGCCCATATAAATAATTAAATTAAGTTATATAGCAAATTTAAGTCCATGTTAATAACATGTACCCTAGGATCACATACATCCATTCCTTTTAATCTAATGGTTAGAAATTGATCATACGTTCACATAATAATTGTGATTCACATTTCCTATATATATATATATATATATATATATATATATATATATATATATATATATATATATATATATATATATGGAAACTATATATAAGTTAATTAATTATATAAAAACTTGGTGAATTAAATCACGTCTTAATAAACTTTTGACTCGCCATGACTCAAAATGTGACTTGTCACAGCTCAGAATGCTTTAGTTTTGACATTGTTGTGAGACCTCGGCTCACATTATTTAAAACATTGAAATTTATGTAAAATGAAAAATGAAAACAATATCTTTAGATTATTAAACTTTATAGAAAACAATATCTTGTATATTCGTATATTAAATTTAGAGTAAATTACACGATTCGTCCCTGGTCCGTCCCTGGTCGAAGTGCTAAATTGCACGTTCGGTCACTATTTTCAAAAATTCACTTGGACCATCCCTCGTTTGGTTAAAAGTTCCATGTTTCGTCCCTTGTTAGTTTAAATTTACATGTTTAATCCTTTGCGAGACATAAAATGACTATAATGTCCATTGTAATTTTATTTTTGATTTATTTTTATCATTTCTGATTATTTTTAAATATTGAAAATATTTTAAATAAAATTATAGGTCCACCTAATCTCTTTCTCTTTCTCTTTCTCTCTCTCTCTCTCTCTCTCTCTCTCTCTCTCTCTCTCTCTTATTGAAGAACACATAACCACCACCAAGATCACCGGGAATCTGAGCCGTCACTGGAAAATCTACCCTCACCTCACTCCACTCCACTCCATTCCTCGGTTCAAAGCTCAAGACCACCACTCTCCTTCCATCGAGGCACCCGTTTCACTTCCTCCTTATGCCACATGTTTCCCGGAAAAGAACCACAAACCATCACCTCCTTGACCATCGCCACCCTTTTGTATAAACACCAGCCAAAAACTAATCATGAACCTCCATTGACCACCTAACAAGCAACATCACCTCTAACAGCCTCCACCGGATGTCACAACTAGGAATTTGGTGCCTTGTAAACATTTAACAACGATAACAAATGTGAAACAACAATGTGAAAGCATGTATGATGCTTACTCAATAACAACAAAACTTCCATCAAACGCTTTATAAGAGCACAACAAATAGTCAACAAAAGTTTGGAAGCCCTAAAAATCCCGGTTTAAGTCCATTTTGGACTAGGATTTCCTTATTGGGCCTAATGGACCAATAAGTTTCCAATTTGATATCTTTGGGCTTAGAACTCTTATATGGGCTCTAATTTGGAGCCACCTTCCTTTATTTTAACATTTTGAGTCATATTGGGCCTAGAATGAAAAAAAAATACTTTAATAGGCCTTATTGGGTCACAACAAGTTTAATTAGCCCTAATGGGTCATAAGAAATCATCCAATGATTTATTTGGGTCAAAAATCACCTAATGGGTTTGTAATTTGGGCTTAAGCATTTAAGGGCCCAAATCTTTTTTTCCCTCTCCTTTTCTCGGCCCAACTACTCAAATGGAGGAGAGTTGACTTTTGTTTGCCACATCATTTTTATTTTGTGGATAACTAAGTATTACACTTTAAACAACCAAGCACACTCATGTTTACATGCACTTTTCTCTCCCTCTCTCTTTTTCTTCTTCGGACGAGAGCAAGAGAATGAACACACACACCTCACAAAACTCTCTCTAAAACACTCAAGACTCATCCATTCTTCTTCATCAAAGATCTCAAAATTTGCTTGTGTTTCAAGAGGTTTTCACAAGATAATCATCATCTTAGGTAAGTTGATGCCAAAACCCATGATCTACTTACTTCATTTCATCAAAAATCTCTTCTTAACTCATTTAAACTCTTTATCATCATCTTAGACACCCTCTAAGTTCGAAATCAACCCAAGAAGGCTTGCTAGCGCCGAAAATAGCATCAAACATAATCCCAATCTTCTTCAAAACCGAACCCACAACTCAAGGTGAGTTTCATACCCCTCTCTTTTCGGTTTTCATATGTTTTATGGGGGAGAATACAAAAAAATGTGTAGATCTATGTGTATGTGTATGCTATGTGTGATTTTATGCATGTACGTATGATTTTATGTGTTTTTGTGATGGACATGTAACCAAAAAGGAGTTATATGTCAACATCTATGACATAAGAAAGTAAAAAAAAAACATGATCTAAGTTATTTCACACCAAACAAGTCAAGAATAATAACTTACAAAGTTGTGTTAAACATACTTCAACATAAAAACCCATTTTTGGGCTTAAAATGTCAAATATACTAAACTTGGGTTAAAAGTTGCAAAATCATGGTTTCTTAAGGGTCAAAAGAGTCAAAATAGTTTCAATAATTTTTTTTCTGAATATTAAAATTTTCAAAGGACTAAAAATGTAAATTTTTAGTTTAATGGGCTAATTTTGGGCTTTTCGGCCCAATAAGCCCAAAATTGCGAAAAATGACAATTAAAAGGGATGAAGTGAAACTTTCTTCAAAACAGGGGGTAAAAAGGGTAATAAAACTATTTCAAGGGTCAAAAATGCTTATTATTTCCAAAAAGGATAAAAAAATGTAAAGTTTTTGGATTTCGGGCCAAAACTGTAAAAATTGTGAAAAGTTGGGTTTTAACCTAAAATTACTATTCTAAAAGGGCTAAACAAGTTAACAAATAAATTTTGAGTTAAAAATATCATTTCAACTAATCTATGATGCAAAATTGTCAAGAAAATGTTTTAAGGACCTAAAATGACTTTTCTTTTATATTAAGGACTAAATTTGTCATTTTACAAAAGAAAGAGGGCTGAAAAGGTCAAACCACTACTTTTAAATCAATTATGTTATTTATAGAAGATTGAGTCACAAAATATTAATCTACGGTTGACAAAAATCCGAAAGACAAATACACGTATAACTCCAAATATCGTATAAACAAATCGATCGGTCTCGAGTCGATACAAAAACAAAAACCGTTAAATCAAACCCTACAAAAGATACGAGATACCTAAGACGAGTAATTATTCAAACTTTGGGCTTGAAAGTTTCAAATCATGCTTGTTGGACCTTGCAAGTCCATTAACATGATCTTTAGGCCCAAAGGGATAACGCTTATATGTTATTGGGCCTCCTTTGGCCCAATTCCATATAAAGGGACCTTCAATGGCTCTCAAGTGCTTTTGGGTCTTAGTGAACCAATAGTATTGCCAGTAAGGTCAAGGTAACCAAATGCGAGATGGGCCAACGAGTCTTTCGCATCCCCGATGGCCTAAGGTAAACTCACGGAAGTAGCAGGATTGTACCCCTCTTTTTCCTCGTTTACTAGGCTTACGAGTAATCGACGTAAATAGATTTAGGGCGATAATCAAGAGTAATCAATGTGGTTGGATTAAGTGAGTTATAACGAGCGACGCCTCTAAGGATCGTTCGTAAACGGTAGTTATAATCTAGTCATTACTAATGGATGGTTATAACAACTCACAAACCTTAATTAATCCAACACCACCTGAGTAATCAAGGAAGAGTAAACAAAATCATTCATTGCAGCGGTATAATAATTTGAGAAATCAATGAATTTTATGTATTTGGAAAACGTCGGGTTTTCCGGGGAAGTTCAACATTTTCACTTGTACGTTTAATACTAAGTTCTTCATTGTAGATGTTTTGAAATCGTCATGCGTATTGTTCGGATCTTCACACCTTTTTTTTATAAACAATGGTCTTTTCAGAAAATATCGGATTTTCTGGGTTTTACAAACTATACAAATTATTTTAACACAACATTCTTATGAACTCATCAACATTTCATATGTTGAGCGTTTTTCAAAATAACTTGTATTCTCAGGTAACAGGTAAGCCCAGGAAAAGTACCAAGTGTGTTAGGGTGTTTTTGCTTTTGAAATCTATCAAACAATGTATGTATGGATTTGAAATGTTAAAACAATGTACTTGATGTGAACAATTCCAGTTGTAATATATTGATGCATGGTGATGTTTATGTTATGATTCATGTATATTCATTGTGATGATATTCAATTAAAGTCACACGAGCCCTCGGACGTTTCCGTCGTCTGGTTCGGGGGTGTGATAGGTTGGTATCAGAGCTATGTTTATAGTGAATTAGCATATCTAACCACACATTGATATGCAACTATAAACCAAAGAGGGACAAAACAACTCTGAACAAAACAAAACAAATAAAAACACAACAATAAAACACTCCTACTTGTGTGACACAGGAAAAATAACATAATACCAAACCAAACAAGATAATGCTAGCATCTCTGTTAAGTCGGGACTGTTCATAGTCGTATTAAGGTGTGAATGTAGCCTGATCAACTACATTTCCTCCGAGGTACAGCTATCACATGTCCCGAGGAAATCGCGATAGTAAGTAAACCTAACAACGTACCCCTCTATCACCAAAAAGAGAACATCAACACAACTTATACAATAATTAAAACATCTTAGGAGTGATAATAGTTTATCCATATATCCCTCCCAGCTGCTATGGAAGGGGAGCACCAGGGCATTCAGTTTTACCAGGCCCTAGTGGCCCATGGAATGATCGAGGACGAGCCCGAGGGAGATCAGGGGGAAGCACACGACATTGGGCCTGAAGAGTACACAGACATTGACTACAAGTTTGACGAGACCGATGATGACATGGAGGAAGAACAAGACTCAGGCGAGGACTCTGCCACACCACCTGTCAGTGAGGCGCAGCAGGACCACCCGACCCCACCAGTGAATCCCGCAAGGGTGAATTGCTCCCCAGAAGCTGAGATTGTCGCCTTGCAGCAACAACTATTCGCCATGGAAGCACGAGCAGTGCGAGCTGAGTAGGAGAGGCATGAAGTCATTGGGGAAATGACTAAGATGGCCCAGTTGTTGGCACAACACTTTGGTATATGACCTCGCTGCAGTCATAGGGTGCCCATGGAGTGTAGGAGTAGACTTATCTTACTAGCACTATGATCTATGCTATGTACCATCGACTCTATGTTTAAGTGATTACACTACTCGTAGAGTCGTTATGCTTTCAAACTTGCACCACTTATATATGTTATTTAGAGCAAATTTTCATGTAACAAAGTACGAATATTATCAATGAAAAATATATGCATTTTGTTATGACGTTATTACTAGTTATGTGCTATGCTTCTATGTTTATATGTTGATATACGAAACTACCTAAATACATGATATAAACCTAGTCCTTAGGCCACAAACCCACAAAAACTTGGGCACTCAACATCTTTTCATTTCGTGACAGAAAGATGCCTCAACGACCAAACCGCGGAAACCCTAGGCCAACCCCACCCAAAGTCAACTCAGCTGCATTCCAAGCAGCTGTATCTGCTGTGGTCACCGTAGCAATGGCACAAATTCACCAAGGGAATAATGGAGGAGTCAACGGACAAGGGGATGGAAGTTCGAACAACGGGATAAATGAAGTACCTACCAAAACGTGCTCCTACAAGGATTTCACAAATGCCAAGCCACGAACCTTTAACGGCACTGGAGGAATGTTAACCCTGAAAAGATGGATTGAGAAGGTAGAATCGGTGTTCGAGATATGTGAATGCCTTGAGGAGATGAAGGTGAAGTTTGCCGCATGCACTTTTGTTGAGCAAGCTCTCACTTGGTGGAACGGACACGTAGAAGCCATGACTCTTCCTATAGCCAATTCCATGCCATGGGCAGAGATGAAAGAAATGCTGGTGGCCGAGTACTGCCCTCGTGGCGAAATTTAGAAAATGGAGCAAGAGCTGTGGAATCTCACCGTCTGAAACTCTGATATAGATGCATACATATCAAGGTTTAGCGAACTGTCTCTGTTGTGCCCTAACATGATCACTTCGGAGGGGAAGAAAATCGAACGATTCATCTGGGAACAAACCTCCCCAATCCAAGGAAATGTGATAACTGCAAATCTCGAAACCTTCGACAGTGCCAAGAGATTGGCCAAGAAACTGTACGACCACAACAAGAAGAAGGGTGAGAAGCCGGTGGAGGTTGAAGGTAAGAAGGAAAGTGACAACAAGAAAGGAAAGAACAACAAAAGGAAGGGACGTCAAGGCTCATAATCGTCCAAGAAGCAACAAACAGTGATAGTCAATGCTGCAACCACCCAAGTTCCACCCACACCACATGCTCCAGCCTCAGCTGCTCCAAGTGCTCCTAGGCAATATTCTGGTAATCTTCCTAAGTGCAACAAGTGCGGTCTCCATCATAATGGGGAGTGCAGAGAGATGTATTGCACTAGTTGCAATCGGAAGGGTCACACAGCAAGGTATTGCCGAACCTACCCTCCCTAGAATCAACAACAAAGAAACAACAACAACAACAACAACACCAACAATGGCGGCAATAACACAGGGTCAAGCCTCACCTGCTATGGATGTGGAAAGACTGGGCATATCCGTCGAAACTGCCCCAACACCAACAACCCTGGGAACGGAGGAGAAGGAAGGGTGCTAGCTATGGGACAGGGAGAAGCGGTTCAGGATCCAACTGTTGTTACCGGTACGTTTCTCCTAAACCACACTTATTCATGCATCCTATTTGATACCAGAGCAGAGTGAAATTTTGTGAGCAATAAATTTAAACACTTGTTAAAACAACAACCCCAGAAGCTCGATGAAACCTTCACGGTGGAAATGGCTAATAGGAAAACAGAATCCACCGGGGAAATCTATATCGGATATACCCTAGCCCTAAACTAACACGTCTTTCGAATAAACTTAATGCATGTTTCCATTTAGAGTTTCGATGTGATTATTGGCATGGATTGGTTAAGCCCCCACCATGCCGAAGTTATGTGTCACGAGAAGGCCATTCGCCTTCACTTTCCAAATCACGAAACCCTAATTGTATATGGAGACAAACCCAGCACGAACCTTCACCTTATCTCGTGCATTAAGGCACAGAAGTACCTGCGAAAGAAGGACCTAGCGTTCCTGGCTCATATAGTAGACAAATCCAAGGAAGAGGCCAATATTCGAGATATTCCAGTAGCTCGCGAATTCCCGAATGTCTTCCCTAATGATCTTTCAGGGATACTGTCACACCCCGCTAAAGCGGAAACGCAAGGTATGACAGCGATAACGGTTTCATTGCAAAAGATAATGATACATCACCATAGCAGAATTTAAAAGTTTACAACCCATAGCTTCAAAAGAAACAAAATACAAGTTTTTCCAAAATAACACTGTTCAAAGATAACTTCAGAAATAACTTCAACACGATGCAGCATGCTCTATGATGATGAATCTTTATATCCACTTACTAATTATTTCCTGAAAAAGCATGTAAAACGAGCATCAACTATGAAAATAGTTGGTGAGTTCACAGTTTATAAAATCGAGCTTGAGATAAGGCTTTTCGTAAATACAAGTACATTACTTTAATGATAAACAAAGTTGATTGCTATTAATGAATACAAGTTTATTGCTATAACGAGAAACGAGTTTGTATGTGTATGAGCAAACAATGAGTCTCAACCAAACCTATGACTGAATCCCTATCGAGATCTATGCTTATCGTTCCATAGATGAATATGGTATCATGCACTCCAGCAATAGGGCGAGTGAGGAGTTGTCAATTCCTAATAGCGCTATCCATAATGACCATTGGCTCAAAGAGTTAATGGTTAGAGATAAGGGAAGGGCCTTAGTACGATAAGTTCTCATGTTCCGTGTTGCATAGACATACATAGAGAAACATAGCAATACAATAGCAATCGTGTTTGATACAATTCAATTTAAATACAACATGCAAATAATAGTTTTTCTGGACATGCTTTTCCACCCCAAAACATAAAACTAAAAATAGGGGAGTGCGTGAATACTCACAATGTTTCGATTAGGTACAAGTGGTACTTCGGAATGCACCAACGTCTTACTACCGGGATCCTACGACATCAAACACACACTAGTGAGTTTCCATGTCGAAATCTAATGCTAATATACTAAATTCTACATATAGTGAAATGCCAATTTATGTTTTAATATTTGATTTTATATTAATTGGTTACACTTTTTCTGAAATAATGAAATTCTACAAGTCGTGCGATTAATTACAACATTGGAATATAAATTTTCCAAATTTTTAAGTCTTTATAACAACATAAATTCACGAAAATAGCATTCAAAGGATAAAAATTCTCAAACTTTTTATTTAACTGATATTACACAATACTAAGCTGGTAAAAATATAAAAATGGATTTCCAAGCTGTTTAATTATATTTTATGATTTTTGAGCATTTATTCCAATAAAAATTTAAATAAATAGAAAACAGTTTCCAAAATTACCCAAACTTTTTATTTAACTGTTATTATACATAAATAGGCTGGGAAAAATATAAAAGATATTTTTCAGTGGGTATTTCTATTTTTCCTTGTTTTATTCTTTTAAACAATCATTAATTGAAGAAATAATATTAAACAGTTAAAATAAATTACCAAAAATTTTTGTAACATCATTTACAGTATAAATAACCTGGGAAAAATACCAAAAGTGGTCTTCATATTATATAATCCGGTTTTGGGTATTTATGTGTATTTAAGTGTAATTACTTTAGAAATTAAGAGAAAAATAGTTTACGGTGGAGAGAAATCCTCAAAATGTTTATGTAACCTCCTACTGTACAACATGATGTTCTGGTAAATTTTCATGAATTTTGGATAATCAGAACTATTTTTCCTATTTTTAAACCATAATAATTACCAAAAATTGGGAAAAATAGCAAGGCATGATGAAAAATGTTGAAATTATTTTTCTGAGTCATCCATCACAGGTGAGGTATGCGAAAATTGTTAGATAAAATTTTCACACTCTATAAAGTGGTTTTGTGATTTATTATATCCTAACAAAAAGAAAATCGGAAAGCATACCAAACAGCAACAAAAATTAATGAAATTTAGTGAGGGGTCATTATCCATCATAAGGGTCATCCATGAATTTGTTCCGGATTTATTGACCTCTGGAAGTATTTTATGTGATTTATGCCCTTGGTTTCTAGCAATAATTTTAATAAATCAAAGAAATAATAAAAGCTTTTGGTATTTTACAGATTATCACATGCATGTGAGGGCTTTCAAAAGGAAAAATATTCAAAATTTATTCAGAAGGGAAATAGGGGTATTGAACCCAAACAAGTTAAGAAATGTTGCATGCAATGGTGCATGAGATATAAATGTGGCTGAAGTTCATGAATTTATGTAGCCCATTCAGTGGGGTTTTAAGCCACGAAATTTCAACCATCATTCACTGGATATTTTAAGTTTCTAAAGTATTTTTCCCCAGATTTATGGTTGGGTTTAAGGCCATTGATCATGCAACGGCAAAAATGGTGATCATAGAAAAAGAGCTGTTTGCGCAACCATTTTGTAAAAATTGCCAAAAATCGGATATTTAATATTTTACAGTGAGACCAGTTGGGTCTAAAAGTTAACTCATGGAACTATCCAATACAAAAATAATATCATGATTTGGTTAAGTAATGACCGAGTTATGGTCGTTCAAATCTGAATAAAGTAATCTGGCAGATTGCATGTTTGCTTTGAGTGCATTCTTAGGACATTTTGACAAGAACATCATGCATGCCTTTGATAAGGTCCGATTTCTAGCACATGCATGGAGTGAATGAGCATCCAAGATGTACTAGAAATGGTTTAAATGCTTTTGATCATGCAAGAACACAAAAGAAATGGAGAAGAAGATGTAATACTTGTTTTTGAAGTCACATGAACATATGTGCATCATTTTCACTCCTTGCATGGGTTTGATCCCGGATTTTCACCATTTCAAACACATGCATTGTGTTATGGTGAGAATCTACAAACCACAAGGGAAAAATAAAGATTTCTAGCCATGGAAAGGCATAGAATCCGAAAAGAAGAGAAAACTAAGAAGAAAAGGAAGTAGAATCATGAAACTATGGGAGAAGATGTTGTTGTTTACCTTGGTTTTGATCTTGAGGGAAGTAAGAACACTTCAAGGTCTTCTAAATCTCGAAATTTGGCAGAGGAATGGGGGGGAATTTCGTGAGTTAGAGAGAGAGAGAGAGAGAGAGAGAGAGAGAGAGGAAGAGAGTTTGTGTGTTAGGAGGGTGGAGTGTGAGAGAGTGAAGAGAGAAGAGGTAGTGTGAAAGATAAGACTTAATGATTGAGTTTTGGGAAGAGAGAGCATGGGGAGAGGGGAGATGGCCGGATTTTTGAGTGGATTAATAGCCCTCTCTCTCCAAAAATTCAAATTAATAAAGTCCCTCTTCATTTTTATAAAACCCAAGAATTTTTATAAAAATTCTTCTTTATGTAGTTCTTCATTTATTTAAAAATCTTTGTTTTTAACTTAAAAATTATGATTAATGTATAATAATTTAAAATTCTATTTCATTGATATAATCCATAATTTAATTAATAAAAATTTGATATTAGGAAGTTTATAGCCAAATTTTATAAAGTTTTTAAGCTTTAAGATTTATAAATTTGGATTTTGGGCTCTTTAGGGTTTTTGGAATATTGTTTGATATTCATCATCATAATGAAGTATAATTAGAATATTTTAATTTATTTTTAGGGTTTTATACCCTTTTTCAATTATAACAAAGCTTGAAAGTTTCATTCAAATTATAGCATTGACATTTCCTATTGTAGTTAAGCAACTTACTAGAATCGTAAGTGTCAAGTATATTAGTCCTAGGTCTTAGATGGATCCTAGTTAATGCAAGATTTTGACCTAATTTATACTACTAGGCCATGGCATGATGTGCATGAATGGTTATTATAAAGATGCATGAGTCCGAGAATGACCTGAATTGATAGTTGTCACAGATACCCCCAGTAAGACAAATTGAATTTCGAATTGACCTTGTGCCAAGAGCCACTCTTATCGCTAAATCGCCTTAACGATTAGCTCCTGCAGAGATGCAAGAATTGTCCAGTCAACTCGGCGAACTTTTGGATAAAGGATTCATCCGAACCAGTTTCTCACCATGGGGAGCTCCAGTTCTCTTTGTCAAGAAGAAGGACAAATTTTTTTGGATGTGCATTGATTATAGAGAACTAAATAAGCTCACCGTCAAAAATCGTTACCCACTCCCGTGAATGGATGATCTATTCGACCAGCTCCAAGGAGCAAGCTATTTTTCTAAAATAGATCTGCGATCTGGTTACCATCAACTCAAGGTCCGGGAAGAGGATATCCCCAAAACCGCTTTCCGAACTCGATATGGACATTATGAATTTGTTGTAATGCCTTTCAGTCTAACTCCCCCGCCGCAGTCATGGACCTAATGAATCGAATCTGCCGACCATTCCTCGACACATTTGTCATCGTTTTCATTGACGACATTCTAGTTTACTCTCGAAGCGAAGAAGAGCATGGCCAACATCTTCAACAAATCCTGGAAACCCTATGAACCGAAAAGCTATACGCAAAGCTCTCTAAGTATGAGTTCTAGCTTCTTAGTGTGAACTTTTTGGGTCATGTTGTTAGCCAAGAAGGAATACATGTGGATCCTTATAAGGTCAAAGCCATCGAAGGATGGGCAGTCCCAACAACACCCACATAAATTCGCCAATTTCTGGGTCTCGCAGGCTATTACAGGGGATTCATCCAGAACTTCTCTAAGACAGCCAAACTGCTTACCATGCTTACACAAAAGGGCGTACCCTTTGAATGGACGAACAAGCAAGAAGCTGCATTCTGAACTTCTTTAAAAACACACGAAGTGAATTACACAACCCACGATCTGGAGTTGGGAGATATGGTCTTCACCTTAAAAATCTGGAGGCACTACCTGTACGGTACAAAGTGCACCATTTTTACGGACCACAAGAGCCTCCAGCATATCCTAAATCAAAAAGAGTTGAACATGAGGCAACGAAGATGGGTTGAGTTACTAAACGATTATGAGTGTGAAATCAAGTACCACCCAAGCAAGGCTAACGTGGTAACTGATGCCTTGAGTAGGAAAGAATACTCAAATCATCGTGTGAAAACTCTCTCGATAACCATCAAATTCCACCTAACCTCTCAGATCAGGGCAGCCCAGTTCGATGCCATGAAGGCAGAGAACAAAACAAGCGAATCATTACGTGGAATGGAAAAGAATCTCGAAGTGAAAGAGGGAGGAGAATACTATTTCATGAACCGCATTTGGGTTCCTAAACTTGGGGGATTCAGAGATGTAGTCATGAATGAAGCCCACAAGATGCGATACTCCATCCATCCGGTGTCAGACAAAATGTACTTAGATATTAAGCAACACTATTGGTGGCCTAACATGAAGGCATAGATTGCCACCTATGTTAGCAAATGCCTTACTTGCGCTAAAGTAAAGGTGGAATATCAGAAGCCCTCGGGACAATTACAACAACCAGTAATTCCCGAGTGGAAATGGGAGAGGATTACTATGGACTTTGTGACCAAGCTACCCAAGTCATCAGATGGATTGGACACCATATGGGTAATAGTCGACAGATTGACGAAATCCGCTCATTTCCTGCCAATAAAAGAATCCTACAAGATGGAGAGGTTGATGAGGATATACATCAAGGAAATTCTGAGACTCCACGGAGTGCCAGTGTCTATCATCTCAGATAGAGATAGTGGATTCACTTCGCGTTTTTGGCAATCACTTCAAAAAGCTCTAGGAACACATCTTGACATGAGCACTACTTATCATCCACAAACGGATGGTCAAAGCGAACGAACCATTCAGACACTTGAAGACATGCTTCACGCATGTGTGATAGACTATGGAAAGTCATGGGATACCCACTTACCCTTAGTCAAATTCTCATACAACAACAGCCACCACACGAGCATCAAAGTTACTCCTTTCGAGGCGTTGTATGGACGTAAATATAGATCACCGTTGTGTTGGGCTGAGGTAGGTGAAACCCAACTAGCAAGAGGACAGACACCAGGCAATGTGTTAACGGGACCGGAGATCATACGCGAAACAACGGAGAAAATAGTTCAAATCAGAGCTCTACTACAAGCATCACGAGACCAACAGAAAAGCTACGCTGATAAACAGCGAAAGCCCTTGGAATTTCAAGTCGGAGATCGAGTGTTGTTAAAAGTCTCTCCATGGAAAGGGGTTATTCGTTTTTGAAAGAGGGGAAAATTGAATCCACAATACATTGGACCTTTCGAGATTCTTGCCCGAATTGGTCCAGTGGCGTATAGACTGCAGCTACCCGCTGAGCTCAGCAGTGTACACCCCATGTTCCATGTTTCCAATCTAAAGAAGTGCTTAGCCGATGAAACCCTCTTCATTCCCCTTGATGAAATTAAAATCAACGAGAATCTCCTGTTCGTCGAGGAACCAGTCGAAATCATGGACAGGGAGGTGAAGCGTACTAAGCAAAGTCGCATTTCGATTGTGAAGGTACGGTGGAACGCGAAGTGTGGACCAGAATTCACATGGGAACTCAAAGATCAGATGAAGCAGAAGCACCCTCACCTATTCTCGCATTCTCAAATCTAGCTTTCAAAAGAATTTCGGGACGAAATTCCCTCTAACGGGGGGATGATGTCACAACTAGGAATTTGGTGCCTTGTAAACATTTAACAACGATAACAAAATTGAACCAACAATGTGAAAGCATGTATGATGCTTACTCAATAACAGCAAAACTTCCATCAAACGCTTTATAAGAGCACATCAAATAGTCAACAAAAGTTTGGAAGCCCTAAAAATCCCGGTTTAAGTCCATTTTGGACTAGGATTTCTTTATTGGGCCTAATGGACCAATAAGTTTCCAGTTTGATATCTTTGGGCTTAGAACTCTTATATGGGCTCTAATTTGGAGCCATCTTCCTTTATTTTAACATTTTGGACCATATTGGGCCTAGAATGAAAAAAAAAATACTTTAATGGGCCTTATTGGGTCACAACAAGTTTAATTAGCCCTAATGGGTCATAAAAAATCATCCGATGATTTATTTGGGTCAAAAATCACCTAATGGGTTTGTAATTTGGGCTTAAGCATTTAAGGGCCCAAATTTTTTTTTCCCTCTCCTTTTCTAGTCCCAACTACTCAAATGGAGGAGAGTTGACTTTTGCTTGCCACATCATTTTTATTTTGTGGATAACTAATTATTACACTTCAAACAACCAAACACACTCATGTTTCCATGCACTCTTCTCTCCCTCTCTCTTTTTCTTCTTTGGCGGAGAGTAAGAGAATGAACACAAACACCTCACAAAACTCTCTCTAAAACACTCAAGACTCATCCATTCTTCTTCATCAAAGATCTCGAAATTTGCTTGTGTTTTAAGAGGTTTTCACAAGATAATCATCATCTTAGGTAAGTTGATGCCAAAACCCATGATCAACTTACTTCATTTCATCAAAAATCTCTTCTTAACTCATTTAAACTCTTTATCATCATCTTAGAAACCCTTTAAGTTAGAAATCAACCCAAGAAGGCTTGCTAGGGCCGAAAATAACATCAAACATTCTCCCAATTTTCTTTAAAACCGAACCCACAACTCAAGGTGAGTTTCATACCCCTCTCTTTTTGGTTTTCATATGTTTTATGGGGCAGAATACAAGAAAATGTGTAGATCTATGTGTATGTGTATGCTATGTGTGATTTTATGCATGTATGTATGATTTTATGTGTTTTTGTGATGAACTGTAACATCCGGATTTCCAGGTACATTATTTATTCATTTGTTTTGGAGATTTTGGAGGGACTCGGTGAGTTGATGCTTAGACTCGCCGAGTAGAGTCGCAAATTCCATCTGGGTTAATAACCGGACTCGGCGAGTCGACTAGTGGACTCAGCGAGTCCGCGCTGTGTAATGAAGCCCTGATTCTCGGGGATTGAGACCTATTTAAAGGCCCTTATGGCCTTCATTTGTGGCTACCAGTTGATAGAGAGAAGCCCCAGAGTGCGTGAACGTTTTGAGAGAGAAAGGAAGCCATTTTTTATCCTTGTATAGGTGTTTTTGCAAGAAGAAGGTGACCAAGTGTTAGATGCCATTTTATGCATCTTATAGGGTAGTTTTTATCATCATTTTAGCATCATATTTTGTACATTTGCATGTCATTTATTTAAATAATGTTCAGCTCATGTATTTCGTTAGAATTCCCGTACTACTCATGTTTTATGTTGATTTCAGATAGTTTGAGTGGAGCAGTGATTTGGGAGCAGTTGGATGCGTGTTTGGAGCTTAAAATGGAGCTTGGAACTTCTGGAGTATGTTGAGGAATGTTTGGTAGATGCTTTGGTCAAGAAACATTCGATTGAATTGATCACACGAAGATAGAATATGTAATATCAAAGTTAAAGGATGTTGTTGGCAGCTTTGACCCCTTGTCAGTATTTTCACCATATCTTGAGAACCATAACTCTGATTGATGCGATTCTAAATGATCTGAAAAGTAGACGAAATTTCAGACATCATAGTCACAACCTACGATTGCAGGTTGTCTCCTTGCGATCGCAGGTGACCTTTTTCCGATCATAAGTTTGATCGCATGTTGCCTTCGAGGTTCTTTTGTGCCCAAAATTCATCCGGGAGTGAAAACTCAATACCTGCGATCGCAGGTTGTCTCCTTGCGATCGCAGGTTGGCTAAAAAGTGTCAAAATAGCATCCTACTTCATTAAAACGACATCAGATGCATTTATTTCAAAACCTGTGATCGCAGGTTGTTCCCTTGCGATCGCAGGTGCGTCGTTTTTACTGCTAGATGTATAAAAAGACCCTGATAGCCTTCCAGTTCGAAAGTGGACGATTCCAGAGGTATTAGACGATGAAAATACGATTTTGGAGGCGTTTCTTCTCTGATTTCATCAATTTCTGAAGATCTGAAGACTATGGATCATCTCCTTCAAGTAGATTAGTAAGATTTAGTAGTTTAATGTTTCTTTTTATCTATTTTGATTATATTTTAGCCATGTTTGGCTAAACCCTAGTTTTCAGTTCTACAAAGACAAGTACTTTTCATGTGATTGATCATTAGATTTGGTTTTTGATTTTTGTTTCTATCTAGATTCTTCAGTTTTGTTCTTAATGAATGTTTGATTTTGATTCTTGTTAGTTTGATCACCCAGCTAGGGTTTTATCATTCCAGTTAATCAAATAATAGAATTTGTATTTGTTCTAATAAATTGGTAAAAGTAACAAGTATCAGATTGGTTTCGTTTTGGGATTTAACTCTGGTATAAACTGTAGAAATCATATATTTACGCTTCCGAGCCTGTGAGAAGTATTGGATATTGCTGGGAATTTTAGATAGATTATAATGCAACTTTTCTGATTTAATTAAGAGCTTATTTAATTGAACAGTAAAAAGTTAGGGTTAATTAAAGAGCTTGTTTTGATTAACTAATTTAGGTAAAAGAGAAATTACTATAGCTTGTTAGTTTTTCTCAGTACCAGCTTAGATAGAACGCATCTCAAATAACCAGGTCAATGTTGATTGCATGATTAGGAAAGTCGCAGCAGAGCTGAAATCATTTTTATTATTGATTTTCATTTAGTTTAATATCACTGCAATTCTAGTTTTTAGTTTAATTCAAAACCCCCTTTTTATATTTTCTGTTTGTTGACTAGATTATGCCTGATGCAAAAAGGCATTGACCATTAGGCTGTGTCCCTGAGGATTCGACCCTGCTTCCCTGTGCTATATTTTTAGTGCAACCAGCAGTGATAATTTATTTGCTTAATACGTGCGCGATAGCATGTTAACAAGGCAAGAGGAAACTGAAGAGGGTGCTAATCTATGGATTTCAGAGCTTAGGGACTTCATCTTGAGGTAAATATTCGATCCTCTTTCAGTTTTGGTGTAAGCTTTGAGAATTAGGGTTTCTAGCCTCCTTTTAGAGTATGATTTGTGAAGCAATTGGTCCCTTCTTGTGTTGAGGCTTCGAATCTGGATCTAAAGAGGTCCAGAGACCTTAACTTCTTGATCTTTATGGGTGTCATGGAGAGTTATGAGCTTAGGGTGGCATATTGAGGCCATTTCTTCAAAATAGAGCCATTGGGTCTTTGCATGGGCATCAAGATCCAAACTTTACATGTTTATTATGTTCAAGGAAGGCAGATCTATGGGTTAGAGGAACAGATCTAACCTCAGAAGGTCATTTCTGTTGGCATGAACTCGCCGAGTCCCAAGAACAGACTCGACGAGTAGGGTTAGGGTTCCCCGTAAATCACACAGTTGGTAACTTGCCGAGTTGGGGGAATGACTTGGTGAGTCAGAGGGGACTAAAGGACTGGAGTTCAAGGCGGAACTCGCCGAGTTCATCATGAGACTCGGCGAGTTGAGTCAAGGTGGCCCCACGATTCATGCCAGGTGTAACCCGTCAAGCAAGGGAAAGGCTCGATGTGTCATGAGAGGCTAGAGAGATAGTGGACATGTGTAGACTCGTCGATTCGCCCAATTGCACTCGACGAGTCGGGTCAAAGTTTGACCATTGACTTTTGTTGACTTTTAGGGTTTGGTCAACAATGGGGTCTTTGAGTCAAGAGAGGGGTAAAATAGTCTTTTACCCTTCTGGGGGTGCCAAGAGAGGGTTGAGTCTAGTCTCAAGAGTTATATTTATGAGAGTATTTACTTTATGTGATTGGCGGAGGCTAGACCGTATTGCTACCAAGTCAGAGATTTACCGAGACATCTGAGGTGAGTTTTCTCACTATACTGTACCTGGAAGGGTACTTATGTGTGACCGGAAGGTCTTGTATGGTAGGATGTAGGTGCTATATGCGGTTATGTGATATATATGTACTATATGCGGTTATGTGATAAGTATGTGCTATGCATGTTATGGACCGAAAGGTTAGGACGATATGGACCGGAAGATCAAGAGGGTATGGACCGGAAGGTCGATACGGGTAGGACCGGAAGGTCTACTGGGATTCGGGACGAAAGTCCCCTAAGACACCTGGATCGGAAGATCCCATAGAGTATGACCTGGAAAGGTGTATGTATGGTATATGGTATTTTGGGGAACTCACTAAGCATTTATGCTTACAGTTGTTGTGTTACGTGTTTCAGGTACTAGTGAGGACAGTGGAAAGGCGCCGGCGTGACCCGTACACACAGAGAGAAGATTTGATTTTGATCTTGGGATATGTTTTGAATTGATAACTATTGTGGAATACTTTTGAGAATGTTTATTTTATGAAAAAATTGGTTGTTGAAAAATGAAAATTTTGTTTTGAAAACCACGTTGTCACATGAACATGTACCCAAAAAGGAGTGATATGTTGAGATCTATGACATAAGAAAGTAAAAAAAACATGATCTAAGTTATTTCACACCAAACAAGTCAAAAAAAACTTACAAGGTTGTGTTAAACATACTTCAACATAAAAACCCATTTTTGGGCTTAAAATGTCAAATATACTAAACTTGGGTTAAAAGTTGCAAAATCATGGTTTCTTAAGGGTCAAAAGAGTCAAAATAGTTTCAATAATTTTTTTTCTGAATATTAAAATTTTCAAAGGACTAAAAATGTAAATTTTTAGTTTAATGGGCTAATTTTGGGCTTTTCGGCCCAATAAGCCCAAAATTGCGAAAAATGACAATTAAAAGGGATGAAGTGAAACTTTCTTCAAAACAGGGGGTAAAAAGGGTAATAAAACTATTTCAAGGGTCAAAAATGCTTATTATTTCCAAAAAGGATAAAAAAATGTAAAGTTTTTGGATTTCGGGCCAAAACTGTAAAAATTGTGAAAAGTTGGGTTTTAACCTAAAATTACTATTCTAAAAGGGCTAAACAAGTTAACAAATAAATTTTGAGTTAAAAATATCATTTCAACTAATCTATGATGCAAAATTGTCAAGAAAATGTTTTAAGGACCTAAAATGACTTTTCTTTTATATTAAGGACTAAATTTGTCATTTTACAAAAGAAAGAGGGCTGAAAAGGTCAAACCACTATTTTTAAATCAATTATGTTATTTATAGAAGATTGAGTCACAAAATATTAATCTACGGTTGACAAAAATCCGAAAGACAAATACACGTATAACTCCAAATATCGTATAAACAAATCGATCGGTCTCGAGTCGATACAAAAACAAAAACCGTTAAATCAAACCCTACAAAAGATACGAGATACCTAAGACGAGTAATTATTCAAACTTTGGGCTTGAAAGTTTCAAATCATGCTTGTTGGACCTTGCAAGTCCATTAACATGATCTTTAGGCCCAAAGGGATAACGCTTATATGTTATTGGGCCTCCTTTGGCCCAATTCCATATAAAGGGACCTTCAATGGCTCTCAAGTGCTTTTGGGTCTTAGTGAACCAATAGTATTGCCAGTAAGGTCAAGGTAACCAAATGCGAGATGGGCCAACGAGTCTTTCGCATCCCCGATGGCCTAAGGTAAACTCACGGAAGTAGCAGGATTGTACCCCTCTTTTTCCTCGTTTACTAGGCTTACGAGTAATCGACGTAAATAGATTTAGGGCGATAATCAAGAGTAATCAATGTGGTTGGATTAAGTGAGTTATAACAAGCGACGCCTCTAAGGATCGTTCGTAAACGGTAGTTATAATCTAGTCATTACTAATGGATGGTTATAACAACTCACAAACCTTAATTAATCCAACACCACCTGAGTAATCAAGGAAGAGTAAACAAAATCATTCATTGCAGCGGTATAATAATTTGAGAAATCAATGAATTTTATGTATTTGGAAAACGTCGGGTTTTCCGGGGAAGTTCAACATTTTCACTTGTACGTTTAATACTAAGTTCTTCATTGTAGATGTTTTGAAATCGTCATGCGTATTGTTCGGATCTTCACACCTTTTTTTATAAACAATGGTCTTTTCAGAAAATATCGGATTTTCTGGGTTTTACAAACTATACAAATTATTTTAACACAACATTCTTATGAACTCATCAACATTTCATATGTTGAGCGTTTTTCAAAATAACTTGTATTCTCAGGTAACAGGTAAGCCCAGGAAAAGTACCAAGTGTGTTAGGGTGTTTTTGCTTTTGAAATCTATCAAACAATGTATGTATGGATTTGAAATGTTTAAACAATGTACTTGATGTGAACAATTCTAGTTGTATTATATTGATGCATGGTGATGTTTATGTTATGATTCATGTATATTCATTGTGATGATATTCAATTAAAGTCACGCGAGCCCTCGGACGTTTCCGCTGTCTGGTTCGGGGGTGTGACACCGGAAAACCCACCTTTGATCACTTCAAACACCACATGTAGAATCTCGGCCCACCACCATGACCACCAAAATACCACCTTCGTATAACACCACCTTTTAAGGTGATGTTTCATACCTTGCAGGTACATCTATAGCAGATGAATGATACCATTTTTCCAACCATTGTTGTAACTATTTGATGTGATCACAATCTCTGGTGAGAGAGTTGTATACGTGTAACAACCGAAAAACACAACAAATTTTAAATTTTTCAAAAACATCTCAATTCCAATAATTCTTTACAAAAAGGTTTTCAATTCAAAATATTTATCGTATTCCCAGAATCATAACACCATAAAATTACGAGGAGCGGTACGATCACGCCTTCGCCTTGCCACGATCTCCTGAAGAACCTGAAAAAAAACATGAAACCACAACTGTAAGCCCGAAAGCTTAGTGAGATACCCCCAAAATACCAACCACAAATACTATACACGCATAACATGCCATAACATATCCGATCATAGAACAGCCATGCTCTCCGGGTCTACTGTGTGACTGGTCCGCCGCACCGGCCAACAGTCCACCTGGTCCACCCTCTGAGTCTACAGTATGACTGGTCCGCCCGCACCGGGCCTTCAGTCTGTCTGGTCCACTCTCCGAGCCTTCGGCACGTCTGGTCCGCCCCTACCGGGACCTACAACCTATCCGGACCGCTCGCTGGGCCTACGGGACAACCGGTCCGCCCTGGGTATGTTGGCCTACTGCACACAGCAGGACCCGCCTCAACCCAACTCCAGTCCATACATCCATGTGCACATATACATACAATCATCTAACAATTCACAGATAACAAGCAGATCAACAAATCACATAACATGCCACTATCCTTGCCAGGATACCGACCTAACAGGTCACTAACATAGCATCTCTCTAACTCTTTGGATACCGATCTCAATCAGGTCTCTAGCACATACCATCCTAACTCACAGGATGCAAACATGATAAAACAGCAATATGAAAACAACTACCCGGATCTCAATCCGATAAGGGTCGGCCTTGGTGCCTTAGACCCCGTTGATATAGTGAGGATAACTCACCTCGAAGCTGCCGACTGAACAGATAATCCGAGCTACTCCGATCACTGATACGATCTCCACCACTGGTCAACCACCAATGCGCTGAACTCAAAACAACAAACAATAATTACCAAAATGTCCCTGGACACCATTGGTCAACCCTTGGGCAAAGACAAGGTCAAAGTCAACTCCTGACTGACCCTACTCGCCGAGTCAACCCTATGACTCGCCGAGTTCCCATGCTCAGACTTCACTCCATCCGCGACCTAACTCGCCGAGTCACCCCGAGACTCGCCGAGTCCAACAACTCAGAGACCACTCGCACACAACTCACCGAGTCATCCCTTGACTCACCGATTCTCGACTCAACCAGAGAATATCGGAACTCTTCGACAAGACTCGCCGAGTCCAAGAACAGACTCGCCGAGTCCAAGGCTATCATCAACATACTCGCCGAGTTGTTCATACAACTCGCCGAGTTCAAGGCTATCTTCATCCGACTCGCCGAGTTGTTCTTCCAACTCGTCGAGTCCCAGCTCATCTTCAAGCAACTCGTCGAGTTCACCCATGTGACTCGCCGAGTACCACCAACCTGAATCCATTCAGAAGCATTCCAGGCCATGCAAATGATCCAAAACATAGATCCAACCTCCTACAACTCATCCATCACGTAAAGTGGCAATCTTTACGTGAATCCATAGAGATCTAGGCCATATTCACTCATAACTAGGGTTTGGGACTTGCAAGCCTCACTAAACACTCCAACACAGGGACTTTCATGCTCTCTGATTCTCCTCCCTTCCAGATCTGAGGTAGCAACCTCAGATCTATCCTCTAGACATCCATTTACACCCTTAAACATGATCCCACAAACCCCAAAATGAAGAAACAACATACAATCAGACCAAGAACGAGATATTACCTCCAATGGACGCCCCCAACTGCAATGAAGTTGATTCCAAGCAAAGCCCCTTGCCCCAAGCCTTCAATTCCCACAAATTCCTTCAAAGATTACTTCTCCAAGCTTCAATCCACTCAACAATGGATCTCCTCTGCGATTTAGGGTTTCTAGTGTAACGCCTGTGTTTCGGGCTTGCCATTTGTAGCAATGTAATAGTCTAGGTTAACCTCTGTAACCCGTTTTGAAATAATAAGATTGTATTATTTGAGTATTGTGTGTTTTGTGCTTAATTGCTTAATTATGTGGTTTGATTAATTAAGAATAAAAATAAGCGTCAAAATTTAAGTGTAAAATAAACTTAATATATTTGGTTAATGTTGTAGTAGTTGAAACGAGGTTTCCGAATATATATAGAACGCCCAAATCTGACTTCGTATGAGGAAGTTATGATTTATCGAAGTTCCGGCTTAGCGATATACAGCCTGTTTTACTCGATTTGAGATCGAGCGGTTGTTAGCCGAAGCAATCTAAATGAGAATCGAAGATCTCATTGTTGGTATTGAAACGATAAAAAGTTAGGCGAGAACGGACGTCAAACGAAGAAGTTATGAATTTATAACGAAAGTTTCTGTCCCGGCCTATTAAAAATAATTAATAAAAATAAAGTCAAAATTAGCCGACGGAGTCTAAACGAAAGTCGTAGAGCATGGTCTCACCTTCGCGTGGATATAAAGAACGTCGAAAACGGAGTTCGTATGATGAAGTTATGAATTTCCGAAGTTTATTAATCATTTTGTATTTATTTTTAATTCAAAATTCGGAAGCATTATCCGAAGGAGTCACCGATCTGATCCGAGGTACGCCCCGCGTACTCCGAGGGATGTCGACACTCGCACTCGAGCACTTCGGATACGTAAGCAATGACGTTTTGGGCAGTACGCCCCGCGTAACGCAGTACGCCCCGCGTACTCCGAGGCTCCAGCCCCCTATAAATAGGATGCGAGGGTTCCGGGTATTTTTGCCAATTCCCTCTCGTTTTCGTGTCGAAGCTCTGTGCAAAAACCCCCGAAGCTACCCCGAAGTCCCGGTATCATACTCTAGCCCCGAGGCAAGTCCCGAGATCCCGAAGATCCCGAGAAGCGCAGTTCCCGAGTCGAAGCTCTGCCCGCGAAAAGTTCGATTTTCGAAGAGATCTTCCAGATCTGCTGTGGATTACTACTTCTATAAGCCGTAGTGCTGTCCGATCATCTTCTGATCAAGTGAGTGTATACTAACTTTCATAAACACGATAATAATACAAGTTTGGTCTAAGTGTATTAAGTGTATTGTTGTTTATAAGTGTGAGTGTGTAGTTATTTCCTTCCAAATACAATAATACGAAGTATTATATATAAAATACATGCTATGTGTATATATTTGGTTGTGTTATGTGTGAATGAGTATTCACTCTCTTCTATCTTACAGATCTGCTTATTTCTTTATGAAATATGTGTTATGTGTGTGTGTGCCTCATCTGTTTTGTGATATATGTGTTGATTAAAGCATGCTATACAGGTTTTCTTTAAACTATGTATACAAATGTATATTTTTATCTACTAATATGTTGGGTAGAACATGGGTAGACAGTTGGTGTGTAATAAACAGATGAGAGGCCTCGTTGTTGTTTGATTGAGTCATCTAGCGGAGTTTAGATGACGACCACTGGCTATTCTAGACAGTCTTGTGGAAACATTAGCAGGTTCGCCACCTGTAGGTGTTAATGAACTTGGGTGTTCATTCGCTGTACTCCATCCCCCTCATGGTTGCCTTATTTGACTTATATTGCTGAGGTACCCCCGAAGCATGTGTTGTCGCCCCGATGAAATATTCTTAGACTAGGTCCCTTATGTTAGTTGTTTTAGGGACATTAAAGTGAGAATAACGGGAATGGGTAATTGGGTTATTGTTGGTTGGTGAAAATTAAATATGATATTTATTGTGGGTTGAAAACCCTATATGCTCACCAGGCTCCCAAGCCTGACCCACTCAGTTTTAAATTGTATTACAGGTAGTGGCGGAAGGGCATGAGATGGATGAACCATCAAGTTGTTTTGTTTACAAGTCTGCATATGTTTATATTTGTTATATGACTTGTAATGTATTCGTTTATGCTTATTGGTCTGTATCGGAACATGACACCCCGAGTTTTGATTATAATGAAAATACATTTCTTTTATGAAATGCTTCGGTAAACAATGTTTTATCATGTTTTGTTTTTGGGAACAAATTCCGCAACTCTTTCAAATCAAAAGGATTTACTCTGAAAATATTTAAAAGCATAAATGAAAATCGGTCTTTTCTGGCCGAGATTTTGGGGATGTCACAGTTGGTATCAGAGCATTAGTTTAAGCGAACTAGGAATTTGTAGGATTTCTAGACTTAAACTTAGAATGCTAAGTGAAGTTTTGAGATGTGTGTCTGTTGTGATTTAGACACGAGCACTAGTTTATTTTAGGAAAGTTGCCTAAAATGATTTATGTGCTAAATGTTATATGTTGCCATATATGATATTATTTGTTCGGATCTATGGTCTGTTGCCGACCGGATCTAGAAACCTTATGTGTGTAGGATTCTAAGCGTACGTCTACGATATTAGAACTAGCATGTAAACGTTTCGGAGTGATAAGGATGATTTGAATATCCATCATGATTGAGGATCTAATTTCACCTTATTCGGTGTAGATCAAAATGGTGAGAACAAGAAGTGGAGTTGGAAATGCTGACGAAAACAGGAATCAACCACCAGTGATTGAGCCAATACCTGTCGTAGCAGCAGCACCTGAGCCAATAACCATGGCTGGTGTGCAATTGATGATTCAGACGATGTTGGATCGTCAGATGGATGAAACTAGACGGTTGCTTCAACAAAATCGTGAAGAACTGTCGATTCGTGTGGAAGAGCCTGAACTGAATGAAGGGCACTCGGAAGGTGGAAACTTCAGTGGGTCTGTTGGTCCAGCCAACCCACCGATAGTTAGGCAAGATAACCATGATGGAAGGAATGATGGAATGGGATGCAAGTACAAGGACTTTTTGACTTGTAAACCATCGACCTTCAATGGAAAGGAGGATCCGATTGGGGTTATGGATTGGATCTCCGAAATGGAGTTAGCCTTTATGACATGTGGCTGTAGAGGCAAGTTGCAGACTATCTATGCCGTGCGACAATTCCGAGGTGGAGCCGTTCGTTGGTGGAACACTCTAGGGAAGACCTTAAGCCCTAGCGAGCCACTGCAATTGTCATGGGCAGAGTTCTTGGTGCAGTTTAAGCGCAAGTTCTGCTCGGCTCAAAATCTGTTGGAGTTGGAGAACAAGTTTCTGACATTGACGAAGGGTAGCATGTCAGTAGATGAATACACCAATAACTTCACCGATAAGATGGAGTTTGCCTTGCGTATCGTTCCAGACGAGCTGACAAAGGTGGATCGGTATGCGAAGGGACTTCCATGGGAGTACGAGGTGCCGGTACGTCAGGCACTTACTCTAGAGGCAGCTATCTGGGCTGCCAAGTCTGTGGAGAACATGATAAAGGGAAGAACCACCGACAAGGTTGAGGTTGGTGAGAAAAGAAAGTTTGAGGGAACATCTGGTTCCGGTAAAAGAAGCAAATTTTCGAAATCTGATTCGAAAAAGTTTGGAGGAAAAGGAGGCGAAGCGAAGTGGTGTGATAAGTGTAGGAAAAAGCACTTTGGGAAATGTAGCGAGGATGTAACCTGCTACAAGTGTGGAAAGGTTGGACATTTTGCCAATGAATGTCCGAACAACAAAAGGATGTGTTTTGGGTGTAATGAAGAGGGGCATATTTTGAAAGACTGTCCGAAGAAGAAGGAGGCAGCTAGGCCCAACATTCCACCAAAGCCGAAGGCAAGAGCCTTCCAGATGACACTTGAGGCTGCGAAAGATGAAGCTGATGTCGCTTCAGGTACCTTTCTCGTAAACGAATTACCTGCTCATATATTGTTTGATTCTGGAGCCAACTACTCCTTTATTTCGCATGAGTTTGGTAGAAAGCTAGCTTTGCCTGTTGATAGACTAAATAATGCTTTATTAGTCGAAGTAGCTAGTGGCAAGTTTGTACCTGTTAGCCATCGTATGAAAAACGTCTTGATCGACCTTAATGGGAATAAGTTTCTCGAGGAATTATTGCCTATCGAACTAAATGGTTTCGACATCGTCTTGGGAATGGATTGGCTTAGCGCCAATGATGCCGAAATTTTGTGCAAGAAGAAGATAGTTAAAGTAAACCCGCCTGGGAAAGATTCGTTTATGGTGTATGGGGACAAACGCAGAGTGAATTCTGGAATCATTTCTCTAATGAAAGCCAGAAAGTGTTTGACCAAGGGATGTACATCATATTTAGCATTCGTGATTGATGCTAAGAAGGAAAAGAAGGTGATGCAGAGCATTCCAGTGGTGTGTGATTATCCGGAAGTATTTCCCGAGGATCTTCCTGGATTACCACCTGATAGACAAGTGGAGTTCAGAATAGACTTGTTACCAGGAACCACGCCAATAGCAAAAGCACCTTATCGATTAGCACCGACGGAGATGAAGGAGCTGATGATGCAACTTCAGGAGTTATTGGACAAAGGTTTCATTAGACCTAGTTCATCGCCCTGGGGAGCTCCGGTGTTATTTGTAAAGAAGAAAGATGGAAGTATGAGAATGTGCATCGATTACAGAGAGCTGAACAAGGCAACAATAAAGAATAGATATCCGTTGCCGAGGATTGATGACCTGTTTGATCAATTGCAAGGTTCGAGCTATTTCTCGAAGATCGATCTTAGGTCAGGATATCATCAGCTGAAAGTAAGAGAGCAAGATATCGAGAAGACTGCATTCAGAACTAGATATGGACACTACGAGTTCTTGGTTATGTCGTTTGGACTAACCAATGCTCCAGCAGCGTTCATGGATTTGATGAATAGGGTTTGTAATCCTTTCCTTGATAAATCCGTGATAGTGTTCATAGACGACATTCTGATCTACTCGAAAAGCCAGGAGGAGCATGGCAGACACTTGCGAGAAGTGTTAGAAGTTTTGAAGAAGGAGAAGCTTTATGCGAAGTTCTCCAAATGTGATTTTTGGATTCGTGAGGTCCAATTCTTGGGTCACGTGGTCAACCAAGAAGGGATAATGGTTGATCCAGCGAAGATTGAAGCTGTGACGAAGTGGGAACAACCGAAAAGTCCCACGGAGATTCGAAGCTTTTTAGGATTAGCCGGATATTACCGAAGGTTTATCCAAGGCTTTTCTTCGATTGCAACTCCATTAACAGCTTTGACCCACAAAGGAGCTACTTATGCTTGGAGTGAGAAGCATAAAGAAGCATTCGAGAAGTTAAAGAAGAAGCTATGCGAGGCACCGATACTTTCTCTACCCGATGGAGTCGAAGACTTCGCTGTTTATAGCGATGCGTCTGGTGTTGGATTGGGTTGTGTTTTGACCCAAAGAGAAAAGGTGATAGCATATGCGTCTCGACAGTTGAAAGAGCATGAAAAGAATTACCCGACTCATGATTTGGAGTTGGCAGCGGTAGTTTTCGCTCTGAAAATATGGAGGCATTACCTCTATGGCACGAAGTGCAAACTTTTCACTGATCATAAGAGTCTCCAATACCTCTTTAATCAGAAAGAATTGAATATGAGGCAACGACGCTGGCTAGAATTACTTAAAGACTATGACTGCGAGATACTTTACCACCCCGGTAAAGCTAATGTTGTTGCTGATGCTCTCAGTCGGAAAGTCAATCTTGAAAGGAAGAGGCCAAGAGCGTTGAAAATTGAAGTTGTCTCGACTATTGTGGAAAGTATAAGGAAAGCTCAAGAGGAAGCTTCTGAGAAAAATGACCGAAAGGAGGAACGTTTGGGTAAAACGTTGGTGTTTGGTACTAACGGTCATGGACTGAAGGTATTCCAAGATCGTATTTGGGTACCTAAGTCAGGAGGAATTAGGGATCTTCTGATGGAAGAAGCTCACAAGACAATGTACTCGATTCATCCGGGTAGCACTAAAATGTATAGGGACCTGAAACCCTACTACTGGTGGCCGACGATGAAGCTTGATGTTGCAAAGTATGTGGCCGAGTGTGTGACTTGTGCGAGAGTCAAGACACAACATCAGAAACCTTACGGGAGTTTAGAACCATTGCCTGTGCCTATGGGTAAGTGGGAAGACATTGCTATGGATTTTGTCACTAAACTGCCCAGAACAAAGAATGGTCACGACATGATTTGGGTGGTCGTTGATCGATTCACTAAGAGTGCACATTTCATAGCGGCCAGGGAGAAATGGTCTATGGAGAAGCTTGCAAATTCTTATGTGAAGGAAATTGTGAGGCTTCACGGTGTTCCGTTAACGATTGTATCGGATCGTGATAGCCGTTTCACCTCAAGGTTTTGGAAAAGTCTACAAGAGGAAATGGGTACCAAGTTATGTTTAAGCACAGCTTACCATCCGCAGACTGATGGTCAGAGTGAAAGAACAATACAAACACTTGAAGATATGCTGAGAGCATGTACCTTGGAATTCCTAGGTAATTGGGATGAACATTTACCGTTGGTAGAATTTTCCTATAATAATAGTTTTCACTCGAGCATTAAGATGGCACCGTACCAAGCTTTGTATGGACAAAAGTGTCGTACGCCGTCTTGTTGGCTTGAGGCTGGGGAAAAGCAGTTTATGGGACCGGAGTTGGTTCATCAAACTGCTGAAAAGTTGAAAATAATTAGGGAAAGAATGTTAGCAGCTCAAGATCGTCAAAAGAGCTATGCTGACAAGAAGCGAAGACCGATGACTTTTGAGGTTGGAGATTCGGTTTTGCTTAAAGTCTCGCCGTGGAAGGGACTTATAAGATTTGGTAAAAGGGGAAAGTTGAGTCCAAGGTTTATTGGACCGTTTAGAGTCCTTCAGAGGATTGGGAACCAAGCTTACAAGCTCGAATTACCCGAAGAGCTGAATGGAATTCACAACACCTTTCATGTGTGTTATTTGAGGAAGTTCACGGGAGAAGTTCCCGATATAATTCCAATTTCTGAATTGAGAATTGATGAGAACAAAAGGTTGATTGAAGAACCAGAGGCAATTGTTGACCGAAAGACTAAGAAGTTGCGACGCAAAATGGTTGGGTTAGTGCTTGTCCGATGGAAACACACGAATGGGCCGAATCTCACCTGGGAGACGGAGAGTGACATGTTGAGTCGCTATCCGCATTTGTTTGTTGATGTGTGATTCCGGGGACGGAATCATTCTAAGGTGGAGAGAATTGTAACGCCTGTGTTTCGGGCTTGCCATTTGTAGCAATGTAATAGTCTAGGTTAACCTCTGTAACCCGTTTTGAAATAATAAGATTGTATTATTTGAGTATTGTGTGTTTTGTGCTTAATTGCTTAATTATGTGGTTTGATTAATTAAGAATAAAAATAAGCGTCAAAATTTAAGTGTAAAATAAACTTAATATATTTGGTTAATGTTGTAGTAGTTGAAACGAGGTTTCCGAATATATATAGAACGCCCAAATCTGACTTCGTATGAGGAAGTTATGATTTATCGAAGTTCCGGCTTAGCGATATACAGCCTGTTTTACTCGATTTGAGATCGAGGGTTGTTAGCCGAAGCAATCTAAATGAGAATCGAAGATCTCATTGTTGGTATTGAAACGATAAAAAGTTAGGCGAGAACGGACGTCAAACGAAGAAGTTATGAATTTATAACGAAAGTTTCTGTCCCGGCCTATTAAAAATAATTAATAAAAATAAAGTCAAAATTAGCCGACGGAGTCTAAACGAAAGTCGTAGAGCATGGTCTCACCTTCACGTGGATATAAAGAACGTCGAAAACGGAGTTCGTATGATGAAGTTATGAATTTCCGAAGTTTATTAATCATTTTGTATTTATTTTTAATTCAAAATTCGGAAGCATTATCCGAAGGAGTCACCGATCTGATCCGAGGTACGCCCCGCGTACTCGAGTACGCCCCGCGTACTCCGAGGGATGTCGACACTCGCACTCGAGCACTTCGGATACGTAAGCAATGACGTTTTGGGCAGTACGCCCCGCGTAACGCAGTACGCCCCGCGTACTCCGAGGCTCCAGCCCCCTATAAATAGGATGCGAGGGTTCCGGGTATTTTTGCCAATTCCCTCTCGTTTTCGTGTTGAAGCTCTGTGCAAAAACCCCCGAAGCTACCCCGAAGTCCCGGTATCATACTCTAGCCCCGAGGCAAGTCCCGAGATCCCGAAGATCCCGAGAAGCGCAGTTCCCGAGTCGAAGCTCTGCCCGCGAAAAGTTCGATTTTCGAAGAGATCTTCCAGATCTGCTGTGGATTACTACTTCTATAAGCCGTAGTGTTGTCCGATCATCTTCTGATCAAGTGAGTGTATACTAACTTTCATAAACACGATAATAATACAAGTTTGGTCTAAGTGTATTAAGTGTATTGTTGTTTATAAGTGTGAGTGTGTAGTTATTTCCTTCCAAATACAATAATACGAAGTATTATATATAAAATACATGCTATGTGTATATATTTGGTTGTGTTATGTGTGAATGAGTATTCACTCTCTTCTATCTTACAGATCTGCTTATTTCTTTATGAAATATGTGTTATGTGTGTGTGTGCCTCATCTGTTTTGTGATATATGTGTTGATTAAAGCATGCTATACAGGTTTTCTTTAAACTATGTATACAAATGTATATTTTTATCTACTAATATGTTGGGTAGAACATGGGTAGACAGTTGGTGTGTAATAAACAGATGAGAGGCCTCGTTGTTGTTTGATTGAGTCATCTAGCGGAGTTTAGATGACGACCACTGGCTATTCTAGACAGTCTTGTGGAAACATTAGCAGGTTCGCCACCTGTAGGTGTTAATGAACTTGGGTGTTCATTCGCTGTACTCCATCCCCCTCATGGTTGCCTTATTTGACTTATATTGCTGAGGTACCCCCGAAGCATGTGTTGTCGCCCCGATGAAATATTCTTAGACTAGGTCCCTTATGTTAGTTGTTTTAGGGACATTAAAGTGAGAATAACGGGAATGGGTAATTGGGTTATTGTTGGTTGGTGAAAATTAAATATGATATTTATTGTGGGTTGAAAACCCTATATGCTCACCAGGCTCCCAAGCCTGACCCACTCAGTTTTAAATTGTATTACAGGTAGTGGCGGAAGGGCATGAGATGGATGAACCATCAAGTTGTTTTGTTTACAAGTCTGCATATGTTTATATTTGTTATATGACTTGTAATGTATTCGTTTATGCTTATTGGTCTGTATCGGAACATGACACCCCGAGTTTTGATTATAATGAAAATACATTTCTTTTATGAAATGCTTCGGTAAACAATGTTTTATCATGTTTTGTTTTTGGGAACAAATTCCGCAACTCTTTCAAATCAAAAGGATTTACTCTGAAAATATTTAAAAGCATAAATGAAAATCGGTCTTTTCTGGCCGAGATTTTGGGGATGTCACATCTAGCACTCAAGAGGGAAGTAAAGAGGCTGGGGAAGGAACATAATGTTCCTTATATAGGGCTCAACCCCGAGAATTAGGGTTTTCTCCACCCAGCGCCTACTCGCCGAGTCCAACTCATCGACTCGCCGAGTCGGCTACTTAACTCACGGTCAAGCCGCGACTCTACTCGCCGAGTCCATCCATGGACTCGCCGAGTCACTCTTTCCCAATTAACACTTTTGGCCCTTCAACTCTACTCTCGCTATTTCGGGATGTTACAATTCTCCCCCACTTATATTAGGCTTCGCCCTCGAAGCCTATAGCAGCTCAACTCCAAGGATACTCCCACAATGCTCCACCTGGCCTCAACCAGACCAGGTCCCACAAGGCATACTCAACGAACTCGAATACACTTTCCTTCCCTCACGGTGTCCTGACCACCGTCTCCAATAGGGCACCGGATTCACTCTCTAATATCTTCGCTTAACCCCTGAGAATTACCCATACTGAAACACTGCTCCAAATCACAACCATCACTCGACTCATAAAGGCTAGAAAACCATGAACCATCGGATCCCCGATCCGAATCCCACTCTGACCATTCCGTGACGACGGAAACCCATTCTCTATCTCAGAGCACTCCCACGAGTCCTCCTCTTACAAACACTTACACATGCTGAACTAGCTCCAGTATCCTCAGGTTTGGAAAACCTGACACACTGATGACACCCTCAAACATCCTCCAGGATGAACCACTAATACATAACCAATACCCTGAACAGAATCATACTGAGAGTCCAGGACTCTCCCCCTGCATCCTTTCCAAGCCTCTGGGCTCTACACCTGCGGAATTCCTTCCACAACCTCAGCAGACATCCCAAACCGGATGAGCTCCTACTTCACTGCCATGAACACGATGCTCAAAACCATACTCGAAATACTCTAATCATAATTCTGCTCTGCAGCTTTCACTTTCGCGAACTCGCACTCCCCTTCGGAGTTACACACCTTTCTCTCTTCCTTTTCCAAGGAATCCACTTGGCCACATAGCCACTCCAACACGTGCCACGGTGATCGCCCAATGCGACACCACCCTTTTTGCGTAACCGCGATCCACATACTCTGGCTCTCATTGCAGGGGCTCTCAAGCCCATGCACTCTCTCAACTCGTTAAAATCACTACCCGGGGCCAGACCTTCCAATGCCATCACACTGCAACATACACAATCAGCAATCTCAAACTGATCCAACAATACCCGCAGAGTCTTCAGCATGACTGGACCGCCTCATCAGGCCTTCAGTCCATCTGGACCACTCTCTCAGAACCTTCAGCCAATCTGGACCGCTCTCAGAGCCTTCAGTTTGGCTGGACCATTCTCCGAGCCTTCGGTCTGCATCCCGCCCCGCATGCCCGACACTCGCTCCTATCAGCCTATACTCTAGGCTGACAGAACACTGCTGAAACCCAACAGCTAAACACCCTCAAATACTCATCGATCTCCCGGAGAATTCTCCAATTCTCCCCCACTATAGCACTGACTAACAACCGCCAGCCGCCATCAACAACCTTCCCAAATAACCCTGCACCAAGAGACCACTTACACACGGGCCGCTTTCACAAGCATAACAACCCTTAGCAAAACACATCTCCTCACTGATCAATCCGCTCAAGAAGAATCCGATCTCCAATTACCCCTTCCATGAACGATGATGCTGCCTGACATATAACCCAATGCCGCATCTCCACTAACAACCCTTACGAACGATAGCCAACGAAAGCACCAAAACACTAACCATAATCATATCAACCCCTCAGGGAGCAACGGATACCAAGACGAAAACCCGAAACACAAATCCATCACCCAACCACAACCCGAAAAAAAAATGAAGAATATCACAACGAAAACCAAACAATTACCAGCTCATGAACATTACACCACAATAATCACAAGATAACAAGACATCAAGAAAGAAACATACCCGCAGCTGTCTCTGGCACTGCCCTGACCTCCTCTGCAACAAGCTGAAAAACACGACCCTGAGCCCTTGGGGGCTCCGCTCCACCCTGACCTCCACCTGTGATCCTCAAAGTGGCCGGTGCTGGAGCCTGCACCGACCCAGCAGCAAACTGTGGACAGTTGGCCCTCAAATGTCCAACCTGATGACAATGATAGCAGATCCTCAAATCCCGAACTGACGCTGACTGCCGACAATCCCTCGCATAGTGCCCATCCCTTCCGCACTTGCGGCATGCACCACCAGTCCTACAAACCCCGGTGTGACCCTTCCCACACTTCCCACGAGTGTGGCTGCTCGAATCCCCCATTCTAACATCAACGGTCTTGGACCGTTTCGGCGCCGGCTGCGACTGCACCGGAGCCTGCCTCAACTCACGCATCTGCAACTCAATCTCTAACTCACGCCGCCTAGCGGCCTCCTGCAACTCCAACAAGGTCTCGCACCTCTGCGCAGACACAAACTGCCTGATATCCCTCTTGAGCATGCTCAGATATCGAGACATCTGAGCCTGCTCTGAAGCGAACTCTGGGCAAAACATCGCCCTCTCAGTGAACGTCCTGGTGATCTCAGTCACCGACTCCGAGTCCTGCTTCAGCTCAAGGAACTCCTGAGCCAATCTCTCCCTCTCAACCTGCGGAACATAACGAGTACTGAACATTTCTCTGAACTGACCCCATGAAACCGCAGCCCTCTGCGCCTCCGAAAATGACCCCGTGGTCAATCTCCACCAATCCTTCGCCCCGAGCCTCAACAGGTTCAGAGCACACCTCACCCTATGATCAGCAGGGCATGAACACGTGAAGAAACATCCCTCCACGTCGGACAACCACCTCATGGCAACAATTGGGTCCTGAACTCCATCGAATATGGGAGGCTTCGTCCTATCGAAGTCCCGATACTGAAAACCCCGACTAGCTCCTCCCCCTGCCGCTGCTACAGCTGCTGTAGCCGCCGCGGTAGCCGTCTCGGTGAGAGCCGCATAACGCTCATCAAAATACTCAACCATGGCGGTCTTAATCGACCCAAACAGCTCTGGCAACTCAGCCCGGAACAACTCCGCAATCTCCTCACGCAGGATCTCACGAATCCTCGCGTCCAACTCGCTCGTGCTCATCTGACCGACAATCTCGGGCGGCACTGATTCGCCCGGAACCCTCTCTCCAGCTCTCGATCCTGATCCGGGTCCACTCTCATCATGCCTCGGAATCTCCATACTGAAAGGAAACACCACACAAAATCTCAGACTCTTCCCACACCCTGGGATCCAACTCTCTCTCAACCCACCCTAGAGATCATGGCTTCCCTGATACGCGTATGGGTCCTGTGCTTTCAGTAGTACGGGCCCATACTACCTTCCACACCTACCCACATTTGTATGAAGTACTACCACGATACCCTAGAGAACAAGCATAACAATAATCAACCCTCACCACTAGAGAAACACTGAGAATCTCCCATAAGGGACCCTAGGCTACAGGCATCACAAATCAGGCAACATATAATGAAATCCTGAAGGTCCCTAGCCTAACACTAGCATGCTGTTCTATCAAAGCTCAAAAACAATTAACATGCATGGTATTTTGGGGTTACTTACTGGCTCCGGCTGATCGTACCTCCGCGTCCCCCTTTACTCATTTTTGAAAACCATTTTTAAATACTCTTTCGAAAACTCTCCTCGATTTGAGACTGGAGTCACACGAGTGTTTCTCCAATTCACTCAAACCAAGGCTCTGATACCAACTTGTAACAACCGAAAAACACAACAAATTTTAAATTTTTCAAAAACATCTCAATTCCAATAATTCTTTACAAAAAGGTTTTCAATTCAAAATATTTATCGTATTCCCAGAATCATAACACCATAAAATTACGAGGAGCGGTACGATCACGCCTTCGCCTTGCCACGATCTCCTGAAGAACCTGAAAAAAAACATGAAACCACAACTGTAAGCCCGAAAGCTTAGTGAGATACCCCCAAAATACCAACCACAAATACTATACACGCATAACATGCCATAACATATCCGATCATAGAACAGCCATGCTCTCCGGGTCTACTGTGTGACTGGTCCGCCGCACCGGCCAACAGTCCACCTGGTCCACCCTCTGAGTCTACAGTATGACTGGTCCGCCCGCACCGGGCCTTCAGTCTGTCTGGTCCACTCTCCGAGCCTTCGGCACGTCTGGTCCGCCCCTACCGGGACCTACAGCCTATCCGGACCGCTCGCTGGGCCTACGGGACAACCGGTCCGCCCTGAGTATCTTGGCCTACTGCACACAGCAGGACCCGCCTCAACCCAACTCCAGTCCATACATCCATGTGCACATATACATACAATCATCTAACAATTCACAGATAACAAGCAGATCAACAAATCACATAACATGCCACTATCCTTGCCAGGATACCGACCTAACAGGTCACTAACATAGCATCTCTCTAACTCTTTGGATACCGATCTCAATCAGGTCTCTAACACATACCATCCTAACTCACAGGATGCAAACATGATAAAACAGCAATATGAAAACAACTACCCGGATCTCAATCCGATAAGGGTCGGCCTTGGTGCCTTAGACCCCGTTGATATAGTGAGGATAACTCACCTCGAAGCTGCCGACTGAACAGATAATCCGAGCTACTCCGATCACTGATACGATCTCCACCACTGGTCAACCACCAATGCGCTGAACTCAAAACAACAAACAATAATTACCAAAATGTCCCTGGACACCATTGGTCAACCCTTGGGCAAAGACAAGGTCAAAGTCAACTCCTGACTGACCCTACTCGCCGAGTCAACCCTATGACTCGCCGAGTTCCCATGCTCAGACTTCACTCCATCCGCGACCTAACTCGCCGAGTCACCCCGAGACTCGCCGAGTCCAACAACTCAGAGACCACTCGCACACAACTCACCGAGTCATCCCTTGACTCACCGATTCTCGACTCAACCAGAGAATATCGGAACTCTTCGACAAGACTCGCCGAGTCCAAGAACAGACTCGCCGAGTCCAAGGCTATCATCAACATACTCGCCGAGTTGTTCATACAACTCGCCGAGTTCAAGGCTATCTTCATCCGACTCGCCGAGTTGTTCTTCCAACTCGTCGAGTCCCAGCTCATCTTCAAGCAACTCGTCGAGTTCACCTATGTGACTCGCCGAGTACCACCAACCTGAATCCATTCAGAAGCATTCCAGGCCATGCAAATGATCCAAAACATAGATCCAACCTCCTACAACTCATCCATCACGTAAAGTGGCAATCTTTACGTGAATCCATAGAGATCTAGGCCATATTCACTCATAACTAGGGTTTGGGACTTGCAAGCCTCACTAAACACTCCAACACAGGGACTTTCATGCTCTCTGATTCTCCTCCCTTCCAGATCTGAGGTAGCAACCTCAGATCTATCCTCTAGACATCCATTTACACCCTTAAACATGATCCCACAAACCCCAAAATGAAGAAACAACATACAATCAGACCAAGAACGAGATATTACCTCCAATGGACGCCCCCAACTGCAATGAAGTTGATTCCAAGCAAAGCCCCTTGCCCCAAGCCTTCAATTCCCACAAATTCCTTCAAAGATTACTTCTCCAAGCTTCAATCCACTCAACAATGGATCTCCTCTGCGATTTAGGGTTTCTAGTGTAACGCCTGTGTTTCGGGCTTGCCATTTGTAGCAATGTAATAGTCTAGGTTAACCTCTGTAACCCGTTTTGAAATAATAAGATTGTATTATTTGAGTATTGTGTGTTTTGTGCTTAATTGCTTAATTATGTGGTTTGATTAATTAAGAATAAAAATAAGCGTCAAAATTTAAGTGTAAAATAAACTTAATATATTTGGTTAATGTTGTAGTAGTTGAAACGAGGTTTCCGAATATATATAGAACGCCCAAATCTGACTTCGTATGAGGAAGTTATGATTTATCGAAGTTCCGGCTTAGCGATATACAGCCTGTTTTACTCGATTTGAGATCGAGCGGTTGTTAGCCGAAGCAATCTAAATGAGAATCGAAGATCTCATTGTTGGTATTGAAACGATAAAAAGTTAGGCGAGAACGGACGTCAAACGAAGAAGTTATGAATTTATAACGAAAGTTTCTGTCCCGGCCTATTAAAAATAATTAATAAAAATAAAGTCAAAATTAGCCGACGGAGTCTAAACGAAAGTCGTAGAGCATGGTCTCACCTTCGCGTGGATATAAAGAACGTCGAAAACGGAGTTCGTATGATGAAGTTATGAATTTCCGAAGTTTATTAATCATTTTGTATTTATTTTTAATTCAAAATTCGGAAGCATTATCCGAAGGAGTCACCGATCTGATCCGAGGTACGCCCCGCGTACTCCGAGGGATGTCGACACTCGCACTCGAGCACTTCGGATACGTAAGCAATGACGTTTTGGGCAGTACGCCCCGCGTAACGCAGTACGCCCCGCGTACTCCGAGGCTCCAGCCCCCTATAAATAGGATGCGAGGGTTCCGGGTATTTTTGCCAATTCCCTCTCGTTTTCGTGTCGAAGCTCTGTGCAAAAACCCCCGAAGCTACCCCGAAGTCCCGGTATCATACTCTAGCCCCGAGGCAAGTCCCGAGATCCCGAAGATCCCGAGAAGCGCAGTTCCCGAGTCGAAGCTCTGCCCGCGAAAAGTTCGATTTTCGAAGAGATCTTCCAGATCTGCTGTGGATTACTACTTCTATAAGCCGTAGTGTTGTCCGATCATCTTCTGATCAAGTGAGTGTATACTAACTTTCATAAACACGATAATAATACAAGTTTGGTCTAAGTGTATTAAGTGTATTGTTGTTTATAAGTGTGAGTGTGTAGTTATTTCCTTCCAAATACAATAATACGAAGTATTATATATAAAATACATGCTATGTGTATATATTTGGTTGTGTTATGTGTGAATGAGTATTCACTCTCTTCTATCTTACAGATCTGCTTATTTCTTTATGAAATATGTGTTATGTGTGTGTGTGCCTCATCTGTTTTGTGATATATGTGTTGATTAAAGCATGCTATACAGGTTTTCTTTAAACTATGTATACAAATGTATATTTTTATCTACTAATATGTTGGGTAGAACATGGGTAGACAGTTGGTGTGTAATAAACAGATGAGAGGCCTCGTTGTTGTTTGATTGAGTCATCTAGCGGAGTTTAGATGACGACCACTGGCTATTCTAGACAGTCTTGTGGAAACATTAGCAGGTTCGCCACCTGTAGGTGTTAATGAACTTGGGTGTTCATTCGCTGTACTCCATCCCCCTCATGGTTGCCTTATTTGACTTATATTGCTGAGGTACCCCCGAAGCATGTGTTGTCGCCCCGATGAAATATTCTTAGACTAGGTCCCTTATGTTAGTTGTTTTAGGGACATTAAAGTGAGAATAACGGGAATGGGTAATTGGGTTATTGTTGGTTGGTGAAAATTAAATATGATATTTATTGTGGGTTGAAAACCCTATATGCTCACCAGGCTCCCAAGCCTGACCCACTCAGTTTTAAATTGTATTACAGGTAGTGGCGGAAGGGCATGAGATGGATGAACCATCAAGTTGTTTTGTTTACAAGTCTGCATATGTTTATATTTGTTATATGACTTGTAATGTATTCGTTTATGCTTATTGGTCTGTATCGGAACATGACACCCCGAGTTTTGATTATAATGAAAATACATTTCTTTTATGAAATGCTTCGGTAAACAATGTTTTATCATGTTTTGTTTTTGGGAACAAATTCCGCAACTCTTTCAAATCAAAAGGATTTACTCTGAAAATATTTAAAAGCATAAATGAAAATCGGTCTTTTCTGGCCGAGATTTTGGGGATGTCACAGTTGGTATCAGAGCATTAGTTTAAGCGAACTAGGAATTTGTAGGATTTCTAGACTTAAACTTAGAATGCTAAGTGAAGTTTTGAGATGTGTGTCTGTTGTGATTTAGACACGAGCACTAGTTTATTTTAGGAAAGTTGCCTAAAATGATTTATGTGCTAAATGTTATATGTTGCCATATATGATATTATTTGTTCGGATCTATGGTCTGTTGCCGACCGGATCTAGAAACCTTATGTGTGTAGGATTCTAAGCGTACGTCTACGATATTAGAACTAGCATGTAAACGTTTCGGAGTGATAAGGATGATTTGAATATCCATCATGATTGAGGATCTAATTTCACCTTATTCGGTGTAGATCAAAATGGTGAGAACAAGAAGTGGAGTTGGAAATGCTGACGAAAACAGGAATCAACCACCAGTGATTGAGCCAATACCTGTCGTAGCAGCAGCACCTGAGCCAATAACCATGGCTGGTGTGCAATTGATGATTCAGACGATGTTGGATCGTCAGATGGATGAAACTAGACGGTTGCTTCAACAAAATCGTGAAGAACTGTCGATTCGTGTGGAAGAGCCTGAACTGAATGAAGGGCACTCGGAAGGTGGAAACTTCAGTGGGTCTGTTGGTCCAGCCAACCCACCGATAGTTAGGCAAGATAACCATGATGGAAGGAATGATGGAATGGGATGCAAGTACAAGGACTTTTTGACTTGTAAACCATCGACCTTCAATGGAAAGGAGGATCCGATTGGGGTTATGGATTGGATCTCCGAAATGGAGTTAGCCTTTATGACATGTGGCTGTAGAGGCAAGTTGCAGACTATCTATGCCGTGCGACAATTCCGAGGTGGAGCCGTTCGTTGGTGGAACACTCTAGGGAAGACCTTAAGCCCTAGCGAGCCACTGCAATTGTCATGGGCAGAGTTCTTGGTGCAGTTTAAGCGCAAGTTCTGCTCGGCTCAAAATCTGTTGGAGTTGGAGAACAAGTTTCTGACATTGACGAAGGGTAGCATGTCAGTAGATGAATACACCAATAACTTCACCGATAAGATGGAGTTTGCCTTGCGTATCGTTCCAGACGAGCTGACAAAGGTGGATCGGTATGCGAAGGGACTTCCATGGGAGTACGAGGTGCCGGTACGTCAGGCACTTACTCTAGAGGCAGCTATCTGGGCTGCCAAGTCTGTGGAGAACATGATAAAGGGAAGAACCACCGACAAGGTTGAGGTTGGTGAGAAAAGAAAGTTTGAGGGAACATCTGGTTCCGGTAAAAGAAGCAAATTTTCGAAATCTGATTCGAAAAAGTTTGGAGGAAAAGGAGGCGAAGCGAAGTGGTGTGATAAGTGTAGGAAAAAGCACTTTGGGAAATGTAGCGAGGATGTAACCTGCTACAAGTGTGGAAAGGTTGGACATTTTGCCAATGAATGTCCGAACAACAAAAGGATGTGTTTTGGGTGTAATGAAGAGGGGCATATTTTGAAAGACTGTCCGAAGAAGAAGGAGGCAGCTAGGCCCAACATTCCACCAAAGCCGAAGGCAAGAGCCTTCCAGATGACACTTGAGGCTGCGAAAGATGAAGCTGATGTCGCTTCAGGTACCTTTCTCGTAAACGAATTACCTGCTCATATATTGTTTGATTCTGGAGCCAACTACTCCTTTATTTCGCATGAGTTTGGTAGAAAGCTAGCTTTGCCTGTTGATAGACTAAATAATGCTTTATTAGTCGAAGTAGCTAGTGGCAAGTTTGTACCTGTTAGCCATCGTATGAAAAACGTCTTGATCGACCTTAATGGGAATAAGTTTCTCGAGGAATTATTGCCTATCGAACTAAATGGTTTCGACATCGTCTTGGGAATGGATTGGCTTAGCGCCAATGATGCCGAAATTTTGTGCAAGAAGAAGATAGTTAAAGTAAACCCGCCTGGGAAAGATTCGTTTATGGTGTATGGGGACAAACGCAGAGTGAATTCTGGAATCATTTCTCTAATGAAAGCCAGAAAGTGTTTGACCAAGGGATGTACATCATATTTAGCATTCGTGATTGATGCTAAGAAGGAAAAGAAGGTGATGCAGAGCATTCCAGTGGTGTGTGATTATCCGGAAGTATTTCCCGAGGATCTTCCTGGATTACCACCTGATAGACAAGTGGAGTTCAGAATAGACTTGTTACCAGGAACCACGCCAATAGCAAAAGCACCTTATCGATTAGCACCGACGGAGATGAAGGAGCTGATGATGCAACTTCAGGAGTTATTGGACAAAGGTTTCATTAGACCTAGTTCATCGCCCTGGGGAGCTCCGGTGTTATTTGTAAAGAAGAAAGATGGAAGTATGAGAATGTGCATCGATTACAGAGAGCTGAACAAGGCAACAATAAAGAATAGATATCCGTTGCCGAGGATTGATGACCTGTTTGATCAATTGCAAGGTTCGAGCTATTTCTCGAAGATCGATCTTAGGTCAGGATATCATCAGCTGAAAGTAAGAGAGCAAGATATCGAGAAGACTGCATTCAGAACTAGATATGGACACTACGAGTTCTTGGTTATGTCGTTTGGACTAACCAATGCTCCAGCAGCGTTCATGGATTTGATGAATAGGGTTTGTAATCCTTTCCTTGATAAATCCGTGATAGTGTTCATAGACGACATTCTGATCTACTCGAAAAGCCAGGAGGAGCATGGCAGACACTTGCGAGAAGTGTTAGAAGTTTTGAAGAAGGAGAAGCTTTATGCGAAGTTCTCCAAATGTGATTTTTGGATTCGTGAGGTCCAATTCTTGGGTCACGTGGTCAACCAAGAAGGGATAATGGTTGATCCAGCGAAGATTGAAGCTGTGACGAAGTGGGAACAACCGAAAAGTCCCACGGAGATTCGAAGCTTTTTAGGATTAGCCGGATATTACCGAAGGTTTATCCAAGGCTTTTCTTCGATTGCAACTCCATTAACAGCTTTGACCCACAAAGGAGCTACTTATGCTTGGAGTGAGAAGCATAAAGAAGCATTCGAGAAGTTAAAGAAGAAGCTATGCGAGGCACCGATACTTTCTCTACCCGATGGAGTCGAAGACTTCGCTGTTTATAGCGATGCGTCTGGTGTTGGATTGGGTTGTGTTTTGACCCAAAGAGAAAAGGTGATAGCATATGCGTCTCGACAGTTGAAAGAGCATGAAAAGAATTACCCGACTCATGATTTGGAGTTGGCAGCGGTAGTTTTCGCTCTGAAAATATGGAGGCATTACCTCTATGGCACGAAGTGCAAACTTTTCACTGATCATAAGAGTCTCCAATACCTCTTTAATCAGAAAGAATTGAATATGAGGCAACGACGCTGGCTAGAATTACTTAAAGACTATGACTGCGAGATACTTTACCACCCCGGTAAAGCTAATGTTGTTGCTGATGCTCTCAGTCGGAAAGTCAATCTTGAAAGGAAGAGGCCAAGAGCGTTGAAAATTGAAGTTGTCTCGACTATTGTGGAAAGTATAAGGAAAGCTCAAGAGGAAGCTTCTGAGAAAAATGACCGAAAGGAGGAACGTTTGGGTAAAACGTTGGTGTTTGGTACTAACGGTCATGGACTGAAGGTATTCCAAGATCGTATTTGGGTACCTAAGTCAGGAGGAATTAGGGATCTTCTGATGGAAGAAGCTCACAAGACAATGTACTCGATTCATCCGGGTAGCACTAAAATGTATAGGGACCTGAAACCCTACTACTGGTGGCCGACGATGAAGCTTGATGTTGCAAAGTATGTGGCCGAGTGTGTGACTTGTGCGAGAGTCAAGACACAACATCAGAAACCTTACGGGAGTTTAGAACCATTGCCTGTGCCTATGGGTAAGTGGGAAGACATTGCTATGGATTTTGTCACTAAACTGCCCAGAACAAAGAATGGTCACGACATGATTTGGGTGGTCGTTGATCGATTCACTAAGAGTGCACATTTCATAGCGGCCAGGGAGAAATGGTCTATGGAGAAGCTTGCAAATTCTTATGTGAAGGAAATTGTGAGGCTTCACGGTGTTCCGTTAACGATTGTATCGGATCGTGATAGCCGTTTCACCTCAAGGTTTTGGAAAAGTCTACAAGAGGAAATGGGTACCAAGTTATGTTTAAGCACAGCTTACCATCCGCAGACTGATGGTCAGAGTGAAAGAACAATACAAACACTTGAAGATATGCTGAGAGCATGTACCTTGGAATTCCTAGGTAATTGGGATGAACATTTACCGTTGGTAGAATTTTCCTATAATAATAGTTTTCACTCGAGCATTAAGATGGCACCGTACCAAGCTTTGTATGGACAAAAGTGTCGTACGCCGTCTTGTTGGCTTGAGGCTGGGGAAAAGCAGTTTATGGGACCGGAGTTGGTTCATCAAACTGCTGAAAAGTTGAAAATAATTAGGGAAAGAATGTTAGCAGCTCAAGATCGTCAAAAGAGCTATGCTGACAAGAAGCGAAGACCGATGACTTTTGAGGTTGGAGATTCGGTTTTGCTTAAAGTCTCGCCGTGGAAGGGACTTATAAGATTTGGTAAAAGGGGAAAGTTGAGTCCAAGGTTTATTGGACCGTTTAGAGTCCTTCAGAGGATTGGGAACCAAGCTTACAAGCTCGAATTACCCGAAGAGCTGAATGGAATTCACAACACCTTTCATGTGTGTTATTTGAGGAAGTTCACGGGAGAAGTTCCCGATATAATTCCAATTTCTGAATTGAGAATTGATGAGAACAAAAGGTTGATTGAAGAACCAGAGGCAATTGTTGACCGAAAGACTAAGAAGTTGCGACGCAAAATGGTTGGGTTAGTGCTTGTCCGATGGAAACACACGAATGGGCCGAATCTCACCTGGGAGACGGAGAGTGACATGTTGAGTCGCTATCCGCATTTGTTTGTTGATGTGTGATTCCGGGGACGGAATCATTCTAAGGTGGAGAGAATTGTAACGCCTGTGTTTCGGGCTTGCCATTTGTAGCAATGTAATAGTCTAGGTTAACCTCTGTAACCCGTTTTGAAATAATAAGATTGTATTATTTGAGTATTGTGTGTTTTGTGCTTAATTGCTTAATTATGTGGTTTGATTAATTAAGAATAAAAATAAGCGTCAAAATTTAAGTGTAAAATAAACTTAATATATTTGGTTAATGTTGTAGTAGTTGAAACGAGGTTTCCGAATATATATAGAACGCCCAAATCTGACTTCGTATGAGGAAGTTATGATTTATCGAAGTTCCGGCTTAGCGATATACAGCCTGTTTTACTCGATTTGAGATCGAGGGTTGTTAGCCGAAGCAATCTAAATGAGAATCGAAGATCTCATTGTTGGTATTGAAACGATAAAAAGTTAGGCGAGAACGGACGTCAAACGAAGAAGTTATGAATTTATAACGAAAGTTTCTGTCCCGGCCTATTAAAAATAATTAATAAAAATAAAGTCAAAATTAGCCGACGGAGTCTAAACGAAAGTCGTAGAGCATGGTCTCACCTTCGCGTGGATATAAAGAACGTCGAAAACGGAGTTCGTATGATGAAGTTATGAATTTCCGAAGTTTATTAATCATTTTGTATTTATTTTTAATTCAAAATTCGGAAGCATTATCCGAAGGAGTCACCGATCTGATCCGAGGTACGCCCCGCGTACTCGAGTACGCCCCGCGTACTCCGAGGGATGTCGACACTCGCACTCGAGCACTTCGGATACGTAAGCAATGACGTTTTGGGCAGTACGCCCCGCGTAACGCAGTACGCCCCGCGTACTCCGAGGCTCCAGCCCCCTATAAATAGGATGCGAGGGTTCCGGGTATTTTTGCCAATTCCCTCTCGTTTTCGTGTTGAAGCTCTGTGCAAAAACCCCCGAAGCTACCCCGAAGTCCCGGTATCATACTCTAGCCCCGAGGCAAGTCCCGAGATCCCGAAGATCCCGAGAAGCGCAGTTCCCGAGTCGAAGCTCTGCCCGCGAAAAGTTCGATTTTCGAAGAGATCTTCCAGATCTGCTGTGGATTACTACTTCTATAAGCCGTAGTGTTGTCCGATCATCTTCTGATCAAGTGAGTGTATACTAACTTTCATAAACACGATAATAATACAAGTTTGGTCTAAGTGTATTAAGTGTATTGTTGTTTATAAGTGTGAGTGTGTAGTTATTTCCTTCCAAATACAATAATACGAAGTATTATATATAAAATACATGCTATGTGTATATATTTGGTTGTGTTATGTGTGAATGAGTATTCACTCTCTTCTATCTTACAGATCTGCTTATTTCTTTATGAAATATGTGTTATGTGTGTGTGTGCCTCATCTGTTTTGTGATATATGTGTTGATTAAAGCATGCTATACAGGTTTTCTTTAAACTATGTATACAAATGTATATTTTTATCTACTAATATGTTGGGTAGAACATGGGTAGACAGTTGGTGTGTAATAAACAGATGAGAGGCCTCGTTGTTGTTTGATTGAGTCATCTAGCGGAGTTTAGATGACGACCACTGGCTATTCTAGACAGTCTTGTGGAAACATTAGCAGGTTCGCCACCTGTAGGTGTTAATGAACTTGGGTGTTCATTCGCTGTACTCCATCCCCCTCATGGTTGCCTTATTTGACTTATATTGCTGAGGTACCCCCGAAGCATGTGTTGTCGCCCCGATGAAATATTCTTAGACTAGGTCCCTTATGTTAGTTGTTTTAGGGACATTAAAGTGAGAATAACGGGAATGGGTAATTGGGTTATTGTTGGTTGGTGAAAATTAAATATGATATTTATTGTGGGTTGAAAACCCTATATGCTCACCAGGCTCCCAAGCCTGACCCACTCAGTTTTAAATTGTATTACAGGTAGTGGCGGAAGGGCATGAGATGGATGAACCATCAAGTTGTTTTGTTTACAAGTCTGCATATGTTTATATTTGTTATATGACTTGTAATGTATTCGTTTATGCTTATTGGTCTGTATCGGAACATGACACCCCGAGTTTTGATTATAATGAAAATACATTTCTTTTATGAAATGCTTCGGTAAACAATGTTTTATCATGTTTTGTTTTTGGGAACAAATTCCGCAACTCTTTCAAATCAAAAGGATTTACTCTGAAAATATTTAAAAGCATAAATGAAAATCGGTCTTTTCTGGCCGAGATTTTGGGGATGTCACATCTAGCACTCAAGAGGGAAGTAAAGAGGCTGGGGAAGGAACATAATGTTCCTTATATAGGGCTCAACCCCGAGAATTAGGGTTTTCTCCACCCAGCGCCTACTCGCCGAGTCCAACTCATCGACTCGCCGAGTCGGCTACTTAACTCACGGTCAAGCCGCGACTCTACTCGCCGAGTCCATCCATGGACTCGCCGAGTCACTCTTTCCCAATTAACACTTTTGGCCCTTCAACTCTACTCTCGCTATTTCGGGATGTTACAATTCTCCCCCACTTATATTAGGCTTCGCCCTCGAAGCCTATAGCAGCTCAACTCCAAGGATACTCCCACAATGCTCCACCTGGCCTCAACCAGACCAGGTCCCACAAGGCATACTCAACGAACTCGAATACACTTTCCTTCCCTCACGGTGTCCTGACCACCGTCTCCAATAGGGCACCGGATTCACTCTCTAATATCTTCGCTTAACCCCTGAGAATTACCCATACTGAAACACTGCTCCAAATCACAACCATCACTCGACTCATAAAGGCTAGAAAACCATGAACCATCGGATCCCCGATCCGAATCCCACTCTGACCATTCCGTGACGACGGAAACCCATTCTCTATCTCAGAGCACTCCCACGAGTCCTCCTCTTACAAACACTTACACATGCTGAACTAGCTCCAGTATCCTCAGGTTTGGAAAACCTGACACACTGATGACACCCTCAAACATCCTCCAGGATGAACCACTAATACATAACCAATACCCTGAACAGAATCATACTGAGAGTCCAGGACTCTCCCCCTGCATCCTTTCCAAGCCTCTGGGCTCTACACCTGCGGAATTCCTTCCACAACCTCAGCAGACATCCCAAACCGGATGAGCTCCTACTTCACTGCCATGAACACGATGCTCAAAACCATACTCGAAATACTCTAATCATAATTCTGCTCTGCAGCTTTCACTTTCGCGAACTCGCACTCCCCTTCGGAGTTACACACCTTTCTCTCTTCCTTTTCCAAGGAATCCACTTGGCCACATAGCCACTCCAACACGTGCCACGGTGATCGCCCAATGCGACACCACCCTTTTTGCGTAACCGCGATCCACATACTCTGGCTCTCATTGCAGGGGCTCTCAAGCCCATGCACTCTCTCAACTCGTTAAAATCACTACCCGGGGCCAGACCTTCCAATGCCATCACACTGCAACATACACAATCAGCAATCTCAAACTGATCCAACAATACCCGCAGAGTCTTCAGCATGACTGGACCGCCTCATCAGGCCTTCAGTCCATCTGGACCACTCTCTCAGAACCTTCAGCCAATCTGGACCGCTCTCAGAGCCTTCAGTTTGGCTGGACCATTCTCCGAGCCTTCGGTCTGCATCCCGCCCCGCATGCCCGACACTCGCTCCTATCAGCCTATACTCTAGGCTGACAGAACACTGCTGAAACCCAACAGCTAAACACCCTCAAATACTCATCGATCTCCCGGAGAATTCTCCAATTCTCCCCCACTATAGCACTGACTAACAACCGCCAGCCGCCATCAACAACCTTCCCAAATAACCCTGCACCAAGAGACCACTTACACACGGGCCGCTTTCACAAGCATAACAACCCTTAGCAAAACACATCTCCTCACTGATCAATCCGCTCAAGAAGAATCCGATCTCCAATTACCCCTTCCATGAACGATGATGCTGCCTGACATATAACCCAATGCCGCATCTCCACTAACAACCCTTACGAACGATAGCCAACGAAAGCACCAAAACACTAACCATAATCATATCAACCCCTCAGGGAGCAACGGATACCAAGACGAAAACCCGAAACACAAATCCATCACCCAACCACAACCCGAAAAAAAAATGAAGAATATCACAACGAAAACCAAACAATTACCAGCTCATGAACATTACACCACAATAATCACAAGATAACAAGACATCAAGAAAGAAACATACCCGCAGCTGTCTCTGGCACTGCCCTGACCTCCTCTGCAACAAGCTGAAAAACACGACCCTGAGCCCTTGGGGGCTCCGCTCCACCCTGACCTCCACCTGTGATCCTCAAAGTGGCCGGTGCTGGAGCCTGCACCGACCCAGCAGCAAACTGTGGACAGTTGGCCCTCAAATGTCCAACCTGATGACAATGATAGCAGATCCTCAAATCCCGAACTGACGCTGACTGCCGACAATCCCTCGCATAGTGCCCATCCCTTCCGCACTTGCGGCATGCACCACCAGTCCTACAAACCCCGGTGTGACCCTTCCCACACTTCCCACGAGTGTGGCTGCTCGAATCCCCCATTCTAACATCAACGGTCTTGGACCGTTTCGGCGCCGGCTGCGACTGCACCGGAGCCTGCCTCAACTCACGCATCTGCAACTCAATCTCTAACTCACGCCGCCTAGCGGCCTCCTGCAACTCCAACAAGGTCTCGCACCTCTGCGCAGACACAAACTGCCTGATATCCCTCTTGAGCATGCTCAGATATCGAGACATCTGAGCCTGCTCTGAAGCGAACTCTGGGCAAAACATCGCCCTCTCAGTGAACGTCCTGGTGATCTCAGTCACCGACTCCGAGTCCTGCTTCAGCTCAAGGAACTCCTGAGCCAATCTCTCCCTCTCAACCTGCGGAACATAACGAGTACTGAACATTTCTCTGAACTGACCCCATGAAACCGCAGCCCTCTGCGCCTCCGAAAATGACCCCGTGGTCAATCTCCACCAATCCTTCGCCCCGAGCCTCAACAGGTTCAGAGCACACCTCACCCTATGATCAGCAGGGCATGAACACGTGAAGAAACATCCCTCCACGTCGGACAACCACCTCATGGCAACAATTGGGTCCTGAACTCCATCGAATATGGGAGGCTTCGTCCTATCGAAGTCCCGATACTGAAAACCCCGACTAGCTCCTCCCCCTGCCGCTGCTACAGCTGCTGTAGCCGCCGCGGTAGCCGTCTCGGTGAGAGCCGCATAACGCTCATCAAAATACTCAACCATGGCGGTCTTAATCGACCCAAACAGCTCTGGCAACTCAGCCCGGAACAACTCCGCAATCTCCTCACGCAGGATCTCACGAATCCTCGCGTCCAACTCGCTCGTGCTCATCTGACCGACAATCTCGGGCGGCACTGATTCGCCCGGAACCCTCTCTCCAGCTCTCGATCCTGATCCGGGTCCACTCTCATCATGCCTCGGAATCTCCATACTGAAAGGAAACACCACACAAAATCTCAGACTCTTCCCACACCCTGGGATCCAACTCTCTCTCAACCCACCCTAGAGATCATGGCTTCCCTGATACGCGTATGGGTCCTGTGCTTTCAGTAGTACGGGCCCATACTACCTTCCACACCTACCCACATTTGTATGAAGTACTACCACGATACCCTAGAGAACAAGCATAACAATAATCAACCCTCACCACTAGAGAAACACTGAGAATCTCCCATAAGGGACCCTAGGCTACAGGCATCACAAATCAGGCAACATATAATGAAATCCTGAAGGTCCCTAGCCTAACACTAGCATGCTGTTCTATCAAAGCTCAAAAACAATTAACATGCATGGTATTTTGGGGTTACTTACTGGCTCCGGCTGATCGTACCTCCGCGTCCCCCTTTACTCATTTTTGAAAACCATTTTTAAATACTCTTTCGAAAACTCTCCTCGATTTGAGACTGGAGTCACACGAGTGTTTCTCCAATTCACTCAAACCAAGGCTCTGATACCAACTTGTAACAACCGAAAAACACAACAAATTTTAAATTTTTCAAAAACATCTCAATTCCAATAATTCTTTACAAAAAGGTTTTCAATTCAAAATATTTATCGTATTCCCAGAATCATAACACCATAAAATTACGAGGAGCGGTACGATCACGCCTTCGCCTTGCCACGATCTCCTGAAGAACCTGAAAAAAAACATGAAACCACAACTGTAAGCCCGAAAGCTTAGTGAGATACCCCCAAAATACCAACCACAAATACTATACACGCATAACATGCCATAACATATCCGATCATAGAACAGCCATGCTCTCCGGGTCTACTGTGTGACTGGTCCGCCGCACCGGCCAACAGTCCACCTGGTCCACCCTCTGAGTCTACAGTATGACTGGTCCGCCCGCACCGGGCCTTCAGTCTGTCTGGTCCACTCTCCGAGCCTTCGGCACGTCTGGTCCGCCCCTACCGGGACCTACAGCCTATCCGGACCGCTCGCTGGGCCTACGGGACAACCGGTCCGCCCTGAGTATCTTGGCCTACTGCACACAGCAGGACCCGCCTCAACCCAACTCCAGTCCATACATCCATGTGCACATATACATACAATCATCTAACAATTCACAGATAACAAGCAGATCAACAAATCACATAACATGCCACTATCCTTGCCAGGATACCGACCTAACAGGTCACTAACATAGCATCTCTCTAACTCTTTGGATACCGATCTCAATCAGGTCTCTAACACATACCATCCTAACTCACAGGATGCAAACATGATAAAACAGCAATATGAAAACAACTACCCGGATCTCAATCCGATAAGGGTCGGCCTTGGTGCCTTAGACCCCGTTGATATAGTGAGGATAACTCACCTCGAAGCTGCCGACTGAACAGATAATCCGAGCTACTCCGATCACTGATACGATCTCCACCACTGGTCAACCACCAATGCGCTGAACTCAAAACAACAAACAATAATTACCAAAATGTCCCTGGACACCATTGGTCAACCCTTGGGCAAAGACAAGGTCAAAGTCAACTCCTGACTGACCCTACTCGCCGAGTCAACCCTATGACTCGCCGAGTTCCCATGCTCAGACTTCACTCCATCCGCGACCTAACTCGCCGAGTCACCCCGAGACTCGCCGAGTCCAACAACTCAGAGACCACTCGCACACAACTCACCGAGTCATCCCTTGACTCACCGATTCTCGACTCAACCAGAGAATATCGGAACTCTTCGACAAGACTCGCCGAGTCCAAGAACAGACTCGCCGAGTCCAAGGCTATCATCAACATACTCGCCGAGTTGTTCATACAACTCGCCGAGTTCAAGGCTATCTTCATCCGACTCGCCGAGTTGTTCTTCCAACTCGTCGAGTCCCAGCTCATCTTCAAGCAACTCGTCGAGTTCACCTATGTGACTCGCCGAGTACCACCAACCTGAATCCATTCAGAAGCATTCCAGGCCATGCAAATGATCCAAAACATAGATCCAACCTCCTACAACTCATCCATCACGTAAAGTGGCAATCTTTACGTGAATCCATAGAGATCTAGGCCATATTCACTCATAACTAGGGTTTGGGACTTGCAAGCCTCACTAAACACTCCAACACAGGGACTTTCATGCTCTCTGATTCTCCTCCCTTCCAGATCTGAGGTAGCAACCTCAGATCTATCCTCTAGACATCCATTTACACCCTTAAACATGATCCCACAAACCCCAAAATGAAGAAACAACATACAATCAGACCAAGAACGAGATATTACCTCCAATGGACGCCCCCAACTGCAATGAAGTTGATTCCAAGCAAAGCCCCTTGCCCCAAGCCTTCAATTCCCACAAATTCCTTCAAAGATTACTTCTCCAAGCTTCAATCCACTCAACAATGGATCTCCTCTGCGATTTAGGGTTTCTAGTGTAACGCCTGTGTTTCGGGCTTGCCATTTGTAGCAATGTAATAGTCTAGGTTAACCTCTGTAACCCGTTTTGAAATAATAAGATTGTATTATTTGAGTATTGTGTGTTTTGTGCTTAATTGCTTAATTATGTGGTTTGATTAATTAAGAATAAAAATAAGCGTCAAAATTTAAGTGTAAAATAAACTTAATATATTTGGTTAATGTTGTAGTAGTTGAAACGAGGTTTCCGAATATATATAGAACGCCCAAATCTGACTTCGTATGAGGAAGTTATGATTTATCGAAGTTCCGGCTTAGCGATATACAGCCTGTTTTACTCGATTTGAGATCGAGCGGTTGTTAGCCGAAGCAATCTAAATGAGAATCGAAGATCTCATTGTTGGTATTGAAACGATAAAAAGTTAGGCGAGAACGGACGTCAAACGAAGAAGTTATGAATTTATAACGAAAGTTTCTGTCCCGGCCTATTAAAAATAATTAATAAAAATAAAGTCAAAATAAAGACTTATTGAATGAATGATGTATGAGCTTAAGAAGCCAAAATAAAGACTTATTGAAGCATCTCGTATCAGAAATCTAAACTTTGGTAAGAAAGTCAATAGGTATTGATTTCTAGAAGTCCAGCTGATTTCTGGATACATGTCAAAGTTAGTGGGAGTATAATCATTATGCTATTAAGAATATAATTATTATGCTAGTAGGAACATAATCATTATGATGAGTGTTGCAAGTTAGCAATGTTATTTATAGGAAACAAAGTTTTCAAATTGCAAAGTTACAAAGTTTGAAATTTTTTTGCTATAAAAAGGGAAAGGGTACTATTACTTCATTTCTAATCTAAAAGTTTAGATTGAAGTTTTAATCAAACTTAGTCATGAGCATATATGAATATCAGGTTGAAATGTTTCAACATTGGAAATTCTATATATGGAAATATTATAGCAGGAGATTGTTCAAGTGTCATGTCTCTATGTAAGACATTATGGATCGAATCCCATATGCTTTGGGAATAGAATCGATTGCATATGTTATAATATCCACTCATTCTGATTTTCCAAATGCCTATGGCATTAAGAGGGAAAAAGACTGGAACCAGATATTATTAAAGTTGTTAAACAACTATCAAGGACAATTTGAAGTTTACCAAAGATTGGTTGCTTGTGGACAGTTGGAAGTATAATATTAATTTGGACGGACCATATTGACATGTTCTGAATAGAGGTAACTCTTGTTCAAAATTGATAGTCATATGGAAATATGGAAATGTTTCCATAATGGGAGTTGGATATTGAGATCTATGTGAGAGTTAGAAACTTTAATGCAACAAGGATGTTCAAGGAATTCTCTTTGAATGTGAGACTTCATTTCCATGGAATTCTTTAGTAACCAATATCCAATGGAATTTTTGGTAGTATCATTGGCAAAGTCTCTATGCCTTTGGTGCCTTGGCATTACAATAGGATCACTACATGTAAGTTTAGACTCTAACAAATTCTAGTAGTGGTAAGAATTTGGTATTCTTACACTTGTGATAAGGATTTGGCATTGTGAAATGAGCATCATTGGAAATGTGTTCAATTGATCTGTTTCACAAAGAAAAGGACCATAGATAAACATGGTGTGCATGCTAAGAGCATGGCATGACAAATGTTTTAATTCAAGTATTTAGTTGATTGTTCAAAACATTATACAACGAATAAGGTCTAATTAATATGGTGATTAAATAATAAGTATTTTATTTATATTCAAAAGTTTTGAGACCATATTGAATTAGGTTATTCTTATGTTTCACTTCACATGTTTTACTTCCCGAATAACAGGATTATTCAAACATCCGCAGCCGATCATACTTTTGGAAGTAAGTAGTGAATTAAGATTGTCATGAATATGACAGTACATTGTCTAAGTGCTTAGACATAGCAAATGTTTGTTGTAGTGTTCACGAGTACTCCTGAAATAGGATTTGAGTATTGGATTAAACTCACGGTCACTTGAATCACTGTCACTTGAAATAGGATTTGAGTATTGGATTCTATCATGAGTGATTGTGAGACAATAATATCTTATATTCTTGAAACGGAGACATATAGTTGTTGTTTACGAGTCGGTTGTGCATTGATAATACATAAACATATCAATAACTTGATGTTATAAAACGTATTGTTGTGTATGATTTAATGAGTAAATAGTACAAGCATATGAGTCGAATTTTATCCGTTCCTTTTACCCTAAATGGGTTAAAAGCGATATATCTGGACTGATTTAATTTGTTCAAATAGTTAGTCGTCATAAATCGAAAATTGGGAAACAACTCTTGAACAAAGATTGATTATAATCCATGTAACATGTACATACGATATCTTGTAGAACGGAGGAATATTTGATCCCTTATCTAAGGACATGTCACTGACTGGGTCAGAGTTCGACAACAGATTTTGGTAGCTACAATTTGCGAATCAATTTTTGAAGTTGTACTTACAGTTATAGTTATTAGACTTATCCAAGTGGGAGACTATTGGATTAGGTGTCTAATCCCATAACTTTAATTGGTATAAACTTGAATTGATAGTAGTAACGTCCTTTTGGGTTGCCTTCAAACCTGGCAATGGAATAGGATGATTGTTAGAGAAAGAAGAATGATTTATTAATTTATTACTTGGTGATAAATTAATTTGAAATCAAAATAAATTATTTAATTAATGTATTATGGGAATAATATATTAATTAGTAATCATATAGTTTAATTAATATTTAATCAGAAATTAACTTGGAGTTAATTTTGGGATTAAATGAATTAACTGAAACTGCAGGGACTAAAGGTGACAATGTTCAAAAGTTGAGCATTGATCATTCTAGAACGTCCCTTAGAGGGGTGGAACAAAATCTAGAGTGTCCTAGTAATCCTTCCTTATCCTAAACCTTCCTTATCACCTATATAAACCCCTATAAGGTTAGATTTCGTCCATGCACTCCAAGAAAGTCTTAGAGACGAATTTTCCACTTCCCTTCTCTCTCTCCATAGTAATCCTTGGTTGTTAGGTTTGTTTGTGAGCCATTAGATGCACGATACTTGTAGCGCTTGCTACTAAATATTTTTTCAAGCAAGGTTTTTAAATTGTTATTACAATATAACAATCAAGATATATATTTTAATCCCTATTGTGTGAATTTAATTATAACACATAGAACATGGGGTTTTTTCTTTTGTGTTCAAGTTGCATGTACAATTAAAGAAAACCTAAATCCAATTCAATTAGGGTTGCATGCATACATAGGATTGTATGTTTTACTCAAATCCCATCACTTTCCAACTAGATGTGTTCAGAATTGGGTCTTGGAATTTAGGACAAGGAACTAAGGATTTCATTCACCAACAAGTATCTACAAGTGATATGCAGTACATATTGTCACTAAATACACTATCTTTTTTGGTACTTTTATAAAAAAAAAAAAATAGGTGTAATTTTGGGATTTTATAAAAATGGTGCTAGGTTGTTGAGTTTCTTTTTTATATATTTATGTGTCGGGTAAAACTGTAATGTTATAAATTAAATGGTAAATTACAATTGAATTATTATAAAAAATGTTGTTTGAGGGTAATATAGTCATTTTATATAGTCAGCCGAATGCAAAATCAAACAAAATATTTCATTCGAAAGTTAACTCGGTCAGAACTTCTAACCCAGTCAGCTTCTAATCCAGTCAACTCTAACCCAATTAGCAACTATCAAACGACCGCTAATTCTAGACCAATCAATAGATAAGGATAATATAGTAATTTTCAAAAATTAATAATTTAAATATCCAAAATTATAATCCTACATTTATTGAATTAAATGGTAAAAGCCTGATTTATCTCTTCTTTCTTCTCGATTTTCCTCACGTATCATTTTCTTCCTTACCTTGTTCATCATCGTTCCCCCAAAATCCAATAATGGCATCCGAAATCTATGGTTTTTGTCACCGATCATCAATGACATGGACCTTCACCAACACACCACTTATGACTCACCAATGATATGTTGCTTTACATCCTAATTCCCGCACCTTCGTCCCTCTACATCTTGATTTCCTCACTGTCTGTGTTCGCATCATAGTAGGTAAGTATACTTAACAAGATAAATGTTAATTTAGTGTAAATTTATCTTTCTGCTACTGGTACCCCATCTCTTGTGTTGCAGAATTTCAAGGAAAACCGGCTTACATATGAACCTTAGGAATGGCCGAATGACACTTTCTCTGTCGATTGCTTCTGCAGGATTGAGACTTCCCTCGATCGAGCCTGTTATCTTGGACCCCATTCCTCCGTTTTCAACTTACATCAAAATTGGGAGAAACTATAAGAAACAAAGGATGAATAAATAAGCAGTTCTAATTAATAAGGATTATTTTTTAGTCTTCCAATTTAAGGTAAAATTCCTACATCTCATTGAATATAGATCCATTCTGCTTATTTTCCTGAGTGTTTTGCTTTTGTATTGACATGCGTGCTAGAAGTTCATCTCTTTTTGTGCCTTGAAATATCATTGTGGGTGATGAAAATCTAGAGTTTGTAAAAGAATTGATAGTGTAGCTGATTAAACCATGTCATGTTAAGGAAATGATGAACAATAGGCATACAAGTAGTGTTATTATAATTATATTTGTGTTATTAATTTTCTGTTTCTGACATAAGGAATAATTTAGGTCTTTTCCAGGCAATATGACATCCTCATCCCATAATTGACGGTAAATAAGCACATATTGTTGGTTGTAGAAAATTTCTTTTGACATACCACTTTTTGATTCTTGCATCATACATATATGGCAGATTAATTATGAATTCTCTAATTAATAGATAAAACAATGATTTTTTTTCTAATAAGTATTGTTTCTTTTATTTATATCTTATTTGAGATGCTTAAATCAACAAGTTTTAAATTTTTTCTTGATATCCTTACAGATGATAATTTGAATTTGAACTTTACTTACTCACATGAAAGAACATTTGGAAATATTTTCTAATATAAGGAGTAAAAGAGGAATCTTTAGAAAGCAGTGTGACTGAAATGTTTTTTAATAAGGTTAGTTGTTGAAGTAACTAACATTGTTTTTATTTACATATTTATTGTTTTTAGTTTCTTTGGATATAGGTGGGATTGGCAGATAAACTAAATAGTTTTGTAAGTTCTCTTTCCGGAGGCAAGAAAAAAGGTTGTCTATTATGATAACATTAATTAGAGTCAGTAAGGTAAATTTTATAGAGAGAGGGGGAGGTCTATGTTGTAAAACAATTGCATATTTATTATTCTTTTTTTCTTCTATATGCTGTTATGTTTTATGAACCAACTAGTGGAATGGATCTATCTACAACATGATCCCATAATAAACTAGAAAGAAACACCCAATGTGTGTGACAATCGGCTCCACATTCTCTCTTAAATTGCCTCCATTGCTTAAGGTTCAAGAAGTTAATCACACGCATTGATGCTCACCCAAGAAAAGCAGTACAAGCAATATTGACTGTTGAAATCTCCGTATTCACATATTCTTTAAGAATGCAACAACATTCTTGAAGAATGGAATGGAGCTGCAAACCAAATATGTACTGAACAAGAATACTTCAAGTATTTGTAATTTCTTTTCATGTCTTATTCTTAAAGAATGTCTTTTACTCTTTCAAGAATGTTAAATAATTCTTTAAAAATGTAAGTTATGAATTTCTAATTTATGTATTATTCTTCAAGAATGTCATTTATGCACTTGTAATTCTTGTCTTATTTGTCCATTCTTATAGAATGTTACTTATTTCAAGAATGTTGTTTATTTATTGAACAAAAATAATCTATATTCTTCAAAAATGTTCTCTGCAATTGAAACGTATTGTTCTTGTAATTCTGCAAGAATATTTGATTTTTTGTTAATTTAAACCAATTATTAATCCTTATTCCCCAAAAACACCAAGTTAAAGTTTAGGATAAAACACTATAAAAATCAGATAAAAGTTGAAATTAATATGTGATAAACAAAATTAGTCAAACCATATCTTAAAATCCATCATTCCTTAATTTGTTTAAAAATAAAATGTCTAATTTACCCTTTTGGTGGTTTCAATAAACAAAATAATTAATATTTTTCCATTTAATAACCATAATGCCATTGTTGATCATAACCATCAATTCTTTTAATCTAATGGCCAAAATTTAGTTATACATTCACACAATAATTGTGATTCACATTTAATCCTAAGCCTATATATATATATATATATATATATATATATATATATATATATATATATATATATATATATATATATTAAATTTTCAGTATTATTCACGAAGTGAGACCATTGTGTGTATTTCAGCTTTTGTGTATTCACATGTATACCGTTTTGTTATATATTTCAATCAACTTACAATTTTAACTTATGATATTTTGACATATATAATTCCCCTAAAAATATTTCTACATGAATTAACGAATCCGAGTACTCATGTAACACCCTATTTTAGATCATTCTGTAATTCAAGGCTGTGGGCCGAAAGATGATTGTGTAAAGCTTTGGGGCCTTAAGGAGACGATTTTTAGACCTTTTAGAAGGAGGTAATGATGGTTATGAGATCTAAACCTTTGAATTGTGTTTTGGAGTCAAAGGATAAAACGGGAAAAGTCATAGGACGGGTTCTTGCATAAAATATGGATTTTTGTTCAAGAGGTTTATTGTCCAAGACATATAGATAATATTGTAGATACCCTTAATACCTTTCCGTTGATATAAAGAATCTCAAAATCAGAGTTAGAACGAAGAAATTATGTCTGTTTGAAGTTTGGTCGGTTTTGGGTTATGCTAAGTACGTTGGGCATACAGAGGGGCGTACACTAGGCGTACTGAGGCACCCTAAGTATGGTGGGCATACTAGGAGTATGTTGGGCATACGATTTCAGTTCCCAAACCCTATTTTCATGGTTTGAGCCCTATTTAAGCTCCTTAAGTCCCCCAAACCCACTCGATTCTCATCCTCCACCCCTCCAACACCCCTTCCACGAAACCCTAACTCTATTTGAGCCTTTTGTGCTAAAAAAAGGTGTACTTGAATGCTTTAGAGTATGCATGGTGCACCTTGGAGAAGATGAAACTTCTTGTATAAGTGTTGGTTGCTTTGGAGCTTATAGATCTGGACTTTGTTCACCTTGATCTATCTTCTAGAGGTATAAACTATGAATCTTGATGATGTATTTGTTAGATCTAGCTAGTTTTGGATGCATGAGCTTTTGGTCATTTTAGTACATAAAGTTTAGATCTTGAAATTTTGTGACCTTGTTATGGATAAGTTGGAAACTTTATCCATCTAAATATCATTTTGATTTAGATCTTAAAGTTGGAGACTTGTACTTAATGGATTAAGTTGAAAAAGATGAACTTTTGGGTCCCTTTGATACTTAAAGACTAGATTTTGTTTGTTGGGACCATTCTAATGGATAAAGTTGGAAACTTTATCCATTATAAAGCTATTATGAACTATAAAAATTTGATTTGGCCCTTTTATCCCTTCAATGCAAGATTTGTGATGTCTTATTGGGTTAAGAACTTAGGGTTTTCTTGGAAGTAGGTCCATGTTGGTTTTAGGGCCCAATCAGGTTATTGGGCCATTATGGACTTTTGTTGCTTTTGACTTGGGCTTTGGATTGCCATTTTGGGTTTTGTGCCTTTTATGCATTTTGGGTTGGGCCTCAGAATTTTGGATTATCAGGTTAATTATTGGTTAAGATTGTATTTATTTTGCTAGTTAGCGCGAGGTTATCTGGTTCAACGATCCAAGTAGTTATTTGGTTATCAGCAGAACGAGGTGAGTTTCCTCAATGTATTTAGTGGGTCAAAGGCACCAATGTTGGCCCATGGTTTGTTATGCTTAGTATGCTTGTTGTCTGCATGACTCTTGCATGTGTTATGTGTTTTATGTTTATCAAGAGGGGCTCAATGCTGGGCAAAGCCCAATTCCATGCAGGGTCTGATGAGTATATTGTATACTTCTTATTTGTATGTGTTATGATTACCGGGTACGACCCAATGTCGGGTGGGGCCAGAAGGCTGATTTATATGCTATTTATCTATGTAATTATAGCATGTGATGTGTGTTTATATGTTTATATGTTTATACTAGGCGAGGCCCGATGCCAGGCGGGGCCTGATGATTGACAAATCTCTATACCGAGCGAGGCTCGATGTCGGGCGGGGTTCGGCGCCGAACGGGGCCCAATATATGTTGATATGTATGGTACGTAGTATTTTCGGTAACTCACTAAGCTTTGTGCTTATGGTTTTAGTTTAAGTTATGGTACTTGTGTTTTCAAAAGGAAGGGCTGGCTTGATCGCAAAACTTCCACCCATGTTTCCGCATTATGATGATTTTGGGATTGTCCTCCGATAATTTTTTTCAGACAAAGTACTTTTGAATACTTAGCAAAGGAGTATTAAATGTCGACATAAAGATAATTAATGTTTTGGTTGAATTAAAATCGAAATTTTTACCTTATAATTTAGGGATGTTACAAGTTGGTATCAGAGCCTTGGTTAGCGGGATTCAGGCACACTCTCGAGTGTGACTAAACTCAAACTGGGGAATTGGTAATTTTTATTAAAAAGGAAACGAGTTTTAAAAAGATTTTTTTTTTGAAAAAGGAAAGAAATTTCAAAAATGATTTTTTAAAGACCAAGGGGGTGTGATGCGTGCAATCGGCCGAGCTCAAGTAAGTTTTCCCAAAAATACCCATACGTGTTATCTGATATGGTTTGATTTGTGAACCTGGGAATTGCATGCTAGCTAGGGCTAAGGATCTATTGAGTTTTTGCATGATAGAATGATAGGAGGGATGCCTTAGTATGCATATTGTATGAGCTTGTAGACTTGCATGCTAGTACTGATCAGTCAGTGATAGGATGGCATGATTAGGTTATGCTTGGTTCTCGTTACTTGATGCTCGAATGTTGCTTGCTTTGTGCTTTTAGGAGTTCTCACTAATTTCAGCTAACTAATAAGCGAATATGTTAAGTTACATATTAATGAGACTAGATAATTTTAGAAGGTTAGGTTTTAACTCTATTACAAAACTCTCATTTGAGTCTAATCGTTGTAGTTTGAGACCTCTCATTTGAATAATTATCTGGTTTTGGTGATATGTAAGTGTATTTGTGAGCTAGTTAGAGGGAGATAGCAGGAGTTCTTTCTGCAGCGGATGGCAGAGAGTAGTGTAGTGATTACCCTAGGGAAGCCTAGGAAGAGATTTAGTGTTGGGAGCCTTGTCTTGTCAAGGGTAGTAAGTATGGCTTTCAGAAGATTGGGTGGATTGACCTGATATGTGATGCCTTGTAGCCTAAAAGGGATTGTATGTTATGTTAGATCTAGAATCTTCCTGATAGAAAATGGAATTGTGATGTTCTTCATTTGGTTGTGACTTGGAGTGTTACTGCACGAATGTTGCTTGCTTTATTCTTTGTGGAACTCCTAAGTAATGTGAGTTAAATATTAAGTGGATATGTTAAGTCACATGTGGCAAGGGTTGGATAAACTTAGAGTGACGAATTTGACCCTATTGCATAACTCTCGTTTATATCTAACCATTGTAGGGATGATTCTTTTACTTGAAGGATTATCTAACCATTGTCGCATGTGATTCTATTCATGAGGTAGTTAACTGACATTATGGGGAGTTTTTCAGCAACTGATGGCAGGGTGAGTTTGGAACCTAGGAAGTGCTTCAGTGGGTTTAGTTGCGATGTTTAACGAGCATTTGGAGTATCAGTTTAAGAAGGTGACATAGAGGATTTGGGATGATTCTTGAGGAAAGTATGGATAGGTGTGGAAGGTAGTATTGAGCCCGTACTACTGAAAGCACATGATCCATACTTGAATTGAGGAGAGTCATGGAGAATCTAGGAAGCCTGGGGGAAGTGGATTCTTGGGTATGTTCTAGTTATTGATATGAGTGTTTTATCCCAGTGCGATGATGAGCAGACTACGAGGAGGTTTAGGTTTTGGTTCAGGCTCAGGTGCAGGTATTGAGCTTATTGATGAGTGGATGCAGGAGTTCATCTTATTGGAGATTACCCACAGTATTTTGGAGCGGACGCATGTGATCTTTGGTACAGTCAATGAGGGAATTTTGTAGATTTTGGGTGAGCGTCGGGGCGTGTTCTGTATCGAGATTATGTTTTTGTTGGAGCTCGCACTCTTTCCTTTCATAAGATCCGTGTTTTTGGGACTCCCAAATTCTTTGGGAAGAAAGACCCCATTTCCAGTGAGAGATGGTTAGCGGATGTGTCATTCTCATCCTATTGGTAAATGTTTGTCTTGTTTGCGAGGAAATGAAGAAGGTAAGGTATCATGGCATGTTAAGGGATGACATCAAGGACTTGTGAGTTGTCAGGGTGTGAGACCTGAATGATATGATTTCTAAAGGCCCAAGACTCAGGATTCATGTTAGAGAGGCCATCAGGGTCGGGGCCATTATGCCAAGAGTAGGAGGACCCATGAGGGAGGATTTAGGGAGTCAAGCCAAGGATGTTTCAGTTATGGTCAGATGGGTCATTTTAGTCATGATTACCTCGTGAGTCAGATCCGATGTGTTTTTGCTGCAACCTGGTAGGCTATAAGAAGGTCGAGTGTTTGACGTTGAGGGCTGGAGAAATGAGTGCACCTACTCCGGTTACTTTGAGGATCACTGGCGGTCATGAGTGTAGGGCGGGAGCCCCAACAGCAAAGATCGAGCATTGTAGTATCGGTCAGTGGATGTCAGAGTTTCATCAGATGTTGTTGCGGATATGTTATCTTTTGCATTCTTCATGTTTATTATCAATATTTATATTTGTCTTGGGATATTGTTTTGGTATGGGTAAACATTATCTCTGGTTTGGTTCTCTATTATTTCCTAGTCTATATCATCAATAATTGTTATATGTCATTTTACATGCCAAGAGTCGTTAGTGGACCGTATCTTGCTGGGCGGGTTCCGGTTTTTTTTCGTTTGTTGTTTTGGTTCTTTAATGGGGTCAATTTAGGGGCATTGTTTGGAAAGTTTATGGTCGTATTAGTTGGTTAGTTCTCTAATTAAGTCAGTTCAGAAGTGTTAGCATTTGTTCTGGTAGGATCAGCAGCCGTCTATGGAAGGGCCTTTGGGTCCAAATCACTACCGCTGCTCGGGATGGAGCGGTAGCAAGAAGTTGTGGTGGCACTAGCATGAGGTTGTTGGTCATTAGAAGTGCCAGGGGGAAAATTTCATAATCGCAAGGGTTGAAGATGGTTAGAATTCAGAGACTCTTCTGAGGATGGATAATTGGGTCAAAGGTTCGCTAGTTCATAGTGTAGAAGCTATTTAATCGAGTAATGAAATGAGATCAGAATTAAATGAATTAAGAACACACAGAGTAAATATAATATTGTTTCAACTCTATTATGCTTTCATGGTACAAAGATTTTTTCAGACAGAAGAGTTCTCCAAAAGTTCTATCTATCTTATGTAACCTTCCCTATTTATATATACGAACAGTAGAAAGCATACAAAATATTCAAAGGACTAAAACATTACAACTTCGAAATAATTATGCCTTTGTAATAACATTACATCACCATCGAATACAAAATAACCTTCGACACCTTACAACATACTTCGACTCTTATAATATCCCTTTTTGTAAGCAGTGTCGAAATCAGGTTATCAAAACTTTGTCAGCTAAATGCAATGTTCTTCTTACCTCCACATACCAATTGGTTACTTTCTTGAGTTCAGTTTTATCTCCTTCATTATTCTTCTTACAACTATTTATATGCACAACTAATTTTGTATATTAAGTAATTGTGTATCTTTCAACATCACATGTTTGGAATAAAAACTTCGTTGACTTGCCCTTTGTGCTTTTTCCAACGAAAATGATCCCCAATGGCTTCAAACTTATCTCCCCATCTACATACTTCTTCAAATCAGTTTGACACTTCAACACTGACTGAGGAACATTAATTTATTTTCCCATTAACAGAGCTAATTCAACATCCGTCAGTGCTAGGCAATCATAGTAATTGTCAATGAAAAGCTTGATATGACCTAACCCCAAATGTAACACATCTTTACTGGCTCCTTGAAGATTCGAAGCATCTATGTCTTTGAGAATGTTCACAACTTGAATAAGATCATTTAAATTCATCAAGGAAAAATCAGCAATTGAGAAGTCGAAAGCAACATTGTTTGACCTCACAACATGGTATCGGAAATTCTACAATATATTCTCGAACAACGCATCCTTGGTTATACTCACCACTCGAACAATCTCCACAAGTGACCAAACCTCTTCTTGTTCCTTTCCCAGCACAACATGAAATCTCAGGTTCATATGAATAAAATCATTTGTATTCTTAGATTGATCAACAATTTTATACTGAGCTATGAGAAACATCATCTCATTGACTAGGAAATCAAGTTGATTCATGTCAGAATTCTCGATGGCATAGCTCTTCCTTGGTTTCTTTTCTAACTCATACATTTCATTGTAAGCTACTCTTGCTTCGATATTCTCATAACTGTACAGCTTCTTTGGATCACCTTTGTTCAAAGTAGGAGGATCATTTTCACGAAGCCTCAAAAGACTTTGAATTTGGCGTTGATTTTCTATCTCTGCATCGATTTCAGCTTTTCTTTCTTCTTTTGATTTTTCTACAACAATCCCTTTTCCTCTCCTTTGATCTTTTTCAGTTTGCTTGGGTTTTGAAGAACTACCTTCACTTTTAGACCCAATTATAATGCCTTTAACAATCGGCCTTGTAGTTGTTGTAGTTGCCATCACTGCATCAGCCTTCGAAATTATTGGTTCTGGTGTTGGAATATGAGTTGTAAAAAATTTACCAACAACCTTTGCTTCTTCATTAGTTTTCCCAAAAACACCTTCTCCTTTACTAACACTCCTCCTCTCTTCCTCTTGCACCCCTATGACAACAGGTGGGGCATTTGTTGGTAAGAGATTAATCAGCTAAGTTAACGGGGATAACTCCTTCTGAATGGTAGTTTCAAACAAACGAAACTTCTGAGTTATGAAGTCAGGAGTTAAAAGAGATGAAGACCCAGACTTAAAAACCAGCTCTTTCAATTCACGAAGCATAGCATCAAGCTTCCCAAAACTGTTAATATCATTAGTTGCTTTGTCATCAATCTTAGGAACAAGAGATTGATAACACTCCACCACTTTGGTTACATCACCCACAATAATATTGACTTTTGAAGGTAGAGAAGAGTAATTGGTACTCAACTCATTGATCTCTTTTGCCACATCCACCTTCAATTCCTTAAGATTTCGATTCACATCTTCTCTTACAGTCTTGACATCCTTAATGAAAAGAACGTGACGTTCCTTTGCAACCATTCTCAGATCCTTGATTTCACAATTGAAAGTATCAGATTGAGCTTTGACTCGGAGCTCCTTGTTCTTATCCATTACATACAGCTTGTGTTGAAGTCGAAACTCTTGAGCTTTGAGCATGAAATCGACTTTAATGACAGAGACAAAGTGTTTACTTCCTGCATCTGCTTGTGATTGCAATAAGGAATTGAGCTTTTGTTGAGAATCTTGAATTGTTTCCCCGGCATGAGCATATGATCTGGGATTTCTTTCTCATAAGGATCAATTTCGAGGTCAGAAAATGATCCTCCAAACCCTCCATCACCAGTTTCATCATCATTTATGGTTTTGGGTGGTTCAGCTGATTGAGACAGAAAGAGAGAAGTAATTGGTTGATTCATGACTTGATCAAAGGTTGGGGAATGAGTGGTTGTAGAAATAGTTGTGAAAATGGTGGTAAAGAAGTATTCGTAGTGGTTTCGAAAATACTTTGAGTAGTAGAAATTGGGTTTTCTTTGTTCGATACTCCTTCAGCCATGTTGACATTTTCATCCATATCAGATACGTGTTCAGGGATGCCTAAGGTTCGAATCTCCTCATTGATGACTTGGTTAATGAAACCTTGGGTGGTATGACCGAAGTCTTCTCAAGAATCAATATTGTTGTTGAGTCATCAAGAATCGTAGATGTGTCCACTACTGAAGTTTTCACAGGGCTACTTGAAATTCCTATCTCCTTGAAATTCGATTTGACATAAGATTTCTTCTTAGATGAAACATTACTCATTGGTGTTTTAGGATCTTCTTCTTCTTCCATAGATTCTTCCTGAATAATCAACTTTCTCTTCTTTCGTTTCTTTGAAATGTGTTTAGCAGCATCCTTAGCTCTTCGCTTCTTTGAAGATGGAGAAACCGATATAGGTACATCACGAAAGATAAGACCTTTTTGAGTTACATGAGGCTTTCGAACCATTAAAGGTGAAATTTTGGATGATCTTTCAGTAGAATATCTTGACTGATGAGCTATCTTTTTTAGATGCTTGAACACACCCAATTTCAAAGGAACTGTCTCCTTTGTAGGCTCAATTGTTTCAGTCTTAACAGGATTTTCCAATTTCTTGGAAACTTTGAATCCCTCTCCAGACTTTTTCTTTGGTAACTTAGTTGTTTTATCCTCTTGAATTGGTTTCAAAGGACTAGTTTCAACAGATGTAACGCCTGTGTTTCGGGCTTGCCATTTGTAGCAATGTAATAGTCTAGGTTAACCTCTGTAACCCGTTTTGAAATAATAAGATTGTATTATTTGAGTATTGTGTGTTTTGTGCTTAATTGCTTAATTATGTGGTTTGATTAATTAAGAATAAAAATAAGCGTCAAAATTTAAGTGTAAAATAAACTTAATATATTTGGTTAATGTTGTAGTAGTTGAAACGAGGTTTCCGAATATATATAGAACGCCCAAATCTGACTTCGTATGAGGAAGTTATGATTTATCGAAGTTCCGGCTTAGCGATATACAGCCTGTTTTACTCGATTTGAGATCGAGCGGTTGTTAGCCGAAGCAATCTAAATGAGAATCGAAGATCTCATGGTTGGTATTGAAACGATAAAAAGTTAGGCGAGAACGGACGTCAAACGAAGAAGTTATGAATTTATAACGAAAGTTTCTGTCCCGGCCTATTAAAAATAATTAATAAAAATAAAGTCAAAATTAGCCGACGGAGTCTAAACGAAAGTCGTAGAGCATGGTCTCACCTTCGCGTGGATATAAAGAACGTCGAAAACGGAGTTCGTATGATGAAGTTATGAATTTCCGAAGTTTATTAATCATTTTGTATTTATTTTTAATTCAAAATTCGGAAGCATTATCCGAAGGAGTCACCGATCTGATCCGAGGTACGCCCCGCGTACTCGAGTACGCCCAGCGTACTCCGAGGGATGTCGACACTCGCACTCGAGCACTTCGGATACGTAAGCAATGACGTTTTGGGCAGTACGCCCCGCGTAACGCAGTACGCCCCGCGTACTCCGAGGCTCCAGCCTCCTATAAATAGGATGCGAGGGTTCCGGGTATTTTTGCCAATTCCCTCTCGTTTTCGTGTCGAAGCTCTGCGCAAAAACCCCCGAAGCCACCCCGAAGTCCCGGTATCATACTCTAGCCCCGAGGCAAGTCCCGAGATCCCGAAGATCCCGAGAAGTGCGGTTCCCGAGTCGAAGCTCTGCCCGCGAGAAGTTCGATTTTCGAAGAGATCTTCCAGATCTGCTGAGGAATACTACTTCTATAAGCCGTAGTGCTGTCCGATCATCTTCTGATCAAGTGAGTGTGTAGTTATTTCTTCTAATACAATAATACGAAGTATTTTATATAAAAATACGTGCTATGTGTATATATTTGGTTGTGTTATGTGTGAATGAGTATTCACTCTCTTCTATCTTACAGATCTGCTTATTTCTTTATGAAATATGAGTTATGTGTGTGTGTGCCTCATCTGTTTTGTGATATATGTGTTGATTAAAGCATGCTATACAGGTTTTCTTTAAACTATGTATACAAATGTATATTTTTATCTACTAATATGTTGGGTAGAACATGGGTAGACAGTTGGTGTGTAATAAACAGATGAGAGGCCTCGTTGTTGTTTGATTGAGTCATCTAGCGGAGTTTAGATGACGACCACTGGCTATTCTAGACAGTCTTGTGGAAACATTAGCAGGTTCGCCACCTGTAGGTGTTAATGAACTTGGGTGTTCATTCGTTGTACTCCATCCCCCTCATGGTTGCCTTATTTGACTTATATTGCTGAGGTACCCCCGAAGCATGTATTGTCACCCCGATGAAATATTCTTAGACTAGGTCCCTTATGTTAGTTGTTTTAGGGACATTAAAGTGAGAATAACGGGAATGGGTAATTGGGTTATTGTTGGTTGGTGAAAATTAAATATGATATTTATTGTGGGTTGAAAACCCTATATGCTCACCAGGCTCCCAAGCCTGACCCACTCAGTTTTAAATTGTATTACAGGTAGTGGCGGAAGGGCATGAGATGGATGAACCATCAAGTTGTTTTGTTTACAAGTCTGCATATGTTTATATTTGTTATATGACTTGTAATGTATTCGTTTATGCTTATTGGTCTGAATCAGAACATGACACCCCGAGTTTTGATTATAATGAAAATACATTTCTTTTATGAAATGCTTCGGTAAACAATGTTTTATCATGTTTTGTTTTTGGGAACAAATTCCGCAACTCTTTCAAATCAAAAGGATTTACTCTGAAAATATTTAAAAGCATAAATGAAAATCGGTCTTTTCTGGCCGAGATTTTGGGGATGTCACAGTTGGTATCAGAGCATTAGTTTAAGCGAACTAGGAATTTGTTGGATTTCTAGACTTAAACTTAGAATGCTAAGTGAAGTTTTGAGATGTGTGTCTGTTGTGATTTAGACACGAGCACTAGTTTATTTTAGGAAAGTTGCCTAAAATGATTTATGTGCTAAATGTTATATGTTGCCATATATGATATTATTTGTTCGGATCTATGGTCTGTTGCCGACCGGATCTAGAAACCTTATGTGTGTAGGATTCTAAGCGTACGTCTACGATATTAGAACTAGCATGTAAACGTTTCGGAGTGATAAGGATGATTTGAATATCTATCATGATTGAGGATCTAATTTCACCTTATTCGGTGTAGATCAAAATGGTGAGAACAAGAAGTGGAGTTGGAAATGCTAACGAAAACAGGAATCAACCACCAGTGATTGAGCCAATACCTGTCGTAGCAGCAGCACCTGAGCCAATAACCATGGCTGGTGTGCAATTGATGATTCAGACGATGTTGGATCGTCAGATGGATGAAACTAGACGGTTGCTTCAACAAAATCGTGAAGAACTGTCGATTCGTGTGGAAGAGCCTGAACTGAATGAAGGGCACTCGGAAGGTGGAAACTTCAGTGGGTCTGTTGGTCCAGCCAACCCACCGATAGTTAGGCAAGATAACCATGATGGAAGGAATGATGGAATGGGATGCAAGTACAAGGACTTTTTGACTTGTAAACCATCGACCTTCAATGGAAAGGAGGATCCGATTGGGGTTATGGATTGGATCTCCGAAATGGAGTTAGCCTTTATGACATGTGGCTGTAGAGGCAAGTTGCAGACTATCTATGCCGTGCGACAATTCCGAGGTGGAGCCGTTCGTTGGTGGAACACTCTAGGGAAGACCTTAAGCCCTAATGAGACACTGCAATTGTCATGGGCAGAGTTCTTGGTGCAGTTTAAGCGCAAGTTCTGCTCGGCTCAAAATCTGTTGGAGTTGGAGAATAAGTTTCTGACATTGACGAAGGGTAGCATGTCAGTTGATGAATACACCAATAACTTCACCGATAAGATGGAGTTTGCCTTGCGTATCGTTCCAGACGAGCTGACAAAGGTGGATCGGTATGCGAAGGGACTTCCATGGGAGTACGAGGTGCCGGTACGTCAGGCACTTACTCTAGAGGCAGCTATCTGGGCTGCCAAGTCTGTGGAGAACATGATAAAGGGAAGAACCACCGACAAGGTTGAGGTTGGTGAGAAAAGGAAGTTTGAAGGAACATCTGGTTCCAGTAAGAAGAGTAAATTTTCGAAATTTGATTCGAAAAAGTTTGGAGGAAAAGGAGGCGAAGCGAAGTGGTGTGATAAGTGTAGGAAAAAGCACTTTGGGAAATGTAGCGAGGATGTAACCTGCTACAAGTGTGGAAAGGTTGGACATTTTGCCAATGAATGTCCGAACAACAAAAGGATGTGTTTTGGGTGTAATGAAGAGGGGCATATTTTGAAAGACTGTCCGAAGAAGAAGGAGGCAGCTAGGCCCAACATTCCACCAAAGCCGAAGGCAAGAGCCTTCCAGATGACACTTGAGGCTGCGAAAGATGAAGCTGATGTCGCTTCAGGTACCTTTCTCGTAAACGAATTACCTGCTCATATATTGTTTGATTCTGGAGCCAACTACTCCTTTATTTCGCATGAGTTTGGTAGAAAGCTAGCTTTGCCTGTTGATAGACTAAATAATGCTTTATTAGTCGAAGTAGCTAGTGGCAAGTTTGTACCTGTTAGCCATCGTATGAAAAACGTCTTGATCGACCTTAATGGGAATAAGTTTCTCGAGGAATTATTGCCTATCGAACTAAATGGTTTCGACATCGTCTTGGGAATGGATTGGCTTAGCGCCAATGATGCCGAAATTTTGTGCAAGAAGAAGATAGTTAAAGTAAACCCGCCTGGGAAAGATTCGTTTATGGTGTATGGGGACAAACGCAGAGTGAATTCTGGAATCATTTCTCTAATGAAAGCCAGAAAGTGTTTGACCAAGGGATGTACATCATATTTAGCATTCGTGATTGATGCTAAGAAGGAAAAGAAGGTGATGCAGAGTATTCCAGTGGTGTGTGATTATCCGGAAGTATTTCCCGAAGATCTTCCTGGATTACCACCTGATAGACAAGTGGAGTTCAGAATAGACTTGTTACCAGGAACCACGCCAATAGCAAAAGCACCTTATCGATTAGCACCGACGGAGATGAAGGAGCTAATGATGCAACTTCAGGAGTTATTGGACAAAGGTTTCATTAGACCTAGTTCATCGCCCTGGGGAGCTCCGGTGTTATTTGTAAAGAAGAAAGATGGAAGTATGAGAATGTGCATCGATTACAGAGAGCTGAACAAGGCAACAATAAAGAATAGATATCTGTTGCCGAGGATTGATGACCTGTTTGATCAATTGCAAGGTTCGAGCTATTTCTCGAAGATCGATCTTAGGTCAGGATATCATCAGCTGAAAGTAAGAGAGCAAGATATCGAGAAGACTGCATTCAGAACTAGATATGGACACTACGAGTTCTTGGTTATGTCGTTTGGACTAACCAATGCTCCAGCAGCGTTCATGGATTTGATGAATAGGGTTTGTAATCCTTTCCTTGATAAATCCGTGATAGTGTTCATAGACGACATTCTGGTCTACTCGAAAAGCCAGGAGGAGCATGGCAGACACTTGCGAGAAGTGTTAGAAGTTTTGAAGAAGGAGAAGCTTTATGCGAAGTTCTCCAAATGTGATTTTTGGATTCGTGAGGTCCAATTCTTGGGTCACGTGGTCAACCAAGAAGGGATAATGGTTGATCCAGCGAAGATTGAAGCTGTGACGAAGTGGGAACAACCGAAAAGTTCCACGGAGATTCGAAGCTTTTTGGGATTAGCCGGATATTACCGTAGGTTTATCCAAGGCTTTTCTTCGATTGCTACTCCATTGACAGCTTTGACCCACAAAGGAGCTACTTATGCTTGGAGTGAGAAGCATAAAGAAGCATTCGAGAAGTTAAAGAAGAAGCTATGCGAGGCACCGATACTTTCTCTACCCGATGGAGTCGAAGACTTCGCTGTTTATAGCGATGCGTCTGGTGTTGGATTGGGTTGTGTTTTGACCCAAAGAGAAAAGGTGATAGCATATGCGTCTCGACAGTTGAAAGAGCATGAAAAGAATTACCCGACTCATGATTTGGAGTTGGCAGCGGTAGTTTTCGCTCTGAAAATATGGAGGCATTACCTCTATGGCACGAAGTGCAAACTTTTCACTGATCATAAGAGTCTCCAATACCTCTTTAATCAGAAAGAATTGAATATGAGGCAACGACGCTGGCTAGAATTACTTAAAGACTACGACTGCGAGATACTTTACCACCCCGGTAAAGCTAATGTTGTTGCTGATGCTCTCAGTCGGAAAGTCAATCTTGAAAGGAAGAGGCCAAGAGCGTTGAAAATTGAAGTTGTCTCGACTATTGTGGAAAGTATAAGGAAAGCTCAAGAGGAAGCTTCTGAGAAAAATGACCGAAAGGAGGAACGTTTGGGTAAAACGTTGGTGTTTGGTACTAATGGTCATGGACTGAAGGTATTCCAAGATCGTATTTGGGTACCTAAGTCAGGAGGAATTAGGGATCTTCTGATGGAAGAAGCTCACAAAACCATGTACTCAATTCATCCGGGTAGCACTAAAATGTATAGGGACCTAAAACCCTACTACTGGTGGCCGACGATGAAGCTTGATGTTGCAAAGTATGTGGCCGAGTGTGTGACTTGTGCGAGAGTCAAGACACAACATCAGAAACCTTACGGGAGTTTAGAACCTTTGCCTGTGCCTATGGGTAAGTGGGAAGACATTGCTATGGATTTTGTCACTAAACTGCCCAGAACAAAGAATGGTCACGACATGATTTGGGTGGTCGTTGATCGATTCACTAAGAGTGCGCATTTCATAGCGGCCAGGGAGAAATGGTCTATGGAAAAGCTTGCGAATTCTTACGTGAAGGAAATTGTGAGGCTTCACGGTGTTCCGTTAACGATTGTATCGGATCGTGATAGCCGTTTCACCTCAAGGTTTTGGAAAAGTCTACAAGAGGAAATGGGTACCAAGTTATGTTTAAGCACAGCTTACCATCCGCAGACTGATGGTCAGAGTGAAAGAACAATACAAACACTTGAAGATATGCTGAGAGCATGTACCTTGGAATTCCTAGGTAATTGGGATGAACATTTACCGTTGGTAGAATTTTCCTATAATAATAGTTTTCACTCGAGCATTAAGATGGCTCCTTCTCAAGCTTTGTATGGACAAAAGTGTCGTACGCCGTCTTGTTGGCTTGAGGCTGGGGAAAAGCAGTTTATGGGACCGGAGATGGTTCATCAAACTGCTGAAAAGTTGAAAATAATTAGGGAAAGAATGTTAGCAGCTCAAGATCGTCAAAAGAGCTATGCTGACAAGAAGCGAAGACCGATGACTTTTGAGGTTGGAGATTCGGTTTTGCTTAAAGTCTCGACGTGGAAGGGACTTATAAGATTTGGTAAAAGGGGAAAGTTGAGTCCAAGGTTTATTGGACCGTTTAGAGTCCTTCAGAGGATTGGGAATCAAGCTTACAAGCTCGAATTACCCGAAGAACTTAATGGAATTCACAACACCTTTCATGTGTGTTATTTGAGGAAGTTCACGGGAGAAGTTCCCGATATAATTCCAATTTCTGAATTGAGAATTGATGAGAACAAAAGGTTGATTGAAGAACCAGAGGCAATTGTTGACCGAAAGACTAAGAAGTTGCGACGCAAAATGGTTGGGTTAGTGCTTGTCCGATGGAAACACACGAATGGGCCGAATCTCACCTGGGAGACGGAGAGTGACATGTTGAGTCGCTATCCGCATTTGTTTGTTGATGTGTGATTCCGGGGACGGAATCATTCTAAGGTGGAGAGAATTGTAACGCCTGTGTTTCGGGCTTGCCATTTGTAGCAATGTAATAGTCTAGGTTAACCTCTGTAACCCGTTTTGAAATAATAAGATTGTATTATTTGAGTATTGTGTGTTTTGTGCTTAATTGCTTAATTATGTGGTTTGATTAATTAAGAATAAAAATAAGCGTCAAAATTTAAGTGTAAAATAAACTTAATATATTTGGTTAATGTTGTAGTAGTTGAAACGAGGTTTCCGAATATATATAGAACGCCCAAATCTGACTTCGTATGAGGAAGTTATGATTTATCGAAGTTCCGGCTTAGCGATATACAGCCTGTTTTACTCGATTTGAGATCGAGCGGTTGTTAGCCGAAGCAATCTAAATGAGAATCGAAGATCTCATGGTTGGTATTGAAACGATAAAAAGTTAGGCGAGAACGGACGTCAAACGAAGAAGTTATGAATTTATAACGAAAGTTTCTGTCCCGGCCTATTAAAAATAATTAATAAAAATAAAGTCAAAATTAGCCGACGGAGTCTAAACGAAAGTCGTAGAGCATGGTCTCACCTTCGCGTGGATATAAAGAACGTCGAAAACGGAGTTCGTATGATGAAGTTATGAATTTCCGAAGTTTATTAATCATTTTGTATTTATTTTTAATTCAAAATTCGGAAGCATTATCCGAAGGAGTCACCGATCTGATCCGAGGTACGCCCCGCGTACTCGAGTACGCCCAGCGTACTCCGAGGGATGTCGACACTCGCACTCGAGCACTTCGGATACGTAAGCAATGACGTTTTGGGCAGTACGCCCCGCGTAACGCAGTACGCCCCGCGTACTCCGAGGCTCCAGCCTCCTATAAATAGGATGCGAGGGTTCCGGGTATTTTTGCCAATTCCCTCTCGTTTTCGTGTCGAAGCTCTGCGCAAAAACCCCCGAAGCCACCCCGAAGTCCCGGTATCATACTCTAGCCCCGAGGCAAGTCCCGAGATCCCGAAGATCCCGAGAAGTGCGGTTCCCGAGTCGAAGCTCTGCCCGCGAGAAGTTCGATTTTCGAAGAGATCTTCCAGATCTGCTGAGGAATACTACTTCTATAAGCCGTAGTGCTGTCCGATCATCTTCTGATCAAGTGAGTGTGTAGTTATTTCTTCTAATACAATAATACGAAGTATTTTATATAAAAATACGTGCTATGTGTATATATTTGGTTGTGTTATGTGTGAATGAGTATTCACTCTCTTCTATCTTACAGATCTGCTTATTTCTTTATGAAATATGAGTTATGTGTGTGTGTGCCTCATCTGTTTTGTGATATATGTGTTGATTAAAGCATGCTATACAGGTTTTCTTTAAACTATGTATACAAATGTATATTTTTATCTACTAATATGTTGGGTAGAACATGGGTAGACAGTTGGTGTGTAATAAACAGATGAGAGGCCTCGTTGTTGTTTGATTGAGTCATCTAGCGGAGTTTAGATGACGACCACTGGCTATTCTAGACAGTCTTGTGGAAACATTAGCAGGTTCGCCACCTGTAGGTGTTAATGAACTTGGGTGTTCATTCGCTGTACTCCATCCCCCTCATGGTTGCCTTATTTGACTTATATTGCTGAGGTACCCCCGAAGCATGTGTTGTCGCCCCGATGAAATATTCTTAGACTAGGTCCCTTATGTTAGTTGTTTTAGGGACATTAAAGTGAGAATAACGGGAATGGGTAATTGGGTTATTGTTGGTTGGTGAAAATTAAATATGATATTTATTGTGGGTTGAAAACCCTATATGCTCACCAGGCTCCCAAGCCTGACCCACTCAGTTTTAAATTGTATTACAGGTAGTGGCGGAAGGGCATGAGATGGATGAACCATCAAGTTGTTTTGTTTACAAGTCTGCATATGTTTATATTTGTTATATGACTTGTAATGTATTCGTTTATGCTTATTGGTCTGAATCGGAACATGACACCCCGAGTTTTGATTATAATGAAAATACATTTCTTTTATGAAATGCTTCGGTAAACAATGTTTTATCATGTTTTGTTTTTGGGAACAAATTCCGCAACTCTTTCAAATCAAAAGGATTTACTCTGAAAATATTTAAAAGCATAAATGAAAATCGGTCTTTTCTGGCCGAGATTTTGGGGATGTCACAACAGACTTCTTGGGCTTTCATGATTTCTTCGAAGGACCTTCATTAGTATGTGACAGTAAAACTCCAGTCTCCTCATTAGGACTAATTGTCTGTAAATATGCCATTAACACTGGATCCAATGCATCAAACTTTTTAGCATTGCATCCGAAATTCGAGCAACTGATGGAAAAACATTCACATCATCTTCAACAACCTTTGGGTAGTGATACTTTACAAACTCAACCTTTGGTTCATCAGCAGGCACTTGAATACCTTCCTTCTCATATGCATATTGACGAATTAGACTCCAAAATCTGGCACAAGAAACCCCATCAACAACATTAGTATTCTCAACACTCTTTAAGAACTCCTTCCACATCCGAGTCGCACAATCCACCAATAGATCATAATATATGCCAGCAACCATAGCATACACCTCCAATTTCCTTTATCCAAACCAATACTTCGACTAGTTAGTCATCGAAGATAAATGTCAAATAAAAAATTCAAGATACAAGGAATGTTGGATTTCTTGAACTCATTAATCTTGGTAAGAGTGGGTTGATAACCCATCTCATTGAACATGTGAATAACATGTTCATTAGTGACCTTATAGAAAGGTGGAGAATTAGGGATTTCTAGAATCTTTGCAAAAAGCTTCTTGGACAAGCGAAACTTCTTTTCATTCACTAGATTGAATGTAACTGTGTCCATTGTGTTGCTATATGTAGCAGTGGAAGCAGCAATTGAAAGCCAAGACATTGGAACTTCAAACTGACTAAACATCACAGTAGACAAAACTGAATGTTTTGGAGCAACAATTAACATCTCGAGTTCCTCTGGATAAACAGAAACATCCCCATCAACTTGAAAATTCGTACTTTGAATCTTCATAATGAGTTGAGAAGATACGTCTTCAGTGGTGTTAGACTGAGGAGCATCCATTGTTAGGTTTTTCTTGAAAACTTTGTAGAACAAAGTAAGAAGAGGACACAAATCGTCTTTGAGTATGTTAGGAAAGTGTAAAGCTGGCATGAATACCCAATTGCCCTTTTTATATGTATCCCTAATTTGAATACCAAATGTTTGCCATCAATTAACATCATATATGGCCCTTGAAAATCGCATCATTAGTCGTAAAAGACACCATGTTTGATAAAGTGATTATCACAGTTTACGAGGAACGCAAACATTTATCAAACTGTCCCATTAAAAGACTCTTCGTGAGTACCCAGAAGATAATGACCAAAACCTTCGTAATGGAGGTTGGCTCTTTCGCTTTTGGGTTTGAAAACGAAGCCATATGCCAGAATTTCAAAATCATCATCTTGAGTTGGTAATACTCAGAACCTCAAGGATTTCGTGAGTGCAGTGTGCCAAGGAAAAAGATAATAATCAAAATAAGAAAAGTTTAGGTCTGTGATGTTGAAAATATAATTTCGACATAAAAGCAAATAAATCCCGGGCAAAGATTGCTTCGCTAATCATCAAGAGAGATGACTAATAGCTTGTGTGGTTTCCCGCGAATTACAATCGAATACTTATTGAGAAGTATCGAAGGGCTTCTTTTAGCATGGCTTTGAACGTGGCTTAAAATTTCATTACAATCAACTACAAAACATAAGAGCTACAAGTTGTAAATGAAATTACCTGTTTGACCAGTGTAGTTAGTGACAAGTAAGCTTTGAAAATTTTATCAACTAATGAAGGTTGAGAATGATACTCAGACTGAAATCATATTCTTGAAAACAAAATTAGTCCTAAATCTTGTTGGGTAACAAATGTCGTGGGTGGCGAACATTTGATCATGATAACTTCAAATGAATGAATATGATTTTAAGTATCAAAAACAGGTATAGAAAAAAAATGTTTCGTTAAGTCTGGAACAAAGTTCCCCGTCAATTCCTTAAGTTGGTTCGACAATTAGGGTTTCACTTTCATCATGGTCTCATGATGTTAGATCATAAACATAGATTTTTGATATGTCTACATCCTGATTGTTTATACCATAAATCTCTTGGAAATATGTCATAGTGTGTGATCGTGAAAGAACTTTAAGGATGAAAAAGGTTGGTGTGGAGATTCAAATGTACCACTGCTATATATGGACCAAGCAGATAACTCTAAATTCATTTGAGTAGAGTATAGTAGCTTATTGACTAATGGAAATATAACGTAGTTGGGAAGAATTCTCAGATTGAAAATTTCATTAAGGCTTCGAAACCCATTGAGTCTTGGAGGCTTGGGTCGACATGCTGCAGCATGCTTCTCGGGACATCCTAACTAGGACAAAATTTCGAAAATATACCTATCCCTTAAGCAGACAGCTTGAACCCCTGTAAATCTTTGCTAACTTGAGCATCTAAAAAGACCATCAGAATTTTTTTTTGAATTTTAAAGATTTTGAATGAAAATAACAAAAAATATAACAAAATTTTTTTTTTGGTATTTTTGATATTTGAAAAGTAAAAAAAATGAAAATATTTTTGTTGTTTTTGATTTTTGATAACGAAAACAAAAAAAAAATACCTGAATATCGAAAAATTGGAAAAACAACAAAAATAACGAAAATCTTTTAGATATTTTCGATGATAAAATATGCAAGAATAAAATAACGAAGATTTGATCAAACCTAGATACTCAATGTCGAAAGAAAAGCACATCGAAGCTTTGACTATAAACAATAAATGTTGACTCTGACAGTTGTCCTCCATGTCCGAGTTATCAATCTTTCAAACCTAATCCAAGAGATGAATTTCCTTCAATCATTCCTAGACCTGCCAAAATTCTCATGAATGATTTTGCATCTATATGCTTTGTAAAAATATCAGCAAGCTGATCAGTGGTTTTTACAAAGTGAACTTCAATATTTCCATCATCCACATGTTCTTGGATGAAATGATAATGAAGAGCAATATGTTTAGTTTTTGAATGTTGCACATGATTGTGGAAAATACATATGGCACTTTGTGAATCTCAATATAAAGGAATTTTCTTCATATTGATTGTAGAATCACGAGATTGACTTTGGATCCATATGATTTGAGAAGTGCAAGTTGCAACAGCCACGTATTCTGCTTTTGCTATCGAAATCGAAACATAGGTTTGTTTCTTCGACTGCCAACTTACAAGCTTCCCATCAAGTAATTGACATCCACTACTTGTGCTCTTACAATCTAGATTTCAACCCCCCAGTTCTGCATCTGAAAATGCTTGAATAAAGAATCTTGTTGTCGAATGATACCATAATCCTATAGAAATTATCCCTTTGAGATAAAAAAAATATTCTTGACTGTAGTGAGATGTGGTTCTCTTAGATTTGATTGGTACCTGGCATAAATGCACAGAGAAAACATGATATAAGGTCGACTTGCAGTAAGGTAAAGTAACGAACCTATCATGCTTTGATACAAAGTAATATCCACAACATGTTTATCTAACGAAGGGCTCAACTTCGTTCCAACCACCATTAGTACTCTAAGCTTGGTGTTATTCGTCATGCCAAGCTTTTCAAGAAGATTGCGAGTATACTTCTCTTGATTTATGAAAATGCCTTCCTTTCTTTGACGAATGTTCAAACCTAGAAAGTTGTTGATTTTGCCCATCATACTCATTTCAAACTTACTTTTCATCAAGTTTTCAAATTCACTAGATAAGCCAGGGTTAGTAGAGCCAAAAATGATATCATCAACATAAATTTGAACAAGCATTAGATGATTCCCAATTTTCTTTAGAAAAGGATGGGATCAACTGATCCTTACTTAAATTTCAAAAGTTTCAAAAAGTTGGTAAGAGTTGCATACCAGGCTCTTGGTGCTTGTTTTAACCCATAAACAGCTTTATCTAAGATATAAAAAGGATTAGGATATTCTTCATTAATAAAACCAGGAGGTTGTTCCACATACATAGTCTCTTCTAGTTCACCATTGAGAAATGCACATTTGACATCCATTTGATAAACGTCAAAATCTTTATGTGTTGCATAGGCTAAAAATATTCGAACAGCCTCGAGTCTTGCGATAGGGGCGAAGGTTTCTTCATAGCCGATTCTTTCTTGTTGCGAATAACCTTTAACTACAAGCATGGCTTTATTTCTCACTATGTTACCATCTTTATCAGTTTTGTTTTTAAAGATTCATTTTAAACCCACGATTTTAATGATCCATTTTAAACCCACGATTTTAATGATCCATTTTAAACCCACGATGGAAACATCTTTTGGTTTAGGCATTAATCTCCATACATTGTTTCTTTCAAATTCAGTTAATTCAGATTACATTGAAACAACCCAATCAGAGTGTTCCATTGCATCTTTAACTGATTTAGGTTCAATTTTTGAAATAAAAACATTGAACATGCAAAATTCTTGATGTACATCAAGTACCTCATTCTTAGAACTCAATTGAGCTCTTATCAGCACTCCTTTATGTGGACCACCTATCATTTATTATGATAGCTTTTAATCCTTCACTTTTGTTCTTATACTTCGTCTGTTTGTTCTTGCCTTTTGATCGAGTCTTCATCAAATCAATATTCTATATTGAGGTTCCTGGTCAAATTAGTCAATTGATTATTGTTTTCATTAGACAAATTCTCAATCTTGTGTTAATCGATCATATAATACAGATCATGTTTTTGATTTTCGATCGTTCTTGACTATTAGCTCTCTTGATCATTTGAAATTGTTTTTGTGATCTGATTTGATTGATCAATCATTGCTCTTGAATCAACTTGCGTAATTCATAAGTTTCAGTTTAATTTTGACTTGGATTGATCTAAAAATCAATTTTGTTACCCGCATAAAGGAATTAAGGATTTGGTAATGTACCATGGGAATTGTTTGTGGTTATCGGACTTGATGAGATTTCAGGAAGTGTTCAGCCGGGAATTTGGGTGGTTATGCGATCATCAAGTTTGGATAGTAATGGAATGTTAATCCCGGTATGCTCTAGTTATCAACAGTTTGAATGGTGAGGTTATGAGATGGAATGGAAATTCATTAAATATTGAGGTTGGAAAGGTGCAGTCAAATCCAAGTGGGGTAGAATCGTTTGATCTAAGGGTTTGCACAAGAAAGGATATTCGTGTTTCATTTCACATCAGTAGTGGTACATGGTGGGTATGTAGATGGACTCAGGCCGAGGGTGGTGTTAGATCCTCTCAGCATGTTCTTGTGTGATTAAGGATTTAGGATTCGAAGCTTTAACCAAACACCTGATTAGGATTTGGTTGGATGAGGGTTTGACTCGAAATGATTATCTTTGATATGGTAGAGGTGTGGTAAGACCATCGGTTATAACCATGGTGGGATAGATGTGTCGTAAGACTGTGGGATGTCTGTTTCATTCACTAGATTGGCAGATGGTACGGAAGTGTTGTAAGTCTGCGACGGGATCGTAGCATTCGCCAGATTGAGGTAGACCATCATTGCGGTGGTTGTGAGTGTGAAGGTGGACCAGCTCGCGCCTTAGGCAAGGCAGTCAGCAGGGTCATATAGCAAATCTCTGTTATAGGAATAGGACCATTAAGGTCAGAGGTAGGTTGAGCCAATGTAGTTATCGATGGGCAGGACCCGTTGGCATGGCTTGTTCATTGGTATAGATAGGGTGGGATTCACGGGCTAGGTTCATGTGTCTCTAGCAATTCAGGTGAGATCTGGTAGATATCGGTTGGGTCAGGGAATTGGATTATGGTTTTAGTTGGAGAGTTATATGGCCGAGGAGTGGCATGGTATGGTCCATAGGCGAGGATAGCCTTATCGGTTGGATTCTTAGGAACCTGGTTCTTAGGTCTAGTGTGAGACTGATAGTCTTAGTGGTAGTTTGGGGATATTTATATCCCAATTTAGTGATTGGATACAACGAATAAGAAGCTTTTGGGTGAAATGTAGGTGTTAATCCTTGGATCTCAGGTTATGAGTTATGTATCAAGTTAGCTTTTGGTCGAGAATCTTGTGGTTATGTTTCAGATTGGTTCCCATTGTGTGGAGGTTAGGCAAGTGATGGGATTTCATAATTTTAGCAGTATCGTGTTGGATTGGCAGTTTGGGATCAGTGCTTTGTTCAGCTTTAGAAGCTTTTAGTCGAAGAGTTGGTTTCCAGGAGGGTGGTAAGAATTGATTTTGAGGATGAAATCTAATTTAAGTGGGGGAGATTTGTAACACCTTCTTTGGGATCATTCTGTAATTCAGGGCCATGGGCTGGAAGTTGATTGTGTAAAGAATTTGGTCGTTAAGGAGATGGTTTTTAGACCTTTTAGAAGGAGGTAATGATGGTTATGATATCTAAACCTTTGAATTGTGTTTTGGAGTCAAAGGGTAAAATGGGAAAACTCATAGGCCGACTTCTTGCATGAAATATTGATTTTTGTTTAAGAAGTTTTTAGTCCAAGATATCAAGATAATATTGTAGAGATCCACAATACCTTTCCGTAGATATAAAGAACTTCAAAATCGGAATTAGAATGAAGAAGTTATGCCAGTTTGAAGTTTAGTCAGTTTTGGGTTATGCTGAGTACGTTGGGCATACAGAGGGGCGTACACTAGGCGTACTGAGGCACCCTAAGTACGCTGGGCGTACACAATCCATGCCCAAACCATCTTTTTGTGGTTTGAGCCCTATTTAAGCTCCTTAACTCCCCTAAACCCAATCCATTCTCAGCATCCACCCCTCTAACACCCCTTCCATGAAACTCTATCCCTAGGTAAACCTTGTATTCTAAAAGAAAGTGTACTTAAGTGCTTTGGAGTATGCATGGTGCACACTTGAGAAGAAGGAACTTCTTGGAGACGTGTTGGTTGCTTTGGAGCTTGTAGATCTAGACTTTGTTCACCTTGATCTATCTTCTAAAGGTATAAAGTTTGAATCTTGATGATGCATTTGTTAGATCTAGATAGTTTTGGATGTTTTGAGCTTTTGCTCATTTTAGTGCATAATGTTTAGATCTTGAAATTTTATGACCTTCTTATGGATAAAGTTGGAAACTTTATCCAACTAAACATCATTTTGATTCAGATCTAAAAGTTGGAGACTTGTACTTAAGTTGAAAAAGATGAACTTTTGGGCCCCTTTCAGACTTAAAGACTAGATCTTGTTTGTTGGGACCATTCTAATGGATAAAGTTGGAAACTTTATCCATTATAATGCTATTATGAACTATGAAAATGTGATCTTGGCCCTTCCATCCCTTCCATGCAAGAGCTGTGATGTCTTATTGGGTTAAGAACTTAGGGTTTTCTTGGAAGTAGGTCCATGTTGGTTTTGGGGCCCAATCGAGTTATTAGGCCACTATGGGCTTTTGTTGCTTTTGATTTGTTCTTTGGATTTGCATTATAGATTTTGGGCCTTTTATGCATTTTGGGTTGCGCCTCGGATTTTTCGATTATTGAGTTGTTTATTGATTAAGATTGTATTTCGTTTGTTAGTTGGTGTGACGTTATCCAGTTCAGTGGTCCGAGCAGTTATTTGGTTATCAGCAGACTGAGGTGAGTTTCCTCACTATATTTAGTGGGTCAAAGGCACCAATGCCGACCCATGGTTTGTTATGATTAGTATGCTTGTTGTCTACATAACTCTGGCATGTGCTATGTGTTTTATGTTTACCGAACAGGGCTTGATGCCGGGTAGGGCCCGATTCCAAGAGGGGCCTGATAAGTATATTGTATGCTAGTTATATGTATTTGTTTTTATGATTACCAGGTATGACCCTATGTCAGGCGGGGCCCGATGGCTAGTTTATATGCTATTTATCTCTTGATTATTGCATGTGTTGTGTGTTTATATGTTTATATGTTTATACGTTTATACTGGGCGGGGCCCGATGCCAAGCTCGATGTCGGGCGGGGCCTAATGCCGGACGGGGTATGATGTCGGGTGGGGCCCAATGACGTGTTGGGCAATATATGTTGATATGTATGGTATGTAGTATTGTGGGGAACTCACTAAGGTTTGTGCTTACAGTTTTCAATTTACGTTTTAGGTACTTCTGTTTTCAAAAGGAAGGGTCCGGCTTGATAGGAGCGCATCCACCAATGTTTCCATAATATGATGATTTTGGGATTGTACTCTGACAACTGTTTTCTTACAAAGTACTTTTGAATATTTAGTAAAGGAGTATTGAATGTTGACTTAAATATAATTAATTTTTTGGTTGAATTAAAATCAAAATTTTTACCTCATAATTTAGGGATGTTACAACTCGCTACTTAGTAGTCGGTCGAACAAGTATCGACTAGAGAGTTATGTAACCTTGGATGGTGTAAGTCATAAAGGCAACACAAACACTAGAGTTTGGATTTTGTTTCAAATTGGATCCCCGAAGTCAAAATCTTAAAATTGGTTTTGTTCGTGTACACGAGGTGTACGTTCTTATACACTTAGCGTAATGGGTTCCGTGTGAGTATGTTGTGCATACTCCAGTACGCAGGGCGTCCGTGGGTCAGACCAAATCCCTAAGAATTAGGGTTTGTGCATTATTTTAACCTCATTTTGGCCCAAGAGCCTCCCCTACCTCAGCCTCCATTCCCATTCTCGAGCTTCTTAGGAAACCCTTTTGCATTTTGATCTTTTTGGAGTTTTGTGAGTGATAGTGTGTGCTTTCGTTTATGAAGAAGGTTATTCAAGAAGGAATCTTTGCCCTCAAGACTTTGGATCCAGCATCTCCTTTTCATTTTGCACCACTAGAATGTATAAAGCTCCAAAGTTGTGTTTTATTAGGGTTCTAGTTTGAGGCTAGTTTCTTCCTTTTTGTCCCCAAGTTTAGATCTTCGTGAGTATGAGCTACTCCTAAGCCTCCAAGATGTATTTTTATATGTTTCTAGTCATATTATATCATAAAGGTGCAAACTTGAATCTTTTTTAGTCCCCATTCATGTGTTAGAGTGTAGATTGAGGTGAAATAAGCTAGGTTTTAGAGTTTGGGCTCTTTATATCCACCCAAAGGCATAAAGTTTGCAACTTTATGGCGTTAATTGTCTTAAGTGGTTTAGATCTGAGTTCTAGTCGTTTGGTCTTAAGGTTTTAATACGTTTTTGCATGGTTTGCATGGGGCCACATACACCATGCATACTTCTTGTACGCCGCGTGTACTGCCTCCCTAGTCACGATTTCCCGCTCCAGCCTTTTATGTTGCGCATACCATTACGTATGTCGAGCATACGACCCATATCAGATTGATTGGTGTTTTGGGCCCAAATCGATGGGCTAGCTTGTGGTGTTGGGCCTTGGACATTTTTCTGATGGGCCACTTCAACTGATGAACTCTTATTAGGCCTTAGTTGATATTTGGGTTTAGGTCTAGGAGTTTATTGGGCTTAAGGTCTATGTTGGCCCATCTTGTTGGACATTAGTCTTTTTTTGTATGTCTTAGTCCAGATTTTGACCCAATAATTTTGGGACTTTATTGTTTAGTTAGTATAGGAATTTATCCAGCCTAGCAGTGTGAGCGTTTATCTCGGTTTTTGGCAGTTGAGGTGAGTTTTCTCACCATGATCATGGGTCGAAGGCACCAATGCCCGACCCATTTTTTGTTATGTGGAATGTTGTTGACTTTTTGATAATTTTATGGAAGACCATGGGATATCCCATGACACTTGTGTGTAAGACCATGATTTGGCCCTCGACAATGCAAGGAAAAACCATAGGTGTAGCCCATGACACTAATATGTAAGACCAGGATTTTGCCCTCGGCATTACGTGAAAAGATCATGGGGGTAGCCCTTGGCACTTAATTGTCTTATATATATGGTATGATTGGGAAAATCACTAAGCTTTTGCTTACAGTTTATTTTTGTGGTTTCAAGTACTTCCAGTACTAAAGAGAAGGGCCTGACTTGATGGCAAAACATTCACTCCTCACTATTTTCCGCATTTTGACATGATACTCTGATGATTTAACATTATTATTAGTGCTTGGTGTTGGAACAATGTGACGTTTGTAACTTTTGTGTATATTTAAAAATGAATAACTTTATTCTGGTTTTTGGGCTGTTACAAGTTGATATCAGAGCCTTGGTTTGAGGGATTCAGACACACTTTCGGGTGTGTAAGAACTCAAACTAAGGAAATTATAATATTTTCAAAAGAAAAAGAACTAAAAAATTTGAAAAATATTCTTTTAAGAAAGAGGGGAGTGCAATGCGTGCAATCAGCCGAGCTCAAGTAATTGTTTTCCAGATTACCATACTTATATATTATGATTAGTATGCTTAATATGTGAACTGCATGCTAGAATAGGGTGAAGGATACCTTTAGGAATCATATGATAGAACTGCCTAAGATGTGTGTTTCTTTATAGCTTGATAGAATTTGAGGCTATGTCATACATGGAATTTATATCGACTCAAATAACTGCTATGTGTATGCTTTCAAAGTTGTATATTCTTAGGACTATATAGCCCTAGAATGAGTGGTTTGGCCTCATTTCCTGTTCCTTGTTGGTTGTGGATTTAGGGTAGAATATTCATTTGACAGTTTATGTGATCCTATTTTTTGTTCAACTTGCATGTATAGGGCAACCAATGGTGTTGATTGAGGTTCTTGGTACTGCTAGTGGTAGAGGTTTAGGGTTTCTAGAGGAGTCTTTGATGTGTATGCTGTCTAGAATAGATTGTTATGGTTGTAGTGTGGTAACTTAGAGCAATCAGATTGTCCTTGGGGATGGTACAGATATGTGTGGAAGGTAGTATTAGGCTCGTACTACTGGAAACATTAGACCTGTACCTGAGACGAGTGTAGATCTGGAAACACTAAGGAGGCTGGTGTTGAGGAATCCCCTTAAATCTCTTTGATTGATTACTTTTATTTTGTATTTTCATTTTGAGGATGGTGATGACTACTCGTGGAGGTTCGGGTTCAGGTTCGGACTCTGGTTCGGGTTCCGGTTCAAGCGCCAAACCGATTGATGAGAAGTTTCATGAGCTTATCGCAGCCGAGCTTACTTGTGGCATACTTGACGCTACTCCTATGATTTTTGGTATCGTCAAGGAGGGGATGTTGGAGATTATGGAGGATCGGCTCAAGTCATTTCGATCCGAGATTAATGCGGGTCAGTTTGGTATTTGAACTCCCTCTTTTCGGGAGCTCAATGCATCTGGAGCGCCTGAGTTCTTTGAGTTTAAGGACCCCATCGCTAGCCGACGTTGGATTACTGACATGGAGAATGCTCGGCAAACCAGAACTGAGGGGGCAAATTTAGGATTCGCTTCCTTCTTGCTGGGGGACAGAGCGCGGGATTGGTGGGAGGAGGTTACCTGTGACATCCCCAAATTCACAGTTATTTTAAAAATTTTATTTATGCTTATTTGAAAATTAGAGTATTCATTTTGAAGAATAATATTGTGGAATTTGTTCCCACAAAACATGATAAATATATTATCAAAGCATTTCTGAAGAAAGGTATTTTGTTTATACTAAAACTTTGGGATGTCATCGTAAATACAAAAACAGAAGCATAAACAGACCTTATCACTAGTGATTTACATCTCCCTTAATCTCTCAATGAAATGTAGCTTCGTATCGATACATGTAATACAAATAAATTGAGTGGGTCATGTTGGGAAACCTAGTGAGTACATATTTCAACCTACAATAATAAAGTTATTATGTTTCATCATCAAACAATTAACCCAATTATTCATCCCCATTATCTTCTTTATTCTTAAGTATCTTCCGTAAGAATCATCTATTCCTCGATATTTAATCCTAAGGATTGTCCTAAGTAATAGGCATGAAGTCCATCGCTTTCAGGGTTTATATAACAGGCACTAAGCCTATAGTTGCCGATGTTATCTCTTAGGCACTAAGTCCATAGTTGCCAATGTTCATTTACAGGGTACTAAATCCATAACTACTAACGTTCATTTGTAAGGCACTAAGTCCATAGCTGCCAATGTTCACTTATGAGACACTAAGTCCATAGTTGCCAAGGTTTCTAGAGTACATCTGGTGAACACATCATTCACAACACCTACAGGTTGTGAGCCTACAAGCGTTCCACTAGACTATCTAGAATAATCTGTGGTTATCATCTATACTCTAATAGATGATGGGGCCATCGCTTCTCATCATCCTTCTCATGTCATCATCTATATCATCTTTCATATCTCATCTTTCATCTCATCTTCATATGTACTCTCATCTTTCATCTACCCATGTTTTTTATAGGTATCAAATATGTATACAATTTAAATCAAATAAAACATGTATATTGTGTTCATCCAGCATAGATATAAAGAGCATAGATAATATAAGCACATAGCACGTAATTTATATTAAATACTTCATATCTATGTGTGAGATGAAAGTAAATATGCACTCACTTGTTAAAGTGATGAATCCAAACTTGGGCAGCGCTTCGCTTCTAACAATACTTTTTTCCTTCAACAAAAACTAGTTTCATTACCGCTAAATTTTAGTCTAATATTTATCGAGACTATTTATGAGCGATATTCTTTTATAAGTGTTAAACAATACATTTCAACCACTATGTACATGCAGGGGGCAGACATGAAACACCGAAGGGAATGACCATTTTGGCATTTAAGCACTTTTGAAATCCAACAACCCTATACGACCCTTCAAACCAGATTCCCCGTACCGCAAATAGTTAAAAGATACTATAATAACACTTTGTATATTATATTTTATAATACATGTATTGTTTATAGGTTCATTATAACGAAATTGAACGTAAACATAAGTTATACTTAAAGTAGGGTAAGCATAACTCACTTACTAGGAGGGTTAGTTAGGAGTCAGGCTCTGCAGAGGCAAAACTTCCGAGCTAAAAGATCTTCTTCTCGGAGCCTTCTGGCGCTCCGGGACTTGCCTCTAGCACTTGGGAAGTGCTAGGGAATGGAAGAGAGGGTTTGGGGGTATTGGGAGAGAAAGAATGGGTTTGGTGTGAAGAAATGAGATATTTGAGCCACTATTTATAGGCTTTATGGAGGCCTCTCACGTTGTGAGACATGCCTCTCACGTCGTGAGCCTTGCGTAGGCACCAAAGCAAAGCCTGGTGCTGACACATGGCACCGAACACTGACACGTGGCGCCGAACACAGGTAAAACAACCAATTTAAAAAAAAATCATAACTTTCGCATACGAGCTGCATTTTTGACGTTCTTTATATCCACACATAGGTATTGACAAGATATAAAACTTTCCTTTTGACCCTACTGGCTAATTCTTGACCAATTGTAAATTTAACAGTCTGAGAAGATTAGATTGTTAATGACCGTGTAAAATTCATAACTTCTACATACGGACTTCGTTTTTTATTGTGTTTGTATCATTTAACTCCTATTAATAAGATCTTCAATTCACATTTAGATAATTTTGGCTAAAAGTTGACCGGTCCAATATTCGATTTCTGAGCTATATACTACAATGCCAAATCATAGAAAAATCATAACTCCCTCATACAAAGTCAGATTTGGATGTTCTTTTTATGTACGTTCTCGGTTAACATATATTATGACTTTTTTTTAGACCACTAAGGGAAAAAATTAATTTATCAAAATTTCACCTTTTATGTTACGCGGCGTCGTGCCAGTTTTGTCGCAAAACTTCGTCGAGTCATAACTTTTTCGTTATAAGTCGGATTTCAGCATTCTTTATATGTACGGAACCCCTATGACATACACTATAACTTGGTTAAGATTATTCATTCTAAATAATATTCTAAAAAATTCATTTTAGACACTTATTGTCTCTAAATTGACTAGCCCAAATCTGTGGGCGTTGCAATTATCTTCCCCTTAGGAAGATTACGTCCCAGAATGATGAACAGGACAGGGCTTGTATAATGAACCCATACATTATCTTTTCATCCTAGGTAATAACCATAACTCATGTGTTTCTTTGAATGAGTATCTAACTCTTGGACTTCTTGATTGCAGGCGGTGCTCAATCTTGCACCCGCTCTCTATCTCACGTTGGACTTTCAATCGTAACCTTCGAGTTACAAACTAAATCCTTATTAGAGACTCCTTCTTCTTATTAATAGACTTAAGATAAGTTCTTTCATTCGATTACCATAATAGAACGATGGGTCATGTTCTAATGACCTCTCATCATATAATGCAACCCTTAGACTCGGGTCTTTTATAGTCAAATTCCATAATGGAAGTTTCTTTCCTTCATGTTCTAATGTGATATATTCACATCCTAGTATGTAGCACTTCTATCTACAAGCTCTTACTTTAAATGAGATTGTGATACTTCTATTGAGCGCTTCAATAATTTTTCACTTCAATCATTTGGCTTAAGTTGGATGCTACATCGAACTTGGTTCTCTAAAACATGTAAAATACATATCTTAGTCGGAGTCGATATGATATGACCACTCGTGTTGGAATAATAATCATCTTCTTAGTCATTACCGAAACAATGGTAACGCAAACATGAACAAAATGGAATCAATTATTAGCTCCTTGGTAACCTTGTTACTTTCCCTGATCTAAGTGTGAGTCTTGTGCTTCCCGTAGTGTAGGCCTCTACTATCTTTCACACATACTCATACTTGTCCCAAGTATTGTCCCCCAATCCCAGGTTCTTATTTCCTAAAATTACATAATGATTTAACACATACGAATGTGTGCAAATAATAATAAAAATTTTCCTAGACTCTACTGGGACTTCTTCCATGCATATCTTCAATCATCAATTCTACTTCAACTCGGTTAGTGGTGGACATGCCAGATGATGGGATAACTTCATGGGTTACACCAATCGTTTTATTATCACGCCAATTGTAACATACTCCTCTAGATATTCCACTTATTTTATCAGGTGTATTCAAAAGGCAATATACCACTCTTACAATATCTTTCGATAGGTATCATTTACTATTGTGAGCCTCCTCGTTTCCTCCATTTACTCAATTCGCTATGAGTCTTCACCATGACATTATGTTCACGGAATCATGCGCTCAACGTATCGGGACGAGAATATATATAGAGAAGTTTTAGACATGTAATCCTCCTTATTACTCCAAAAGGTTAGATTCCAGTTCTAATATTGTAACTAAGCGTTTAGAAACCTGAGCACATAAAATTTCAAGATCCGGTCGACAATAGGAAATAAATCCGATCAAACAATAGCATCATAAAGCATATAAGAAATCTTGTAGCATAAATTATTTAGCACATAAAAGAAATTTAGAAAGCTAATCCTAAAGTAAGCTAGTGCTTGTATCAATTCAGGTGTACTACCTAAAATATAATAGACATACTCCTCACAATCGTCGCTTAGCATTCTAAGTTTAAGTCTAGAAGTAAATCCTTACTCCAAGTTTGCTTAAACTAATGCTCTGATACTAATTGTGACATCCCTAAATTCAGGGTTATTTTAAAATTTTTATTTATGCTTATTTTAAAATCAGAGTGTTCATTTTAAAGAATAATATTGCGGAATTTGTTCCCAAAAATATGATAAATATATTATCAAAGCATTTCCGAAGAAATGTATTTTGTTTATATTAAAACTTTGGGATGTCATTGTCAATACAGAAACATAAGCATAAGCAGACCTTATTTACACAAGTGTTTTACATCTCCCGTAATCTCTCAGTGTAATGTAGCTTCATATCAATACCTGTGATACAAATAAACTCAGTGGGTCATGTTGGGAAACTTGGTGAGTACATATGGTTTTCAACCCACAATAATAAAGTTATTATGTTTCATCATCAAACAATTAACCTAATTATTCATCCCCATTATCTTCTTTATTCTTAAGTATCTTCCCTAAAAATCATCTATTCCTCAATATTTATTCCTAAGGATTGTCCTAAGGAATAGGCATGAAGTCCATCACTTCCAGGGTTTATATAATAGGCACTAAGTCCATAGTTGCTGATGTTATCTATTAGGCACTAAGTCCATAGTTGCCAATATTCATCTACAGGGTACTAAATTCATAGCTACCAACGTTCATTTGTAAGGCACTAAGTCCATAGATGCCAATGTTCGTTTATGAGGCACTAAGTCCATAGCTGCCAGGGTTTTTAGAGTACATCTGGTGAATAAATCGTTCACAACACCTACAGGTTGCGATCCTGCTAGCGTTCCACTAGACTGTCTAGAATAGTCCGTGGTTATCATCTATACTTTACTAGATGACTGAGCCATCGCTTGGATGATCGCTTTTCATCATCTTTCACCTCTCATCGTCTTTATCATCTTTCATCTCTCATCATTCATCTCATCTTTCATCTCTCACATCATCTTTCATCTACTCATCTTTACCCATCATAATTATAGGTATAGAATATGTATACAAGTTAAATAAAATAAAACATGTATATTTTGTTCATCCAGCATAGATATAAAGAACACAGATGATATGCACACACAGAACGTAATTTATATTAAATACTTCATATCTATGTGTAAGATGAAAGTAACCATGCACTCACTTGTTAAAGTGATGAATCCAAACTTGGGCCGCGCTTCGCTTCTAACAATTCTATTTTCCTTTGACGAAACCTAGTATCATTACTGCTAGATTTTAGTCTAATATTTACCGTGACTATTTACGAGTGATTTTGTTTTATAAGTGTTAAACAATACTTTTCAACCACTATGTATAGACAGTGGCCAGACATGAAACACCGGAGGGCATAACCATTTTGGCATTTAAGTACATCTTAAAGCCAATAACCCCATGCGGCCCTTCAAATCAGATTCCCCATACCATGAGTAGTTAAATCATATTATAATAACACTTTGTATATCATATTTTATAATACCAATATTGTTTATAGGTTCATTATAACGATATTGAACTTAAACATAATCTATAATAAAAGTAGGGTAAGCATAACTCACTTAATAAGAGGTTTAGCTAGGAGTCGGGCTTTGCAGGGGAAAAACTTCTGAGCCAAAAGCTCTTCTTCTCGGAGCCTTCTGGTGCTCTAGGACTCACCTCTAGCACTTCGGAAGTGCTAGGGAATCGAAGAGAGGGTTTGGGGGTATTAGGAGAGAAATAATGGGTTTGGTGTGAAGAAATGAGAGATTTGCGCCTCTATTCATAGGCTGTCTGGAGGCCTCTCATGTCGTGAGCCTTGCGTAGGCAGCAAGGTGAAGCCTGTTACTGACACCTAGCATCGGACACAGGTAAAACATCCAATTTTAAAAAAAATCATAACCTTCGCATATGAGCTCCATTTTTTAAGCTCTTTATATCCAAACTTAGGTATTGACAAGATCTACAACTTTCCCTTTGACCATGTTGGCTAATTCTTGACCGATTTTAAATTTAACAATTAGAGAAGATTACACTATTAACAACCGTGTAAAATTCATAACTTCTACATACGGACTACGTTTTCAATTTTCCTTTTATCGTTTAACTCCTATTGATGAGATCTTTAATTCTCATTTAGATCATTTTGGCTGAAAATTGACCGATCTAAACTTCGATTTTTGAGTAGTATACTACAATGCCAAATCTTAGAAAAAGCATAACTCCCTCATAAGAAGTCAGATTTCGACATTCTTTTTATATATGTTGTCGGTTTAATGTATACTACAACTTTCCTTTAGATTGCTAAGGATAAAAACTAATTTATCAAAAATTCACTTTTTACATTATATGGTGTCGTGTTGGTTTTGTCACAAAACTTCGGGTCATAACTTCTTCGTTATAAGTCGGATTTCAGGGTTCTTTATATGTATGGAACCCTTGTGACATATACTATAACTTGGTTAAGATTATTCATTCTAAATAATCTTCTATCATAAAATCATTTTTGACGTGTATTGTCTCTAAATTGAGTAGCCCAAATCTGTGGGCGTTACATTACCCAAGTTGTGGGGACAATAGGGTTGGTTGAGATGACATGGGAGGACATTCTTCAGAGATTCTAGATGGAGTTCTCACCAGCTATATAGATGCAACATCTGGCGAGGGAGTTTCAAGACCTTCGCGTGGCTACGGCGACTGTGGCAGAGATCATCGCTAAATTCAGGGAGAGGGCATTGTTGGTTTTGTAGTATGTTGTGGATGATGAGATGAGAAAAATGAGATATCAATCTATGTTGAGGGATGACATTAGGGAGTCCATGAGCTTCTCGGGGTGTAAGACCCTGAATGACATGATTGAGAAGGCCCACGAGCGGAGAGACTGAGTTGGAGCTCCGTGAGAAGTGGAAACCAGAGCAGGTTCAAGCGGCTGTGCATCCGGCTAAGAGGCCCAAGACCTCTAATACCTACACCAAAGGCCAGTATAGCTAAGGACGTTGTGGCATGTGCGGCAAGCGGCATAGTGGAGATTGTTGAGCAGCAGGCTCAGTATGTTACAGTTGTAGCCACCAGTAGGGCCACATGAGTAGGGATTGTCCCAAGAACGGTCTGATTTGTATCCATTGCAATCAGAGCGGTCATAAAAAGGCCTATTGTCCAATATTGTCTAGAGGAGCAGTGGTGGCGCCCACGCTAGCCACCATGAGGATTACCAACGGCCGCCAAGGCAAGGAGGAGGCCCTTGTGGTGAAGAACATGGCTTTTCAGTTGACCACCAACGAGGCCCTTGTAGCACCGGATGTTGTGACCAGTATATGTTCTAGCTTCATATTTTATTGTTTCCTTTATTTAACCTTTTTTTATTAATTTCTTGTATAAGCGCCTTTTTGGTCAATGGTTTTTCTGCTCATGTCCTATTTGATTTGGGGGCTACCTGATCCTTCGTGTCTCTTGCGCTCATCAAGAAGTTTCGAGATGCTCTGGGAACTTTGAATTCCCTTAAAGAGGTGGAGATTGCGGATGACCATATTGTTAGTTCTTCGAGGGTTTTCCAAGGGTGTTTCATGAACATTCAGTGAGAGGTTTCCTATTAACTTGGTACTGATTCCCTGGATGAGATTGAAAGTGGTCATTAAGATGGATTGGTTGGGCCCCAATGGGATCGTGATTGATTATGAGCGGCAGTTGGTGAGAGTTTGAACCCCAAGTGGGGGAGAATTAGTTATTTCTGGAGAAAGAGCTTTGCATGGACCAAATCTTTCTTCAGCTGAGAGGGTTAAGAGATTTCTGCAGCATGGATCTTCTGGGTTTCTAGCTTATGTTTCAGATATGCAGTTTGAGGCCACATCAGAGTTGAGAAGGGTACCCATTGTGCGGGATTTTCCTCATTTTTTTCCCGATGATTTGCCGAGAGTGCCTCCTGATTTCTGGTTCGGATCCGATAGCCAAGGCGCCACATCGCCTGGTACCGCCGGAGATGTAGGAATTATCTATGCAGCTGCAAGAGTTGCTAAAGAAGGGTTTTATCCATCCGAGCAGTTCTTAATGGGTTACATTGATCCTGTTTATGAAGAAAAAGGATGGGTCTCACAGGATGTGTATCGACCGTCAAAAGTTAAACAAGCTAACGGTTATGAACTGTTATCCACTCCGAGGACTGACGATATTTTTGACCAGATTCAGGGTTCACCTTGGTTTTCCAAGATTGATCTACGGCCAGGATACTATCAGATAATGGTCAGGGATAAGGATGTACTGAAGACATCCTTTAGAACCGGTCATGGTCATTACGAGTTTGTGGTGATGTCTTTCGAGCTCACCAATGCCCCAGCAACATTCATGGATCTTATAAACCGGGTCTGCAGGCTGATGTTGGATCGATCGATGATTGTCTTCATTGATGATAGTATGGTCTATTCCAAGACCAAGAAGCAGCACGAGCAACATTTGCAAGAGGTGTTGGAGACCTTAAGGAGGAGAAGATTTATACAAAATTCTCTAAATACGAGTTTCGATTGTGTGAGGTGCAGTTTTTGGGGAACATCATCAACAAGGATGGGATCTTAGTGGACCCGACCAAGATCGAGGTTGTGATTTATTGGGAGGTCTCGACAAACACATAAGAGATTTGGAGTTTCTTGGGCGGGGTATTATCAGAGATTTATTCAAGATTTCTCCAAGATTACGGTGCCTCTAACCCGCCTGATAAAGAAGAATGTGACCTTCCGGTGGGGACTGATCAATAGTTGGCCTTCGAGACTCTAAGGTAAAGATTGTGTGAGGCCCTAACTCTAGTGTTGCCCGAGGGTTTGGATAACTGTGTGGTTTACTGTGACACTTCTATTTCGGGTTTGAGAGATGTTCTTATGCAGAAAGTGTTTGATTAATGTCAAAGTCTATAATTGTATTTGGTATGTACTTGACCCGGTTGTAGCATGGTCCTTTTGGGTTGCCTTGACCAAAGCAACTTGACTGGATGAATAATAACGAAAGAGGTTATTATGGTTTATTAATATATTATATGAATAATATTAAAGGAGAAATCATATTTGTTTAGTTAAAATTGGTCAAGAATTAATTAGGAATTAACTTTGTGATCAAAAGATATTAATTAAAGCTAAGGGACTGATATTGTAACTATTGGATAGTTACAAAGTAGGATGAGGAAACCGTAGAGATCGGGTGGACCAATTCTTGGGGATAGGGCCTTGAGAATTTTTCCAAGGTAGGGATCCAGAAGATTCTTATGGGATGGTTGGTGGCTAAGTAACCGGATAAGGACTCTGACTGAAACCCTAATCTCACACCTATATAAAGGACCCTTAGAGATAAGAAATAGACTACAAACTTAACAAAAAGGTGACATCTTTACTTGTTTATTTATGTTGATTCAAGTTTTTTTGTATGCTAGATTAGGGTTTTCAAGTCTTGGATAATTATGCATGTACAATTAGAAAAACTAGATCTAAGCAATTAGGGTTTGAATGAACACCATATGAATGTTGTTTTACTCATAACCCAACAAAAAGGTCACGTGATTGCTTATGCCTCGAGGCAGTTGAAGCCTCATGAGGTGAATTACCCTACACATGATTTGGAATTAGGGGTCATGGTGTTTTCCCTCAAGATCTAGAGGCACTATCTATACGCGGTTCGGTGTACTATCTACACCGACCACAAGAGTTTGAAGTATTTGATGGATTAGCTTAATTTAATTATGTGGCAGCGGAGGTGGTTAGATGTGTTGAAAGATTATGATTGTGAGATCCTGTACCACCCTAGGACGGACAATGTGGTAGTCGATGCTTTGAGTCGTAAGACGATGTAACATCCCGAAATTCAGGTACAACTATTTAACCCTTCTCCTTTGTCAAGTTGTCAAAAATGGCCCTTGAGTGGGAAAGTGTTGCAAATGAGTACGTTGGGCGTACTAGAGAGTATGTTGCGCGTACTCATACGCTTAAGTTGGATGCAGATTCGCCTAGGCACACTGGGCATACCCAGGGTTACGCTGGGCGTAGCGGGCCCAGATGCAAACCCTAATTTAAGGCTTGTGCACTATAAAAGGAATGCTAAGGCCTTATCCTCAGCCAACATTTCAGAGAGTGAAACCCTAAGAGATCATTTCCTTCGTCCTAAAGCTTGTGTGTGAGTATTTGGAGCTAAAGGTGCCTTTGTGTGTTAGTGAAGAAGGAGGAGATGAGCTTATGGAGGCTAGGGTTTAAAGTTCCAGCATGGATCTGAGTTTTTCAGAGGAGGGAGCTTCACTTTGAGGTAAAAACCTCAGAACTTTCCTCTTTATTTTGGTTTGGTGTTTTATGGTCCATTTCTAGGGTTTAAGTCCCAAAGGTGGAGACTTTATGAGCAAGAAGGGCTCCATGGACCTAGATCTGTCCCATTTCAGTGTTATGTGTGATATTGATCCATAAAAATCCCATCTTGGTCGTTGTTATGGAGTCATGATTGAGTTATGAGCTTTAGAGTGTTGAAAGTGGAGAGATTTAGGTGTTGGTGACTCTCACAGCCATGCAAAGGCTTAAAGCCACCAACTTTATGGATTATGAGGCTTAGAAGTGGTCAGATCTGAAAGTTAGTCGTGGGTCTTAACCGTTTAAGACCCCAAAAGCTAAGGAGTCTGAAATTGGGAGTTACGCGGGGCGTAATCCCAGTACGCGCAACATAGGGGGTCGCGTTCCCCATTTCTGTGAGGTTGTCGGGTACGCCCAGCGTACAGGTTTGGTATGCGCAACGTAACCCGGAGAGTTGACTTTTGGTTGACTTTTAGGGTTTTGTCAATGTTAGGGTCTTTGAACCTTGAGAGGGGTAAAATGGTCTTTTGCCCTTCTGAGAGTGCTAAGAGAGGGATCTAGTCTAGCCTTGAGAATTGTATTGATTAAAATGCTTACTCCATGTGATTAGGCGGAGGCTAGACCGGGTTTTACCGAGTTCGAGATTACCGAGTCACCCGAGGTGAGTCTTCTCACTATACTGTACCTGTAAGGGTACCTATGTGTGACCAAAAGGTCTTATATGCTATGAGATGTATGTGCTATATGCTAATATGTGATATGTATGCGTTATGTATGCTAAGTATGATGAGGACCGGAAGGTCAAGATGATATGGACCGGAAGGTCAAGAGGACATGGACCGGAAGGTCAGGAGGTTACGGACCGGAAAGTCGATGCAAGTAGGGCCGAAAGGTCTACCGGGATTCGGGGCGGAAGTCCCCTGAGACACTCGGACCAGAGGTTCCCATAGAGTTATGGCCTGGAAAGGCGTATGTGTTGTATGTGGTATTTTAGGGAACTCACTAAGCATTTATGCTTACAGTTGTTGTGTTGTGTGTTTCAGGTACTAGCGAGGACCATGGGAAGGCACCGCATGATCCGTACACACTGAGAGGATTTATGTATTTGAGATCTTTTGAGATTCTGGGATTTGTTTATTATGATGACATTGGATACAGTTGTTGGATATTGTTTTGGTGATTGAAAATATAATTTAAAAATGAAAAATTGTTTCAAAAAATTTGTCGTTACAGACGATTAGCTCATCTATCCGAGACATTTGTTTGAGGATGATTGTCACTTTGCCTCTAATGGATTTGATCAAGGAGGCTCGGGTGGAGGGATCGAAAAAGGAAAATTGGAAGATTGATCGAATTAGAGATCAGATTACTTTATTTGTTAGAGACAGTCGGGGGTTATTGATGCAGGGTGGTAGAGTTTGGGTTCCGGTGTCAGGTGGGGTGAGACACACAATTTTAGAGAAGGCGCATAAATCCAAGTTTTCTATCCATTTGGGGGCTACGAAGATGTACTGAGATCTGAGATTGAATTACTTGTGGCCCTATATGAAGAGGGAAGTTGCTTGGTTTGTTGAGTAGTGCTTGACTTGTAGAAAGGTCAAGGCCGAGCATCAAAGAACCCACGACAAGGTGCAGGTGTTACCCATTCCTATGTGGAAGTGGGAGGAGATTACTATGGATTTCATCACAAAATTGCCTAGAATGGCACGAGGTGTTGATTCTATCTGGGTCATTGTGGATAGGTTGACCAAGAACGCACATTTTATCCCAATTACCAAGAGTATATCTGCAGAGAAGCTAGTGATATTTATGTTCTAGAGGTGGTAGTCAGATATGGTGTACCCATTTCAGTGGTTTCAGACCGAGATGTTTGCTTCACCACCAGCTTTTGGAGGAAGTCTCATGAGGAGTTGGGAACTCAATTTCATTTCAGTCAAAACATACCACTCGCAGACCAATAGACAAAGTGAAAGGACGATTCAGACACTCGAGGATTTGCTTCAAGCATATGTGTTGGATTTCAGATGGATTTGGGATACTTACCTTCCTCTAGCCAAGTTCTCGTACAACAATAGTTATCATGCTAGTATCGACCGACCATCATTTGATTTGTTTTATGGAAGAAGGTGTAGGACCCCAGTTTGTTGGGGTGAGGCTGGCCATCGGGTCATGGGAAGCACTGAGGTGGTGCTTAAGACCACATAGTTGATTTAGCAGGAGCATGATAGGTTTCAGGCTGCGCAAAGTATGTAGAAGAGTTATGTTTACCGATGTCGCTCGGACCTTGAGTTTTGGGTGGGACACTTTGTGCTGCTGAAGGTGTCACCTTGGAAAGGTGTCATCCGGTTTCGGAAGCGAGTCAAGTTGGGCCCCGGTTTATTGTTCCTTTCAGGATTACTGCCCGTGTGGGCGGGGTTGCATACTGACTGGATTTTTATGATGAGGTTAGTCAGATCCATAACACTTTTCACGTATCTCAGTTACAGAAATGTGTAGTCGATGATTCGGCAGTGATTTCGTTGGATGATATCCAGGTGGATGAACGCTTGAATTACGTGGAGAAGCCAATTGCGGTTCTCGACAGGAAGACTAAGACTCTACGTAATAAGGTGGTAGACCTGGTAAAGGTGTAATGGCAGCATCGAAAAGGCTCTGAATGGACGTGGGAGCTGCACATCGAGATGAGGGAGCACTACCCTGAATTGTTCGAGGCAACCAACTTCAAGGGCGAAGTCTAGTTCAAGTGGGGGAGAGTTGTAACATCTACAATTATAAGGTTTGCTTTTGAACCCTTGAGTTTTGATTTTTTCGCAAATTGGGTCCTTAAAGTCAAAATCTTGAAATTGGTCTTGTTCGTGTACGCGGGACGTACGTTACTGTACACTTAATGTAATGGGTTCTATGTGAATACGTTGCGCATACTCCAGTATGCAGGGCGTACGTGGCTAAGATGAAAACCCTAATAATTAGGGTTTGTGCACTATTTAAACCTCATTATGGCCCAAGACCCTCCCCTACCTCAGCCTTCATTCCCTTTCTCGACCCTCTTAGCAAACCCTAGTGCATTTTGATATTTTTGGAGCTTTTTGAGTGATAGTGTGTGCTTTTGGTTGTGAAGAAGGTTGTTCAAGAAGAAAAATTTGTCCTCAAGACTTTGGATCCAGCATCTCCTCTTCATTTTGCACCACTAGAAGGTATAAAGCTCCAAACTTGGGTTGTGTTTCATTAAATGCTAGTTTGAGGCTACTTTCTTCCTTTTGTCCCTAAGTTTAGATCTTGGTGAGTATGAGCTACTCCTAAGACTCCAAATTGTATTTTCAGATGTTTCTAGTCATCTTATATCATAAAGTTGTGAGCTTGAACCTTGTTTCGTCTACATTAATGTGTTAGAGTGTAGGTTGGGGTGAAATAAACTATGTTTTAGAGTTTCGGCTCTCTATATCCACTCAAAGGCATAAAGTTTGGCTTTAATGGGCTCAAGGGGTTTAGAATTGAGTTTTAGTTGTTTGATCTTAAGGGTTTAAGACGTTTTGCATGGTTTGAATGGGGGCGCGTACACCATGTGTACTTCTTGTACGCCGCACGTACTGCCTCCCTGGTCGCGATTTCCTGCTTCAGCCTTGTACGCTGCACGTACCGTTGTGTACGTCGAGCGTACAACCCAGATCAGGTTGATTGGTGTTTTAGGCCCAAATCGATGGTCATGCTTCCGGGGTTAGGCCTTGGACGTTATTCTGATGGGCCACTTCAACTGATGGACTCTTATTGGGACTTAGTTAATCTTTAGGTTTAGACCTAGAACTTAATTGAGATTGGGGTCTAGGTTGGCCCATCTCACTTTGGATATTACTCTTGTGTTGTAAGTCTTAGTATAGATTTTGACCCAATTGTTTTGGGACTTTATTGTTTAGTTAGTACGGGAATTTATCCAGTCTAGCAGCCCCAACATTTGTCTAGGATTTCGGTAGTTGAGGTGAGTTTTCTCACCATGATCATGGATCGAAGGCACCAATGCCGACCCATTTCTTGTTATGTAGAATGTTGTTGACTTTGTGATAATTGTATGGAAGACCATGGGAGTAGCATATGGAACTTGTGTGTACAACTAGGATTTAGCCCTCGGCATCGCAAGGAAAGACCATGGGGGTAGCCCATAGCACTCATATGTAAGACCAGGATTTGGCCCTCAGCATTGTGTGAAAAGACCATGGAGGTAGCCCATGGAACTTAAATGTTTTATGTATATGGTATGATTGGAAAACTCACAAAGTTTTTGCTTACAGTTTATATTTGTGGTTTCAGGTACTTTCGGTAGTAAAGGAAAGGGGCCGACTTGATGGCGCAACATTCACGTCTCACTATTTTCTGCAATTTGACATGATACTATGATGATTTGAGATTATTATTGGTTAGTTTTGGAACAATGTAACGATTGTAACTTTTGTGTCTATTTAAAAATGAAATTTTTTTATTCTGGTTTTTGTATCCCATTTTATCTATGTATGTGGATTATAAGTCCCCACTAACAACACAATTCACAAGATCATTTAGAATAATCAAGTGTTTTTATCTTACTCTATTTGATGACCTAGACGTACTTTCCTTGTTGTCTGATACAGATCTATCATTTTTGTTTGTCTAAAAAGAGGAGGACTACTACACTTCACTTTAATCTCACAACGTATCCTAGAATGTGACTACTCACTTATTCAACTTACTTCGAACTAAGCATCGTTTACAACTCTTATTTTATAACTAGACAAAACTACAATACATGTAATCAACTTCCAATACAATTTCTTGTTCATGTAATATTATCATAATACGGGTTAAACATTTAGCACAAAATACAAATAGTAAGCATTTTGTATATATATATATATATATATATATATATATATATATATATATATATATATATATATATAATCTTTTAAGTAATAAATTATTTTTATTAAAATTATGCTCATTAAAGTAACTACGCACTCACTTTATTAAAGGTGGAAGACTTTCGGGTAGGTTATCTCTTCATCCTACACTTTCACTTTTCCTTTTAAATGACTTAAATACAAATATTACTAAGTTTCAGTTATCATTTATATTATTCTAGACTATAATAACAATATCTTAGATTCTGCATTAATCCTGAAAAATACTAAATTTTATCAAATAATGAATGACCAGATAACATCATATTGGAGGTATGTTCAGTATAGAAATATTAAGTCTGGAAAATCCACTTGAAACACATCGCTAAGATCTTGCCCAAACATCACTCCTATAAGTAAATAAACCAGTATTATAGTTGGAATTACTTATAAATCTTAATGAAGAAATATATAAGTTACACTTAAAAGCATAGTAAGTGTAACTCAACTTACATGTTTTTTAGTGAAAACTTGAATAATCCGCAAGCAGAACTTCGACGTTGAATACTTCTTTTCTCAGGCTATTCAACGCTGCAACACCTTGCTAAGATTCTCTATAAACTCAGAAAAATCGGATCCTGAAGGTTAATGGAAAAGTTGAGAGAGGAAGGTGTGAAGAAAAGTGAGAAAATAAGGCCATATATATGCTGTTGAAAAGGGCGTCACATCTATAGTAAAGCGTGTCGCGCCTACGTGTCACTTTTCTAGAGGTGTCACGTCATCGCCAGTAGGTGGGGGAGTTGTGGTCTGCAGCTGCCACGTGTTGTTTTCCCATGGTGCCACATCATCTCTTGCAGGTAAATTCTTGCATTCTTCGATAAATCGTAACTTTCGCATACGAGTTTTGTTTTCAACGTTCTTTATATACACAGATTTGTAATCCGGAGTACTACAACTTTATTGTAGATCTTAATAGCTAATTCACAATCTATTTTTACTTTATATTTTATAAAGTGTATACAGTGAAAGCTCTTACAAAATTTATAACTTCTTAATACGAGTTTTGTTATCGGTGCTCTTTATATCTACGATTTCATAATTATGTAGACATCTACTCTCGTTTACATTACTTTGGCTAACATGTAATCTATTTTCATTTCGTATTTTATGATAAATACTGGCCCAATACGTTGTAACGTATAAATTCGAAAAATCATAACTTTTTCATATGACGCTAGATTTTGACATTTTTTATACTCACGAGTTTTTAATCATGATTGTTGCAACTTTCATATAGATTATTTAATCAAAATAATTTATTAAGTATAAACATCATTTAACATAATCTGTTAAGTTTTTTTATAGGGTTTTATACAAATATTATATCACCCTAATATTTATTCATATAACATGTACTATATAAATATATACAAATAATATTTATACAAACACATAATTTACGAGGAAATTCTTATTTATTTATTTATCAAAAAGTTTATATTCTTTACTAACGTAAATTAGGATTATTTTATCAAAGGATTAACGAAAAATATGGGTGTTACAATTATCATCCACTTAGGATGACTCTGTTCTGAAATCATACATCAACGAATGGTTATGGATAGTGACTTTTCATGTAATTTTTTGTTTCCTAAGCCAGGTTTGGCCCTACAGTATATTTCCATCACACAAGTACCAAAGTGATCATCTTGTGTTGCAACTTCTTCGTTTTACGATCGACAATCGCTTCAGGTTCTTCAACTAACCTCTTGTTTTCTTCTACTCTTAATTCTGAAAGTAGAATTATCGAGTTCTCCTCTCAAGAACTTCCTCAACTAACAAACATGAAAGGTGTTATGAATATCTTCTAGTTCAATTGTCAACTCAAACTTGTATACTTGATTCCCTATCTTCTAAAGTACTTTGAACAGCCCGCGAAAACACGGACTCTGTTTCCCACGTTTACCAAATCACGTATAATTAATGCTTTATACAGAAGGATACAAGTTTTGATGTAATATTTTCTGGATCCTTTAAAGTAGTTCTTGTGACAAACTTAGTACCCCACTCATCAAGGAGGCAGAGACAATTCCAATATTCAATAACTATTCACCTTTAATTGATGCTTCACCGCCTCATGATTTCGGTTTCGAAGGCGGTAATTAGGAGGTTTACACTTTCACTTGCGCGTGAATTTCTGTTTTAGAAACATGAAAGCACTTTAGTTTGCAAGCTAAAGTGGAGAATGTAGGTGTAAATGGCTTATAATTAATTGTGTTGAGGGTGGTGTAAATAAGAAATAATCAACGTCTCCTTTGACTTTGACACATTTAGATGGTGAAGTCTTTAGGGTTTGGCTCAATCACTAAATTATTCAGTTTCCCATCTCTATATTCTTTGTTACATCTTTTAAATACATCGTATTACATGCTTGCGCACGTTTCAACATGATATTATTAGTGAGTTTTGTTGTCGAGATGCTGAATTATACAATATTGTTTTGTTTTTATTTTTCCAATCCTAGAAAAATAACACTATATCTAACGAAGTAAATGAGTAAAATGGTAAGCAGCAGTTACCATCAATTAGATAATTTGATGGCCTGTTTAAATCATGAACCCTGGTTATGGTTTTGATTGAATTTAGCTGAAATAGGTATTAAATCTTTGATTCTAGTTGAAATTGATAGCCTATAACGGACATACAATGTGGTGTGAACTGGAATCAGTGTTTGGTAACATTGAAATATAACATTTTCCGTAAAACATGTGATTTTTGGATGAATTACAACTGCTGGAGTTGCATGCAGATGAATCTGTTGCATGTGTCACGGCTGTGTGATAACCGAGAAGCCATGACATAGACATGGCCAGTTCGTATAAAATATGTGATGGTAAACCAAGTCAAATGAAGCGGATTTTGGGGATCTCATCCTATACGGAAAAACTTGCATTCAAGGTAAGAATGTAAAAAGTCATTGTACTTATTTTGTCTCCCAGCCACAACCCTCCAGCTTAGAATTGCCTTCAGACACCGACATCATTAAATGACACATTTTTATGTCTCGGTCTTATGGAATCAAACAAATCCAGTATAACAATTATTGAATTATATATATATATATATATATATATATATTACAACTGGAATTGTTAATCTTACAACAGTTCAAATATTATCTTGAAATGAAAGGGATGGTAAACGGAAAACAACGATGGTTAGAATTAGATTTTTCATAGTAGAGAACATGTTTCTTCGGCCGAAAGAGGTAGCTTGAACCGTATGTGGAGTGAATTACGTCTTTTAAGAGACGATATTGCAACGCACCAAACAGGAGGACTGGCAAGGTAGCAATCATGGTGACAATGATTGGTATCCATTTAAGATCATTCTTGTATAACACGAAGAAGGTAACACTAAAAGCAATCATCATGGTTGTGATTGAGAGGTAAAGTGTTGATAGACCCAACATCAGTTTTCTGGGTAATGATTCCAAGAAATCATACTCCGCATAACCAGAAGTGAGAATGGATAAGAAGGTGAGTATTGAAGCTGATGATGAGAACAAAGATATGGCATCTGCCACCACGAAAATCAAAAAGCTTGTGTTTCGGTAGAAGAATGGGATACCACTGATCTGATTGTATCCACCTGGAACTGTAAAAGCTGCAGCAAATACAATGGTGGCAATAAGAGCTGCTACCACCATACATTGACTAGCTGTTCCTTTCATCCATTCCTCACCTTTTACAACTAGATCTTGGTGCTCCTTGGTGAATAACTCGCGTGGTGTTAGTCCATCTTTGTTCTTCCGTTCCCGATAAGAAGGTGGGATCATCTGTTCTACTTCCTACAACATATATAAATCGAGTAAAACAATTTGATTGAGGTGTCAACTAAGCATGCCAATCGCAAATAAGGAGTGGAGTAATGACGTGTATTTTGATTTGGTTATTTTTGACTAGGTATTTGTGGAGTATAAAAGATGAGTGGGTGTCATATAATTAGGTGCACGTGAGTTAGCTTGCTAGTTGCTGCTGGAAGTCTACCCACTAGTTTAGGAAATTAGTTGTTTTTTCTATTCTATTTGTTTAGAAGCTTTCATATTTCCCGATTTTACTTTTCGTTTTTTTGGAGTAATACAACAATGTGAAAAAAGTTCTCAAAATGAAGTGTGTCTATCTTCATTTTTCCTTTTCTATTGACATGTATTTAGATCAATACGTATCTGATTTCCATCACTAACAACTTATTTTACGTCAACTTTAGAGATTCATTAATAAAACTAAGCTATGTAAAGGAAAAAAAAAAAAAGAGAGAGAGAGAGAGAGAGAGAGAGAGAGAGAGAGAGAGAGAGAGAGAAGCGCAGAAGTTAATTTGGGGAGGAATATGACCTTGAACCATAATAGTTCTCGTTGCATCTGAAAAGCACCTCCTGACACATCCTCAAGTCGCTTTCTCTCCACACTCCTCGCAACCAAATGCAACATATTGTCCTCATTTGGATCCTTGAGAGGAGTAATCATATCCTTATTTGAGCCTATCTCATGCAATAGGTTGTAGATATCCACATGACGATGTCTGGCAGCAACGTGGAATATACTTTGATTGTTGTCATTTACTTTCCATGCTAAATCAGGATACAGACGCAACAGCTCAACTACAAATCTAGTATTGCCCACCTCTGTGGCAACAAATAGTACTCGAGAAGAGTACTTTGGTCTTGGTCCAAGTACATTCTGATTTTCAGAAGTGGTAACAGTAGGCTCTTTGATTAAATTCCGGATTTCAACAGGCATTTTCACAATATTATCAGAAATGAGTTTTAGTAGTTGCAGAGTTTGATCTTCCTTGTCGGAAGCTGGCTTTTCATTTTGCTTAATGGGATCAGACGGGCCTCTCAGTATGCTATCAATTCGTATTCTAGGCAGTTCAGCAATATTATGCCAAATGGTTTTGAGTATCTCCAACGCTGTGGCTTTACTTTCCTTTTCAAGAGCTTGCATCTTTGGATGAATGACTGCAAAAATTCAAAGTAACAACCAGAAAAAGAAGCGAAATTGAGGATATCTTGTGCCAGATATTTAACAAGTATAATTAATTAACATCAAGGAGTAGAGTTGCTTACCCCATTTGATGGTTCTCATGATATTAGATTCTGTTTCAGCAAATACATCTGTCTTTCGAGCCAAAGCTCCAAGTACATTCGGACTAACACTAAGTTCTGGGTGCTCCTTTAGTATCTTTAGTGCGATATCTATAAGAGATTTTGATAATCACTTTGTAAGGGAAAAGGCTATGATGAAAGTAAATCATCAATGGAAACAAGAATGACACAGCATAAATCTTTTTTACTTCCAATGTCTATTAAACAAATTGCACCAGTTATCCAAATTGGTACCAATCAGTCATCAATCACTAAGTAATCAACAAACAGAATTTGTAGGTGTAATAACTACATCCTAAAACACTTACCAAACATATCAGTCTCCACACATTTCTGAAGAAGCCAACCACGGTTCTCATGTGTCCAACAACCTTGAGACAAATTCTGGGAATATCCGTACAAACACTTGGCTGTCTCATAATGTCCAAACAAGGCGGCCATATACAGTGGTGTCATTCCTATACTACCAGTGATTGCCACCAAAGCCCTGTTTCTTTCAACCATAATCCCAACTATTTTAACATTGCCAGCTGCAGCAGCTAAACAAAGGGCGGTGTTGGAACTGCTATTTTTAAGTTCCAGGTCCTCCTTTTGCATCTTAGTCATCAGATTTTTCACAAATTCTTCAACCTTTTTGGTGCTTTTTGTCGATGCAGCAACATGAAGTGCTGTTTCATTATTTCCAGTGATACTATACCTTACCAACTCCGGCCTTTTATCAAGAATCTCTTTAGCAGCTTTCCAATCACCTCTAATTGATGCATCGTATAGAGGGATAGCAATTGCAATGTACTCTTTTCTGGTTCCTTTAAAGTAGTTCCAAATTTCATATTCAAAGTTAGTACCACATTCAAACTGGGACAATTGCAATATTCTTTTAACTTTTCACCATAATTAAACATCAATTATTGTGGATACAACCACTTTGGAATCCTTCAATTTGGTTTACCACATAAAAATCAAGCATACTGTAAGTCGGGTTTCACATGTTTGGTGTCTCTAAATCAAAGCTTACACATTAAATATGATAACTTAATATCAGTTACCATCTTAGAGTTGGCTTTCTATGAAACAATAATGCATCTCAGGTGTAATTTTAAATGAAGTACCTTCCACACAATCGAATGTAATATAATTTAAAGTTACTGAATTACTAAAATCGTTCCTATGGTTTGGTTAAAATTGTGTTGCGTCCCTATCCTTTTCTTTTTCACTTGACCGTCCATCACATTTGTTTTTGTTGCACGGTGTTAAATATTTGCAGTTAGCCCTTAGTATAATGACAATTTTTCCCTTTGTTTTTTAGTGCAAAAAAATAAAAACAAAAATAGAGACAAACCGATGCAATTTTAATTAAACCACTGGACTATTTCAGTAATTCACTCTATATTTTACTATTTTTATTTAGTTTTCCAAAAAGGAGAGAACTGCCGTTTAAATGTTGATTTCCCATCGTTTTGCAAAATTCCCTAACTTTCTCCTAGGAAACCGGTGGAAACAGAATCGGAAAAGTAAAAATGGAGCGTTCGTGCATAGCAATCTTCTCCTTCTCGATATGAAATTTGGCGTGTACATCTAACGAAGTAAGGGAGTAAAATGGCTAGTTACCGTTAAGTAGATCTTCACAAGGTTTTGAGGGATCTGATGGACCAATCGCAATTCTGATATCCTGCCGCTGTTCCTCTGTTGAAGACTTCTGATCAGCGACTGAGGCTAATTGCACACCTGCTTGCGCCATCTGCACTGGGACACTACTGATTTAAAAACCTAATTGCTCGACACAATGACTACAATAGAGGATCAGGTGCAACTGACAATATATCTGCGAGTCTGCGTCAGCGAGATTATTTCGTATGAATGAATTAAATTTGAGAAGGACCTCAAGATGTGATTATTTCACAACCTGAACTTCGTAAACGGAAAAGATCTGTTTCCAAATCCTGTTGCTACCCATTTGATTTATATAAAACCTCCCTTGCTTTAAGTCAACGTCTTTAAAGTCCTTAAAAATTCAATCCTTTAGCTGGCAAGTAGTGACCCCGCTAACTACGCTAAACTCTAAAAGAACTGCAAAATTGGTTTGGTTTTATGGTATTCAAAAATCTTTGGATATGGTTCAAAAGGTTTTCAAAAATCTTTGGATATGGTCCAAAAAGTTTTCAACTTGCTGGATGGTCCAAAATCAATAATTTCCTTTGGTTTTAGTCCCAAAATCATGAATTTCCTGTGAATTTGGTCCATAAAGCACTTGTAATGACCGTTTTGCCCTTCTAATTTATTGTTTGTATTTTTTTCATATTTATTTTTATATTTTAATTGAAAATAAAATATCTCTCTCTCTCTCTCTCTCTCTCTCTCTCTCTCTCTCTCTCTCTCTCTCTCTCTCTCTCTCTCTCTCTCTCTCTCTCTCTCTCTCTCTCTCTCTCTCTCTCTCTGATTTGGTCCCAACCCCATCTCCATTCATCGCACCTTCATTTTTCCAGTAACACCACAACCACCATCGATTATCACCTCCTGTCAATTTCAAAGACAAATTTGGGTTTACCAACAATTCTTCCTATAACACCCCTTTAATTTCACCAACAAGGCATAATCTCTAATTAACAGCTCATTAAATTCACAGGACTTTACCAATTCTCAACATCACCAATCAAGACCTGCTCCATTCCCTACAAAAACATCAACAGACTATCAATGTTTTCAACTCAAGATAACACAGTAATAGGTGATTCCAGGGAGGAATCATCAATTTCCGAACAAATCCTAGGTGGGGAAAATGAAATTGAAACATAAATGAAAGGGCAGAGTAAGGAGAAGGGGTGTAGATCCAATAAACAGATGACCAATGGTCTAGAGTTTACCGGAGCTTCAATCAATGTCAGAGTAAGATTTTAACGGTAAAGAAGTACCATGTAAGATTTTAACGGTGACAAAGCTTAGAAATGCTTCGTGTGGATCTGATCGTTAGCCTACATGCCTTCCTTCACCACATTAGCGATGAAGGCTTTGTTAGGGTTAGGAAGATACGGAGAAGGAAGCAGAGAAGGAGCTAAAGGGCATGGTGGTGAATAAGGGGATTCCATAGGGTGTTTGGGTATCAAAAATGGAGTCATACTTACATATAGTAGGCACTTTTAGGACAAAGACAGCAATGGTTGTGTTTCTTGGACTTCTAAGGAGGTCACACGTCAGTGTTGTCGTAGCAATTAGGGTGGTTCAGAGATTGGTCGGTGATTGTGTAAACGAAGAAGGAGCTAGGATTAGGAATGCTTCGTGTGGATCAGGGATGATCGTTAGCCTTCATGCCTTCCTTCACCACCTTCGTTCCATATATAGAGATCCATCTCCACTATAAACGGCAAATTAGGGGTGAGGGTCACCATCAATGGTGGCGTCATTTAAGGATTGTCGATTGATAGAGATAGATAGATAGAAAGAGAAAGAGAGAGAGAGAGAGAGAGAGAGAGAGAGAGAGAGAGATAGAGAGGGCTTGTGGGGTTTATTTTATTTTCTATTTTTTTATAATTATTAAAATACTAAAACAAATAAAAAATGTAAAAAGTAATATTAAGGGCAAAATAGTCCTTTCAATTTTTTTAGGATAAAAAGCAAAGGAAATTCTTGATTTTGGACCATCCATGCAAGTTGAAAACTTTTTGGAACCTATTCAAAGATTTATGAATAACACAGGGACCAATTTTGCAGTTTTGTCTTTTTTAAATATTCGGTAGAGGTTGGGCAGATTAAACCTTGTTTATTTTGGGATTGGGGATGGGAGTGGATCATTACGTCTCGAACTCCCGCACAGCCGTTTACCCGTGCCAAGACAAGTACATTTTTTTTTTATGAAAACACTTTGGAAAAGCTTTTATTGTAAATTACAATGACACCATTAAGTACCAAAGAAACTAACAAAAACATCGAAAACTAAATCAAAAAAATTGTAAATTAACGAAAGTATCAAACTTCCACATCACCACACATAAACCATCAAGTATGAAACTAATTATAGGTTTGCAAGTTTAATTCTTTCACTTATTATCAACAATTTACAACCACCTAGCAACAGGTTTCTAAGTTCGGATGCTACATCTAAACAATAAATAACCAAAGTACATCATCAAGTTTCCACTTTTTATTAATGCTTTTTCAATCCACTATCAATTTACTTACAACCTGCAAAAAGGGAAAAAAAACTCAATCTAATCGACTATAAGCCATGCATATATAGTGCTACATTACAAAATATCATATTTCCTTCCATTTTGCTACACCATCTTACCAACCAACTAATAATTCACAAGTGAAGTTAACCTAAAGCAAAAAGATCCCAACCATATCTAGAAACAAAACACATATATCCTATGAAACAACCATTTCTCCTTTAGAGAAATGTACTTATTATAAATTTGAGCATCAAGCTTCCATGATGAGAAATATAGTAAGCATTTTGTGTCAAGAATCTTAATAGATGCCTCAAACGAAGAAATCCAGGGTTAATACCCAAATATGATGCAAAATTTATAATGAGTTTCAGATCTTTAACGTGTAAATGTATAAGTAAAAGCTTTGTATTTGAATTTTTTAATGATTATAGTGTATAACAGAGAGGCGATTTATAGCCAAAGATTACAACCTAATGGAGATAATAAAGGAGCTTATACAGGAGATAAACATGCTAGACTTGACTAAATAATATTGACTTATGTATCACGTGATAATATATTTGGGAAATATATTATCGGTTAATACGCCCCCCCCCCCCCCCCCCCCCCAAGATGGAGGATCCATCGGATACGCCAATCTTGGAACGTAATCATTGAAATGGACCACGAGATAGTGGTTTGGTGAGAGCATCAGCCAGTTGATCAAATGTGTTGACATGACGAACAATAAGAGAACCATCTTGGACCTTCTCCCGAACAAAGTGGTAGTCAAGTGCCACGTGTTTCATGTCTGAATGGTAGACTGGGTTAGCACATGAATAGGTAGCCCCGGTGTTATCGCAAAACAGAGTAGGAGCGGAATTGGATTTGATACCAAGCTCAAGTAACAGATTTTGAACCCACATGACTTCGGAAGCAGCATTTGCAAGCGCCTTGTATTCTGCCTCTGTAGAGGACCGTGAGACCGATTTTTGTCTTGCGGAGCGCCAGGAGATAATATTAGACCCCAAAAATAGTAGATAAGCAGTTGTGGAGCGACCCCCACACTCGATACCTCCCCAGTCTGAATCCGAAAAGGTAGTAAGATGAGTAGTAGAGTTCTTGTGCAGATACAAACCATGATGAATAGTGCCTTTAAGATAGAGTTCAATTGCAATTCTTACGTTTCGGTAGTTCATCTACTAAAGTCATGATCAGACAACATGTGGATTTCATGGTCAGATTGATCTTCTTGTTGATGTCTTCAACCATTTGTGGCAAGTAAGGGTGAACTTTATTTTTATAAAGTCTCCTTTAAGTTTTTTACTTTTCCTGTCATTAAGTTTCATGCTTTATAAACTTCTGTTTATGTGTTGTATATAGTCTGTATGTGTTTGTTTATGTGCTGATTTTTGATTAATTTTGCAACTTATGTTTCTTAGTTCATGTTGTGGTTTTGCTTTTTATAAAATAATTGATAATAGGCATCATCTGCAAGTCCCTGTTGATTTTACATTTCCATTCGTTATCAAATGTAGACATTGATGGGAGGTATCAAAGTGAGATTGTATTTGTACATATGGATGTGTTCATGTAAACATTTAAATGACAAAAAAGAAGTTATTGATAAAATGTTGCATATTTATGTAATGAAGATCATCAATCATATGAGTTTTTGGACTTAGAAGTTCTGGAAGGGTCGTGAGATAAGTTTAAATGAAAGCAACTATTTTCAGTCAAACAAGTCAATCACATTGATTAGTAAGCATGTTTTCTAAATAATTAGGGTTAATGACTTAGGAGGGTAATTAGGTTTCCAGCTTATCCGTATTAGGTCACTAAGGGTTTTTTGTGCGTATTAGACAAATATGGTTGTTATTACCGTTTAGAAATAGTCATTTTTACCGGTCAGCTTATCCGTATTAGGTCACTAAGGGTTTTTTGTGCGTATTAGACAAATATGGTTGTTATTACCGTTTAGAAATAGTCATTTTTACCGGTTGTCATTTTTACCGGTTTTAACCGGTAAAAAGGACTATTTCTAAACGGTAATAACAACCATATTGGTCTAATACGCACAAAAAAACCTTAGTGACCTAATACGGACAAAATGGAAACCTTATTACCCTCCTAATTATCCCTAACTAAAATAACTAGTAATTTTGATTACATCTCATTATATTTTTTACATGATGCAGTTTCCCCAAATCATCTCTCATAGCCTCATACGCTCATTACGTCAATACATATACCCCCTTCCCCTGTTCCCCCTTTTCCCTCTTTCAGATATATTTCCCTCTTTCAGATATATTTGGAAGCAAAATAAGGCGATCTCGGATGAAAAGGATCATCCTATGAGCGCAAGGGCAGAGTTGATCCAGTCTAGTAATCATTCTATTCTCACTTACCTCAAGCTATAATAGTACTCTCTCTCTCTCACACACACACACACACTATTACTTCAATTGTAGTCCAATAAGTTAATTGAGTTAGGTTTATACATCAGATTCGTGTTAAAATTGTTAAACAATCATTTTTTATTCAATGCACACTGAATAAGAGTTAAATGTTGCATATTAAGTTGTCGTTATAAGATTATAATATGTAATTTCTTCGGCAATGTTATAGTATAATATGTTTAATAAATCTTGTTTTTTAGGAATTGGGAGAGTAATCGCTCTACAGATTCCCAAACCTAAATCATCGGTTCGCCTCTTTTTGCACCCGTTCTTCCGGTTAATTTCTCATGGATTCTACACCACTGATGTTGAATGGCAAGGGTGGGTACTCTAACAAGATCATCATTGATACCGATCCATACATTGGTATTCAACTATCTATTCCTTTTCTGTATTATTCTATTATCTTCTATAAATTGGATTTCATTTCAAATGTTGAGAAAAAATCTATGAAGTTCGATGAATTTAACGATGTTATTATCCTATGATTTCATTAATCAACACTAAACACGGCTTCGGTCTATGAATGATGAGATTATTTAGATCAATTAATATTTACTTAGTTAGTAGCCTTTTGGGCATGAATTAGTTTGCTTTAATGAGGAATCTCTTACTACCGTAAACTGTATGATGGATTAATTGCACTGGATATATATAGGTCGGTGTTCTAACAATTCATAACTAAATCCATTATCAGTTTCAAGACTTCTAAAGATGTCACAAGCATATGATGGCATTTTTATGCACGTTTCAATAAAAAAAATAGGTGGAAATTGATATAGCACTTTTTGCACATGCGAATGCTTGAATGTGGTATGAACAAAAGAAGAAACAAGAGAGCAAACAAGAAAAGACACTTACATCTCATGCAAAGGCCTTTAAGGCTACTAAAAATAAGATACATCTCAGGTAAATTAACATTATGTAATTTATAATAATCTGTAAGTTTATATTTTTGTACTAACTATGGTTATGGTAAAATCATCAGGAAAATATTTGTTGCAGCAATTTCATAGATACGAAAAGTGCACTGGTTTGAAAAGTTCAATTGGTTTATAAGCAATGAGAATTATTTGCTTATTAGTGGATGTGATGCTCAACAAAATGAAATGATAGTCAAACGTTACATGTCAAAAGGAGATTTGTGAGTATATATTGTTTCTATGCTATTCGTTTATAAATTTTTATGCTGATTTTAAACTTTTTGATGATAAAAAAAACAGGTAAATCCATACAGAACTACATGGAGCTTCTAGTACTATAATTAAAAATCACAAACCTGATAACCCTGTACCTCATCTTACACTAAATCAAGCAGGATCTTTCAGAGTAAGTAACAACCAACAAGCTATTAAATTTGGTATTTTACATGTTGTTAAGAGGGTATTTTGGGAATTATGATGTAGGTTTGCCATAGTCAAGCATAGAAGTCAAAGATTTTTACTAGTTGGTGTACCATCATCAGGTCAGCAATACAAATGCTACCGGTAAATATCTTCTGAGATTTGGCATTCTATTTTGGTTGGATGAAACGTCACTGGCGTCTCATATGAATGAAAGAAGAGTAAGGGGTGAAGAGGACGAAATCAATGATTCCGAAGACATTGAGCCTTTCAAAGAATCATTTGATTCCGGTTCTGAGAACGAATCACCCGATTTAGAATGTAACGTAAATGTTTCCAATTTATCAACAAATAACCAAAAAATAATGAATTTAACCTCGGAAGTCGGTTTGGTTTGTGAAATTACCACCTCTGGCATCAATAATACCAATTCCCAAGAAGTTTCTGTTCCAACTGTGTCTCCTGAACTTTCAGATCTTCTTGAGAAAGCTCTTGAGCTTAAATCTGGTGCCACATCAGCGAAAAAATACGGATTTGATGCTTTAGAACGAAATCTAAAAATAATAATGAAGAAGAAAATGAACGGTGAGTGAAATAGCATATGTTTCAAAAGTTGAAAGAAGAAAGCTGATGAAAGGTCAAACACATAATGAAGGTGAAGATGATGGTCAAGTAAAAAAAGAAGTGAAAAAGAGAAAGGAACTTATAAATCATCCTCAGAAAGAGAAAGATGTTCAAAGTGTAAATGTGTACTTTTTTTTTATTTTGAAATATGTATTTTTTTATTTATTTATTGGATATTTCTTTTAGTTTATATAAAAATACTTTGTTACTTTCAGTATTATATTATTTGTATTTTATAGATTGATATAAATAGTCGAATTGAATAACCGAATTTACTGAATAATGATATGGAAAAATTGCTACGGAATTGACAATGATTAAATTGCTACGGAATTAGTTACAGAAAAATTGCTATGGAATTAGCTACAGAAATATTGCTATAGAATTGGTTATGGAAAATTGCTATGGAATTTGCTACGAAAACATTGCTACAGAATTTGCTACGGAAAAATTGTTACGGAATTTGCTACAAAAACATTGTTACGGAATTTGCTAAGGAACTCAATTTGCAACGAAATAGATACTGTAGAAATTGTCATAGCAAAACCACTACGAAATTATAATTTTTTAGCTAAACATTTTGCTACGAGGAAAAAAGCAACGGAATCTACGTGAAAAATTCCGTAGCAAATTCCGTAGTTATTCAGCTTTAGCTACGGAATTTCAACTTTTTGCTATGGAATTTTTCCATAGCTAAATTGAAATTTTCTTATAGTGATATGGCATCTGCCACTACGAAAATTAAAAAGCTTACGTTTTGGCGGAAGAAAGGGATACCATCGGTCTGATTGTATCCGCCTGGAACTGTAAAAGCTGCAGCAAATACTATGGTGGCAATAAGTGCCGCTACCACCATACATTGACTAGCTGTTCCTTTCATCCATTCATCACCTTTTACAACTAGATCTTGGTGCTCCTTGGTGAATAACTAACGTGGTATTAATCCATCTTTGTTCTTTTGTTCCCGATAAGAAGGTGGGATCATCTGCTCTACTTCCTACAACATATATAAAAATCGAGTAGATCAATTTTTGATTGAGGTGTCAATTAACTAGGCATGCCAATCGCAAAGAACACATGTTTATGGCTGATAATCCTCTTGGTTACAAGGTCACTAGATATAAACAGAAGGAAAAATAGTTTACTCAAATGAAGCCCGTGACACCACCATAATATAAAAATAAATAAATAATCAATATATGCCATGCATTAGAACAAGTGCGTATCTAAATTGCTTCCTACAGGAGCCTTTAACAACTTATTTTACGTCAATTTTAGATATTCAGGGATAAAACAAAATTATGTAATGAAAAAAAAAAGGTTGGGGAGGAACACGTACCTTGAACCATAATAGTTCGCGTTGCATCTGAAAAGCACCTCCGGACACATCCTCAAGTCGCTTTCTCTCCACACTCCTCGCAACTAAATGCAACATATTATCGTCATTGTCATCTTTGAGAGGGGTAATCATATCCTTATTTGAGCCTATCTTATGCAATAGGTTGTAGATATCCACATGACGATGTCTGGCAGCAACGTGAAATATACTTTGACCGTTGTCATTTACTTTCCATACTAGATCTGGATATAGACGGATAAGCTCAACTACGAATCTAGTATTGCCCACCTCTGTGGCAACAAATAGTACTCTAGAAGAGTACTTTTGTTTTGGTCGGGGTACATACGGTTCTTCCAAAGTTGTAGCTGAAGGCCCTGTGATTATGTTATGGAGTTCAACAGGTATTTTGACAATATTATCTGAAATGAGTTTCAGTAGTTGCAGAGTTTGATCTTCCTTGTCGGAAGCTGGCTTTTCATTTTGCTTAATGGGATCAGGCGGGCCTCTCAGTATGGCATCAATTTCATTCCTAGGTTTCTCAGCAATATTATGCCAAATGGTTTTTAGTATCTGCAATGCGTTAGCTTTGCTTTCCTTTTCAAGAGCTTGCATCTTTGGACGAATGACTGTAAAAATTCAAAATAACAACCAGAAAAGAAGCCAAATTGAGGAATATGCCCGAATTTAACAAGTAAAAATCTATGGATGTTGAAAATAACATGTATATAATTAAAATCAATATCAAGGAGTAGAGATGCTTAATTACCCCAGTTGATGGTTCTCATGATGATATTAGATTCTGTTTCAGCAAATACATCCGTCTTTCGAGCCAAAACAGCAAGTACAATCCCACTACTACTAAGTTGTTGGTGCTCCTGAAGTATCTCTAGTGCGATATCTAAAAGAGATTTGATAATCACTTGTGAGTTAAAAAGCTTATATGACAAAAGAAACAAAAATCACCAAGAACGAAACAGCTTTAAGCTTTCTTACATGCAATGTCTACGTGGTTCCAATCACTAATTAAACAACCAACATAATATGTAGGTGTAACAACTACATGCTACAACTCTTACCAAACATATCATTCTCAACACATTTCTGAAGAAGCCAACCACGATTTTGAGCTGTCCAACAATCATCATGCAACTTTTGGGAATTTTCGTACAGATACTTCACCACCTCATAATGTGAAAACAAGGCAGCCATATAAAGTGGGGTCATTTGTTGACTACCAGTAAGTGATACTAAGGCTCTGTTTTTTGTCAGCATAATCTTAACCATTTTAAGATTCCCAGCTGCAGCTGCTAAACAGAGTGCAGTGTTGGAACTGTTATTTTCAAGTTCCAGGTCTGTCTTATCCATGCAATCCACCAGATGTTCCACGAACTCTTCCATCTGTTTGGTGCTTTTTGCTGATGCAGCCACATGAAGTGCTGTTTCATTATTTCCAGTGATACTACACCTTACTAACTCTGGCCTTTTATTAAGAATCGCTTTAGCAGCTTTCCAATCACCTCTAATAGATGCTTCATATAGAGGGATAGCGATTGCAATATACTCTTTTCTGGTTCCTTTGAAGTAATTCCAATTCAAAGTTAGTACCCCCATTCAATCAGGTACAATTGCAATATTCATTTTAACTTTTCACTATGATTAAACATGAATTCTTGTACATAAGCACAGCCTTTTATGGTTTACCACATAAAAATCAAGCACATTGTAATTTTAGTTTTACATGTTGGAGTCTCTGAATCAAATCTAACACATTATTTATGAGAACTAAAATCATTTACCATTTATAGTAGGTTTTCTATGAAACAACAATGCATCTCAGGTGTAACTATAAAAGAAACAAGGGTTTAGGTCATTTTTGGTCACTTAACTTTTGGGTTTTTCTTCATTTGGTCACTTAACTATTTTTAAGTTTTAAAAGGTCATCAAACTTTTGATTTTGTACTCATTTAGTCACTTAACTTTTGATTTGGTCACATTTAGTCACCCAACTTTTAGATTTATGCTCATTTAGTCACCTAACTTTTAAAATTGTGCTCATTTAGTCATTAAACTTTTAAAAAAATTTAAAAGTTTAGTGACTAAATGAACACAGTTTTAAAAGTTTGGTGACTAAATGTGACCAAAAGAAAAGTTAAGTGACTAAATGAGCACAAAACCAAAAGTTTGATGACCTTTTAAAACTTAAAAAGAGTTAAGTGACCAAATGAACATAAAACCAAAAGTTAAGTGACCATAAATGACTTTTAAACCAAGAAACAAAGCATCTTCCATACAATCGAATGTAATATAATTTAGACTAAAAGTCGTTCTTGTGGTTTGGTCAAGACTCTGCGTTTCGTCCCTATCCTTTTCTTTTTCACTCTCAACATTTGTTTTTGTTGCACGTTGAAAATAAAAATACAACTAAACCATTGGACTATTTCCGCAATTTACTTTATAATTTTTAGTTTCCCAAAAGAGGGAGAGAATTAGAGAACTGCCGTTTAAATGTTGATTTTACATCGTTCGCAAAAATTCCTAATTTTCTCCGAGGAAAATGGTGGAAACAGAAATGGAAAAGTACAAACACTTAAGTGTGGAGCGCTCGTGCATACAAATCTTCTTCTTTTTTACATGAAATTTGGCGTAAAATAGCAGTACATTTAAAGAAGTAAAGGAGTAAAATGGTTAGTTACCGTTCAGTAGATCTTCACAAGGTTTTAAGCGAGCTGATGAATCAATCGGAATTCTAGCGATTGGTTGTGCCATCTGCACAGGGACACCACTGATTTAAAAACCTAATTGCTTGACACACAGGCTACAAAAAAGATCAGTACAACTGACAATATATCTGCGAGTCTGCGTCAGCGAGCGATGATAACGTATGAATATGAACGAAATTTGAGAAAAACCTTGAGATGTGATTATTTCACAGTGAACTGATTTTATCCACACACCTATATACACATTATTACACAAGGGGAAGAAAGTAAAAGTCAATAACCGGTGAAAGATGACCGGTCTGTACTCTCTCTCTCTCTCTCTCTCGGCCTCCGTATACTTTGAAAGAAAAAGAAAACAATTTCTTTTGTTTAACTTTTTTATTGAATAACATTTTTTGGTTTAATATATAACTAACGAAAAACCTGGCCCCGGGCATTTTTATGTGGTTTTATGAAAAAATATAAAAAATTTGATTTAAAGGGCCAAAAGTATTAAAATGGATAAAGAATTAAATGAGTTTAAAAATGGATGAAAGTTGTCAATTCCTTAAAGTTTTGTAGCTAAAATTTGAATATTAAAAGGTTCCTGAACAATGTAAAAATTTTGATTCCAATGACCAAAAGTGTCATGATCAAAAATGTCAAAATGACTAAAGAATTAGCAAGTTTTTAGAAAATGAACCAAAGTCGTCAATTTCTTAAAGTTTTGTGGCTAAACGTTGAATATTAAAAAGTTCCTACAAAATGAAAAAGTTTTGATTCCAATGACCAAAAGTGTTAAAATGGGTAAAAAAGAAAGGGCAAAGTTGACAAAAAGAAAAATACAAGTTTACTATAAGGGATTGAAATTAGCAAGTTTTTAAAAAATAGACCAAAATTGTTAATTCCTTAAAGGTTTGTGGCCAAACTTTAAATATTTAAAAATTCCAAAAAATGACAAAAAATATTAAAATAGGTAAAAAAATAAGGACCAATTATGTTAAACCCTTAGGAACTTTCTATTAATTGTTATATATTTTTTTTTTCTTTCTTCTTTTTGTATTTTGAAGAGTTTAAATTTCTTTAGTTAATTTTTTTTAAACCTTTCTTTAAATGAAAGGGTTTAGAATTTTTATTCGAAGGTAAAGTTACCAATTAAAAGTTAATTCAATTAATATTTAAAGAATAATTTCTGATTGTTATAGCAAAATTATTTGGTTATTTTATTAGTCATCAACTAATTAAATCCGAATATTTTTATGTGATTTTATGCGTCTCAAAAGTTTACCACTGTATTATTATAATAAATAAGAATCGATGCAATGTGCAAAACGGAACAAAGATAAATAACAATGAACCTATAGATTCTAAAAGAATACTTATGACAATCTCTTCTAAACCATGTTGATTCTATGAATATTGTAGGATTGACTTTAAAATCTGGTTCAACACATAATTTTGAAAGAAAATTGAAAGTTCTTAAAACTAATGAATAATCATTCAAATTGCATCAGAAACAGTTAAATAAGTGAGGAAATTAAAACGAAATCCTAAAAATCCATGGGCCAAATACAACCCCAAAAACTATAAAAAAAATAACAAAATTGTCCATAACTCCATTTAAAAAGCAATTTATGGACTAAAAAATGGGTAAGTCTCATACATGTATTTATCATGACATGCTCATTTCTCCAAACTTCGTTTTCACTGGTTATAGGCCCAAAACGGAGCCTAGTAGCCAACGTTATGGTCATTTTCGTCAAGCCTCTTTGGTCACACGATCATGGGCCTCTAGGAACGTAAGGGTCCGATCTTCCACACTAAGGTTCGGATCATCCTATCCTGGGTAGACAAAATTCGACCTCGAATGTGTACTATGCTCATCATCTGAAGAATCCCTATGATAAGGAAGAAAACGTTTTACATTGAAACACCAGAACAATGAGTGTGACTTGGCAATTGTAGACGATAAGCATTGGAATTGATCTTCTCCACAATCTCCACGGGTCTAATTTTCTTGGCTGACAACTTGTTGTACTCACCAACCAAAAAGCAATCTTTAGTCAAAACATCCCAAACAAAGCCACATACTTTAAAATCAACTTGTCTACGTTTTTATCTACATCTTGTTTGTACTTGGAGTTGGCTCGAACATAATTGTCATGAACAGCCTTATGAACATCATGTAATCCTTCAACAAAATCATGCACTTTCTTTGGAACAACACTAGAAACAGAAAGTGACATCAAATCAAAGTGGTCCCCGTGGTTGAACAGAATAGCTCACCTAGTGCAACACCCCATTTTTGCATTCCAATAGAATTCAATAAACTAAATCATCTGTAAATCGTAATAATGAGTGTGCCAAAACACACACACACACACACACACACATATATATATATATAGTACACGTAGTCCCAATCCCAAAAATATAAATTTCGTAGAAATGCGACTCCGTGTGAATTAGATATGATTTTTATAAGATATAAAAGTCAGTCGTGTACAAAGAATGTATGACGTAAAAAGCAACGAAGAGAATGGTTGACTTTTAGCTAAAGCCACCAAAAAATCGTAGTAGTCTTTAAGATAGGAATTTTGAGAAAAGAATGTTAAAAATGGAGTCCGTATGAGAGAGTTCTGATTTTAGCAAAATCATTTAATCATATAAAAAATAGTAATGAAAAATAAATTCGAAATTAGCTGATGGAGCCTAAAGGAAAGTTGTAGATCATGTCGAGAGCTTTCCGAGGATATAAAGAACGTTAAAAATAGAGCTTGTATGCAGAAGTTATGGAATTTACAAAATCTATTTTTTTTTTTTTTTGCGACGTACGCGCTGCACTCTGGGTGCATGACGTGCACTTCTAGAAGGTGAAAACGCAGACCATGGAAAGACCGACATGTAGCACAAAGCAATTGGGGAGACGTCACTTTAAAATGTCGTGCAAGTTCTTCTCTCTCAATTTGCTTTCAGTTTTAGCCTATTTTCCCTTGGTTTTAGTCCGCATCAAAGCCTTGCGATCCCTAAAGTAGTAGTAGCTATCAAGTAAAAGCTCTGTCAGTGCAATTTCCAGACTTTTGTCTAGGAAATCACTATTAGTGAAATTACACTCATCCTTATTTCAGTGTAACTTATATTTATAGTCATAAGTCGTTATTATGACCCTATAAATAAGATTTATCAGTAATTCCAAGTCATTATGTAACATCCCAAGTTTGTTGCATATTTACCACATAAACACTTACAATCACACATAAATGTATAAAATCATACATAACACACACATACACATAGATCTACACATTTTACTTGTATTCTCCCCCATAAAACTTGTAAAAACCGAAAAAGAGGGGTATGAACTCACCTTTGCTTGTTGTTTTTGATTTAGAAGGAAGAAATGAAGAAAACTTGGTCCTAGCAAGCCTTCTTGGAAGATCTCGAACTTAGAGGTTTCTAAGATGGGAATCATGAGTTTAAATGGGTTAAGAAGAGGTTTTTAGTAAAACAAAGAATCTAGACCATGGATCCAAGCATGAACTTACCTAAGATGATGATTTTTGTGGAATAACCTCCTTAGAATGCTTCTATTTCTCGAAAATTTGATGGAGAAAGTGAGAGTGTTCTTTGGGAGTGTTTGAGTAAATTGTATGTGTGTCTTCCTCTTGTGTTCTCGACCGAGAGTAGAAAGGAGAGGAGAAGAGAGAGGGTTGATAGGATGGTTGCTTGGAAATATGAGTATTGCATGGAGAACCATAATATAATAAGGAGGTGGCAAGTGGAAAGTTAACTCTCCCCCCTCATTTGTGTAGTTGGGCCGAGAAGAGGAGAAAAAGAAAAGAAATTGGGCCTTTTTCGTGCTTAAGTCCATTTCATGGCCCAATTAGGTGATTTTTGGCCCAATTGGTCTTAGGAGAGGGTTCACAGCCCAAATAAATCAAGTATAAGTTTTTATGGCTCATTAGGGCTAATTAGGTTAGTTATGGCCCAATAAGGTCTATTTGGGTATTTATTTCATTCTAGGCCCAATATGGCCCAAATTATTAAAATAAATGGAAGTGGGTCCAATTAGAGCTCATTTAAGAGTTCTAAGCCCAAAATAGTAAAATTGGAAACTTATTGGCCCATTAGGCCCAATAAGGAAGTCCTAGTCCAAAATGGACTTAAACCGGGATTTCTAGGGTTCCCAATTCTTTGTTGACTATTTGATGTGCTTGCATAAAGTGTTTGATGGGAGTTTTGTTGTTATTGAATAAGCATCATGCATGCTTTCACATTTTTGGTTCACATTTGTTATCATTGTTGTTGTTACAAAGCATCAAATTCCTAGTTGTGACATCATCCCCCTGTTAGAGGGAATTTCATCCCGAAATTCTTTTGAAGGCTAGATTTGAGAATGCGAGAACAGGTGAGGGTACTTCTGCTTCATCTAGTCTTCGCGTTCCCATGTGAATTCTGGCCCACGCTTCGCGTTCCACCATACCTTCACAATCGGAATGCGACTTTGCTTAGTACGCTTCACCTCCCTGTCCATGATTTCGATTGGTTCTTCGACGAACAGGAGATTCTTGTTGATTTCTATTTCTTCAAGGGGAATGACGAGGGTTTCGTCGGATAAACACTTTTTCAAATTGGAAACATGGAACACAGGGTGTACACTGCTGAGCTCAACGGGCAGCTATAGTCTATACGCCACTGGACCGATTCTGGCAAGAATCTCGAAAGGTCCGATATATCGTGGATTCAACTTTCCCCGTTTTCCAAAACGAATAACCCTTTTCCAGGGAGAGACTTTTAACAACACCCGATCGCCGACTTGAAACTCCAATGGCTTTCGCCGTTTATCAGCGTAGCTCTTCTGTCGGTCGCGTGATGCTTGTAGTCGAGCTCTGATTTGAACTATCTTTTTCGTCGTTTCACGTATGATCTTTGGTCCCGTTAACGCATTGCCTGATGTCAGTCCTCTTGTTAGCTGGGTGTCACCTACCTCAGCCCAACACAACGGTGATCTACATTTGCGCCCATACAACACCTCGAAGGGAGCAAATTTGATGCTCGAGTGATAACTGTTGTTGTACGAGAATTCAATTAAGGGTAAGTGGGTATCCCACGACCTTCCAAATTCTATCACACATGCGCGAAGCATGTATTCAAGTGTTTGAATGGTTCGCTCGCTTTGACCATCAGTTTGCGGATGATAAGTAGTGCTCATGTCGAGATGTGTTCCCAATGATTTTTGAAGTGATTGCCAAAAGCGTGAAGTGAATCTACTATCTCTATCCGAGATGATAGATACTAGCACTCCATGAAGTCTCACAATTTCCTTGATGTATATCCTCGTCAACCTCTCCATCTTGTAGAATTCTTTTATTGGCAGGAAATAAGCGGATTTCGTCAATCTGTCGACTATTACCCATATGGTGTCCAATCCATCTGTTGACTTGGGTAATTTGGTCACAAAGTCCATAGTAATCCTTTCCCATTTCCACTCAGGAATTACTGGTTGTTGTAATAATCCCGAGGGCTTCTGATATTCCACCTTCACTTTAGCGCAAGTAAGGCATTTGCTAACATAGGTGGCAATTTCTGCCTTCATGTTGGGCCACCAATAATGTTGCTTAATATCCAAGTACATTTTATCTGAACCCGGATGAATGAAGTATCGTGTCTTGTGGGCTTCATTCATGACTACCTCTCAGAATCCCCCAAGTTTAGGGACCCAAATGAGGTTCATGAAATAATATGCTCCATCCTCCTTCACTTCGAGATTCTTTTCCATTCCACGTAATGCTTCACTCGTTCTGTTTTCTGCCTTCATGGCATCCGACCCGGCTGTTCTGATTTGCGAGTTTAGGTGGGACTGGATGGTTATCGAGAGAGTTTTCACACGACGATTTGAGTATTCTTTCCGACTCAAGGCATCAGCTACCACGTTAGCCTTGCCTGGGTGGTACTTGATTTCACACTCATAATCGTTTAGTAGCTTAACCCATCTGCGTTGCCTCATGTTCAACTCTTTTTGATTTAGGATGTGTTGGAGGCTCTTGTGGTCCGTGAAAATGGTGCACTTTGTACCATAAAGGTAGTGCCTCCAGATTTTCAAGGCGAAGACCACAACTCCCAATTCCAGATCGTGGGTTGTATAATTCACCTCATGTGTCTTTAGTTGCCGGGATGCATAAGCTATCACCTTCCCACGTTGCATAAGTACGCAACCTAAACCCTGATTCGACGCATTGCAATAAACTACGAAGTCCTCTGTTCCTTCTGGTAGTGATAATATCGGTGCACTGCAGAGTGCTTGCTTCAGAGTTCGGAACGCAACCTCTTGCTTATCTGTCCATTCGAAGGGAACACCCTTTTGTGTAAGCATGGTAAGTGGCTTGGCTGTCTTAGATAAGTTATGGATGAATCTTCTGTAATAGCCTGTGGGGCCTAAAAATTGGCGAATTTATGTGGGTGTCGTTGGGATTGCCCATCCTTTGATGGCTTTGACCTTAGAAGGATCCACGTGTATCCCTTCTTTACTAACAATGTGACCCAAAAAGTTCACACTACGGAGCCAAAACTCACACTTAGAGAGTTTTGCGTATAATCTTTCGATTCACAGGGTTTCGAGGATTTGCCGGAGGTGTCGGCCATGCTCCTCTTCGCTTTGAGAGTAAACTAGAATGACATCAATGAAAATGATGACAAAGTTGTCGAGGAATGGTCGACAGATTTGATTCATTAGGTCCATGAATGTGGCAGGGGCATTCGTTAGACCGAAGGGCATTACGACAAATTCATAATGTCCATAACCAATTCGGAAAGTGGTTTTGGGGATGTCCTCTTCCCGGACTTTGAGTTGATGGTACCCAGATCGCAGATCTATCTTAGAGAAATAGCTTGCGCCCTGAAGTTGGTCAAATAGATCGTCGATTCGCGGAAGTGGATAACGATTTTTGACAGTGATCTTATTTAGTTCCCTGTAGTAAATGCACATCCTAAAAGATCCGTCTTTCTTCTTAATAAAGACAACTGGAGCTCCCCATGGTGAGAAACTGGGTCGGATGAATCCTTTGTCCAAAAGTTCACTAAGTTGGCTGGACAATTCTTGCATCTCCACAGGAGCCAATCTATAAGGCGATTTGGCAATGGAAGTAGCTCCTGGCACAAGATCAATTTGAAGCTCGACTTGTCTTTCTGGGGGTATCCCCGGAAGATCTTCAGGAAAGACATCTGGGAACTCACAAGCTACTAGAATTTCTTGAATGTTGACCTCTTCCTTGGATTTTTCCACTATATGAGCCAGAAACGTCAAGTCCTTCTTTTGCAGATACTTATGTGCCTTAATGCATGATATAAAATGAAGGTTTGTGCTAGGTTTGTCTCCGTATATAATTAGGGTTTCGCGATTCGGAAGGTGAAGGCGAACGGCCTTCTCGTGACACATAATCTCAGCATGGTGGGGGCTTAACCAATCCATGCGAATAATCACATCAAAACTCCTAATGGAAACAGGCATTAATTTCATTCGAAAGATGTGTTGGATTCTGTTTTCCTATTGTCCATTTCCACCGTAAAGGTTTCATTAAGCTTCTGGGGTTGTTGTTTTAACAAGTGTTTAAATTTATTGCTCACAAAGCTTCGTTCTGCTCCGGTATCAAATAGGATGCATGCATAAGTGTGGTTTAGGAGAAACGTACCGGTGACAACAGCGGGATCCTGAACCGCTTCTCCCTGACCTATGGTCAACACTCTTCCTGTTCCTCCATTCCCAGGGTTGTTGTTGTTGGGGCAGTTTCGACGGAAATGCCCAGTTTTTCCACATCCATAGCAAGTGTGGCTTGGTCCTGCATTGTTTCCGTTGTTTTTGGTGTTGTTGTTGTTGTTGTTGTTGTTGTTGTTGTTGTTGTTGTTGTTGTTGTTGTTGCGGTTGTTGCTGTTGTTGTTTCCTTGCTGCTGATTTTGGGGAGGATAGGTCCTGCAATATTTTGCCATGTGACCCTTTCGATTACAGCTGGTGCAATGCATCTCTCTGCATTCTCCATTATGATGGAGACTGCACTTGTTGCACTTTGGAAGAATTCCAAAATACTGCATAGGAGCACTTGGAGCAGCTGAGGCTGGAGCATGTGGTGCGGAGGGAACTTGGGTGGTTGCAACATTGACTGTCACTGTTTGTTGCTTCTTGGATGATTCTGAGCCTTGACGTCCCTTCCTCTTGTTGTTCTTTCCTTTCCTGTTGTCACTCTCCTTCTTGCCTTCAGCCTCCACCAGCTTCTCACCCTTCTTGTTTTTGTGGTCGTACAGCTTCTTGGCCAATCTTTTGGCACTGTCGAAAGTTTCGGGATTTGTTGCTATCACATTTCCTTGGATTTGGGAGGTTAATCCCCAGATGAATCGTTCGATTTTCTTTCCCTCCGAAGTAATCATGCCAGGGCCCAACAGAGACAGTTTGCTAAACCTTGATATGTATGCATCAATGTCGGAATTTCGGACAGTGAGATTCCACAACTCTTGTTCCATCTTCTGAATTTCGCCTCGCGGGTAGTACTCGGCCATCAAAATTTCTTTTATCTCCGCCCGTGGCATAGAGTTGCCTACGGGAAGAGTCATGGCTTCTACGTGTCCGTTCCACCAAGTGAGAGCTTGATCAACGAAGTGCATGCGACAAACTTCACCTTCATCTCCTCAGGGCATTCGCATATCTTGAACACCGATTCCATCTTCTCGATCTATCTTTTCAGAGTTAACATTCCCCCAATGCCATTAAAGGTTTGTGGCTTGGCATTGGTGAAGTCTTTGTAGGAGCATGCCTTGGTAGGTCCTTGATTCATCCCGTTGTTTGAACTTCCAGCCCATTGTCCATTGACTCCACCATTGTTCCCTTGGTAGATTTGCGCCATGGCTGCAGTGACCGCAGCAGATACAGCTGCTTGGGATTCAGTTGAGTTGACTTCGGGTGGGGTTGGCCCAGGGTTTCCGCGGGTTGGTCGTTGAGGCATCTTTCTGTCATGGAACGGAAAGATGTTGAGTGCCTATGATTTTTGTGAGATTATGGTCCTATAAACTAGGTGTGTGGCATGAACTTAAGTAATTTCACAAGTTAGCACACAATCATGGATATATATATATATATATATATATATATATATATATATATATATATATATAACATAGCAGATTACAACATCATAGTAGAACACATAAAATTTTCCATTAATATTATCCGCACTTTGATACATGAAAATTTGCTCGAAAGAGCATACATAAGTGGTGCAAGTTCAACAGCATAACGACTCTATGAGTAGTGTAATCACTTAAACATAGAGTTGATGGTACATAGCATAGATCATAGTCGCATAATACTAAAGACGGATACAACTAGTCCTAGTCATGGTGGGATGTGCCAGGGGGTGGTGTCGAGGAAGTGGACGCTCCCTGAAGGCGAGCCACCTGTCGTTCCACATCTCGGAGTCGAGCCTCCCACCTTACCTGCCTCATGTGGAACTCTCAGATAACCTCTCGTGTCTCCTACTCTGCACGCTCGACCCTAGTCCGTATCTGGTGCATCTGATCGGCAGTGCTCTGAGCTAGATCGCCAGTGTTCCGCAATCGCCTCACCATGACCGGAAGCGCACGATCAGCCGGTCCTCCCTCCCTCAAGTCATAGAACTCGCATGACATGTTGAACGGGGGTCGTTGTCCCTGCTGTCTATCCACCTCCAAAGGTCGATACCCCAGGGGGTGTAGGACCAGTGGGGCCCATTCGATAAGCGGGCACCCTAATCGGATAAGGGGGTTGATGACTTCGGACTCTGCGTCAGAATCACCATCTTCATCATCACTGGGTTCCTCCTCGAGGCCTCCTTCAACTTCCTCTTCTTCCTTGTGCACCACTGGCTCAGCAGGTCCGCCCTTGACTTCCGCTTTAGGTTCCCCTTCGGATTCCTCCTCGGGGTCTTCCTCGGGTTCCTCTTCAGACTCCTCCTCGGGGTCCTCTTCGGATTCTTCCAACGATCCGTTATTCCCCTGATTTGGGAAATAAGGATCTCCGGGGTGATGGAAACCAGCCATGCTATCTGTGAGAGTGTATAAATATGCTAATATTATTCCTAAGACGTTTAACTATTGTATAAATTGAGTTGATGTTCTCTTCTTGGTAATAAAGGGGTATGTTTTTAGGTTTACCTACCATCGCGATTTCCTCGGGGCATGTGATAGTTGTACCTCAGTGGAAATGTAGTTGATTAGGCTACATTCACTCCTTAATACGACTATGAACAGTCCCGACTTAACCGAGATGTTAGCATTATCTTATTTGATTTGGTATTATGTTGTTTTTCCTATGTATTACGAGTAGGGGTGTTTTATCGTTGTGTTTTATTTGTTTTGTTTTGTTCAGAGTTGTTTTGTCCCTCTTTGGTTTATAGTTTCATATTAATGTGTGGTTAGATATGCTCGTTCACTATAAACCGAGCTCTGATATCAACCTGTCACACCCCGGAACCAGACGGCGGAAATGTCCGAGATCTCGTGTGACTTAAATTGAATATCATCACAATGAATATACATGAATCATAACATAAACATCCCCATGCATCAATATATTACAACCGACATTGTTCACATCAAGTACATTGTTTTAACATTACAAATCCATACATAAATTGTTTGAACGTTTTCAAAAGCAAAACACACTAACATACTTGGTACTTATTCCTCAGCTTACCTGTTACCTAAGAATACAAGTTATTTTGAAAAAGGTCAACATATGAAATGTTGGTGAGTTCATAAGCAGGTTTGATATGAAAATGTTTTGTGTAGTTTGAACGAAAACCACCCAGAATATCCGATATTTTCTGAAAAGACCATTGTTTATAAAAAGGTGTGAAGATCCGTAAATATATGCATGATGATTTCAAAACATGTATAATTGAAAATTTTTGTATTAAACATACAAGTGAAAATGTTGAACTTCCCCGGAAAACCCGATGTTTTCCAAAATAAAAATATCATATAACGGTTTGAATGGTTATCCATCACGTGAATGATTTTGAATTACCTTGATTACTTGATTTGTATTGGATTTATTTATGTGAGTCGTTATAACCATGCATGATAATGACTAGTTCGTCTGTCTTGGCACTCTGGTGAACGCCGGAATTGATCTTAAGATTTTGTCACCCTAGACTGGCCGAGTCTAACTGTAACGAACAGCTGAGGTGTGGGGGAGTCACCCCCGTATAGATCTATACACAAACTCTCTCTCTCTCTCTCTTCCTCCAGGAGACTTTGATTATAACTACAGACTACGACCGACACACGTTGGTGCCACCCGTTATTACTCACTAAATCCCAATTGACTTTGATTACTATTGATTATCGACCTGTATTTGTTTACTTTGATTACGTATAAGCCTAACAAACGAGGAGAAGAGGAAATACAAAGCCTTGCTACTTTCGTGAGTTATTTTAGGCTATTGGGTATACGAAGGACGCGTTAACCCATTTTGCATTTGATTACTTGGACCTTACTAGCAATGCTAATTGGCCACTAAGGCCCAATAGCACTTAAAAGCCATTGAGGGTCCCTTAAATATGAAATTGGGTCATAGAAGGCCCAATAACATTTATAATTACCCCTTGGGCCCAAAAATCATGTTAATGGGTCACAAAGGTCCAATAAGCATGTTTGGAACTTTCAAGCCCAAAGAATTTAATGTTTACTTGTTTTGGGTATAGTATAGTTGTCGGAATGTTTAATTGCACAACTGTTAAATTTGTATCGATACGAGACCGGTTGGTCATTTATAACGATATTCAGAATTTATGTATATTCATCTTGCCATTTTTCATAAGTTGTGGTTTGGTATTTTTGACCCAAATATATTAATAATAAAATCATACATAACACACACATACACATAGATCTACACATTTTACTTGTATTCTCCCCCATAAAACTTGTAAAAACCGAAAAATAGGGGTATGAACTCACCTTTGCTTGTTGTTTTTGATTTAGAAGGAAGAAATGTAGAAAACTTGGTCATAGCAAGCCTTCTTGGAAGATCTTGAACTTAGTGGTTTCTAAGATGGGAATCATGAGTTTAAATGGGTTAAGAAGAGATTTTTTATAAAAACAAAGAATCTAGACCATGGATCCAAGCATGAACTTACCTAAGATGATGATTTTTGTGGAATAACCTCCTTGGAATGCTTCTATTTCTCGAAAATTTGATGGAGAAAGTGAGAGTGTTATTTGAGAGTGTTTGAGTGAATTGTGTGTGTGTGTGTCTTCCTCTTGTGTTCTCGTCCAAGAGTAGAAAGGAGAGGAGAAGAGAGAGGGTTGATAGGATGGTTGCTTGGAAATATGAGATATTGCATGGAGAACCATAATATAATAAGGAGGTGGCAAGTGGAAAGTCAACTCTCCCCCCTCATTTGTGTAGTTGGGCCGAGAAGAGGAGAAAAAGAAAAGAAATTAGGCCTTTTTGGTGCTTAAGTCCATTTCATGGCCCAATTAGGTGATTTTTGGCCCAATTGGTATTGGGAGAGGGTTCACGGCCCAAATAAATCAAGTATAAGTTTTTATGGCTCATTAGGGCTAATTAGGTTAGTTATGGCCCAATAAGGTCCATTAGGGTATTTATTTAATTCTAGGCCCAATATGGCCGAAATTATTAAAATAAATGGAAGTGGGTCCAATTAGAGCTCATTTAAGAATTCTAAGCCCAAAATAGTCAAATTGGAAACTTATTGGCCCATTAGGCCCAATAAGGAAGTCCAAGTCCAAAATGGACTTAAACCGGGATTTCTAGGGTTCTTAATTCTTTGTTGACTATTTGATGTGCTTGCATAAAGTGTTTGATGGGAGTTTTGATTGAATAAGCATCATGCATGCTTTCACATTTTTGGTTCACATTTGTTATCATTGTTGTTGTTACAAAGCATCAAATTCCTAGTTGTGACAGAGTACACCCAGCGTACGTCCTCTGTTGGGCTTTTGGCTTTGGGCTTTGAGTTTTGGACTGTTTATGGGCTAGCTGGACTTGAGCCTTGGCTGGACATTATGGATATGGTGTTTGTGCCAAGTCTTGGTAATGGATCTTGGATTTAGGCCCAATTTGGAAAGTTGGGCTAATGATGGGCCTTGTTATATGGACTTATGGATCATAGGTTTGGTATTGGGCCATGGCCCAAATTAGAGGGGAGGCAAATGGGGCTATTGTTATAAGGGATTCTTGGTCAAAATTTATATTCCCGTTTATTGACTCGTTATTCGCTATTTTGGATAGTTCGGGATTATCGGTGAGGCAGTGGTTCAGGAATCTGCTTCTTCGGTTCAGATCGGCATTTCAAGGTGAGTTATCCTCACTATATCAACAGGGTCAAAGGCACCAAGGCAGGTACTTTCTCGGATTGCACACGGGTTTTGTTTGATATGCTTATTGATCTGTTAGATCTACATCCTAGTAGTTAGGATGGAATATTGTTAGTGATCGGTTAGGTCAGTATCCTGGTTAGGAGGTTGCTATGTTGTATGATCTGTTAGATCGGTTTGTTTATATATGGACTATTATGTGATTCTTTTGTTATATGTGCACATGGTTATTTGTTTGGGGTTAGGTTGAGGCGGTTCCTGCTTTGTGTTGTAGGCCAACATACCCAGGGCGGACCGGATAGACTGTAGATCCGGAAGGGCACATAGTCAGGCCAAAGGCCCAACGAGCGGTCCGGATAGGCTGAAGGCCCGAGAGGGGGGGGGTCCAAATGTGCCGAGGCTCAGAGAGTGGACCAGACAGACTAAATATAACATCCCAAAAATACAGTCTAAATTTTTTGTTGAAAAACATTACTAAAACATAATCATCTATAATTAAAATGAAAACAAGTGTCGTGTGTCTCAAAATATCATATCGAACATTGTTTCAAAAACTGAATAAGAAAATATCAGAGTTAATACATCCCAGGCGAAAAGCTATGGTGTGTGCCATGCCATAAAACCGAGCCCTTCCCCTTGCTAGAAAAAGTACTTGAAACCAAAACTAAAATTGTAAGCACGAAGCTTAGTGAGATCCCCCAAACTACCACATACCATGCAATAAAAAATAAAGCACATACTGGGCCTTGCCCACTGCATTGGACCGAAAGTCCGGAACTGACTAGGGTCTTGTCAACTGCATCAGGCCGAAGTCCGGAACTAACTAGAGCCTTGCCTACTGCATCGGACCGAAGTCCAGAACTAACTAGGGCCTTGCCCTTTGCATCGGACCAGAGGCCGGAACTGACTAGGGCCTTGCCCACTACATCGAACCGAAGTCCGAAACTAACTAGGGCCTCGCCCTCTGCATCGGACCGTAGTCTGGAACTGACTGAACATAGCATAACATAATCATAACATATAACAATAACACATATACTGCATACTGCATCGAACCGCAGCCCGGAACACATAACACAAAGACATGCCTGAATCACAAAGACATCAAGCATACTGAACTACTGCTATCTAAACAGGCCGACATTGTGGCCGTAGACCCGTTCCTACTGGAAGGAAACTCACCTCGTACGGCTGACTGCTGAAATGCTGATCGGGAACTGTAACACTCGTGTTTCTAGCCTAGGCATTTATATTGAGTTAATAGTCTAGGTTAACCTTTGTAACTCATTTTGAAGAAATGAAAAGGAATTATGTGAATATTATGTGAATTATGTGTTTTATGCTTAATTATTTGGGCTTAATTAATTAAGAATAAAAATAAGCGTCAAAATTAAAGTGTGAGATAAGCCCGATATCTTTACATAAATTTGTAGTGGTCGAAACAAGGATTTTGGGGATATAAAGAATACCAAAATCCGAGTTATAACGAAGAAGTTATGACCTGTCGAAGTTTCGCGACAAAACCGGCACGGTGTTGAATGTCGTAAAAAGTGAGTTTTTGATAAACTACTTTTTAGCCTTATTAATCTAAACGAAAGTCGTAGTATTCGTTAAACCGAGAAGTTTGATAAAAAGAACGCCCAAATCTGACTTCGTATGAGGAAGTTATGATTTTTCGAAGTTTCAGCGTAGCAGTAGACAGCTAAAAAACTCGAATTTTAGATCAAGTGATTTTTAGCCGACACAACCTAAATGAGAATTGAAGGTCTCGTCGTTAGGAGCACAACGGTAAAAAGTCTGACGAAAACGGACGTCGGATGAAGAAGTTATGAATTTTTAACGGATTTCCTGTCACGGTCTGTTAAAAATAATAATATAAAATTTAAAGTCAAAATTAGCCGACGAAGTCTAAATGGAAGTTGTAGAGCGTAATTTTAGCTACGCATGCATATAAAGAACGTCAAAAACGGAGCTCGTATGCGAAAGTTATGGATTTTAGAAGTTTTGGCGCGAAAACCGAGAAATTTCGCATAGTCACACTTTGCCACGTCACCCTCACTTAGAATGTGACACGTGTCCTGCTGAGTCACCAAGCTGCTGAGTCACCGAAATTGCTGAGTCATGCGAAGCCACGTGTCCTCTTCTGATTCGACCGAGGAGGAGGCCCAATCCGAAGCAGCCAGCTCCCCAGCCGAAGCTTCGCCCTGCTGCCGCATGTTCCGAGCCTCGCTTAGCCTAGCTCCGAGCCTCGCTTAACCTAGCTCCAAGCCGTCCGATCAGAAGCTTCACCCTATAAATAGAAGGCTGCGAGCCTTCTCGGATATTTTTCAGAAATTGCCACTTTTAACCCCTAAACCCATATTTTCTTCATCTTAACATCCCACAAAGCCCCGGTATCGATTGTAAAGCCCGGAATACCCCACGACGTGCCCGAGAAGCCCGAAAAATTTATCTTTTTGGTTTAGAAGCCCGACTTTTGCAGAGCCCAGTTTCTCAATAAAACTCCTGGTTTTATTAGAAACGATCGTTTTAGGAAACGAATTGCTGCCCGATTTTCACCAAAATACGTGAGTGTGTAGTTACTTTCAATTTACACATAGATATGAAGTATTTACCTTGAAATACGTGTTATGTGTAAATATGCTAGTTGTTTATTCGAGGTGACTGTTGAATTCATGTTTTATACAAGTTTTAAATTGTATATGCTTTTATCTACAAAATATGTTGGGTAGAACATGGGTAGATGAAATAGTAGATGTGTGTTAAAATGGTGAGAGGCCTCGATGTTGTTGTTGTTGTTGATGTTTTTGTTGTAGTCATCTAGCGGAGTATAGATGACGACCACGGACTTTCTAGATAGTCCAGTGGAACATTAGCAGGTTCGCAACTTGTAGGTGTTGATGAATTAAATGTTCATTGGCGTATTCCATCCCCCTCATGGTTGCCTTAAGGACATGTATGGCTGAGGAAACCCCTTAGCAGTAGTGTCCATCCCGATGATAATCCTTAGGCTAGGTCCCTTGTGATAGGTGTTTAGGGACGTAAAGTGAGGACAACGGGAATGGGAAATCAGGGTTATTGTTGATTGGTGAACTTAATAAGTATATTATTATTGTGGGTTGAAAAACCCTATATGCTCACCAGGCTCCCAAGCCTGACCGACTCAGTTTTATGATTACAGGTAGTGGACCCCGAGCGTAGTCGGAGGACGACAAGAGATTTTTGGATTATAGGCCAGTAGTTGTAAATAACTGTGGAAAGGCTTATAATATCTTGTTTATGCTTTTGATCTGTATCGGAACATGACATCCCGAGGTTTTGATATATATGGAAAATATATACCTTCTTAATGAAGGATTTTGATAAACTTTTATCATATGTTGTTTGGGGACCAATTCCACAACATCTTTTAAAAAGATTTCTCTGATTTTATTTTAAAAAGCATAAATTAAATCGGTCTTTTCTGGCCGAGAAATTAGGGGATGTCACATTGGTATCAGAGCATTAGTTTAAGCGAACTAAGAAATTGTAGAATTTCTAGACTTGAACTTAAAATGCTAAGTGATGATTGTGAGATGAGTGTCTACCATATTTTAGACACGAGCACTAGTTTATTTTAGGGAAGATGCCTAAAATGCCCTTATGTGCTAAATGCTATGTGTTTGCCATGTGTGCCATTATTTGTTCGGATCTATGGTCTGTTGCCGACCGGATCTGGAAACCTTATGTGTGTAGGATTCTAAGCGTATGAAATACGAGATTAGAACTAACATGTAAACTTTTCGGAGTGATAACGGAATTAAAATGTCTAACAAGGATAAAGACCTAAATTCGCCTTATTCGGTATATAGATTGAAATGGCAAGAACTCAGAGTGGAGCTGGAAATGCAAACAGAAACCAACAACCTCAACCCCAAGTGGTGGAACCAGTGCCTATAGTAGGAGATGCACCCGAACCCATCACCATGGCTGGAGTACGAACTATGATTCAGACCATGTTGGCTGAACAGAGGGAGGAATTGAGGCAAATGTTGCTGAACGATAGGGATGAACCTTCAGTTCCTGTTGAACAACGTGAACTAAATGACGATCAATCTGAAGAAGGGAACAACAGTAGATCGGTTGCTCATAGTGAACCGCTTGTGGTTGGGAGGAATAACCACGAGGGTAGAATGGAGAGAAATGGGTGCAAGTATAAGGACTTTATGACTTGCAAGCCATCGACCTTCAATTGAAAAGAAGATCCTGTCGGAGTAATGGACTGGATCTCGGAAATGGAGTTGGCTTTCATGACTTGTGATTGCCAAGGCAAGTTACAAACTACGTTTGCAGTACGTCAGTTCAGGGGTAGTGCTGCTCGTTGGTGGAGCACTTTGGGGAAAACCCTAAGCCCTAATGAGCCACTACAATTAACTTGGGCAGAGTTCTTAGTGCACTTCAAGCGCAAGTACTGCTCGGCCCAAAACATACTTGAGTTAGAAAACCAATTTCTAACGTTGCAGAAGGGGAGTATGACCGTTGACGAATATACAAATAACTTCACAGACAAAATGGAGTTTGCTTTGCGTATTGTCCCAGATGAGTTGGCAAAAATAGATAGGTACGCAAAGGGACTTCCATGGGAGTACGCGGTGCCAGTACATCAGGCACTTACTTTGGAGGCAGCTATTTGGGCTGCCAAGTCTGTTGAAGATATGATAAAAGGGAGAGTCGCCAGCAAGGTTGAAGTTGGCGAAAAGAGAAAGTTTGAAGGAACTTCAGGTTCCAATAAAAAGAACAAATTCTCGAAGACTGGTTCGTGAAAGTTTGGAGGAGGAAGCGAAGCCAAGTGGTGTGACAAGTGTAGGAAGAAACATGCTGGGAAGTGCAGCGTGGAAGTCACTTGTTACAAATGTGGAAAGCCAGGGCATTATGCCAATGAATGCACCTTCAATAAGAACGTATGTTTTGGGTGCAATGAAGAAGGGCATATTTTGAGGGACTGCCCAAAGAAGAAGGACGCAACAAAACCCAATCTACCACCAAAGCCGAAGGCGAGAGCCTTCCAGATGACGCTCGAAGCTGCGAAAGAAGAAGCCGATGTCGCTTCAGGTACCTTTCTCGTAAACGAATTGCCGGCCCAAATTTTGTTTGATTCTGGAGCCAATTACTCCTTTATATCGCATGAATTTGGTAGAAAGCTAGCTTTGCCTGTAGATATGCTAGTTAATGCTATAATAGTCGAGATTGCTTGTGGCAAGTTTGTACCTGTTAGCCATCGTATGAAAAACATCCTCATTGACTTGGATGGGAATAAGTTCCAAGAGGAATTATTACCTATCGAGTTAAATGGATTCGACATAGTTTTAGGAATGGATTGGCTTAGCGCCAATGATGCAGAAATATTATGTAGAAAGAAGATAGTAAAAGTAAACCCGCCAGGGAAAGAGTCGTTTATGGTGTATGGAGACAAACGCAGAGTAAATTCTGGAATCATTTCCCTAATGAAAGCCAGAAAGTGTTTGGCCAAGGGATGTACATCATATCTAGCGTTCATGATCAATGCCAAGATGGAAAAGAAGGAGGTGCAGAATATTCCGGTGGTGTGTGATTATCCGGAAGTCTTTCCTGAAGATCTTCCCGGATTGCCCCCAGATCGACAAGTAGAATTTCGTATCGACTTGTTACCAGGAACAACGCCGATAGCAAAAGCACCTTATCGATTAGCGCCAACCGAAATGAAAGAACTTATGACACAACTTCAGGAGTTAATGGACAAAGGTTTTATTCGACCTAGTTCATCGCCCTAGGGAGCCCCTGTGTTATTTGTAAAGAAGAAAGCCGGAAGCATGAGAATGTGCATCAATTACAGAGAGCTGAACAAAGTGACGATAAAGAACAAGTACCCGTTGCCAAGGATCGATAACTTGTTCGACCAGTTGTAGGGTTCGAGCTATTTCTCGAAGATCGATCTTAGGTCGGGATACCATCAACTAAAGGCGAGAGAGCAGGATATCGAAAAGACTGCTTTTAGAACGAGATATGGACACTATGAATTTTTGGTTATGTCGTTCGGACTAACCAATGCCCCAGCAGCTTTCATGGATTTGATGAATAGGGTTTGTAAACCATTCCTAGATAAATCCGTGATAGTGTTCATAGACGATATCTTGATTTATTCGAAAAGCAAGCAGGAGCATGAAAAGCATCTGCGTGAAGTGCTAGAAGTCCTGAAAAAGGAGAAGTTGTATGCAAAGTTCTCTAAGTGTGAATTTTGGATTCAAGAAGTCCAATTTTTAGGTCATGTGGTTAACCAAGAAGGGATAATGGTCGACCCAGCAAAGATTGAAGCTGTAATGAAGTGGGAACAACCAAAAAGCCCTACAGAGATTCAAAGCTTTTTAAGATTAGCTGGATATTACCGAAGGTTTATCCAAGGCTTTTCTTCGATTGCTACTCCATTAACAACTTTGACCCACAAAGGAGCTACTTATGCTTGGAATGAGAAGCATAAGGAAGCCTTTGAGAAGTTGAAGAAGAGATTGTGTGAAGCACCGATTCTTTCATTGCCTGAAGGAGTTGATGACTTTGCAATTTATAGCGATGCATCCGGAGTTGGGTTAGGTTGTGTTCTGACCCAAAGGGATAAAGTGATCGCGTATGCATCAAGGCAATTGTAGGAGCATGAAAAGAACTACCCCACTCATGATCTGGAGTTGGCAGCGGTAGTATTTGCCTTGAAGATATGGAGGCATTATCTTTATGGCACAAAGTGTAAACTTTTCACTGATCATAAGAGTCTCCAATATCTCTTTAATCAGAAGGAATTGAACATGAGGCAACGACGCTGGCTAGAGTTACTCAAGGACTACGAGTGTGAGATACTTTACCACCCAGGTAAAGCAAATGTTGTTGCCGATGTTCTCAGTCGGAAGGTAAACCTTGAAAAGAAGAGGCCAAGAGCGTTTAGAATTGAAGTTGTCTCGACAATTGTGGAAAGTATAAAGAAAGCTCAAGAGGAAGCTTTAGAGAAAAATGACCGAAAGGAAGAACGTTTGGGCAAAACGTTAGTGTTCGGTACAAACAACCAACGGTTGAAGGTATTTCAAGATAGAATTTGGGTACCTAAGACGGGCGGAATAAGAGATCTTCTGATGGAAGAAGCTCACAAGACCATGTTCTCAATTCATCCCGGCAGTACAAAAATGTATAGGGATCTAAAACCCTATTATTGGTGGCCGACGATGAAGCTCGATGTTGCTAAGTATGTGGCCGAGTGTGTAACTTGTGCTAGGGTTAAGGCACAACATCAGAAACCATATGGGAGTTTAGAGCCTTTACCCATACCCATGGGTAAATGGGAAGACGTCACCATGGATTTTGTGACTAAACTGCCCAGAACAAGGAACGGTCACGACATGATTTGGGTGGTCGTTGATCGCTTCACTAAGAGTGCGCATTTCATAGCAGCCAAAGAGAAATGGTCTATGGATAAACTTGCGAATTCTTATGTGAAGGAAATTGTGAGGCTTCACGGTGTCCCGTTAACGATTGTGTCCGATCGTGACAGCCGTTTTACCTCAAGGTTTTGGAGGAGTCTACAAGAGGAATTGGGTACCAAGTTGTGTTTGAGTACAGCTTACCATCCGCAAACCGACGGTCAGAGCGAGCGAACGATTCAAACATTGGAGGATATGCTGAGAGCATGTACCCTAGAATTCCAAGGTAACTGGGATGAACACTTACCTTTATTAGAATTCTCCTATAATAATAGTTTCCACTCAAGCATTAAGATGGCACCTTATCACGCTTTGTATGGGGAAAAGTGTCGAACGCCATCATGTTGGCTGGAAGCTGGGGAAAAGCAGTTTATGGGACCTGAAATAGTCCATCGGACTGCCGAAAAGTTGAAAGTGATAAGGGAAAGGATGTTAGCTGCTCAAGATCGACAAAAGAGTTATGCTGACAAGAAAAGACAACCGATAACCTTTGAAGTTGGAGATTCGGTTTTACTTAAAGTCTCGCCGTGGAAGGGACTTATAAGATTCGGGAAACGAGGAAAGTTAAGTCCAAGGTTTATAGGACCGTTCAAAGTTCTTCAGAAGATCGGGAATCAAGCTTACAAGCTAGAGTTACCGGAAGAACTGGAGGGTATTCATAACACCTTTCATGTGTGTTACTTGAGAAAGTTCACGGGAGATGTGCCCGACATAATTCCGATTTCATAGTTAAGGCTGGATGAAAACAAGAGGTTGATCGAAGAACCTGAGGCAATCGTTGACCATAAGACTATGAAGTTGCGACGCAAGATGGTCGATTTAGTGCTTGTGCGTTGGAAACATACGAATGGACCAAATCTCACTTGGGAAACGGAGAGTGACATGATGAGTCGCTACCCACAGTTGTTTGGAGATATGTGATTCCGGGGACGGAATCATCCTAAGGGGGAGAGAATTGTAACACTCGTGTTTCTAGCCTAGGCATTTATATTGAGTTGATAATCTAGGTTAACCTTTGTAACTCATCTTGAAGAAATGAAAAGGAATTATGTGAATATTATGTGAATTATGTGTTTTATGTTTAATTATTAGGGCTTAATTAATTAAGAATAAAAATAAGCATCAAAATTAAAGTGTGAGATAAGCCCGATATCTTTACATAAAGTTTTAGTGGTCGAAACAAGGATTTCGGGGATATAAAGAATACCAAAATCCGAGTTATAACGAAGAAGTTATGACCTGTCGAAGTTTCGCGACAAAACCGGCACGGTGCTAAATGTCAAAAAGTGAGTTTTCGATAAACTACTTTTTAGCCTTAGTAATCTAAATGAAAGTCGTAGTATTCGTTAAACCGAGAAGTTCGATAAAAAGAACGCCCAAATCTTACTTCGTATGAGGAAGTTATGATTTTTCGAAGTTTCAGCGTAGCAGTAGACAGCTAAAAACTCGAATTTTAGATCGAGCGATTTTTAGCCGACACAACCTAAACGAGAATTGAAGGTCTCGTCATTAGGAGCACAATGGTAAAATGTCTGACGAAAACGGACGTCGGATGAAGAAGTTATGAATTTTTAACGGATTTCCTATCCCGGTCTGTTAAAAATAATAATATAAAATTTAAAATCAAAATTAGCTGATGAAGTCTAAACGGAAGTTGTAGATCGTAATGCGAAAGTTATGGATTTTAGAAGTTTAGGCGCGAAAACAGAGAAATTTCGCATAGTCACCCTTTGCCACGTCACCCTCGCTTAGAATGTGACACGTGTCCTGCTGAGTCACCAGGCTGCTGAGTCATCAGGCTGCTGAGTCACCGAGGCTGCTGAGTCATGCGAGCCACATGTCCTCTTCTGATTCCACCGAGGAGGAGGCCCAATCCGAAGCTGCTAGCCTTCTGTCCGAGCCTCGCACCCAGCTCCAAGCCTCGCATAGCCTAGCTCCGAGCCTCGCATGTGCGCCAGTAAGCCGTGGTCCACTTAGAAGCCGCCAGCGAGCCCTCGCATGTGCGATCCATGCGAGCCATGTGCGAGCCACCCCCCCTGCGAGCCTTCTTAGCTGTCGAATCAGGAGACTTCTCAGCCATTGGATCAGAACTTCGGACCCTATAAATAGAAGGGTACCTGCGAGGGTTCCCGGGTACTTTTGGAATTTTGTCACTTTTAACCCCTAAACCCATATTTCCTTCATCTTAGAATCCCCCAAAGCCCCGGTATCAATTGTAAAGCCCGGAATACCCCACGAAGCGCCCGAGAAGCCCGGAAAATTTATCTTTTCGGTTTCGAAGCCCGACTTTTGCAGAGCCTGGTTTCTCAATAAAACTCCCGGTTTTATTAGAAACGATCGTTTTAGGAAACGAATTGCTGCCTGATTTTCACCAAAGTAAGTGAGTGTGTAGTTACTTTCAATTTACACATAGATATGAAGTATTTACCTTGAAATATGTGTTATGTGTAAATATGCTAATTGTTTATTCGAGGTGACTGTTGAATTGATGTTTTATACAAGTTTTAAACTGTATATGCTTTTCATCTACAAAATATGTTGGGTAGAACATGGGTAGATGAAATAGTTGATGTGTGTTAAAATGGTGAGAGGCCTCGATGTTGTTGTTGTTGTTGTTATTGTTGTTGTAGTCATCTAGCGAAGTATAGATGACGACCACGGACTTTCTAGATAGTCTAGTGGAACACTAGCAAGTTCGCAACTAGTAGGTGTTGATGAATTAAATGTTCATTGGCGTACTTCATCCCCCTCATGGTCGCCTTAAGGACATGTATGGCTGAGGAAACCCCTTAGCAGTAGTGTCCATCCCGATGATATTCCTTAGGCTAGGTCCCTTGTGATAGGTGTTTAGGGACGTAAAGTGAGGACAACGGGAATGGGTAATCAGGGTTATTATTGATTGGTGAACTTAATAAGTATATTATTATTGTGGGTTGAAAACCCTATATGCTCACCAGGCTTCCAAGTCTGACCCACTCAGTTTTATGATTACAGGTAGTGGACCCCGAGCATAATTGGAGGACGATGAGAGATTTTTGGATTATAGGCCAGTAGTTGTAAATAACTGTTGAAAGGCTTATAATGTCTTGTTTATGCTTTTGATCTGTATCGGAACATGACATCCCGAGGTTTTGATATGAAATGAAACTATACATTTCTTAAAGAAGGTTTTGATAAACTTTTATCATACTTTGTTTGGGGACCAATTCCGCAATATCTTTTAAAAAGATTTCTCTGATTTTATTTAAAAAGCATAAATTAAATCGGTCTTTTCTGGCCGAGAAATTAGGGGATGTCACACTTGAGTGTAGAGTATGGGTATCCGGGTTGTAGATCCAATGTTGTTTGAGATGTTGATGGGATTTGTTTGCGAATCGTCGTGAGACATGGTGAGTTTTTAGAATCAAAGCTGTAAACTTGAGATTAGGGTTTTATCTAAAACAAAGTTTCCTTCGAAACAAAGAAGACGACTTGTTATCTATACAACAAAAGCGGAAACCCTAAGGAATTCTGAATATAGAAGGAAAGTGTATTGATCACACAATCTCCTGCTCTGATACCAATTGTTAGAACGTTGTTCTATCAAGATCGATTGATTCTAAGCATGCAAACAAATAAGTACGTAAAAGTGAACACGAATATGGCTTGAATACGTCGAATGATTAATGCTTCAACACCTCAGAAGAGCTTGATTAAGAACTTCAACTGTATAGGTGTTTAGGGTTACAAAACACAAGCGTAATTAATAAGACGTCTATCGTAATACATACATGCATGAATATATATAGTCTAACCCTAAGAGATAATCACGGATGGACAGGCCCAATCTGGATATAATACAAAAGGCCCAAGACGCAACACCATAAGCCCTAACATCTTCGTCAGCCGGTTCAGGGTTACGACTATTGTGGAGAAATCCTGAATGAATCTCCGGTAGTAGCCTGCCAATCCCAGGAAACTCTGAATCTCAGATGGAGACTTCGAGACCTCCTATCTCATTACGACCTCTACTTTTGTCGAGTCAACTAAAATACCGTTATGGTTGACAAAGTGCCCAAGAAAATGCACCTCACATAACCAGAACTCACACTTAGAGAACTTGGCATACAAGCTCTCCCTCCTTAAGGTATCCAACACATATCGCAAGTGCTCCTCGTGTTGCTCCTACGTCTTGGAGTAGACTAAGATATCATCAATGAAAACTATCACAGACCAATCCAGTATCGTTCTGCACACGCGGTTCATGAGGTCCATGAACGCGGCAGGAGCATTGGTGAGCCCGAAGGGCATCACCACAAACTCGTAGTGGCCATAACAAGTCCGGAAAGCAGTCTTTTGTATATCCTTGACCCTCTTCTGATGGTAGCCTGATCGTAAGTCGATCTTGGAAAACCAAGATGTTCCCTAAAGCCGGTCAAACAAATCATCTATCCTCGGAAGCGGGTAACGGTTCTTCACCGTTACCTTGTTTAGCTCTCGGTAATCTATGCATATGCGATGCGACCCATCCTTCTTCTTGAAAAACAGGATCGGGGCTCCCCAAGGTGAACTACTCGGCCTGATAAATCCCTTGTCTATCAGCTCCTGCAGCTGTGTAGACAACTCCTGCATCTCGGAAGTAGCCAACCAATATGGTGCCTTGGCTATCGGAGCCGCATCAAGGACTAGGTCAATCCTGAACTCTACCTGTCGCTCCAGAGGAATTCCAGGCAGCTCCTCTGGCAATACATCCACGTACTCTCACACCACCAGTACATCGCCCACCGACGCCTTACCCACCTCCCGAGTATCCATAATATAGGCGACATACCCAGCGCAACCCTGTTCTAGGTAGCGCCTAGCCCTCGCTGCTGAACATATGGCCATTCTGCCCAATGGCATCTCGCCCTGGATCATCAGCTCTCCCTCACTTAGGGTCCTAACGCACACCAATTGTTGTGCACAGTCGATCACAACCCTATTAGGGCTCAACCAATCCATACCGATGATGACCTTGTTCCCACACAATGGTATGGGAACCAAATCTACCAGATAGTGCTCCTCGAACAGCCTCAAAACACAATCTCTAAAAACCTCAGATGCTCGAACTGATCGATCGTTAGCAATCTCGACCTCCAGAGGGTAATCCACCATGCCCGAAGACTCAGGGAACCTCTTGCTAAGTGCAAGAGAAACAAATGATCTGGTGGCTCCCGAATCAAACAACACCTGAACTGGAATACCATTCACATGGAATGATCCTATACAAGACATATAACATAACACATAAATATCGTAAACAACATATAATAAATGTTAAGGAGAAGAAATCATACCGCTCACCACATCGGGTGTGGCGCGTGCCTCTTCAGTAGTCAACTGGAAGGCTCGACTCCTTACCAGTGGAGCCTCCGACTTGCCCTGCTGACCATCAGTAATCCATAGGGTCGCTGGAGCTGGCGCCACCATTGGCTCTGTTGCTACTGTCAATCTCGGGCAATTGGCCCTTTTATGGCCTCGCTGGTTGCAGTGAAAACACAACAACTCCGATGTCGGAATGGTGGGGGTAGGGGCTGTACAATCCTTGCTGAAGTGCCCCGTCTTACCCCACTTGAAGCATCCTGATCCCCCACTCCTGCATACTCCCTCATGCGATTTGCCGCATTTCCCACAGCGGCCTCGGCCCCGCTGGCCCTTTGACCCAGCGTCGAATCCCTTGGGTTTCTTCCCCGAAACCCCAATCACCTGCTAAGTCTCTGTCTTCCTCTTCACGAGGTGCTCTATGTTAATGTGACAACCCGACACTTTTACACTGTGAAATCGATCCGTATATCTATAATTTACTTGAATTTAGCATCTTCTTGCAGAATGTGGGGTCCGCATGAGTGCTTTAGGCTTAGTATATCATAGATATGGGCCTTAGGAAGGGTTAGTAAGGGTGTTGCATCACGAAATCCAGCCAAACACACCAAAAGAGGTGTGTGCAGCCGCACACTAGAGTGTGCGGCCAGCCAGCCGCATACCTCTCCAGCCACACACCCGACCCTATATATAGTAGAGGACCCCCTTCCTTTCACTTTTGGCTGCAACCTTTCTCTCTCTATACTTTCTTTCTCTAGAAAAACCATCCAAGAACACTTAGAAGGCCTCCAAAACGTGAAGAAAATCATCATTCAGCTTGTTTTAGAGGTAAAACACTTGAATCCAAGCCTAAAACTCATAATGTTCTTCATGTTCTTCATCCCTTGAAGGAGTGCGGCCGCACACCTTCATCAGGTGGCCGCACACATTCAAAACACCCTCCAAAGTGATAGTATGGCCGCACAATCGACACATAAGACTCAAACAAGGAGTGTACGGCCGCACACCCATGTGTACGGCCACACACACCCTTGTACGGCTGCACACTCCAGTGTGCAGCCTCACACACAAGTCTGGCCGCATCCCCAGCCGCACACTCTCTTTTATGACCATACACCCACTTTAATACTCATATTTGGCCTTAAACTTGCATAGATCATTTAGTATGGTACACGGGACACTTAGTCTTGGTGATTCCAAGCTCTTAGGGTGATTCCCCATCATGTTTAGTCATGAAACACCCTAGCTCTAACTCATATATATGTCATCACATGTTAATAGGAACCACTTGCGTTCAGGGCATCCGGTGACACCCAGCACTCATATCGATCACACTCGAACCCTACGTTAAGCAGTGAGTTCATACCCCTTAATTAACCTTTCAAATGTTTTTAAATGTTTTTATGGGGGGGGGGGGGGGGGAATACAAGTTGAATCCAATATATTACAGTATCAATCACACGCGATTTATAACTTGATCTCAAAAGGATTTTCTATATTTTCAAATTACCTTGTCAGTAAAATTGTTTCAAATGTTTATCAACCCCATTTTCATGAATCAAATGTCTTAAAATAAAATTTTAGTGTTTTCAAAACTTAATTTACTTCCAAATCATATCTACACCAATATATTTATATAAGTAAGTATTGAAGGACTTAGGACTGATAACTGACCTTATTTCCTATTCTTGTTTGATTGTGGGCTTAGGGTATTAGGTTATATGTCCGACTGTCGTTGAATACTTAGTTATATATCTTGTATATTTGTGCCAGATATAAAAGTTTTCACTCCAGTTCAATACTTTTACATATCGAATACACTCAACTAAACACTCTATTTAACTATAATGGGTATAGTTAAGGATTACCACTCATTACTGATGTTACTATGGTACACACTATGGTCAGTACGAATACAAGACTATATGTGCTACACGCTATACGAAAAGAACACTATAGACTATACACTATACACCATAGAAAGAGACACTATAAACTACATCAAGAAAACATTACATGGTACACTAAAAGAATACTCTATACTATACGAGAGGAAATACTATAATAGAATGTGATGCACTATTTCTCTATACGAACTATCGCTTTGCGATCGTCGGGTAACCATCGCCTCCTGGAGGGAGGATGACCACAACGTGTATAGATCTATACGGGACGGATTTCCCCCATCCCGACTCTAGCTATAGTCCGAGCCTTCTAGGCCCAGGGATGACAAACACTACTACACTATTGGTGACCTGGAGGGTCAGCCGCTCTACTACTATTACAATGTATGGTTTCATACTGGCTCACATTCAAATCTTAATTAAACACACTTCCCGAGGTGTATACACAATTAATACTAACCGGAATTTACATTCACTACTACATTTAACTGGCAGTGACGCTGTTGGGGTGAAACTCTATTCTTTCTCTAAAATGAACGAGTTTAAAACTGTATTTTCATTACTAATATTTTCACAAGGAAAAACGGTTACATTTTATAAGATTCAAACTTACAAACAACCTAGTCTTGGTAAAAGACTACTTTTGATGGAAAATATGGGATTTTCTAGGAACCAAACTACTTTCAAATTTTGATTGTAAACATTTTTTTATACAAGCAACGACACTAAATACTTATGAACTCACCAGCTTTATGCTGATACTCGTTTTCAAAATAACTTGTATTCTCAGGTCAACAATAAGCAAGCACTGATGCAGTTTTTGGGAAGATGGAGTACATATAAGACTCATCTTTTATTTTGTTTATACTTTTGGTGTCTATAAAATGTACAGAACACGCTTGTATTACAAATACTATATTAATGCAATGGATGTTGTTGCTTGTTTTTACTATTATGCATTGTTATGATACTGAACATGACGTCCTCCACTCCAAAACGTATTCCGCCTTTGGTTTTGGGGTGTGACAGTTAATCTCTCTATCCCTTGCCCTCGCAATCATAGAATCTAGGGTCGGGCATGCTGAGTAGCTAACATGCTCGCGGATGTCAGCCCTCAGCGTATCATGGTAGCGGGTCTTCCGCATCTCCTCGTCTCATGCATACTGGGGTACCAATAAAGCCCTCTCTCTGAATTTGGCGGTAATCTCCACCACCGTCTATATCGTCTATCTCATATCAAGAAACTCCCTGACCAGCTGCTAAAGCTCCACAGCCGGCACAAACTCATCCCTAAACCTGGTCACAAAGTCCGACCAGGTCATCGCCTCAGCAGCTGAGGCTCACAGGGAATCCCCAACTGACTCCCACCAATCTCTAGCCCGATCCCTCAAGCATCCAGCCGCAAACTGGACCTTCGACCCCTCAGGGCAGAAGCTGGTCAACTGAGCAGACTCCATGTCTGCGATCCATCTCCTGGCGACAATAAGGTCCTTAACCCCGAGAAACTCTGGCGCACCGCATCCCCTAAAGTCCTTAAAGGACAATGTGCGCGCCCCTGACGGGCTAGCCGTCCAGTCACTCCTAAATGCCCTGAGGCGATCCTCCATCAACTCAATAATCCCCTCCTTTATCGACCCGAAGATCACTAGGGTCGACTCAAGGATGCCTCTAGTGATCTCGTAGGCAATAAACTCACGTAGTCCCTCATCAACTGGCTCGACGCCTGATCCCAAACCTGATCATGAGCCTGATCCTGAACCTGATCCTCCTCCGTGACGGGTGATCATCACCATTCTAAAACAAACAAATAATTGTCAGGGTCATACACAACATTAAGAGTTCTCACATACTACAAATTTCCTGGTTCCATCTTTTCCCTCCTTGGCTCGAGTACGGATCCTCTGCTTTCAGTAGTACGGGCACATACTACCTTCCTCATCTATCCATACTTTCCTCAAGGATTTCCTTGACTTCACCAAGTCCCCTTTTCCAACTTTTGCCTACTGTTCTAATCTTATCCTAGGCTTAACCTAGGGTAACTCTCCGACCTAATCTTTGTCATCAGCTGCATAAGGAAATCCCTGCTACCTCCACCTAACTAGCTTGTGAATACCATTACATATCGCTAAGACCAGATAACTCTTCGAAATGGAGGTCCTACCCTACAATGGTTGGACACAAACAAGAGCTGCGAAATAGGGCTAGACCTAACATTCTGAAATTATTCAACCTGTGAAATGCGTAACTTAACGTATTCGTTTGCTAGTTAGTTAAAGGTAACTAGAACCCCTAAAAGCACAAAGCAAGCAGCATTCGAGCCTTAAGTAACCATACCAGGCATGTCCTATTCAGCAAGCATATTATGGACTAATCAATCCTATCATGTAATTCAATAAGCACATCTAACAGGCATATAAAGCATCTTCCTAGATCCTTAGTCCTAGTCTAGCATACAGTTCTCATAAACCATATCATCATATAACATAAAGTGTAAGGGTATCTTGGGGAAAACTTACTTGAGCTCGGCCGGTCATGCACATCACACACCTCATTCTTTCTCAAAACTTTTCTTACTTTAACTTTTAGAAAATATTTTCTTATGAGAATCTTTCAAACCCTCAGTTTGAGTCCTGGCACCCCCGAAGGTGTGTCCGAATCCCTCAAACCAAGGCTCTGATACCAACTTGTAACATCCCAAATTTCAAGTCCAAAAATATTTGTTTTTAATTAAGTAGGTTATAAAATCGTTTACAGAAACACTTGTCAAAAAAGACATATCGATCCAAAACCCATCATAAACATGTCTCGTAATCAAAACATCGAACAGTAATAATAATAATAATAATAATAATAATAATAATAATAATAATAATAATAATAATAATAATAATAATATTAGAGTGTAATCCCATGAATCACATAATGCGAAAATTTGATGTGCGTGTGATGTGCAGCTATCGCGCCGGCTCCTTCCCCTTCGCTAAAGAGGCACCTGAAAGAAAACTGAAAACTATAAGCACGAAGCTTAGTGAGTTCCCCCATCATACCACACACATAAAATAACAAACTTAACCATGCATATCTGGGTGCCGGCCTCCCCTTCGGTCTATTTCAATCGGATAATTGCCTAGCATATCTGGGTGCTGGCCTTCCCTTCGGTCTATTTCAACTGGATACCGAGGACTATTTCGCCCCTACCACTACCACATAAAAACATAACATACTGGCACATATAACAAAAAAAAACAGCGGCATACCAAATAATCATCACACAAACAATTATCTATTACGAACTCCTACCAGTGGGCCGACATTGTGGCCTTAGACCCACTTCTAAAGGAAGGTAACTCACCTCGTGATACTGCGTGTCTAAACTTGCGGGAAGTGGTCTCTAGCAGCTGCTCCGATGACTCCCAACTATCATAAACATATTAACACTAAGCCAGAGTCTATAACGTGATTTAGGGTAAAATGACCATTTTACCCTTTGGTCCAATTTAGGAACACTCATGAGATCCCACTCTAACGCATTAAATCCAACGTGCCGATGATCCGCCAATGGCCCAATTTTCCAAATTGGGCCCAATCCCTCGAATGGCCTTTTCATAATTCTTATAAGCCTTTTAGCCCAAACAAAATAATCCTAGTTGGCCCAATGTGGCCCCAAGGGCCCAATGCTTTCGATTCCAAATTCACAGGTCCAAATTATGCTTTACAGTAGGCTATGAGGCCCAACAACCCAGGCCCACCCTCTAAGGGCCAACAACCCAAAAGAATCCACTCTGCATGCGTACACACGGCGTACCTGGCACGTATGCTGGTCTTGACCGCATACGGGGAGTTGACCCAATACGCGCGGCGTACCAGGGAGTACGCCCATCGTACTGGTCAACTTCTTTTGGACTTCATTTAGGACTTAATCTGTTAGGTATTTATGTCCATAATGTAGATCCAGGTCCTTTAAGACTTCCTAAACCATAAAGTCACGAACTTTATGTGCTTGCATGTGACAACCCGAAATTTCCATTTTGTACAAACATATCAATTCAATAGAAGCTAGACCAGTTACAGTGAATTTCAGACTTTTCCGAATAAGTTTGAGTATATTAGGGTTTACGTTTAAGGAGATATCAGGAGAGTGGATGCACATGGGTTAGTGAAACTCGAGTATTTCAAAACTTCATAATATTAGAGTTCATTTCCGGAATAAAAATATTTCCTGCCAAAAATATCTCAGGACTATAAATAGATTTCTGAACCAAATTCATTCATTATTCACATTTCCAACTAGAGAAAAGCCATTTTCTCTCTCACGGATCTTCGGGTTTTCGCCCCAAATCGTGAGTACACTTCTCTAGTTGTCTTATAATGCTTATTATGTGCTTAATAACTTAGTTTACATATCAAAACACCAAGATTAGGGTGTTCACGGCCCAAAAAGTTCTTGGACCGTGAACTCCAAAATCAAGGGCCAAAGGGTGTGCTAATCACTCCTAAAGCTTTGGACATTAAACCCTATTTAATCCTAACTAATTTGAGGACTTTAAAACATCAAATACACCTTCCTATGTGAGTTTACGGCCCTATTAATGTTCTTGGGCCGTGAACATCAATCAAGGGCACCAAAGTGTGCCTAGGACCTTCATTAGCTCAAAACAAATGCCTAGAAACTATCCTACATGTGCAAAGGACTTGAAAGCATCAAAAACATCATTCCAAGGGAGTTTAGAATTGGCCTTGGGGCCATAAACTCCTCAAAGGAGTGTTTCTATGCCCTAAACTAGTCCAAGGAGTAAACTACCAAGTAGAACTTATTCTAGAAATCAAATAACACTTCAAAACACCAAATGCCATCAAGTTTGGGAGTTCACGACCGTAAACTCAAGGGTTTACGACCGTAAACTCCTTATGGGGAGTTTATTGAAGAGTAAACACATATACAAGGTCGTTTGGAACTTTAAACCCCTTTAGCCTTGTCCCACAACAACCTAGAAGCAACCCTTAGGACTTATAACACTTATACAAAGTGTTTACATGTTCTAGAGTGTCCCAACTTAATTCATTAGTTATTATTTGGCTAATTAGTTATATATATTCTCATTATATGATAACTAGGCTCGTGCGTGTGAACAAGTCTCCGTTTGCCACCTAGCACAGTATCCGACACTTCAATCCAATCCACTCACCACAAGTGAGTTCGTACCCCTTTAATTAACCTTTGAAATACTTATAAATGTTTTAAATGCTTTTATAGGGGGAATACAAGTTGAATATTATGGTTATTACATCAATCACATGTGATTAATAACTACAAAACCAATGATTTTTATTACTGTTCAAACTGTTTTACTTCAAACTGTTTTACAAATCTTTTACTTATCAAATACTTTTACTTAAACTTTGTTACTCTTATTATAAATTGCATGCCCGTATATGTATAGTTATATAAGTAATGTTTAAAAGACTTAGGAAGGCTATCCACCTTGTTTCCTTTTCCTCGATTTGGATGTGGTCTGATAGGATATCGGGTACTCGTCCGAAGGTCGTTTAATTATTAATTATATATCATGTGTACATATATAAGCATAAAAGTACTTCTATATTCATGGGTACTAGTTACATCATTAGTAGGCTACCATCGGGGTAGCACAGGATCATACTTATACTATTGCTAGATCAATGAGTCAGTTCATTCATGAGTCAATACTTATTACTATGAGAATATATACAACTATACTAGAAAGAGAACATTTACAACTATACTAGATAGAGAACATATACAACTATACTAGATAGAGAACATATACAACTATACTAGAAGGAGAACATATACAACTATACTAGAGAAAGAACATATACAACTATACTAGAGAAAGAACATATACAACTATACTAGAAGGAGAACACATACAACTATACTAGAACAGTTCATTACATTACATATACATGAATACGTTAATTATTGTGATATGAATTGAAGCATGACTTAAATGTCATGGCCCGAGTTGTAGCAAGAGTCTCTTGAAGGGAGAGCGTGAGTTTGCGTATAGATCTATACTGGATTGACTATCCTACACCTTGCTGCTAGCTACAGCCAGACCTGCAGGTCTGCGGGTGCCAAACGTCATTTCTTTTTACCACCTACATTTGTCGTTGTTTATCCAGTCGATAGTATGGTACAATTAATCACCTGATACCTTAATATAAATCCGGTTTAAGGTAGTTAGTATAGCAGTAGTTCCTATAATACAACACTACAGTACTACAATAATTTACCCCTTACATATATTTAGTGATTATTTCACTTAAACATTAATGTACAAACTATATTTTGTTAATGATAGTTACACTTGGGAAATTACACAATTTTACAACAAACGAACATACAAAATAGTTAAGCCTTTGGTAGAAGGCTACTTTAATAGAAAATATAGGTTTTTCTGAGAGATTCAAACTTTTACAAACATTTACATACATTTTACAAACTTACACTTAAGACATGTTCAAACGTTTTGATAACAAAAGCTGACACTAAATACTTATAAACTCACCAGCTTAATGCTGATAAACTCTTTCAAAATAACTTGTATTCTCAGGTCGACAGTAGACAGGTACCGAGGCCAGCTTTTGAGAAGATGGAGCTCATCCAAGACTCATCTTGTTATTTTGATTTACTTTTTGGTGTCTATAACTGTATAGAACACACTTGTATTAAAATTATATATTTAATGCAATAGATGATGTTGTTTGCTTATTTACTGTTATACTGTGTTGTGATACTTTACATGACGTCCTCCGCCCCAGAACGTTTCCGCCGTTCTTGGTTTTGGGGTGTGACATTGCATGCAAAGTTGGGGTCCAAAACATGATTTTGGTCCTATTAACAAACATTAAGACCCACAAACACTTGCATGGTTGTGGCTTAACCATCAAGGTCTGATTTTTATGACTCCTAGTGCCTCTAAGAGCCCAAAAGGACAACTATTTTGGTCTGAAGTCGTTAAGATGTGAGGATCCTCAACATTGGAGTCCAAAAGTAACTTTAAACACCCCCAAAAGCAAACCTAAGAATATAATGGCCAAGGTTGGAACTTGATACCTTAGATAAGTCAGAAATGGTGATACTCTTCTGGATCTACAAGCTTTTGGTTGATCCTTGCTCCTTCTTTAAGTTCCTTTCTCCTTCAAAGTACCAAAACTACACCAAATACCCTCCAATAGCTCGCAAATCATGAGAACACACAAAAGTAGGCTAGGGTTTTCGTGGAGGCTGTATGAGGGTGAAGGGAGGCTGAATAACCAGGGATAATGTTCCTTATATAGGGAGTAAACCCTAAATGTTAGGGTTTAAATAGTTACACACGTACGCTGGTCGTACGTGCTTAGTCTACGCGCTTCCATTCCACGAGTACGCTCGGCGTACATGGCAATGTACACCTCACGTACGCAGCCTCCTCAGCCCATTAGCAAGGCCCAGACGTCAAAGCCCAATCTAGCCCAAACCACACTTCCATTAGGATGAATATAATTAATACCTGGAAAAAACCTGGCGTTACAGTAGGTGCGCGGGTCAGGGATCGGGCCATGACTGTTTGAGCGGGTGGACGATCGACATGATGCTTAGGGTAAGGCCGGGGCTATGGTCCGTGGAATGAATCCGAAGATCGGAACCCCAAGTGGGTGAGAACAGTCTGCATGGGAAGGGTCATAGAAAAGGGGTGGCCCAGGGTGATGCTCAATAGTTTAGAGCGGTCCAGATAGACTAAAGTCCAGTGGGGCATACCGGTCAGGTCGAAGGCTCGGAGGATGGTCCAAACAGGCTGAAGGCCCAGAAGGGCAGTCTAGACATGCTGAAGGTTCTGAGAGGGGTCCAGATAGACGGAAGGCTTGGTGAGGCGGTCCCATCATGCTAAAGACTCTGTATACATGGTAGATCATTGTGTGGGTTTAGATGGTTATATGATCAGGTTCCATATATATATATATATATATATATATATATATATATATATATATATATATATATATATATATATATATATAGGATATGGTGTAGCAATTTGTTCTACAAGTGGATATTGTGGAGTGAGGCTTCGGTACCATGATGCTTGTTGGTGTTAGGAAGGGCTTTCGCTAGGCCTTTTGGACAGTGGAGGAGGTGTGAATATCCAGGGTGGAGCGTTGGGACAACTAAGGTGACGACAATAGTGTCAATTAGTTATCGGGAGCATTCCAGTCATAAGTCGTAGGCATGGAGGCTCAAGAGGAGCAGTAGGGTTGAGGCGGTGGGCCAACAAACCCTGAGAGTTTCAACTCGATGTTTGAATCGATTCGACATGTTGGTATTTCAATCTAGGATATTCCATCATGAGGATGACCGGACCCCCATGATCAGCTGAACTTGGTATACGGGTATTTCCACCTGAAGGGTGGTATGGGATAGATATGAGTGTTGGACTGATGGGCCGGTAGTGGTAGGTATGTTGTTGGTGGTAATCGATTACGAGACTGCTTTCTTTGGAAGTGGTGGAGGGCAAGGATCGTCAAGGTGAATTATCGTCGGTATTAAGTAGACATTTTTTTCTAATGGTCTATTAGATGGCATGTTGTGCTTGATCGGGCTGAGGCGGTCCTGCCCTATGCAGTAGGCCAAGATACCCGGAGCAGGCCAACGGTGAGTCGTAGGGGCATGGATTCAGCATAATACGATCCATGGTTCTTTTTTGGGTAGGAACTTTAGGTTCTCAAGGCGGAATAGTTCCTATGGAAAGATTGCTAGTGATGGATAGTTCGAGTGGTCGACCAGAGGGTTAGACCGAATCCAGGTTTCTAGATTACGGGTTTAAGTGGTGAAGGATTATGTACCGTATGGAATTGTGGAATCGTCTTCCTTAGAAATTTAAAGATTCCCTTTGGGTTTAGTCTCCTTCGAAATTCGTTAGATGTTATGGTTGTGGGGGTGCCCCTCAGGATGTCAGGGTTCCAGGAATGGTAAGGAATGATTTCGAGGACGAAATCGAGTTTAAGTGGGAGAGAGTTATAACATCCCAAGTTTTGTCATTTGTAGTCCTTGGGAATGGAAGAGGAAAGTCATGAAGAGCCTAATGGCTAGATTGTAATTTTGGGGCCAGGAGTAGTACGTTGCGCATACCAGGGCGCGCCCTATTACGTTGGGCGTAATCTTGTGTACGCTGGGCATACTCAGAAAAGATGGAAACCCTAATAATTGGAGTTGGGGCTATATAAACATCCTTATAGACCATTCCCTCTAATCTCTCTCAGCCACTATCTTTCAGAAAACGTTCCAAAACCCTAGTCCTTGTGAGAGAGTGTGAGTGGGTAGGTATTTTGAGTTCTTGAAGGTGGAATTCATTGCATCAAGGAGTTGGAGAAGAAGTTTGGCTTGTAGATCTGGAGTTGTGTTGTAACCTAGAAGTTCTAGAAGGTAAAAGGCTTCAATCTTTATGTTTATATAACATAGATCTAGCCATTATAGCATTTTTGGAATCATTTATTGTCCCAAAAGTTCCAAGATAATGTATGTTGTGTTTTGGACGAAATAATCTGTCCTTCTAGACTCTTGGAGGGGTGTTGAGTGTTAAAAATGAGGTCCCAGTGGCTTATGAGGTCCCATGCAAGTAGTAGAAAGGTCTTAATGGATTAAGACCTTGGATTAAGAACATTATGGACGTCCAAAGTGATAAAGTTCGAGACTTTATGAATCTTAGGCAGATTTGGTCGATGGATCTGAAGTTTGGGCTTAAGTGCTTAAGCCATTAAGCACTTATGAAAGTTTTTTGTCCAGTTCGCATACACCCCGCGTAGAAAGCTGTACACTTAGCGTACATAGTCAATGGCCCCGTTTTCCAGTCAACATGAGTCGAGGTACGCCCCGCGTACCAGAGGAGTACACCTAACATACGTCCTCTGTTGGGCTTTTGACTTCGGGCTTTGAGTTTTGGACTGTTTATGGGCTAGCTGGACTTGGGCCTTGGCTGGACATTATGGATATGGTGTTTTGGGCCAAATCTTGGTAATGGCTCTTGGATTTAGGCCCAAGTAGGTAGTGGGCCCAATTTGGAAAGTTGGGCCAATGATGGGACTGGTTATATGGACTTATGAATCATGGGTTTGGTATTGGGCCATGACCCAAATTAGAGGGGAGGCAGATAGGGCTATTGTAATAAGGGATTCTTGGTGAAATTTTATATTCCCGTTTATTGACTTGTTATTCGCTATTTTGCATAGTTCGGGATTATCGGTGAGGCGGTGGTTCAGGAATCTGCTTCTTCGGTTCAGATCGACATTTCAAGGTGAGTTATCCTCACTATATCAACAGGGTCTAAGGCACCAAGGCCGACCCTTTCTCGGATTGTACATGGGTTTTGTTTGATATTCTTATTGATTTGTTAGATCTACATCCTGGTAGTTAGGATGGAATATTGTTAGTGATCGGTTAGGTCAATATCCTGGTTAGGAGGTTGCTATGTTGTATGAACTGTTAGATCGGTTTATTTGTATATGGACTATTATGTGATTATTTTGTTATATGTGCACATGGTTGTTTGTTTGGGGTTGGGTTGAGGCGGGTCCTGCTCTGTGTTATAGGCCAACATACCTAGGGCGGACCGGATAGACTGCAGACCCAGAAGGGCACATAGTCAGGCCGAAGGCCTATTGAGCGGTCCAGATATGCTGAAGGCCTAAGAGGGCGGTCCAGACGTGCTGAGGCTCAGAGAGTGGACCAGACAGACTGAAGTCCTGGTGCGGACGGTCCAGTCATACTGTAGACTTGAAGGCCCGGTGCGGGCGGACCAGCCACACTGTAGACTCGAGATGCATGGTTGTTCTGTATTTGTTGATACGATATGATTATGGTTAGATGAGGTTGGTATTTTGAGGGACTCACTAAGCCTCAGGCTTACAGTTTCAGTTTATTGTTTTAGGTACATCAGGGGATCGCGGAAAGGCGAAGGTGTGATCGTAGAGCTCCTCATGATTTGTTTATGTTTCTGGGAAAACTTTGATGTTTAAACTATTTTGAAAACAAATTGTAACAATTGAATGGTTTTATATGAATTAAAAAGTTTTAAATTGGCTCGAATTTTATGGATGTTACACATTATACTGATTGATCTACTTACAAGAGAGGTGTCTAGAATGGTCACGTTGGCTTGGTTGTTGGATGTCAGAAAGGATTTTTGCTGAAATGGTCTTGCATCCCAACTATCCGTCCTGGTTGATCCTTATTTGATAAAACTCTCAGTATTTATTGGGATAAGTGAAATATCTAGTTTTCATTTCCAGATTGTCATAGAGATTCATAGGTTAAAGTGTTATAGGTTAATACTCGTTTAGACGTTATCCTTGAGTTGGATCGTTAGTAGAATCGCTCAGATAGCTGTCAATCCTCCGAGTCGTTCTCGAGGTGAGTTTTCTCACTATATTATGTGCTCCATTATATATCATGTGTATGTTAGGATATAGTTACCATGTAGTATGTCACCAGGCTAGTTCCGTTAGTTGCTAATAATATTGGATTATTGCTTGTTATACCGTTTATATGTATTGATATATTATGTGGGAAGTTAAGGATGAACCAGCCTTGTGTTGAAGGCCAATAGACTCGGGCCGACTGGCTTCATGTAAAGGCCAAAGTGCGGTCCAACTATATGTTGCAGGCAAAAAGTGGTCGAGCAGCTTCGTGTTAAAGGCCACCGGCGGACCAGCTTCATGTTGAAGGTCATTATGTGTATGCATTGTATATGTATTGTGGAATATGGTATTTAGGGGAACTCACTAAGTCTAGCGCTTACCTAGTTGATATTAATTGTTTTCAGGTACTCCATCAGATAATAAGAAGGGCAAAGCTCGAGTGTACACATGTATTGGCAACCTGTTTCTGCATATACACTGAAATAAGATATATGACTTTTGAATGTAAAACAGTGGTATTTGTCACAAATGAATGAAATTTCATTTGATAAAAATGAACGATTTGCCTTCAAAATCGAGACGTTACACCTAGAATGGACTAAATCCAGTACATCGGTTGATAACATGATTATGATCAAACTCAACTTAACAACGTATCTGATCCCAAACCTTCATATGATCACCCATTAAGCACCGCAACCGATTAACAACTTTTGTTTAGTCATCTATTTGAGGGTGATATGCAATACTAAAATTGAGCTGAGTGTTCACCATTTTCCATAATCTTTTCCAAAATGACTCAAAAACCTAGTGTCTCAATCTGAAACAATAGAAGATGACAATTTGTAATGCCGGAAGATTCAAGTTAATCAATTTAGAGATAATAAGCGTTGAAAGTAACTTTTTCATAGAAGATTATTTAAGAAAAATAATCTTAAAAAAATTTATAGTATATGTGACAAGGATTCCGTACATATAAAGAATGCTGAAATCCGACTTTGTATGAAGAAGTTATGCTTCTTCAAAGTTCTGCGATTAAACCGACACGACTCTACGTATTGTAAAAAGTGAATTATTGATAAATTATTTTTTAGCCTAAGAGATCTATATGAAATTCGTAGTAGTCATTAAACTGAGAGTGTGCATATAGACAATATCCAAATTTGACTTTGTAAGAGGAAGTTATGATTTTTTTGAACTTTGAACGTAGTAGTGCAGGCATATAAATTATAATTCTAATCGGTTGGTTGTTAGCCAAAATAATCTAAGTGAGAGTTGAAGATCTTGTCAATACGAGTATGTCGATATAGATACCATCGAGAAAGGAGTTCGTATATAAGAGTTATGCTTTCTACAGCAATCTCTAAACAGTATAAACCTATCAAAAATATAAATTTTTGATAGAGTGAGAATTAGCTGTTAGGATCCAAAAGAAAGTTGTAGATCTTGTCAAGAGATTTTTGGGGATATAAAGAACATCAAAAAACGAAGCTTGTATAAAAAAATAATGCCATTTTGAAAATCTAGAAAATCATGCATGCGATGACGTGGCACCACGAGAAAACGTCACATGGCAATGTCGGGACAACCCCTTAGGGTTAGGGCGACGAGAGGGAAAAGAAGTCATTGGGTTCTATCATGTGTCCCATACAAACTCCATACGAATTTGACACATTCGGTCCCTCCCACTCTTAATCTTTTCAAAACAAATCCTTAAGTTACCATCCAGCCCTCAGCATTTCAAAACCCTTTCAATTTAAGTCCCAATCTTACCAAACAACCTCTGACTTCTAAAAATATTTACAAAATAAATCTTGAAAATTACACTTTAACCCCAGAAAATCCAATTTATAACATTTGGCTATAAAATAATAATAATAATTACATCTTAGGGCTTTAGAGTTTATTATTTATTTAATTTATTTTAAACGTAATGTTACATGATATTGATCACCTTCCTTGATGATTTTATTGATTAAAAATGTTGATTCAGAGATGAATGTATAAATGTAAGTACAACTATCGTAGACAAGCTAATCGTGTATGTAGTGTGATGAATATATGTGTTATTTATAGTCTAATATTAATAACAAGAAGTCTGATATTTCCGGGATACTCTGAGAATCAGCATATGAACGTTCTTTGACTTGGTATTCCGGGTCTTTTTCCTGATCAAGATGATTCTTCGTTGAGAATAAGTCTTTAATTGACTATTTCTGCACATGTGTTAATAAGAAATGAGATTATAACTGTTATAGGTGTTAGTAAATAATAACAATAATAATCAGGATCCTGAGACGTGTTTTAAGTATCCCAAGGCTTTGGAAATAGCTAGGATCTTGGCCCTAAAAATAACATTTTCATGTTATCTCAAAATTTGGATTTTCCCCAGTAATTTGCTAAGGTTTGTAACACTTACAGTGTTACCTTGAAATGGGATTTCTCCAATGATTTACTAAAGTTTATATCATTGACGTGTAATTTCATATTGGGATTTTCCCCTAAGGTTTTTCAAGAATTAGGATACTAACGTATTGCTTGTAGATGGGATCTCCCTAGAAAATATATAAGACTTGTAGCACTATCATGTTGCAAAAAAAATTTCAATCAGTTATTTTCCAAGTTTGAGTCATTTCCAGTTGATTCCTAAGGTGGGATCCTCCCTAAAGTTTATTAAGTTGAAGACAATCAAGGATCCTCCTTGATGAACTCTTAAAGCAAGGATCTTTCCATATACGGACTTCGGGACCCTATGGAACTAAGAGAATCATAACCTTACACTATTCCTAAGTTAAAAGAAAGTGAATCGTAAAGGTCACGAAGCATAAGGATAATCAGGTTCTATCTATCCTTATTACTCAAAAGTTGTCTTTCTTATGTGATGATTAAAGATTTATCATCCTAAATGGATCTCAACTATTTTGAGATCCTAAATGGGTTAGTAACTAATTTCAGGTTATTCAGATCCTAAGAATTCTTGTAAATCCTGAACTCTTTGGGATGCTGGTCAAAAGGATCCTCGGAAATCCTACTGTTACAACCACACAATTCAATCAAGCATGCAAAGAAGTATAAAACAACCATAGCATTAAAACGGTTGCCCACCAACCCCACAAAAGGAGGAAATAATAACATTGTCTTACAAACCCAAATTCATTCAAATTGTTTTTAAAAGAAACCAAATCAATCTTAAACTACAGATTCATCGCCACCACCCAGAACCACCTCCGTCTTGTCCTTCTCTTCTCCCTCCTTTAGCTGCAATGTAGGATCTTGAGTAGCTTTCATAGGCTTGCCAGTCAACTTGGTCAGGGCCTAACACCATCCGGCCATGTTCCAGGATCCTGCATTCTCCAGGTCCTCCGCAAGATTGATCTTCATCTCCCAAACAGCCACCACAACACTAGCTTTCACCTCAGCTATGACCTCATCCATCTCAGCCGCATGTTCCTCCTCCTTATCAACTTTTTCCTTAAACATCATCTCCACCCTCTGTAGAACCTCGTTGTTGATCTCCTCTTACTCCCTCAAGGCACGCACTATTGGAGCAAGCTTTGCCTTAGAATCCTCATTAGAACGAGAGACAAGATCAGCCACCTGTAAAAAGAAACAATAAGTAGAAAATCAAATTTGAACAAGGGGAGCACGAAAACACTTACAGATTGGGAGAAAGAAATCAGCTTCCTTAGCGCTTCATCTGTCCCAATATTCTCAAGATCCCAGATATCGGAAGATTTTCTCTTACGAGATGAGGAAGGCTTCACAGGAAGGTCCATCTGCGTCTTCTTGGCGGGAGCAAAAGGTGGGATCTTTTCCTTCTTCACAGCGAGCAAACCACTAGACATGCCATCCTCAAGACCAGCCAAAGCGAAGCGAGCACTGGAACGAGTAGTTTTAGATCCTGCAAACCATGAAGGATCCTCGTAAATTCAGAATCCTAATATTGAAGTAAACAAATAGAAAAATATCCTAACCGTTAGCCATTGAAGCAGTCATAGATGAACCTTCCTGAAGATTTGCACAATCAAACTTGAACATATTAACACCAGCTGGTAAAGCAAGAAAGCCTGCAACCTTTGCCTTTGTATCTTCAGCTTCAGAAAAAGCTTCCCCAAACTTCAAACCTGCATTCAAACAAACAAAATAAGAAGGGTAAATTTTAGGATCCTCAAAACCAACAAGCGGACCCTACCCTTTTTAGCCCAAGTTTTAGGCAAAAACACTCCGTCAGTGATAGAATCACGCCTCACAAAGAAATACTTCTCCTTCCAAGCTCCGTCATTATGTTTCGATTTCATAATTAAAGGGGAATGATTGGGCTTGAGCTTGAGTAAGAAACAAGAATTTCTAAGGTAGAAAGTTCATAAACAAAAGCCAACTCAGGAAGATCTATCTCTTGATCATGGGAAAGATTTACTTGGTCAATCCAAGACAAAATCCTCCAGATTACAGGCATAGTTTGAACAAATGAAAGTTTAGTGGCTTGAAGAAACTTGGAGACAATTCTAGAAAACGGATACTTTAAACCAAGGGAAAAGGGTATTCCGGAAAATATACCCATGAGGAAGACGCAAAATCGGGTTGAATAGAAGCATCGAAAGGTTTAAAAATGATGTTAGAAGGGAAAGCTCTTATAGACTTAAGGTATTGCATGTCCTCGTTATCAAAGGAACATGCCTCATTGTAGGTCAGGATCCCCTGATCGACGAAATCACTCTCCGCGGAGAAATAATGTTGGCACGTGAACGAGTCATCTTTTTTCCCATGGACAGCTAAAGAAAAAACAAAGGAAAACAAGGAAGAAGAGAATTACCTCTGAAGGTGATTATGGATGATCGGAGCGAATGGTAAAGAAGGTGAAAGAAAATAACGATTCATCACCCTACTTAACCTAGCCATAGAAGAAAAAAGATATGATTTGACTGAGCAATGATTACTCTTGATCGGATAAATCCTATCCAATTAAGATTTGAAATTCAAATTTCCTATCTCTTTCTCTTAATTATTTTTAATTTTTAATTTACCTAAATTATCCCTTTAAATATTTGATAAGCTAACCTCAAATATTTCACAGGAATAATCTGGGGGCAATTGTTAGGGCCAGAATCCTAGAATTACATTCAGGATCTCAATATTTCCAAAGCCACAAGATCCTTAAACATACTTTAGGATCCTGATTATTATCATTTATTTTCCTAACATCTATAGCGGTTATATTCTTTATTTTTCTCACATTTGCAGAAATAGTCAACTAAAGACTTATTCTCAACGAATAATCGTCTTGACCTGGCAAAAGAATCAGAATATCAAGTCAAATAACGTCCATAGGCTGATCTCGAAGGATCCCGGAAATATCGGACTTCTTGTTATTGGCATTAGACTATAAATAACACTTGTATTACACACACTAGACACACGATTAGCTCATCTACGATACTTGTACTTACATTTACACATTCATCTTTGTAATCAACATTTTTATTCAATAAAATCATCAAGACAGATGATCGTTATCACCTCTTAAGGTTTTGTACCGGAGATCCTAACAAGGATCAAGGGCTTTCCTTATAAACCATTTATGTCACTTTGATCGTCATCTTGTACTTACTTTACCCTGAACATCACAGTCTCGTATACAATTTGGTTGAGTTTCACTTGTAGAATTTTTTTTACCAAAACAACACTTAGCTCATGTACAACAATTGTAAGTGCATTCACACATTTATCTCTGTATTCAACATTTTATATCAATAAAATCATCAAGCCAGGTGATCATTATCACCACCCAAGATTTTATACCGGAGATCTTATTAAGGATCAAAGGCTTTCCTTGTAACTCATGTGTGTCACTCTGATTATCATTTCTTACTTGATTAAACACGAACATCACAACCTTTCATACAATTTGGTTAGATCTTACTTGGTTGATTTTTTGACCAAAACACCTAAGTGGTCGAAAAAAGCGTCGCTAAATTAGGGTGGCTTTTCTCTTTAGCAATACGTCGGGGTTAGATCTTACTTAGTTGATTTTTTGACCAAAACACCTAAGTGGTCAAAAAAAGCATTGCAAAATTAGGGTGGTTTCTCTCTTTAGCAATACATCGGGGGTTAGATCTTAGTTGATTTTTTTACCAAAACATCTAAGTGGTCGAAAAAAGCATTGCTAAATTAGGGTGGTTTCTCTTTAGCAATACGTCGGTTTCGGTTTCCCAACCGATATATTTCCATCGAAAATTTATTGAGAAAATTGCCGTTTTTCTAGCAAGTCGTGTATACACAATACAATAGTTCACCGACTTGTAAGATAACGGCAAAGATAATATATTGAATGTTAAGTGGAATAATATCGATCTATATTTTAATGCAAAAAATAAGCAAATATTTTGGCCATTGTTTTTCACGCATAATTCAGTGTTGCTTCTTTAACACACCTGCTATTATATGCTTCGGTTTTAAACAGGATTATTAATTATTAGGGAGTTTTGTAGATGAAAGATGCTGAAACCAGATACAATAATGTTTTATTTGAGTAACATGTCTAAGAATTTCCCATCAGTCAGATCTGGACATGGATTTGAGTGATCACGTAAAGCAACAGAAATATTGATTTCCTACTGTTACTGGCTTGGGGATTCTCTAATCGCTAATTTCACACCTGTTTGCATCATGAGTAACTTAAAATGTCACAATGTTATATATTGTTATATCTCATCTTATGGAATCAAACAAAACCATAATAACAATAATCGAATTATATTGCAACCACAACTCTTAAACTTACAACAATTTCAATATTTTCGAAGTGCATTTAGAAATGAAAGGTACTCTAAATGGAAACCACCACCGATTATTAGACATGGAGTCTTCATAGTAAAGAACCTGTTTCTTGGGCCGAAAGAGGTATCTAGAACCATACGTTGACCGAAATATATCTTTCCACAAAGGAAATTGCAACGTAGCAAATAAGAGAACTGGCATAGTAGCAAAAAAGGCAATAAGAATCGGTATCCACTTCAAATCCTTATGATATAAAACAAAGAAGCTCACACTAAAAGCAATCATCATGGTCGTTATGGAGAGAAAAAGCGTCGCTAAACCTATCATAAGCTTTTTGGGTAACGATTCCAAGAAATCACGTTCAGCATAACGAGATGTGAGGATAGATAAGAACATGAGGATTGAAGCTGAAGATGAGAACAAAGATACAGCATCTGACACTACGAAAGCTATAAAGGTTCCTTTTCGTTTAAAGTAAGGGATACCATTATCCTGATTGTATCCACCTGGCACTGTAAAAGCTGCGGCAAATACTATGGTGGCAATAAGGGCGGCAACCACCATACATTGGCTGGCTGTATCTTTCATCCAGTCCTCACCTTGTTTGACTAACTCTTTGTGTTCTCTGGTGAATAATTCGTGTGGTGTTAGACCTTCTTTGTTCCTTCGTTCCCGATAAGAAGGTGGAATCATGTTCTCTACTTCCTATAACATAAACACAGTAGATCAAGTAACAAGTATTTAAAAATTAACATCAGTTGAGTTGAGGAGGAAATATAATTGTACCTTAAACCACAATAGTTCACGTTGCATCTGTAAAGCAACTCCTGACACGTCCTCAAGTCGTTTTTTCTTTGCACTCTTCCCAACTAAATGCAACATATTATTGTCATTTTTATCTTTGAGAGGAGTTATGAGATCCTTCATTGAGCCTATCTCGTATAATAAGTTGTAGATACCCTCGTGACGATGTTTAACAGCAGTGTGAAATATACTTTGATTGTTATCATTTACTTTCCATATTAAATCAGGATACTTACGTATAAGCTCGATGATAAATCTTGTATTCCCCATTTCTGCAGCAACAAATATTATTCGAGCAGAGTACTTTTTAGTTGGATTTCCCCGAATTTGTACATTTGGACGAATTACAGGGGGAGAATCTTTAATTAAGTTTCGGATTTCAAATGGCATTTTGTCGATTCCATCAGAAATTCGTTTTAGTAGTTCAAAAGTTTGTTCTTCTTTGTCAGAAGGTGACTTGTCATCTGGCTTAACAGGAGGATCTGGGGGCCCTCTGATTATGGCATCAATTTCGTTCCTAGGTTTCTCAGAAATATTTTCCCAAATGAGTGTAAGTAATTCCAATGCTTTTGCTTTACTTTCCCTTTCTAGAACTTGCTTCTTTGGATTAATCACTGTAACAACATATAAGATATTAACAAGTGAGAAATGATGGCTGATGTAATCAAGGAGTAGAGATGCTTTGTTTTACCCCAATTGAAGGTTTTCTTAAAGATATTAGATTCTGTTTCAGCAAATATATCAGCCTTTTTAGCTAAAACTCCAAGCACACTTCCACTACTACGAAGGTCTGGATGCTCTTGCACTATCTTTAGTGCAATATCTAGAAAATTTTTGAGATTCTGTATGAGGAAAAATGCTATGAAAAAAAAAGGAACAAAATAAAAAATGAAAAGAAGAACACATACCAAACATATCAGTCTCAACACATTTCAGAAGAAGCCAACCACGGTTTTGAGGTGTCCAACAATCATCATGCAAATTCTGGGAATTATCATACAGAAACTTCACCACCTCATAATGTCCAAACAAGGCAGCCATGTATAATGGAGTCATTTGTTGACTACCAGTGATTGCAACCAAGGCTTTGTTCTTTTTCACCATAATCTTAACCATTTTAACATTTCCAGCTGCAGCTGCTAAACAGAGGGCAGTGTTGGAACTGTTGTTCTCAAGTTCCAGGTCTGTCTTTTCCATGTATTCTATCAGATTTTCCACGAAGTCTTCAACCTGTTTGGTGCTTTTTGCTGATGCTGCAACATGAAGTGCTGTTTCGCCATTTTCAGTGATACTATACCTTACCAACTCTAGCCTTTTATCAAGAATGGCTTTAGCAGCTTTCCAATCACCTTTAATTGATGCTTCATATAGAGGGATACCAGTGGTGATGTAATCTTTTCTAGGCCCTTTAAAGCAGTGTAATGCAATGTTAGCATACCATTCATCCAAGGACAATAGCAATATTCTTTAACTTTTCACCAATTTGGTTTTAACACATTATGGTTATCTCTACTAACATATTATAAATGAGAACTGAAAATCAATTCCATCTTAGTTAAAGTACGCTTTCTATGAAATAACAAGGGATCTTATCTGAAATTTCTAAAAAGGGAACAGTATTACCCTTCGATTGTTGATTTTAACCTTTTATTTATGCAAAGTTTCCTAATTTTCTCCGAGGAGACTAGTGGAAACAGAAACGGAAAAGGTATGTACAAACTCTTTTCTCAACCATCGGCAAGCCTGGAGCATTAGTTCATAGAATCATAGGAATCGCTTTATTTTCGATATGAAATTTGGTGTATAATAGCACTATATGTAACGAATTGAAGGAGTAAAGTGGGTAGCAGAAGTTACCATTAAGTAGATCTGGACACGGTTTTGTGTGAGTTTGTGAAGCAACATTAATTTTGATATCCTGCTGCTTATGCTGACTTAATGACTTCTCCTCGTCGATTGAGGCTAACTGTACACTTGGTTGAGCCATCTGCAAGGGATGATTAAAAGCCTAATTGCTTGACGCCATGACCAGAAAATCAGAGGATTTGGTGCAGCTGATAATGCCTCTGTGTCAGCAAGTGATTATTACTTAAGTGAATGAATTTGGGAAAAAAGACCTTGCGGAGATCATTTGAACATGTAACTATTCAAGCGTTGATTTATATACAGCGAATTTCTCTTTCTTTAGTCAACGTCAATCCTTTCCAATCTAAAACAACTGTTAATCGCAGAAATAATTAAAAAAAATATCATTATATTATTTATATATATACTCCACTTACATATATTAAAAAAAAATCACACATATACACTCACCCCACTCACTCTCCTATTGTTTAGTTTGACATTTAATTGTTTTCCGTGATATATTATTAAAAAATAATATTTTAAAATGTTAGATTTTTTTTTTAATCTTAACGTCCGTTTTCCGGGTAATGTTTTTTTTTTTCAAGTTTAATTTATTAAATATAAATTTTGAGGATTTTGGGTGGGCCACGACGTGGTGGTTGAGGCCCCGACGTGGCATCATCTAATTAAGATTTCATCGTCTTGAAGCGCTATAATGTGGCAATGCCGTTGACACGATGTGGCGGCTATTTTGGTGCAAAGCCTTAAGATTGCAGAGTCGTGAAGCGCTATAATGTGGCAAGGCCGTTGACACGATGTGGCGGCTATTTTGGTGCAAAGCCTTAGATCTTCAGGTTTGTGTCCTATTTAATGACACTAAGGTGTTGTTTGTTTTTTCGAAGAGAAAATGCATAAAATCTGCGGACCACCTCTACAATCCTCTGTAGCAAAAGAGGTGGAACAAATGGTTGCAGCATGTAATTAAAAGTATGTTTTTTAACGTCTACAGACTACTGCAGTAAGTTAAACTAAGGCGTGAAGAGGTTTGAATCAGTTGGTTTAGTGCTGCGCCACGCAGCACACGCGCAACAATTTTTAAGTCAGAAGTCTTCTGAAAAACAAAAAGTTGTGAAGGGCCAAGTACTGCCCTTGTGCTGCGCGGCGCAACAATAAGTGGTCTGAAGTGGTTTTAAAAAAAAAAACAAACAGCACCTAACTCCTAGGGTTGCTTTATTTGACAACTTCCACCCTCTAAGACCTTACCACATCCAAACCATAGCCTTCATATGTGTGTTTTGAGTGTGTGAAACCACTTTTATGAAGGTTGAAGGAAGAAAAGGTTCATTTTGGTGCTTGTGTGTTTGGTTCCAACTTAGATCTTGCATCTTCATCACATTTCTGGTCTTTGGAGGTATAAAGTCTTCACCTTGCTCATTAGATCTCTAAATCTAGTTCTAGGTCATTTTATGAGCTTTTTGCTCCATATATTCTTGTTCTTGGAGTTTAAGTGGACTTAAGAAACTTTGTGTACCTTATTCAATTTCTAGACCATGGTCGTCGTTAAAAATGGGACTTTCATAACTTAGTTTAGTGTCCATGCAATTGGCACAACCATTAAGAGCTCAGGGTTTGAGATCTTGGCTTATTGGGATGTCATAATGGATAAAGTTGGAAAGTTTATCCATCAAGACTTTAGGAAGGTTCAGATTTGAGATTTGTAGCTCATGGAGTTAAGGATTAAGAACTTAATCCATTAAGCTGTGAGAAACCAGTTCCCACGACATGACAATCTGCTTGCCATGACGTTGTGGATAGTATCACCACAACTGTTTTGTCGTGTAGCTGCCACGACGTGGCCTATGAGTGGCCACGATGTGAACGTCAGCTGGGGATGACTTTGACCGTTGATTTATTGACCAAGTTGGTTTTTGGTCAACTTGAGGGTTTTAGGGTGTAGATTGAGAGGGTACTTCTATATTGATGATTAGGTGATTCTTAGTACCATTCTTCACTGTCAAAGAGTTGTTGTGTTAGTCTGTTATTTGTAAGGTGAGTCTTCTCACTAAATTACCTATGTTATAGTAGGGTGCATGTTAAACTAGTTGAGTCTTATTTGCTAATTGATGTTATGTGTATATATTAAGTTGCTAATAACTCTAGGAATGATGATAGTCTGCAGGGTTTCCGATAACCCATAGGGATGCTGTGAGACTGTAGGACTACTGATAGTCATCAGGACTGCTGATAGTCCTAGGGTTGCTGATAACCCATAATTGTTTATTATGTTGTGTTATATGTGGTATTTTGGGGAACTCACTAAGCTTCATGTTTACAGTTATGGAATTAAATGTGTTTCGGGTGCTTCAGATGATCGTGGGAAGGCGAATGTTTGATTGTACACACTCTTCGATAGCATTTTGTGATTTCGCATTGTTATGATACTATGATTTTTGGGATGGTTGTATTTATACTTATGGTTTTCTTGACATGGTTTTATGGAAAGAGTTTTTTACCTAATTTAAAAATGAAAAGTTTGGTTGTGAAAATGGAAAATTACATTTATCTATATTTTTGGAATTGATTTGGATTTTATGTTGGGAATCGTATTTCAATTGTCAAAAATCAAAAGAGTTTTGATAACATTTGTTAAGTTGTGATACTAGTAGCTTGTTAGGAATTAGATAACACTTGTCATGAACCAAAAGAGCTCTAATACCACTTATCAAGAACCAAAGAGCTCTAATACCACTTTTCAACCTCTCATACCAGTTTGTTGGAAATCTTACAAAACAAATTAAGCACTTCAGACAAAACGAACTTCGAAAAAACTTTCAGAATAAAACATCTAAAAAAACCACAAACAAAAAACTGTAAAATCGAAACACAATATTTAATGTGGTTCGGTCAATATGACCTACATTCACAAGTAAATGAGAGTGAAAGAGAGAGAGAGAGAGAGAGAGGGAGGGAGAGATGATTTTATTAAACTTCCAAGAACAATTACAATCACCCATAAAGGTTTCATCTCGCTTGAGCTCTCAAAACAAAATAATCTCTCTTGCTTACAAACTACTCCAAATTATGTGATCTGAACCTCACAATGATTTGCTCTCGTTTGGGGTCTAACCGTTGCAGGGACGAATCTTCTACTCGAAGGATTATCTGAGCATTCTGTCAACTATAAGTGTTCTGCAACAGTAATGGCCTAGCAATTTTGTTCCCAATGGAGGCATCAAAATAATCAAGGTTTGGAAATGTTTTGTTTGATCTGGAATTCAATAAGGTTTTGGCATGGTAGTGATTATGTGTGGGCGGTCTCTTAGGGAGTCAGACCAATTTGAGACTTCAGATTTCATGTTTCGGGTAAGGTAGGGTGGTTTTCTGCAAGGGATTAAGGATTCGTTCATCATCGGGTTTGGAGAGTTCTGCTAAGGTTGGGATCGGTAGCTATGGGAAGGCCGTTGTATGCTCGGGGTTGTGGTTTCGTTCTTCAGGACGTGTGACGTGCCTGGGATGGTAAGGAATGATTTCAAGGACGAAAACTAATTTAAGTGGGGGAGAGTTGTAACACCCGGAATCTTGAGGAATAATTGTTAAGAATAAATCCCATTTAGAGGGTTCGACACAACGTGTTGGAGGAACCAACACGGCGTGTCTAGATTGGAAGAATCACGGCTTTCATAAAGACCAACACGGCGTGTTATGCCTTAACACGGCGTGTTGGCGGCTAGTGGAGAAAACCATAATTTTTAGGGTGGTGCACCTTATATAAAGACCTTAACTCCTCATGGTTGGCCTTCTTACCAGCTTCCATTGCCATTAAAGCCCTAAAATCGACCCATTAGCCTCTTGGTGATGTTCTTGAGCTATTAAAAAGACTTTCGTGTTAATTTTTTCCTTTATGAATGAAGTAGAGAAGATTGGTGTTGCTTTGGTTGGTGAAAAGGCTTTGGATCTAGAATCATCATCTTGTGGGAAAGCTTTATGAGGTATCGAATTTGCATCTTGAATTGTATATGTTTAGATCTCTTCATAGTTAGTTTGTTCTACTTTTGGTCCCTTTTTGTGATATTGGACGAGCTAGGTCGTCTAAGGGCTTGTTCTTTAAGATATGAGTTTGTTTTGATGTCCTTGAACATAAAGGTGCAAGCTTTATGAGAGTTTTGGTGCCATGCATGCATTAAGTCAATTACTAAGTCTTTTTTAAGCTTAAGAGTTTTATTTAGACAAGCATGAACGTAAATTCAGATCTATGTTTTGGTGTTATATCTTTACGGATTAAGTGCTTGTTGGTTAAGCTCTTGCATATTTAAGCTTTGTGGTTTTGGTTTGAACCCTTTTTGGTAGTCCCAATGGATAAAGTTGGAAACTTTATCCTTCTTGACCATGTAATGGACTAGATCTGAGCTTTGGAGCTCTTGGAATCGGAGAAAACAACTTATTGTATTAAGTTGTTGAATCTCGGGAAAACACGATGTGTTTACAAGCCAACACGACATGTTGGTTGGGGTTTTCTCAATTATCTGGGTGATGGCAGAACAAGGTGTGTCCAAGGGGCAGCACGGTGTGTTTAGTCAACACAGGTTGTTAACTTTAACTTTGACCATAAGTTTGATCAGGGTTGGTCATGGGATATTTTGGGCCATGTTGGAACTTTTGGATTGCAGGTTTTGATGGGTTTTGAGCATTACAACATTCCTATGGTGCACATGCAACACTAATTGCTTTACATCTAAGTTTTTCTTTATTAAACATGCAAATACAAACTCCAAATCAATAACCCAAGATCTAACATATACATTTCGAAATTCACATATATATTAGGGTTAGAATATTACCTCACTTGTTATATTGTAATAACAAGAACAATCCCCGCTTGATCTTAACTTCTGAAAGCCTAGTGTCCCAAGTGTTTCACCTCTAATGGAGTCACAAACACCTAATGCAAATAATGACTTAGGAGAGAGGTGAAAATCAGCTACTCTAGGGTTTCATAAAGCTTAGGCTGAAATTCCTTATGGAGGGGTTCTATATATAAGTGTAGCTGCTAGGGTTTTCAGGTGGAAACCCCAATTCCTTGCTTAAGGCTTAAGCAGCCCACGGACCCCTTCTTTATAGCTCTTGGACGAAATCTATAGGGCCTCCCTATAGGATTTCGTCCACTCCACTCTATGGAGTCCATCAGCCCAATTTTGTAACTATCAAACATTTGGAAAACCAGTCCCTCCATTATTAATCAGTTCCTTTAATTCCAAATTAATATTAAACTAATTTTTGATTAATCACTAATTAATAACATAATTTCCAAATAATATATTAATGTTTTAATATATTAATAAAATCATTTTCCGTACCAATTTATTATTCCAAATAATATTAATCTTGTAATATACTTTCTCTCCACTTGTCATCCTGTCAAGTTACATGAGTGAAGGAAACCAAAAAGGACCATGCTCATATTCAAATCAAGTACACACCAAATATAGTTATGGGCTTAGACACCTAATCCAACAGTCTCCCACTTTAATAACTCTAATAACTATTATTGCAAGTATGACTTCAGAATCTGATCAACAATTATCGCTTTCAAAAACCGTTGTCGAACTCTGATCTTATCAGAAGTACGTCATTTAGATATGGGATCAAATATTCCTCCATTCTACAAGATATCGTATGGACATGAGACATGGATTATAATCATTCTCTCTGTCCAAAGTTTGTTTCCCGACTTCTGATTTACGACGACTGACTCAGACTACAATTGAACACATCAACTTAGTCCAAGCTAGGTCAAGCGCTTAGGGTGTCATCATTAAATCATTGAGGGGCCCACATATATCGCTTTTATCCTATTTAGGGTAAAAGGAACAGATAAACTTCGACTCATATGCTTGTACTATTCACTCATCAAATCACACACAACAATACGTTTTATAACATCAATTTATTGATGCGTTTACGTATTATCAATGTGCAACCGACTTGTAAACAACAACTATATGTCCCCGTTTCAAGAATATGAGATATTAGCATCTCACAATCACTCGTGATAAAATCCATGAAGTGATTCAAATGAGAGTAGATTTAATCCAATACTCAAATCCTATTTCAGGAGTACTCATGAACACTACAGCAAACATTTTCTATGTCTAAGCACTTAGACAATCTTCAGTCGGATTCATGACAGTCTTACCTCATTACTTACTTCCAAAGTATGATCGACTGTGGATATTTGAATCATCTTATTATTCGAGAAGTAAAACATGCGAAGTGAAACACAAGAATAACCTAATCTGATATGGTCTCAAAACATTTAAATATAAATAAAAACACTTATTATCTAATCACCATATCGATTAGACCTTACTCATTGTATAATGTTTCGAACAATCAACTCAATATTTGAATTATAACAATAGTCATCCCATGCTCTAATCATGCATACTATGTTTATCTATTATTCTTCTTTTGTGAAATAGATCAATTGAACACATTTCCAATGATGCTCATTTCACAATTTCCTAATCCTTACAAGTGTATGAATACAAAACTCTTTCCACTAATAGAATGTGTTAGAGTCTAACCTTTCATGCAATGATCCTTTTGTAATGTTTAGGCACAAAAGTCACAGAGACTTGGATAATGATATTACAAAACATTCCATTGGAGATTTGTTACAATACAATTACATGGAAACGAAGTCTCACATTCAAAGAGCATTCATTGAACATCCTTCTTGCATTAAAGTTACTCACTCACACATAGATCTTAATATCTAACTCCATAAGGGAAACAATTCCATATTCCATATGACAATCCATTCTTAATAGAATCCTATCTATTTAGAATTATATCAATATGGTCCATCCAAAATAATATTATACTTCCAACTGTCCACAAGCAACCGATCTTTGGTAAACCTCAGATTGTCCTTGACAGTTGTTTAGCAACTTTAGTCATATCCAATTCTAGTCCTTTTTCCCTCTTAAAGCATTAGGCATTTGGAAAAATCAGAACATACGAATATTATAGCATATGCAATCCATCCTATAATTGAAGCATATGGGATACGATTCATAATAAAGACATGGTACTAAACCAATCTCTTGCTATAATATTTCCATATATAGCATTTCCTATGTTGAAACATTTCAACATGACATTCATATATTCTCATGACTATGTTCCATTAAAATTTCAATCTAAGCTTTTAGATTGGAAATGAAGTATAAATGCTCTCTCCTTTATAGCGAAACATTTTTCAAATTCTGCAACTTTGCAAATTTAGAACTTTGTTTTCTATAAATAGCATTGCTAACTTGCAACACCTTACATAATAATCATGCTCCTACTAGGACAACAATTATGTTCTTACCAGCATTACAATTATGCTCCTACTAGCTTTGACATGTACTCAGAAATCAACTGGACTTCGAGAAATCAATACTTATTGACTTTCTTACAAAAGTTCATATTTCTGATACGAGGTGCTTCAATAAGTCTTTGTCTAGACTTCTCAAGCTCATACACCTTTCATTAGACAACTTATGTGTGTGTCTAAACCTTTTCAGAACTTATAGAAATAAGTCCCAAAATTTCAAACTATTTTCCATTTCTCACAATTTGAACTATGAAAAGGGATGTCGTAATCATACTCGAATTTGAGAATGCAATTATCACAACTGCTGACTTGTAACACCCAAAGTTTAGAAAAGCCAAGAAAAGAAAGAAAACCCCAATTTTAAGGGGAGACTCGGCGAGTCCAAGGAGGGACTCGGCGAGTCCGAGCGGGATCCGGGTTGAGGTGTAAGCGACCAACTCGGCGAGTCGGCCAAGGTGACTCGGCGAGTCTGGTCTGAGCAAGGAAAACCCTAAATCCGGGACTTGGAGCTTATTTAAACGTCCCATTCTCTCCCCTAGGGTTCTTTTACTGCCTCTCTAGCACATATCACTAAACCCTAGCCGCCATAATCGTTTGGAGCAAGATTTACCCTTAGTGAAGCTTTTGAAGCTTGGAGAAGGAAGAAAGGCCTTGGAGGTGCAAGAAGGGACTGTATATCCGGGATTGAGAAGACATTTCAGACCAATTGGAGGTAATAAGTTGTTGCTTGGACTCCCTTTGCACCTAGATCTATTCTTATGTGTGAGTTTTGGACATTTTTGGTATGATATGTAACCATTTCGAGTTAGAGGTCCAGATCCGAGGTTGCTACCTCAGATCCATGCTTGTGTTGATCTAGAATCCCCTAATGTATCAGCCCTTGGTATGTTGAAGATGTATGTTTGCCATAAACCCTAGTTTAATGTGTTTTGAGCCTAGATCTCTTAATCTACATGTAAAGTTTGCCACTTTACGTAGGGGATAGGCCTTAGAAGTATGGATCTATAAGTTGGAAGCCCTATTTGGCTCGAAAGGTCACTTCATGGATTAAGGACTGAATAGACTCGACGAGTCCTTCGAGTGGAATCAGCGAGTAGCTTGAAGATGAGGAAGAACTCGACGAGTGGGATGAACATCTCGTCGAGTCGGATGAAGTTAGGCATGGACTCGGCGAGTTGGAAGAACAACTCGACGAGTTGGTTGAAGATTGTCTTGGACTCGGCGAGTCTATTCTTGGACTCGGCGAGTCAGGTCGTGAAACCCCAAACCCTTCGAGTTGAAACTCGAATCAGTGAGTCGGGTGGAGACTCAGCGAATTGGACAGGTCAGGACTCAGGAATAGTTGACTCGGCGAGTCGAGTCGCGAATAGAAAGACCTTGAGCATTTGAACTCGGCGAGTTATTAGGTGGACTCGGCGAGTAGGGTTGACCTGGAAGGTTGACTTTGACCAGGATTTTGACCTTGACTAAAGTTGACCTAGTTGACCTTGGGAGGTCAGTTGGACTAAGTGTTATGTGGTCATTGGTAGCCCGAGGAGCTAGTGGAGCAGCAGTTTGGAATCAGAGGTCAAGTAGCAGTCAGAAGGATTAGCAGCATCAGTTCAGCAGACTCAGGTGAGTTTCCTTCCAGTAGGAACGGGTCTAAGGCCACAATGCCGGCCCGTTTAGCTAGTAGTAGTTTTCGTATTTTGATCTGATGCAGTAGTTAGTATGTTTGATGCCTTTGTGGCTCAGACAGGATTTATGTGTTATGTGTTCAGGGCTACGGCCCGATGTAGTATGCAGTATATGTGAGTTATGCCAGTTGATATGTTATGATATGCTGTGTTAGTTAGCTTCGGACTTTGGTCCGATGGAGGGGACAAGGTCCCAGACAGTTAGCTTCGGACTTCGGTCCGATGGAGGGAACAAGGTCCCAGTCAGTTAGCTTCGGACTTCGGTCTGATGGAGGGGACAAGGTCCCAGTCAGTAGCTTCGGACTTCGGTCCGATGGAGGGGACAAGGTCCCAGTCAGTAGCTTCGGACTTCGGTCCGATGTAGGGGACAAGGTCCCAGTCAGTTAGCTTCGGACTTCGGTCCGATGGAGGGGACAAGGTCCCAGACAGTCAGCTTCGGGCTTCGGTCCGATGTAGGGGACAAGGTCCCAGTCAGTCAGCTTCGGACTTCGGTCTGATGGAGGGGGCAAGGCCCCAGTATGTGCTTTATATGTTATTGCATGGTATGTGGTAGTTTGGGGGAGCTCACTAAGCTTCGTGCTTACGGTTTTCAGTTTTGGTTTCAGGTACTCAGTTTTTCAAAGGAGGAGCTCGGGAAGATTGCAGTGCACACACCATAGACAGTTAGCCTGGGAATGTTTGACTCTGATAATGATATTATGTTTTGAACCAATACTTGAGAAATTATGTTATGACTTATGATACAGTTTTTATAAATATGATTTTAGTAATGTTTTTAAAGAAATTTTTGGGTCGTTACATGACTCCTAATCCTTTAAAACTACTAGTGAAAGCGTTTCCTCACAATCATTTTCATGGATTAGATAGAAACCTATTGCCACTTAGAATTTAAGGTGTATGTGTTTCTATCCATGTGAACTTGTCATTTCGAACCATTATGATAAGACAAGGTTTATGACGAATTCAAACTCATATGGATTGAACCTGCTTATTCTTAATTTCTTGCCATCCCCCAGCACAAGGGCCTCCATTACTTCCAGGTTATTGAGCAGCTCACCATACAGATCAATGTACTTTCACTGATCAAGGTGCTTTGCCTTTATACAATCAAATGAGAACTCTTAGAACTCACATGCATAGTCAATTTAATTAGAATAGGCACATAAATGAGAATATGTCAACACGATAGATTGTTAACCTCAGATCGTGTGCTAGTGATAACTAAAAGGTTTATTCTTGATTAGTTCTTGAAACCATTCAAGACAACTTAAGACTCTCACTGACCTCTTGACATATAAGATTCTCTATCAAGGAACATTCCTTGACAAACAAATATTCAAGAGTTAGTGCAGGTTCTTATCAAGAAATACTTCAAATAATTGGTCTTAGTTGGTATTTGTTTTATTCAAAACATCACAACTACCAACTTCAAATGTGCAAGAGTTAGAAAACATTTCTACTCCACATTTCATGAGGTGTTATAAACCTATTTAGAACATGTCACTCAAGGCAGTTTCTCGAGTACGACTCTAAAACTTGATCTTGGAACGAAGTATGACTCATCTTCTTAATTAACCATTTTAACAATTCCCGATTCCTCTTCTTAGTCATACAAATGCACTAAGGTGTCCTTAGAGGATTAATTGTGATATGGTTCCATAATCATTAGGATGATCATAAAATACGATACTAAAGTACTCTCCTTTCCTTTCAGATTGGAGAAACTTTTATCTTTCTACCTGATTGATTCTTCCTATTCGTTCTGCTATACATTGAAACTTTTCAAGGTATTAGAATTACACTTAATCTTGTAAGCATAACCATATTTACTAAACCATTAATAAATCATGACGAATAAACTTCATCATCCTTTGTGGTGGAACTGACCAGTCCACATCAATGTGTACTAGATCCTTCAGTCTTTCACTTGATTCACATATACATGTGAACAAGGAATTAATCCAAATTTCCCAGGGATCAATATGTTGGGTTTTGAGCATTCTAACACTTCCTAAGTGTACATGCAACCCTAATAACCTTGGATCTATGTTTGTCTAATTATCATGCAAAGTTGATTTCCAAGGCTATGATCCTATCTAGCATACATGGGGAACAATTTTAACTTGAATAATATATAAAACTACATACCTTGTTGTTGTTAGTGTTCCTTGAAACCTTGTGAGCCTAGCACCTGAAGTGTGATGCCTCAAATACATTAGGTAAACCCTAATGTTCCATGACTCTTCATTTCTTGATCCATGGGTTAACTCCATGGAGCATCCTATGGGTGGAACTCAACTTGACAATCCATGGAGCCTATTAGCCCACTATATAAGATATGGAAGATTTACATAATCTACCCATATATCTAATTAGTTATCTTTTAATCACTTAATTAATTCTAAATTAATTCTTGATCAAAACTAATTAAATAATATTATTAATATATTAGAACTTATAATATATTAATAAACCATATGTGTTATTTCTCTCATTTAGTTTATTCAATTGCATGGTGCCATGCAACCCAAATGGACCATGCCGGGTCGGGTCAAGTATTTACCAGAAATAGTTATGGGCTTAGACACCTTATCCAACAGTCTCCCACTTGGATAAGTCTAATAACTATAACTGCAATACTTCAGGAACCGATCGGCAATCGTAGCTCTTTCAAGGTCTCTCGGAACTGAGAAGATGTTGATACGCCATTTAAGATAAGTGATCATATAATCCTTTGTTCTAGATATCAGCCGGACAATTACATGGAACAATGTCTTACTTATTGTCCAACAGTTTGTTTCCTGATTTCCGATTTGTTTGACAAAGAACTTAATTGAACACATCAACTTAGTTATGACCGGGCCCGGTACATAGGTCAAAACAAAATCATCGAGGGGCCCAGATATCAGCTTCTAATCCAAGAAGGAACAGATAAACTTCGACTCATATGTTTGTTCTACTACTAGTTGAATTATACACAAAAGCACGTTTTATAACATCGAGTTACCAATGCGTTTTCGTACAATCAATGCATAATCAATTCATAGGCAACAAATCATATCTCTAGGTTTGAAGACTTATATGATATTACCGTCTCACGATCACTCGAGATAAAATTCCATGAAGTGATTCCAGTGAGCGTGGGTTGATTCCAATACTTAGAACTTATGAGAACTCATGAAGTGTTGTCTTATATCCTGACACCCACAACCAACTTCATGACAGTCTTACTTCATATCTACTTCCAACATGTGACTGACTGTGGAAAGTTTGAATAATATGTGAAACCACAACATACTATTCTGGAAGTCAAAACATGCAAAAGAAATTATAGTAAACGATTGACAAAAGATAGTAACACTTTACTCATAAATAAACACAACGTTTATTCATCATCAAATGTCAATTACACTTTACAAATTTCATAATTTATCTAACTACTAAAATTTATATCATCCTTCAGCCCTATGCTCCGAGCATGTTGGGGATGCTTAACCCTACTCAGTCCCTTCGTGAGGGGATCTGCTGGGTTCTCATCCGATGATACCCTCTTTTCCACGAGGATTCCTTCTTCTATGCGATGTCTGATAAAATGATATTTTCTGTCGATGTGTCTGGATCTCCCGTGATCCCTTGGTTCCTTGGCTAAGGCAACAACACTTTCACTATCACAAAAAATTTCCATGGGCTCCTTTATAGCTGGTACATCTACAAGGTCTCTAATGAAGTTCTTTAGCCATATTGCCTCCTTTGCTGCCTCGCTCGCTGCTATATACTCTGATTCACAAGTGGAATCAACCACTGTCTCCTGCTTGGAACTCTTCCAAGTGATTGCTCCTCCGTTTAAGGTAAAGACCCAGCCCGAATGAGAGTAGAAATTATCCCTATCAGTCTGGAAGCTAGCATCACTATACCCTACAACTCTCAAGTCATCCCTCCCGCCGAGGGTAAGGACCCAGTCCTTAGTCCTCTGTAGGTACTTGAGGATATTCTTTACCGCAGTCCAGTGTGCCTTGCCAGGATTCCCTGATACCTGCTAACCATGCTCAAGGCAAAGGCTACATCAGGTCGAGTACACGTCATAGCATACATGATCGAGCCTGCTGCTGAAGCATAAGGTACTTGACTCATTTCTGCTATCTCAGCCTCGGTACTTGGGCTTTGTGTCTTACTCAATCTGGCGTTACTCTGGATGGGTAACTCTCCTTTCTTGGAGTTCTGCATGCTGAATCTCTTCAACACCTTGTCCAAGTAGGTACTTTGACTAAGTCCAATTAGTCTTTTACTCCGGTTTCTCAAAATCCTTATCCTTAGAATATAGGTAGCTTCTCCTAGGTCCTTCATAGAGAAACACTTCCCAAGCCAGGACTTAACTTCCTGCAGAGTTGGGATGTCATTTCCTATGAGTAGTATGTCATCCACATACAATACCAAAAAGCTAACAATACTCCCACTAGCCTTGACATACACACAAGATTCATCTTCACTTCTAGAAAAGCCCAATTCCTTGACTTTCTCATTAAAGCAAAGATTCCATCTGCGAGGTGCTTGATTTAATCCATAAATGGATTTCTCAAGCTTACACACTCTATTAGGGTACTCGTTGCTGACAAAACCTTCTGGCTGACTCATGTAAACATCTTCAGTCAACTTTCCATTAAGGAAAGCGGTTTTTGACATCCATTTGCCATATTTCATAGTCATGAAATGCAGCTATGGCTAACATAACCCTAATAGACTTAATCTTGGCTACTGGAGAAAAAGTCTCATCATAATCCACTCCAGGAGTTTGAGAGAAGCCCTTTGCAACCAGTCGAGACTTATAAGTGTGTACATTACCATCCATTTCGGTCTTCTTCTTGAAGATCCATTTGCACCCTACAGTCTTACGACCTGGTACATTCTCAACCAAGTTCCAAACTTGATTGTCATACATGGATTGTATCTCGCTATCCATAGGCTCTTTCCATTTAGCAGACTTAGAGCCTGCCATGGCTTCCGTGTAGTTGTTAGGTTCATCCAGACCTACTAGTGTCTCATCACTAATAAGTGTCTCACCTTCCGCAGTAATATGGAAACCATAGTAATGCTCAGGTGCATTCCTAACTCTCGTGGAACGCCTCAGAGGTACAGACTCTTCAATTGGCTCAAAAGGAGTTTCCTCCTCAAGTTGAGGGCTAGGGTTTGAAGTTCCTTCACCACTTGACTCTTGAAGTTCTTCAAGGTCAATTTGCCTCCCACTATCTCCTTGGCTTATAAATTCTCTCTCTCGAAAGACTCCTCTTCTTGCTACAAAGACCACATTATCACTAGGTCTGTAGAAGAGGTAACCAAAGGATCTTTGTGGGTAGCTAATGAAAATACACCTCTCGCTTCGGGGTTCTAGCTTATCATGACACTCGCGCCTCAGAAAATCCTCACAACCCCAAATCTTGATGTGGTCTAGTTTAGGTACTTTACCAGTCCACATCTCGTGAGGAGTTTTGGCAACTTTCTTTGTAGGGACTAGATTAAGAATATGGGCGGCAGTCTCTAAGGCATACCCCCAGAATGAGATTGGTAGCGAAGCTCGACTCATCATGGAACAAACCATATCCAACAAGGTTCGATTACACCTCTTAGCCACACCATTCAACTGTGGTGTCCTGGGAGGTGTCAATTGTGAGACAATCCCACATTCCCTAAGATAGTCGAGGAACTCTGAACTAAGATACTCACCACCTCGATCAGATCGAAACATCTTAATGTTCCTGCCCAATTGATTCTTGCCTTCCTGTTTAAATTCATTAAACCTTTCGAAAGCCTCTGACTTATGCTTGATTAAGTAGACATATCCATATCTACTATAATCATCAATAAAAGTCAAATAATAACGATTAGCATCCCTTGTGGCATGTTTGAATGGTCCACACACATCTGTGTGCACAAGATCCAACAAACCTTCACCCCTCTCACAATAACTTGTGAAGGGTGACTTTGTCATTTTTCCAAGTAAGCATGATTCGCAACTATCATCAGACTTTAGGTGAAATGACTCCAAGACTCCATCCTTTTGGAGTTGGCCTATGCTTTTCTTGCTTATATGTCCAAGACGACAATGTCATAGTGATGCTTTATCCAAGTTATTATTATTAACAGAATCAACACACAATACATTATTTCCTAAGTTATCAAACACATATACAGTTTCATACACGCCATCACAAGGTATTGCTTTAAAATATAGAACATTATTAAAGAAAGCATTAATCGAACCAACTTCATTATCAAATGAAAACGTGAAACCTTGTTTATACAATGCATGAAAGGAAATAATATTTCTTGCCATTTTTGGCGAATAACAACATTTATTCACATCTAAACTAAACCCACTACTTAGCGATAAAGTATAAACTCCAATCTTGGTGACAGGTGAAGCTTTCCTGTTTCCCATGATCAAGTTTATTCTTCCATGCTCCACATTCTCACTTCTTCTTAGTCCCTGCAAATCAGAACATATATGAATACCACAACTGGTATCAAGGACCCATGAGTTAGAATGGGGTGAGTTATTAGATAAGATAGTGTAAATACTTGCATGGTTGGGTTTAACTTTCCCATCCTTCACATCTTGCTGGTACTTTGGGCAATTCCGCTTCCAATGTGCATTTTCATGGCAATAGAAGCATTCAGCCTCTTTTGGGTCAGAAGAAGGAGTGATGAAACCTTTCTTGGTTCCACTTGAAGAAGAGCCATCAAGGGTCCTAACCTTGGTACCCTTCGAAGAACTCTTTCTCTTCTTCCCTCGTCCTTTCCCGATTGCCAAGACAGGGGCGGAGTTGGTAGGAGTAGGAGTAGTAACAACCGCCTTACCCTTAAGACCACTTTTCGCTGTCTTTAAGAGTCCTTGAAGTTTGCTGAGAGTGACCTTTTCCTTGTTCATGTGGTATGTCATGCGGAATTGATCATAACATGAAGGTAAGGAGTGCAAAATAATATCTATTGCTAGCTCCTCGGGGAAGTTCACATTAAGCTTCAGCAAGCGGTCCACAAATCTTTGCATTTTCTGGATGTGGCCCGTGATGGGTTCTCCATCCTTCATTCAGGTTGTTATCATGGAGGAAATGATTTCATACCTCTCCTGTCGTGCACTTTGATGGTATCTTTCCATCAAATCTTGGTGCATTTCAAAAGGGTAGTAGTCCTCGTAGGACTTTTGGAGGTCGGCTGTCATAGTGGCCATCATGATGCATGCCACCTTGGTGGCATCCCTTTCATGTGCCCTAAAGTCAACGATCTCTTGAGGAGTAGCAACTGTCTCATCAATCTCCTTAAGCTCCTTATCGAGGACATATTCTTTGTCCTCGTAGCGGGTAGTCATTCGAATGTTTCTGATCCATTCATTAAAGTTGGATCCATCAAAAGTGACTTTCCCACACAAGTTCATTAGAGAAAAGGAGCCATTAGCAGTGTTTGCAGACATCTGAAAAGAAGAAAAGTTTAGTTTAGAAATAGAGATAGTCCTTAATAAAACACCCAAATGAACTTAGAAGAGGTATGCCATAATCTAAGTAATAACATATTTGAAAGGTAGGTGAATGACGATTCACCAATTTCCACCAAAGTCGAAATATTAAAAATATTTAATTTGGTTCTTAGAAACTCCTAGATTCTTTTGAGATTCAATGAAGTTTTCAAAGGCATGTTTCAATCTCGAGTGTGCCCTCCAAGTTTTGTGACTGGGATGCCGAGGATCACAAAACGAGGTGTGAAGTAACCATGAAAATTACTTGGTACCCTTAATGAATTACCCCTCAATCGATGTGCCGGTTTACCACACACGCTCCATCGATACTATGATAAATATTAAGTCACCATTTACCTATCTTGTTAAGTCCATGTTAGTGTGCCGGTTAACCACACACGCTCCACTAACAACTTGGACAAAGTGTAAAGTGTAATTTCATGGATTAGCACCTTATTCACATTTTTCCTAAAGTAAATAAGATTGGGAATTTAATAAAACATTTAGTCACTTTATAATATTCATCATACTTTTATTGAGAATTTATAAGTCCTTGTCTTACCCATTCGACTAACGACCCTCCACCAGTCAAGCAAGCGGTGGGTGAGAGTAGACACCCATTAAGTTGCCATTTTATAGGCAACAACCTTATACCCACCTTATAGACCGGCTTCGTGAATGAGGCGTACTAGCGGTAAGACGACTTTGATCTTATACATATATATATTATTATTAACTTATAATATAATAAGTATAAGGGTTGAATTTTAACTTTTAAAATTCTAAGGGTTGGAACTAAAGTTTTAATCAAGACTTTACTTGTTCCAAAACTCAAGGGCAAGTTTTGTAAACTTTCAAAACTTTTCATTTCTTGTAACTTATGAGTTTATTAGGGTATTAAAATGAAGACTCTTCATTTTTATAACCCATGTGTTCTTTTAATGGTTTTAAAGCAAAGTGACTTTTGGTTTTCCATAACTTGAGGACAAGTTATGGACTCCATTAAAACACATAATGATCAAGAATTAATCTACCACATAGGTTACAAATTATTCCTATGATCATCTAAACATCATAAGATCAAGAACATGAACCTGAACACTATCATGAATCAAAACTTACACTTAAAACTTTGTAATTTTGATAACTTGTTGTTGTAAATGGATTAGCAAAGACATTACACCATCTATAACAAGTTTTCAAGTACCAAAACAGTTTAGGGTAATGTTTCTAGTCCATTTCTAGCAACTAAAGTTGAAAATCTGCATTATGAGGCTCCTACTCGCCAAGTGCATGAACCTACTCGGTGAGTAGGTTGAAGATTCACATGAACTCGATGAGTCCCCCCATGGACTCGGCGAGTTCATCAGGTAGAATGCACAAAATCGACTTTTTCCAACTATTTAGCACAAATAACAAACAAACAAGCCTAGGCTCTGCTACCACTGTTGGGTTTTGAGCATTCTAACACTTCTGAAGTGTACATGCAACCCTAATAACCTTGGATCTATGTTTGTCTAATTATCATGCAAAGTTGATTTCCAATGCTATGATCCTATCTAGCATACATGGGGAACAATTTTAACTTGAATAAGAGATAGAACTACATACCTTGTTGTTGTAAGTGTTCCTTGAAACCTTGTGAGCCTAGCACCTCAAGTGTGATGCCTCAAATGCTTCACACAACACCAAATGCAAAGAATAAACTTGAGAGAATACTCTAACACATGCAAAATCGGCCAAGCCCTCTTCTTTCTTAGTGTAGCCGATTTTGGTGAGAGTTACATTGCTTATATAGTGTGTTACATTAGGTAAACCCTAATGTTCCAGGACTCTTCATTTCTTGATCCATGGGTTAACTCCATGGAGCATCCTATGGGTGGAACCCAACTTGACAATCCATGGAGCCTCTTAGCCCACTATATAAGATATGGAAGACTTACATAATCTACCCATAAATCTAATTAGTTATCTTTTGATCACTTAATTAATTCTAAATTAATTCTTGATCAAAACTAATTAAATAATATTATTAATATATTAGAACTTATAATATATTAATAAACCATATTTGTTATTTCTCTCATTTAGTTTATTCAATTGCATGGTGCCATGCAACCCAAATGGACCATGCCGGGTCGGGTCAAGTATTTACCAGAAATAGTTATGGACTTAGACACCTTATCCAACACAAGATTCTCATACATCACACAATTCAATATCACATGATTCCAAGCTTCTGTCCAATTGAAACTTGGATGATTAGAATCCTTCCTCACATGGTAAATTATGGCACTACCACAAACAAAATAAGTAAGAATCAAATCCATTTCAACATGCCTAACAACAGAATATAAACACCAATTTTTATAAATTCCATTGCAAGGAAACGTAAAATAAGATAAAATCAAAATTTATTTTATTGATAAAATGCTGAAAAACTTGTCCTTACAACGTAAATATAAATGAAAGCTATGTTTCTAAATATGCCTAAGCCATCTCTCAGAACTCCTAAGCAGCAACTCAAACTCGAACCATGCAATTGAAATACAACTTTTCACAATTAGATTCAACTTGCTCTTCTTTTAAGCTCCATTCTTTCTCTTTGATCCTACAAAACATCAAAATGCAATCTTGTCACATCATGTATTAATAATCTATAAATAAGAACTTAATAGAGTTAGATAGTAGATATACCTGAAGTAGAGTCATACAATTTGACTTTACCATCCTTGCAATCTTTTAGGTAGATACGACAGCTTCACATCCAATGCCCCTTCTCTTGGAAATAGAAACAAGTGGATTCTTTTGGAATGGTACATGGGACTATCTCAGAATTAGCCTTTCTCTTTCTACTGGGAAGAGAAAAAATTTCTGAACTTCCAATGTTGCCACTGTCAATGTCCATGGAACTTTGGGCGATTGATCCTTTAAACTCTTTTGCTTGAACAGTTCTCTTCAGCATTTCTGCTTCAGCAGCAATAAGCAATTCTGTTAGATCAATAAGGGTCACATTGCGATCTGTCATATAGTAGTCCTTAAAAATACCAAGGTTCTAAATTTAAGATTTCAAAATTAAAGCTATTTAATAAAATTCTCAAATATAAAACCAAAAGGGTGCATTTTGAAACTATTACAATATTAGGGATTAACCATTTAAATTTCCAAAAATTAAAACTTTTAATTTCAAAATTAAACTACAAAACCAAAATGTGTAATTTGAAACTTTTCAAAATCTAGGTTAAATCTATGAATAAAAATAGTCTTATATTTTACATATTTAACCAAATCCATTAATTTTGATAATGATATGATGATAACAATAAAAAAAATCGATTTTAGGCAATAAAAACGAATTATGGTAATTATCCAAATCAAAATCTGATCAAAAAATTGAATTTTTTGGTAACAGACGAGTCAAATCGTCGAGTTGGGCTCTGAACTCGTCGAGTTCACCCAACTCGTTGAGTTCATGTTGCAGACAGCAAAAAATCGATTTCTTGATCTTTTGGCAGTTCACTCTTGCATCAATTCAATTGAAAAACATCATAGGCTCTGATACCACTGATAGGTTTTGTGCATTACAACATTCCTATGGTGCACATGCAACCCTAATTGCTTTGGATCTAAGTTTTTCTTTATTTAAAATGCAAATACAAAGTCCAAAGCAATAACCCTAGATCTAGCATATACAATTTGAAATTCACATATATATTAGGGTTAGAATATTACCTCACTTGTTATATTGTAATAAGAAGAACAATCATTGCTTGATCTTGACTTCTGAAAGCCTAGTGCCCCAAGTGTTGCACCTCTAATGGAGTCACAAACACCCAATGCAAATAATGACTTAGGAGAGAGGTGAAAATCAGCTACTCTAGGGTTTTATAAAGCTTAGGCCGAAATTCCTTATGGAGGGGTTCTATATACAGCTATGGCTGCTAGGGTTTTTAGGTGGAAACCCTAATTCCTTGCTTAAGGCTAAAGAAGCCCATGGACCCCCTCTTTAGAGCCCTTGGATGAAATCTATAGGGTCTCCCTATAGGATTTCTTCCACTCCACTCTATGGAGTCAATCAACCCAGTTTTGTAACTATCAATGATTTGCAAAACTGGTCCTTCCGTTATTAATCAGTTCCTTTAATCCTAAAATTAATATTAAATTAATTTTTGATTAATCACTAATTAATAATATGATTTCCAAATAATATATTAATGTTGTAATATATTAATAAAATCATTTTGAGTGCCAATTTATTATTCCAAATAATAAATCCTACTTTCTCTCCACTTGTCATCTTGTCAAGTTGCATGAGTGAAGGCAACCCAAAAGGACCATGCTCATAATCAAATCAAGTACACACCAAATGTAGTTATGGGGTTAGACACCGAATCCAATAGGTTTGGGCCTTAGTATTAGGCCAAGCTAGACAAGAGCTAAAATGGTCTTTTTACACTAAGTATGGATGGAAGGACCAAATGTAGTTATGGGGTTAGACACCGAATCCAATAGGTTTGGGCCTTAGTATTAGGCCAAGCTAGACAAGAGCTAAAATGGTCTTTTTACACTAAGTATGGATGGAAGGATATAGACTCGTTTCCAATTGTTAATTGGGTGTTATTGATATTGATAGTTTGGAGGATTGGTTGTCCAGCTGTTAGAGATTTATTTGTGGGTTCAGTTGTCGAGGTAAGTCTACTCACTATTCTATGGGTCGAAGGCACCAATGTCGGACCTACTAGTTTATGTATTGTAGGACGATCAAGGGTTGGCCCTTGGCATTTGTATGAAAGACCAAGAGGTGGCTCCTGGCAAATATGTATGCAAGACCAGAGTGTGGACTCTGGCAATTAAGTAGATTGTATGTTGGTTGCCTTTTTGATGCTTGCATTGAAGACCAAGAGGTTGCTCCAGGCACTTGTCTATAAGACCCAGGGTTTTGGCCCCTAGCCTGGCAAGGAAGACCATGATACGTCTCGTGGCATAGTGGCAAGACTATGGTTGGCACATAGCACCTTCTATCACATGTTTGATATGTATGAGATGTATGGCTCGTATGTTATGTTTGGTATGTGGTATTTTGGGGAACTCACTAAGCTTTATGCTTATTGTGTTTGTTTATGGTTTTCGGTAGTTCCGGTTCGAAAGGGAAGGGTCCGACTTGATCGCATCGTATATACCCATATTTTCTACAACTTGAGATTTTGGGATTGTACTCTGATAATTGTTTTAGTGTGAAATATCTTTAAGTGTTTTAGCAAACAATAAATGAACGTTTTGGTTGTTTTAAAAATGAAATTTTTGTCCTCGTGTTTTGGGATGTTACAAGTTGGTATCCGAGCCTTGGTTTGAGGGATTTAGGCATACTCTCGGGTATGCATGGACTCAAACTAAGGGTATGGTGAAAATTTTCATAAAATACATGTTATTTAAAAAGGGGTGTGATGCGTGCAGTCGACTGAGCTCAAGTAAGTGGTTCCTAGAATACCAATACATATTTATTATGATATATGATATAAATATGAGAATTGCATGCTAGATTAGGGCTAAGGATCTGCTTAGGATTTTATGATAAGAGAGATGCCTTTATATGTCTGATTGTATGAGCTTTTGGAATTGCATGCTAGTATGGTTTTCAGATCAGTGGATATAATGGCTTGATTAGTGTGTTTTGGTTAGATTTTTCGTTGCATGAATGCTTTTTACTTTGTGCTTTGTGGGACTCTTAGTGATGTAAATCAACTACTAAGTACTGAATATGTTAAGTCACATGTTGCACATATTAAATAATCTTAGAGTGGTAGATTTAGACCTATTGTGCAACTCTTATTTGAGTCCAAACATTCTAGGGTTGAGTCTTTTACTCGAAATATTATCTGATCTTTGTTGCATGTGACTATATCTATAAGGTAGCTAGTTGACATTGGTGGTAGTCTTTCAGCTGCTAAGGGTTAGGTGAGGTCGGGAACCTATGAGAGACTAGGAAGTGCTTCAATGGGTTCAGTTGCTCTGTTTGGTGACTATTTGGTGCATTAGCTTGATAAGGTGACTTAGAGGATTCAGGACGATTCTTGAGGAAAGTATGGATAGGTGTGGAAGGTTATGGATATCTTTGGAGCTCACACTCTTTCTTTCCATGAGTTTCATGCATGTGGAGCTCCCACATTCTCTAGGGAGAAGGACACCATTTCTAGTAGGAGATAGTTAGCGGATATGCTAATGCGTTTAGGACGAGTTTTTGTCCGTAGGAGTCAAAGGTCATATTTTCTTCCTGTCTTTTGAAGGAAAAGGCATAAGATTGGTGGGAAGAGGTAGAATGTGAGGTGGGTGGTGATGTTGTTGATGCTATGTAGTGGGATGATTTTCGACCAGGTTCCGAGTTGAGTTTGCATTGGTGATTGAGGTACAGCAATTGGCACAAGAGTTTCAGGATCTCCGCTAGACTACTAAGACTGTGGCAGAGATCACTACCAAGTTTCGGGAGATTTCCTTATTGGTTCTGCAGTATGCATCAGACGAGGAAATGAAGAAGGTGAGGTATCATGATATGCTGATGGATGACATCAGGGAGTTTGTGAGTATTTTGGGGTGCAATACCTTGAATGATATGATTTTTAGAGCCCGTGAGCAGGAGATCGATTTGGAGCACCTAGGGAAAAGGGGGTCAGATTAGGTGTAGGTAGAGGAGGGTCCCGGGAAGAGACCCAAGACTTTAGATTAGCGGTTGAGGGTCCACCATGGCCGTGGTCAGTGTAGCACGTGTGGGAATCTGTACGATGGGGTTTGTTGTTCCAGGGGTTTGGGCTACTACAGGTGTGGCAGGGTTGGTCATGCCATCAGGGATTGTCCTCAGGGGCAAACCCATTATGTTTTCACTACAACCAAGTGGGCCAAAAAAAGGCTAACTGTCCGATGGTGAGGGGAGGAGTGGTGAGTGCACCTGCTCCGGATACTTTGAGGATCACTGATGGTCGTGAGGGTAAGGCAATAACCCCAACAAAGAGGAGTCGGGCAATACAGTGCCAGAAAGGAGAGTCCATGACTCCAGCAAGTGATATTGCGAGTATGTTATCTTTTGCCTTCTTTTCGATTGTTATCATCATTTATGTTGTTTGGAATTTTGTATCGGTCCGGGTAAGCATGATATTTGGTTAAATTATTTGTTATTGTTTGAATTGTATCATGAATAATTGCTATATGTATTTTTACATGCCATGAATCGTTAGTGGGTCAGTAAGGGGTTGTATCTTGTGAGCGGGTTTCAATGTGTTCGGTTGTTATTCTGGTTCTTAGTCAAGATCAGTTTAGTGGTATTATGTGGAAGGTCTATGGCAGGTTCAACGGGTAGTTCTCCAGTGTCGTCAGGGTTCAGTGGTTTAGTATTTGAGCTTGGTTGGCTACTGGGAGTGCCAAGGGAAGTGGTCTACTGCTAATGTTCCGTCTTGTCACCAGCACAAAGGACTTCATGATTTGGGTGTTGTATCCTTAAAAGCGTCTAGAGTTATGAAATTTGTTGGGATTTCAAAGAGTGTTTATCTGGTCTTCAAGGGTTGTTCGGTCTTTAGGTTTGGCTAGTAATGGAACACTAGCATTGGTAAGTGCAAGTTCTCATTAGTTCAATCATAAGGGGTTTAATGGATTGAGAATCCTTCAAACCTTGTGTGCCAGGAGAGCTTCTTAATATCAATGTGGGGGAGAACCATTTAGATTTTCCAGGAGCGGAATCAGACGTGAAACTAGGATGAGTTTCACATTCCTGTCGGGGAGGAAGGTGGCCCAAGTGGCCGTCTGGATTGAGGATTGTGTGAGTTGGGAGTTCAGGAAACTCCCCAACAGTTGGTTAGCGTCGTCTTAAGATGGATAGCAAGCTTTTGATGGACCCAAGTTGGGTTTCCAAGTATGACCCAAGCCCCGGTTTGGGTGCATGGTCAGGTGCGTGTTTGACGCAGGATGAGTATGGATGGATTGATCGATGAGCAGTATGACTATGGGTAGTAGTCTTGGTACGATAGGAGTGTTGTAAGACTGCAGGGTGACCCGTAGAATTCACTAGGTTGGTAGATATTGTAAGAGTGTTGTAAGACTACGGTGTGGCCTATAGCATTCACAAGGTTGGCAGATAGTGTAGGAGTATTGTAACACTGTGGGGTGGCCCGTAGCATTTACTAGGTTGGCAGATAGTGTGGGAGTGTTGTAAGACTACGGGGTGGCCTGTTGCATTCACTGTTCCTTGTGCAGTGGTGAGGGAATGACAAGTCCATGATTAGACATGGATTTCTTCAGATGGATTAGACTAGGGTGGGTCAGCTCGAAATATTGTGGGAGGGCCACATCATGCTTGGAATTAAGAATTGGTAGGTCGTTGGAGACTGGGTATGATATGATACTACAGTTGGTCATGTAGCATTCACTTTTAGCATTAGATGTGGTGTCATAGTTGGGCAATTATTGCAAGATGAGGCTTTCTTTTGGAATTCGTATGGGGCGACAGTGTGTCTTTTGACTCAAAAACCGAGTGGAATCTGGTGTTTTAGTTAGTTAGCACACAAGTTAAGACTAGGGAGGTCTCGGCTGCTATTGGAAGAAGCTAGGGGGCAGCAAGATGATTCAAACGGTATTAGTGTTTTGGGATCCGTATGTAGATTCGCTTGATATTTGAGGAATATGCTAAGTCACTGCAGTTGGATTAAATAATCTTAGAGTAATTGGTTTGACCCTGTTGCGCAGCTCTTGTTTGGGTCTATCCGTTGCAGGGATGAATCTTCTATTCGAAGGATCATCTAAGCCTTCTGTCAAGTATAAGTGGTCTGCAACAGTAATGACCAATGATTTTGTACCCAATGGAGGCATCAAAATAATCAAGGTTGGAAGCGTTTTGTTTGATCTGGAATTCAAGAAGGTTTCGGCATGGTAGTGATTATGTATAGGCGGTCTTTCATGGAGTCAGACCAATTTGAGACTTCAAATTTCAGGTTTCAGGTAAGGTAGGGTGGTTTTCTGCAAGGGATTAATGATTCATTCATCATCGGGTTTGGAGAGTGTTGCTAAGGTTAGGATCCATAGTCTTAGGAAGTCCATTGTATGCTCGGGGTTGTGGTTGTGTTCTTCAGGCCCTCTGGCATGCCTGTAGCAAATCTCTCTATATTTCCATATACCAAACATAGATTTACCTTACCTCCGCACAATCTTCCTTCAGATTCTTCATGCAGTTGTTGATGTAAAGAGGATACTATAAAGATTCTAATTAGAGTATTTTCCACATCGTTAATACAGAACAAAAACTTCTTCTTCCATTTCTTCCTTTTTCCTTAGAAAACTACACCCAATGGATCATGAACGATTTCTCCATCTTCGTAAGCTTCAGTATTGAACTCCCCTGTCAACAAAGCCTTTGGAACCTTAGACTTTCTGTTGAAAGCGGTGGAAAGATCAATATCAATAAGGGCCAGGTGTACCACCTATTACAGGTATCATTTAATTTATCGAATTTTTAGGGTTTTGTGCTTGGACTTGGCGAGTTGGGGAGCTCTAACTCGTCGAGTAGAGTCATTTATGAGGACGCGGGATTCGGATCCTACTTGACGAGTCGAAAGGCCCCGAATTGACGAGTACGAACTGTAACAAGAAATCCTAATTTTCAAGGTTTGGACCCTATTTAAAGAACTTATCGCTCATGTATAGCCTCTTCCATCATTCCTACTGCCATAGAAACCCTAGTTTGAGCCTTGCACCTTCTTGAGAGACAAATAGAGCTTTTGAGAGTGATTTTTGGTGTAATTATGAAGATTTTGGAGATTGAAGAAGAAGGAGCAAAGAGGGAAGTGGTAGATCCGACATCCACCCTGTATTGGTGACCATATTGAGGTATAAAGTCAGTATCTTGACCTTTAGTTTCTTAGATATCTTTTCTTGGATGTAAATGGTCACTTTTGGTGCCAAAAGGGTGTCATCTTTGGATCTGGACTTGTCACAAGGATATGGTTCTAGATCTGGACCTCTCTAGGTCTTCAATGACATGAAGTTGCTCGATTTATTCAACTTAGGCTTTTTCTATGCATTAAGACCTTGTAGGAACCTTAGTTTTGGTGTTTTAGCCTTATAAGGCCTTGCATGCACGTATAGTTTGCAACTTTATGTGGTAGCTACACTAGCAGAGGTTGGATATGAAGTTTGGGACCTTGGATTTCACTTGAAAGGACTGAACACAAAAAGGACCGAAGGAACTCGTCGAGTCCCTTAGACAACTCGACGAGTCGTGTAGGATTTACCCGTTTTCAAGATTCCGAGTGATTTCTCTGAAGGACTGGGGTTTTCGATCTGCATGGGTTTTCGATTTTCTGGACATTAAGGAACTCGATGACTTACATAGGTAACTTGGCGAGTTGAATAGTTACTCGGGTAACAAGACGAGTTGCAGGATGCACTCGAAAAGTTGAGGTCAACATTGACTGTTGACCTTGACGTTGACCAGGATTGACTAGGGTTGACTTTGAGGATAATTATGGTAATTCGGGATTGTGACAAGTCCATTACATGATGGTTATATGTCGTTGAGTTGGAGCAGCACGTGGGATTTATCTAATCTTAGCTTGTGAATTCAGCATTCACGAGAGGTGAGTCTCCTCACCATACCAATGGGTCTAAGGCACCAAGGTCGGCCCGTTTTATGATATGTGGTACACTAGCAAAAGTTATACTATGAGGCATGATAGTTGGTTATGTGCTAGGGAGTATGCTAGTTGTAAATATGGTATAATAGTATGGAAGACCATGGGAGAGCCTAAGGCACCTGGATGTGAGACCATGGGAGAGCCCATGGCTTTTTTACTAAAGACCATGGGAGAGCCCATGGCAACCTAATGTAAGACCATGTAGAGAGCCCATGACTTTACTATCAAAGACCATAGGAGAGGCCATGGCACTTAGGTGTAAGACCATGTGGGGAGCCCATGGCATCCTGGAGTAAGACCCTAGGGACGAGCCCACGGCATCCCTATATGTTGTATGCATGGCTTATGTGTATGTATATCTGTTATAGCTAATATGATATGTGTTTATATGGATTGTATGTGGGGTATGCTCTGGGGAACACACTAAGCATTAGCTTACAGTTTGTTGATTTGTTTCAGGTACTTCAGAGCCTAAGGGCAAGGGCAAGGCTTGATGGCGCGACGTGCACTCTCCGACATTTGTTTTGATGGGACACTCTCATGTTTTGAATAAAATGATAATGTTATAAATTTTGAAAACTGTGGTTAATGTTACTTCACAATTTATGGGAATGTTAGGCTAATTAAAAATGAAAATTTTATTTGAAAATTTTGGGTCGTTACACCAGGTGAGCAAAATAAGCATCCAAAAATGCCTTGATGTGACTGTAACCAATAACATATGATGCCTTTATCTTAAACTTGATATTTGCTCAAATCACCCTAGAGCTTTGCTATTGTGATGAGATCGTTCACATTCTTAAGAGGAAAAATGGCTATGGTGAAGTCGGATAACACATTGTTCTCCCTTACAACACTATATTCATAATCTTGTAATACTCCTTCAAATAATGCATCGGTAGCAATTAAAACAATCTTGTTGATTTTCACCAAGGACCACACTTCTTCCTCATTCTTTCAAAGTACAACATCAAAACAAATTTTCATTTTCTTGAACTCATCCTTATCTTTATAGCTCCCTGCAATTTAAACTGAGGAAAGACGAATAACGAAAGATTAACTAGGAATCCAGTTGATTGAATTCAAAATCTTTAATGTTAAAGTTTCTCTTTGGTTTAATAACAAATTCTTTATCTTCACTGAAATTTGTGCTTTCGATCGATTCATAGCACCAGAATTTGTTAGGATCACCTTTGTTGATACCAGTTGGATCATTAGCCATTTACCTCATAATACTATTAATTTTTCCGATTCTTTACATTTCCTGCTCTTGGAGCTTCTTCTTTTCTTTTGTAGAGGGTTCGACATGGACACCTTTTCCTTTGTCTTTAGGATCACTAATGATAATAGTTTTTTTATGACGAACCTGATCCTCCTTCCTTAATACTTATCCCTTTCTTCTATTCCAACTTGGATAAGTCTACTTCGACATTTGGAATAGACGTTGTTGTCAAAGAAGTTTTCATTATTGGCTTCATTGGAAAGGAAGTAGGAATCTAGTTAGATATCAGCTTCCCCACAACTTTCCCTTTCTCTTCCCCAATACCCTTTGACGAAACAAACTATAACACTTGAATTTGGATATGTTCCTTTTTAGCCTAGTTTAGACTCTTTGTGTGAGTTGGGATCTAATTATTGACTGGATGATTATTTTGTGATTATTAGCGTTGGGATTTTAGCGGGCCAGGAGCCAGAGATTCTTTTTTTGTGAGATTCGACAGTGCGAGGTGAGTTTCCTCATTGTATTTAGCGAGTCGAAGGCACCATTGCCTGTGCTAGAATACTTGATGTTTGTGTGAATTGTGTATGTGTATGTGCTGGTATGCTTACTGGGCGGGGTCTGATGGTTATTCTATGTGCTATTATCTATTATGCTGATATGATTTGTATGTAGGGGGGGGCGTTATGTGAGTTTGGGCGGGACACGTTACTCTCAGTTGGCAAGGCCCATTATATTCAGTGTGTGGGGCCCGTTATGCAAGTGTAGGCGGGGCCCGATACACTCATTGGGGCTGGACCCATTATGTGATTATTTATGTATGGTTGTGGTATTTTGGGGAACTCACTAAGCTTTGTGCTTACAGTTTTCAGTTTATGTTTCAGGTACTTCTGTTTTCAAAGGGAAGTGCTCGGGATGATTGTAGAGCACACACCACTCGATTCCGCATTCTACGGTTTACTCTGATAATGATGATGTATTGATAAAACTTTGATTACCCTAGTTTTATGAAAATGATATGATTTACTGTTTTATTAATTTCAAAATGAAAATTTTCGGGTCTTATTTTTGAGACGTTACAAGTTGGTATCATAGCCTTGGTTTGAGGGATTTGGATATACTCTTGGGTGTGTCTGAACTCCAACTGAGGTTTTGGTAAAGTTTTTCAAAAAAAAATGTATTTTTAAGAAAAGAGTTTTCTAATAAAAGAAAGGGTGTGGTGCATGCAATCAATCGAGCTCAGGTAAGTTTTTCCCAAAATACCCATACATGTTATCTGATATGATTTGAGTTATGAATCTGTGAATCGCATGCTAGTTAGAGCTAAGGATATACTTAGTGTTTGCATGATAAAATGCTAGGAGAGATGCCTTGTATGCCTATTGTATGAGCTTATATACTTGCATTCTAGTTCTGGTTAGTTAGTGATAGATTGACCTGATATGTGTTGCCTTGTAGCCTTGGAAGCATGGGAAGCTAGTTTGGGTATAATTTGTATGCGCAATGTTATCGACAGCAAGAGTGGAAGTTCCTAGCATGAGTTATAATATGTAGGATTGGATGTACTTTGGTTATTCTATGGATTGGAATGTTACCATACGAATGTTTCTTGCTTTGTGCTTTGTGGAACTCATAAGTGACGTGAGTTAGCTATTAAGTGAATATGTCAAGCTACATGTGCCAAAGGTTGGATAATCTCAGAGTGACGGATTTGACCTTATTTCCCAACTCTCGTCTGAGTCTAACCGTTATAGGGATGATTCGGTTACTCGAAGGATTATCTAAGCCTTGTTGCATGTGATTATATTCATGAGTTGGGTAACTGACATTATGGGGAGTTCTTCAGCAACTGTTGGCAGGATGAGGTCGAAAACCTAGGAAAGCCTAGGATGTTCTTCAGCGGGTTTAATTGCTCAGTTTAGCGATCATGTATGGTATCAATTTAAGAAGGTGACTTAGAGGATTTGGGATGATTCTTGAGGAAAGTATGAATAGGTGTGGAAGGTAGTATTGGACCCATACTACTAAAAGCACAGGATTCATACTCGAATCGTAAAGAGCATATCTAAATCAAAGATGCTTATTGGGTCTAATTCCAAGGTTTCCATGGACATTGATAATGGTGACAATAGTGGTTAAGAAAAGATTTCTCTTCCCAATGGAAATGGGTCGTCCATGATCAAACTGTTTGGTTGTATGGTAAAGAGAAAGGCTAGTTTTGGGATCGTTCCATGTGTTGACCCCAAGGAGTCCATTTGTTTTACTACCAATTGAAGGGACATTGGATACAAAGCTGCCGAAAATACCTGAAAGATCTTAGAGATAGTAAAGTCAAGTCATATTACTCTACTTCAGGTACATCCATTATTTGACTCCATTATTATAATTTCACATTTGATGGTATTAAAGGAGATAAGAGAAAAAGGGAAGCTTAAGAAGAATGAGCTAAATCTGATCGTGGGAAATGGACTTCGGTCACATGGTTTGATGATCAGAATTTGGATCTACTTCTAAGGAGCTAGGATAATTTAATGGATTGTTATCACTCTTAGGAGATGACTAGAAACATAGCTTTTCATTTTATGCGTTGTAAGGGCAAGTTCCAATTTTTTGTTTATTTTCAATAAAAGTGAAAGTTGGTTTATAAGGTTACCTTTTTATATTTCCTTGCAAAGGCATTTATGAAAGTGTTGGTTGCGTTTCTAATATTAGCAATATTAATTGTGGATTTAATTCTTATGATATCGCTTGTGGTATTGACATACTTGACCAAGTGAAAATATATCATCACCAACTGGACAGATACTAATTGGTGTTGTACAAGTCATATTGTATAATATATAAGAATCTTATTCATTGGAAAATTATAACTAATTCATTGATCACATGTTTATGTGAGTCAAGTGAAGGAATAATGGATCTAGTACATGTTCATATGGACTATTCAGATCCACCACAAAGGACGATAACTATATCCGTCATGATTTAGTGATCTTTTGGTAAATATAGTTGTGTTTATAAGATTAAGCATAATTCCGATACTTTGAAATAGATTCAAAGAGTAGTAGAACGAATAAGAAGAATCCATTAGGAAAAAAGATAAAAGATTCTCCAATCTAAAAAGAAAGGAGAATGCCTTAGTATCATATTTTAAGATCATCTTAGTAATTGTGAAATTGTATCATGATTGACTCCTCCACGAACATCTTAGTGCAAATTGTATGACTAAGAAGAGGAATCGAACATTGTTGGAAATGGGTCGATCGTAGATGATTCATACTTTGTTCCAATGAAGTTTTAGAGTCATACTCTAGTATCTACAAATCATATCTTGAAACTCTTTTCAAACTAAGAAGGTTGAAAACACCTTGAAATATGTGGAGTAAAAATGTTTTCTTACTCTAGCACATATAGAATTGGATTTGTGATGTTTTTTGTTAATCAAGAAAGAAAGGATAAACTAAGACCTATTATGTGAAGTGTTTTCTTGTCAAGAATCCACACAAACTTTTGAATATTTGTTTTAGCTCGTCAAGGAATGTTCCTTGAGAGAAATATGTCAAGAAGTCAATGGGATTTGTATTGATATTCAGAGTTTCAAGAGTCAACCAACAACAAACCTTTTAGTTATCACTAGCACACGATCTGAGGTTGATAACCTATCGTGTTTGGTTAACACATTCTTATTTATGTGAACTTTTAGTTGAGTTGGAAATTCTTATAAGTTCTATGTTTTCATTTAACTGCAAAAGTAAAAAAGCACGTTGGTTAGTGAAAATACATTGATCAATATGGGAGAGCTAATAACAACATGGAAGCATTGGTAGGCCTTTGAGCTGCCAGAGGGAAAGAAATTTAGAATTGCAAAGTTTAGTCCATGAAGGAAAGCTAAATTTAAATTTGGTTTGTCCTAAACATTATCTTATGATTGTAGGTTGCAAGTGATAGATTCATATGGATGGGAGTGTATGCACCTTGAAATCTATGTGGTAAAGATTCACTCTAATTCATGAAAATGATTTTAAGGAATCACTTTCACTAGTAGATTTTAAAGATTCGATAAAGATCAATATGAATATTGGATACGTTAATTGCATTCTCAAATCATAATATGATTACGACATCCCTTTTCATATTTCGACTTGTGAGGAGTGGCGAGGAATTGTTTGAACTTTCATGACATATATCTACAAGTTTTAAAAGGGTTTAAACACACACACATGCTATCCAATTAAGGTGTATGAGCTTAATAAGTCTAGTTGGAGATTTATCGAAGCATCGCGTAATATAAATCAAGAAGTCCAGTTGATTTCTGGGTACATGTCAAATCTAATCGGAACATAATTGTTTTTCTATTATTGCATGTTGACAATACTGTTCGTGGGGAACAAAGTTTTTCAATTTAAAGTTTAGGAATTGTTACGCTATAGTAAACTTAAGGGAAAGGGCACTCATACTTCTTTTCGAATCTAAAGGTTTAGATTGTGCAGTTTAATAAAACTTAGACATATATATATATATATATATATATATATATATATATATATATATATATATATATATATATATATATATGGATATCATGTTAAAATGGTTCAATATAGGAGATTTGATATATGAAAATGTTATGGCAAGTAGCTACATAAATATTAAATCCTTATGTGAGACATAATGAATCGAGTCTTATATGCTCGATTACATATGCTATAATATTCACTTATTCTGATTTTTCAAATGCTCATAGCATTGTGAAGAAAAGGACTAGAATTTTGTGTGACTAAAGTTTTTAAACAATTGTCAAGAAAATTCTAAGATTATACCAAAAGACCGGTTGCTAGTGGAGAGTTAGAAGTATGATATCAATTTGGATGGACCATAGTGACATGATTCTGGATTGAGATAGTTCTTGATCAGAATTGATCGTCATATTGAAATATGGAAATGTTTTAATAACGAGAGATGGTTAAAAATCTACATATGAGTTGGGAACTTCAATGCAAGAGGAGTATTCAAGGAGTGTACCTTGAATTAGAACCTTCATTACCATGGAATTGTTTCTAGTAACAAAGTTCCAATAGTATATTTTGTAATATCAAAGACTCAATCTTTGAGACTTTAGAATCTTGATATCACAAGAGATTAATGCATTTTAAATCGGAATTCCATCACATAGTGAATAGTGATAAGAATTTGTAATTGTGAAATGAGCATCATAAGAGTAATGTCCAGTTGATCTATTCACAAAGGAAGGACCATAGAGAGGCATGTCGTATATGTTTATATCATGGCATGATTGATGTTTAATTCAAGTGGTTAGTTGATTACGCAAAACATTATACAATGAATTAAATCATAATAATATGGTGATTAAATAATAGAATATTATTTATTTTCAATAGGATTGAGACCATAATTAATTAGTTTATTATTGTGTTTCACTTTGCATGTTTTACTTCCTGAATGATTGGATTATTCGAAATTCCACAGTTGTTTATACTTTTGGAAGTAAGTAGTGAATTAAGGCTGCCATGAATTGAATTGTAGATTTTCTATGGAGATTACACATTGCAATGGTTGCTACAATATTCATAAGTACTTACAAAATGAAGATTTTGAGTATTGGTTAAATCCACACTCAGAGAATTACTTCATGGATTTTATCACGAGTAGTTATGAGATGATAATATCTTATATTCTTGAAATAGAGATATACGAGTTGTAATTTACAAGTCGGTTGTGCATTGGTGTTATGTTAACGCATCAGTAACGTGATATTATAAAACATAGTGTCATGTATGACTTGGTGAGTAAAAGATACAAGCATATGATTCAAAGTTTATTTGTTTATTTTGCCCTAACGGGGAAACAATATCTTTGGGCCTCTCAATGATTTGGTGTCGAAATCTGAAGTGCTTGGCCGAGCTTGGACTAAATTCATATGTTCAATTACTAGTTTAAATTCAGTCATCTTAAATCAGGAGAATCAAGAAACATATTCTTGGACTATGAGATTGATTCTAATCCATGTATCGTGTCCATACAATATCTTGTAGAATGAATGAATATTTGGTAACTTATCTAAAGGATAAACATCTGAGTGGATTAGAGTTCGACAGTTGCTTTGGATTGTGCCCTTTGCTGTTCAATTTAGAAGTTATACATGTAATTTAGTTTTAGACTATTGGATTAGGTGTCTAAGCTAATAACTAATTTAGTATAATCTTGAATTATTAGCAAAGTCCTTTTGGGTTGCCCCCAAACATAGTAATGGACTGGAATGATTTTTGTATAGAGAGACTGATTTATTAATTTTTTATATGATTAATAAATTAATTAAAAATAAAAATAAATAATTTATTAATATATTATGAGAATAATATACCCCTTCCGTCCCAAATTGATAGTCCATTTTTGACTTTTGAAGTCTTTTCTCTTCAACTTTGACCTTCAATATTTTTAATTATGTTATATATTACTTGATAAAACTTATGACAATGAAAAAACATTTAAAATACAATCCATTCATATATTTTGCATCAAGTATTATCTATCAAAAACAAAAATATTTAAGGTCAAAGTTGAAGAAAAAAGACTTCAAAAGTTAAAAGTGGACTATCAATTTGGGACAGAGGTAGTATAAATTAGAAATTGTATTTTTTTTAATTAAGAATTAATCAAAAATTAATTGGAATTAATTTTAGGATTAATTGGATTAATCAAAAGTGGAAGGACTAAAGGTGACAACGTGTAAAAGTTGAACATTGACAAATTCTAGAACCTACCAAGAGGGGGATGGGGAAAATTATAGAATGGTTATATGGTTTTTCTTGGGCATTAAGGAAGCCTATGAGTCCTTAGGGGTCAAGGAAAAAGATAAGGCTTATCTAAGGAAACCTTTCTTATCCTAGTTCCCTTAGTCACCTATATAAACCCTCTTATGGGTTCACAATTTCATCCATCCCTTTACAAGAGTGAGAATAAAAAATTCTCATTCCTTCTCCTCTCTCCTTTTTATCCTCCATATTGCTAGGGTTTTGGTGTGAGCCATTAGAGGCCTGAGACTTCTGGTGCTTGCTTTCTAAAGACATACAAGTAAGGATTACTAGTTGATTTGCAATAATAAACTAAGATATGTATTTTCTAATAACCCTTTAGCATTATCGAAAATAACAATGTACTCATTGGGTTCTTGATATTCAATAGTTGTTTGCAAATCATTGTGAGAACATAGATCCTTTAGTGTGCATGTGAACTTACGGTTTATGTTTTTCCTCCAAAATAAGTTCTTTTCTAACATATAAAACCCACCAGCTATCACCAGCACAAGCTCTGATCTTACATTTTTTATAGGAAAGCTAAGTAGATTTACTAGCAATCCAAGTACTCATCATTGTCAAGGAATAAGGAGGGTGTTGAAGCATCTTAGGAAGACCATGGACTTTGGTTTAACTTATGTAGGGTCCCCTTTAGTTATTGAAGGATATACAGATTCTAGTTGGATTACTAGCATTGAGGACCACTCTTCTACTAGTGGTTGGGTGTTTCTTCTTGGTGGACGAGCCATTTCACGGGCTTCTAAGAAATAAACATGCATCACAAATTCAACTACGAAATCTAAATTTGAAGTCCTTGCAGCTTCTGGAAAAGAAACAGAATGGTTAAGGCATTTGAACTATGAAATTCCTTTATGGCCAAAACATATATAACCATCTCTATACACCGTGATAGTGTTGGCACGTTAGCAAAAGTATATAGTCAAGTGTATAATGGAAATTCGCGACATTTGGGTGTTAGGCACAATATGTTATGTGAGCTCATTACTCATTGTATCATTTTCTATTGAGTTTGTTCGATCTCAACAAAACTTAGCTGATCACTTGACGAAGGGGTTAGCTAGATACTTGGTAAAAAAGTATGTTGTAGGTATGGGTTTAAGGCCCACTTTATATCTCTATGGGTGAGATACCTAATTCCTTTCTAATACAAGGTTAGAATTTAAATTTAATGCGGAAAGCTTGCTTATGGAGATTGAATCACATTTATTTTATTAGATCTGCACCTATATTGTTAAATTAGGTTGATGTATTCAATGTAGCTGTCGGATACAATTGTCACAAATCTTTATTGGGAAACATAATCTTGAAATCTGAGATTGACCATTATCCATGTCTCGAATTCATAAAAGTATCTTGTAGAACGAATGAGTATTTGATCACTTATGTGAGGGTTGAAGCGGATTAGATCAGAGTTCAGCAGATGCATTGGATAACGTTCTCTATGTTGATTATTAGAGAAGTACTGGACCTCATATAGTCGATGACTTATCCAAGTGGGTGACTATTGGAAAGAGTTTCCAATTTCAATAACCATACATAATATTTCTAATAATAACAGGGTCATCTTGGGTTGCCCTCAAGACTCAACTTGAGTAGAATAAATTAATGATGAATTAGTTTATTAATTATTAAGGTTTAATAATTAATTAGAAACTAAATGGAAAATAATATGAGAATTAATTAACAATTTAATTAATTAAAGGGTTTAATATCTCATCCAATCCCACATAAGTTGGAGGATGAAACATAGGAAGATCTCCAAGGCTATAAATAGGGCCTTAGGCATTCCATTCTTCTTTGCTCATTGGTTTGAAGTTTTCGTCCTCTTCTCCCTCATATTTTTGTGGACTAACTCTCCTAGAGTTTGAACCCCCCTTGTAGCTTTAATTTTTCTCTTTTGAGTTCATTAGGTGTGAACCAAGAGAGGGATTCTAGTTTGGATCATTTTCATCCAAACAAAGTGGCACACACAAGGGTGCAAGCAAGAAGGTCATTGGCCGCCAGAGAAGTAAGTGGTTCTTCATTTTTATTTTCGTATTTCATTGGGTAGTTGTAATTAGTATGAAACTTAAATCCTAGGTTGCTTGTACACTTAAGTATATCATAGATTTATTCTTCCACTACCTAGTTAGAAGTGTATTTGATGTATAGAAAACCCAACATGAACTGGTGCACGACTATCTACAAATGTACCAACGATTAGCTTATGCTATCGTGAGATATGAGCAATATTATGATCAAGGTTATGGTGGTGCGACGCTTCAACATGGGTACGGGATGCCAGTAGCACCACCTTCTACATCGCCTAGTTACGGTGCATTTGGATACGAAAATGGAGGGTATAGTAATAATGGGTATAATGGGAACAAGAATCATTATTCGAGTAATTGATCGAAAAATGCCCCATTCAAGCTCCAAAATCGTAAGCAACCCTTCCTAGCTTGTTGTTTAGCTTAGTATCCATGAAAATTCGTGATTGAATCATCCAAAAGCCTCAAAACCATGAGTTTACGGGTGAGGAACACCCAAAAACCGTAAACTCCCATAAGGGGGTTTTGAAGCCCCAAAACCCTTCCAAATCACTTCTAATGCTTAGCTATGACTTAGGGACTTGCATGAGTGAGATTAGAACCCCAAAAACATGTCTTTAAGGGGGTAAACATGAGTTTACGTCCGATGAACATTCATGGACCGTAAACACCTTTTCATTGTGTTAAATTGCCCTTAAACACCTCCTATAGCTTGGATTAATGTCTAGAACCTTGTACCCCTTCATTTGAAGCACCAAATCATGCAAGAATGGGCCATTCATGAGTTTACGGCTGTAAACTCATGTGTTTACGGCAGTAAACTCACCAAGGGTCCTTCAAGAACCGTAAACCCCATTTCCAAGGTCATTTCAAGTCTCGATCCCTTCCAAAGCCCTTGAATCAACCCTAGAACCTTCCCTTGTGTAATATGAGACCTTTGAACACCCAAAAACACCCCAACCATGAGTTTATGGCTATAAACTCATTAGGATATGGTCTTTGGGCCGTAAACACCCCTAAGGGCTTACTCTTGAAGAGTAAACTCCTTATCGAGGCCATACACTCCTTAGATGCAACCCGTATCACTTCCAACACTTGAGATAAGGCGTTTTCGCACATCGGAGTCTATTGTCTTACTTAATTAATGGTTCAATGTCTAATTAGATACAATTATGTATCACTTCATGTTACATAGGATCCTCGCGTGTGTTCAAGCCCTAAATTGGCACCTAGAGTCCTACCCGGCACATCCTCGTCTGGTGAGTTCATACCCCTACACCTTTTTCCGTGTTTTTCATGTTTTCAGGGGGGAATACAAGAAAAAGTACAAGGGTACTTGTATTGAAAACCTTTTATTTCGTATGAAACGTTTACATGTTCAACATGCTTTTAACACAGAAAACCATATTACCAACTGTTTAACTTGTAGAGTTTGTTTTCGAAACTAAAACAAGGAAAATTTGTGAAATTCATTATAAAATGATATACTTTATATTTCACAAAGGATTTCATGCCATTCATAAAACAAGATTTTCCATATTATTACTTGTAATTCGTTATTCTTAGGATTGGAGACACGTCCTTGGTCACACTCCACGGAGATACGCGAGTGTAGGACTAACCCTGTAACCAGAATCTCCTGGAGGGAGAACGTGACTTGTGTGTGTTAAGAGCTATACGAGACTAACTATCCCGCACCTTGCTGCAAGCTACAGTGGGACCGGCAGGTCTACGGGTGACAAAGTCATAAAATGATACTGGCCTTCTTACGAGCCATATCTAGTTTATTGTATAGTTATAGAACTCGCAACTTAGATAATGGAGATTTACTTTTAAGTAATAATGAACCTAGTGAACTAACCTTAAAGAAATAACTGTTTCGATTACTAGAGGTTATCAGTAAAACCCTTAGGTATTAGTTCACAACCTACTGATTAGTTTTATATACGTGTTAAAACTAATGTACTTTTCAAGGATAACCAAACTTTCAGGTAGACTTTGCCTAACGATACAAGTATGATAGATACTTGTACACTTCATTCCGGATCGATAACCAACCACTAACTTTTAAGGAAAATAAGGGTTTTTCCTGGGATAACATAACTTTTCATAAACAGGTTGTTTAACATATGGATAACCAAACCTCTTTTATAAGAAAATATGGGATATTCTTGGGAAACAACTTTTCGTAAACTTAAAGGAACATTTTCTTTCACCAGAAACAAACCGCTTATGAACTCAACAGCTTTATGCAGATATTTCTAAAACTGCTTGTATTCTCAGGTTCTCGTTAGACAGGTATCTCGCTTACTTTTGGAGAAGACGGTGCATATAGAAGTCTCGTCTATACTTTTGTTATACTGATGTATATATAAACATGTATTACTTTGCTTTCAAACAAATGTAAATATTCCTATGTAATGTAATGGTTGTGTTTACTATGCTTGCTATGTACATTGGTTGTGATACTTTACATGACGTCCTCCGCCCCGGAACGTTTCCGTCATCGGTTTCGGGGTGTGACAAATTGGTATCAGAGCCCTTGTTTATAGTGAACTAAGTATACCGAACCTTACATGGTATATAGCTATAAACATTAAGGGGCTGAAGCGCTCTGAACTAAAAGTATACTTTAAAATATAAGTATTTTTCAAAAGTATACAAGAATACCTAAACACCAGAAACCGTAACCATGAGTAGAACAAAACATAAGTAATTGGGTGTTAGGCACTGCGGTTAAACCTGGGCAGTTATGTAGTCGTGTCTAGGGTCAATATAGCCTAATCAACTATATTCATTCGAGACACGGCCAACATGTGCTTGGGAGTGACTGTGGTGTACAGCAAGCCTAAAACTTACCAAATATCCAAACAAGTCATCGTCGCAGCAAACCATAAAATACTATAGGATTATTTTAGCCAAAGCCGAATACATTGTAGAAATTCATTCCAAGTGTTGCTACTCATTCTTTCATTAGCGATAGTTTACTTGCTTTAGTGACTTTTTCCTGTTCTCTCGCTTAGTAGAACACCTAAACTGCTATAATGAGATACCTCTTGTTTCATATCTCTTGAATCTATCCAGAGGACTTATCATCCTCTCTTTCCTGATCATTTTAGATCAAGATGCCTCCAAAGAAAAGACCCAGCTCAAAGAACAACAATACTCCTCCACCACCTCCCTCTCCATTTGATCATGCCATGTTCCAAGCAGTCGTTACCATTGTTGTGGCTGCTGCCATGTCACAAATGAAGCATGGCGGTCCTGGCGGGCCAGGAGGTGGTACTCAGCCCCAAAACTAGGAAGGTGGTCAGGGACACCAGAAGGAGTGATCCTATAAGGACTTCGTGAATGTAAAACCCACATCCTTCGACGACACTGGAGGTGTTATTGCCCCAACTCAATGGATTGAGAAAATTGAGTCCATTTTCGAAATTTGTTCCTGTCCCGAAGACAACAAAGTAAAATTCGCCGCTTGCACTTTCGCCAACAGGGCATTGACTTGGTGGAATGGCCGAGTCGAATCCTTAACCCTGCCAGTAGCAAATGCTATGGGTTGGGAGATCATGAAGGAGCTTCTACTTGCTGAGTACTTCCCTCAGGGCGAATTGCAGAAACTGGAGCACGAACTTTAGAAACTAAAGATGAAGGGTTCCGATGTTGCCGCCTACACTTCTAGGTTTGAAGACATAGCGCTCCTCTGTCCGGGAATGGTTACCCCAGAAAGCAAAAAGATTGAAAGATTCATCTGGGGGCTGACCCAGCCAACTAAGGGAAATGTTTTGGTTGCGAAGCCAAACACCTTTGACAGCGCTAAATGCCTGGCGCAAACTCTGATCGATCATGGAGACAATCTCGATGAAGTGGCCATCGCTCCTGAACCGGAAAAAAGGAGTGGTGAGAAAAGAAAATTATGGAAACAGAAGAAGGGTCAGTCTTCGCAAGAGCCCTCAAAGAAGTGGCAAATTGTGGCAGTCAAGCACCTACCAGTAGATATGTTGGTACCCTTCCTCGGTGCCATAAGTGCAACTACCATCATCTCACTTCCGGCCCATGCCGTGAACTGTCATGCTCCAACTGTGGTAAAAAGGGTCATACGATTCGATTTTGCAAGACACCAGCCCAACCAACTAATCATGCTTCTGGACCAGGTGCCAGTCAGGCCTGCTACGGTTGTGGTGAGGTCGGGCATTACAAGCGAAACTGCCCCAAAGCAACAACACCCAACAACACCGGGAGAGTTCTAACGATGGGACAAGAAGAGGCAGTCGCCGATCCCACAGTTGTCACGGGTATGTTCCTTCTCGACAACTCTTATGCATGCATCCTTTTCGATTCTGGTGCTGAAAGAAGTTTTGTTAGCCATTCATTCAAACATCTTCTTAAACATTGTCCTCAACCATTAACCGAAATATTTACTGTCAAGATGGCTAATGGTGAGAAAGAGAACGCTAACAATATATTCTTAGGTTGCACCCTTACTCTGAACGATCATTCTTTTCCCATCGACCTTATGCCAGTTTCCATAAAGAGCTTTGATGTTATCATTGGCATGGATTGGTTGATCCCCAATCATGTTGATATCCTTTGTTATGAAAAAGCTATCTACCTCAATCTCCCTTCTGGTCAAATCCTCATGATCTACGGCGATAAACTTAGTTCTAATCTTTACAGCATTTCATGCATCAAAGCTCAAAAGCTTATGCGAAAAGAGTGCCATGCATTCCTAGCCCATGTGATAAACGAGAAACAGGAAGTTAAAGACCTCGAGAGCATCCCCGAAGTCTACAACTTTCCTGATGTTTTTCCCGAAGAGCTCACTGGAATTCCTCCCGAACGTCAACTTGAGTTTCGCATCGATCTAATTCCCGGAGCTACCCCCATAGCCAAGTCTCCATATCGCTTAGCACCAACATAAATGTAGGAGTTATCTGGTCAGCTTAATGAGCTACTCAGCAAAGGGTTCATTAGACCGAGTTCCTCACCCTGGGGAGCCCCGATATTATTTGTGAAGAAGAAAGATGGATCCTTTCGGATGTATATAGACTACCGTGAGCTGAACAAGTTGACTGTCAAAATCCGTTATCCTCTTCCGTGAATAGACGACATTTTCGATCAACTCTAGGGAGTCAGCTACTTCTCAAAGATAGACCTTAGATCAGGGTACCATTAACTACGAGTTCATGAGAGTGATGTTTCCAAGACAACATTCAGGACTCGATATGGTCACTACAAGTTTGTAGTGATGCCCTTCGGTCTAACCAACGCACCGGTAGTGTTCATGGACCTGATGAACCGGGTGTGTCGTTCTTTTCTGGACAAGTTTGTTATCGTGTTCATTGATGACATACTTGTCTATTCCAGAAGCAAAGAAGATCACAAACAACACTTGAGGTTAGTGTTGGAAACTCTTAGATCGGAAAAGTTGTACGCAAAATTCTCCAAGTGAGAATTATGGATTCGGAAGGTAACTTTCCTTGGTCACGTGGTAAGCGAGGAGGGTATACATGTGGACCCTTCCAAAATCAAAGCGATAGAGAATTGGTTGGCACCGAAGACACCCACAAAAATCCGTCAATTCTTGGGCCTTGCCAGCTATTATCGTAGATTCATTCAGAATTTTTCCAGAATCGCCAAACCCCTAACTACTCTAGCACAGAAAGGTGTACCCTTTTGTTGGAGTGAAAAGCAAGACACAACATTCCAAACGTTGAAGCGAGCCTTGTGCAACGCACCTATCCTGTCCCTGCCCGAAGGGACGGAGGATTTCGTTGTCTATTGCGATGCGTCCAACCAGGGCTTAGGCTGTGTGCTTATGCAGCGGGGAAAGGTTATAGCTTATGCCTCGAGACAGCTAAAAGCACATGAAGTCAACTATACAACTCACGACCTGGAGTTAGGATCAGTGGTCTTCGCACTGAAGATTTGGAGACATTATCTCTACGGAACCAAGTGTACGATCTTCATTGACCATAAAAGCCTGCAACATATCTTCGATCAGAAAGACTTAAACATGAGGCAACGACGATGGGTAGAGTTGCTCAGTGATTATGAGTGCTAAATTCGCTACCATCCCGACAAGGTCAATGTGGTGGCAGATGCCCTTAGCCGAAAGGAAAGTTCAAGCCGCAAGGTGAAGACACTGACAATGACCATCCATTCCCACCTATCCACACAGATCCGAGAGGCTCAGTTGGAAGCCCTAAAACCGGAGAACGTATCGAACGAAGCCAATAGAGGAATGGATAAAAATCTTGAAATCAGAGGTGACGGAGTCTATTGTTTCATGAATCGGATCTGGACCCCTAAATTCGGATGTTTCAGGGAGATTGTCATGAACGAAGCTCACAAGACTAGATACTTCGTGCACCTAGGTTCGGATAAGATGTACCTGGATCTCAAGAAACTATACTGGTGGCCAAACATGAAGGCCGAAATTGCTACCTTCGTGGGCAAGTGTCTGACTTGCGCCAAGGTGAAGGTCGAATATCAGAAACCCGCGGGTCTGCTCTAGCAACTCGAGATACCGGAGTGGAAATGGGAGATGATTACTATGGATTTCATCACCAAGTTACCCAAATCTCCGAGTGGGTACGATACCATTTGGGTAATTTTCGACCGATTGACAAAATCCGCTCATTTCCTACCGATTAAAGAAACGTTCAAGATGGAAAGACTCACACGAATCTACATTCAAGAGATAGTCCGACTGCATGGTGTACATGTGTCCATTATCTCCGATCGAGATAGCAGGTTTACCTCCAGATTTTGGCAATTCCTTCAGAAAGCTCTTGGAACTAAGCTGGATATGAGTACAGCTTATCATCCTCAGACTGATGGACAGAGTGAGAGAACAATTCAGACCTTGGAAGACATGTTGAGGGCATGTGTCATCGATTTCGGAAGGTCGTGGGACACCCATTGAGACATCCCCATTTTCACGGCCAGAAAAGACCGATTTCGTTTATGCTTTGTTTAAAAATCAGAGTAATATTTTAAATAAAAGTGTTGCGGTATTTGTCCCAAAACAATATATGATAAAGATTTATCACAAGCATTTCCGTAGAAATGTATTTCATTAAAAAGACTCGGGATGTCATGTTCGATACAGATCATATGCATAAACAATACAATATAGGCCTTACTACATTATTTCGTATTTACAGGCCTAAAATCCATGAATCTCTCATCCCAAGACATCACATCTATGCTCATGCGCCACTACCTGTAATACAAGAAACTGAGTGGGTCAGGCTTGGGAGCCTGGTGAGCACATAGGGTTTTCGACCCACAATAAATAAGTTTATTAACTTTATCAAACCAAACAAACCCGATTACCCATTCCTGTTATCCTCACTTTACATCCCTAAAACATCTAACACAAGGGACCTAGTCTAAGGACTATCATCGGGATGGGCACTATTGTTAAGGGGATTCCTCAGCAATAAATGTCCTTAAGGCAACCATGTGGGGATGAAGTACATCTGGTGAGCACAAAGTTCAAATAAACACACAGTTCAAATAAACACCTACAGGTTGCGAGTCTGCTAGTGTTCCACTGGACTGTCTAGAATAGTCTGTGGTCGTCATCTATACTCCGCTAGATGACTAGATCATTAGTAACATCTATAACGAGGCCTCTCATTATTTTATTTTATCATACAACAACTATTACATCTACCCATGTTCTACCCAACACATTTTGTAGATATAAAATACATATACAGTTTAAATCATTTAAAACGTGTATAAAATTGTTCATCCAGCATAGATAGCAAGTATACGGATAATATGCACACACAGCACATAATTTATATAAATATTTCATATCTATGTGTAAGCTGAAGGTAACTATGCACTCACCTGAAAAAGGTGGTGATTCTGCCTTCGAGCAGCGCTTCGTTATCTCAAAACAATTATCCCTCGATGAAACCTAGTATCAATACCACTTGGGTTTAGTCTAACTTTAACCGTGACTAATTAATAGTCTAGCTATTATGATTATTATATAAGAGTTAAACAACACTCTATATAGCTCATAATAATAGCCCAAATAATTATTTCAAGGTCCTAATAATGTTACTATATTAAAACATAACCTATACTAAAGATAGGTTAGGTACAGCTCACTTACAGCGGGTTTCCTTGGAAATCGGGCTCCGTCGGAGCAGCGTTTCTGAGCTGAAAGGCTCTTTTGTCAAGGCTTCGGGAGCCTCGGGGCTTCCTTCGGGTGCTAGGGGGTTTACCTAGACCTTAGGGGGGTTAGGATAGGCTAGAGAGAGGGTGTAGAGAGAGAAAGAAGTGGGGAAAGGTGTGAGAAATGAGAGAACCCGACACTTCTATTTATAGGGTGAAATCCTGATGGACTCGCCGAGTAGGAGGAACTACTCGCCGAATTGGGGCATGTGGCAGCCTTCTGGTGGTGCCACGTGTCCAATTCTGGTGGTGCCACGTCACCCCTATCGTGTATCTGCCTTCAAACTTATAAAAATCATAAATTTCGCATACGAGCTTCGTTTTGACGTTATTTTTTTCAACGCGTAGGAAAAATCAAGATCTACAACTTTCATTTAGACTCCATTGGCTAATTCTCAACCGATCTCAAATTTAACAATAGGAGGCGTTTAGACTGTTAAATGACTGCGAAGAATTCATAACTTCTTCATACGGACTCCGTTTTCGTATATCTTTTTACCGTTGAGTTCCTTTTAATGAGATCTTCAACTCTCATTTAGGTCGCGTAAGCCAAAAACCGCTCGAACTAAAATTCGAGTTTCGGGTTGTACACTGCTAAGCCGAAACTTCGAAAAATCATAACTTCCTCATACGAAGTCAGATTTGGGCGTTCTTTTTATGAATTTTCTCGGTTTAACATACTCTACAACTTTGGTTTAGATTACTAAGGCTAAAAAGTCTTCTATCATAAATTCACTTTTTACGCTTCCCGGTGCCGTGCCGGTTCTGTCGTAAAACTTCGACAGGCCATAACTTTTTCATTATAACTCGGATTTCGGCGTTCTTTATATGTACGGAAACCTTGAGACATATTCTAAAACTTGGTTATGATTATTTATTCTAAATAATCTTTTGTCGAAAAGTCATTTTCGACCCCTATTGCCTCTAAATTGACTAGCCCATATCTGCGGACGTTACAATTATCTCCCCCTTAGGATTATTACGTCCCGGAATCATCAACGAAACAGGGCAGTATAATGACTCCATACGTTATCTCTTCATCCTAGGTAATAATTATATCTTCTATATTCCTTCAAGTCTATCTCTTAGACTTATTGACTGTAAGCAGTACTTAATCGTACACCTGCTCTCTACCTCAGGTTAGACTCCAAATTATGACCTATCATCATGTGATGCACGTTTAGACTCAGGTCTCTTAGAGTTAAATTCTAAAACAGACTATGTCTTCCTTCATGTTCTAATGTGATATAATCACACTTTAACATGTAGCATTTCTAGCTACCAACTTCTTTAACAACGAGCGCGATACTTCTATTGATCGCTTTGATTTCAATCGTTTGGTTTAAGTCGGATGCTACATCAAACTTGGTTCTCTAAGCCACGTAACCTACTCATCATATTCGAACTCAATGTGATATGACCACTAGGGTCGGGATAACAACAATTTTTCTTAGCCATTACCGAAACAATGGTAATGCCATACTTGAATAAAACGAAATCAATTACTAGCTTCTTGGTAACCTTGTGACTTTCCGCTACGAGTCCTTGTCATCTTGATCTATACACCGAATAAGGTGAATCTAGATCTTTATTTAGGATTGACGTTTAAATCATCCTTATCACTCCGAAACGTTTATATGCTAGTTCTAATATCGTATTCGTATGTTTAGAATTCTAAACACATAAGGTTTCCAGATCCGGTCGGCAACAGACCATAGATCCGAACAAATAATAGCATGTCAAGCACAAAGCATTTAGCACATAAAAGAATTTTAGGCATAATTCCTAAAATAAGCTAGTGCTCACACCTCACAATCATCGCTTACCATTCTAAGTTTAAGTCTAGAAATCCTACAAATTCCTAGTTCGCTTAAACTAATGCTCTGATACCAACTGAGACATCCCCATTTTCACGGCCAGAAAAGACCGATTTCGTTTATGCTTTGTTTAAAAATCAGAGTAATATTTTAAATAAAAGTGTTGTGGAATTTGTCCCAAAACAATATATGATAAAGATTTATCAAAATAATTTCCGTAGAAATGTATTTCATTAAAAAGACTCGGGATGTCATGTTCGATACAGATCATAAGCATAAACAATACAATATAGGCCTTACTACATTATTCCGTATTTACAGGCCTAAAATCCATTAATCTCTCATCCCAAGACATCACATCTATGCTCATGCTCCACTACCTGTAATACAAGAAACTGAGTGGGTCAGGCTTGGGAGCCTGGTGAGCACATAGGGTTTTCGACCCACAATAAATAAGTTTATTAACTTTATCAAACCAAACAAACCCGATTACCCATTCCTGTTATCCTCACTTTACATCCCTAAAACATCTAACACAAGGGACCTAGTCTAAGGACTATCATCGGGATGGGCACTATTGTTAAGGGGATTCCTCAGCAATAAATGTCCTTAAGGCAACCATGTAGGGATGAAGTACATCTGGTGAGCACAAAGTTCAAATAAACACACAGTTCAAATAAACACCTACAGGTTGCGAGTCTGCTAGTGTTCCACTGGACTGTCTAGAATAGTCTGTGGTCGTCATCTATACTCCGCTAGATGACTAGATCATTAGTAACATCTATAACGAGGCCTCTCATTATTTTATTTTATCATACAACAACTATTACATCTACCCATGTTCTACCCAACACATTTTGTAGATATAAAATACATATACAGTTTAAATCATTTAAAACGTGTATAAAATTGTTCATCCAGCATAGATAGCAAGTATACGGATAATATGCACACACAGCACATAATTTATATAAATATTTCATATCTATGTGTAAGCTGAAGGTAACTATGCACTCACCTGAAAAAGGTGGTGATTCTGCCTTCGAGCAGCGCTTCGTTATCTCAAAACAATTATCCCTCGATGAAACCTAGTATCAATACCACTTGGGTTTAGTCTAACTTTAACCGTGACTAATTAATAGTCTAGCTATTATGATTATTATATAAGAGTTAAACAACACTCTATATAGCTCATAATAATAGCCCAAATAATTATTTCAAGGTCCTAATAATGTTACTATATTAAAACATAACCTATACTAAAGATAGGTTAGGTACAGCTCACTTACAGCGGGTTTCCTTGGAAATCGGGCTCCGTCGGAGCAGCGTTTCTGAGCTGAAAGGCTCTTTTTTCAAGGCTTCGGGAGCCTCGGGGCTTCCTTCGGGTGCTAGGGGGTTTACCTAGACCTTAGGGGGGTTAGGATAGGCTAGAGAGAGGGTGTAGAGAGAGAAAGAAGTGGGGAAAGGTGTGAGAAATGAGAGAACCCGACACTTCTATTTATAGGGTGAAATCCTGATGGACTCGCCGAGTAGGAGGAACTACTCGCCGAATTGGGGCATGTGGCAGCCTTCTGGTGGTGCCACGTGTCCAATTCTGGTGGTGCCACGTCACCCCTATCGTGTATCTGCCTTCAAACTTATAAAAATCATAAATTTCGCATACGAGCTTCGTTTTGACGTTATTTTTTTCAACGCGTAGGAAAAATCAAGATCTACAACTTTCATTTAGACTCCATTGGCTAATTCTCAACCGATCTCAAATTTAACAATAGGAGGCGTTTAGACTGTTAAATGACTGCGAAGAATTCGTAACTTCTTCATACGGACTCCGTTTTCGTATATCTTTTTACCGTTGAGTTCCTTTTAATGAGATCTTCAACTCTCATTTAGGTCGCGTAAGCCAAAAACCGCTCGAACTAAAATTCGAGTTTCGGGTTGTACACTGCTAAGCCGAAACTTCGAAAAATCATAACTTCCTCATACGAAGTCAGATTTGGGCGTTCTTTTTATGAATTTTCTCGGTTTAACATACTCTACAACTTTGGTTTAGATTACTAAGGCTAAAAAGTCTTCTATCATAAATTCACTTTTTACGCTTCCCGGTGCCGTGCCGGTTCTGTCGTAAAACTTCGACAGACCATAACTTTTTCATTATAACTCGGATTTCGGCGTTCTTTATATGTACGGAAACCTTGAGACATATTCTAAAACTTGGTTATGATTATTTATTCTAAATAATCTTTTGTCGAAAAGTCATTTTCGACCCCTATTGCCTCTAAATTGACTAGCCCATATCTGCGGACGTTACAATTATCTCCCCCTTAGGATTATTACGTCCCGGAATCATCAACGAAACAGGGCAGTATAATGACTCCATACGTTATCTCTTCATCCTAGGTAATAATTATATCTTCTATATTCCTTCAAGTCTATCTCTTAGACTTATTGACTGTAAGCAGTACTTAATCGTACACCTGCTCTCTACCTCAGGTTAGACTCCAAATTATGACCTATCATCATGTGATGCACGTTTAGACTCAGGTCTCTTAGAGTTAAATTCTAAAACAGACTATGTCTTCCTTCATGTTCTAATGTGATATAATCACACTTTAACATGTAGCATTTCTAGCTACCAACTTCTTTAACAACGAGCGCGATACTTCTATTGATCGCTTTGATTTCAATCGTTTGGTTTAAGTCGGATGCTACATCAAACTTGGTTCTCTAAGCCACGTAACCTACTCATCATATTCGAACTCAATGTGATATGACCACTAGGGTCGGGATAACAACAATTTTTCTTAGCCATTACCGAAACAATGGTAATGCCATACTTGAATAAAACGAAATCAATTACTAGCTTCTTGGTAACCTTGTGACTTTCCGCTACGAGTCCTTGTCATCTTGATCTATACACCGAATAAGGTGAATCTAGATCTTTATTTAGGATTGACGTTTAAATCATCCTTATCACTCCGAAACGTTTATATGCTAGTTCTAATATCGTATTCGTATGTTTAGAATTCTAAACACATAAGGTTTCCAGATCCGGTCGGCAACAGACCATAGATCCGAACAAATAATAGCATGTCAAGCACAAAGCATTTAGCACATAAAAGAATTTTAGGCATAATTCCTAAAATAAGCTAGTGCTCACACCTCACAATCATCGCTTACCATTCTAAGTTTAAGTCTAGAAATCCTACAAATTCCTAGTTCGCTTAAACTAATGCTCTGATACCAACTGAGACATCCCCATTTTCACGGCCAGAAAAGACCGATTTCGTTTATGCTTTGTTTAAAAATCAGAGTAATATTTTAAATAAAAGTGTTGCGGAATTTGTCCCAAAACAATATATGATAAAGATTTATCAAAATAATTTCCGTAGAAATGTATTTCATTAAAAAGACTCGGGATGTCATGTTCGATACAGATCATAAGCATAAACAATACAATATAGGCCTTACTACATTATTCCGTATTTACAGGCCTAAAATCCATTAATCTCTCATCCCAAGACATCACATCTATGCTCATGCTCCACTACCTGTAATACAAGAAACTGAGTGGGTCAGGCTTGGGAGCCTGGTGAGCACATAGGCTTTTCGACCCACAATAAATAAGTTTATTAACTTTATCAAACCAAACAAACCCGATTACCCATTCCTGTTATCCTCACTTTACATCCCTAAAACATCTAACACAAGGGACCTAGTCTAAGGACTATCATCGGGATGGGCACTATTGTTAAGGGGATTCCTCAGCAATAAATGTCCTTAAGGCAACCATGTGGGGATGAAGTACATCTGGTGAGCACAAAGTTCAAATAAACACACAGTTCAAATAAACACCTACAGGTTGCGAGTCTGCTAGTGTTCCACTGGACTGTCTAGAATAGTCTGTGGTCGTCATCTATACTCCGCTAGATGACTAGATCATTAGTAACATCTATAACGAGGCCTCTCATTATTTTATTTTATCATACAACAACTATTACATCTACCCATGTTCTACCCAACACATTTTGTAGATATAAAATACATATACAGTTTAAATCATTTAAAACGTGTATAAAATTGTTCATCCAGCATAGATAGCAAGTATACGGATAATATGCACACACAGCACATAATTTATATAAATATTTCATATCTATGTGTAAGCTGAAGGTAACTATGCACTCACCTGAAAAAGGTGGTGATTCTGCCTTCGAGCAGCGCTTCGTTATCTCAAAACAATTATCCCTCGATGAAACCTAGTATCAATACCACTTGGGTTTAGTCTAACTTTAACCGTGACTAATTAATAGTCTAGCTATTATGATTATTATATAAGAGTTAAACAACACTCTATATAGCTCATAATAATAGCCCAAATAATTATTTCAAGGTCCTAATAATGTTACTATATTAAAACATAACCTATACTAAAGATAGGTTAGGTACAGCTCACTTACAGCGGGTTTCCTTGGAAATCGGGCTCCGTCGGAGCAGCGTTTCTGAGCTGAAAGGCTCTTTTTTCAAGGCTTCGGGAGCCTCGGGGCTTCCTTCGGGTGCTAGGGGGTTTACCTAGACCTTAGGGGGGTTAGGATAGGCTAGAGAGAGGGTGTAGAGAGAGAAAGAAGTGGGGAAAGGTGTGAGAAATGAGAGAACCCGACACTTCTATTTATAGGGTGAAATCCTGATGGACTCGCCGAGTAGGAGGAACTACTCGCCGAATTGGGGCATGTGGCAGCCTTCTGGTGGTGCCACGTGTCCAATTCTGGTGGTGCCACGTCACCCCTATCGTGTATCTGCCTTCAAACTTATAAAAATCATAAATTTCGCATACGAGCTTCGTTTTGACATTATTTTTTTCAACGCGTAGGAAAAATCAAGATCTACAACTTTCATTTAGACTCCATTGGCTAATTCTCAACCGATCTCAAATTTAACAATAGGAGGCGTTTAGACTGTTAAATGACTGCGAAGAATTCGTAACTTCTTCATACGGACTCCGTTTTCGTATATCTTTTTACCGTTGAGTTCCTTTTAATGAGATCTTCAACTCTCATTTAGGTCGCGTAAGCCAAAAACCGCTCGAACTAAAATTCGAGTTTCGGGTTGTACACTGCTAAGCCGAAACTTCGAAAAATCATAACTTCCTCATACGAAGTCAGATTTGGGCGTTCTTTTTATGAATTTTCTCGGTTTAACATACTCTACAACTTTGGTTTAGATTACTAAGGCTAAAAAGTCTTCTATCATAAATTCACTTTTTACGCTTCCCGGTGCCGTGCCGGTTCTGTCGTAAAACTTCGATAGGCCATAACTTTTTCATTATAACTCGGATTTCGGCGTTCTTTATATGTACGGAAACCTTGAGACATATTCTAAAACTTGGTTATGATTATTTATTCTAAATAATCTTTTGTCGAAAAGTCATTTTCGACCCCTATTGCCTCTAAATTGACTAGCCCATATCTGCGGACGTTACAATTATCTCCCCCTTAGGATTATTACGTCCCGGAATCATCAACGAAACAGGGCAGTATAATGACTCCATACGTTATCTCTTCATCCTAGGTAATAATTATATCTTCTATATTCCTTCAAGTCTATCTCTTAGACTTATTGACTGTAAGCAGTACTTAATCGTACACCTGCTCTCTACCTCAGGTTAGACTCCAAATTATGACCTATCATCATGTGATGCACGTTTAGACTCAGGTCTCTTAGAGTTAAATTCTAAAACAGACTATGTCTTCCTTCATGTTCTAATGTGATATAATCACACTTTAACATGTAGCATTTCTAGCTACCAACTTCTTTAACAACGAGCGCGATACTTCTATTGATCGCTTTGATTTCAATCGTTTGGTTTAAGTCGGATGCTACATCAAACTTGGTTCTCTAAGCCACGTAACCTACTCATCATATTCGAACTCAATGTGATATGACCACTAGGGTCGGGATAACAACAATTTTTCTTAGCCATTACCGAAACAATGGTAATGCCATACTTGAATAAAACGAAATCAATTACTAGCTTCTTGGTAACCTTGTGACTTTCCGCTACGAGTCCTTGTCATCTTGATCTATACACCGAATAAGGTGAATCTAGATCTTTATTTAGGATTGACGTTTAAATCATCCTTATCACTCCGAAACGTTTATATGCTAGTTCTAATATCGTATTCGTATGTTTAGAATTCTAAACACATAAGGTTTCCAGATCCGGTCGGCAACAGACCATAGATCCGAACAAATAATAGCATGTCAAGCACAAAGCATTTAGCACATAAAAGAATTTTAGGCATAATTCCTAAAATAAGCTAGTGCTCACACCTCACAATCATCGCTTACCATTCTAAGTTTAAGTCTAGAAATCCTACAAATTCCTAGTTCGCTTAAACTAATGCTCTGATACCAACTGAGACATCCCCATTTTCACGGCCAGAAAAGACCGATTTCGTTTATGCTTTGTTTAAAAATCAGAGTAATATTTTAAATAAAAGTGTTGCGGAATTTGTCCCAAAACAATATATGATAAAGATTTATCAAAATAATTTCCGTAGAAATGTATTTCATTAAAAAGACTCGGGATGTCATGTTCGATACAGATCATAAGCATAAACAATACAATATAGGCCTTACTACATTATTCCGTATTTACAGGCCTAAAATCCATTAATCTCTCATCCCAAGACATCACATCTATGCTCATGCTCCACTACCTGTAATACAAGAAACTGAGTGGGTCAGGCTTGGGAGCCTGGTGAGCACATAGGCTTTTCGACCCACAATAAATAAGTTTATTAACTTTATCAAACCAAACAAACCCGATTACCCATTCCTGTTATCCTCACTTTACATCCCTAAAACATCTAACACAAGGGACCTAGTCTAAGGACTATCATCGGGATGGGCACTATTGTTAAGGGGATTCCTCAGCAATAAATGTCCTTAAGGCAACCATGTGGGGATGAAGTACATCTGGTGAGCACACAGTTCAAATAAACACACAGTTCAAATAAACACCTACAGGTTGCGAGTCTGCTAGTGTTCCACTGGACTGTCTAGAATAGTCTGTGGTCGTCATCTATACTCCGCTAGATGACTAGATCATTAGTAACATCTATAACGAGGCCTCTCATTATTTTATTTTATCATACAACAACTATTACATCTACCCATGTTCTACCCAACACATTTTGTAGATATAAAATACATATACAGTTTAAATCATTTAAAACGTGTATAAAATTGTTCATCCAGCATAGATAGCAAGTATACGGATAATATGCACACACAGCACATAATTTATATAAATATTTCATATCTATGTGTAAGCTGAAGGTAACTATGCACTCACCTGAAAAAGGTGGTGATTCTGCCTTCGAGCAGCGCTTCGTTATCTCAAAACAATTATCCCTCGATGAAACCTAGTATCAATACCACTTGGGTTTAGTCTAACTTTAACCGTGACTAATTAATAGTCTAGCTATTATGATTATTATATAAGAGTTAAACAACACTCTATATAGCTCATAATAATAGCCCAAATAATTATTTCAAGGTCCTAATAATGTTACTATATTAAAACATAACCTATACTAAAGATAGGTTAGGTACAGCTCACTTACAGCGGGTTTCCTTGGAAATCGGGCTCCGCCGGAGCAGCGTTTCTGAGCTGAAAGGCTCTTTTGTCAAGGCTTCGGGAGCCTCGGGGCTTCCTTTGGGTGCTAGGGGGTTTACCTAGACCTTAGGGGGGTTAGGATAGGCTAGAGAGAGGGTGTAGAGAGAGAAAGAAGTGGGGAAAGGTGTGAGAAATGAGAGAACCCGACACTTCTATTTATAGGGTGAAATCCTGATGGACTCGCCGAGTAGGAGGAACTACTCGCCGAATTGGGGCATGTGGCAGCCTTCTGGTGGTGCCACGTGTCCAATTCTGGTGGTGTCACGTCACCCCTATCGTGTATCTGCCTTCAAACTTATAAAAATCATAAATTTCGCATACGAGCTTCGTTTTGACGTTATTTTTTTCAACGCGTAGGAAAAATCAAGATCTACAACTTTCATTTAGACTCCATTGGCTAATTCTCAACCGATCTCAAATTTAACAATAGGAGGCGTTTAGACTGTTAAATGACTGCGAAGAATTCGTAACTTCTTCATACGGACTCCGTTTTCGTATATCTTTTTACCGTTGAGTTCCTTTTAATGAGATATTCAACTCTCATTTAGGTCGCGTAAGCCAAAAACCGCTCGAACTAAAATTCGAGTTTCGGGTTGTACACTGCTAAGCCGAAACTTCGAAAAATCATAACTTCCTCATACGAAGTCAGATTTGGGCGTTCTTTTTATGAATTTTCTCGGTTTAACATACTCTACAACTTTGGTTTAGATTACTAAGGCTAAAAAGTCTTCTATCATAAATTCACTTTTTACGCTTCCCGGTGCCGTGCCGGTTCTGTCGTAAAACTTCGACAGGCCATAACTTTTTCATTATAACTCGGATTTCGGCGTTCTTTATATGTACGGAAACCTTGAGACATATTCTAAAACTTGGTTATGATTATTTATTCTAAATAATCTTTTGTCGAAAAGTCATTTTCGACCCCTATTGCCTCTAAATTGACTAGCCCATATCTGCGGACGTTACAATTATCTCCCCCTTAGGATTATTACGTCCCGGAATCATCAACGAAACAGGGCAGTATAATGACTCCATACGTTATCTCTTCATCCTAGGTAATAATTATATCTTCTATATTCCTTCAAGTCTATCTCTTAGACTTATTGACTGTAAGCAGTACTTAATCGTACACCTGCTCTCTACCTCAGGTTAGACTCCAAATTATGACCTATCATCATGTGATGCACGTTTAGACTCAGGTCTCTTAGAGTTAAATTCTAAAACAGACTATGTCTTCCTTCATGTTCTAATGTGATATAATCACACTTTAACATGTAGCATTTCTAGCTACCAACTTCTTTAACAACGAGCGCGATACTTCTATTGATCGCTTTGATTTCAATCGTTTGGTTTAAGTCGGATGCTACATCAAACTTGGTTCTCTAAGCCACGTAACCTACTCATCATATTCGAACTCAATGTGATATGACCACTAGGGTCGGGATAACAACAATTTTTCTTAGCCATTACCGAAACAATGGTAATGCCATACTTGAATAAAACGAAATCAATTACTAGCTTCTTGGTAACCTTGTGACTTTCCGCTACGAGTCCTTGTCATCTTGATCTATACACCGAATAAGGTGAATCTAGATCTTTATTTAGGATTGACGTTTAAATCATCCTTATCACTCCGAAACGTTTATATGCTAGTTCTAATATCGTATTCGTATGTTTAGAATTCTAAACACATAAGGTTTCCAGATCCGGTCGGCAACAGACCATAGATCCGAACAAATAATAGCATGTCAAGCACAAAGCATTTAGCACATAAAAGAATTTTAGGCATAATTCCTAAAATAAGCTAGTGCTCACACCTCACAATCATCGCTTACCATTCTAAGTTTAAGTCTAGAAATCCTACAAATTCCTAGTTCGCTTAAACTAATGCTCTGATACCAACTGAGACATCCCCATTTTCACGGCCAGAAAAGACCGATTTCGTTTATGCTTTGTTTAAAAATCAGAGTAATATTTTAAATAAAAGTGTTGCGGAATTTGTCCCAAAACAATATATGATAAAGATTTATCAAAATAATTTCCGTAGAAATGTATTTCATTAAAAAGACTCGGGATGTCATGTTCGATACAGATCATAAGCATAAACAATACAATATAGGCCTTACTACATTATTCCGTATTTACAGGCCTAAAATCCATTAATCTCTCATCCCAAGACATCACATCTATGCTCATGCTCCACTACCTGTAATACAAGAAACTGAGTGGGTCAGGCTTGGGAGCCTGGTGAGCACATAGGCTTTTCGACCCACAATAAATAAGTTTATTAACTTTATCAAACCAAACAAACCCGATTACCCATTCCTGTTATCCTCACTTTACATCCCTAAAACATCTAACACAAGGGACCTAGTCTAAGGACTATCATCGGGATGGGCACTATTGTTAAGGGGATTCCTCAGCAATAAATGTCCTTAAGGCAACCATGTGGGGATGAAGTACATCTGGTGAGCACAAAGTTCAAATAAACACACAGTTCAAATAAACACCTACAGGTTGCGAGTCTGCTAGTGTTCCACTGGACTGTCTAGAATAGTCTGTGGTCGTCATCTATACTCCGCTAGATGACTAGATCATTAGTAACATCTATAACGAGGCCTCTCATTATTTTATTTTATCATACAACAACTATTACATCTACCCATGTTCTACCCAACACATTTTGTAGATATAAAATACATATACAGTTTAAATCATTTAAAACGTGTATAAAATTGTTCATCCAGCATAGATAGCAAGTATACGGATAATATGCACACACAGCACATAATTTATATAAATATTTCATATCTATGTGTAAGCTGAAGGTAACTATGCACTCACCTGAAAAAGGTGGTGATTCTGCCTTCGAGCAGCGCTTCGTTATCTCAAAACAATTATCCCTCGATGAAACCTAGTATCAATACCACTTGGGTTTAGTCTAACTTTAACCGTGACTAATTAATAGTCTAGCTATTATGATTATTATATAAGAGTTAAACAACACTCTATATAGCTCATAATAATAGCCCAAATAATTATTTCAAGGTCCTAATAATGTTACTATATTAAAACATAACCTATACTAAAGATAGGTTAGGTACAGCTCACTTACAGCGGGTTTCCTTGGAAATCGGGCTCCGCCGGAGCAGCGTTTCTGAGCTGAAAGGCTCTTTTGTCAAGGCTTCGGGAGCCTCGGGGCTTCCTTTGGGTGCTAGGGGGTTTACCTAGACCTTAGGGGGGTTAGGATAGGCTAGAGAGAGGGTGTAGAGAGAGAAAGAAGTGGGGAAAGGTGTGAGAAATGAGAGAACCCGACACTTCTATTTATAGGGTGAAATCCTGATGGACTCGCCGAGTAGGAGGAACTACTCGCCGAATTGGGGCATGTGGCAGCCTTCTGGTGGTGCCACGTGTCCAATTCTGGTGGTGTCACGTCACCCCTATCGTGTATCTGCCTTCAAACTTATAAAAATCATAAATTTCGCATACGAGCTTCGTTTTGACGTTATTTTTTTCAACGCGTAGGAAAAATCAAGATCTACAACTTTCATTTAGACTCCATTGGCTAATTCTCAACCGATCTCAAATTTAACAATAGGAGGCGTTTAGACTGTTAAATGACTGCGAAGAATTCGTAACTTCTTCATACGGACTCCGTTTTCGTATATCTTTTTACCGTTGAGTTCCTTTTAATGAGATATTCAACTCTCATTTAGGTCGCGTAAGCCAAAAACCGCTCGAACTAAAATTCGAGTTTCGGGTTGTACACTGCTAAGCCGAAACTTCGAAAAATCATAACTTCCTCATACGAAGTCAGATTTGGGCGTTCTTTTTATGAATTTTCTCGGTTTAACATACTCTACAACTTTGGTTTAGATTACTAAGGCTAAAAAGTCTTCTATCATAAATTCACTTTTTACGCTTCCCGGTGCCGTGCCGGTTCTGTCGTAAAACTTCGACAGGCCATAACTTTTTCATTATAACTCGGATTTCGGCGTTCTTTATATGTACGGAAACCTTGAGACATATTCTAAAACTTGGTTATGATTATTTATTCTAAATAATCTTTTGTCGAAAAGTCATTTTCGACCCCTATTGCCTCTAAATTGACTAGCCCATATCTGCGGACGTTACAATTATCTCCCCCTTAGGATTATTACGTCCCGGAATCATCAACGAAACAGGGCAGTATAATGACTCCATACGTTATCTCTTCATCCTAGGTAATAATTATATCTTCTATATTCCTTCAAGTCTATCTCTTAGACTTATTGACTGTAAGCAGTACTTAATCGTACACCTGCTCTCTACCTCAGGTTAGACTCCAAATTATGACCTATCATCATGTGATGCACGTTTAGACTCAGGTCTCTTAGAGTTAAATTCTAAAACAGACTATGTCTTCCTTCATGTTCTAATGTGATATAATCACACTTTAACATGTAGCATTTCTAGCTACCAACTTCTTTAACAACGAGCGCGATACTTCTATTGATCGCTTTGATTTCAATCGTTTGGTTTAAGTCGGATGCTACATCAAACTTGGTTCTCTAAGCCACGTAACCTACTCATCATATTCGAACTCAATGTGATATGACCACTAGGGTCGGGATAACAACAATTTTTCTTAGCCATTACCGAAACAATGGTAATGCCATACTTGAATAAAACGAAATCAATTACTAGCTTCTTGGTAACCTTGTGACTTTCCGCTACGAGTCCTTGTCATCTTGATCTATACACCGAATAAGGTGAATCTAGATCTTTATTTAGGATTGACGTTTAAATCATCCTTATCACTCCGAAACGTTTATATGCTAGTTCTAATATCGTATTCGTATGTTTAGAATTCTAAACACATAAGGTTTCCAGATCCGGTCGGCAACAGACCATAGATCCGAACAAATAATAGCATGTCAAGCACAAAGCATTTAGCACATAAAAGAATTTTAGGCATAATTCCTAAAATAAGCTAGTGCTCACACCTCACAATCATCGCTTACCATTCTAAGTTTAAGTCTAGAAATCCTACAAATTCCTAGTTCGCTTAAACTAATGCTCTGATACCAACTGAGACATCCCCATTTTCACGGCCAGAAAAGACCGATTTCGTTTATGCTTTGTTTAAAAATCAGAGTAATATTTTAAATAAAAGTGTTGCGGAATTTGTCCCAAAACAATATATGATAAAGATTTATCAAAATAATTTCCGTAGAAATGTATTTCATTAAAAAGACTCGGGATGTCATGTTCGATACAGATCATAAGCATAAACAATACAATATAGGCCTTACTACATTATTCCGTATTTACAGGCCTAAAATCCATTAATCTCTCATCCCAAGACATCACATCTATGCTCATGCTCCACTACCTGTAATACAAGAAACTGAGTGGGTCAGGCTTGGGAGCCTGGTGAGCACATAGGCTTTTCGACCCACAATAAATAAGTTTATTAACTTTATCAAACCAAACAAACCCGATTACCCATTCCTGTTATCCTCACTTTACATCCCTAAAACATCTAACACAAGGGACCTAGTCTAAGGACTATCATCGGGATGGGCACTATTGTTAAGGGGATTCCTCAGCAATAAATGTCCTTAAGGCAACCATGTGGGGATGAAGTACATCTGGTGAGCACAAAGTTCAAATAAACACACAGTTCAAATAAACACCTACAGGTTGCGAGTCTGCTAGTGTTCCACTGGACTGTCTAGAATAGTCTGTGGTCGTCATCTATACTCCGCTAGATGACTAGATCATTAGTAACATCTATAACGAGGCCTCTCATTATTTTATTTTATCATACAACAACTATTACATCTACCCATGTTCTACCCAACACATTTTGTAGATATAAAATACATATACAGTTTAAATCATTTAAAACGTGTATAAAATTGTTCATCCAGCATAGATAGCAAGTATACGGATAATATGCACACACAGCACATAATTTATATAAATATTTCATATCTATGTGTAAGCTGAAGGTAACTATGCACTCACCTGAAAAAGGTGGTGATTCTGCCTTCGAGCAGCGCTTCGTTATCTCAAAACAATTATCCCTCGATGAAACCTAGTATCAATACCACTTGGGTTTAGTCTAACTTTAACCGTGACTAATTAATAGTCTAGCTATTATGATTATTATATAAGAGTTAAACAACACTCTATATAGCTCATAATAATAGCCCAAATAATTATTTCAAGGTCCTAATAATGTTACTATATTAAAACATAACCTATACTAAAGATAGGTTAGGTACAGCTCACTTACAGCGGGTTTCCTTGGAAATCGGGCTCCGTCGGAGCAGCGTTTCTGAGCTGAAAGGCTCTTTTTTCAAGGCTTCGGGAGCCTCGGGGCTTCCTTCGGGTGCTAGGGGGTTTACCTAGACCTTAGGGGGGTTAGGATAGGCTAGAGAGAGGGTGTAGAGAGAGAAAGAAGTGGGGAAAGGTGTGAGAAATGAGAGAACCCGACACTTCTATTTATAGGGTGAAATCCTGATGGACTCGCCGAGTAGGAGGAACTACTCGCCGAATTGGGGCATGTGGCAGCCTTCTGGTGGTGCCACGTGTCCAATTCTGGTGGTGCCACGTCACCCCTATCGTGTATCTGCCTTCAAACTTATAAAAATCATAAATTTCGCATACGAGCTTCGTTTTGACATTATTTTTTTCAACGCGTAGGAAAAATCAAGATCTACAACTTTCATTTAGACTCCATTGGCTAATTCTCAACCGATCTCAAATTTAACAATAGGAGGCGTTTAGACTGTTAAATGACTGCGAAGAATTCGTAACTTCTTCATACGGACTCCGTTTTCGTATATCTTTTTACCGTTGAGTTCCTTTTAATGAGATCTTCAACTCTCATTTAGGTCGCGTAAGCCAAAAACCGCTCGAACTAAAATTCGAGTTTCGGGTTGTACACTGCTAAGCCGAAACTTCGAAAAATCATAACTTCCTCATACGAAGTCAGATTTGGGCGTTCTTTTTATGAATTTTCTCGGTTTAACATACTCTACAACTTTGGTTTAGATTACTAAGGCTAAAAAGTCTTCTATCATAAATTCACTTTTTACGCTTCCCGGTGCCGTGCCGGTTCTGTCGTAAAACTTCGACAGGCCATAACTTTTTCATTATAACTCGGATTTCGGCGTTCTTTATATGTACGGAAACCTTGAGACATATTCTAAAACTTGGTTATGATTATTTATTCTAAATAATCTTTTGTCGAAAAGTCATTTTCGACCCCTATTGCCTCTAAATTGACTAGCCCATATCTGCGGACGTTACAATTATCTCCCCCTTAGGATTATTACGTCCCGGAATCATCAACGAAACAGGGCAGTATAATGACTCCATACGTTATCTCTTCATCCTAGGTAATAATTATATCTTCTATATTCCTTCAAGTCTATCTCTTAGACTTATTGACTGTAAGCAGTACTTAATCGTACACCTGCTCTCTACCTCAGGTTAGACTCCAAATTATGACCTATCATCATGTGATGCACGTTTAGACTCAGGTCTCTTAGAGTTAAATTCTAAAACAGACTATGTCTTCCTTCATGTTCTAATGTGATATAATCACACTTTAACATGTAGCATTTCTAGCTACCAACTTCTTTAACAACGAGCGCGATACTTCTATTGATCGCTTTGATTTCAATCGTTTGGTTTAAGTCGGATGCTACATCAAACTTGGTTCTCTAAGCCACGTAACCTACTCATCATATTCGAACTCAATGTGATATGACCACTAGGGTCGGGATAACAACAATTTTTCTTAGCCATTACCGAAACAATGGTAATGCCATACTTGAATAAAACGAAATCAATTACTAGCTTCTTGGTAACCTTGTGACTTTCCGCTACGAGTCCTTGTCATCTTGATCTATACACCGAATAAGGTGAATCTAGATCTTTATTTAGGATTGACGTTTAAATCATCCTTATCACTCCGAAACGTTTATATGCTAGTTCTAATATCGTATTCGTATGTTTAGAATTCTAAACACATAAGGTTTCCAGATCCGGTCGGCAACAGACCATAGATCCGAACAAATAATAGCATGTCAAGCACAAAGCATTTAGCACATAAAAGAATTTTAGGCATAATTCCTAAAATAAGCTAGTGCTCACACCTCACAATCATCGCTTACCATTCTAAGTTTAAGTCTAGAAATCCTACAAATTCCTAGTTCGCTTAAACTAATGCTCTGATACCAACTGAGACATCCCCATTTTCACGGCCAGAAAAGACCGATTTCGTTTATGCTTTGTTTAAAAATCAGAGTAATATTTTAAATAAAAGTGTTGCGGAATTTGTCCCAAAACAATATATGATAAAGATTTATCAAAATAATTTCCGTAGAAATGTATTTCATTAAAAAGACTCGGGATGTCATGTTCGATACAGATCATAAGCATAAACAATACAATATAGGCCTTACTACATTATTCCGTATTTACAGGCCTAAAATCCATTAATCTCTCATCCCAAGACATCACATCTATGCTCATGCTCCACTACCTGTAATACAAGAAACTGAGTGGGTCAGGCTTGGGAGCCTGGTGAGCACATAGGCTTTTCGACCCACAATAAATAAGTTTATTAACTTTATCAAACCAAACAAACCCGATTACCCATTCCTGTTATCCTCACTTTACATCCCTAAAACATCTAACACAAGGGACCTAGTCTAAGGACTATCATCGGGATGGGCACTATTGTTAAGGGGATTCCTCAGCAATAAATGTCCTTAAGGCAACCATGTGGGGATGAAGTACATCTGGTGAGCACAAAGTTCAAATAAACACACAGTTCAAATAAACACCTACAGGTTGCGAGTCTGCTAGTGTTCCACTGGACTGTCTAGAATAGTCTGTGGTCGTCATCTATACTCCGCTAGATGACTAGATCATTAGTAACATCTATAACGAGGCCTCTCATTATTTTATTTTATCATACAACAACTATTACATCTACCCATGTTCTACCCAACACATTTTGTAGATATAAAATACATATACAGTTTAAATCATTTAAAACGTGTATAAAATTGTTCATCCAGCATAGATAGCAAGTATACGGATAATATGCACACACAGCACATAATTTATATAAATATTTCATATCTATGTGTAAGCTGAAGGTAACTATGCACTCACCTGAAAAAGGTGGTGATTCTGCCTTCGAGCAGCGCTTCGTTATCTCAAAACAATTATCCCTCGATGAAACCTAGTATCAATACCACTTGGGTTTAGTCTAACTTTAACCGTGACTAATTAATAGTCTAGCTATTATGATTATTATATAAGAGTTAAACAACACTCTATATAGCTCATAATAATAGCCCAAATAATTATTTCAAGGTCCTAATAATGTTACTATATTAAAACATAACCTATACTAAAGATAGGTTAGGTACAGCTCACTTACAGCGGGTTTCCTTGGAAATCGGGCTCCGTCGGAGCAGCGTTTCTGAGCTGAAAGGCTCTTTTTTCAAGGCTTCGGGAGCCTCGGGGCTTCCTTCGGGTGCTAGGGGGTTTACCTAGACCTTAGGGGGGTTAGGATAGGCTAGAGAGAGGGTGTAGAGAGAGAAAGAAGTGGGGAAAGGTGTGAGAAATGAGAGAACCCGACACTTCTATTTATAGGGTGAAATCCTGATGGACTCGCCGAGTAGGAGGAACTACTCGCCGAATTGGGGCATGTGGCAGCCTTCTGGTGGTGCCACGTGTCCAATTCTGGTGGTGCCACGTCACCCCTATCGTGTATCTGCCTTCAAACTTATAAAAATCATAAATTTCGCATACGAGCTTCGTTTTGACATTATTTTTTTCAACGCGTAGGAAAAATCAAGATCTACAACTTTCATTTAGACTCCATTGGCTAATTCTCAACCGATCTCAAATTTAACAATAGGAGGCGTTTAGACTGTTAAATGACTGCGAAGAATTCGTAACTTCTTCATACGGACTCCGTTTTCGTATATCTTTTTACCGTTGAGTTCCTTTTAATGAGATCTTCAACTCTCATTTAGGTCGCGTAAGCCAAAAACCGCTCGAACTAAAATTCGAGTTTCGGGTTGTACACTGCTAAGCCGAAACTTCGAAAAATCATAACTTCCTCATACGAAGTCAGATTTGGGCGTTCTTTTTATGAATTTTCTCGGTTTAACATACTCTACAACTTTGGTTTAGATTACTAAGGCTAAAAAGTCTTCTATCATAAATTCACTTTTTACGCTTCCCGGTGCCGTGCCGGTTCTGTCGTAAAACTTCGACAGGCCATAACTTTTTCATTATAACTCGGATTTCGGCGTTCTTTATATGTACGGAAACCTTGAGACATATTCTAAAACTTGGTTATGATTATTTATTCTAAATAATCTTTTGTCGAAAAGTCATTTTCGACCCCTATTGCCTCTAAATTGACTAGCCCATATCTGCGGACGTTACACCCATTTACCCTTGATCGAGTTCTCGTATAACAACAGCTACCACACCAGTATCAAGGCTGCTTGTTCGAAGCCATCTACGGTCGCAAGTGTAGATCCCTTCTGTGTTGGGCCAAGGTAGGGGACACGCAGCTAGCTAAGGGTTGACTCCCCGACAACGTTCTTACTGGTCTTGAAATCATCCGTGAAACCACCGAAAAGATCATCCAAATCCGAGATTGATTGAAAGTCTCTCGAGACAGAAAAAAGAGTTACGCCGATAAGCGATGAAAACCTCTGGAATTCCAGGTTGGAGATCGTGTCCTGTTGAAGGTCTCGCCCTGGAAAGGCATGATACGTTTTGGAAAGCGCGGAAAAATTAACCCGAGGTACATAGGACCTTTCGAGATCCTCGCTAGGATCGGTCTCGTAGCCTATAAACTCCGGTTACCCCAAGAGCTTAGCAACATCCATCCTGTATTCCACGTATCTAATCTTAAAAAGTGTCTATCCAATGAAACCCTCGTGATTCCTCTTGATGAGATCGAGATCAAAGAAAGTCTGAACTTTGTGGAAGAACGAATCGAAATCATGGATCGAGAGATCAAACGTACGAAACAGAGTCGCATCCCGATAGTGAAGGTTCGCTGGAATGCCAAGCGGGGACGCGAATTCACTTGGGGGCACGGAGACTCAATGAAACAGAAATATTTGTATCTCTTTCCAAATCCATGATTTTTATCTTCATTCTAAATTTCAGGACAAAATTTCCTCTAACGGGGGGATGATGTGACAACCCGAAATTTATTCCGTCACTGTAACCCCTCTTCCGTTAATAAAATTTATTTTTATTTGATCCCAGGCATGTGATGATCCACCTTTCCTCTCACGAGGATATAGTTAAGGCCTGGACTAGGGAATCTCATATTATTGACAGCTCCTTGTTTAGGTTATTTCGTTGGTCACCTGATTTTCATCCTAGATATGAATCCTCTCTCTCTCTGCTGTTCAATCCCTCAGAAAGTCATAGTACGACTACAGGGAGTTCATCTGAAACCATTCCTCTCTATAGTCAAGGAAAGCGAAGCTAACCGCTTTGAGGCTGCTACCGTGAGGCGAAGAACTCAACCGCTATACACGAGGGAGCAAGTGGAAAAAGTAGAGCAGCACCTTGCCTCTGAATCTACACCCAATGGATTATTTGATCCATATTGACGGGTGATTTTTAGCCGAGAGACTGTAAACTTTCGAAAGCAAGCTCACTCACTCTCCCCCAGTGGTTGTTGAGGCCAGTAGAGGTAGAATTTTCAATTTTCCATTAACTTTTGGGTTAGGCAAATCAATTAAGATTTTTATTATGATTTCTTAAGTGTCGTAACAAAATAAAAACACATGAAACACCCTCGATATCCCTTGAAAAGTTTTTAGTTACGACCAAGTCGGGTTACGACCATTTAATCGGGTACGACCATAAACTCCGTTTAACGTCGGTATTGGGTAGATCCCCACCTGGCCACAAACTCAAACCCTATATAAGGGTTGAGTGGTCACCATTTGAAGCTTTTTCCCACCCTCATAGCTTTCTCTCTCTACTCAGTCTCTACAACTCGGGTTTTGATCGAAAAACACCCCATTCAAGCTCCAAAATCGTAAGTAATCCTTCCTAGCTTGTTGTTTAGCTTAGTATCCATGCAAATTCGTGATTGAATCATCCAAAAGACACAAAAACATGAGTTTACGGTTGAGGAACACCCTCAAAAACCATAAACTCCCATAAGGGGGTTTTGAAGCCCCAAAACCCTTCCAAATCACTTCTAATGCTTAGCTATGACTTAGGGACTTGCATGAGTGAGCTTAGAACCCCAAAATCATGTCTTTAAGGGGGTAAACATGAGTTTACGTCCCATGAACATTCATGGAGCGTAAACACCTTTTCATGGTGTTAAATTGCCCTCAAACACCTCCTATAGCTTGGATTAATGTCTAGAAGCTTGTACCCCTTCATGCAAGAATGGGCCAATCATGAGTTTACAGCCGTAAAATCATGTGTTTACGGCAGTAAATTCATCAAGGGTCCTTCAAGAACCGTAAACCCCATTTCCAAGGTCATTTCAAGTCCCGATCCCTTCCTAAGCCCTTGAATCAACCCTAGAACCTTCCCTTGTGCAATATGAGACCTTTGAACACCAAAAACAACCCACCCATGAGCTTACGGCTGTAAACTCATGGGTATATGGTCTTTGGGCCGTAAACACCCCTAAGGGCTTACTCTTGAAGAGTAAACTCCTTATCGAGGCCATACACTCCTTAGATGCAACCTGTATCACTTCCAACACTTGAGATAAGGTGTTTTCACACATCAGAGTGTATTATCTTACTTAATTAGTGGTTCAATGTCTAATTAGATACAATTATGTATCACTTCATGTTACATAGGATCCTCGTGTGTGTTCAAGCCCTAAATTGACACCTAGAGTCCTACCCGACACATCCTCGTCTGGTGCGTTCATACCCCTACACCTTTTTCCGTGTTTTTCATGTTTTCAGGGGGATATAAGCAAAAGTACAAGGGTACTTGTACTCAAAACCTTTTATTTCGTATGAAACGTTTACATGTTCAACATGCTTTTAACACGGAAAACCGTATTACCAACTGTTTAACTTGTAGAGTTTGTTTTCGAAACTAAAACAAGGAAAATTTGTGAAATTCATTATAAAATGATATACTTTATATTTCAAAAAGGATTTCATGCCATTCATAAAACAGGATTTTCCATATTATTAATTGTAAATTCGTTATTCTTAGGATTGGAGACACGTCCTTGGTCACACTCCACGGAGATACGCGAGTGTAGGACTAACCCTGTAACCAGAATCTCCTGGAGGGAGAACGTGACTTGTGTGTTAAGAACTATACGAGACTAACTATCCCGCACCTTGCTGCTCGTTACAGTAGGATCGGCAGGTCTACGGGTGACAAAGTCATAAAGTGATACTGGCCTTCTTACGAGCCATATCTAGTTTATTGTATGGTTATAGAACTCGCAACTTAGATAATGGAGATTTACTTTTAAGTAATAATGAACGTAGTGAACTAACCTCAAAGAAATAACTGTTTCGATTACTAGAGGGTATCAGTAAAACCCTTAGGTATTAGTTCACAACCTACTGATTAGTTTTATATACGTGTTAAAACTAATGTACTTTTCAAGGATAACCAAACTTTTAGGGAGACTTTGCCTAACAATACAAGTATGATAGATACTTGTACACCTCATTCTGGATCGATAACCAACCACTAAATTTTAAGGAATATAAGGGTTTTTCCTGGGATAACATAACTTTTCATAAACAGGCTGTTTAACATATGGATAACCAAACCACTTTTATAAGAAAATATGAGATTTTCTTGGGAAACAACTTTTCGTAAACTTAAAGGAACATTTTCTTTCACCAGAAACAAACCGCTTATGAACTCACCAGCTTTATGCTGATATTTCTAAAACTGCTTGTATTCTCAGGTTCTCGTTAGACATGTATCTCGCTTACTTTTGGAGAAGACGGTGCATATAGAAGTCTTATCTATACTTTTGTTATACTGATGTATATATAAACATGTATTACTTTGCTTTCAAACAAATGTAAATATTCCTATGTAATGTAATGGTTGTGTTTACTATGCTTGCTATGTACATTGGTTGTGATACTTTACATGACGTCCTCTGCCCTAGAACGTTTCTGCCATCGGTTTCGGGGTGTGACAACAAGTGATTTCAATTAAGAGACATGCGCTCTGATAACCTAGATTCCGACTGTCTTCATAGCTTCACACCAACTGCCTTTACAATTCCAATTGAGGGATAATTGATTCAAATTGTGATGGAGCAAATACGGAATTAAGATACGGATTGAACACTATTAACTGTAAAGTTTGTTCCAAATGCGAGATCAACTAACAAATTTGTCAGTCCATCACAACAACTACCTTCGTTTATTTAATCCAATTTTGACTTTTCTTTCTTTGACCATCAATACCGATTATTGACAAAAACTAAAATCAACTTTCTCAGATCGATTTCAAGATCAAACCACACTTCAGTCGAGTTCATCACCATTATTATCTATACTAACAAAAACCCTAAAACATCGAATCTCCATATCATCATTAACTTCTCAGATCAAACAATCACGAACCCTAAGAACGAGACTTCAAAATTTAATAGATCTTCGAAGACCTGCTCTGATACCACTTGTTAGTTCAAAACCCTAAGAACGATTTGATGAATAAAATACGGAAAATAAAAACGAGCACAATTATGAAGATATGTCGAATGATCGATCAATTTATTCAAGAACATGAGGAATAAGTTACAGGTTAAGAATATACTAAAGAATCTACTTTACCTAAAAAAAACCTCATTATGTTTGGTGACTACATTTTGCATCACTCTTAACCCTAATTATGAATAATACATGACAATATATAGGGAATAAGATAAGTCTTGAGCCTTTAACCTACACTTCATCAAGGGGCTCATTGTCATAATCCATGGAGTACTTTGAGCCCTACAAACAAAGTTGTTTCCAACAAAAGAAAATGTAAATAAGATATTACACAGTATTCAACAAAAAGGTTCAAAGCAAGTTGTTTCCAACAAAATTATAATGTCTAAAATCGTAATATGACACGTAATTTCAGAATATTTCATATTAATTCATCATAAAAGGTGTAAAGAAAGTAGTTTCTAACAAAATAATATATATATATATATATATATATATATATATATATATATATATATATATATGTAAAGCAAGATCTAACTTATGAACTAACAATATGTATAATATCAGGGTGTCACATCACACATTTACTTAACTTCGATTAGTACTATCTAGTATAATTCAGACAAAATATTTAATATTATATAAAATACAAAAGAGTAGACCTAATAAGACATTAGGTTAACAACCACTACCAACCTAAACAAAGCTTTAAATGGGCATTAAAGACTAATCATAGCTATAGTAAACAATTTCAAAAAACGTTTAACCGAAACAACAATAAACAAGTTCATTCGTAACTCAAGCTATAGTGAATATGGATCAAATACAAACCATAGCTACAATAAACATTTTCAGAAAAATAGTTCACAATTTGGAATAAATAGAATAACAACTTCCCGAAGCCTATTACAAGAGACAATTTAGAATATATATTATCTAGAATATGAATCTCAATTTGATATTGTCGGACTAGAAATATAGAAAGATGAATTTGATTATGTCAAAATAGAATAACAAATCCTTAGATTCTCAAAATGTATTATAGTGAGAAGCATAAAACTAATAGATTCTATTACAAAGTATCTTAAACAAAAAACCATAATTTCATCAAAAAATAATATTAATCTATCAAACCCTAGTTTTCTTATGTAGTGTTAAATTATGTGATTAATCAACAAATTAACATAAAAAGTTAAACAAACTATTAATCAAAGAGTCATTTCATATACTATTAAGATATTCAGAGAAGATAAAATCTAATTTATCAAAATATAAAATCAGAATACCTGTAACAGAGGTAATTTTCCTATTTGGAGAGGTTTTTGTGTTTGAAACAACCACGATCGATGTTTGATCTGAATAAATCGATGTATTGAAGAAATAAATCTCGTTAATTAGTGATGCGACTATGGATTTTCGTTGAATTGATACAGAACCAAAACTTGGGTTTTTTGTTGCAAGTTCTCGTTAATGGGGGCAAATTTCTAGGGTTTTGTGGTATAAGACTGAGAAATTTTGGATCGATTTCATATTCTATGGAATTACGCTTGAGAAAAAACATGATCAAGAAAAGTTTAGCGGAGAAAAAAGAAGAAAATCACGACTAAGAAGAAAAGAATCAGCTCTCACATGATTTGAGTGCAAAATGACAGGACTATCCCTCTTAGTCCATAGTTAATCACAAACTTTGACATATTTTCAAAATCACCACCGCCGCATAACCTTTTTATAGAGTTTTTATGTTTTATTCCTAGCCATTAATTATTTGAGATGTGTGGTCAAGATTTAGTCTCTTTGTCTCACAAAATCCATTTGTCTTACATGAACCTCTATATATATATATATATATATATATATATATATATATATATATATATATATATATATATATATATATATATATATATATATATATATATATATATATATATTTTGTGTTATAATAACATTTTTCATTTAAATAAATATTCATTTTAGAAGTTGCATTCCATACTCTTACGAAATCTTACATATAAACTCCATCTAATTCGCATATATTGTAGAAGTTTGATAACTTTCAAAATTAATGATTTTTATTACCATAATTTTAACTTTGTAGTTGTATTGAATTTGCAATACCACTCAAGACTCAAGAGGCTTTTAAATAATATATATTAATTATGTAACACAATATTTACTACATATATAAGTTTATTAATCAATGTTATCATATTAAAAGTGTTTGTCATGACAAACTTTATCATATTTAATTACTTGATTACGTTACGACCCACGTCAAACACCCAACAATAGATTGATCGTGCGAAATTTCACTCTTTTAAAATATTACTAACTAGTTTATAACTCGTGGGAACCACGGTTACAAAATTAGTTAAACTTTCATAGTGAGAGCATAAAATTATTAATCAATTATTTTAAATAAATTATTAATTAAGAGATATTTTTTAGTTACATAAAATTATAATTGTTAATTTAAATAAGTACGTGAAATTATATCACCTTATAATTTGTAGTAATTTTATTTTAGTTTTATTCTAATTTTATTAATTTAATGTAATTAGAATGAGAAATTTAAATGTTGAAATTTGAAATGGAGAATTAATAAGTTGACAAGTGGCATGCATTAATTATGAGGCTTAATAGGATGATTACAAAAAAAAATAATAAAATATACATTAATTAAGAGGTCTAATAGGATGACACATGTCAAAAAGAGATTAAAACTATTATTTTATTAAAATAATAAAGAAGATGCTAAAGGATGAACTCTTACATGAGCCTTAAAATATGTTGACATGAACCGCTAAGATAATAATAACATTTGTCATATTCTTTTTCAAACACCCAACAATCTACAAGATGTACACAGATTATCAGCATTGCTAATACTTGAATCAATTATGGAATTGAAGTCCATAATTCACATGATGCATATTAATTTAACTCCAAGCTAAATGGAAAGCACGTTAGTGCCTACATTCACGTTTGTATCAGAGTTTTCACGTTTCTATCAGGACTTTTCAAATTATTATTATTATTAGCCTTAGTTTAAACAAATACTCATTATTTACGTTTTATTCTTAAAGATGTACCCATAAAAAATCTTGAAATCACAGAAAAAGCAGAATAACTATTATACTACGTTTAGAAAAGCAGGCAACCGGCAAAATACAAAATGTTTTTAAAAGTACAGGAAAATGAGATGTTAAAATCTGGAAAGTAAAAACCAACATCACAACTTTATTTATGGGACGAACAATCATCACAGCAAAACTAAATTTGCAGCAGGGGAAACCAAAGCATGAGCAGAACCAGAAATCATGCAGCAGCACCACGATTCCACCAAAGGTGTTACTATATCTAGCCCAATTATTCATATAAATTGTCAAATTATCGGGTAAACAAACACTATTCCACTCATAAGGGGTACATGAAACAATTTTGGGGGATATGTATAGAATTTCCCTTCCACCAATCATATCCGAACCGAACACCCATCACATCACGCTATCAGAAATTATCTCGTACCGTCTCACTTTATCTTTACACCACTTTTTTACACCATTAGATATGGATAACATGCTATAACATCAAAAAGTGTCACATTACTCATGGTGTTATAACAATATTGTAGGAAATGATAATCATGTTATAATACCCATTAATTTCCATGTCATCATTTGTTTTTTATTTTTATTTTTTAATTTTTTTAATAATTATAAAAACAAATATAATTTAATAAAACATACTATTTAAATCAAACCTAATTTTTAAATTAAACATACCATATAAAAACTAAAAAAACATTACAAGGAAAAAAAATATAATAAATTTAAAAACATAAACGACAGTCATAATTGCCTAGATAAGGGGCCCAAATATTCTCCTTCATCGCTCGAAGCACTTCCGCATCTCGGAGCGACAAGCCTTCATTGCTAGACCTAAAAATTTCCGACTGTTTCGTCATGTCTTCTCACTCGTATCACACCTCTCCTCTTGTGTTTGCCTACAAAGGAAATCCAAGTGCTCACGTTGTAGATCAATTCTTTCTTTTGCTAATAAATTATGTGTGTCGAACTTCACTACGATTTCCACTATATGTTGTGATTTTTTTCAACTTCATTTAAATGTCTTTGAGCGTTTTTTTGCTTTGTTAGGGAGATCTCCTCGACGTCGTCCAGGATGAGGGTGTCGATGTTGAGGTCAATGTGAGTATGTGCATCGGAAACGTCGACCAAACTCAAATTTCTAGACCTCTTCGATTTAACCTCTGCTGATAATGGATTTTTAAGTCATCTTGGATCTCTTCTCAACATCTCCTACAATTTATCAAACTCGAATACATGGCCATCTTGACTCGATATTGTTCTTTTGCGACTTTAAACAAATCAAATTTGTTAGTACCGCTCTGTTTTTTTCCGAATGAAGTTTGTTATAGATTACATGGAATTTGGTGCACCTCTTATTCATTTTGGTATGTTTGCTACTAAAAATATTGGTATTGCGATACAGATTTTTCTTCAAAATAGCGTGAAATTTATAATATTATAAGTTTATGTTCTTCTACAAGCATTTATGTTTAAAAGTTCCCCATGCCATGCTAGTTAGGTTAAGAACCTTGGAAATCAAAGCATGTATCATAGTAAAACATAGATCCAAGGTTTCTAGGGTTGCATGTACACCTTAGGAGTGTTAAAATGCTCAAAACCCTTCAGTGGTATCAGAGCCTAGACTTGTTTACTTGATACTTGATGCAAACTTGTTAAGAAAATCGACAAAACTACAATCTGCTGGGTGAACTCGTCGAGTCCGTGGGGGACTCAACGAGTCCATGCCTATCTTCAACCAACTCGGCGAGTCAGTTCTTGCACTCGACGAGTTGGCTTGTCAGAGTGCAGTTTTCGACTTTTGCTGCTGGAAATGGACTAGAAATATTATCCTAAACTGTTTTGGTGTTATAAAACTTGTTTTAGATGATGTAATGGTTATTCTAATCCATTTTCAATGGCTATTATCAAAATTTCAAGTTTTATATGGTTTATTTATGATTCTTGAAATTGTTGATATGAACATTCATGAACTTATGAGTTTAGAAGATCATAAGAATTATTTGTAACTTGCTTGTTAGTTTAATTCTTGATCTTGATGTGTTTTAATGGAATCCATAATTTATCCTCAAGTTAGGGATTACCAAAAGTCACTATTTTAAAGTCCATTATTAAACACATAGGTTACATAAAATAAAAAGTCTCTCATTTTATTAATTCATTAACTCATAAGTTATGAAAGATGAAAAGTTTTGAAAGTTACAAAACTTTCCCTCAAGTTTTGGAACATGTAAAGTCACTTTAAAAACTTTTGTTCCAACTCCTAGAATTTTAAAAAGTTAAAATTCAACCCTTATAATTTATAATATTATATGTTTAATAATAATTATATATGTATAAGAACAAAGTCGTTTTACCGTTAGTAGGCCTCATTAAGGAAGGGTGTCCACTCTCACCCACCGCTTCCTTGATCGGTGGAAGGTCGTTAGCCGAACGGGTAGGACAGGGACTGTAAATCCTCATTAAAAGTATGATGAATGTAAAGTAACTAAATGTTTTGATAAATTCTCAATCTTAGTTACTTTAGGAAAATGTGAATAAGGTGCTAACCCATGAAATTACATTTTGCACTTTGTTTAAGTCGTTAGTGGAGCGTGTGTGGTTAACCGACACACTATCCTAGACTTAAAAAGGTAGGCAAAGGGTGACTTAAGGTTTATCATAGGTCGGTGGAGCGCGTGTGGTTATCCGGCACATCGATTGAGTGATAAACATTAAGGGTACCAAGTAATTTGCATGGTTACTTCACACCTTGTTTTGTGATCCTCGGCATCCCAGTCACAAAACCTGAAGGGCACACTCGAGATTGAAACATGCCATTGAAAAGTTCAATGAATCTCAAAGAATCTAGGAGTTTCAAAACCAATTAAAACCTAATAATTTATTTCGATTTTCATGGTGGAAATTGGTGAATCGTCATTCACATACCTTCAAATATTTTATAGCTTGGATTACGGCATTCCTCTTCTAAGTTATAAAATATTGTGTTGGGTCCTAGCCTTAATATTACATTTGGGTGTCTTATTAAATATTATCTTTATATCTAATCTAAACTTGTCTTTCAGATGTCTTCCAACAATGCTGCTTCTGGCTCAAACCCTACCGGATCCTTCTCTCTCATGAACCTTTGTAGGAGAGTCATCTTCAACGGATCCAACTTTATGGATTGGATCAGGAACATCAAGATGACCACTCGGTATGAGGACAAGGAATATGTTCTCGACAAGGAGCATAAGGAACTTGAGTCGTCTGCTACTCCTGAGGAGATCGCTGAATACCAGGCACATGAGAGACATGCTACCAAAGTGGCATGTATCATGTTGGCCACAATTAGGCCTGTCAATCGTGTCGTGTTCGGGTTGGCGTGTCGTGGGTTGGCGGGTCAAAATATGTCAACCCAAACACGACCCATTTAAATATACAGGTCACGGGTTGGCGGGTCACGTGTTGGCGGGTTTGGAACATAAACCCATATATGACCCACCAACCCATTTATTTATACGGGTTCACAGGTTGGATGGTTTGTGGGTCAGATTTGGGTTCTTGGGTCAGAATTTTAGACATTTATGTCTTAAACATCCAAATGAAAATTAAAAACATTCATAGAAACATGTGACATACTTAGCCTTATAGGTTACGACTTACGACCTTAGACCATCCACCACGAGTCAGAATGTCAAAACAGTCAAATGGTCTATGAATCAATGGTATATATTATATAATACTTATTAAATATTCATACTTGATACATAAATACATTTAAAAATAAAATAATTTTTTATTAAGAATATAAACGGGTTGGCGGGTTAACCCGTTTATTTTTTGAGAAACCCATATATGATCCGTTTAATAAACAGGTTAGCGGGTTGGCGAGTTGAAAAACTCAACCCAAACCCATTTATTTCGTGTCATGTCGCGTGTCGTGTCAAGAATTGCCAGCCCTAGCCACAATGACAGCCGAGCTCCAAAAGTCCTATGAGGACTACTACGCTTTTGAGATGCACCAGGACTTGATGGACCACTACCATCAGAGTGCTCGTCAAGAGTGGTATGAAATCATCTCCTCCATGATAACAATCCGGATGAAGGATGGTCAGTCCATCACGGGCCACATGTAGAAAATGCAAAGGTATGTCGACCGTTTGCTGAAACTAAATGTGAACTTTCCCGAGGAGTTGGCAATTGACATCATTTTGCACTCCTTATCTTCGTTTTATGATGAATTTCGTATGACATACCACATGAACAAGGAGGAAGTTACACTCAACAAAGTTCAAGGACTCTTGAAGACCGCAGAAACTGGTCTTAAGAGTAAATATGTTGTTACCACTCCTACTCCTACCGCGGCCCCTGTCTTGGAAATCGGGCAAGGCAAAGGAAAGAAGAAGAAGAGCCCTTCGAAGGGTACGAAGGGAAATTCCCTTGATGGATCCTCTTCAAGTGGAACCAAGAAAGGTTTCGTGACTCCTTCTGCCAACCCTAAAGAGGCTGAATGCTTCTATTGCCATGAAAAGTTGCACTGGAAGCGAAACTACCCAAAGTACCTGCAAGCAGTGTTCTAAAAGGCGCGCCATGGCGTGAGGCGTGGCTTCGCCGTTACGAAAAGCTTCATAACGTTGTTGTTAGGCGTAACGCGTGGCAAGGCGTGATATGGCGCGCCATGGCGCGTTATGGCGTGTTATGGCGCGTGTTTTTTCGTTTGAGACACAGTTTTTTTCTCTTTGTTATGTCTTTTCAAACCGGAGATACAAGTATTGTGGTTTTTGTTAACTTTTTGTTATTAGTTATTGATTTAACACTTCTAAAAAGTAGTTATATTTAATATAAATTTATATTTATGTGGTAATATAATTTTAAATTAATACAAAATCGCCGCCTTACATCACGCCTTGAAAAACGTCGTGGCTCGCCATGGCTCGTTAAGCTTGAGGCTTGGCCTTGCTGCCACGCCACGCCTCACGCCATTTAGAACCTTGCCTGCAAGATGTTAAGGATGGGAAAGTGAAATCCAACCATGCAGGTATTTACACTATATTGTCTAATAACTCACCCCATTCTAATTCTTGGATCCTTAATACAGGTTGTGGCATTCACATATGTTCTGATTTATAGGGTCTAAGAAGAAGTGAGAATGTGAAGCATGGGAAGATAAACTTGATCATGGGGAATAGGAAAGCTTTACCTGTCACCAAGATTGGAGTCTATTCTTTGTTTCTAAGTAGTGGGTTTACATTAGATTTGAATAAGTGTTGTTACTCGTCCGAAATGGCGAGAAATATTATTTCCTTTCATGGTTTGTACAAACAAGGTTTTACCTTTTCGTTTGATAATGAATATGGTGGTATTAATACTTTCTTTAATAATGTTCTTTATTTTAAAGCATTACCTTGTGATGGTGTGTATGAAACTGTGTCGGTTGTAGATAACCTAGGAAATAATGTGATGTGTATTGATTCTTCCACTAGCTTGGATAAAGCATCATTATGGAATTGTCGTCTTGGACATGTGATCGAGAAAGAAACGCATAGGCCAAATCCAAAAGGATGGATTCTTGGAGTCATTTGACCTAAAGTCGGATGATAGTTGTGAATCTTGTTTGCTTGGGAAAATGACAAAGTTGCCCTTCTTGGTTCTTGTGCTAGGGGTGAGGGTTTGTTGGATCTCATACATACTGATGTGTGTGGACCCTTCAGAACCGCCATAAGGGATGCTAACTACTTATATGTGACTTTTACTAATGATTTTAGTAGATATGGATAAGTCTACTTAATCAATCATAAGTCAAAAACCTTTGAAAAGTTCAAAGAGTTTAAACAGGAAGTGGAGAATCAGTTGGGCAGGAACATTAAGATGCATCGATCCGATCGAGGTGGTGAGTATCTTAGTATAAAGTTCCTCCACTATCTTAAGGAATGTGGGATTGTCTCACAATTGACACCTCCCAAAACACCACAACTTAATCGTGTGGCTGAGAGGCGTAATCTAACCTTGTTGGATATGGTTTGTTCCATGATGAGTCGAGCTTAGCTACCAATCTCATTTTGAGGGTATGCCTTAGAGACTGCCGTCCATATCCTTAGTCTAGTCCCTACAAAGAAGGTTGCCAAAACACCTCACGAGAAGTGGACTAGTAAAGTTCCCAATTTGGACCACATCAAGATTTGGGGTTGTGAGGCTTTCACGAGGCGCGAGACTCATGATAAGCTCGAACCTCTAAGTGAGAGGTGTATTTTATCGGCTACCCATAGAAATCCTTTGGTTACCTCTTCTACATACCCAATGATAATGTGGTCTTTGTAGCAAGGAGAGGAGTCTTTCGCGAGAGAGAGTTCATAAACGAAGGAAACAGTGGGAGGAAAATTGACCTTGAAGAAATTCAAGAGTCAAGTGGTGAAGGAACCTCAAACCCTAGCAATCAAACTAAGGAGGAAACTCATGTTGATCCAATAGAAGAGTTCGTACCTCTGATGTGTTCCACGAGAGTTAGGAATGCACCTGAGCATTACTATGGTTTCCATATTATTGCGGAATGTGGTACACTTATCAGTGATAGCACACCGGTAAGTCTGGACAAACCTAACAGCTACACGGAAGCCATGGCAGGCCCTGAGGCTGCTAAATGGAAAGAGGCTATGGACATCGAGATATAGTCCGTGTATGACAATCAAGTTTGGAACTTGATAGACAATCTACTAGGTCGTAAGATAGTTGAGTGCAAATGGATCTTCAAGAAGAAGACCGACATGGATGGTAATGTACACACTTATAAGGCGCGACTGGTTGCAACTAGCTTTTCTCAAACTCCGGGAGTTGATTATGATGAGACCTTTTCACCAGTAGCGAAGATTAAGTCTATTAGGGTTATGTTAGCCATTGCTGCATTTCATAATTATGAAATATGGCAAATGGATGTCAAAACTGCTTTCCTAAATGGAAAGTTGGTTGAGGATGTTTACATGGGTCATCCAGAGGGTTTTGTCAATACAGAGTACCCTAATTGATTTTGTAAGCTTGAGAAATTCATCTATGGATTGAAATAAGCACCTCGCAGATGGAATATTTGTTTCGATGAGAAAGTCAAAGAGTTTGGATTTTTGAGGAGTGAAGATGAATCTTGTGTATATGTCAAGGCTAGTGGGAGGTATAGTTAGCTTTTTGGATATGTATGTGGATGACATACTACTTATAGGAAATGACATCCTAACTCTACAGGAGGTGAAATCTTGGCTTGGGAAGTGTTTCAATATGAAGGACCTTGGAGAAGCTGCCTATATCCTAAGGATAAGGATTTTGAGAGACAGGAGTAAAAGACTAATTGGACTTAGTCAGAGTACCTACTCGGAGAAGGTGCTGAATAGATTCAGCATGCAAAATTCAAAGATAGGAGAGTTACCGATCTAGAGTAACGCCAGACGGAGTAAGACTCAGAGCTCGAGTACATAGGCTAAAATAGCTTAGATGAGTTGAGTACCGTATGCTTCCACTATAGGCTCGATCATGTATGCTATGACTTATACTCGTCTTGATGTGGCCTTTGCATTAAGCATGGTCAGCAGATATCAAGGGAACCCTGGCAAGGCTCACTGGACTATGGTAAAGAACATTCTCAAGCACCTGTGGAGGACTAAGGACTGGGTCCTTACCCTCGGTAGGAGTGATGACTTGAGAGTAGTAAGGTATAATGATGCTAGCTTACATACTGATAGAGATAATTTCCGCTTTCAGTCGGGCTGGGTCTTTACCTTAAACGGAGGAGCAATTTCTTGGAAAAGTTCCAAGCAGGAGACAGTGGCTGATTCAACTTGCGAATCAGATTATATAGTGGCAAGCGAGGCAGAAAGGAGGCTATATGGCTAAAGAAATTCATTGGAGACCTTAGAGTTGTACCAGCTGTCACACCCCCAAACCAGAACGGCTGAATCGTTCGAGGGAGGATGACTTCATGCAGTATCATAACAGTTGAATAGATAGTAAAGAAAGCAAACTCAACCATCATAAATATAATTTAAAAAGTTACATTGTTGAATTGTATTACATGTTTCAAAATAAATTACATTATGATGATATAATAAGTTTGAAATTGACACCCTTGCGTCCCTTCCCAAAAGCAGTTGTTACCTGTATTACTGAATCCCTGATAAATACAAGTAGTTTTGAAAAAGTGTCAACAACTAAGTAGGTGAGTTCATAAGCATTTTTGTATAAGAATTGTATGCCTTTTTGTATAAAGTGACTGTGTTTGTATCTAGAAAATCCAATATTTTCCATAAATGAATAGTAGTTTTTAAATGATTTGAAAACGAAATGCGTAAGTATTTTCCATACCTAAAATAGTGTAAGTAGATTTATATATGTATATATAATCACTAAGGCGTTTGATAGCCTCGTAAATCAAATGTTTTAATACTTTATATGAGTTTTATAACCGTACTATTGACCAGACTACCTGTTACAACGTTCTTCAGGTGTTGGAATGATATGACATTTGTCACCCTAGACCTGTCGGTCCAACTGTAGCTAACAGTTTAGGTGCGGGATTGTCAATCCCATATAGATCTATACACAACTATCACATTCTCCCTACAAGAGATTATGGTATATAATACAGGACTTGAAATGCAAACATGAAAGTACGTGAAGTAAAATGTCTCACAAAGTTTGTATCAAATAGAGTTACGTATGAAAAATCCATTGTTCTTGTATATGTAAGTATTTCATTTCTATAGTGTTTAGAGAGTGTAAAATATCATGAATATCTCATAAACAATACCTATTATAGTTTTCCAAAAATGTATTTCATTTGCATGATAAAACTTAATGTGTGATTAACTTTGTTTGTAAAGTATAACATTTGAAAAATGTTATTCAATGTATTTAACATTTATACACTAATTGTAGATAAAGTATTTGAAACTATATGTAACGATTTGCATTTTAACATAAGATTTTCTTGCATTTCACTTGTATTTCTCCCCCTAAAATATAGTAAAAACGTGAAAATATGGGGATATGAACTCACCTGGAAAGATTGATGATTTAAAGAAAACGAGACTTTTCGCGGGCAGCACTTCGACTGGAAGGAAGTGATTTTCTTGGGTATTTCGGAGCTTCGAACCTTCGTTGGGACTTGGATACGTAACCAGGGCGTCGGGGGTAGTCTTGAGGGGTTCGGAAGTGAAAAAGTGGGAGAGAAAGGAGGTAAATTAGCAAAAATGGCCGGCACCCTCGCATCCTATTTGTAAGGGTGTGAGAGGCTTCGTACGCTGGGCGTACTCCAAAGTTACGCGGGGCGTAACGCGTCCGTAGCCCTTACGCTGGGCATACCCTTGTACGTGAAGCGTACATCATGCATGACGCCTTCTTCGTCTGCCGGACTTCAGATGGGAAGGGGGTAGAGGGATGTAGGGGAGACGTGGATGATCCGAGGCCCCGTATGGCTACACTGGGTGTACTCACTCTGAAGTTATGCGGGGTGTAACCCTCCTCGGTTTGTGTGCCTCAAACTTCTAAAATGCGTAACTTTCGCATACGAGCTCCGTTTTTGACGTTCTTTATATCCACGCGTAGGTGAAAATGTACTCTACAACTCTCGTTTAGACTTTGTCGACTAATTTTGATTTTATTTTTAATTATATATTTTTAATAGGCAAGGACACGAAAAGTCCGTTAAAAATCCATAACTTCTTCATCTGATATCCGTTTTCGTCTGTCTTTTTACCGTTGTACTACTATTGCCGAGATCTCCAACTCTTGTTTAGGTTGTGTCGGCTAACTATCGCTCGATCTCTATTTCGAGTTTTTAGCTATCTACCGCTATTCCGAAACTTAGAAAAATCCTAACTTCCTCATACGAAGTCAGATTTGGACGTTCTTTTTATGTATGTTCACAGTTTAATGACGACTACGACATTCGTTTAGGCACTTAAGGCTAAAATGTATTTTATTGAAATTTCGCGCTTTATGCTTAATAGTGTTTTACCGGTTTTGCTACAGATTTTCGATTGGTCATAACTTCTTCGTTAAAACTCGGATTTTTGTGTTCTTTATATTTCTGAAAACCTAGTTACAATATCTATTACTTTATGTATCCCAATTAAGACTTTTGAACATTTCATTTCTGATGCTATTTTTATTTATTTATTAATTCAAAATAGATTACAATACTTGACTTATGTCATTACATTGACTTGAAATATCAGATTGTCACACCAGCTATAAAGGAGCCTATAGAGATTTTATGTGATAGTGAAAGTGCAGTTGCCTTAGCCAAGGAACCAAGGGATCACGGGAGATCTAGACACATTGACAGAAAATACCATTTCATCAGACATCGAATAGAAGGACTCCTCGTGGCAAAGAGGGTATCATCAGATGAGAACCCGGCAGATCCCCTCACGAAGGGACTGGGTAGGGTTAAACGTCTCCAGCATGCGAGGCGCATAGGGCTGAAGGATGATATTAGTTTTAGTAGTTATATAGCTTTGAAATGTGTAAAGTGTAATTGACATTTGATGATGAATAAAAGTTATTTTTTGTGAGTAAAGTGTTACTATCTTTTGTCATTTGTTTACTATCGTTTCATTTTGCATGTTTTGACTTCCAGAATAATTATATTATGGTATTTCATATTATTCAAATTCTCCACAGTCGGTCATATGTTGGAAGCAGATATGATTCAAGACTGTCATGAGTTGGCTTGTAGATGTCTAAGATGTTGGACAAAGCAAAGTGTTGCTACAACACTCATGAGTGCTCATATGTTCTGAGTATTGGATTCAACCCACGCTCATTGGTATCACTCCATGGAATTTATCTCGAGTGGTCGTGAGACGGTAATATCATATAAGTCTTCAAACCTAGAGATATGATTTGTTGCCTATGAGTTGGTTATACATTGATTGTACGAAAACGCATTGGTAACTCAATGTTATAAAACGTGCCTTTGTGTATAATTCAACAAGTAGTAGAACAAGCATATGAGTGGAAGTTTATATGTTCCTTCTTGGATTAGAAGCGATATCTGGACCCCTCGATGATTTTGTGTTGACCCATGTACCGGGCCCAGTCAGAACTAAGTTAATGTGTTCAATTAAGTTCTATAACAAACAGAACGGAAATCGGGAAACAAACTGCTAGACAATAAGTAAGAAATTGTTCCATGTATTTGTCCGACTGATATCTAGAACAGAGGATTATATGATTACTTATCTTAAATGGTGTATCATCTTCATCTTAGTTCCACGAGACCTTGAAAGAGCTATGATTGCTGATCGGTTCCTGAAGTCATTCTTGCAGTTATAGTTATTATACTTATCCAAGTAGGAGACTGTTGGATTAGGTGTCTAAGTTCATAACTATTCCTGGAATGTACTTGACTGTTAGTATAGTCCATTTGGGTTGCATGACATTGCAACACTTGGATAGACTAAATGAGAGAAAGGACACTTAAGGATTATTAATATATTATAAGTTCTAATATATTAATAATATTATTTCATTAGTATTGATCAGCGAATTAATTTGGAATTAATTAAGTGATCAAAAAGAGACTAATTAAATATATTGGGTTGATTGTGTAAATCATCTATTCTTGTATAGTGGGCTAATGATCCATGGTTTGTATGGATTGGGCTAAAACCCATAAGGTGTTCCATGGATAGTCCATGGAGGTTACAAACCCATAGATCATGGAATACGGAAAGCCATGACAATTAGGGTTTACATGGTGTAACCCTACTTGTGTCACAACTATATAAGGACCCCTTGTCTAGCAAAATCGGAACTATTACAAGCAAGTAAAGACGGCTAGCCGATTTTGAGGTGTTAGTGAACCTCTCTCAAGTTTAATTCAAGTGTTGTGGTGTTGTGTGAGACATTTGAGGCATCACACTTGAGGTGTTAGGCTCACAAGGTTCTCAAGGAATCCAAACAACAAAAGGTATGCTCTTCTACTAGCATTTATGTTTCAAAGTTCCCCATGCCATGCTAGTTAGGTTAAGAACCTTGGAAATCAAATTTGCATGTATCATAGTAAAACATAGATCCAAGGTTTCTGGGGTTGCATGTAGTACACCTTAGGAGTGTTAGAATGCTCAAAACCCTTCAGTAACTCCTCGGGAAAAATATTCGGAAACTCACTCACTATCGGAACCTCAGTGATAGAACTTGGTCTCTCAACAGCAACTCGTGTATCCATCACATATGCTACACAACCCCTGCATACCTATTGTAGACTTTGTCTTGCTCTGGCAGCCAAGCAAAATGTTGACCCAGATCGGGTACCCTCGCCATACACTGTAAGCACTCACCTACTACGGTCTCGTATGGTCACCAATTGACGCTCGCAGTCGATCACAGCTCTGAATCGACTCAACCAGTCCATACCCACAATAACACAGACATCACCCATCGGGATCGGTACCAGATTTATCGGGAACTCAACACCAAAAATCGCGAGCACACATCCCCAGATCAGATCAATAGTAAACACCGCATGCTCATTTGCTACGGAAACTCTCATAGGTCGAATCAACGACACTCGTTGGATACTAATGTGACGACTAAACGCTAATGATATGAAGGATCGACTCGTACCCGAGTCAAATAACACCAAAGAAGGTACATAACTCACAAGAAAAGTACCTAAGCATATCACAATATAAGCACAATATAACTCGAAATAGAATATGTAAAAGAACATATACCGACCATGACATCAGGTGCTGCACGGACCTCCTCCTCTGTTAGCTGAACGACACTCCTGCGAACCCTAGGTACCTCGGCCTTCACTGGCCGGCTCTTTGTAGCTCTTATAGCAGCAGGGCAGATCCCTATGTTGATCCCTGTAGCAGCTGTGGGCACTTGGCCTTATGATGGTCGGTATGGTTGCAGTGAAAGCAGACTGCAAACCCCTTGGGGCAATCCTTCGCAATATGTCCCTCTTTTCCACACTTGTAGCAAACGCCCGCTCTACATACCCCTTCATGACTCTTGCCGCAATTCCCACAAGTGCGGCCCTTCTGGCCTCCAGATCTCGAATCAGCTGGCTTTGTCCGCTTGGCTACTGGCTGAGTGTTGGGCTGAAGTTCTGTTTTGTATTGCGTCTTTTGGGCTCGTAGATTAGCCTAGTATTCTCCGGTTTGGGCCTGTCCAACCGAGAGCCTTTTATGTATAGTATATAAGTTATCGCTTGCATGCATATTAGGTTAAGATTTAAGATTCAAGATTCAAGATTTCAGTTTTAGCGTTTCAGAGTTTACGATTTTGTTCTCTTGTAATCTTCCAATCCTTTACAGTTGATGTTCTTAATCGAGCTCTTCTAAGGATTTTATTTAATCATTCGACACGTTTGATTCAAGCTGTTTGTTCTTATTATTTCGTTCTGCCTTGTTATTTATATTGTGTTCTTGCAGTTTCATATACATATACTTGTTCAAGATCTAATCGATCTTTATAGGTTAAAAGTTATTGTTTTAATCTCATCAATTGGTATCAGAGCAGGAGGCTGTGTAATCGATACACTTCTTTTCTGTGAAAAAGATTTTCATTAGGGTTTTCCGCAATCATCGATATTTATTGAGCCGTCATCTTAATTGACGTATCTTAGTATTTATTGTTTTGCCCTAATCTGCTTTATTACAAGTCTGATCTTTGAACAGGTTATTACGATCATTATGGACGCAACGCAATCAAACCCTATTAATATTTCCAACAGCATTGGTTCGACGACAAAGATTCCAATCTTATACACCCATGACTATGAAGTATGGGCACATCATTTTGAAGATTACGTGATTGGATCGGAGGACAATGGTTTTCTCATATGGGAAGCCATTATCAATGGACCATTCTCTCATTCCGCTACATCCAGAGTTATTAAGACGCAAAAAGATTACAACGATTTGCTCAAGGACGTGACGAATATTGCGCAGGATGAGAAAGATAAATTCCAGTGCAATATTAAGGCACTAAGGTTGATCAGATTCGCCCTTCAGTCCGACACATTCAGACTAGTAAGCTCTTGCACTACGGCGAAGGAAGTGTGGGATAGACTTCGCGAACTGTATTCAACAGACGAAGATCTTGAACACTCCATCCAAACCTTGCTTCTATCTGAGTTTGGAGAATTCAGGCAAGGGGCCGAAGAAACCGTGACCCAGACGTTTGATCGCTTCAATCATCTTCTCAGCAAGATGATCAAACACGACATTGAAAGGAAGCTCATCGAACAAAAGGTTACTTTCTTGAACGGACTGAGATCGGAATGGAGAGCAGTAGTGTCTACAGTCAAAGCCCATGAACAGTTTAAATCATACTCTTTGGCGAAACTGGTGGGTATTCTAAAGTCCCAAGAGAAGATTGTTGTTCAAGAGAAGAACGTGGTGTCCAGTCTTGGTTCGTTGGCTCTCCTATCTAAAAGTAAAACTGTAATGGATGATGAAGAGCTCAACTTGGAAGAATATGACCTCACAACTGAGGATTATGCCATGATGGTATCCAATCCTAAGAGGTTCATAAAGAAGAGATTCCCCAGCAACAAAAACCGAAACTGGCAGGGGAGTTATAGCTCTGAAAAGGCAAATAATGAACCGAAGGCTGAGGAGTCCAAGAAGGAACCGAAGGCAGATGGCGATTCAGGAGTAAGCTGCTTCTACTGTGGTGGCAAGAACCACTATGCTAAGGACTGTGTTCTTAAGAAGATGGCTGAAAAGGACGATGGAAAGGATGAGGAAGCTGTACTGCAGAAGAGGTTGGATGAGTTGAGGAAGAAAAAGTCTACCGCTAACCCTTCTATTAATGCTCTTATTGTGCAGGGTTCGGTTAATAACGATGAGTTCGGTAGCACCGAAGTTTGGTCTACTGACTCAGAAGACGAAGAAGTGAGGAAGCCTTCTCATGGAAAGGCTTATATGGCTAAGGAGGAAAGCTGTGGTGGAAAATGCTTCATGGTGTCAAGCGCATCACAAATGAGGGGATACAATACCGATGGAGGAAGCAATGGACCGAAAGCGCAAGAAGATATGTGCTTCACAGCCAAACCACTCAGCCAACAGTTCAATGAGCTTGATGAACTGATAAAGAAGGTACAATCTGTTTTTATTTTATCTAAAGTACCATCATCTTCATATGAGAAAGAACTAAAAAACGTTAACACAAGAATTTCTCATTTAGACAGTAGCTTAACTCAAACTAGAGTCACCAATTCTAACCTGACTGATCAATTAAGCAGGGTGGCGTCGAAGAGTGAGGAGCGGCGTATGTGGATTGAGTTAAAAGATTCGGAATTAATTAAAGTCAAAGACGAAAACATTTATTTGCAGAGAGACAATTTGAAATTGTTAAAACAACGAAATGTTTTTTGTTTAATAGCTAAACGTTTATATTCCAATATTACTCAGCTGCACTTGGACTGTGAGATAGGCAAAAAGATCCACCGTATGATTTTACCATAAGAAAGGTGGCCTATGTGGAAGGACTTCAACACAACCTCATCAGTGTATCTCAGCTTGTTGGAGGTACAGGTCTCAAAGTTTCATTCGATGATGAAGGTTCTGAAATCATAGAGAAAAAGACAAAGAAAGTGATTATGAAGTCAGAGCGAAAGGGTGAAATGTTTCCGCTGAACATGAAACCCATCAAAGGAAACCCAGCAATTTGTCTGCTATCAAAAGCTCAATACGACGAAAGCTGGTTGTGGCACAGAAGACTCTCTCATCTCAATTTCAAAGATATCAACTGACTTGTCACTGGAGGTCATGTTAGGGGTCTTCCTTTGCTCAAGTTTGACAGAGAGCATTTATGTGCTGCATGTGAAATGGGAAAGCAGAGTCGTCAAAGTCACCCATCCATTGTTAACACAAAAGTTGTTGAACCACTTGAATTGCTTCATATCGATTTATGTGGTCCTTCATCTATTGAAAGCATCGGTGGTAGCAAGTACATTCTTGTTGTCGTTGATGACTTCTCTAGATTTACATGGGTGTTCTTTCTAAAGCTCAAATCTGAAGCGACTCAAAGGCTGAAAATGTTTATCAAGCAAATTGAAGTCCAGCTCAAGAAGGTCGTTCGCAACATCAGGAGCGACAATGGTCTCGAATTCAAAAACAGGGAGTTTGAAGAGTTTCTTGCAGAAAAGGGAATTAGCCATAATTTCTCAGCTCCCTACACACCACAGCAGAATGGAATAGTCGAAAGACGAAACCGATCTCTATGTGATGCTGCCCGAACTATGTTAAGTTTCGCTTCCTTACCTCTATATTTTTGGGCTGATGCTATTTCTGCTGCTTGTTATACTCAAAACAGGTCCTATCTCAACAAGCGATTCACGCTCACACCATATGAGATACTAAACAACAGGAAGCCCAATGTGAAATTTTTCCACGTTTTTGGCTCAAGGTGTTTCATCTTTAACTCTAAAGAACACCGCAACAAGTTTGATGTCAAAGCCGACGAGGGAATCTTTCTGGGATACTCACTCACTTCAAAGGCGTACAGGGTCCTAAACAAACGATCAAAAAGGATTGAAGAAACATACTATGTGACCTTCGACGATAGCTATGTCAAGAAGCTACAGGCCATAGATGACACTGCCAGGGAAATCTTCCCTCAAACTGGTCAAGTCACAATCTCAATCGCCAATATGTACGAGAATTTTCTGGATCTCTTTGATGAACCGGAAAAAGCTTCTCTCTCAGAAGCAGGGGCAGCCGACAACAAAATAGATCATATGAAGAAGATTGTCGAAGATGCGGCAAGAAGAATGCATGAAGGAGAATCGCCTACTGATGAATCTCCAACCAACAATGCTTCAGTCGAGGGGGAGCCAAATTCTCTTGTCGAGGGGGAGCCTAGCTCACAATTCCAGGGGGAGCCAAGCTCTACTACTCCAACCGAAGGTCCTTCATCAACCGAAGGTGCCTCTCCAAACGAAGGTGCTTCAATGCCTGAAACTCCAGCACCACAAGAAACCCCTGAAACTCATGTCTCTCAAGACTCATCAATTGAGGGGGAGCATGATGATATGATGCTTGATTTTGATAGCCAATCCGAGCCTGAAGAGATGATCAACGCTGAACTAGATCCATCCTTTGATCCGAATTACCCTCCTCTTACAAAATGGACCAGAGATCATCCTATTTCTCAAGTAGTTGGTGATGTATCTGAAAAGGTTCTGACCCGATCTCAACTGAAGGCAAAACAGACATCCTTATTCTCAAAAGTTGAGTTTTGTATGTTTAACTCATTTGTATCAAAAGTCGAACCGAAGACAGTGAACACTGCCCTCGATCACTCTGATTGGGTTCAAGCTATGCAAGACGAACTGAATGAGTTTGAAAGGAACAAAGTCTGGCGCCTCATTCCAACTCCTCCAGATGCTTCGGTTGTTGGTCTTAAATGGGTCTTTAGAAACAAAATGGACAAGGAAGGTAATGTCATAAGAAACAAGGCTCGTCTGGTTGTCAAGGGATACTGTCAGGAGGAAGGGATAGATTACGAAGAAACGTTCGCTCCAGTAGCCAGGCTAGAATCGGTTAGAATATTTCTGGCCTATGCTGCTCACAAAAACTTTGAGGTCTTCCAAATGGACGTCAAGTGCGCATTTCTCAATGGAGAACTTGAAGAAACGGTATATGTGGGGCAACCTCCTGGGTTCGTGAATGAAAAATATCCAAATCATTGCTACATTCTGGATAAAGCTGTGTACGGCCTCAAACAAGCTCCGAGAGCCTGGTATGAAATGCTTACAAAATTTTTAAAGATGTCCAAATTCAAACAAGGTTCGGTTGACCCAACCTTCTTTCGCAAAAAGGAAGGTAACCACCTTATGATAGTTCAAATTTATGTCGATGACATCATATTTGGCTCTACGAATCCCAGCTTAACAGCTGAATTCAGAAAGTTGATGGAGACTAAGTTTGAAATGAGCTCAATGGGTCCTATTAATTTTTTCCTTGGTTTAAATATAAGACAGGGACCAGAAGGCATCTTTATCAATCAAGAAGCTTACACAAAGACTCTCCTAACAAAGTTTGGCATGATGGGAGACTCAAAAGTCAAAGTCCCTATGGCATTCGGCACCAAACTTACCCCTTCACTGGATAAACCGGCTGTTGACATCACGCTCTATCGTCAAATGATAGGCTCACTGATGTATCTAACTGCTAGCAGGCCTGATATCATGTTTTCAGTAGGTTATTGTGCTCGATTTCAGGCTAATCCACGCGAACCTCACATGCTGGCAGTGAAGAACATCCTACGCTATCTCAAGCGAACCGCCTCCTTGGGTCTATGGTATCCATCCAACTCTGGCTTCTTCGTTCAAGCCTATTCTGATGCAGACCTTGGAGGATGTGGACTCGACCGTAAAAGCACAACTGGTGGCTGTCAATTTCTTGATGGGAAGTTGGTCAGCTGGCAATCCAAGAAACAAACATGCGTGTCGCTGTCTACTGCTGAAGCGGAATACATTGCCGCTGCATCCTGCACATCACAAGTGATTTGGATCCAGAGTCAACTTCGAGACTATGGACTCAATATGAAGAAGATCCCTCTATATTGCGACTCTGAAAGTGCAATTAGGATCTGTCATAACCCGGTGCAACACTCTAAAACCAAACACATAGCACTGAGGTATCACTTCATCAAAGATCATGTGGAAGATGGAAATGTCGAAGTTCACTTCGTAAGAACCACTGATCAACTGGCTGACGTCTTCACCAAAGCTCTTCCAGAAGCCTCATTCAATAAAATTTTGCAAGGACTAGGTATGATGGAATCAGAGTCAGTACCTCACACTACCTCTCAATCTCAAACGTAAGAAGCGAAACCAACCGAACGTTCGGGTTCGGTTCAACCATTTCACTCGCTCATTACTTCAAAAGGTAGTTTTTCTATGTTGTATATTTCTTGTGCAAAATTTGTTTTTCTTTATGTAAAAAGTTTTTTTTTATTGCATATCTAAACTCCTTGGTTTCTTAAAATTTACCAAAAACCGAAACCTCCAGAAGGTTCGGGTTCGGTTATTCAAAATTTTCAAGAACCGAAACCAACCGAAGGTTCGGGTTCGGTTTTTCAAAATTTTCAAGAACCGAAACCAACCGAAGGTTCGGGTTCGGTTTTTCAAAATTTTCAAGAACCGAAACCAACTGTAGGTTCGGGTTCGGTTTTTCAAAATTTTCCTGCACCGAAACCAACCGAAGGTTCGGGTTCGGTTTTTCAAAATTTTCCTGAACCGAAACCAACCGAACGTTCGGGTTCGGTTTTCCATTTTTTTTTAATCAAAAGTTTTTTTTTGTCTTATTTTTAATCTTTTCTAATTTTTATTTTTTTTTAATTTATTTTTATTTTTATTTTCTTTTAAATATAACTTTCAAACACTCCAAAAATATGTTTTTATTTTTTTTGTATGTTCGTTTTCCTATGGGGATATATTTGCTGAATTACTTAAGTGTCCCTAGAAGCATGCTGCTGTATGTGTCCCAAGCCTCATAAGATTTTGAATAATTGCCTTCACGACTTGGTATACACAAACCTTGTCTTCCCAATAAGGCTAACTTATTTATTCTAATCGCGAGCTACCTCACACTCTTCTCACATGAGTTAAGAGTCTCCTGCTGGGTCCTTTCTTTCACAGCTGAGGTACTACGTCTTCTTTCACCATCCCCATTACACTTCTCCATAACATTCGTTTCATCACTGTAACCCTAGAGACTCTCAGAAACTACCACTGAGGTTTATGGTTACGCAACATCTGTGTTTATGATCTTAGTTTCGTGCCACTACGAGCTGAGTGAAACCCAAAATTCAACACCAAAGAATTGACGGTGACAAATTAATTTGATCAAGTTTTTACCAATGAATTGACGAATGTACCTTCATGAAATCTCAGTTTCTTTTCTTTTTGCGTGGTTCCAATGAAATTGTTACACACCATAACATTTCTTCCCAAGGGATCCAGTTTTAAATTTTTATCTGAGATTTCATATTTATCCAAGTCACTTAACAATCAACTCCCACCTACTTGTTCAACAGACTACACTGGTCTCACAAGTACTTTGTTCACATTAGTTCTTATATCAAGAATTGAATTGATGAATCAAAGCGAAACCACCCTTATTTTATCTTATTAAAAGAAGCCTTTCAACATTTATTAATAAATGCTTGATCGTAATTCAACGGGATTCCACACTAACACTTTAAGGTCTCTCTTGATCTTGAAGGAAGAGATTCGTGCCCGGGATCATCAGTTTCGTGTCATAATTGACATCACAGATTATTCCAAAAAGAGTTGCTTTATTTCCTTATCTTTTACACTCTTTGCACGAAAATCCTAGATTTTCAAAAATTCCGTTACTAATTATTTTACAGGCTGGATAATTAATGGATGGTTCATAATGAAGTTGTGGTTACTAAAAATCCACGTGGGCGTTTTATTCAAAAGACAGCAGGTTAAAAAGGGGAAAAGACAAAAGATGCTGACGCGGCGGAAGTTCAAAGGATACAAATTCAAACGACGGTAAAAAGACGGGCGCGTGAATTTGAAGAGGCCGCGCTTTTTCTGACACCATTGGACGCGTGTACAATATTGAAGCGTCATCCATCAGGCATTAATGGCGCGTGTGGAAATGGAAACGGTTCATCTCTCTGAACCGGCGCTTATTGGGCGGCGTAATCCTAGGAATCTGACATTCTCTCTCCTACGTGATCATCGCACGTCCCAACTGTCACCAATCAGTCACTCAAATACCCTTCCATATTTCCATAAAAGATTTGAATCGATCTTTCTCTCTCCTATCACCTACTATAAAATCCCATCCAGACCACCTTTTACCTCTTTACTGCCCCATAATTTCCAACGAAAAAAATACCTCCAAACTCTCTCCCGGTTATCTTCTTCTCCAACCTGCAACAATGGCTGAATCCTCTTCCGTCCATGCTACCTCTCAAATTCTTCCCATCAGACCTCAACAGTGCCTTGTCATTGATCTGAACCCACTAGCCTATGATCCCTACATGTCGCCGGTTATTGAATGCCTCAAGTACTCCCAACTTGCTCCGGCATTGTCCAAGATTGAAACGGTGCCAATGGTGGCTCTATCTCAGGTCTATGCGACGGCCTACTACGACAAGGGTGTCGACAGAATCTTTTTCGAAGTGGCGGAACACAAGACGTCGATTTCTCGTTCCCGCTTCTGCTCTATGCTTGGGTTTGCTGCTGACCCATCGCGTGTTCACCCGGAGACAATTCCGGTTGGTATGCTCTACAGCATGTTCTACAACATGGGCTACACGGAAGTTCTCACCTCCGTTGCCAGATTCAAGAAGTCATGCCTACCGCCCCAATGGAATGGGTTATTCACAGTTCTCTTCAAGGGACTGTCAGAACGAAGCTCAGGATCGGACGGGGCCAGTCGTCTTTTCCTGTCAATCATGTATGGGGTCTACAACGGGATCAACCTCGATTACGGGTTTGTCCTCTGGCATCAGCTGATTCAGAGCCTTTCTTCCACTTCTCGACACTCTGAAGTGTCGCTGGCCCGGTTCTGGATCTTGATCACAAGATGGGCCATGGACAGGTTTGACGTCCAAACTGCTGACGGTGCACCGATGTCTTCGATTGGTACGTTCCACACCACGAAGATCATCGTATCCGCTGCAGCGAAATTCTCCTTCATTGGCTCTATCCCGGAGTCGATGTATGGCAGTGTGCCATCTGACAGCAGTATGATCAAGGCGATCAAGGAGTTAGGGCCATCTGGTCCGAGGGAACTGACACCAGACATGCTGCGATCAATTCATGATGCTGACAAACCGGTCGCTAGGGGTAAGAAGGCGGACAAGGGGAAGAAACCTTCAAAAGCTCCAAAACCCACTCCCAAGAAACACAAACAACCGAAGGCTGCTTCCTCTCCAAAACCGAAAAGGAGGAAGACCCAACCGAAATGGACACTCGTCCTTTCGTCATCCTCCAGTGAATCCGAAGGTAGGAGTTCGGACTCTGAGGGGTCACAAGGAGACGAATCTCCACAAAGAGGCAACACACCCCCTCGGTCTCCAACCCCGGAGATGGAACTTCACCAATCCCCAGTTCCTTCCCCTCCACCCACTATTCCTATTTCCATTCCCACCATAACCCCTACTATACCACCAACCTCATTCCCAATACCACCACCCATATTCACCACATCAACCGAAACCCCACCTGTAACCGAACCTCCACAAACCGAAACCCATACACAACCACCACCCGAAACTAACCCCCCACCTACTCAACCTGCACCAACCAAACCGATAACACCCCCACATTCCCCACCACCTCAATCTCCAGAAGACGCCTCCGATGGCGATGATCAATATCTCGGTGGTGACCATCTGAACTTTGATTCGGTCTACTATAGTCCGTTTCAAGTTCAAAGTGATGAGGAGGATGATGCTCCTGTAACCAAGAAGCATCTCCGCGAGCTGAACGAGAAGGTTGATCAACTTCTCGCCTCCTCTTCCAATCAGCAGTCATCATTATCTGAAGCTGCCCTTCAGAGAATTGTTGATGCCTTCTCTAGGGCTCAACATGACTCAGTGGCCTCTGCTACTGCTGCAATAGACGCCTCCACCCGAGCTTGTGAGGCAGCGACCGAAAAAGTCGATAAACTATTCCATGACGCTACACTCCTGCTGCAGTCTATGCAGGAAAGCGCCGAAGCCACCAAAACAACACTGGAACCACTTGTTAATCAATTGGCCCAGTTTGTAAAGACGGAGTTATCCTCGTTCGCTACCCTCAGACAAAACCTTAGCGACGACAACTCGGCACTCCGTGCCTCCATTGAAGCCCGCTTGGCTAAGCTACAAGAGGATCTTGCGGCTGAAAATAAACTGATGGACGTCCTGGCGAGTAAGACTACTGCCCTCAAGGTCAAGAGCACCCAACTTTCCAACTCCGAACAACAATTGGAGGCTCTTCGATCCGAAAGGGAAATCATCAAGACGTGTGTTTCGGATGTCCACGCCGCTCTATCCAACATCCTGGAAGCACACGACCCCATTCTGAATCACTCGGTGAGGCGTACCCTCGCTGAGAAACTCTCTCCGACCATGGCTCTATTAAGTAAAATTGAAGGCCTACCCACTTTCGTGTCCATTCCGAAACAAGGGGGAGATGAGAAGAAAGGATCGAAACCACCTCCTTCCTCAAAAGCAACTCACACAACCGAACCAACCCCAACTGGTCATGCCTCGGGTTCGGGTGTGAAGGACAAGGGCAAAAACATTGCAGAGGGAGGAGATGAAGATGAAGATGAAGATGAAGACAAGGAGACTATTGCGGACATGTTAAAGAGAAAGAACAGTCGCAATACTGATGACGATGTCAGTCGTGTGGCATGTGAAGCTGAAGAAGCCGAACGTAAACAAAAAGAAGCCAACGATCTCCTTGAGAGCCGAAAGCTGCTCTTCCCTGCCTGGACCAGGGATCGATTGATAAAAGAGGCCATAGAGACTCCAAGCATACTATGGCTCGAGCCGGTGATATCGTTCGACTGCAACAACTCGGTCGATTCGCAATTTGATATGCCGCTAACTCGAAAGGCGTTCATCTTCCACGCCTTCTCCAACATTTTCGAAGTCCCGCATCCGAACGATGAGCTTGACAGGGAGCTCATTGACTTTTATCTGGAGGCCGCTCGTCCCCAATTCCTTACATGGAGCGCCCAGAAGATTGTCAATGTTCGGGTGATGAAGCCGTTTGCCGTGGGGAGATTCACAAACGTCAAGTTCAAGCTTATCCGAGGATCTGCAAGAACTGCTCACATGATCTCTCTGGCGGATCTGCCCAATCTGAACCCTCATGATTGGATAGTCCTGTACAACATCTTGCTGACAAACGAAGCCGAATATGGTCCCATCTTAGACCATGTCAAAAGGATGCTGGCATGCTATATCATGGAGGTGGCCCTAATGGATCAGGAGGTTGCCACAGTGTTTAAGAAGAAACCGAAAGTCAAGCCTGTGGGATCGGCCAGTGATCTAAACACGATGAAAATGGGCAAGATAGATTCGAGGTGAAACTCTGTGATGTTCACCAGAGCCGAAGGACAGAAATGTCTGTTCGCGTTAGCAGACAAGCACCTCTACACCACTCCCTGCTTGGAACACGTCCTATCTATTGTCAAGCGGTGTAAGGACAATTCGGCTGATGACATCAAATATTTTGAAGATATGATCAATTGGTACATCCGGTTTAGACAGACCATCCTTTCCATAACCAAGTGTCTGTTTAGTACCGTGAAGAAGAAGGTACCAGCTTCAGCTGCCGGCCCAAGTTCGAAGTAATGGTCTCGCTCCAAATTGACGCAAAGGGGGAGATTGTTGGGCTGAAGTTCTGTTTTGTATTGCGTCTTTTGGGCTCGTAGATTAGCCTAGTATTCTCCGGTTTGGGCCTGTCCAACCGAGAGCCTTTTATGTATAGTATATAAGTTATCGCTTGCATGCATATTAGGTTAAGATTTAAGATTCAAGATTCAAGATTTCAGTTTTAGCGTTTCAGAGTTTACGATTTTGTTCTCTTGTAATCTTCCAATCCTTTACAGTTGATGTTCTTAATCGAGCTCTTCTAAGGATTTTATTTAATCATTCGACACGTTTGATTCAAGCTGTTTGTTCTTATTATTTCGTTCTGCCTTGTTATTTATATTGTGTTCTTGCAGTTTCATATACATATACTTGTTCAAGATCTAATCGATCTTTATAGGTTAAAAGTTATTGTTTCAATCTCATCACTGAGACCGTGTCGGTCGCCGATCCCTCCCCTGAGACTCCGCTTCCTCCCTGGCCTGAGTCTCCAGCTCAATCTCCTTCTTTCGGGCATTTGCCTGAAGCTCAGCAAATGACGGATAAGTCGAGTTCGCCACGAACTCTCGAATATCCCTCCTTAGAATGCTCAAATACCAGCTCATATGTGCCTGCTCGATAGACACGTGCTCAGGGCAAAACAACGCCCTCTCATGGAACATCCTCGTAATCACTGTCACTGACTTTGTCCTCTGCTTGAGGGACAGAAACTCTTGGGCCAAGTGTTCCCTCTCTACTGGGGGAACATACTCATCTTGAAACATCGCAGTAAACCTCTTCAATGTCACTTAAGTGAGCTCTGTCAAAGTGTAACTGGCTGTCACAAACTTCCACCGGTCCTTCGCCCCCAAGCGAAGCTGGTTCAGCGCGAACCGTACCCTCAAATGCTCCGGACATGAACAAGTGTAGAAACACCCCTCAATATCAGAGATCCATCTCATCGAGGCAATCGGATCCTGAGTCCCATCAAACTCTGGTGGCTTTGTGTTGCTGAACTCCCGGTACAGCAACGAGTCACCCCCCTGTGGTCTGGTTGCAGCAGCAGCTGTCACACCCAAAAATCGGAACGGCGGAAACGTTTTGGGGTGGTTGACGTCATGTCAAGTATCACAACATATGCAGTATAGTAATCAAAGTACAACAACCATTACATTAATAGTAATAGTTTTACATAAGTTACATTTAATAGAGACATCAAAGTAATACAAAAACTAGTATATATGCAGCTTGGTTCTAGGCTAGCTTCACAAAAGCTCCCGGGTGTACCTGTCTATAGCTGACTTGAGAATACAAGTTATTTTGAAAGCGAGTATCAGCATTTTTATAAATGCTGGTGAGTTCATAAGTATTTAGTGTCATTTGTGTAAGTAGGCATTTTATCCAAAATAACTTTATAAAAAAATAGTAGTTTAGAGTCTACAGTGTATTAGAGTCCTTTCCATAAAATCCTATATTTTCTAATTAAAAGCAGTCTTCTACCAAGACTTTGACAGTGTTATGTTTTAAAGAGAAATTTTCCCCTGAAATGTTATCATTACCAAAATACGGTAATTGACTTTAAAGAAAGTAGGAGAATATCACTAGAAAAAGTACTATGGGAAAATAACATATGCCTCAGCAGAAAATACTGCTGACTAAGGCAACGAAATCATAGACTCAAGGAGAGCATTGAATGAATGATATGCTTGGCTCAGTCTAACAAAAGGAAACATAGACCCCAGACGGTATCAAATGTACGATACGGCTAGTAAGGTCTAAAACAAAGAAACACAGACCCTAGACAGTATCAAATGAAAGATACAGCTAGCAAGGTCTAAGACAAAGGAACACAGACCCCAGACAATATCAAATGAAATATACAGCTAGCAAGGTCTAAGACAAAGGAACACAGACCCCAGACAGTATCAAATGAAAGATACAGCTAGCAAGGTCTAAGACAAAGGAACACAGACCCCAGACAGTATCAAATGAAAGATACAGCTAGCAAGGTCTAAAACAAAGAGTAATCCTAAGAGTGTTGTTTCCAGAATACAGTGTTAATTCTCATTACCTTAAGGCCATGAATTATAAGGTAAACATGGAGATACTCGTAACCATACTGATTGACACTAGAGTACTTGACGCCCTGTAAGCGTCGGAATAAATGTGACATTTGTCACCCCTTGGCTTGGTAGGCCGTGGACTGTAGCTAGCAGTCAGGGTGCGGGAGTGTCAGTCCCGTATAGATCTATACACATAATGCCCGTTCTCCCTACAGGAGACTCTTGTTACCAACTCGACGACGGGGAGATCCGTGTCTTGACGATGCATCTCGTATAATGAATTCTGATGTAGGTACTGGAATGATGATAGAGACTCACAATGAATTGACTCCTTTGGAATTCTCGTACTAGAAAGAGTAAATAGAGCTTCTTAACTATTCCTATAATAGTTACTAGTGTCCCTGATCTACGAGTGACGAGTGGGAGGATGCCCTTGCTACCCAAGGAACATGAACTAGCTGATGGAATCCTTTATGTCTATACATGTATACATGATATATAATTAATGATTAAACGACCTTCGGACGGATATCCGATACCCACCAGACCACATCCAAACGAGGAAAAGGAAATAGGGCGAACTAGCCTTCCCAAGTCCTTTAAACATCATTTATATAACTATATAAGTACAGACATGCATTTAACGAACTAGAAGCATTTAACGAAGCAGAAGTATAGAAGCACAGAAGAAAACTTTGACGAAAACTTTGAAAAACCTTTACACTTAAGAAAATTGTGACTTGTTATCCTTTTGTAAAATAAGCTTGAAGACCTTTGGAAATCCTTTGAAAACCTTTCATCAACAAGTTTTGAATGTAATTTTGATAAAACAATATAGGTAAAGAAAACCTTTGTTTAAAATACTGCTGTAACTGGTTTTGAGGTAAAACATACAGCGCAAGAGACAATTTGAGAAAAGGTGTAAACAAGTAAAAACGTTTTGGAAAACCACCTATAGTATTATACTTGGTAAAACAACTGAAAGTGTAATAAATCCTTGTGCATGCAGGTTATTAATCACATATGATTGATATTATAACTAGAATGTTTTAACTTGTATTCGCCCCCCCCCCCCATAAAAGCATGTAAAAACATTTAAAAGGTTACTTCAGGGGTATGAACTCACCTGTTGTAAGTGGATCCGGCGGAGGTGCCGATTGGGTGCTCGGTGTCAAGTGAAGACTTGAACACACTTAGTGACCTATTAACATATGATGACATATGTTTACATACAATTAGTAATTATAATACTAATTAAACATGTATACGCATCCTAATGAGTGGAAAACACTGTGGTCAAGTTCTAGGAGTGTCCCGGGTAACATCTAAGGGAGTGTATGGCCTAGTTAGGGAGTTTACTCTTCAAGAGTAAACTCTTTATAGAGTTTACGGCCCTAAGACCTTATTCCCATGAGTTTACGGCCGTAAAATCATGGGTGGTGTGTTCTTTGATGCATTAAGGTCTTATAACACTTGTGGAACTAGGCTAGGTTCAATTCTAGGTCATAGGAAGGGCTTAAGGCCTCATATGGACCATTTTAGCGAGTTTACGGTTCATGACCACTCCTTGAGGAGTTTACGGGCGTAAACACATGAGTTTACAGTCGTAAACTCATGTTAGCCCATTCCTTTTGTTGTTTGGTGGTTCTAACTCATGCATGCAAGGTTCTAGCCACTTATATGAGCATAGGTAGGTGTTAAAGGCACTTAAACACCTTGGAAAGGTGTTTACGGTCTAAGAAGATGTTCTTGGGGAGTTTACTACCTTAAAAACATGAGTTTATGGCAGTAAACTCATGTTAGTCCATGAATCATGTTTTTGGTGCATCAAACGAAGGATTACAAGGCTCTAGGCACTCATGGAAGCTTTTGGAGGTGTTTGAGGGGTAGTTTAACACTTAAATAAGTGTTTATGGTCCTTGAAGATGGCTTTACAATCTAGGGATGTTCTTAGACCATAAACTCATGTTTACTCTGTAACACCGTGAATTTTCAAAATAATTTTTCGCAATTATAAAAACATTTCTCATTTCATTTCATAAAACATTAAGTTTAAAATTCCAATTCGTATCATACAAATCCCAAGATCACATAAATATATATCAAAAGTCCCCTGCATGTGTACAGATCAAGCCGACGCCTTCCCACGGTCATCGCTAGTACCTGAAACAACAACACTAACACTGTAAGCACGAAGCTTAGTGAGTTCCCCAAAATACCACACATAAAACACATATTAGCCACTCGAGGCTATAACTCTATGGGTCCGTGCACCCAAACTCCGTGAACCCTCAGGTTCTAACTCTAGGAACCTTCCGGTTCCAACTCTGTAAACATGCACAGCATAATCACATAGAAATAATGCAGTACAACATATAGCATACATAACATACAAATACTCTGTCACATAACTCTGGTTACCTACTCAAGGTAAAGTATAGTGAGAAGACTCACCTCGCGTATCTCGGTATCTCACGAATCCTGGAAATCCCTCGTGCTCGATCCTCCGAGCTCTAATCCTCCTATAACATCATATGTCTCTAATTAACACTTTTTATCTCTAAGGTTGGCTATCCCTAAGAAGTCAACACAGGTCAACTCTGGTCAACGGTCAACGGTCAACTTTGACCGGACTCGGCGAGTACACAAGGGCAACTCGGTGAGTCTAGACGTTTTCACCAACTCTCTAGGATTCCCTTCTTACACGTCGAGTATTCCCCCCTGACTCGACGAGTTCCACCTGGAAGAATCGCGGGGCCACCCCGACTCAACTCGCCAAGTCTCAAGAACAACTCGGCGAGTCCCAGCTCGACTCAGTACACCTGTCAACCCTCTCTATCTCACCCTGACTCACTGAGTCACCCATGACTCGACTGGACCACTCACTGGCCGATCTAAGGGAAATCTTCAAGCTACTCGCCGAGTCTGCTCATCGGACTCGGCGAGTCCATGCCATGCAATCACTCAAACTCGCTTCTAAGGTCAGATCTGTTCCATCAATCCATAGATCTGGCCTTCCTAGACTGATTCACCACGTAAAGCCCCTATCTTGGTGTACATACAACCTCTATATCACCATATATAAAGAATTATCAACAAATGCCACAACTCAAGGTCATAACCTCCATTGTTCTTCATAAAGCTTGATGAATGAGGCTCTCTGGACCTCTATGGGTCCAGATCCAAAGCCTCATCACTAGCAAGGGACTATTTGGCCATCAATCAACCCAACAAAGGCCATAAGAAACCCTAAATCCAATTATACTTCACAAAACAGAAGATGAGCCGAAATCATACCTCTAGATCGATGATCTAAGCTTCAAATCCACAGTATAGCAACCTCCTTTGCTTCCTCTTGGCTAGAACCTCCCTCTCCTTTGCTAAACAACACACAAAGGTCAAGAAATGCTTCCTTTCTCTCTCAAAACGTTCAAGCACTCTAGGGTTTCTCTCTATGGACTGCTGAGCACAAATGACGGCCATAAGGCCCTTTAAATAGGTCCCAAACCCGAGAAATTAGGGTTTCATTAAACAGCACGGACTCGCCGAGTCCATATCTTGGACTCGCCGAGTCCAGGCGAATCCCGCGTCCAGAATCGCGATCCTACTCGGCGAGTCTGAGCTCCAACTCGCCGAGTCCCCTCTCAAAACACCAAAATCATAAACATAAAAGATACCTGGAAATCCGGGCTGTTACAACTCTCCCCCACTAGAACTAGACTTCGCCCTCGAAGTCTTGCTCTGAAAATAGCTCCGGATGATGCTCCCGCATCTCGCACTCCGGCTCCCAGGTCATCTCCGATCCCTTCCGGTGTTGCCACTGAACCAACACCAGAGGTACCTCCTTGTTCCTCAGAACCTTGATCTTCCGATCTCTGATGGCCACTGGTCTCTCGGCATAATTCAGGCTTGCATCCACCTGAATATCCTCTAATGGAACCACTGCCGACTCATCGGCTATACACTTCCTCAATTGCGACACATGAAAAGTGTCGTGGATCTGCCCCAACTCTGCTGACAACTCCAAACGGTAGGCTACCCGGCCTACCCTCGCAATCACACGAAATGGCCCAATATACCGGGGCCCCAACTTTCCCCTCTTCCTGAATCGAATCACTCCTTTCCAAGGAGAGACCTTCAGGAGAACGAAGTCACCGACCTGAAACTCAAGCTCGGACCGGCGTCTGTCTGCATAACTCTTCTGTCGGCTCTGGGCGGTCAATAACCTCTGTCTGACCTGCTGAATTAGCTCTGTCGTCTAAAGCACGATCTCTGTACTGCCCATCACTCTCTGCCCAACCTCTCCCCAACAAATGGGGGTCCGACACCTCCTCCCATACAACAGCTCAAAGGGTGGCATACCAATGCTCGAATGATGGCTGTTGTTGTAGGAAAACTCTGCCAAGGGTAAATACGCATCCCAGCTACCCCCAAAATCCAACACACAGGCACGGAGCATGTCCTCAAGCGTCTGAATCGTCCACTCACTCTGGCCGTCTGTCTGGGGATGATATGCGGTACTAAAATGCAATCTAGTACCCAACTCCTCATGAAATTTCTTCCAGAATCTGGAAGTGAAACGCACATCACAGTCCGAAACAATCGAGATCGGCACCCCATGCCGAGATACTACTTCCCTCACATATATCTCTGCCAACTTTTCCGCTGAAGAACTCTCACGGATGGCAAGGAAGTGAGCGCTCTTCGTCAACCTGTCCATAATCACCCAAATTGCATCAACTCCTCTGGCAGTCCTCGGCAATTTGGTGATGAAATCCATTGTGATCTATTCCCACTTCCACTCGGGAACCTCCAATGGCTGCAACTTGCCATGCGGTCTCTGGTGCTCGGCCTTAACCCTGCGGCAGGTCAAGCACCTCTCAACAAACCATGCGATGTCCCTCTTTATACAGGGCCACCAATACTCTTTCCTCAAATCCAAATACATCTTCGTAGCCCCCGGATGGATCGAAAATTTCGACCGATGAGCCTCTTCCATCAAAGTAGTACGTGTACCGCCCACAAACGGTACCCAAATCCGACCCTGAAAAGTCATAAGCCCTCGACCATCCGTAACGAACTCTGAAACCAAACCAACGACCCGTTCCCTCTTCTGCATCTCCGTTTGCACAGCCTCGGCCTGTGCCCCACGAATGGAATCCAATACCAGAGCTATCACGGTCAATCTCAAACATACATCTCGCATTGGAGTGCTCTCCGCCCTGCGGCTCAACGCATCGGCTACCACAGTAGCCTTGCCTGGGTGGTACAGGATCTCACAATCATAATCCTTGACCACATCCAACCACCTCCTCTGACGCATATTTAGGTTGGGCTGATCCATCAAGTACTTCAAACTCTTATGGTCCGTGTATATCGTACACCGAACCCCATACAAGTAGTGACGCCAAATCTTGAGAGCGAACACTACTGCCCCCAACTCTAGATCATGCGTGGGATATCTCGTCTCATGAGGCTTCAGCTGCCTCGATGCATATGCTATCACATGACCCCTCTGAATCAACACCGCACCCAGCCCCAAAATCGATGCATCACAATATACTACAAAATCCTCCATCCCTTCCGGGAGAGCTAATACCGGGGCTTCGCACAACCTTTGGCGAAGTGTCTCAAAGGAAGTCTGCTGCTCGGGACCCCATGAGAACGCAACACCCTTCCGGGTCAATCTGGTGAGTGGCACTGCGATCTTGGAGAAATCCTTGATAAATCTTCGATAATACCCTGCCAACCCAAGGAAACTCCTGATCTCAGAAGGTGACTTCGGCACCTCCCAACTCATCACCGCCTCAACCTTGGCCGGATCGACCAGAATCCCTTCCTGGTTAACAAGATGTCCTAGGAACTGGACCTCCCGCAACCAGAAATCACACTTGGAGAACTTTGCATAAAGCTTCTCCGATCTCAAAACCCCGAGGACCTCCCTCACATGCTCCTCATGCTGCTCTCTAGATCTCGAATATACCAGAATATCATCGATAAATACAATCACCGACCGATCCAACATTGGCCTGCATACCCTGTTCATGAGATCCATGAACACAGCCGGGGCATTGGTGAGCCCAAAAGGCATCACCACAAACTCATAATGCCCATATCGCGTCCTGAACGCTGTCTTCTGGACGTCCTCATCCCGCACTCTCACCTGATGATATCCCGACCTCAAATCGATCTTGGAGAACCAAGATGCTCCCTGCAACTGATCGAATAAATCATCGATCCTCGGTAACGGGTAACGGTTCTTGACCGTCAGCTTGTTCAACTCCCGGTAGTCAATGCACATCCGGTGTGAACCATCCTTCTTCTTGACGAACAGGATAGGCGCTCCCCACGGTGAGCTGCTCGGCCGAATAAACCCCTTCCCCAGCAGCTCCTGAAGCGGTGAGGATAACTCTTGCATCTCTGGAGGTGCAAGACGATAAGGCACCTTAGCGATAGGCGCGGCCCCCGGAACCAAATCAATACTGAACTCCACTTGCCTCACAGGAGGCACACCCGGTAACTCCTCAGGAAAAACATCTGGAAACTCACGCACCACCGGAACCTCCTCAACTGAACCCGGTCTCTCGGAAGCCACCCGCGTATCCATCACATACGCCACAAAACCCTTACAGCCCTGCTGTAGACACTGCCTCGCCCTAGCGGCCAAACAAAAAGTTGATCCTGAACGTGTACCCTCGCCGTATACTGAAAGAACTCCCCCACTAGGGTCTCGTATGGTCACCAGCTGACGCTCACAGTCGATAACCGCGCCGTATCGGCTCAACTAGTCCATGCCCACAATGACACAGGCATCACCCATCGCAATAGGAATCAGATCAATCGGAAACTCAACCCCGAAAATCTCTAACACACATCCCCGGAGAACCTCCGTGGCACAAATCACTCTATCATCAGCTATGGAAACTCTCAGAGGCCGACTCAATGCCTCGCGACTAACACTGATATGCTGACTAAAGGCCAAAGATACAAAAGACCGACTTGCACCCGAGTCAAATAACACTAAAGCAGGTACAGAGTTCACAAGGAAAGTACCAGCCACAACATCGGGTGCAGCGCGGACCTCCTCCGCAGTCAGCTGGAAAGCTCTCCCTCGAGCTCTCGGCGCCTCGGCCTTCACAGGCCGACTCTCTGTAGCTTTGATGGCGGCAGGAGCAGATCCCTGAGATGCTCCGCGCAACTGCGGACACTCGGCCTTCGGTGTCCGGTCTGGTTGCAGTGAAAACACACTGCAAACCCCTTGGGGCAGTCCTTAGCCATATGCCCCTCCTTGCCACATTTGTAGCAAGATCCCGCTCGGCAGAATCCATCATGACCCTTGCCGCACTTCCCGCAAGTGCGGCTCTTCTGGCTCCCTGGTTTGGGATCAGCGGGCTTGGCCCGCTTGGCTGCCGGCTGAGACTGTGCCGGTCGCCGATCCCTCCCCTGAGACTCCGCCTCCTCCCTGGCCTGAGTCTCAAGCTCAATCTCCCTCTTCCGGGTATTTGCCTGAAGTTCAGCAAATGTCCGGTACGAGGAGTTCGCAGCGAACTCCCGAATATCCCGCCTCAAAATGTTCAAGTAGCGGCTCATACGTGCCTGCTCAGTAGACACGTGCTCAGGGCAGAACATCGCCCTCTCATGGAACATCCTCGTGATCGCTGTAACTGACTCAGTACCCTGCTTGAGGGTCAGAAACTCCTGTGCCAAACGCTCCCTTTCCACCTGGGGAACGTACTCATCCCGGAACATGGTAGTGAACCTCTCCCAGGTCACTGCCGCAAGCTCAACAGGCGTATAATGCGCCGTCACAAACTTCCACCAGTCCTTCGCTCCCGAGCGAAGCTAGTTCAGCGCGAACCGGACCTTCAAATGCTCAGGAGAAGAGCAAGTGAAGAAACACACCTCAATATCAGATATCCACCTCATAGCTGCCACCGGATCCTGAGTCCCATCAAACTCTGGTGGTTTGGTGTTGCTGAACTCCCGAAACAGAAACGCATCACCACCCCGCGGCCTCGCAACAGCAATTGCTGCGGTAGCCGCTGCAACAACAGCCTCAGAAAGAGCGGCATAACGCTCATCAAACGTCTCAATCAGTGTGGTTTTTATAGACCCAAACATCTCCAGTATCTCTGCCCTGATGGCCGCAGCCACCTCCTCCTGGATGATCTGGCGGATCTCCTCCTCACTGGTACCACTGCTCTCGGGCATCAAACGTGTCCTTACCATGATCTACCTCTGAAATAGAACATACGATAAATTAGAATCCACACGAGCATACTCACACTCGCCAACTCCTCCCTCCTTGATTCTTGGTATTCCAAAGATTCTTACTTGGGCTACACACCGCTCTGGTGCTTCCAGTAGTACGGGCCCAATACTACTGTCCGCACCGCACCAGAATACACTCCAAGTCCTCCTCTTCGGATCCCAAGTCTCAAGTACTCTATCATGCGTAGACCACTCTCTAATAGATCTCTCATAAGCCCCTCGCTGCTACCTACTCACTCTCAAGCATCTCATAGCAACTCACCTCTCCCTAGGCTAAGGCATCACAAATCAGGCCACTCTAGTCCTAATAGCAATACCTAGCCTACTCTAGCATGCAGATACATCATATCAATATCAATATCACATAATATAAAGGTATTTTGGGAAATCACCGTTCGGGCGCTGACTGATCGTACACACATCTCTTGCTCTGCGTTTTTCAAAAATCTTTTACTCTTTTTGAAAATACATCTCAAATCCTCAGTTTGAGTTCAAATACGCCCGAAGGTGTACTCGAATCCCTCAAACCAAGGCTCTGATACCAACTTGTAACACCGTGAATTTTCAAAATAATTTTTCGCAATTATAAAAAAATTTCTCATTTCATTTCATAAAACATTAAGTTTAAAATTCCAATTCGTATCATACAAATCCCAAGATCACATAAATATATATCAAAAGTCCCCTGCGTGTGTACAGATCAAGCCGACGCCTTCCCACGGTCATCGCTAGTACCTGAAACAACAACACTAACACTGTAAGCACGAAGCTTAGTGAGTTCCCCAAAATACCACACATAAAACACATATTAGCCACTCGAGGCTATAACTTTATGGGTCCGTGCACCCAAACTCCGTGAACCCTCAGGTTCTAACTCTAGGAACCTTCCGGTTCCAGCTCTGTAAACATGCACAGCATAATCACATAGAAATAATGTAGTACAACTTATAGCATACATAACATACAAATACTTTGTCACATAACTCTGGTTACCTACTCAAGGTAAAGTATAGTGAGAAGACTCACCTCGCGTATCTCGGTATCTCACGAATCCTGGAAATCCCTCGTGCTCGATCCTCCGAGCTCTAATCCTCCTATAACATCATATGTCTCTAATTAACACTTTTTATCTCTAAGGTTGGCTATCCCTAAGAAGTCAACACAGGTCAACTCTGGTCAACGGTCAACGGTCAACTTTGACCGGACTCGGCGAGTACACAAGGGCAACTCGGTGAGTCTAGACGTTTTCACCAACTCTCTAGGATTCCCTTCTTACACGTCGAGTATTCCCCCCTGACTCGACGAGTTCCACCTGGAAGAATCGCGGGGCCACCCCGACTCAACTCGCCAAGTCTCAAGAACAACTCGGCGAGTCCCAGCTCGACTCAGTACACCTGTCAACCCTCTCTATCTCACCCTGACTCACTGAGTCACCCATGACTCGACTGGACCACTCACTGGCCGATCTAAGGGAAATCTTCAAGCTACTCGCCGAGTCTGCTCATCGGACTCGGCGAGTCCATGCCATGCAATCACTCAAACTCGCTTCTAAGGTCAGATCTGTTCCATCAATCCATAGATCTGGCCTTCCTAGACTGATTCACCACGTAAAGCCCCTATCTTGGTGTACATACAACCTCTATATGACCATATATGAAGAATTATCAACAAATGCCACAACTCAAGGTCATAACCTCCATTGTTCTTCATAAAGCTTGATGAATGAGGCTCTCTGGACCTCTATGGGTCCAGATCCAAAGCCTCATCACTAGCAAGGGACTATTTGGCCATCAATCAACCCAACAAAGGCCACAAGAAACCCTAAATCCAATTATACTTCACAAAACAGAAGATGAGCCGAAATCATACCTCTAGATCGATGATCTAAGCTTCAAATCCACAGTATAGCAACCTCCTTTGCTTCCTCTTGGCTAGAACCTCATTCTCCTTTGCTAAACAACACACAAAGGTCAAGAAATGCTTCCTTTCTCTCTCAAAACGTTCAAGCACTCTAGGGTTTCTCTCTATGGACTGCTGAGCACAAATGACGGCCATAAGGCCCTTTAAATAGGTTCCAAACCCGAGAAATTAGGGTTTCATTAAACAGCACGGACTCGTCGAGTCCATATCTTGGACTCGCCGAGTCCATATCTTGGACTCGCCGAGTCCAGGCGAATCCCGCGTCCAGAATCGCGATCCTACTCGGCGAGTCTGAGCTCCAACTCGCCGAGTCCCCTCTCAAAACACCAAAATCATAAACATAAAAGATACCTGGAAATCCGGGCTGTTACATACTCCCCATTTGTTCCGATTTTGGTGTTCTAAGTCCTTTCATACAAGCCTCTAAGTCATTATTAAGCATTAGAAGTGGTTTGGAAGGGTTTTTGGGCATCAAAACCCTCTTCCAAGGGGTTTACGGTTTTGGGATGCTCCCAAGACCGTAAACTCTTGTTCTTGGGGTTTTTGGATGATTAAGCCACGAATTTGTAAGCTAGATAAGATAAACAACAATCTAGGAAGGTTACCTTACCGATTTGAAGCTCGAAGGGGCGATTATTGACCAAAACCCGATTTGTAGAGAGAGAGAGAGAGAGAGAGTCTAAGGTGGGAAAAAGGTGGGGATGAAACCCACTCAACCCTTATATAGGGTGGAGTTTATGGCCTAGTTGGGGGTTCACCTGACACCAACCGCGAATGGGGTTTTTCACGACTATCGCTAATCACGGCAAATTTTAAAATTATACCGCCTTAATCTTGGTTCGCTTGACGAATATTATTTAAATATTCCAACGGGTTTAAATCCCTTCAAAAATATTTTATGGATAAATTTGGCTAATTAATTTCTTCGTTAAAACTAACAGAAATTTTTGGGTTGTCACAGCAGCATAACGCTCATCAAACGTCTCAATCAAGGTGGTCTTAATAGACCCAAACATCTCCGGGATGGCCTCTCAGATAGCTGCGGCTACCTCGTCGTGAAACATCCTGCGAATCTCATCATTGCTAACTCTACTGCTCTCATGGTTGTGACGTATCCACCACGATGTCTCTGAAACACAACACAAAATAATCATAGATTCGCTCGAGTATACTCACATTCGATCGCTCACCCTTACTTGTTCCTTAGCATCCTAAGGATTCTTACTTGGACTACTCACCGATCCGGTGCTTCGAGTAGTATGGGCAAAATACTACCATCCACACCGCATTTGTATTCACCCCAAGTCCTCCTCCTAGGATCCCAGATCGCAAGTACTCTATATCTCACCGAACACAGACTACTCTCTTAGTAGATCTCTCATAAGCTCCTCTCTACTACATACTCGCACTCAAAGCAAATCACAAGTAGCAGTAACTCCTAGGCTATGGCATCACAAATCAGGCCACTCTAGTCCTAAAATATGAAATACCTAGCCTACTCTCTAGCATGCATATTATATCTCATAATATCTCATAACATAGAAAGTAAGGGTATTTTGGGAAATCACCGTTCGGGCTCTGGCTGATTGTAAACACTGGTCTTTCTCGTTTTTCACTTAGAAACTCTTACTCGTTTTAGAAAAATCGTTTCTCTTGAAATTTTTTTCTCAAATCCTCAGTTTGAGTCCTGACATACCCGAAGATGCATCTGAATCCCTCAAACCAAGTCTATGATACCAACTTGTAACGACGTAAATTTTCAAACCAAAATTTTCATTTGCAAACACAATAAAACACATGTCACATTTTCTCCAAAAACCTAGAGTAACAAATATCAATACATATTTCAAAAATTGTTTATCATGAATCCAGGATCCAAAAAAATATAACTCCAACTCAGATGTGTGTACAATCAAGTTGGTGCTTTCCCGCAATCCTCAGAAGTACCTGAAACACATAACACGTAACACTGTAAGCACGAAGCTTAGTGAGTACCCCAAAATACTACATACAATACATTATCCACTCGAGGCTATAAATTTGTAAGACCCTCCGGTCTATGTGTCTCAGTGGGACCCTCCAGTCTCACGGTTCGTTGGACCCTCTAGTCCGGTCTTAGTGAGGACCCTCCGGTCTCACAGCTCGTTGGACCCTCCGATCCGGTCTCAATAACACATAATATAGCATACATATCACATAGACAAATGCACAATTCATGTAAGCACAGAAGACCCTCCGATAACACATAAGTACCACTCTAGGTAAAGTATAGTGAGAAGGCACACCTCATAAGCTAGCATGGCTGAATAAAGCAGGGGACTTTCGACTCTAGGGACCTCACAAGGTCCAGATCTGATGTCTATTTCTAAAAAGGTGCTTAAAACCTTCAAGGTCCAAAAATAAGATGGAAATGAAGCCCTAAACTCTAAAATCATGAGATCTACCCATACAAATGAAAAGGGTACGAACTTTATACCTTTAACACAAGCTCCTGTATGTTTAGCAACATATTAATAGCCTCTTCACGATCCTTGCTTGAAATACTCCTATTCTCTACCAAAAATGCACCAAAGTTCTCAAATAATAGCTCAATACCCTCTCAATAGCTCAAGGGAGCGATTAGGGTTTTTCTCAGTGAAGGGAAGCAGATGCGGAGCCGCATGTTACACCCCAAAACCAGAATGGCGGAAACGTTCGGGGGTGGAGGACGTCATGTTTAGTATCACAAGACATGCATCATAGTAAGAAAAGTAATGAACAACCATTTTATTAGAAAGAAAATGTTTACAATGTGTGTGTTCACAAAACATATAACACATATGCAAATAACAAAACAAGACTTGAAGCTATACTGCTCCATATTCTGAATTCCCAGCGCGAGTACCTGTCTACTAGTTTCCTGAGAATACAAGTTATTTGAAAGAGTTTATCAGCAATTAAGCTGGTGAGTTCATAAGATTTTAGTGATGTAAGTAAGTTGTAGAAAGTCGTTGAAAAATGTAGTTGAAATGTAGTAAGTTATAAGTTTTGTTTTTAGAAAAGTTTGCATGTTCCTCTAGAAAATCCTATATTTCCTACTTTGATGAAAGATACGTAAAAGTGATCCTATAATCCTTTCTATGAGTAATAAGTAAATACAAGTTAAATAAAAATCAGAGTAAACAAACAATTGATTGTGCGCATCTGCCTTAAGTCCACTACCAAACAAGAAACAGGAGGTAAGGCGGACAACACACATCCCACTGTTTGTTAGGTCCTCGTTATATATAACCCTGGTGTATTCACTTGTTACTCATGGAGTTAATTGTAATATTTCCTTTATATTTTATGAAAAGATTCTTTAAGAAAACCCTTATTTCTTATAATAAAATAGTGACCACAGGGATTACTTCTATAATCACTTAGTTTATACTGGCTATATATAATCTAATATCGAATGGATAGTTAATTGGGTGAATCTGCCCTAAGCCCACAACCAAATAAGGAACATGAAGTAAGGAAAAAAGCACACATCCAACTACATGTTGGGTATTAATGATATATAACCATGATGTATAAACTAAGGTATTATAGAGTTAATCACCTAAATTCCATTAAGTTTATATTGGTTTAATAAAAATGTATTAAACCCTTTACGGGTAAGTTTCTAGCTTTGAGTGCCAAAAGTTCTGTTTGAAAAGTATGCATTGTACTAGAAAAATGTGCATTGAATTAGTGTCTTATGAATTGACCCATACCTGGTACCCCTTATGATGACTTAATGTATACGGAACATATACATAACTAAGATCGAATAGATAATAGGCTGGGTGAATTTGCTCTGAGCCCACAACCAAACAAGGAACGTTAAATAAAGTAGAGAGCACACATCCTATTACCTATCGAATCCTATTTATATATATATATATATATATATATATATATATATATATATATATATATATATATATCCCTTGATTTATACATTAAGGAATCATAAAGTTAGCATTATGGTCCCTTTCTACTGAATGTACTAGACCGGACTGTTCTGTTTGCCGTTTGTAAAATGTAAGTATTGTAGTATTGTATATAGTAACTACTGTTGTACTAATTGCCTTAAAGTGATTATTAAGGTATAATGTGATGGCTAGATACCATACTAAACTCTCTCCCTGTCAAAAGATTCTGGGAACCAAACGCGACCTTTGCAATCAATTGCAAGCCGTGAACATCCACATTAAAATTATATGATCATGTATACCTAAGATAACTATCACCTTTTGTTTAGAACAATGCGTTAGTGATTCATTGGTATAATTAGATCCTGTAAGTGTTCCATGCTATAGCAAATTAGTGTGTTCGTTCTGTTTTAGTATCTTAGTATCTTCTCTCGTTATAGTATCTTAGTATGTTCTTTCTGTTATCGTGTATTGTATCTAGTATGATCTGAACCCCTAAACTTTACCCATTATAGTTTACTAGTATTCTATTTGAACTGTTATTGAAAAGACTCATTTTACTACCGAGTTATGCTTGTACTTTAAAAACGGAGTTTTGTTAAACTATAAAGCAACATAACTGTAAAATAGTTTTTGAAATGTTTTGACCACTTATAGAAGACATAAGCAACATTTTGAAAGATGTTTATAACAAACAATTACACAATTATCATTGTGTCCAACTTGTATTCCCTCCACCCCCCCCCCCCCTTAAAAGCATTCAAAACAATTAAAAGACTCATTACGGGGTATGAAATCACCTGATATGGGTGATTCAACGAATACGTGTGTAAGGATGAGAAGTTCCACGAATGAAGTCCTGAGAAACAATAAGTCCTAAATGACATATATATTGGCATGAATATAGTGTTTATAAGCAACTATATGAAAGGAAACACCTTCTGGGACTAGGAAACACGTTGACCAAGTGTTGGAATCACATGTGATTGGACTAAGGAAGGTGGAATGACTCTTACATGAGTTTACTACCATGGGTTTACGGACCAAAGGAGTGTACAGCCGTAAACTCATGGTCAAAGATGTATATGAGGGTGCTTGAAGGCTAGGGAAGCTTGAGGGTCTTTTGCTCTACACAAGGATGAGAAAGACCAAACCCAAGGAGGCTCTTGATGAGCTTACGGCCAAGCAAGGAGCTTACAGCCGTAAACTCATGGACATTATGAATTAAGTGTTGTTTAAGGTCCTAAACACATCAAGGAATGGTTCTAGGTCAAAGGCTTGCTTGTTTGGAAGAGTTTAAGGCTCAAATGGCACCTTTATAGGGATTTACGGCCATGGGAGATGGCTTGGCCGTAAACTCCTTTTGGTCTTGCATTCTTGATGTTTTCAAGGTTCTAAGCATGAGTCTTAACTAGAATTCAAGTATAGGGAGGAGGACTTACGATATAGAAGCTTGAAATGGCCGATTTTCACCAAGAACATTAGTGTGTGTTCTTGGTGTTCTTGGTGAAACTTGAAGATCTATGAAAACATGATTTTCATGGATGAAATCAAAGAGTGTAACTAGGAGATGAAGTGTAGCAAAAAATCAAGGAAAGAACACTTACGATTTTGATGATCTAAGATGATGAACTCGATGATACTTGAGAGGATTTGGAAGTGTTCTTGAGGTGGAAATGAACTAATGAAGAAAGTTGAAGAATATGAGTCTATATAGGGGAGTTTACGGCCCTCCTTGAGTTTACGGCCGTAAACTCAAGTGCTTGAGGCCGTGAACTCTTTTTGATGAGTTTAAGGCTAGATTAGTTCAACAGTGTCTCTAGCAGGTACTTCCTAACACTTATTCCTTAAGTGTACTAGGCTCAATCTCCTTAGAATGACCTTTAACAATGCTAGAACTCATTACCAATGAGTCTGACACTTAGTTGAGTTGACAGACTGAGCTTCTTAAAGTAAAAATTTTCCGGGTTGTCAAACCGAAAATGAGGCTATAAGTGTCCTTATATAGGCCCCAAACCTGGGGATTAAGGGTTTCCTCTCACAGCGCCTACTCGGCGAGTCGACTCTTGGACTCGTCGAGTAGATCATTAATCCCATGTGGCCACACTCGACTCTACTCGGCGAGTTGTAGCACCAACTCGTCGAGTTGCTCAATAAACCTCAAAAAAATAAGCAAATAATATACCTAGGAATACGGATGTTATACATACTACCTTCCACACCTACCCATATTTGTCTCTAGTATCATCACAATGCCCTAACAATATACATAAACATGGCGAGCACTCAATCCTCACTCCCAGAGGAATGCTAAATATCTCATAACTGGCCTACCGGCCTCGTACAGCCCAACCATGAAACTTCCATCAACCTTGCAGAACTCATGTATGCTAACCATACATAACACTGGATCCTATAGATAGTCGAATACCCGGTCCTACTCTAAGCTCGCAACCAGACAAGGAACAGGAAGTAAAGCCAAACCAAATATTCTTAGGCTATATAATCTTAGTTATGTACAACTATGATGCATACACTAAGCAACTATAATTATGATGTCAATTTCATGTAAGCAAAAACCCTAGGCTATCAGGCACCATATAATCAGGAAATTCTATCATGCAATTCCTGAAGATCCCTAGCCTAGTACTAGCACGTTGTTCTAACATATCACAAAACCAAATAATCCATAAGGTATTTTGGGGTCTACTTATTGGCTCCGGCTGATCGTACACTTGCATATTCCTTTAGTATTTTAAAAACCATTTGAAAAAAATCATTTAAAATTTATGTCCTTAGTTTGAGACTGGAGACATGCGAGTGTTTCCTCCAATTGACTCAAACCAAAGCTCTGATACCAACTTGTAACATCCATAAAAATCATGCCAATTTAAAACTTTTTTTAAGATATTTAGAAACCCATAATTATTACAATTTGTTTTCAAAATGGTTTCATGTCAGGGTATCCCATAATCAAATCATAAAAAGATAAGGAGGTGCACGATCACGCCTTTGCCTTCCCGCGATCATCAGAAGTACCTGAAACAATAATCGATAAATGTAAGCTTGAAGGCTTAGTGAGTTACCCCCAAAATACCAATGCCATAAAACATATCAATAACATATAAGCAAACAACATGCATAATGAGCCTACAGCCTGACTAGACCGCCTCGCAGGCCTTCAGCCTATCTGGACCGCTCTCCGAGTCTTCGGCACGTCTGGATCGCTTCGCAGGGCCTACAACCTATCCGGATCGCTCGTCAGGCCTTCGGCCTGACTGGACCGCCTTGCAATGCCTTCAGTCAATCCGGACCGCCGTGGGTATGTTTATTGGATTAATGTCTAAGTCCATAACTATAATTGGTAAGACTTGACCCGACCCGGCATGGTCCATTTGGGTTGCATGGCATCATGCACTTGGATAGACTATAATGAGAGAAATAAGACACTTATGGTTATTAATATATTATAAGTTCTAGTATATTAATAATAAGAATAATAAGATTATTTAATTAGTATTGATCAAGAATTAATCTAGGATTAATTAAGTGATCAAAAGAAGACTAATTAAATATATGGGTTGATTGTGTAAATCATCCATACTTGTATAGTGGGATAATGATCCATGGATAATCAAGTTGGGCTAAAACCCATAGGATGGTCCATGGATGCTCCATGGTGTATTTGAACCCATGGATCCAAGGAAATGGAAAGTCATGATAATTAGGGTTTACCCTAATTGTAACACTATATAAAGATCTTATTCTTGACAAAATCGGTCACTAGAGTGTGTACTAGAGAGGGCTAGCCGATTTACATGAAGTGTAGAATTCTCTCAAGTTATTCCATGTGTATTTGGTGTTGTGTGAACCATTTGAGGTGTCACACTTGGGGCACTAGGCACTCAAGCTTCATGAAGACTTTCTACATCAAAGAGGTATGTATTCTATCTTGTTACATTCATTGTTTTTGTATGTTAGATTAGGATAATACCTTGGAAGTTCTTATTTGCATGTATCATAGAGAAAACATAGATCCAAGGTATTTAGGGTTGCATGTACACTTAGGAGTGTTAAAATGCTCAAAACCCAACAGTGGTATCAGAGACAGGTTTGTTTTCTTGTTATACTTGCAAAAGTAGCTGAAAAATCGAGTTTTGATGCTGTCTGCCCAGCAGACTCGCCGAGTCCATGAATGGACTCGCCGAGTCCAAGGCAAAATGCATCCAACTCGCCGAGTTGGTTCGTGCACTCGACGAGTTGGACCCCCAGACAGCATAAATTCGACTTTTTTGGCTAGAATTGGACTAGGAACATTACCCTAAGATGTTTTTGGACTTATAAGCTTGTTTTTGATGTGGTAATGTTCATGCTAATCCAATTTCAAAGATAATTGTCAATAGATTCATGTTTTGTATTAGTTTATGGTTTAGACTAATTACATGAAAAAGTTTGATTTGAATTATCTTGTTATTATGAGTTGCTTAGATTAATAGAAAAGTTGAGTGAAATAGTTGTTTTCAATCCAAATTAATCTAAGAGTTGATTCTAAAATATGTTTTTGTAACTTGTCCTCAAGTTATATGAAAAGTCACATTTAAGTTTCATAAAACTCATAAAAGTTGGCAAAGGTTACAAAAATGAAGAGTCTAGTTCTAATTAAATGGTTTATGACTCCATAACTTGTCCTCAAGTTATGGAGGACCAAGAGTCTCTTCATTAAATAATAAATAAATAAATAAAGTGTAACCTTAATTAATTCCATAAGTTATAAAATAAAGAAAAGTTAATTCTTTTATTAGTTTAAAGTCTTCCATAACTTGTCCTCAAGTTATGGAACTTGAAGAGTTTTTGGATTAAAACTACTTTAAACACATAAGTTATGGAATTAATTAGTTTTGAATAGTTTCAAAACTTGCCCTCAAGTTTTGGAATTTGTAAAGTTTTCTCTTATGAATACTTTAATTCCAAGTTAGCCCTTAGAATTTTAAAAGTTAAAATTCAACCCTTATACTTTATAATATTATAAGTTAATAATATATATATGTATAAGAGTAAAGTCAGTCTTACCGCTAGTACGCCTCATTCACGAAGCCAGTCTATAAGGTGGGTATAAGGTTGTTGCCTATAAAATGGCAACTTAATGGGTGTCCACTCTCACCCACCGCTTGCTTGACTGGTGGAGGGTCGTTAGCCGAACAGGTTTGATAGGACTAGAATTCTCCCTTCGTTAAAAGTATTAATGATAAATACTAAGTAACTAAACTCTTAATAATACCTAATCTTAGTTACTTAGGAAAAATGTGAATAAGGTGCTAATCCATGAAATTACACTTTGCACTTTGTTTAAGTCGGTTAATGGAGCGTGTGTGGTTAACCGGCACACTAACTCGTATTTAACAAGGTAGGCAAAGGGTAACTTAATGTTTATCATAGTATCGATGGAGCGTGTGTGGTTAACCGGCACATCGATTGAGGGGTAAACACTTAAGGGTACCAAGTAATTTGCATGGTTACTTCACACCTTGTTTTGTGATCCTCGGCATCCCAGTCACAAAACCTGAAGGGCACACTCGAGATTGAAACATGCCATTGAACAATTCAATGAATCTCAAAAGATCTAGGAGTTTCAAAACCAATTAAAACCTAATAATACATTTCATTTATCTTGGTGGAAATTGGTGAATCGTCATTCACCTACCTTCAAATATTTTATAGCTTGGATTACGGCATACCTCTTCTAAGTTATAAAATAGTTTGTTGGGTCCTAGCCTTAATATTTCATATTGGGTGTCATATTAAGGACTTAAGATCAACTATCTTGAATATCTCCCAAAAGATGTCTGGTTTAGACATTTATGATCTTCCCAAATCTCTTGAAACAAGCTTTCCTAAATGAAGATGTTGTCCCATGGAAATCATACTTCTTTCACCTCCTCCAATTATTCTCCCTAACCCACAAGTTCTTGAAAAGTTTAAGGTCACTCAAGCCCTATTGGCAAGGAAAGGTCTAGGTATGATCACATCTTGGAGATGTAGTCACATATTGACAAGCCGGGAGAGTTGGGTGTCAAAGTCTTGAGAAAATTGGTGGTTCAACTACTTTCTAAGTCACATAGTGAGTTCTTTTGGAACACCTATGAAACAGACTATGACAAGACCCTTAATGATCTTATATATTTGATAAGATCAACTTCCTAAAACATTATGGACATCGACAATGATGACATTGGATATCTAGTAAAGCTCTCTCTTCCTAATGGAAAGGGATCGGCCATAGTCAACTCGGTTGACCAAATGGTAAAGAGAAAAGCTAAGTCTGTGATAGTCCTGTGTACCATTATCAAAGGTTCCATATGTTTATATTGCCAAAGAAAGGGGCATTGGTTGCGAAGCTGCCAAATTTACCTAAGGATGTTAAAGTCAATAAGTTTGACTCTACTTTAGGTAAAGTCCACTATCTAACTCTGCTAAGTTTCTATTCTGAGATTCTTGATACATGATGTGACTGGGTCACATGTTGATGTTTTAAGAATCAAAGAAAAGTAGAGAAACTTAAAGAAAGAATATGTTGAATCTGATCGCGTAGATGGATTTCTATCGCGTAGTTTGAAGATTGGATTCTTGAGCTACTTCTTAGGAGTTATGATATTTTTGCTTAGGAATAGATAACAACAAGTTTTCATATGGATTGTAAGGATTAGTTTTTCCGCAAAGTTTTAAAATAAAAGGAAGTTTTTGATTTTATTTATCTTAAAATATCCTTACAATGGCATTTGAGGAAAAATTGTTGCTTATAAGATTCCATTAATAGAAAGAGTGGAAGTATGAAATTGATTCTTTCATTTGTGGTAATGTCTAAATTTACCAAATAAGGAAAGATTCTCATCACCCAAGTTTCAATTGGATGGGAACTTGGAATCATGCAAGTTGTATAGCATGATGAATGAGAACTTTCAAGTATTGGAAAAATTAAGACTAATTACTCGTTCACATGGATGTGTGAGTCAAGTAAAGGACTAAGGGATCGAGTACACATTCTTGTGCACTGATTAAGTCCACCACAAAATATCGATAAGACTATTCGTCATAGTTTACTAAAGCTTAGTAAATATGATTATACTTACAAGCTTAAGTGTAACTCTGAGACATTGGAAAAAGGTTCCAATGTAAGGCAGAGCGAATAAGAAGAATCAAATTAGGCAGAAGGATAGAAGTTTCTCAAATCTGAAAAGATGGGAGAGTACTTTCGTATCAGTTTTTATGATCATCTTAATGATTTAGAGACCTTATCACAATTCATCCTCTAAGTGCTTTCTTATAGCTAAGAAGAGGAACTATGAATTGTTTAAGTGGTTAAATCAAGAAGATGATTCATACTTCGTTCCAAAAAACAATTCTTAGAGTCATACTCCAAGATTGTAACTTGAGTGACATGTCTTAAAGAAGGTTTAAAACACTTGTTAAATGTAAGAGTAAAAGTTTTCTACTCTTATACATTTGAAATTGGTAAGTTGTGATGTTTTGGATAAAACAAAGACCAACTAAGGCCAATTGTGTGAAGTGTTTGTCTTGATTATAATCCGCACTATCTCTTGGATGTTTGACAAGGGAGTCTTATATGTCAAGAGGACAGTGGGAGTCTTAAAGGTCTTGAAAGTCTCAAGAACTAATCAAGAATAAAACCTGAAGTTCTTCACTAGCACACGACTTGAGGTTTATAACCTATCGTGTTGACATATTCTGTGCCTATTCTAGTTAAAGTTGGCTTTGCATATGATTTCTTAGAGTTCTCAATGTGTTGCACAACAACTTGGAAGCAATGGCAGGCCCTTGAGTTGCCAGGTGGCAAGAAGTTAAGATTGAGTTCAGTCCATATGAGTTTGGATTTGTCATTATCCTTGTCCTGTGACTATGGTTTTGACAATTCACATGGATAAGAACACATACACCATTAAATCTAAGTGTCATAAGGTTTCTCTCGATTCATGAAAATGATGGTGAGGAAACACTTTCACTAAGTAGATTTTAGCTAGATAGCAATTGTGATATTTGCATTCTCAAAGTCGTTAGTGGAGCGTGTGTGGTTTACCGGCACACTAACCTGGACTTGTGAGAAGTGGCAAAAAGGTCTAACCATTATGATTACGGCATCCCTCTTCATAATTGTTTAGACACACAAGTGTGCTATCTAAGGGAAGGTGTATGATTTTGATAAAGTCTTATCAAAACAATCTAGTATCAGAAATTTGAACTTTGGTAAGAAAGTCAGCTGATTTCTAAGTACATGTCAAAGCTAGTGGGAGCATAAGTGTTATGCTAATAATCATCATGTTAGTGGGAGCATGATAATTATGATAAGTATTGCAAGTTAGCAATGTTAATTATAGAAAACAAAAGGTTTCAATTGGGAAAAGTTGTTTTGCTATAATTAAGGGAGAGGAAATTATACTTCATCTCAAATCTATAAGCTTAGATCGTGAGGTTTTAATCATTTAGTCAAGGATATATATATATATATATATGAATTTCATGTTGGAATGGCTCAACATAAGGAAATTTTGTATATGGGTACATTATTTGTGTTCTAAAATTCGATTATGATTACGACATCCCTTTTCATAATCTTAATTATGAGAACTTGGCAAATAGAAATGGAAATGTTATAGCAAAAGACTGGTTTAGTCTTTATGTGAGACATCATGAATCGTGTCCCATATGCTTCGGATATAGGATTGATTACATGTGCTATATTCATCCGTTCTAAAATTTTCCAAATGCCTGGGGCATTAAGAAGGGAAAAGCTCTAGAATTGGATGTGACTAAAAAGGATTAAACAGTTGTCGAGGACAATCTAAGGTTTACCAAAGATTGGGTGCTCAAGGACAGTTGGAAGTATAGTGATAATTCTGGAAGGACGATATTGACATAGTCTGTAAGGAGGCAACTCTTGTTCAGAAGTGATAGTCAAAATGGAATCTGGAAATGTTTCAAAGTTAGAATTTTCAATATGTTTAAGATTAGGAAACTTAATGCAAGAAGGATGTTTCCAAGGAGCTGATCTCCTTTGGAATACTCTGTAATGTTTGTTATCAAGTCTTTATGACTTTTTGCATAATCATTACAAGAGGATCAATGCATATAAGTTTAGAATCTAACAGATTTCGGTAAATGGCATGAATTTGGAATTCTTGCATTTGCAGTAAGGATTTGGGACTGTGAAAATAGGATCATTGGAGTTATGTTCAATTGATCTAGTTCACAAAGTAAAGATCATAGACAAACATAGTATGCATACTTGGTGTGTGGCATGACTAGTGTTTAGAAAAACATAGTGTACGTGCTTGGAGCATGGGACAACTATTGTTTTAAATTAAAGAATAAAGTTGATAGCTGAAACAGTATACAATGAATAATGTGTAATCATATGGTGATAAATAAAAGGTGTTTTATTTATGTTCATAGGTTTTGATACCATATTGGATTCAATTATTATTGTGTTTCACTTTGCATGTTTTGACTTCCATAATAAACTAGGTTATTCATCTGGAATGACTAAGTTATTCAAACCATCCACAGTCGGTCATATGTTGGAAGTAGATATAAATTAAGACTGTCATGGGTTAGCTTGTAGAGGTCTAAGGTGTTGGACAAAGGGCTACAACACTCATGAGTGCTCATAAGTTATGAGTATTGGATTCAACCCATGCTCATTGGAATCACTTCATGGATTTTATCACGAGTGATCATGAGACGAGAATATCTTATATTCTTCAAACCTAGAGATATGAGTTGTTACTATGAGTTGGTTGTACATTGATTGCACGAAAACGCATTTGGTAACTCGGTGCTATAAAACGTGTCTTTGTGTATGATTCAACAAGTAGTAGAACAAGCCATATGAGTCGAAGTTTATCCATTCCTTTTACCTTCGGGATAAAAGCGATATTTGTGGGCCCCTCAATGATTTGATGATGACAAATAGAAGTGCTCGGCCGGGCCAGGACTGATTTGATTTGTTCAATTAGTGAGTCGTCATAAATCGGAAATCGGGAAACAACAAATGGACAGAGAGAATGATTATAATCCATGTCTCAGTCCATATGATATCTAGAATGGAGGAATATATGATCCCCTATCTAATGGACAAGTCATTGACAAAGGTCAAAGTTCATCGACAAGGTCAGAGTTCGACATAAGCTTTTGAGAGCTACGATTGCCAGTCGGTTCCTGAAGTCATATGCAATATTAGTTTTAGACTTATCCAAGTGGGAGACTATTGGATTAATGTCTAAGTCCATAACTATAATTGGTAAGACTTGACCCGACCCGGCATGGTCCATTTGGGTTGCATGGCATCATGCACTTGGATAGACTATAATGAGAGAAATAAGACACTTATGGTTATTAATATATTATAAGTTCTAGTATATTAATAATAAGAATAATAAGTTTATTTAATTAGTATTGATCAAGAATTAATCTAGGATTAATTAAGTGATCAAAAGAAGACTAATTAAATATATGGGTTGATTGTGTAAATCATCCATACTTGTATAGTGGGCTAATGCTCCATGGATAATCAAGTTGGGCTAAAACCCATAGGATGGTCCATGGATGCTCCATGGTGTATTTGAACCCATGGATCCAAGGAAATGGAAAGTCATGACAATTAGGGTTTACCCTAATTGTAACACTATATAAAGATCTTATTCTTGACAAAATCGGCCACTAGAGTGTGTACTAGAGAGGGCTAGCCGATTTACATGAAGTGTAGAATTCTCTCAAGTTATTCCAAGTGTATTTGGTGTTGTGTGAACCATTTGAGGTGTCACACTTGGGGCACTAGGCACTCAAGCTTCATGAAGACTTTCTACATCAAAGAGGTATGTATTCTATCTTGTTACATTCATTGTTTTTGTATGCTAGATTAGGATAATACCTTGGAAGTTCTTATTTGCATGTATAATAGAGAAAACATAGATCCAAGGTATTTAGGGTTGCATGTACACTTAGGAGTGTTAGAATGCTCAAAACCCAACAATGTTGGCCTTCAACACAAAGCAGGACCGCCTCAACCCAACCCCCTATCAAACAATCATGTGCACATAAATATCATATGCTAGCATATATAATAGTCAAACCGATCACTAATCATAGCAACATCCTATAACCAGGATACAGACCTAACCGGTCACTAACATAGCATCATCCTATATACCATGATACCGACCTAACCAGGTCACTAAGTATATCACCATCCTAA